>NC_089257.1:49473764-50762298 GCF_963930625.1 Muntiacus reevesi
TGTGTTTCCTTGTGTAAGATGAGTCATTTTTCTCTTGTCACTTTTAGTGTTTTCTGTCTTTGGTTTTCCTCACTTTTACTATGATATATATGTGTGCACAATATGATGTGTGTGTTAAACTCTTTGTATTTATCTTACTTTCTTGGAAGGGTGGATTAATGTTTTCCATCAAATTGGAGAAGTTTTCAATCATTATTTCTTCCAATATTTTCCTACTTCTTTCTCTTTTTTCCTGTCTTTCGGTTATTCCCATTTTGTGAATGTTGGTGTATTTAATGGTGTTGGCAGCCCACTCCAGTATTCTTGCCTGGAAAATCCCATGGATGGAGGAGCCTGGTAGGGCTACAGTCCATGGGGTCGCAAAGAGTTGGACACGACTGAGTGACTTCACTTTCCTCCTTGGGCTTCCCTGGTGGCTCAGAGGTTAAAGCGACTGCCTGCAATGCGGGAGACCTGGGTTCGATTCCTGGGTCGGGAAGATCCCCTGGAGAAGGAAATGGCAACCCACTCCAGTACTCTTGCCTGGAGAATCCCATGGACGGAAGAACCTGGTGGGCTACAGTCCACGGGGTCGCAAAGAGTTGGACACGACTGAGCGACTTAACTAGCTAACTGGCACATTTAATGGGTATCTCACATTTCTCTGAGGCTCTTTTCTATTCTCTTCTTCAGATTGGATAATTTCTATCAGTCTATCTTTGATAGATTCTTCTTGTATGGGTGAGACCCTCTAGTGAATTTTTTAGTTCAGTTATTGTAGTTTTCAACTGCAGAGTTTCCATTTGATTCTTTTTATAATTTCTGTCTCTTTATTGATGTTGTCTGTTTGAGGGGATATCATCATATCATCTATAATTTCCTTAAACAAGGTTTCCTTAGTTCTTTGAACATATAATAATTTCTTTGAAGTCTTTGCTAAATCCAGAGTCTGGGCTCCTTCAAAGGTAGTTGCTGTTGCTTGCTTTTTTCCAGTGTATCAATCACACTCTTTCTTTACATATCTCATAATTTTTTGTTGAAAACTGAGTGTTTTAGGTGATATTTGTAAGCAACTCTCGATATAGTTTCCACCCTTCTCCCAAGGACTTGTTGTTTGCTCATTTATTTGCATAGTGACTTGGCTGGACTATTTCAGTGAAGTCCATTTGCCTCATGATATGCAGCCTCTGACTGTCCTCTGTCAAGGCACAACCTTGGGTATGGGTACAGTGTCCTGGAGTAACCAAGGTATCAGTGGAGCTTTTTTTTTTTTTTTTGTATTATTTTCTTTTAAAATAATTTTTAAAGGTTATGCTCCATTTATAGTTATTACAAAATATTGGCTATCTTCCCTATGTTGTATGATACATCCTTGAGCCTATCTTATACCCAGGATTTTGTATCTTGCACTCCTCCCACCTGTATCTAGCCCCTCCCCTTCTCTCCTCACTGGTAGCCACTAGTGTGTTCTCTATATCTGTGAGTCTGCTGTTTTTTTGTTATATTCACTAGTTTGTTGTATGTTTTCAATTCCACCTATGTGATGTCATACAGTATTTGTGTTTTTTCTGCCTGACTGACTTCACTTAGCACAACACCCTCCAAGTCCATACATGTTGCTGCAAATGGCAAGATTTTGTTATTTTTTAATGGCTTAGTAGTATTCCAGTGTATATTTGTAATACCACATCTTCCTTATTCATTCATCTGTTGATAAAACACTTAGATAGCTTCCATATCTTGACAATAACAAGTAATGCTGCTGTGAACATTGGGATGCATATGTCTTCAAATTAGTGTTTTTGTCTTGAGACTCCTGCCTTGTCACCCAGGAGTGGAATTGCTGGGTCATGTGGTAGTTTTGTTTTTAGTTTTTTTGAGAACGCTCCATGATGTTTTCCACAGTGGCTGCACCAATTTACATTCCCACCAACAGTGTACAGGGTTTGGGTTTTTTTTTCCCCTAAATCTTTTATTTATTTACTTATTATTTTTGGCTACACTGGATCTTTGTTGCTGTGTAAGGACTTTTCTCTAGTTACGATGCGTGGGTTTCTCATTGTGGTGGCCTCTCGTTGCAGAACATGGGCCCTAGATGCAAGGGCTCAGTGCTTTTGACACATGGGCTTAATTGCCTTGCAGCATGTGGGATCTTTCCAGACCAGGGATAGAACCTATGTCCTCTGCATTGGCAGGTGAATTCCTAACCATTGGACCACCAGGGAAGTCCTGTTTGGTTTTTTTTTAATGTTAAGTTGTATGAGCTATTTATATATGTTGGATATTAGTCCCCTTATTGGTCATATTATTTGCAGATATCTTCGCCCATTCAGTAGGTTGTCTTTTCATTTTCTTGATGGTTTCCCTGCTGTGCGTAAGCTTTAAAGTTTAATTAGGTTCCATTTGTTTTTGCTTGTATTTCTTTTCCTTTAGAAGACAGATTAAAAAAATACTGCTGTAATTTATGTCAAAGAGCATTCTGCCTGTGTTTTCCTTTAGGAGTTTCATAGTGTCTGGTCTCACATTTAGGTCTTTAATCCATTTTGAGATTATTTTTGTGTGTGGCAGCAGGGTTCCATCTCCACCTCTGATCTCTCTGTTAAGTCGGCTGCCTCAGTTGGTGTCACGTTCTCAGGTATTCATCTCACAGGTTTCTCTGTTGTTTTCAACAATGCCCTGGGGCCCAACTTGCCCCACAGTCTGATATTTAAATTCTGGCCCACATTTGATCGTTGAGGCCTGACTTTGAAACTTGTTCCTAATATGTGGGGGCTCTTTGCTGTCTTCACCTGTTTCCCATCAGACTTCTTAGCTGACCTGTGATTTAGTTTGTTGGTCTTGTTGACTGAAAAAAACACACAACCTAGACGTTGAGAGTTACGTTTATCTGGTGCCTTTACTGAGGACTCTGGCCTGGGAGAGAGCTTCTCAGCTATGAGAACCTGTTTCAAAGAGATAAGCAGGGAACCAGGATTTATAGGAGTTTTTGTTGAAAAAAGCAAAACAAAACAAAACCATGTAGTTAGTGCTTATCACAAAAAACCAGATATTTCAAGTTAATGATTTTAGTGCTTTTCTGTATATAGGAAGATACAGATTTTAGCTCATTAAAATGATTTTGTAGGTATGCATTTTAGCTGTCTGGGGCCAGTGTCCTGTTTCCACCCTGAATTTCCCTCATGGGTCATTGTTGGGACGGCTGCAGTGGCTGATGGCTTGATAGCAGACAACATCCTTTGTTTATTGGAATAGCAGACTTTTTTTTTTTTTTTTTGGTCTGCATCCTCCTGTGAGATACCTTATCCTTAGACTGGAAACTGAGAGGGAGCCTCGCATTCTTGGTTCCATGGCCATGGGGTAGAGCCTCCTTCTACTGCCAAGACAAGGGTAGGGTGGAGAAGAGGCCGTGCTGTGGTTCAGATGCCGTAGACTTTCACAGTTCTTGCTGAGATTTAGTTGATTTTCTTGGATGAATTTTCTCTGTTTGCTGTATGCTCTTAGGATAATTCCCAGAGACTTAAAATGACTGCTTTTGGTTTTTCCCTTGTTTCACTGGAGAACCACCCTTTGGGCAGTGGGGCTTCCCCGGGTGACTCAGACAGTAAAGAGTGCCTGCAATGCAGGAGACCCAGGTTCCATCCTGGATTGGGAAGATCCCCTGGAGAAGGGAGTGTCTACCCTCTCCAGTATGCTTGCTTGGAGAATTCCATGAACAGAGGAGCCTACAGTTCATGGGGTCGCAAAGAGTCGGACATGACTGAGCAACTAACATAACAACAAAGTTTTAAGGAACAATGTTAAGATGACAAAACTGCAGTGAGCTCAAGAAATAGATTTGAACTTCACAGATGCATTTGCAAGTGAATTTAATGACGACACTAAAATTTTCTTTGCGAAATGTTACAACTTACTAGGAGTCATTCGTTGTATCCAGTTTGTTTTGTATGTTGACTGGGAAAATTGTTGGAATGGAATTCAGTGGATCTACAAGGTTTATTCTGTCTTTATTGAACATTGAGAATGACTGGCTTCCCCTATAATGTTTAAATGTGACCCTTTCTCTCCAAATGCACTTCCACTGTAACGTTCCTTGCTTTTCTCTGGATGGGTTTTTGGGTAGAAACTGGAAGAAGCAGCATCTCGGGCAGCAGAAGAAGAAAAGAAGCGCCTTCAGACTCAAGTGGAGCTCCAGGCCAGGTTCAGCACGGAGCTAGAGCGGGAGAAGCTTGTAAGTACCGCATTCCCTGGGGTGTGGCTGCTTTAACTTGAAGAGCCCGCTCCCACTCCCGTCCTGGTCAGCAGAAAGACAGAGGCCAACCTGTGTGGGTGGAGGGACAGGAGCCAGCCTGGCTTGGTGGAGGATGAAGACCTTGGAGGCTAGAGTGAGATCATCTTGCCAACTGTCTCTGCCACTGACCCACGGTGGGCTGGCTGTTGGGGAGGTTTTGTGTTTGTTATTAACTCATCATCAGTTTATTGAGCGCACTCTGTGTGCCAGGTATTATGCCAAGGATGTAAAGGTAAACCTTGCTCTCAAGACCTCCAGTAGAAATTTATGGAATGATAAGTGCTGTGGGGAGGGGGACTCCACGTCCTGGTTTGCCTGGGACAGTCCCTGCCATCCTGGTATAATTATTGCTAGCATCCCTTTCATCCTTCAGAGTTTTGGCTTGGAAAATAAATAACTATGGAAAAAGTAAGCACAGGTTCCATGATATTTCCCCTCTATAATGATCAGGAGTGGGGGTTCTGAAGTCATGAGAATATGTGAATGCTGGTCTGTCACTCCTGGCAGCTCTGACTCATCTTAGGGGTTCTCATCCCCACGGTCCAGTTGCTTCAGGCACTGAGCTGGTTAACTGGAACACAGGTCTCCTCACATTGGGTTACAGTGTGTGAGAGAGGGCTGGGCCCAGGGCCTGCTAAATACTTGCTGTGACATTTTCTTCAGCAACTTTCTGTTGCTTAGACCTGAAGTGGATGTGTGTGTGTTGTGAAAGGAAGGCACCCGAGATCTGAGGGGCTGCTGCACCACAGCCAGATCTGGGTTCGTATCCTCTGCACTTGCTTATGAGCATTAGTTTCTCTTCTTCAAATTAGGGGGACGTCACATGATCTCTCATGACCCCTATGAGGATGAAGTAAGCTAATGCAAGTGAAA
Organism: Muntiacus reevesi; assembly: GCF_963930625.1. Taxonomy (NCBI): domain Eukaryota; kingdom Metazoa; phylum Chordata; class Mammalia; order Artiodactyla; family Cervidae; genus Muntiacus; species Muntiacus reevesi. Next base: position 49,478,905 of record NC_089257.1, read on the forward strand.
ATATAAACTGCAGAGACATATGCTAATATGTTTGATATTACATTTATGATATCCTTGTCTTAACTTTTAAGGCAGAGATTCAAGGCTCTTTAATCCAGAATGGAGAAACCATAAATGTATTAGAATGCTAATTAGATGCTTGAGGGTCCCCCAGGTCTGAGGGTACGCTAGGGAGGGAGAAAGTAGAGGGTGCTGGGCAGCCAGGTAAGTGCAGGAGACCATCTTTCCTTTCCCCCTTACTTTAACCCTTTGGCTGTTCTGAGTGGGAAAAGGTTCATTCCTTTTGGATGCTGTTGGTAAAGAGGTTGTGGCTTTAAGATAGAAAGGAATTTAAAGAGAAATTATACAGGGAAGTATTTTTTTCTTGAGTTTGAAATGCAGTGTGAAAGGGATGAGAAATATACCAGGGCAGGAGAAGGGGTGGGTGTGGTACTCTTGCTTCCTCCTTCATCAAGGAGTGAAGGACGGGCCCTGCCCACCCTGAAGGGCTATGGCTGTGGCCGTGGCCCCTCTCAGGATGGTGTTGGAGCAAGAGACTTTCCCGAGGGTGAAGTCAGCCTGTATTAAACATGATTTTTATACCCTCAGATCAGGCAGCAGATGGAAGAACAGGTTGCCCAGAAATCCTCTGAACTAGAGCAGTATTTGCAGCGGGTCCGGGAGCTGGAAGACATGTACCTAAAGCTGCAGGAGGCTCTCGAGGATGAGAGACAGGCCCGGCAAGATGAAGAGACCGTGCGGAAGCTACAGGCTAGGTACGGATCGACTCATCCGCTGGGCTTTGTGTGCTCTGCTTGGGCTCATACACTTCCTAGGAATCACTGACCCTGCTGGAGAGGTAGTCTCTGCCAGATGGGAGGGACCCTGGAGGCTTGGCTGGCTGGGTTCTTTATTCCCAATCTCCCCTGGGAAACCCTTGCTTCTGTGGCTAATGACAGGCCATGTATCTATTTCAGAGTAGTCAGATGGATGTGTTTAGTGCGGTTCCCTGAGTCAGATTTCAGAGTCCATGGAGCCAGCGTCAGCCCTGATGAGAATCTGGTTTCTTCCACGTGTTCCAGACCTGAGAAGGCCCTCATGTGGAGGCAGGGGCCTGTTAGGCCAGAGCTGCAGCCACTTTGGGGGGCAATGAGGAACTGAGCAGTTTCCATTTGGTCTTTCAGGATTGGTGACATTCCTTAAATAATTCTTAGTTTTAGAAGTTCTTGAAACAGATTTTTTTTTTCCTCTAGACCTTTTAAAGTCAGGTTTACCATGTATGATAGTTGTGATCTCAGATGGGAACTCTAACTTTTGACTTCAGTAGCAGTAGGAAGGACAAAGTAGAATGAAGACTCCAAAAAGCAAATGTCAGCTGCCCTCTCCCAGTTTCTAACTCGCTTCCCCATTAGCTGTCTTTGACATGTCACGTCAGGGGATGCAACACTAACCGCTGTTTCCCCGTAGCAGCAGCTGGTTAGTGTGGGCACACCTCACGCTCTTGTAGGAGCGGTTATGGGATGAGCTGGGATAGATTTTCCATGGCTGCCATCTACACATGGAGCTGCAAGAGATGTTTGTTTAATCTTCAGGTAGAAAGAGAGAAAGAAAGGTTTCTTTGTTACGTATGTTGCCAAAAATGACTTTAAAAACAAATTAGGTGTTGAAAATTTTGATTCTATTAAAGAAAACTTATCTTCTAATAGAAGATTGAATGCCTTGCACATTGCTTGGCACTTATGGGTCCCACGAGTGCGTGTTCATCGTGGTATTAGTCAGGGTCTAGGGACCTTCACCCGCTTGCCATTGGGCAGTGGCAGTGGCTACAACTGTGATGTTAACACACCATCCACTGCATGGGAAGGTTTGGTCCCATGTGACTTCCAAAGAGAGACATTCTAAGGGACGTCAGATATTTTTGACCCTCATCATTTGTGATGTGTTGAGTTTATAGCTTGCCCTTGTGTAGAGAATTCACAGAGGAGATATACAATATATATTTACTTCTTTGAAGCTGTGAGGGAGATTAATTACGGCTTGGCAGAGGTCAGATAATAAAGGGAACCAGGTAACTCTAGAAATGTATTAAAGTATTAGTTACTTCATGTTTATAGAATGATGTTTTGAATAAGACAGTTTTGGATAATTAATGGCAGTAATTTTTAATCAATAGTAAATATCAGAATCATTTATATAAAGCTTTGAAAAATGCACATGTAGGGACTGTCCCAGATTTACCATATCAAAATACCTGTGGATAGGAGCCCAGGCATGAGTGTTTTATTTAAAAACTTCTGGCTAGGGAATTGCCTGGGCTTCCGTGATGGCTCAGTGGTAAAGAATCCGCCTGCCAGAGCAAGAGATGCAGATTTGATCCCTGGTCCTGGAAGATTCACCTGGAGAAAGAAATGGTAATGCACTCCCCTTTTCTTGCCCGGAAAACCCCATGGACAGAGGAGCCCGGCAGGCTGTAGTCCCTGGGGTCACAAAGAGTCAGACGCGACTTGGTGACTGAACAGCAACAAGGGAATTTCCTGGTGATCCAGTGGTAGGACTCTGCACTTCCACTGCAGGGGGCACAAGTTTGATCCTTGGTCAGGAACTAAGATCTTGCATGTCTCATGGCATGGCCAAAAAAAGAAAAAGCTCTGACTGATTATTTTGTACACTCTAATCTCAGTAAATGGAAAAAAGGTTTCAGCTTGGTAAATGCAAATATAACTGCTGCATACAACTCTGTACCAATAAGCTGAAATTACTACACAAAAACTAACTACTTTTTCTTGGTGTTTAAAGGCCATTTTAGGCATTTTACTATTCTGTTTTTCTTTTAACTTTGATTTTGGAACTTGAAGTGGACAGACTTGCACCCTCTAGTGGTCATTTTTTTTAAGTGAGGCGAGTCCATATCTTTTCCAAAGTCACAGGAGGCTGGGCTTGTTTCAGAGGGACATTTTTTCAGACTAACAAAGGGGGCTTTCTCCTTGATCCCACTCTTCAGGGTAGGTCTTTGTGGGTAAAAGGTCAAAGATCAGATCATCATGGAGTTGGGATAGAAATGTTTAAGTCTAGCACTAATGAACTGAAAAGCTGAAAAAGATTTCAATTTTAATGGAAAAACAAAAAACCTGAAACAAGAAGACCCAGATGACTCAAGTCAAAGTTCTTGTATTTAAATGATTCACGATTAAAAAGCATCTCTGGAGAAACTTAAGACACTGACAGAGGAGGCACCATCCACTGGAAGAACAATGAGATGCCAAATGTTCCAAGAGTGACTTGCTCTTGCTTAGAGCAAGGACAGAGGTTAACTGAAAAGCCTTCTGTATACACCCTCAGCTAAGATTACGTTACAGTTCACTGGAGTGCGTGTGTGCTCAGTCATGAAACATAGTCTTAGCTGAGGGTGTATACAGAGGGCTTTTCAGTTAACCTCTGTCCTTGCTCTAAGCAAGAGCAAGTCACTCTTGGAACATTTGGCATCTCATTGTTCTTCCAGTGGATGGTGCCTCCTCTGTCGGTGTCTTAAGTTTCCCCAGAGATGCTTTTTAATCGTGAATCATTTAAATACAAGAACTTTGATTTGAGCCATCTGGGTCTTCTTGCTTCGGGTTTTTTGTTTTGCCATTAAGATTGAAATGTTGTTGTTGTTTAATGTGTAATCCATAAGGTTATCTAGCCTCTTCTGAGTGGAACTCGGAAGGAAACTGTTCATTTACCATTTGGACAGCTCAATTATTGGAAACTTCTTGAGATTGAGCCCTAGTCTGTCCCGTTATAACTTCCACCCGCTAAATTTTTGTGTTTGTAAGGCCTGGGAGCACACTTTGGTCAGGTCTGTATTCCCAGCAACTAGTGCATTGTCTGGCACATGGTCAGTACCCATGGAATATTTTTTGAATGAGTGGATCCAAGTTCTACTCTTGAGGCCATGTGGAACAACAGTCCACACAGTAATAGATAGCCCTGGACTGAGGATATGGGTTTGATTCCCAGCCATTGTACTCTCTAGCTGTGTAATATTTAGAAAAGTTACTTCACTACTTTCAGCCTTCAGTTCCTTATCTATAATAAGCTCATAGGGTTGTTGTGAAGGCTGAAGAGGGTGGTGCAGTCATCGGAGTTTGTCGGTTTCTGTTCCTTTATATCTCATTTGCAGATGGAGAAGAAATGTAATGTATAGAATGTCAAAATAAGCGTTCAGAAAAGATGTTGACAGGCTGGAATGCTGGTTTTAGAGCAAGAAGATAATTTAAAATATCAACAGAACAAGTACAGGATCCAGCAGACTTGGCTTAAAAGCAATTCATTTGAAAAGGTTCAGGACTTTACTTCTCTGATATAATTGATTGCCAAAAACCTCATATACTCATATTATCTCAGGCAGTCTTCATGAGCATTCAGAGCAAATGAGCTAATAGTCCCATCGTAACAATATGAGCTGACATTTGTTCAATACTTACGATGCCGTAGGCACTGTTCTAAGAATCTTACCTGTATTATCACATTTAATGGATCAGCAAACCTTTGATGGTGGGAGTAGTTCCTAGTGGGGCTTCCCAGGTGGCGCTGGTGATATAGAATCTGCCTGCCAGTGCAAGAAATGCAAGAGATTTGGGTTTGACTCCTGGGTTGGGAAAATCCCCCTGAGTAGGAAATGGCAACCTCCTCCAGTATTCTTGCCTGGAAAAATCCATGTACAGGGGAGCCTGACGGGCTGCAGTCCATGGGGTTGCAAAGACTCAAACACGACTGAGCCTACACACACACACACACAGTTCCTATTCCTTTTTTCATAAATGAAGAAATTGAGGTACAGAGAGGTTCGTCTTTAGTCAGGAGTCCTGTTTGCAAACCGAAAAAACCAACTTGGGTTAGCTAAAGCAATCAAAGCATTTTTTGGAAGGTTCTTGAGAAATTCACCAATTCCTCAGAAAGGCAGATGGCCAAGCCCTGAACACAGGCAGGAACCAAGGGAGGCTGAGCAGACCAAACAAGGCCATGGGACGAGCCCAGTGCGGATGTCACTGGTGCAGACGTTGGCGCCATGGGTTTGTCAGTTGTCCCCGTTGCTTCTGCCATCACTCAATACTACATGTTGCTAACACTGTCTCTGCTCTTGTGAGTCAGTGGTTTCACGAAGTTCTAGGAGTGACTGCTGCTTAGCCAAGCCCAGCTTCCACTGCATCCCGGCTTCCCGGGGCAGAAGAGCAGGGGCTGTGGCTTCTGTGTTGGGAGATGGACCCCATTTTCCATCAAGACATCCCTGGACATGTGAAGGGATTCAGTGCTGGGCAGCCTCACCTCCTGCAATGTTCCTTGCCCTCCAGACTTTGACCACCAGGATGAAGAAACAGGGGACCTTCCAGTCTCGTTCACTGGTGTATCTCCCATGTCTAGGAAAGCACATGGACGGTGTACAGCGTACACACCCTGGTCAGCCCCTGGCGGCAGGGTAGTGTTCACTGCGATGTCACATCTGAGAGACGACTCAGGGAGCGCACTGGCCCTTTGTGGAACCCGGGGGAGGAGATAGGAGAGCGTATCCTAGTTGAGAAAGAACTTTTAAGGATTAAGGCTGCCCAGAAATAAACTGACCCGGATTGTGAAGCAGTGGCCCATCACACAGGGTTGGAGACCACCCTGTAAGGGTGTGGTTGAGGGAATTCTTACAGTGGTGCAGGATTGGGGTGGTCAGATAGCGGCTGTCACTTTATTTCTGCTGCTGTTGGCTTTAGATATGCAAATGCTCTTAGGCAGCAGTGACTGGCCTGCTGTGAGGTTTGTTACCGTAATTCTGACGATCAAGCCAGTAGACGTGCGTCCTGCCCTGGGCTGGCGTCTAACCACATTGTCTATACTTGGGGTACAAGTTAGTTTATTTATTAAATACCCGCTTACCTGGGATATCCTCCGATAGGTAGCCTGTTATTAAAAGATAACCTTTTGAAGTCACGCTGGCCTGGGTTGAAATCCATTGCTTACCTGTGCGTCATACTTTTGAACCCTTTGACTTCATCTGCAGGGACAGTAACACCTTGCAGAATTGTAGGGGGATCACGGGGACGAAAGTAAAGAGCCTGACGTGCAGTGCTTGGTCAATAAATGTGTCTGCTTCCTCTACCTTTTGTCCGCTCCTCTTCTTTTGCCTTTGTTGGTGTGTCAGCTTTTCCCTGGGTAATAGATTTCTGCTGGATAAAAATGTGTTTTAATGTTGTAGCAACCAGGCAGATTCCAAAACTCAGCCTTGCCACCTGCCTGTCAGGTGAATGACCTAGTCCAGGTCACTTCGCCTTTGTGCCTCACTTTCTTCATCTCTGAACTGAATAATACTACTACGTAAGCCTATTGTGAGGATCAGTTGAAAAAATACACTTCTTTCTTGGCCCATTAAACCTTCAGTACGTGTTATTTTTAATCTTTTTTTTTTTCCATAAAAGGGTGAAAAAGAGCTTGGAGCAGACCCGTGGGTCACCTGACCCACAAATCTGGGCCTCTCCGGCTCCTCGTGTCCTTCTTGTGGGCGAGAGGTGGGTTAGATGACCTCCAGGCTCCTCTGAGGCTCTGCTGCGCTTTGTCATCTTCTGGGTCGGGCGCGGTCACCCTGAGCTCTCCATGTTGCAGGCTGCTGGAGGAAGAGTCGGCCAAGAGGGCCGAGCTGGAGAAGTGGCATCTGGAGCAGCAGCAGGCCATTCAGACCACGGAGGCGGAGAAGCAGGAGCTGGAGAACCAGCGCGTCATCAAAGAGCAGGCCCTCCAGGAAGCCTTGGGGCAGCTGCAGCAGCTGGAGCTCGAGCGGAAGCAGGCGCTGGAGCAGTACGAGGTCATTGCCCATCCCTGCAAATCCGTGCATTTAAGTTCTCAAACATTTAAAAACAGGGGAATGTTTACTCTGCCGTAAAAAGCTGTGTGAGAATGTTGCTTAGCTGTAAGTAAGGGTTTTTCACAGGTGATGAGGTATAACAGTTGGAATTCAATCGGGAGACTGAAACCACACAGTAATTTGAACAGGGAAGGTTTAATATAATCAGCTATTAACTACAACAGGGATTACCTACTGAGCAGCCAAAAAACTCTAAGAATACAGTAAGGGCAGACACAGGAAGCAGCCACTGCCCCCACCCCCACCCTGGCTGAGACAGAGCCTGCAGGGAAGGAACACACACTCTGCCGTGTAAGCCCAGTGCTGGGATCCGGTCCTCTTCGGAGAGGGCATGGCCTTGGCCCCTGGACGGCAGGGAAGCTAGCCTCTGGGCACTGGTGGCAGCTGCCCACAGGGGAGGTGCCACTGAAACCCCCCAGGGTGGACACCGCGGGTGTGCCGCGGGCCACAGGAGCTGCTGGGATGAGCACAGTGGAGCCTGGAGGCACAGCCCCCACCTCTTCCAGTGTCCTGCCAGCTCCTGCACTGACGAAGCTTCAGGGGGCCCGCTCGGGGGTCACAGGCAGGACAGCAAAGAGTGGATTTGGAGTCTAGAGGCAGTCCGGTGTCACTGGACAGGAGTATCTTATACATCATCTATAATTAGTGTGATTAGGTCCTCGGGAGACCTCGGGCAGGTTACTTAAGTGCTCTGAATCCTAGTCTCCACCTGTGTACCATGGGAGTAATAATAGTCCATGTTTCTGTGGCTGGGATGGCTTAATGAGATAATCCACAGTCATGGAGCAAGTGCCCAATCATTGTTATTTGGCTCTTAAACTACCTGTGTGTTTGCAGAGTCTAAAATCCGCTCTTGTTCCAGGGAGTTAAAAAGAAGCTAGAGATGGCAGCGAAGACGACCAAGAGCTGGAAGGACAAAGTGGCCCATCATGAAGGATTAATTCGATTGATAGAACCAGGTAACACACTCTCTGAAGTAATCAGATATTCAGTCAATTTTTCTGTTTTATTTGTGTACTTGAATTGTGCTAAAAAAAAACTTTCCTAGCCCAAATATACAGGAACCCAGCTCTTTGCAATAAATTTTTCTTGAATTTCTTTTGCCCTCTGATAGATAAGGCCTACTTAATTCCCTTTGTTTACATCTTCTGATGGTTTTGCCTCCTATGACCTTTTATGGATATTCCTCAGAGAAGAAAATAAAGTAGAAAAATGTACTCTTCTGTCTGTAGAAAAATGATAATGTTAATTGAAGAATATAAGATCTTGTATGTTTGACGCGCGTTTGTCTCTTAGGTTCAAAAAACCCTCACCTGATCACTAACTGGGGCCCGGCAGCTTTCACCCAGGCAGAGCTTGAGGAGCGAGAGAAGAGCTGGAAAGAAAAGAAGATCACAGAGTGAGCTGTAGTTACGTCAGCTGTGTGGGTTGCAAGCACGGCTGCAAAACTTTACGCTAAAGACAGAGGACCTGGCTTTTCTGCTTCTAACTTCCAGCACCTCCTATGGGGTCAGTATACTAAGGAAGCCTTCTTATTTATCTGCCAATAAGGAAGGACTTACCTGAAAAGAAAAAAAAAAAAAAAAAGTCAACATTGTCAGGCTCTTTATTTACTCTTTCTTTGAAAACCTCAGCTTCTGAAAATTCCCTTCAGCTCCCTCAGATTCTTTTCAGAGGAGGTGGTGCATAGACAGCCCAGCGGCGGGTGACCAGGGGCAGGGCGGCGCTCAGGTCACCGGGTGTCGGAACCTCTGTGGGCTGGGGCTGTTGTTTTTCCAGCAGCGTATTTCCTCCTCCAAGTGCTTGTCTCTAAACTAAGGGGGCCACCCTGCTTGCCATGGTCCGCGGTGGACGTGGACTGCCTCTGACCACGGCTACTCAGCTGGAAAAGACACTTCTCCTGCACGTGGTCCTCGCTCAGACTGAGGGGTTGCCGTTCGTGTCTTTGGTTGTGCAGATTTAATGCCATGTGAGCGATTGGCATCTGACTCCAGAGGCACTGTCTCCAAGGGGCAGAAGTCTTTTAAATAATGCTTTGGCTGAGATAGATACTTAAGAATCAAAGATAGCACAGAGATGAACTAAGTGAATCCCATTCAGAATGATGTTTTGATACTAACTGAATTCTTCCTAATATTTAAAATGGTTTTAACCATCTGTGTGCTGGCAGACCCCTTGGTTTTACTTTTGTAGTTACTGTACAGAACGTCTCTGGTGTGTGTGAATGCTTGTCCTAATCAGACCTTTGCCTTAATAAACAGTGATATGATCGTTCCTAGAAATTATACATGAAAAAAGTTTTTAAACTGTATTTTTGTGATGTGCTATGTTGAGAGGGAACAAAATATTTATAATTTTCAAACATTCTTACCTAAATATTGTACAATGTAATATGCTGAACTTTCTTTTTTGGCTAATTTTCTAAGATACGTTAAAATTGTTTTGTATGGTTCTTGTTTGTTTGTTTTAGTCAAATGGATTCAGTAAGAAAATAAAAAAATACTGGAAAAGCGTACATTTTAAGCTGTCTGATTTAACAGAAGAGGAGGGTAAGGTTGTGTGTACGTGTGCATGTTTTCCATATAAAGAGGTGAACTTGGATATAGGGACACTTCCTGAAATACTGGATTTGCAGTTTGTACCCCCCAAACCAAGGCTGTCATGAAGTTAGCTATGGCCTCGAGTTTGCCGTTTGAGTCACTGATGTGGGAAACCATGGTGGATGTGTCATCTTACAAGCGGGAACTTACACGGATGATTTCTCCCTCGTCCTTGCTATTCCCTCCAAATCCTCTTACCTCTGCTTTCCCGAATTTTCTTTTCTGCCTCTCCTGTTTTTCTTTCAGTTTTTACCAGAGTAAACAGTGTGGTTTTTTTTGTTTTTGTTTTACACGGTTGCCAAGATTAAAATGCCTTTTGTGGATTAAGCAGGCCCACTCAGTCCAGCCTGATCACGTCTTGGAAAGCTGAAATGTGGAGGGGCAGTGTCTGGAGACATTTTTGGTGGTCACTACTGGGAGTTTTACTGGCATCTAGAGGGTAGAAGCCAGAGTTGCTGCTATACACCCTACAATTCACAGGACAAAGAATTACCTGGCCTGATAAACATTCTCTGCAGAAAGGCACGTTCTGGTCCAGAACAGAACAGGCTCTTAGCATCAGGGTTTCCCTAGGAGGGGTGTCAGGAGTTGACCTCTTTGGTGTAAATGGAATGTACGTGGGGGGCACAGCGGCCAGGTGCTCCGTGAGGTCCGTGAGCCAGGAGCCAAGGCTCGCCCCTTATGGGGCATTGTGCTTCAGACTCTGTAAAGGCCCTTTCCACTTACATGCCCGGGGAGTTGCTTTGTATATCCTTTAAAGTCTTCCTGGGATGCAGGCTGCTGAGGCGTGAAATGTAAAGCTGCCCTGACCTTGAGTTTGGGGAGGGGCTGTCGGAACCGTTTCAGCAGCTGGGGAGGAATGCGTGTGCAGATTTATGGCCCCGCTGGTAATGTCCCTCGCAGAGCACCGGTGCCTGTTCCACTTGGCACAGCCCCCGTCGTGCCTTCTCAGCCGTGCCAGCAGGTCACAGCTGTCCTGGCAGAGCAGGGATGGGGTGACGTCAGGCCACGGGGAGTGGAAAAGAGGCACGGCCCAGCTTTTACCAGTTCATAGTAGGGACTCAGCATTGACTGCAAGAATCAGGGTTAGTACTTTAAGGTCCATCTATTTCTTTCCTCTTGCTCTTCCCTCTACTTCTTCTGTATTTCTGTATTCATTTTGAGACCCATGAAAGTCACCTCTCAACTTAGGAAGCAAAATCGTGATATCTACTCATGCTAGAGACAACACCTGCCCTACAGGCCGGTGGTCCCCCCAAGGGAAATGAGGCAGATGTCCGCAAGGAGACCTCGCAGGAGGTTCACCGCAGCTTCGTTCAGGATGACCCAAAGCGGCAGCAGCCCCAGTGCCCATCAGCAGAAAACAGATCTGTGGATGTGGTGTGTTCAGACAAGGATCCCATACTTCAATCAAAAGTAGCGTCACTGAGAGATGAATTTCACAGACATTTTGTTGAACGAAGACGCCAAACACAGAAAATACTGTTTGACCCCATTTATATTAATTTCTAGAACCGGCAGAGCTAATTTGCGGATTTTGAAGTCAGAATTGTGGTTACCTGGGAGTGGGGAGGAAAGTTACTGACTGGACCCAAGTGAACTTCCTGGGATGCTGGAAATGGGTAGTGGTTACGTAAGTAAAATATATCAGCTTTAGACTCAAGGTTTGTAGTTTGCTCTTTTGTAACTAGTGCCTCTAGAATGCTGGGCTGGCTAGTCCCTGGGGTCAGTTGGTCCAAAGCCCTCCCTTTGCAGAGAAGGACCTGGAAGGGGACCAACCTCATCTACCCAGGAACAGCTGACCATCTTCTAGGATGTGGTTCATGACACCACCTGCCTCCTCTGGGTTCTTTAAATACATTTGATGTCACACGGTTTTATCGCAGCGTGTTTCTGTCGCCCACCACACAGCTGGTTCCGTGTCCCTGCTTCACCCCTCTGTGGGGGAGTGGGCCCTGACCCATTCTTGTCCTGTGCCTAGCTTCCACTGACCTTTCTGAGGTTGCTGAGTCTCTGCCCTTGGGTAGTGGGTAGATCTGTGGTGGACACTGAATTCCATCCAGGGCTAGCCTCAGATTCCTCTTCCATGTCTACTATGTAGATGAAGCGTACCGATTTTCAGGGTTGTCCACCCACAGGAATGAAGGCCTTCCTCCCTGTTTATGTCCACCTCCTCAACAGCTGTCCTCAGGGCCCGGATGAGGGCCAGCAGGACGTGATGAGTGGGAGACGGAAGCTTTGTCTAGCAACCCCCACTCCAGGCAGCCCTGAGCCCCGCATCCTGCCCTTCTTCCCCATCTAAATCTCTCATTTCCTGTCCCAGGTCCCCCAGCCTCTTGCCCGCAGTCAACACTCTGCTTGGAGCAGCAGCCCATGATGGGTCTCTTGATTACAGGGTGTCTTAGGTGTTCCTCTTTGAGTTCATCCTGTGTGGGCCTCTCTGCACTTCCTGGACATGGGTGACTCCTTTCCCAGGTTCGGGAAGTTTTCAGCTATTATCTCTTCAGATATTTTCTCAGGCCCTTTCTCCTTCTGGGACCGCCATGAGTATTGGTGCCCCCTGATGTCCTAGCAATCGCTTAACTCTGCCTATCTCCACCTCACTTAGTTGTTCCTCTGGGGCTTTGTCTTGTTCCTTCTTTCCTAGGAGGCCCAGACCAGTGCTGACTCACTGAAGGACGGAGTCAGGGTCCCGAAGACTCTGGGGCTGCTGCCTGCCCGCTGGTAGGTGAAGCCAGGGCTTGAGGTTTAGTGCAGGACTGCTGGCAGGCAGAGCTGGTCCCTGGAGTCTGGCTGGAGGGCCCAGGGATCCTGGAGTTCATTTTAGATCACTTGCGGGGGGTGGAAGCAGTTCCTGACTCACCTGGGTAAGGGGCCTGGGGTGTCCATAAGGTTGCGGTGGTCTGCTAGTGGACAGGGCCAGCCAGGGCCCAGTTGGGGCATTGCAGCTCTCTGCTGCTTCTGTCTGCCCTGCTGGTGGGCAGGGCTGAGTCTGGAGGCAGCTGTGGGCACTTTGGTCTTGAGGCGGCCTATTTGCTGGGCCATGTCTCCGCCCAGTTAGTTGCTTGACTTGAGGCGTCTTATCACCTGCAGGTTGTTAGGCTAATGAGCTGGAGGGAGATTTTCAAAATGGGGCCTCCTAGCATCAGCCTCAGCCAGCGCTAGCATCCACGCGGCTCCTAAGAAGGGCTGCTGCCAGTGTCTGTCCTCAAGGTGATCTGCAGCCGTGCCCCCGCCTTTCCAGGAGACGCTCCAAGACCAGCAGGTAGGTTTGGCCCAGGTGCCTATCACATTACTGCTTTTGTCCAGGCTCGGGTGGGATTTTGTGAGCCCTCTGAGCGTGGAGTCTCTGTTTCCCTGGTCCCCAGAGTCTCCTGCAGTTAAGCCCCGCTGGTTCTTCAAAAGCCAAATATTTGGGGGGTTCGTGTTCCTGGTGCTGGACCCCTGGGGCTGTGGGGCCTGATTTGGGGCTCAGAACTGTTGCTCCTGTGGGAGAATCTTTGCAATATAATTATTCTCCAGCTTGTGGATTGCCCCCACCCTGGGGTGATGGGGTCTGATTATATCGTGAGTTTGTTGCTCCTACTTGTCTTGTTTTGGTTGAGTTAAGTTCTATGGACCCCACTCGGGTCTAGCCTGGCTGAGGCTCTCGACTTTGGCAGGTAGGGTTCTTTTACTGTCGGGATTCAAGCAGCCAGTAATGAAGCCAAAGTTGAAATTGAGCTTTACTCAGTGGCCAGAAAAATGGAGAAGCAGGAAGTAAGTTCACAAATCAACTTCTTGCCCACCTGGCAAGAGGGAGTAAATTACAAAGAGTAACAACAAAGGAGGAGTGTGACTGACTCTGGGGAGGCCTAGGCTTTAGTCTGTGGGGAAGGGGCAGGGCATTTTGGGGGGAGTGGGGGTGCCATCCCCTTACCATCCCTTTTTGGTCCTTGGTGTCTGGTTTTGGCCACTGGTAGGTGTGTTATTTAATATGCTAATATAGTAAATTCAACGTATAAGGAGACTCAGGGTCTGCTGGAGGTCAGACTCATCACCATCTTTGTCCTAGCTGGTTCCATCTAGGTTTTTCTCTTTTTTTTAAACACTAAAAATCTGCTTTTCTTATTCAGTAATGCAGAGTTTTACCAGAAGGCTGATTAAAAAAACAGTCTTGGAAATGTCACCGAAATAAAATCTTGATCTACAACCCAAGTCGGTGTATCACTAAAATATATTCTTAATAGGATAAAAGCCTATAGTCAGAACACTGGTTGAAAACACAGAAACTCTTTGAAGGCAGTAAGTTGGGAGCTAGTCACGTTTGGAATTTGCCCACAGTCTGGTTTCAGGGGTGTCAGGACTGCTGCCAGCTCCATGCTCACCTGTCCGCCCACCAAAGCCCAGGCCCACCCCTTCCTCCTAGCAACTGCCCAGTGATGCCAAACTCAGCTGTCTGTTCCCCCACGGAGGGCATATGCACCTGAAATATTTCTCCTCAGGGAGCATGCAGGGAACCCAGAAAAGGTGTGGAAGTAGATGATTTCATCCCCGAGTCCCAAGGCCCTGTTCTCACAGCACTATTAACTGTAAGATAAAAGGACAGCTGAATGGCTTCTTTCTACAGTGGCTCTGAGGTTCTAACTGGACGATGCTTGGCTTTCATAATTACCGAGCAGGACCTTCTGTAGAGCACAGGGAACGCTGCTCGAAGTTACCTGGCAGCCTGGATGGGAGGGGGGCTTGGGGGAGAATGGATACATTTATGTATGACTAAGTCCCTTTGCTGTCCACCTGAAATTATCACAACGTTGTTAATTGACTATACTCCAACATAAGTTTCAAAACACACACACACAAATATATGCCCTATTCTAGTAGGGACTGGAATCTAATGGGAATTGAACTGCTTAATGTGTTCTGTAACATTAATAAGCTGATGTACATGCTCATGAACATGTGGTAGATAATTAACTCACAATTATACACATGCGTTATATATGAAAAAGCATGTGTACTTATATATGTAGAAGTCCACATAATGCACAATGTACATGGGAATGTTAGCTTTTAAGATGTTTTTTAATACTAAAAGTACGTAAAGATAGTGTTAATGTCTCATAAACAAGTTGTTCAGGGACTTGTTTAAGTAGAATTTCAGTTTTGGGTGCTGACGGTAGAGCTGGAGCTTCTTGCATCATAGGGAGATATGTTTTTCTCTTACCCTGGTTTAGAAGAACAAAATAACAAATATACTACAAACACTCTACATTTTAGGAGGTTATTTTTAATAATGCTAGTTACTGGTATAAGGACTATAATTCTAAGACAGTAGATCCCCTTTGTCCAACAATACTAAATGGGTGATCAATGATTTGTCTTTCTATTCGTGTTACTGTTGTTTTTTCCCCCCCAAGACTTTCCTACATGAGTTTTATTTAAAGCACAAATAAGTATTTATCTTTTCGTAATGGTAAATGGTTCAAAAAACACTGAACACGAATCATTGATGAATACAGGGCTTTAAATATGAAACAAAATTATTTTTAAAGAAACAAGAAAATAAAGGTTATATACCAAAGGCACCTGGAGTCTACAAGCAGATTCCAAAAATGAAATGAGTAGAAAATCTGTGGTGAAACCAGAACACCGCACCTGTGCTTTGGAGAAGGGCTACTAGACAACATTCTGTCAGCTGAAGATGGACTGACTGGTAGAGGTGTGTTTGCACAGAAAATTCAAGTCATTTCCGCTTGCATAGAACCATCCAGATCTTCCCAAGACTGAAGGGACATCTCTGTGGCTTTCTTCCTTTCCCATATTCCCAACAAGGCTACATAAAGCTCAACGCTTGATGAGCCGCACAGCAGTTCTTTAGGAGCCAGCATGCCGGGTGGGTCACGTTTCCCTATGAGAAACAAGCCTGGCCGCTTATAGCAAAGTATCTAAGTGGGCAGGTCCTTTGGTCTTCCTTCTGATTATGTAGTGTCTCCTTTCAAGACTGTTATCCCCATCATACTTGTTCCTTCACAAGTTGAAACCTTGAGGTGATATGGAGATCAACATCAAGAAAAGAAAATTCAATTCAGAAATGAAGAAAACTGGAAGGTATACAATACACCCCCAGAGCATCTTGATAACCCCTGCTACAGTACAGTTCGGTGTACTGCTATAGTCCTTAGGTAAATCATGGCAGCTTGAATGAGCTCATTTCCCCCCCCTCAGGTAGTTAAAGGGCACCAAATAAAAACTGGACAAGAGGAGTTTGCTAGGAGAATTAGAAATTTGAAAATTAACCAAATTTTATCCCTGTGATAATTCAACACTAGTAAAGAGGCAAGTACTGAAGATTAGAAGCTAAGATTAAGAGACCCAAGGTATTTTTAATTGTCTAGTGTAGCTGAAGTGGCATTTTGTCCATACAGGATGAGATCCCTGTTGGACTACTAGAGCCTGTTTTATGTAGCAGTAATGGGTGAAGAACTGTTAAAGCTTCAACAATGAATGGGAGGATAAAGTGGAAGGTGATGAATAGGGTGAGTGGCTTTTATCAACTGAGAATCCTCCCAAGATTCATTTGGCTTGGTTAATGCCAATGTAAGGAATTGCTGAAAAGGAGATTTGTAATGACTGTTGCCCCTCAAAAGGATTTGTAACCTCATGGTAAGATACAACCTATAAATGCTGTGGCTATTACCTTAAATAGTAGGATAATTCTGACATTTCATATTTCTAGGAAGGTGTAAGATCCATAATACAGGCCCCTCCTTACATGGATAAATAAGCAAAGAAAGACCAGGAAAGGTTCATTTGCATATAAATATCAAATGATTCATCCGTAGTTTGGTAGATATTAAATACAATGTATTGCTAGGAATAACCCTGTTAAGATTTGTAAAATTAAATACTGGAGGCTCAAGAGGGAGGGGAATAAATGTATACTTATGGCTAATTCATGTTGTTGTACACCAGATACTAACAACATTGTAAAGCAATGAAAATAAATTTAAATTGAAAATAAATGGAAAATATTTGAAATTGAAAATAAGTTTACAAAATAAAAGGGAAGGAAAATTTCATCATGATATTTGATGAGGTTGGTAGATCAATAAGTACAATGTTAATGATTTTGATGAATGGGCAGTATTTTTCAATGTAAAAAAAATGTACTGAGTTGGGAAGGACCTGAATTTCAGAGTGATACACACCTGGGTCCTACTCATGGTTCCTTGCAGAGTCACCTTGGGTGAGTTGGACTGGGAGTCTGCGTTCTCAGAGGGAATGTGTCCTGAGGGTGTCACACCTGGACGCACACAACGCCACCTCTCTCTCACTGGTGAGGCAATGCACGGCCTGAGGGTTTCTCAACTTCACAGACATGCTCTGACTGGCATTTGTCTCTCTGCATAGGGTTAGAAAGTCTTGTGGCGAGGGGCTTTCCATCTTGGCCGGAGCTGGTCCCCCTAGTGGGGATTTTGTTGACAGGGTGGCGAGCTCTGGGAAAATCCCGCAGGTGACTGAGGTAGGTCGGTCCTCTCCCCTTCCACAAGCCAGTGTCACTTCTGAGTGAACGAGTGAGGGGCCTCCCAGCCTGGCTCCCACGTCCCATCACACCAGCCACTCGGATGGCCCCAGCAGGCTGCGGGGTGGATCTCAAGGGCCTGGCGTAGAGACCCCCAAGGACCCCCAGGCTCTGCTCTTCCTTCAGGGCTTGTGTGGCTTCCTTGCTGGTCGTTACAGCTTTTCTCTGTGGTGGCCACAGCTGTTCTCCATGTCCTTCTGGGGACTCACCCAGGGCTGCAGCCCCATCACCACACTGGATGTTCTTCCTGGTTCCCCCTCAACAGCAGTGGGGTACGGCTCCCTCCGGCGCTTCAGCCCTGAACCCTCCCAAAGCCCAGCGCTAGTCTTCTCTCTGCCAACCAACCCTGGGACACTTCATGTGAGTGGAGACGCTAGAAAACACCCAACTTCCAGAATTCCCTCGGGGGACAGGCTCCATGTGATTTTTTTTTTTTTTTTTTTTTTTTTTAAGTAGTAATGGGTCGCAAAGAGTCGGACACGACTGAGCGACTGAACTGAACTGAACGGAATGTTTGTAATTATCACAAAGAAATACCCCCAATGTGGAAAAGCAGGGATACAAAGAGAACAAAAGCCTGCGCTCTAACCTGCCCCGCAAAATCCCACACCCAGAGCCCGCGGGCCGGGGAAATGCCCTAGTGCCGGCCGCGAGGACCCGCGTGACCGCCAGGGGGCAGGCGTGCGCCGCGGAGCGTCCCGGCCGGACCAGGCGCGCAGCTCCCCGGCTCCCGCGGGCGGGGCGAGGGCCCGGCGTGGAGGAAGCCCCCAGTCTCGCGGCCCAAGGGAGCAAGCCCCGCCGCAAGCTCATTTTATCTTCAACACTCCGGGCACTCAGCGCTGCTCTCCTAGTTTACCGATGAGGGAGGTGAGGCTCAGAGTTAGGCAGTTGCCCAAGAGGACACAAAACCCAGGTGCCCAGGCTCCAGGGCCGCTCCCAGTCATTCCTGGCACGTGCATGTGCGGGCAAGTGCTGGCCGGCCGGGGGCCTCGTGGGGCAGGGGTGAGAGCACCCCTCTTCTGGCTCAGCCCCTGGGGATTTCCTCCTGGGGGGCCTAAGGAGGGCCCTGTTGGCGCCTGGAGGCACGTTAGTCATGCCTGCTCCCCCATTCCACACCCCCCCCCCACCCCCGCCCCCGGCACACAGCCCTGGGCCCTGCTGCTGTAGGCATCTCGGGAAGGGGCAGCCCTCTGCCCTCTGTGGACACGCTTGGCTGGAGTCTGCCGGCAGTCTGGCCCGGGTGAGAGTGGGTGAGGAGGGAGGAGGAGCAGCCAACAAGCAGGGGCCTGTTTCCTGCCTGGCCGGACCCCAGCTGTCCCCAGCGAGGCCCCAGCAAGCCGAGTAAGGTCATCCAGGGCGAAATTCCAGCCTGAGCCCTGAGCAGTCGCTTCACTTTTCTGATAAGGCTCAAGAAAGGACCCGGAGTGTCCTCCGCACACCCCCTCGCTGTCAGCACCTCTGTTGTTGGGGAGCCTCCGCTGCAGACAGCCTGCCTGGAGAAGAGACAAAGATAGACCCTGGGACAGATAAGGAGAGACAGCCAGGCAGAGAGGGCAAGGGACGCAGATGAGGCGATGAGGGCGGGGGCAGGGCAGTGTCCCGGGCGGTGGGTCTGGAGCCCCAGAGGTCAGAAGAGGTTCCCAGTTTCTCTAGCTGAGCTCTGCCTGGGCTCGGGTGTTGGAGAAAGATGCCATCATGGTGGAAACAGAAGAGTTTTTGTGTGGTAGGAAGATGGATTAGGCTGGCAGTCCTGCCTCTCTCAGCCTGGTGGATGAGGGTGCTGGCAGAGTCCATGTGGGGCGTGGCCACCGGGCCTCCTGGAGGCCAGGCCAGAGGGTTTGAGATGGGGGGTACCTGCGGTGGAGGGGCAGGTAGGGCACCTCTGGGACAGATGAGGCTGTACCCAGACAGCTGAGTGTCTCCTGCTCTTCTTCCTCCCTATAGAATATTTGCACCTAACACTGGTGATTTGACTTGGCAAGTAAGCAAGGGCATAAAGTCACAGTTGGCCTACGGGCACCCCAGTCACCATACGCAGCTGAGTCAGTCACAACCATTTCCCCCACCCCCTGGGGGCCAGAGCCTCTGCCCCGCCTGCACACATAGACACATCCCCGCAGGTACGCACAGACGCCATGCGATTGAGTCATAGGTGCCTCCTTAGAGAGCTCGTGCCTGCATGCACGCGCACACAGGTGCAGACACCATGTGCGCCCGATTCTGAGTCACCAGGGCCATTGGACCCTGAGGGAGCGTGCCCAGAGTGTGTGCTGCCTTCCCTGTTTAGACCCAGGTACCCATATATATGCATGCACGTGTACGTGCCCACCCTCTATCCTGCTACAACCTGCTAGGGGCGGGGGTGGCCAATAAATATTTGTGGAATGGATAAACGAGTGAACAAATGAATGAATGAATGAACAAACAAGTGAAAACGTGAGCAACACCCACGCTGCTTGGAAACTTGGTACCATCGGTTGGGGCTGCGCTGCAGGGTGGGTCCCCTGTGTGTCTGCTGGGAGTTGTCCTGCTCCAAATATAGCCTCCGTGGGCAGGCTAGGAGCCAGGGCTGCCTCCCAGACTGTGACTTCATTGGGCCTGAGGCCCAGCCTCTGAGGGGTTGGAGAAAATTAACTGAGAAGAGGCCCAAGCTTTCCATAGCCGGGGCTGAAGTGTGAGACCAGAGCTGATGGGTGACTGCGTACTTGAAGTGTCAGCGGCTTGAGCTGTAGGGCTGAGGACTGTGTGGTGGGCCCAGAAAGGACAAGTTCTGAGGCAGGCCCCTGGGAACCACCTATCCGGGATGTCTTGGGCCAGATGTGCAGAAGGCATAGCCCCACTTGAGGATGAGGGGCTTGAGGATGAGGGGAAGCACAGTGCCTAGGTCCATTGGTGGGTGCAAAGCCAAAGCCCTCTTAGGTGGTCCCCCATCTATGCAGGCCTGCTTGCAGGGTGGTTCCCATCTGCAGTTTGACTCTTCCTTCCCTAGCAGCTGTGCCTCTGCCCTATTTCATCATCTAGGATATTGCAGTATTACCCCAACTGATCTTTCTGCCTTGACCACCCCCTTAAGTCCATCTTGTTCACAGTCGCCAGCTTTCTTTGTCTGAGATACAGATCTGATTCTGTAACTCCTCTGCTCAAAAGCCTTCCATAGCTCCCTGCTATTTAGCAATAAAGGTGGATTGCCTTAGCCTGGTTCTCAAGACCCTTTCATAAACTGGTCCTGCTTCGCCATGTATGTTTTGAAAGGCTGACGTAGGACGAAGGCATTGGTTATGTGCTGACGGGTGAATTCATGGATGCTAGGCTGATGGATGCTTATAGGAATGGAGGGGCCTGGGGACTCTTTGATTTGTAGACAAATGCTTAGAGGTTGGGATGATCACGGGGAGATGTGGAGGGGTGGGGGGTTGGAAGTCAAGGCTATATTGGTTGTAAAGGACAACCCCAACCCACACCCCAGCCCCCGCCACATGTCATCAGGAAGGGGGTGAGGATGAGTGCAAGGCCACCTGGACACGCTTGGCTGAGGGCTGGGCCTCAGGAAGGTGGCTCCTCCCCCGGCCTGGGCAGCTCTCAAGTCTGGACGCGCCTGCTCTGTGGCCCCCTCACTCTGTCCTCCTGCCTGGCGTCGTTTTCTGCCTCGTGGCCCAGCAGTTGTCCTCTCAGCCGTCCTTGCACCTTCTTTCCTTCCACAAGATGTTTGCCTTTTTGTTTTTTTTGATGTGAATTATTATTATTATTTTTTTTTTATTTTTAAAGTCTTTATTGAATATGGTACAATATTGCTTCTGTTTTATGTTTTGGTTTTTGGGCCTTGAGGCATGTGGGCTCTTACCAGGGATCAAACCTGCACCCCCTGCATTGGAAGGCTAAGTCTTAACCACTGGGCTGTGAGGGAAGTCCCCACAAGTGTTTTTTATCTAGTGACTGGTCATGTGCCTGTTTGTACTCAGCAAAGCTTCTGTGTGCTGAAAAATAGACTGGGAACAAAAAGTTACTGCGGCTCTGGAAGTGTGCTTTCTGAAGGGAGAGACAGATGCTAAGCAGTTACGTTCGAGGTGGTTAATGCTGTGGGACGGCCATGAGGGTGTTGGGGGTGCCTGTAGAGGGGCCGAGGGGGCTCAGGAAGTCTCTGATCAGCGAGTATTTGAGCGGAGATGTGAGCAGAGTGAGGGCAAGCCCAGAAGATCTCTGGGGCAAGAGTGTTTGTAGGAAGAGGGAATGGCGTGTGTGGTGGCCTGGAGGCAGGACTTCTCTGCATGTTTGAGCAGCATCATTGAGGCCAGTGTGGCTGATGCAGGGTGAACAAGGGGAATGGAGGTAGGAGATGGGGTCAGAGGAACAGATCAACATGGGTTTTGCAAGCCGTTGTTAGGACTTAAGCTTCTCCTTCAAGAGGAGAAGGCCTTGGAGGATGTTCAACAGAGAAGCAATAATGCTCTTCTGTATTTTCAAAGGCGGCTCTGGCTTCTGTGTTGAGAACAGACTAAAGGGACCCAAGGTGGAGGCAGGGAGGCCAGGTAGGAGGCTCCTGCAGAAATCCAGGGGGAGCTCAACCAGCGCAGCAGTGGCAAAGGTGATGACAGGTCGTCCAGTTGATGTATTTTAAAGGCAGAGTTATCAAGATTTGCTGATGGATGGGCTGTAGGTGTAAGAGAGAAGAAAGTTCTTTCAAGGACGAATCTAGAATTTTTGGCCAGGGTGACTGAAGATGGAGTTGCTGCTTCTGAAGTAGGAAGTTGTCTTCTTTGGCCACCGTCAACCTTCCCTGGACCACAGCAGCTTCCAGAGTGGCTCTCCACATCCTCTCTTACTAGCCTTCAGCCTGTTT
Source organism: Muntiacus reevesi (assembly GCF_963930625.1). NCBI lineage: Eukaryota > Metazoa > Chordata > Mammalia > Artiodactyla > Cervidae > Muntiacus > Muntiacus reevesi. The sequence goes on from NC_089257.1 coordinate 49,500,768, forward strand.
TCCCTGTTACAGCCACTCCGTGAATGGGTTCTGCTTTTTTTTTTTTTTTTTTGATGGTTTAGATGCATTTTATTGGTTTCCTTTCAGAATCCTTCTACAAAAGAGCAGAACCAAAGCTCCTGGTAAGAGGGTGAGGTGTGTGTGTGAGTCGCTCAGTCATGTCTGACTCTCTGCGACCCCATGGACTGTAGCCGGCCAGGTTCCTCTGTCCATGAAATTCTCCAGGCGAGAAAACTGGAGTGGGTTGCCCTTCCCTTCTCCAGGGGATCTTCCCAACCTAGGGATTGAACCCAGGTCTCCTGCATTGCAGGCAGATTCTTTACCTCTGTGCCACTGGGGAGGAGGGTGAGGACCCTTCCTCTTTCCAGAGAGCCGTTCCCCATCCCCAGGTTTCCCACCTGTGTCCCCACAGGGGACCAGCTGCTCCGGAGGAGAGTCAGAGACGACCCCCCCACCCCCTGCCCACGCAGAGAGGGGAGAGGCCTCTCCTGGGGAGGGTGGGGCCGGCTTAGAGTCACAGCAGGGGCTGGAGTCCAGGCGGCCCTGTCCCTGGGCAGGAAGGCAGACCCGAGTGTAGGCTGGAGGCCGTTAGACCCAGAGCTCCGCCAGGAGAAGAGGCTGTGAAATTTGCAGTATCAGGTTTCGGAAAACACAGGGTCAGGGTCAGCAGAGCAGCTGGTAGTGGGGAAGGCCAGGCCCAGCTAATTTCCTGTCAGAGTGGCCCAGAGGCCCCAGCCTCTCTCCGAGCTGGCCACAGGGGAGGAGATGCCGGGAATGGCTCACATTCCTCTGGCGGGGGCCCACGCCGAAGCTCGGGGGCCCGCGGGGAGTGAGGAGGTGGATGTGCTGAGGCCAGAGGCGGGGGCCCTCTGCAGGCACCAGGCCTCTGCCGTCCGGGCCTTAGACTGGGATGGGGCCAGGGGCAGGAGAGCAGCCACAGGGGACATTGCAGCTGCTGGAGCTTCAGGGTAAAGGAGCCCAACCTCACATTTCAGACGAGGAGACAGAGGCTCAGACAGGACCAGATCTCAGCAGGACCGCAGGAGCATCCTGCTTCTAAGCCCTGGAGCTGTTTCTTCAGGCCAGGCCCACGTTTCCTGGAAGGCCCTGCATTGCTGAGTTGTGTGACGGAGGGGGTCGGGCAGGAGGGCGAGGGCTTGGTCTGTGCTCCTCTTGGAGGAAGGCGGGATCCCTTGCTTTCACACGGGAGGCTTGCTTCTCAGATGGTCTTGCTGGGGGCTGGGCGGCCTGTGTGGAGCAGGTCGGGGGGCCCTGTGTCAGCTGAGGGCTCACCTCTCCTCCCTGTGGAGGACCCCAACCCATCCTCACCACAGATGGGACTCTACGCCCTGGCCCAGCCCCAGGAGGGTGAGGCCATGTTCCTGGCCTTGAGTGGCCTCTTAAGTGGCCTGACCAGGCCCAGTGGGAGGCAGAGGTCACAGGTCCTGGCCCAGCTGAAGTACGATGTCCAGGGAGGATTGGCCCCGGACACAGTCACACGAGCCTGGTTGCAAACCTGGCCCTTCGGATGCCACCGTGTGACCTTGGGCAGGTCAGGTAACCTTTCGAAACTGCAAAACGGAGAGGGACCACTGCCTTTCTTTCTTTCCACCAGGTTGTGTGGTGGGTCTGTGACTTGGACAGAGGGTCTCCTGCCTGATGCTGTGGGACACAGCCCCTCCCAGAGCTTGGAAGTGTTGCCCGTGTCTTCTCTGCACATCACCCACCCCCACCAGGAGTATCTGGGGAGGCTAGGCCAAGGCCTCTGCTGTCCGCCTGACCATCCTTTCCCAGCTCTCAGCACTTGACTGTGAGACTGGGGACCTTTTAAGGTGTCCCAGGCATCCACTTGACCAGACTGTCCCTCCATCCCCTCTGTCCACCAGTCAGGCCCCAAGTTCTACAAATGCCACCTCAGGCCTGTCTCCGAGTCTTCCGCATCTATGCAGCCGTGCTGCCTTCTCAAGTCTGAACAACCACGGTAGCCTCTAGCCGCCCTCCCTTCTCACTGTCCCCCATGCACTCTTCACCAGAGAGATCTTTCTAAATATACATTTCAGCCTGGCTTATCTGCCTTCCCTGCCCTCCTCCATGCACCTTTGCATGGAACTCAGCATAAATGTCACTTATGCAGGGAAGTCTTCTCGGATCCCCAGGGCTGGGCTGGGCTCCCCTCCCATCTGTCCCTGGGCCTCTACCTGTCCCCACCCCATCACAACTCTGATCGCACTAGACATCAAGTCTTGCAGGTCTGGGGAATGGATATTTCACTTGCAGTCTAGAGTAATCAGAACAGCAAACATACATGAATGTTTGTGGAACAAATGGATGCTGGAGGAATGCCTGAAAGGTGGACACACCGTGGTTTGGGGTGATGGGTCTACTCAGAGTCGGTTCCATCCTATGTTTGGAGGTACAGGGGATTGTGCCCCTTATCAGGACTGACTCTGGTACCTCGCATGCCAAGCCCTTGGGCAGAGACATGACTTCTGGCCACCTCTGTCTGGTGAGGCTCAAGCAATGGGGTCATGGAAGGAACCCCCAACCTCACCTGCTAAACTCAGCTGCCACCAGGAAATTCAGATGTTGACAGAGGCAATGGGTGGGCCCATGTCAGACAGCATCTGCATGTATAAGTGCCTGTGTCATTGGGGTGTGTCCTCGTGCAAGTGGGCACGTATGCACATGCAGCCGCTGCCTGTTGTCTGTGTGAGGGACTGCGTTTGTCTTTCCCCGCCTAGCCTGTGCTGGGTGCGGGCGCCTTGCACACACCTGTCATTACTTTACTTTTTTGTATCACGGTACTTTATCTGTATGATGCTATATTAGTTTTCTGTTGCTGTTGTAACAAATCACTACAAACTTAGTGGCTTAAAATAGCAGACTTATTATCTTACACTTCTGGAGGTCAGAGTCCAGAGTGGGTCTCATTGGGCTAAAATGAAGGCGTCAGCAGGGCTGTGTCTCTTTCTGGAGGTATTCCCAGCTTTTGGGGGCTGACCACGCCCTGTGGCTCGTGGCCCCTTCTGTCTTCGAAGCCAGCGATGGCTGACTGAGTCTTTCTCGGATCATGTCACTGTGACGTTCACTTCTGCCTCCCTGATCTGCATGTAAGGACTCTTGTGATGACATGGGGCCCATCTGGGCTGGTCTCTGGAGGTCAGTTGATGAGCAGCCTTAATTCCATCTGCAACTGTAATTCTCCTTTGCCACGTTGACAAGTCCTGGGGATGAGGATGCAGATGTCTTTGGGGGCAGGGACGACATTGTTCTGTGCATCAGATATGCTCTGTCCCTTCTGTCACTTGTGAGCTCTTTGGGCCTGTGCTGGGTCTTATTCATCTACATGCCCCTCGGGAGCAGGACAGTGGCCGGCCCACCCTAGGTGTTTGTTACATATTCGTTGAGTAAATCTGATTCGGCCAACAACTTATGGAGAATCCGTTTTGTGTTGGGTACTTTCACATATATCATCAGTTTTTCCTCCCATTTGATAGATGAGGAAGATAAAGCTCAGAGAAGTTAGGAACCACCCAAGGCCGAAGAGCTAGTAAGTGACAGAGCAGAAGCTCAGTGTACCCTGACCTCGGGTCAACAAGACTGACACTTTAGTTCCTTTGAGCCTGGGATGCTGAGAGACAAGTCCTGGACCTTTGGTGGTGGCCATGAAAATGCATCTCTTGGGTTTCAGGCTGGCCTCTGCCGCTGTGCTCACACCGCCGCTGTTTGCTCTCAGGCCTGCAGGCTGCCCTTGACCCAGTCTTGGCCTGAGGATTCCCCACTGGACTTGTTGCTTTCTTAGATCTAAACTGTAGCCTTAGACTCTTCTACTCTGCCTCTGTCCTCCCGTCTCTCCCTCGTAGGGGTCAAATCTCCATCAGTCTGGTGTCTCTCCCAGCTCCCCCGTCTCCCTACCTACTTCTCACTGGAGATGTCTCATGCAGAGGAGATGGGGAGGAGGATGCCGTCCTGGTTGGTGGGGACCCCACGTGGTCCCTGGAGCAAGCAGTAGCTCAAATGCTAGATATTTCACTGGTGAGAACCCAGAGAAGTTTCCTAGAGGAGATGAATTCTGTGGCAGGTATGATAATTCAGGAATTTGAAAAATATGGGGGGAACAGTGCCTTCAAAAGATGGACTGGTTGCTGCTCACTTGTCCTGAAAGGGAGGAAGAAGAACTGTGAGCCTCCAACAAGCAGCTGGTGGGTGAGGGTGACAGCACACAGCCTGGATGGGGGGCTACAGAGAGGCCCTTGTCTCTAGCAGTGGTGGACAGGTGTGGTGGAGTGGCAGGTAAAGACAGAGAGAGTTGCAGAGCTCCAGGTAAGTCTGAACACTTGGTCAAGGTAGTTGTATGGGGGTCAGGCTGTACTGGGTAAATATGGCACCCCTGAGGTCGCTGCAGCTGCAGCCTCCCTGACCCTCTGGGCTGGCAGGGGTGGCCCACCCTTCCTTGGGAGCACTCCCACCTCTCCTCCACTGAAAGATGCCACTGAGGCCTCTCCCCCGCAGGACAGCGGGTCCCCTCCCAGCAGCTGCACCTGCTTCCTCTCCTGTCTGCTAAGGACAATGATGAGAGTAGAATTCCAGACGAATCTGGCTGGGGACATGCTGGACCTGGTAAGGGGGAAGAAAACTACCCCATGAAAGAATAAGAACTATGGTGGGTCCTGTCAGGAGGCAGGGGGGTTTCCCGGGATTGGATTTGCAAGTGTTTGATTGAGGCAGCTGGAATGGAAGACTGGATCGGCCAGAATCCGTTGACGTGAGGGCACGTTCTTCAGACACAGAATTTAATACCCCAGCTAGGATGCCAGGGGGTGGAGCAGACACTCCTAGAAGTCTTTCGGAAAAAGTAACGGCCAGCACTCAACAGAGTGGAAATACCCAAGTTCCCCTGGCAGACGGTCGAGAAGAAATTTATGACAGCTGAAGAAAGTGGCCACTTGGAGCGATGTATTATGTAAAGCCGGTATGGACAGGCAAGGACAGAGGGCCAGGTAAGTGGACATGGTGTACTGGGCATGGTGTCCGCGGGGCAAAATGGATGGGCAGCCAATGGGTTCTGCTTAACATCAACAACCAGGAAAGCAGACAGGAATGGGGGAGCAGAAGCAGGGCAGTAGAAAGTCGGGGTCCCTGCTCAGTTCCCAGACCTGAGCCAGTTTTCAGACATGGAACCCATCTGCTGAAGAGGTGGCCAGGTCTCTAGGAGGAAGGACCCTGCAAAACAGCTACCAGTATGTATCATCATGATTCCTTCAGTTTTCCCCCAAAGGTCTATAGCCATTTATTTGGGTGACTGTTCACTACAGAAAGGGGACCACCAGGCAGGTTTTGAGTCATATTAACACCTGGAGGTTCCAAGCATCATCACAGGCTGTTTGTCAGAGTGGGGCCCATGGAGGTCAGGGAGCAAGTGGAATCCTGCCTACAGCTGGACTTGCACTGGGTCCACGATCCATGCAGTGTTTAATCAGAATTTACGTGCTCTGACAGTAGGAGGGACCCCACGCTGGGTGCCTGGCCTAGTGGGCTGGGCAGGAGCTGTCACAGCAGAGAAAGCTAAGTGGAAACTTCTGAAACTGCCTTCTTGCTCCCTCACCCTGCTCAAGGTAATAGATTAAAAAAACAACATCTCAAAAAAATAAAAAATAAAAAAACAACATATTATCCCAGGGGTGATGGCAGAAACAAATGCCACTGTTAACAACTTAAAGGATGAATGGGTGGTGGTCCTACCATCTCTCCATTTAATTCTCCAGTCTGACCTTTGCAGAAGTTGACACGTCCTGGAGGAAGACTGCAGGCTTCATCAAGTGATAGCTCTATTTGCAGCTGCTGTGCCTGTGGACTCATTCCTAGAGCAGATTCATAAGGGTTTAGGTATGCACTTTGCGGTCATTTGGCAAAAGGCTTCTTTTCCATTCCAATTTGAAAAGAGGATCAGAAACAGTTCACATTCACATGGGATGAACAACAATATTCATTTACAGTTTCACCTCGGAGCTACATTAACTGTTTTGCCCTTTGTCATAATATAATCCCCAGAGATCAGAGTCATGTGAGTATCACAGTGACCCATTACATCAGCGACACTGTGGTGGTGAGACAGGATGAGCAAGAGGCGCCTCTGTGCTGGAGGCCATGGCGAGGTCACGTGCCGTGCAGAGCGAGGCGTATAAACCTGCGAAGACTCAGGGACCTGCCACTCCACTGAAGTTTGTAAGGGGCTCAGCAGCCAGGGGTATGCCAGGATATCCTCTCCCAAGTAAAAGAAACAGGTGTATCTTGTATCTTTTACAATGGTGAAGACAGCACAGGGCCTGGCTCCCCTTGTTGTGGAGGGTTGCTTTTAGTTAGAGACAGCACCGTATTCTGGGAGAGATGGAAGGCTGCCGGCTGCTGGTGGGGCCCCTAATAGGACCGGGCCCCGCAGAAGGTCCAGGCTGCAGTGCAGTCCTGCCAGTGGGTCATACCCTTTGGCAGACTCTCTGGTGTTGGAAGCTTCAGGAGCGGGAAAGGGAAAGGATGTGGTATGGGGCTGATGGAAAGTCCCGGGGATCCTGCAGCAGGGCTGCACTATCAGGGACAGAGGATTATACACCTTTTAAAAATAAATTTTAGAAATTTTACTATTTTTTGGATGCACTGGGTCTTTGCTGCTGCATGTGAGCTTTCTCTAGTTGTGGTGAGCGGCGGCTCACCACTCTGTTGTGGTGGCCTGGCTTCTCGTTGCGCTGGTTTCTCTTGTAGAGCACTGTCTCAATAGTTGTGACGCATGTGCCTAGTTGCTCTGTGGCAGGTGGGATCTTCCTAGACCAGGGATCAAACCAGTGTCACTTGCATTGCAAGCAAGATTCTTAACCACTGGGCCACCAGGGAAGTCCTCGATTATAAACCTTTTGAGAAATAGTTTCTGGCCTGTTACTAGGCTCTGGTAGAGACAGAATGTTAGACCACGGGGGGCATCTCAAACTGCCCAGTCTGAGGGTGGGGTCTGTTGGATGTGTGACACCATGGATGTGTGCATCATTGAGTCGGATGGACCTGGCAGCAGACCATCATAAGATGAAAATGCTCCCTCTGTGGCTGAGCCTGAGTGGGGCCGGAGGGCTCCAGTAGACTGCTTGAGGATGTAGCCAGGGCCTGGTCCCTGACTTGCATCTATGACCTCATGGAGGTCCTGTATAACCAGCTGAAAGAGGAGGGAAAAACCTGAGCTTGGTTTATGGATGGGTTGGTTTGGTATGTGCCTACAAGCTGAAGATGGGCAGTAGCTGTATGACAGAGACATAACGGGAAACGGAAAATATTCCTGCTGGGTAGGGCTGTGAACAGAGTACCTGGTCATGTGCTTCGTGTACAAAAAGTGGCCCAAGGTAGTGAACAGATACACACCGTCCTGGGAAATGGCCAAATGCTTGTTTGGTCAGGGGCCTGGAAGGAGAAGGACGGGAAGATTAGGGACGAGGAGAAGTAGGGTAGAGACAAGTGGATGGACATCTGGGGGAAATACGAAGATTTTACCTTTAGATTTATTTTGGCTATGTGGGCTCTTTGTTGTGGCACGCAGGTATCTCTTGTTGCCCCCTGCACAGGCTTAGTTGCCCCTTAGTTCCCTGGTCAGGGATCGAACCTACATCCCCTGCACTGGAAGGCAGATTCCTAATCACTGGACCACCAGGGAAGTCATCATGCAAGATTTCAGTGCCACATGTTAATGCCCATTAGAAAGCACCCAGCACATTGGAGGCAGTGAATAAATAAGTAAACAAAATGACCTGGATGGTTGACACTAGCTGGTCCTTGTCACTGGCTACGTGGGACCAGCAGGACGAGGCTGAGTGAAGTGGCCCACAGTGGAGAAGCAGAGCCAGGCAGGGGCTGACTTGGGCCCACCAGCACAGACTTCCACATCCCAAGGCCACTCTAGGTGCTGCTCCCGCTCTGAGCCCAGCCTGCCAGCAGCAGAGACCTATGCTGAGCCGGCCTGTGGCACTCCTCCTGCCTGGGGCAGGCCAGCTACCTCAGGCTCTTTCCATCCTGGAAGGTCCAGTGGTTCATCTTCACAGGGATGGAAATCTCCTTTGAGTTTGCCTTTCCTGACCAGAGAGCCTCAGTCAGCACCACTGCCCAGGGACTTACAGAAGGCCTGATCCAAAGGCATGGGTCCCACACAGCTTAGCGTTTGACCAGGGACACAGGGCAGGTCCTGCTGAACTATAGCTCATGGCTGTCACCAAGGCGGTGACGACGCCTGTGTCCGGGAACCAGCAGGGGTCCTTGACCCTGATCAGCAGGAGACAGGGCTGCTTCTACATGATGGGGGCAGGAAGGAGGGTGACCCTCTAGCCACCCAAGTAATCCCCACCATAACCGAAGGAAACCTGTGCGGCAGTCTTGGCCTGAGACAGGTTTGATTACACTGATCCTCCCTCAGTGTTGGGAAGATCTCCTGGAGAAAGAAATGGCAACCCACTCCAGTATTCTTGCCTGGGAAATCCCATGGACAGAGGAACCTGTTGGGTTACAGTCCATGGGGTCACAGAGTCGAAACGACTTAGCAACTAAACAACAACAACCTCCTTCGATGAAGGCTTGGATCACATCTCCAGGAGAGCCATCGGCATGTCCTGAGGTGGCTGAGGGTGAGGGGAACTCAGAATGGAGAGTGGGAAGAGGGAGGGTGTGAGATGAACTGCATCAAGGGCGCTGTATTAGTCCTTGGACTCGCCTCTGAGTTTCGCTAGGAAGAGAGGCCCAGGGGAGACTGGGAGGAACTTCTCTGGAACCTGGCTACGAGAGGTGCACTGCAACCCCGCTGAGAAGACTTCCCTGGGTCTCTGAGTGCACAGCTGGTGTGTGACTGGGGGCCCCAGCTGCTGCTGCATTCTGGAATCCACTGCTGTGTTTGTTTTTCTGGCTGCAGCATGCTGATGGCTGAGCGGGGTGGGGGTCCCAGGCAGGCTACCCTGGGGAGGCGTGGGGTTGCTCTGATGGTTCATGATGTCCTGAGGACTTCTCATCTGCCTTGCCGAGCTTCCTTAGAGCTGCTCCGCAGTCTGAGTCTCCCACTCAGCTTTTCCTCCTCCCTCCCTCCCCTGGGTCTTTCACAAGGTCATGCCTGCACGCTGGTCTCCTGACTCTCCCAACCTCCCCTACTTTCCTGCCCATTTGGCGCCTGCTTCTCAGAGGACTGGGATGAACACGTCTGTTAGCATCATTCAAAGCAGGATCCTTGGACCAGCAGCCTCAGCATCACCTTCAAGCATATTAGGAATGTGGAATGTCAAGTCCCCTCTCAATCCTACTGAGTCAGGATCTTCATTTTAACAAGATGATTCATACATACAACTACAATTTGTGAAGCGCTGATCTAGATGATTTGGTCTCTTTCAGCAAATCCTTTCAATCATAGTTTGGAGCCTCAGTTGCTGCAAAGGTGAACCCTTGGAATCACAAATTCACAGATCAGGGTCCTTCATTTTATAGGTCAAAGCCTTAAAGTTAAGATGTAGTTCAAGGTCTTATCATGAATTAGATGCAGCACCCAGGTCTCTCACTTCCCACTTTGGGTCTGCTATGAGCAGGCTGATTGCTCTAAATCTGCCTTGCCTAGCATAGTAGCACAGGAATGTGGCTAGTTGTGGTATCATTTAAAAAGCTTTTTTTTTTTTGGATCTTTGTCCTGGGTTTGTGGCTTGGAGTTGCTAAAACCTTTAGAACTTCCTGAGTGAAAGGCGTGCCTTTGTTATTCATAATGAGTCCCTCTGCCCACACCTGTATTTATGTGAATGCAGTGACTCAGGCTGGGCCCCTAGATAGCTTCAGACTGGAAGAACTACGTGTGAACGGGGTGTGGGAAATTACACCTCCAGGGGGACTGGAGAGTGGGTTATGAAAAAATCCTGACAGGATCCAGAGAACTTCCTAGCTGGTGACCACAGGGAGGTGCTGGGAGGGCGCAGGCCACCCCCTCTCACAATCCTTGCCCCACGCATCTCTTCCTTGTGGCTATTGTTTCCCTTAGGACAAACTGATAAACACAGAGTACTTCCTGAGCTGTGTACCTTCTTCTGGACAATCACTGAACCTGGGGAGGGGGTCGTGCGTTGGTCAAGTCTGGTGGCCCCTGGGACTTGCAAGTGGCATCTGAAGGGGGGCAGTCTTGTGGGGCCGAGACCTCAACTATGGGGTCTGGGCTGACTCTGGGGAGGAAGTGTCTGAACTGGATGAACTGTGGGACACCCAGCTGGTGTGGGAGAACTGGAGAATGGAGTGAGGAACGACAGGAATTTTGTATGAGAAGTGGTATTGGGAAAAAGATAACACACTGGTCCAAACTGAGATAGACTGCAGGTGCAAAATACTCACTGGGTTTTGAGGACTCAGTATGAACTACTTCATGAGTAATTTTTTGTACTGATTGACATGTTGAAATAATTTTGATAGATTATGGTAAATAAAATTATTATTGAAAATAAGACAAAATGTTATAAAACTTTATCAATTTCTTTTTACTTTTTAAAAAAGATTCACAGTGGCTTGATTATATATCTATTTGGTAGTACTGCTCCAAGTCTTATCTCTTCATCCATACTGTTTTATTCTTGGCTTAATTCATAGCTCTGATTGCTGTAACTGAGGGCATTTCCTGGTTATCAGCCTGAGATCTTGAGATTATTCAGAAATTCTTTATGAGATAATGGAGTTACTTAACAAGTCTTAAAAGAACTCCGAATGAAATATCTATAAACGTCAATTTTCACTGAGAAACAAATTAGCTGTACCATTAACAGTTAACACTCCAACTCTGGAGTGAGGTCATCGGGTAGACAGGCTTGGTAGGTGAGAATGAACCTGGGCTGAAGGTTTTGAGGAGTGGGGCTCCCCTGGGGCTGCAAGAACCCAGGCAAAGGAAGGCCTTGTCAGGAAAGCCGCAGGGGGCAGGGCGCCAGGCCCAGTCTTTCTTCCTTGGAACCCAGCGCCCTTCTCCCCGCATAGATAAGACGGAGGAACGAAGGGGCGGCTGACACTCTTGGGCTCCACTCCCAGTGGTTTCCCTTGTTAGTCATGTCAGGGTCACAGAGTGCAGAATGGCAAGTCCCAGGGGTCCTGGAGACTCAGGAAATTGGAAGGCTCAGGAGGGCGACGATGGGGCCCTTCCTTCTCCCTGGATCTCCAGACTTGGGGGTTCAGCCCCGAGAATCTGCATTCTGTTGGCTCCCCGTCCAGATGCAGTCGGGGTCCCCAAGGTAAACTCCAAGAGCTTAATGAGAGGAAGTGTGGTCCAGACTGTGCTGTTTAACAATTTCCTGAAACAGAAAAATCTGCTTCTGAACTAGAATTTGATTTCTCCTGCCTAAAATCCTTGCCAATTGCCATATGCCACAGGTGGTGAAACTGAGATCTGGAAGAGGTAAAGGACTTCACCAATTTCACACAGCTCATCGGAGGCACAGGGTGGGAGTGGCAGCCTCAGGCCTCTTACCTAAACTCTGCAGCAGTGTGTTCAGAACCCAGAAGCTGAGGCCAGTGTTTCCAGGGTCTGGTTACTTCCTGAGCAAAGGGCAGTGACAACATTAATAGAACCAAGACAAGAAATGGGTTATGCTGTGTTTTGCCCTTGAACTTTTAGTCCCATGTATGAATCATGAGTGTTGCCTCCTGAGTATCCCACAATGCACAATGAGCTTTATTTCAGTAAGTGAGGGATGCTTTTTCTTAAGAAATAAATTTAATTCAAGGTGGTTAGTGAATACAAGGCCTGTAGTGCCTTCATGAAAGTTAAAAGAATCCAGTTACAAAAGAAGCACTGTGTAAAGTCTCAAATAGCTGAAGGTACAGTGGGCTCCATATTTTACAGAGTACAAAAAATTATTTCATATACAAAGAAAAATACAAATAATGTGCAAAAACCATTTTCACAGGTGGCAATTTATAAAATGAAAATGATAGAAAAATCCTTCATTCTTATTATCCCCGAATTTCTTATATATTAACACAGTTCTGTTTCCGAGTGTGTAGATAATTTTAAATTTGAAAATCTGATTTATTTTTCATCTACAAAGTGGTTTTTTAAAAAGGGAACCATTTTAAAATTACTGAAATCTTATGAATGAATCAGTTAATTTTATATTAAATTATAAGCATACTACCTGAAAAACAAGGGTATAGAAATCATATATACATATTTTTGAAACATTAGTTTGGTATTTAACATATTAACATTTCAAAACAAATGTGATGATCTAGCTACCTACGACTCCAGTTGACCACAGTGGCTGTTGCAGAAAAGCTGTCTGTTCACTGTGAACAAACAGCATTCCTGTATCTTAAGCTGGACAAACACAGGTTATCAAAAGTAAAGAAAATCTAATGACTGAACAAGTCCTTAAGTTCACGTGCAGAGGTGCTGTCTGGGTTTCCAGTCACGCTACGGTGTGACCGCGGCCTACACAGCCCTTGTCACAGGGGTGGTATGCTCATAAACAGCTGGCTTCTGTCTCTCCAACATCTTCACTTTATTAGAGTTCAGTGCAAGTGGCTGTTTTGTGAATTAGTGCATTCAGCTTTTTGCATGTTATCTTGTGTAAGAAGCTGTCAGGGAGCAGAAGAATACATGGGACCACAAAGTCCTGGATCCTCAGGGCACCTTTGGCCTAGAAAATTCAGTATTTTGGAAGCAGTGTTTTCCTGCATTGGCCTGGTGATTACTGCACCATTCCCTGGCCAATCTTTCCCATCAGGCTATTCTGTGTGCCCCTTGGCCTGCCTGAGCACTGATGGTCTTGCTGTGAACCCCAGCGCCGAGCAGGGATCCTGGAAGCACCTTTGGCAGCACCAGAGAACCAAGTATCTCTAAGGTTGGGCGGTAAGAGCAGGAGCCTCCAATGGGAAACCTATGCAGAATGGAAGATAGTCTTGGAGGATTTTGAGCTTTGCTTGTCAGGAAGTTCTCCAAGAAGTTATGACCTTGGAGAACAGAAAGGATCCAGCTTTCATGAAGAAGGACCCAGGTGGGTGGTAGCCGCTTGGCCCAGGGGATGGGTGACAGATGGCTCAGGAAGCATTCTTCTGATCCCTAACCATGAGGGACTGTTCTAACCACTAGGTTAGAACAACCTAGTGCAAGACACAGGGAAGGTCTGGGGCTCTTGACCAGACTTGTGTGATACACATCTACTCTGGCTAAGAAGACGCAGCAACTGCTGGGAGAGGGGAATGGCCAAGTCTGGGCAGGAGAACCTCAGGCCCTAGGATGACTCATTAGAACCGAGCAGGAAGCTGTCAGCTCTTCAAGGATTCATGCACTTTTTTCCTATCTGGCAGCACAAGCCCTTCCTCCCTCTTCTGTGTGGGTTGACCATGGGCATCAGGCATCAGAGATACAGCTCTGGATCCTGTCCATCCACTGCTGGGCACTCTGCCCATCCTGGGCACAGAAGTTATACACACGTTTGCTGGTCTTGAGCTAGAAAAACAAAGGAAGAGAAGCAGAGATGAGGGCAGGGCTAGTCTACAGGTTTGGGCATGTGAGCTAATCAATCCCTGTGACCTTCCCTTTTGATACTACCCCGGAACCTCCGTATTTCTCTGCCCTCCACTACTGTACTGTCATTGCTTATGGAAGTGATTTTACTTTCCTGGTCCCCAGAGTCACAGGGGACCTTAACAGAAGGGTCTGCAGAGAAGACAGATACTCCAGAAAAGCCTGACTTTGCACCTTCTTGACTAAGGAAGAGGGTCTGGAATAGCTGGAGACTCTTGCCTCACCCATGCACTGCAGTCATGCAGCAAAGGAGCCAAGAAGACTGAGCTTCATCCACACCATGGTGGGGTGGGCTTTCACGTTCCCTTCCCATCTCTTTCTCTAAGCCTTCAGCTGGGGCCTCACTGGGAGTTCAGAGCCAGGGAAGCGGCCTCACAGCCTGAGGAGAGCACTAGAGTATGACCTGTATGAAGCGTCGCTTGGCTCGGGGGACTACAGAAGTCCCCTATCATGGGCCCATAAAATGCCCCAAGGCCTGCTGAAGATGTCAGGGAAGACAGTCATCATGTGTGACTAATGAGGTTTTTTTTGGATGATCAAGCTTGAAGACAAAAAGATATAAAAGGGAAGTAACATCTGTTCTTGACAGAAGGTGGTGAGTGAACAACTAACAATATTTAACAAGGAGTTCCTCTGCTTCCAAGTGTAGTTGGATACCTTTTGAAGGAGTCTTTTGTGCAAAGCAACATGCAGTCTTTATGAGCCATAGGGACAGCGGGGGGAGGTCAGGTTTGGGGATTAAGAGTGCTGGCTTCAATTCTGCAGCAGTTCCCACAGCCAGGGTGGGGCTGTGGCCCATCTGTAGTCACCATCAACTGCCCTGAGGCCCCGTCATTCTTGGAGTGGATGGACTGACTATAAGGGATCACGTTCAGAGAGCCAGGAAAAGACAAAGGTCAACTTACATCAAAGAAAGCCTTGTCACTCGTGTGCTTCGGGGCGCCCATGCTGGGGCCAGCAGGGATGACCATTTCTACTTCAGCCAGGTCGATGTGGCCTTTACAACTTGTGTCCTCACCCGAGTCATAGTATCGCAGCTGGAACCAAAGGACACACGGGATATAAGAGACACAGGAAGGGGAAACAGCAGGGCTTTTCAAAAGGTATCTGAATACTTTCCCATATCTTGCTCAACTATGTCTGGAAGAACAGACAAGAAATTAAAAACTGTCTGCTTCTAGGAATAAGAATTAGGTAGCTGGGAGAAAGGGTAAAAAGACACATTTTTTGAAATTTGAAAAGATGTATTACATATAAAAGAAAAACATCAACAACTGTAAAAAATATATGGAACATATGAATAGGGGGTTAATGTTTAGAATATATACAAAATTCCTAGAGATTGAGAAGAAAAAGATAAACAACCTAATAGAAAATTGGTCAAAGGATTTCAACTGGCAACTCACAGAAAAAATTTGAGCGACCTACAAACATCTGAAAAGGTTTAACGGCTTAAACAATCAAAAGTAAATGAAATCAATGAGATTTCACTTTTCAGTTAGATTAAGAAATATTTAAAATGGCTAACAATATTCAGGTTGAATGGATGGCATGAGGTATTTGTAAGCACTGTTTGTGGGGTTATAATTAGTCGGAAACCTATTAAAGGACAATGTGGCAATATGAACTAAAAGTTAAAATGCTTATACCTATTGATACACCTTTCCCACCTCTAGGAATTTATCTTACAGAAACACTCCCACAAGTATGCCAAGACACACAAATGAAGAGGTTTCCTTCAGCACTCCCTCTATCAGCTAATGATTGAAAAGATGTATCTGCCTGTCAATAGGGTGTTGGTTAATTGAATGATGGTACATCAATAGTATGGAATTCTATACAACATTTAAGAAATAAGATCTATGTGAACTGGTAGGAAAATATGTTCAAGCTATACTATATTTAAAGAGCAAATTTCCAAATAGCAGGTGGGTATGAAGTGATTTTTGAAAAACAATGAATAGCTCAACATTTGACTGAGGGTTACTATGTGTAAGGACTGGATTTCACTTGAACTAAATCAGTCTGGATTTCAGAAAGTTACACGGCAGGAATGTGTCTGGTGCCTCCGTCACTGTGATTCTGGCCTCAGCCTTTTCTCTGCCTCTCTCTGCAGCCATGGTAGGAGTAGTACAAATAGAAAACTGTATACTTTTTGTATTAAATCTAAAAGACTGGCAAGAATGTAAGTATAATCTGATGTAACTGTAAATTACAGACACATCATGACGTTCTCCTATGTTTTACTTAGTGGTTTAATGGGACTTTTCTACACAATGTAGGCTCTAATTTCAGACAGTGCTGTTTATAAAGTCCAGTTGCCTAAAAAGGGCTTCCACTGCATATCTATAAAAAAAAAATTCTCTGTATCTGTAATCCAACAGGATTCTGTGTAACCTTTATGAAACTCCTTGAGCAGAGTGAAAGGTGGTCAATCCCCACATAAAGTGTTCATCTGGCAGGAGTCATCTAGACGCAGCTCCAACCAGAGCACCGTACTGGGGTACAGCCCGTATCTTTCTCAGCAGACTCCATGTTACACATAAATGCACTAAGGATCTGCTCAAGGCTGACTGGTCAGTTCTAAGGCAGAGTGAAGTCTCTGGTCAGACCATGGTAGGACATAGGACTCTCCAGTGAACGATGCAAAGAGGCGGGAAGTTTGCATAACGTTCCCCTACCCTCCAAGATTTACTGGAGCAAAGATTCTGACTCTAAGGACTGTGGGGAGAGCGGGGGGAGCGGCCAGAGCCATAGCAAAGAACCTAATAGTGGGGAAAAGACTTCCCAGCATGGACTGGGAGGTCCAGGCTGGTGTCTGCCCACTGCGGATTTCAGGTTTGGATGGGAACATCCCCTTCTGCCTATTTTAAAGCTCCCTCCCTCCTCTGTTGCTGTCACCTTTGAGGGATAGTGATGCCTTCTTTAGTACAGGGATGAGCACAGAGAAGGTGTTCAAGAAATGTTGAATAAATTAACGCCCTCGACTTTGAATGGATGCTTTGTGCTGTCAACACGAAGTGATCTGTATTCTGGAGAGTGTTCATAGGCACGGGCTCTGTATGTGCATGTGGTATGCAACACGCTGAAACCCTCAGGTCCTCTCCTGGCCTGGTTGTGGACAGCAGGCAGCAGGAGATGCATGAGCATTTAGAAGCAGAGTTCTGTTGCTCTTAATGCTCTGGGCTCCACGGTCACTGCCTCTGTTGCACACACCCACACTTTCTCACAGGGCTGCCGCGTGCACTCTCACTGGATCCATGGAGCAGCCCCCGGGTAGCTGGTGAGAGGAAGCATTCTGTACATGGGGCTCTGCGTGTCTGCTGGGAGCTGCACAACAGCCAGGGACGGAGCCTTGCCTGGGGAGATGTGACTGCTACAGGCTGTGATGGTGTGTATTACCTGATGCTTTGTTACATCCAAAACAAACCAACGGGGCTTCCAACCTTTCAGTAAAGCCCCTCTTTTGTACAGCGTTCCCTCAAAGGACCTAGAAGTAATGATGACATGGCAGTTAATATGATTTTACTATGTGCTGTTTCCCCTAGATGATCCAAAAAAGATTAGTTGGAGCTCCCCTCAGAATTCCTCTGCTAGACTCTCAGGGAAAGACTGCCTCATTTGCTGGAATTACCAAACTTGTGAGGTTTGGAGCTCTGAGCAGCCATCCTTTGTGCCATGCTGGGGTTCATGCAGCCTGTACGAGGAAGTAGCGCTGGTAAATGACAGAAGCCTGAAGGTACTGTGAGAAACTGGCACATCCTGGCTTTCTCACCTCATGTGAGTAAACTCCTTTCGGCTTGGGCGAGTATGTGCTGGATCTCAGAAGTCTGCCACTGGAGAAGTGCTCACTAACACACATTCCCTCAAAAGACCCGGCAGATAGGAGACAGTAGGACCTGCCACAAATAACTACAACCTCCTGGCCTTATTTTAGTTGTAGTTTTGACTTTTCCTCTTCCAAGAACCATCTAACACATTTAAAACAGAAACAAAGAATTAAAGCGGATCCATTTTTAGTTGACAGAATGTGGCACGGCCCAGGCCTAGCTTAGCCGAGGGCCTGCGATGTGGCTGTGGGCGGGGCTGGGGGAGCCTTGGTTGCACCCCCTGGCAGGCTCACAACATTCACCTGTTCTCGTCGTTCTTAGACGTGTACTGGCTGTACAGTGTGGCTGCTCTGCGGTCCACCCCGTTGGATGGGGGCACACCAGTGCTCTGCTCCTCTGCCAGGCTGCTGTCTGGAAGGTGCAGTTGAGGCCTCTTCTGATAAGAAGGGAGGTTGGTGGACACAGTTCCTGGGGAGCCCGAAGGGTATCTCTGGGGCTGAAAAAGACAGAACAGAAGGTAGGAAGACTTTACAAAGACTTTAAGCAACTGATCTGATAATTTCACTTCTAAAAATTTACCTCAAGAAAGAAACTGGACCATATATATGTCTATATAAAATATGTATAAAAAGATGCTTACCTTGGAGTTTTTTTTTTTACAATAGCAAAAAACTAGAAACTACCTAAATGCCTATCATTATGGGGCTAGTTAAAAAAAAAAATTCTGAACAATGGAATTCTAGACAGCTGTTAAAAAGGATGTTGATTTATATACAGTGACAAATGGAAGGACACGTATGTCATATACTAAGTAAAAAAGAAAGCAGGTTTTAAAACTACGTCTAGGGAATTCCCTGGTGGTCCAGTGACTAAGACTCTGCGCTCCTGATACAGGGGGGCTGGGTTCGATCCCTGGTTAGGGAACTAGATCCCACATGCCACAGCTAAGACTCTATGCAGCCAAATAAATAAAAATAAATGTTTAAAAAAAAAAAAAATAAAACTACGTCTATAGTAAATCCCTTTTATATGTGTTTAAAAGTCAGAAGGCATAGTGGTTTATTTCTAGGTTATAAATTTTGGGTGATTTCTATTTTATAACTTCCTGTGTTATAAAGGAATACATACATCTCATATTCATAATCAGAAAAAAAATTAACAAACTATTTTATTCTGAGAAAAAAAGCAGTAAGACGTCATCCACTCATGGCCTGTCTGATAATAGCCCCTGAGTTGCCACTTGCAGGCAAGAGACGGCGCCCTGAGGACCCCTTCTTACAGGGTCAGAGGATATTTTCTTCTATACTCCATTCTCCTTGACCCCTCTGTGACATCTGACCCTGCTGACCTCTCCTTTCCTGAAGTGCTCTCATCTGTCCTAACCTCCCTCTGTTGTGCTTGGAGCCGACCTGCTGTGGGTTTGGCTGGCAGCCACCCTGTGTATCAGCCGTGTTATCTGGGCCTGAGCCTGCATGCATGAGCTGGATGCCACTCCCTCACTGAGGGTTAACAGGACGCTAAGGTGTGGATGCTAAGGGGCTCAGCACAGCCCATTCCACATTCTACAGCTTAAGGGGCGGTGAGAAGAAGAAAACGGAGTATTTGGTATTAAAATATTTTTACAGTAAATGTTTCGTAATTTAGAAACAAAAAGAGGGTGTGAACAACAGAGAGTGGCTTATTTTACTGTTTTAAAATATTTCACTTTCCCTATTTCTCTGGAGCCAACAAGATCTTGGCATCCCCCTCTTGCCTCCCCTCCTGTGGTAGAAGATCAGCTGAAACCACAGAGGTGCTGAGACAGAAAAGAACCCAGTAATTTCCCCTGGATACAGGGCACTGAACATAAGTACCATGTCACTGTGGCAGAGTGAGACACTCAGGAAATACTCAGTCATTTGGAACTTTCTGCCCTGGACCCTCAAGGCATGCGCCCTTTCTTTGGCCATAAACCTCCTGGGTTACCAGTGGCAGAGGCCCCACCTGACCCAGTGCCCTCAAGAAGCTCAGCAGCAGCTCTTCAAAGGGCTTTGCCAACTCACGTGATCTGCTCTGGGCTCTTCTTTAAGGTCCACGTTTACCCGTTCCCACAGCTGCTGCCACTTCTCAGGGGTTTGGTTCAATTTATGCTCCAGTCTTTCGATTTCCTACAGAGAAATTAAAAGGGTTTTTTTTTTTTTTTTTTTTTTTGACAGATAAGTATTGGGTTGGTTAAGAAGTTCGTTTGGGCTTTTCCGTAACAGTGGACAAACTCAAACGAACTTCTTGGCCAACCGAGTATTTCACAGAAGTCACGGTGTTCCCCAGAGCCACACCTACTCTGAGCCAGAGGAGGAGCATGACCAGACGGCAGTGAAAGACTGCAGTAAGCCCGGGGCCTCAGAGGTCTCCAAGCCAGGAATGGTGGGGGTGGGAGTGCTAGCTGGTGTGATGCACTGTGGCAAAGATGATTTACTAGGATCTGTAACCGGGCCTCTTTGTACAGATGGCTTAAATAGAGAGATGAAATCTGTATCCCGAACACCTTCACCCTTGGCCAGCCCATAGGAAATCTGATGGCCACAGCAAAAGGTCAAGCACTAGGCCTATGTCCAGACCCTAATAGCTGGGTAGATGAGAAGTCTGTCCTGGACAGAGGAACCCCTTGACTCTGATGATTCAAACCAGATGTAGGGAGAATGAACCAAGAAATGCCCAAGGCCTGGCGTTTCCCTCGGCCAGGGAGACTGAGAGCAGGGCAGCGGCCTCTGTGACGGCACTCTCACACATGCTCCTCCTGGTCAGAAGACTGAATGGAGAAGACTCTTCAGGAACTGTCTGGCCCGTGTCAGGGCTCAAACCCTTTCCTCTGGGTCACTGCTCTCATCATAGGGGTTACTGCCAGAATGGCTTCAATCCAGAATATTCCTTGTAGAAGACAGCTGGCAGTACTCCCATCAGACGATCAGTTACCCACACTTCTGATGGAGGAAGTAAGGCACCCACAGAAGTCACAACCCAGGTCTGACTCCGGCTCTTGGCCAGATGAAACAGCTGGGAAGCTGCAAACTGCTCTACTTGCTTGAATGCTTCCTCATGATGATGAAAAACTCACTTCTACTGAGACTGTTTTCCAGTCCCTGCGCCTGGTTCTCCAGGGATGCTGGGAGCCGGTCTGGTTTCCGCATGTTCCTATGGTGCCGGCAAGAATGCTAGCCCAGAGTGAGGAGAGCCATGGCCAGGAGCTGGTGAACCAGTCTTCCCTCAGCCAGGTTCCTGAGGCCTCACGTGCCTTCAGGGGCCCAGAGCCTTGGGAGTCTGGCTGCACGTGGTGACTTACACTGAAAAGGCTGGTGAGAGCATCGGGCTGAGCGCAGCTGACATCATCATAGCACGGCCACACGGTTCTCCTCTGGCTCTGGGGCCTGGCTCCTCCGGCCAGCTCAGAGTCCTCGGAGGGCAGCTGCTTGGGGGTCAGCATCATCCAGTCGTACGAGGGCCCCGTGGAGAGCGTCTCCTCTATATAGTAATCCCACTTCTTGAGGCTGGAAACGTTTACATTGGGCTTCAGGGCCTGTTTAAAGAAAATTCTGAAATATAGTTTCATCTTGACCTCAAAGTAGCCCAAGCTTACTGGCAGGCCAGCCCCTAACACTGGGGGGTCCAGGGAAGAGGATGAACAGAGTTCTCATGACATATGTCTATATATTTAATACTACCCTGACAAACATAACTTACAAACAACCTAGAAGGCCAGGTTTCAGTTGAAAATTCTCAGACTCCTCGGCACTGGGGGCGGCTGGTCCCAGTTCCCAGTTGCTGGCCTAAGCCCTGCTCCTCCTGACTCAGCGCTGTCCTATGCTCTGAAGGTCTCCTATGAACATGTGCATACACCCGAGCCCTGCAGCTGAACTCTGTCTGCTTCCTGACAAATGCTACTCCTTAGCCGCCCTTTGGCTTAGGACTACACTCTCTGGCTTAGGGAAGTGGTCTGGTAAGTAATTTGAATTTGGGCAAGGAATTCTGAAGTACCAGAGTCTGGTCTAGATGAAGGAGGAGCATATAAGCGTGTACCCTTGGTTTCTCACACACCTCATGAGGAGGGTGCATCTGGAGAAAGGCCAGGGTTGGTGTCCTATTGTTCTGGGGCCCAGGGCCGGGCCTTCTTGCCTGTGAATGGTGGTGCAGAGCTCCACTGCACTGCAGAGCCTATTTCATGCATACGGGCATGGCAGAGCATGGCTGTCCCTGAGAAGTCATCCTTCTTAGGCTGGGCTCCAACCTTTCTGCTTCTCATAGGGGTTCTTCCATGGCTCTGGTACGAATGGACTTAGGGAAGTCCTTTCTGAAGTATTTTAGGTTTTTCAGCTTAGACAGCACGCTAAGTTTTCAAGTTTGTTCTCCCTTCCCAGGGCAAGTTGATCTGCTCTGAGTTTCTTGAAGTTATCCTTTCTATGTTTAGCGGGCCAGCTCCTAATTTTTCTGGTCAAGAATTTGGTAACAGACTTCATTGCATCGTAATCTAAGCCCAAAGTGTATCAACCTTTAAATAGCTTCTGGTATGAAATCTAGTCAAATGTTTATAAAAAGCTTAAACAGCTTATATACATTCAAAGTAAGGAAAATGTCAACACAAAATATTCCAAAAATGCAACATAAATGCTTTCTTTACCTCTATTTCCACTGGTGAATATAAATAATTAAAGAAAATGGGACTCCTCTTGTGCATTCTATCAATACACTCCCAAATACAAATTCCTTTTTTGGCATGCTTGTCTCCTTTATCATCAAATAAAGTTCCTGGAAAAGAAAAATCAGCAAAACAAAAGTCAGATAAATCAACAGTTTTCTTAAAAATGTGATGCATGTAGCAGATGAAAAATGGAGCATTTCGTATGGCTCTAGAAACATCAGTGCATGGGCAAAAACCTTAGAAAATAACTAAAAAGATAGGAAAGGACTGTAGCAAAGCTAAAGATAGGAATGGACTTCACAGCTATATGGAAACAAATCCAAATGGAAGGAAAACATGTGCTGAAGTTTTCCCAAGTATTTAGCAATACATCATGACTCCCCCCCAACCAGGCCACATCCCACGTCTACATCTAGATTCAGAGGTCCATGCCAGCAGACATTCTACACATTTTTCCAAAAAGCTGGAAGGAAAATGATTTGATGAGACTCAGTTAAAAACATAATTTTATGTTTCTTTATAAAGTTGCTGGCTGTTTATTACAAAGCCATTTAAAGTGTTTTCTTTGTTTGGTAGTTTACATACACCACACATCATGGTCAGGGAGACTGTAGATGTCAGATGGGTGTGGTCTGTATCTTTGGGTGAGTTAAAAGCTGAATTGGAGAGGGTGGCATTTCAGGTACTATATTTGTACCTTTCAGTCTGTTACTCACATGAGCCTACTTTGTTTTAATAGAGAAGAAGGTATGTTAGGGTGAGGCAGGAGGAAGAGTGCCTCTCGTGGCAGTGCTGTCTTTTCTTGCTTTTCTTGTCTTTTCTTGACTGAGAAAAGACTCAGTCAAAAGTTAACAAGCATTTTATTTACCATAAAAGAATATCTCATACCCAAGACTGCACAAAATCTTATAATATGAGGGGCCCCCAAGACATGGAGTTGTAGGAGTTGGACATGACTTAGAGACTAAACTAGCAACAACACTAATTAATGTTTCTTCTCTACCTTTTAAGTGTAGAGTGCAGAACAGTAGTTCTCAACCCTGGCCACTCATTTAAAAACAACAACAACAAAAATACAGGGGCTTCAAAAAGTCCCAGTATTTAGGTCTCACCTCAGACCAATTACAGAATATGAGAATGGGCCCCAGATAAAAGTCATCTTAAAAAGTTCTCTAAGTGACTCTAATGTCCACTGTAACCAGCTCTATTTAATGTCTTCCCAACACAAGGGTGACTAAAAAATTAAGGTTTCTGATTGTGATATGTGGAATGACAATTTTATGAGTCAACAAAGGTCTGGAAGTACAAACAGGAAAGGAAATGGTCTCACCAGTGCTGTCTCCCTTACCAAAAGTATGAAATACTGTACTAGACAAGTATAATAACATGCACTGAAAACAGTATTTCTTGCTTTCATATTTTAAACTCAGAATATTAGTAAATATTTTCAGCCATGAAGAGAATCCTCTTTAGGAATATTCAGTATATATAATATACTGAAAATAAACAGTAAACATACTGCTTTTCTTTATTTGATTGTCTTTTTAACAAAAATACTCATGTGTATCCCCGTTTCCCCCTCCCTATAACAACAGCAGAGTAAGAAAGTAAAATCCCCTTGGGGAACGTTTACATAGGGGTTGACCAGCTTTCATGATCTATTCTTTAGAACTGTTACTGCCATTACAATTATAATAATGGTGCTATCTAAAATTTATTGAATTCTTACTATGTAGTAGCAACTGTGCTAAGAAATTTACAAATATTTCCTAATATTTCATCCTGCTCCAAAAAGGGGTATGTGCTATTATTATCCTCATTTTAAAGATGTGGAAACTGAGGAAACTCAGAGAGGAACCTAACCTGTCCGAAGTGTTGATACTTGGCTGGTAACTGGCAGTGTTGAAATTTAACTGTATTCTGTTTCCTCCAGAGCCCACGGCCATAACTGCTCTGCAAGCTGCTTCCCGGGGACCACTAACCTACCAGAGTGTACCAGGATGGAATAACTAGGAGTCAGGTGTTTCTCCACAAACAGTGATACTGCTTGGAGATAATAAGATAGTAATAAGCAGATTTACGTTTTCAAAGGTGCTACATGATGACCATTAGCAGTCCCTAAGATCTAGCACAGCACAAAATCTCACTCATTCATGTCCATTATACTTTCATAGTTCAGGATAAAACACTAAAATGGCCTTGCCACACTTGGGGGTGATTATTTTATTAGAGTTTTTAATTAAAAATACATAAAACTAACAAAAAAAAAGATTGAACAAGGGCATGCAAACACGTACCGTGCTCTAATCTTTCATAGTCTGAATCCAGGAGAAATGTTTTAAAGCGATTAGACACATAGTGGAAAGCCAAGAACTTTAAGTAATAGAGATTGAATTCAAACTCTGTTGGATACTGGTTGTGAACCTGAAACACACAAGGCAAAGAAAAGAAGAAGAATTAAATGGAACCAAAAGTGGATGCCATGCTACTGAACACTGACTGAAATGCATGGGAGACCATTTGGTGACTCAGTGAATTGAATCCCTAACAGGAGTGGAAGTGGGAAGTGAACCAGCCTTTTGCCAGATACCACGCTAGGGGGTTTTATAAGCATAATCTCATATAATCTCCATAACAACACTGCAAGATATACATTATTTTTTGCTGGATTTATTGAGCTATAATTGACATATAACATTGTGTAAGTTTAAAGTGTACAACACAGTAATTTAATACACAAATCTATTGTAAAATGATTACCATGTTAGTGTTAGTTAACACCTCCATAACCTCATATGATTACCTTTTTTTTTTGGTGGTGGGAACATTTAAGATCTACTTTCTTAGCAACTTTCAAGGATATAATACAGTATTGTTAACTATAGTTGCCATGGTATACAATGGATCCCCAGAACTTAACTCCTCTTAAATCTGGAAGACAAACATCTCTCCATCTGCCACTTCCCCACAACCCCCAGCCTCTGGTAACCACCATTCTACCCTGTTTTTATGAGTAAGGCTTTTTAAGGTTTTACCTGTAAGTGAGATCATACAGCGTTTATCTTTCTCTGAGTTATTTCACTTAGCATAATTCTCTCAGGGTTTATCCACACTGCTGCAGTGGCAGGATTTACTTTTTCCTGATGACTGAATGATATTCTAATGTTTATGTATATAATGTTTATATAACATGTATTATTTATGTTATATAATCCATTCATCTGTAGATGGATACTTAGGTTGCTGCCATTTCTTGACTGTTGTGAATAATGCTACAATGAGGTATCTCTATAATGATTTCATTCCCTCTAATATATCCAGAAATGGGATTGCTGGGTCATATTGTAGTTCTATTTTTAATATTTTGAGGAGCCTTCATATTATTTTCCATTGTGACTAAACGAATTTACATTCCCACCAGCAATGCACAGGAGTTCCCTTTTCTCTACATCCTCTCTAACACTTGTTACCTTTTGTCTTTTTGATACTAGCCATTTGAACAAGTGTGAAGTGATGTCTTGTGATTTCAATTTGCACTTTGCTGATGATTAGTGAGCAAGCACTTTTTCATATACCTTTGGCCACTTGTATGTCTTTGGAAAAACGTCCGTTCAGATTCTCTGAAGATGGGTATTATCACCCACCTCCAACCCTTTACAAATGAGGAAGCTGAAGATGAGCAGGATTAAGTAATTTACCCAAGGTCACTTACAGTAATGAGTGAGCCTACATTTGAATCCTGGCTTGTTAGGCTCCGCAGTCAGTGTCTCATTTACTTCATACTGTGCTAGATACTTGACAGATACGAATTGTTGTATGCTGTGGTTCTTGCTTTCCAGGCATTTGCGGTGTAACAGTGTGTAATACAACAAGAAAAATTATACTTACAGAAGTTTGGCAGTGAAAGGAATGAGAAAAGAAGGTGGTGGTTTAGGGGGACAGCAAGAGTCGTTTTCCTGAGAAAAGAAATGTGTGCCTGTCTGAGGGCAACGCAGAAGGAGCCAACAGAGAATCAACTGTGGAGAAAGAGCTGATAACTAAGAGAGTAAGGCCCTGGGAAAGCAAGAATGAATGAGGCCAAGGGTCCAGAAGCAGGCAAAAGTCTTAAAAATGAGGCGGAATAAAAGAGTAGACAAAAAGAAAAGTATGTTCAAGTGCCAAGGGTGGGAGGGAAGAGCTTAGGCCTTTTAACCTTAATTTTCCATCAGTAACTTACTGAGGTCACTGGAGGGAGGAATAAGGATGAGGGAATGCCATGGGAGGGTGGGAGCAAGGCAGAGCCTGGAACGGTCACTGAGCTGTGGTGTGCTTCAGGCAGACTCTCTGGAACCATCTTATGTTGGCAGAAGATAGGCTGATGACCTTGGGACACTCTGTGGTCCACCCAGCAACCTCACCTCTGGATTGCTCCCTCTCTCATGACCAATGAAAGAATTTCACTTGGTTGAGATAAGTTCCAATCATAATTGTATTTGCTTAAAAGCTGTTTCAAATGAACACTGCAGGCAGGCTGTCTAAAAGCCAGCTTTCCTCTCCATGTTTAATTTGGCAATGTAGACTCACACTTGGTCAGCCAAGAGAGCGGCATATGTGCAATATGTTGATTACTCACTAGATCAATGGGAGTTTAAAGTCATGATCTGGATACCATCAATTTATCAACCTTTATCACTTGATTAGAAACCTAGATTTCTGTGATGATTAAAGGTTTTCTTTTCCTATTAACTTTTTTTTTTTGGTTTTTACATTGAACTAAAATTTTAGTTCATACATAATACAAAATAAAACGGAGGCTAAAAAGATGTATTAAAACAGTCCGACTCTTCTGCATCAGGCTTGCAAACTGTGGATGGACCTGCTTTCTTGACCTGAGCTGCCACCCTTCCTGTTGCATCTGGCCTCCCCAGGACAGGAGAGCTTTCTGTAGGACAACTGGAGTGTGGCTCTGAATAGTGAGGTGTAGTGCACCATATTCCAGGTTTTAGAACTTAAACTCTTTAGCCTGAATTCCTGAATCCATAGCACCACCGCAAGCAGCCACGGTGCACATGATGGAGAGGGGGCGACTTGGACTGTGGCTGTTGGGATAGAAGGAGGAGACAGGTCCAGGATGGAGCTTGGTTCTCTACCATCTGAGAGTCTCAGAGAGAAATCTGCAATGTGCTTGGGTGTGAGCTCCAAGAACAACTTTGCCCCAATAGCCCTTGGAATAAAACTCCATAATCACAGGCCAGACCCTTGGCTCACTGTTTCCAGGGGAAGAGTTCAGGGCAATTTCCACTGATCTAGTCCATGACAATTCTAAAAACTTAAAAAAATTATTAAACAAAGCCCCAGAAAAACAAAACATCTCTCTCAGTGATTCTTCATAAAAACCACTTGCTGCATATATAACTGTTATCTTTTCTTGATTTTTCTGACATTTAATATGCTTAGGAATATAATTTTAATGACCCACTTCTGAGGTAAAATAGAATGGAAATGATAATGAATATGACCTTAAGTTGAACTTACAGGCACTCAGGGAGATCAGCTGCTAGGACTAGAAGAAAAACTCCTCTACAAGTGGAAAAATGCTCTCACAGACCACTGTGCTGAGTGACTGACCTCACCACAAACCCTGCACTCTACAATTAACGACAGAAAGACTAGACACTTCTTCAAGGCTGCTGGCACTCGCCCGGCTCGAACTGGAACTGCTGCTTAGAAAACATCCAGGTGTGAGCGCTTGGGGGCACCATGGTGTCTGCATCTGTGTGGCCATGAAGGCACCTGCAGTTGCCAACTGCTTGGGGTTAAAAACAGTCTGTCCCTATACTGGGGTTAATTATCAGGTCTGTTGGAAGTCGAAGAGAAGATGCTGAACAACTTGGTCTTTTACTCGATAGCAACAATTATAAGTAACAAGCATGTAAAAATTTCTTCAAAAATTTTCTTCGGGGAAAAAAAAAGTGACCTGAATGCTGGGTTGATTAATGCCTAGATAACCATATTTGTAATCTGACATTAAGAAACTCAAGGAATTTTCTGAAATGTCTTTTTACTATAATGAAAAATTAACACCTGATTGTGAATACAAGACAAAAATCTCGTGCTTAGACTTCTAGTAAAAAAGAAAAATTATACTTTCTCCATTTAGTCCTACATCCCAGAAACTCAGTTTGTCCAGTTAATTGGCTTTCCCCACTCCTTGTCAATTGGACACCCGGACTCTTCTGCTGTACCCCACCACCGTGCTCTCCACAAGGCACAGTACACGCATAGGCCTTCTCCTCCTGTTAAGTACTGTTTGATGGAAGAAATGGGATCAAGGCCAGAGACGTCCTCTAGGGACTTACTATAGGGAGCGAGTGAGAGTTTAGAGGTTTGTTAGCCACTTTTTTTTTTTTTACTTTAGTGAGGTATAACTGACATACAATAAGCTGCATATACTTAAAGTGTACAATATGCTACATTCACACTTCTCCATACACCGGTGAAGCCATTACCGCAATCAACACAGTGAACCTATCAACTATAACTCCCAAAGTTTCCTGCACCCTCCTCTGCAAGAAATGACTGATCTGCTTTTTGTCACTAGGGGTAATTTGTATCTACTTGAACTTTATATAGGGCTTCCCTGGTGACTCTGTGGTAAAGAATCTGCCTGTCAAGGAAGGAGATGTGGATTTCCCTATGTTGGGAAGATCCCCTGGAAAGGGAAATGGCAACCCACTCCAGTATTCTTGCCTGGATCATCCCATGGACAGGGGAGTCTGGCAGGCTACAGTCCATGGGGCTGCAGAAGAATAGGACACAATTTAGCAAGTGAACAACAAGAACTTTATATAAACGGAATCAGCAATGTGTGCCCTTTTTGTGTGTATGCCTTCTTTCACTAAGCATAATTATTTAAGATGCATCTATGTTGTTGGGTTTCCAGTAGTAAATTCCTTTCTATACCTAAACAGTATTCCACCACATGGATATACCACACTTTGTTTATTCATTTACCTGTGGATGGACATTGGGTTGCTTCTAGATTTGAGGTTATTACATATAATATTGCTCTGAACAGTTATGTATGAGTATTTTTATGGGCATAAAACCTTCATTTCTCTTGCCTAACTGCCTAGGGATGGAAAGATGAGTCATACAGTAGATAGGTATGTTGAACTTTTAAAGAAATGGTCAAATTGTTTTCTCAGTGGTGTAACTTTATATTCCCACCAGCAGTGTTAAAAAGTTACAGTTCCTTTACATCCTTGTCAACACTCCAGGCAGTCAGTTTTTAAATTTTAGTCATTAAAATAGGTATATAGTAGTTAAATAGTAATGATTTTAATTTGCATTTCCTAATGACAAATGATAACAGTATCTTTTCATGTGCTAATTTTCCATCTCTATATCTTTGGAGTCAGTATAAATGTTTTGCCATTTAAAAAAATAGCTTGGTTGTTTCTTAAATATTGAGTTTTGATAATCCTTTATATATACTAGATATAAGTCCTCTAGCAGATACATGATTTGCAAATGTTTTCTTCTAGTCTGTGATTTGTCTTTTCATTTTTTTAACAGTGATTTTGAAAAACAAAAGTTTTTGATTGTGACAAAGTCTAATTTATTTTTTAAATTAAATTTATCTAATTTATTTTTTTCTTTTATGGATGATGCTTTTGGTGTTGAATCTAAGATATCCTTGCCTCATAACCCAAGATCAGAAGGATTTCTTGCTATGTTTTCTTATAGAAGTAGAGTATTATGACCCCTTTGGAATTAACTTTTATATTGATGCAAGGTATGGGTCAAAGATAATTTATTTTGTAACTGGAAATCCAATTGTCTGATACCATTTGTTGAAAAGACTCTTTTCTACCTATTGTTTAGATATTTTCTTATTTAAAAAATTTGTTGAAGTGTAGCTGATTTACAATGTTGCATTAGTTTCTGGTGCATGGCAAAGTGATTATTTATATATATATACACACGTATGTGTATGTGTGCGTGTGTGTGTATGTATATATACACACACACGCACCCATATATATATATGGGTTTCCCTGGTGGCTCAGCTGGTAAAGCAGCTGCCTGCAATGCGGGAGACCAGGGTTCGATCCCTGGGTTGGGAAGATCCCCTGGAGAAGGGAAAGGCTACCCACTCCAGTATTCTGGCCTGGAGAATTCCAAGGACTGTATAGTCCATGGGGTCACAAAGAGTCAGACATGACTGAGCGACTTTCAAATACACGTACATCATATATATATTTATACACACACACACATATATTTTCTTTCATATTCTTTTCCATTATGGTTTATTACAAGACACTGAATATAGTTCCCTGTGCTATACAGTGGGACCTTGTGGCTTAACTATTTTATATATAGTAGTTTGCTAATCCCAAACTCCTAACTTATCTCTACCACACCCCCTTTCCCCTCTGGTAATCATAATTTTTTTTTTTTCCCATGTCTGTGAATCTGTTTCTGTTTTGTGAGTACATTATTGTTATCTTATTTTCGATTCCACAAATAAGTGACATCATATTTACCTATTAGTTTTGCATCTTTGTAACAAATTAGTTGTCCATGTATCATATATATATATGGAACTATTTCTGGACTGTCTATTCTGTTACATTGATCTATTTGTCTATACCAATTATCCTGTTTTGATTACTATAGCATTATAATAAAATCAGATAATGTTAGCCCCCCATTTTGTTCTTTTTCAAAGTTGTTTTGGCTTTTCTAGATCCTTTGCCTTTCCATATGGATTTTATTGAATTAAGTTTTTCGGTTTCTACAAAGTAGCCTCCTAGGAGTTTTATTATGATTACATTGAATCTTTAATTTGGGGAAACTGATATTTTAACATAGAGTTTTCTGATCCATGGACAACAGGTATTTCTTGATTTATTTAGTAAATATTTTCTCTTTATTTTCTCTTAGTAATATTTTATAATGTGTGTCTCGGTCTTTAATGTATTTTGCTAGATTTCTTTCATTTTTTTTTTTTTTGATACTGTTGTAAATGGTAATATTTTTAAATCTCAATTTTCCTATGGTTTATTGCTAGCATTGATTTTTGTATATTGAGCATGTATTCTGCAGCCTTGCTAAACTCATTCTAGTATCTTTTTTCTTTTTTGGGGGGGTAGAGTCCATAGATAATCATGTTGTTTGTAAATAAAGCTAGTTTTACTTCTTCCTTTCTAATGTGGGTGTCTTTATTATTATTTTCTTGCCTTATTGCATGGCTATTAAGTTTTGTACAAAAAAAAAAAAAAAAAAGTTTTGTACAATGTTGAACAGAGGTGGTGCAGCAGGCATTCACATCTTGTTCCTCATCTTAGGGGGAAAGCATTCAATCTTTCACTATTAAGTATATTAGCTGTAGGTGTTTTTGTTTTTGATACTGCTTATAGTTTAAGAAAATTTCTGAGAATTTTCACAATGAAGGGATTTTATATTTTGTCAGAAGCTTTTTCTCTGCATCTATTGAAATGATTGCATGGGTTTCTGTTTTTTGCAGTCCCTTAATACGTTTTTTAGCTGCACTGGGTCTTCGTTGCTGTGCACAGGCTCTCTCTAGTTACCGTGAGTGGGGGCTACTCTTGTTGCAGTCCACAGGCTTCTCACTGTGGTGGCTTCTCTTGTTGCAGAGCATGGGCTTAGGCTTGCAGGCTTTAGCAGCTGTGGCACTTAGACTCTACAGCACGGCCTCAGTAGTTGTGATGCACTGGCTTAGTTACCCTTTGGCATGTGGGATCTTCCCAGACGGGAGATCAAACTAGCAGGCAGATTCTTAATCACTGGACCACTAGGGAAGTCCTAGTTCCTTACTATGGTGAGTTACACTGATTGATTTCAAGTGTGAAACTGATTGCATTCCTAGAATAAACCTCATTTAACCATGGTATATCACTTTTAAAATATATTGTTGAATTTGATTTGCTGAAATTCTGTTTAGAAAATTTGAATCTATGACCATCAGATACTGATCTATAGTTTCCCTTTTCTGTCTTTGTCAGACCAAGGTAATGCTGGCCTCATGCACTGAGTTGCTTTTTGCTTAAATTTTCTGGAAGAGTTTTTGTAGAATTGCTATTATTTCTTCCCTGGGCTTCTCTGGCAGCTCAGTT
Source organism: Muntiacus reevesi (assembly GCF_963930625.1). Classification (NCBI taxonomy): domain Eukaryota; kingdom Metazoa; phylum Chordata; class Mammalia; order Artiodactyla; family Cervidae; genus Muntiacus; species Muntiacus reevesi. The sequence continues at coordinate 49,532,949 of NC_089257.1, forward strand.
GGTAAAGAATCTGTCTGCAAAGCAGGAGACCCAGTTCGATTCCCAGTTGGAAAGATACGCTGGAGAAAGAATAGGCTACTCACTCCAGTTTTCTTGGCTTCCCTTGCGGCTCAGTTGGTAAAGAATCCACCCGCAACGCAGAAGGACATGGGTTCGACCCCTGGGTTGGGAAGATCCCCTGGAGAAGGGAAAGACTACCTACTTCAGTATTCTGGCCTGGAGAGTTCCATGGACTGTATAGTCCATGGGGTTGCAAAGAGTAGGACACAACGGAGAGACTTTCACTTCCTTAAATACTTGGTAGAATTTGCCAGTTAAGCCACTGAGGTCTGAAGTCACCTTTCTACATGGACAGGTTTTGGCTACAATTTCAATTTCTTTACTAGATATAGGCCTATTCAGGTTATATATTTCTTCTCGAGTGAGTGAGATAGTTTTTGTCTTTCAAAGAATCTGTCCATTTCAACTAAATTTTTAATTTTACTGATGCAAAATTGTTCACAATATTCCCTTATGCTCCTTTTATTACCTGTAGAATCTGTAGGGATGTCATCGTTTTCATTTCTAATATTGGTAATTTGTGTCTTTTTTTTCCTTTCAGTCTGGCTAGAGGTTTATTAATTTTACTGACCTTTTCAAAGAAAAGCTTTTGGTTTCATTAGTTTTCTTTATTGTTGGCTATAACTTGCCTAAAGGCAAGTCTGCTTCAAATAAATTTAGCTGTACTGTATTATGCAGAATTGGGAATGATAGGCATCTCAGCCTATAAATTAATTCTATGTGAGCATTTCCCCAAATATGCTGATGAACAGAGGTTTAGGCCTCTTTCAGTCATCATCTGGATTCTGTTGTTCAAAACAATTTTGTATTTATCTTGATAAAGAGAAAAAAATATACAGATTTAAAATATTAGGACTAAGCTGTTTGAGGCATTTTTGGTTTTATTTTCCATTAAGTACTAAAACCTGCCAATTTCACTCATTTATAAGAAGAGAATATGAAATGGAATCTGGAGAAATATGAATTTATAGGGTCTTACTTTTTGCCCATATGCCATTAAGTAAGTACTTTGTAAAATTTAAAGACTCATAAAAATAAGCTATGACTCAAATCCCAGGAAAAATCAACATTTTGGGAATAAAATATGATAAGTTAAAATTTGATTTTATTTCAGGAATTACAAACGTTAAGCTATACGACAGCCTGTATTTAATGGCATCAACATTTTAAAAATTATGAGTATACTAGGCACACCCTAGAAAAAACAGGTAGCTAATAGTAGTTTTTATTATTTCACAGATCACAGATTAAGATTTAACAAACATTAACTGTGTACCTTCTGTGGCAATCATTTCACATATGATTTTTAATCCTTCTGAGACACATATATATAAATATATATAAAGAAACTGAAGTACAAAGAGGTTAAAGAATTTGTTAAAGATCAAAAAATAGTAAATGAGACTAATATGTAAACTCAAACTTACTTTATGGGTTCAAACATTAAAAGCTTTTCATGTGCAATTGCTTTGTTATAAATCAGCTTAGAGTATGTCAGTTTTGCCAGTTTTCAGTTGACTGGGAAAACAGGCAGACACCAGAAACTCTTGAATATACCATGACTCCATTAAATGCAGTTATTTTGCCAATACTCATGGATACATTTTAGAGTAACTGACCTATGTGAGGGGGCAGCTTAGCTGCTCAAATATGTACTCACAGGGAAAGCTCATCTCTCTAAAAGGCAAATAGCTTTTCTCTTTGGAATAGGACCTAGCAAAGTGCTGGCATGGGGTAACTGTGAGGAGAATCCTATCACAAAGTCAGACCAGAGTGAGTCAATTTACAAACTGAATAAACTTCAAAGGGAAAGTTATAACTGTTACTTGTTTTTCTCCAAGTAGGAAATAATGAGAATGTTCTAAGATGCACTCAAAGATTTAATCTAATGCTGGAATAAAGGAGATGCTTTCCTACATGCCATGTTTTCAAATTCATACTATATATTTTTTCCCCCTTACTTTTAGAAAGAAATTTTAGGTAATTAAAACAAATTTTTTGGATGTATTTTCCTTCTGAGTTTGGTTCAACTATTTTAAGAAAAGGAAGCATCCTGTAATGATATCATCAGAGCTAAGCCAATTTCTTTTAGAAGCAACAAAAAATCTGCCAGATGTTGCTATTATGAAACAGTGATCCAGCATTTATAATTCATCTGACACCTGGATATACTGGCGTAAACAATGGCTTTTTATATGATGAGGCAGTTCTAATTTAAGATCAGTGCTTCATCTGTTTTCTTTGTAACTCTATTAGTACTAATGGGCAAGTCTAAGCATACTTCCATGGATTGCCTTTTGGCATTCAGCATGTTAGAAATGGTTAATAAGCAGTGAACACATTCCACCTAGGAAAGTGTCGCTTGCTGCTGCATAATTTTGCACTTATTTTTTAAAATGTTCTTGGGCCTGGCTCCCTTTTGTGGTCCTGAGAGACTGAGGACCGCACTAATTCGAACTGTCCGGCAAAGGAGAGTCATGTAGAGCATTAGTGTTCACTTGAAAGGTATTCCAAGAAGGCATTTTCTAATGCTTAAAACCAGTATGTAAGAGATGAGGAAACACTACCATATAATTAAGTCAGCAAGAATCAAAAGCACTGTCTGTTAACTATAGTCTCCTGTTTTTGAATGAATATATAATCCCTTTCAGCACAAAATAATCTACTTCACCAAACTATCACAGCCAAACATTCTTCAAATACTGCAATTAATGTCATATACTCACTTTGCCATGACTTGCCTGCACTCAGGTAATTATGTTAGAGTACTAAGCTGAAGGGTTCAGACAAATTTTTAAAAATCTATATATTTTTTTAAAACATGGTACAACCAGATTTGAAATCATACTAAAGGGTCTTTAGATCCTGTGAAGCACTCACCTGCAAGTAATTGAGCTTTCCTTAAAAGTCAACTTTTGTTTTCAATTTCAGAACTTACTGGTTTATACAGAATATTTGCATTTTAACTTTTATTTAAAATAAGAAAGTTCCCCAAATTAAACATATGCCCCAAGTTCCTTTATCTAACTTAACAATACACAGTTTAAGCATCTATATTGTAAATCCAAGGCTGATTCATGTCACTGTATGGCAAAAACCACTACAATATTGTAAAGTAATTAGCCTCCAATTAATAAAAATAAATGAAAAAAATAAAATAAAAAAATTAAGCATCTATTGTAATGAATTCTAAAGGTAACAGAAATGTAATGCATACTTCAGTTTACATTGAATTGCTTTGGTTATACCACTAAAGAAGTACTTGTAGAATACAGGTTACTTTCCAACATTCTAGACTAATCATGCTTCTGTTCAACTCACCCCACCCCCAACAATAAAATACAAGCATTATATTTCAAGTAATTATATGAGAATATTCCATGACTCTGATTGTGAGTGGATTCTTTTGCTGACTCTAATATTTAGGTATGCAGAATTCTGCAAGTTGAATATGGGTGTTTAACACATTTAATAGTGCATTTAACTTAAGCCAAATTCAGCCATACAAACACAACCCCTAGCAATTCTCCCTCAATTAAAGAAAAGGAATTTTTAAAAGGTAAAAAGTCGAAAAGGAGGTGGGGAGAAAGGGAGCAGGAGACAGTAGAAGATCAAGAAAATTCTGAAAGATGGGAAATGTAAGAATAGCAGAAAATGATAGAAGATAAGAAGCTATACTGGGATGCCTGTAGGATGAAAATGATTTGAAAAGTAAAAGTTTGCTCTGTAAACCCAAAAAGTCTCAGAGGCCCAAGTGCTATAAAGGGGTAAATGTTACCCCTTTACGGGGTCGCTCAGTTGTGTCGGACTCTTTGCTACCCCATGGATTGTAGCCCACGAGGCTCCTTTTCCCACGGAATTCTTCAGGCAAGAATACTGGAGCAGGTTGTCATTCCCTTCTCCAGGGGATTTTCCCAATCCAGGGATTGAACCGGGGTCTCCTGCATTGCAGGTAGATTCTTTACTGTCTGAGCCACCAGGAAAGCCCATAAGGGGGTAAAATACGGGCTAAAAATGAGAAAAGTTGTAAGTCTAAAGAGACAGTGCTAAGACCTCCAGGGTCCTTTCCTACCCCATAAAGTCATGTGAGTACCTTCTTGCCGGCAAGAGACTAGAGGTTTGTTGTCTTGAAAAACAAAACTTGGTAAGTTCTGGACTTGGGGACACCTGTGCACAAATATGTTAATGATGAGACTGACAATGTATGGACAAAGTAAAAACCTGCATACTTCACTGGGATTTCCCTGGACCTATTTCCTGCCAAGCTTCCAGAAAGCAGACAGCCAGGTTTCTAAGTCCCCGCTGGGTATCACACTGGCAAGTTTTTCTTTAGAGAAACTAGAGAGCTGTTGTCTTTTTTTAGAACTCCAGTTTACTGACAGGTTGGAGTTACTATTTAAAACATTTTTTTTCAGGTTCATTGAAGTACAATTTAAATATACTAAAATTTTCCTATTTTAAGCATATAGGTTGACTCATTTTGGTCACGCATTTGTGTAATTGTGGTGGTGTAACCGCCACCACAATGAGGATGCAGAATAGTTCCCTCATCCTATGAAGTTTGATCATGCCCTTTCGGAGTTGACTCCCTTCCCTGACCACTGGTTCCAGGCAACCACCGATCTATTTTTCTACCGCTATTTTGCCTTTTGTAGGATATCCTATAAGCATATAGTGTGTAGTCTGTAGTCCTTTTAACCTATTTTTCTCCCTGGTTTTAATGAGAAATAGTTGGTATACATCACTGTATAGGTATAAGGCATATAGTATGATTATCTGAATTATACATATTATGAAGTGATTACCACAATGTGTTTAGCTAACATCTACCATCTCATACAGATAAAATAAGAAAAACAAATTCTCCTTGTGATGAGATTTCTCTTTTTTCATTGGTCATGCTTTTTAGACATGTCCATGTTGTGTGTATTTCATTCCCTTTACTTGCTGAGTAATATTCCACCACGAGCCAGACTTAGTTCATCTGTTCACCAGCTGATGGGTAATGGTTTTTCATGATACCCTTTTATAGTCATACCTATTCTCCTCTCCCCACTATCTCCAAACCCTCACAACCAGTAATTAATGGTCTTATCTCTATAATTTTGTCACTTTTGAAAATGTTATGCTGATGGAATCACAGTGTGTGAGCATTTGAGACTGCCTACTCAGCATCATGCTCTGGAGATCCACTCACATTGTTGCCTGTTACCAGCAGCTCACCCCTTATTGCTGCTGAGCAGTATTCTGTGGTGTGGATGTACCACAGTCTGTTTAGCCATTTACCTACTTTAAGACATTTTGTCCCCTCTTCTCTGCAATTTCTGGCTACTATAAATAAAACTTCTATAACAATACTTTCATATTTGAGCTGAGTTTCTTATAAAAAGCATGTTGCTAGGTCATGTCATGTTTAGCCTCTCTCCATTTAATGCAATTATTGATATGTTAAGGCTGAAGTCTGTCATTTTACGGTTTTGTCTTCAGTTCTATATTTTTTTCCCTTTGTTTCTTTTCCTGCCTTATATGGATTACTTGAACATTTTCTAGAATTCCATTTTGATATATCTATAGTGTTTTTGAGAGTATATCTTTATATAGCTTTTTTAGTGGTCATTCTAGATATTATACTACATACATTATTATGGTCGACTGGTGTTGGTATTTTACCAGCTTCAGTGAAGTGTAGAAACCTTACTTCCCTTCACATCCCTTTGTGCTCCTCCATTTCCAACTGTCTTAAGTTATTTCCTCTACCTATATTGGGAACATCAAATAGCATTATAATTTTTGCTTCAAGAATAATTTAGGGAGCTCAAGAGAAGAAAAGTATGTTGTGTTTACCCATATTTTACTCTCTCTTGTTCTTTTTTTCCTTCCTGATATCCCAAGATTCCTTCTTTTATCATTTATTTTCTACTTGAAAAATTTCCTTTAGCCATTTAGGTCTATGATCCATTTCAGGCAAATTTCTGTGAATGATGTAAGAATTTGGGGTTCATAGTTTTCTATACAGATATCCAGGTATTCCATTACCATTTGTTGAAATGTTTCCTTTCCCCATGTCTGAGTTTACAGTTATGCTCTGGGAATGGGGTGGGGAGAGCTGTCTTTAGAGTCTTAATCCCTTATTATGGAAGCAGCAGTTAAATTTACTTATTTTATTTTAAAATATTTATTTATTTGGCTGCACTGGGTCTTAGCTGGGGCATGTGGGATCTAGTTCCCCAACCAGGGATAGAACCTGGGCCCCCTGCATTGCGAATGCAGTCTTAGCCAGTGGGCCACCAGGGAAGTCCCTAAACTCATTTATTTTAAACTTTATTTCATGTTGTGAAATCTGACGATGTCACCTCAACATGCTGCAAAAAAGGAACAGTTACAAACTTTCATTTTAGCTGAAAAAAAAATCAAGTTAATTTTAGGATAAAAAATGTGAAAACAAAAATACGGATATTTTCAAATGCCTACGGATAATACCTTAAAGTGCTTAGTAAAGAAGTTTATAAACAAATGGCCTATTCTCAGTCTAATTCTTATGTAAGAAAAACTTGATGGGGGTATTCCCTGGTGGTTCAGTGGTTAGGATTCTGCACTATCAGTGCTGAAGGCCTGGGTTCAATCCCTGGTCAGGGGACTAAGATTCCTGCAAGCTGTGCAGCACAGCCAAAAAAGCCCCAAAAAACTTGACATGGGTTCAGTTTAATTCTTATTTTAAAAAAGTCTACATTGGTGACTTTACCTGCCATTCCTCTCATTGAATTTATGCCTCAGAGTCAGATTTCGATGGGAGATGTGACTCAGATGTCCTTCCATTTGGTCTCTGTTCCTGCATGTTTTTTTGGCCACATCTGTTTTTATGGAAGCATAGTTGGTTTACAATATGCCACCCTCTCCTGTACAGCAAAGTGACTCAGTTACACACACACACACATTTTTAAAAAATATCCTTTTCCATTATGGTTTATCCTGGGAGACTGAATATAGTTTCCTGTGCTATATATGATAGGACCTTGTCATTTATTCATTCTAAATGTAATAGTCTGCACTGACCAATACGAAACTCCCAATCCATCGCTCTTCCTCCCCACACCTTCCTTGGCAACCACAAGTTTTACTTCTATGTCTGTGAGTCTGTTTCTGTCTTGCAGATAAGTTCATTTGTGCCATACTTCAGGTTTCACATATAAGTGATACCATATGGTATTTGTCTTTCTCTTTCTGACATACTTAGTATAATAATCTCTAGTTGCATCCATGTTGCTGTAAATGGCATTATTTCATTCTTTCTTATGGCTGAGTAGTATTTGACTGTATATATGTACCGCATCCTTTTTATCCATTCATATTTAGGTTGTTTCCATGTCCTGGCTATTGTGGAGAGTGCTGCTATGAACTTAGGGGTGCATTTATCTTTTTGAATTATAGTTTTGCCCAGGTTTATGCCCAGGAGTGGGATTACTGATCATATGGTAATTCTGTTTTTAGTTTTCTGATGAACTTCTATATTGTTTCCATAGTGGCTGCACCAACTTGCATTTCCTCCAACAGTGTAGCAAAGTTCCCTTTTCTCCACCACCCTCTCCATCATTTGTTATTCGGGGCCTTTAACGATGGCTGGTGTGATGGGTGAAGGTGGTATCTCATTTCAGTTTTGATTTGCATTTCTCTAATGATTAGCAATGTTGAGCATCTTTTCATGTGCCTACTGGCCATCTGTATATCTTCTTTGAAGAAATATGTCTATTAAGGTCTTCTGCCCATTCTTCCTTTGGGCTGTTTATTTTTGTTGTTGAGTTATATGAGCTGTTTGTATATTTTGGAGATTAAACCCTGTTGTTCACATCATTTGCAAATATTTTCTCCCATTCAGTAGCTTTTTTTTTTTTTTAATGGTTTCCTTTGCTGTGCAAAAGCTTGTAAGTTTGATTAGGTCCCATTTGTTTATTTTTATTTCTATTGACTTGAGAGACTGACCCAAGAAAACAATGGTACAGTTTATGTCAGAGAATGTTTGGCCAATGCGCTCTTTTAGGATTTTTATGGTGTTATGGTTAAGTCTTTAAGTTACTTTGAGTTTATTTTTGTGTATGGTGTAAGAGTGTGCTCTAACTTCACTGATTTACATGCAGCTGTACAAATTTCCCAGCGCCACGTGAAGAGACTGTCTTTTTCCCATTTGATATTCTTGCTTCCTTTGTCAAAGATTAACTGATGGTAGATAGGTGTGTGGATTTATTCCTGGGCTCTCTATTCTATTCCATTGATCCATAAGTCTGTTTTTGTACCAATATCACACTGTTTTGATTAACGTAGCTTTGTAGTATTATCTGAAATCTGGGACAGTTAGGCTTCCTACTTTGTCTTCTTCCCTCTCAGGATTACTTGGCATCTTTTCTAGATCTTTTATGGTTCCACATAAGTTTTAGGATTATTTATTCTAGGTCTGTGAAAAATGTCATGGGTAATTTGATAGGGATCGTATTAATTTTGTAGATTGCTTTGAGTTCAGTTCAGTCACTCAGTCGGGTCTAACTCTTTGCAATCCCATGAACCGCAGCATGCCAGGCCTCCCTGTCCATCACCAACTTCCGGAGTCCACCCAAACCCATGTCCATTGTATCAGTGATGCCATCCAACCATCTCATCCTCTGTCGTCTCCTTCTCCTCCTGCCCTCAATCTTTCCCAGCATCAGGGTCTTTTCAAATGAGTCAGTTCTCCGCAACAGGTGGCCAAAGTATTGAAGCTTCAGCTTCAACATCAGTCCTTCCAATGAACACCGCGGACTATCTCCTTTAGGATGGACTGGTTGGATCTCCTTGCAGTCCAAGGGACTCTCAAGAGTCTTCTCTAACACCACAGTTCAAAAGCATCAATTCTTCAGCGCTCAGCTTTCTTTATAGTCCAACTCTCATATAGTACTGCCATTTTAACAATATTAATTCTTCCAATTCAAGAACATAGGATATCTTTCTAGTTCTGAGAAGCCTCTTTAATTTCCTTTATCAACATTTTACAGTTCTCAGTGTATAAGTCTTTCATCTCCTTGGTCTGGTTAATTCCTTGTATTTTTTTTTTTTGGGGGGGCGCAATTTGAAAAGATATTTTTTACACTACCTTTCTGACATTTTATTGTTAGTGTAAAGAAATACAACCAATTACTGAATGTTAGTCTTGTATCCTGTTACTTTGCTGAATTTATTTATTAGATCTAGTAGTTTTTGTATGGTGTCCGTAGTGTTTTCTATACATAGTACCACGTCATCTGCATATAGTGACAATTTTACCTCTTCCTTTCAATTTGGATACCTTTTATTTTCCTTGTATGATTGCTGTGGTGAGGACTTCCAGTACTAAGTTGAATAAAAGTGTGAGTGGGCATCCTTGTTCCAGATTTTATCTTTTCACTGTTGAGTATTATATTGGCTATGGGTTTGTCATAAATAGCTTTTATTATGTTGAGATATGTCCCCTGTAACTCATTTTAATAAAAGTTTTTATCATGAATAGATGTTGAATTTTGCCAAATGGTTTCTCTGCATCTAGTGAGATGATCATGTGGTTTTTGATTGTCTTTTTTAATGTGGTGCATCACATTGATTTGCATATGTTAAACCATTTTTGTAAATTTGGGATGAACCCTACTTGACCAAGGTGCATCATCTTTTTCTCTGTGCATCATCTTTTGCTAACATTTGTTGAGAATTTTTGCATCTATATTCACCAAAGATATTGGCCTGTAATTTTCTTTTTTTTTTTCCATTTATTTTTATTAGTTGGAGGCTAATTACTTTACAATATTGTAGTGGTTTTTACCATACATTGACATGAATCAACCATGGATTTACATGTGTTCCCCATCCTGATCCCCCCTCCTGCCTCCCTCTCCATCCCATCCCTCTGGGTCTTCCCAGTGCACCAGCCCTGAGCACTTGTCTCATGCATCCAACCTGGGCTGGTGATCTGTTTCACCCTTGATAGTATACTTGTTTCAATGCTGTTCTCTTTGAACATCCCACCCTCGCCTTCTCCCACAGAGTCCAAAAGTCTGTTCTGTACATCTGTGTCTCTTTTTCTGTTTTGCATATAGGTTTATCATTACCATCTTTTAAAATTCCATATATATGTGTTAGTATACAGTATTGGTGTTTATCTTTCTGGCTTACTTCACTCTGTGTAATGGGCTCCAGTTTCATCCATCTCATTAGAACTGATTCAAATGAATTCTTTTTAAAGGCTGAGTAATATTCCATAGTGCATATGTACCACAGGTTCCTTATCCATTCATCTGCTGATGGGCATCTAGGGTGCTTCCATGTCCTGGCTATTATAAACAGTACTGTGATGAACACTGGGGTACACGTGTCTCTTTCAGTTCTGGTTTCCTCGGTGTGTATGCCCAGGAGTGGGATTGCTGGGTCATATGGCAGGTCTATTTCCAGTTTTTTAAGGAATCGCGACACTGTTCTCCATAGCAGCTGTACTAGTTTGCATTCCTATCAACAGTGTAAGAGAGTTCCCTTTTCTCCACACCCTCTCCAGCATTTATTGCTTGTAGACTTTTGGATAGCAGCCATTCTGACTGGCGTGTAATGCTACCTCATTGAGGTTTTGATTTGCATTTCTCTGATAATGAGTGATGTTGAAGTGTAATTTTCTCTTTTAGTGGTATCTTTGTCTGGTTTTGGTATCAGGGTAACTGATGGTGGCTTCATATAATGTCTTTGGGACTGTTCCCTCCTCTTCAAACTTTTGGAAGAGTTTGAGAAGAATCAGTATAAGTTCTTCTTTGTATATTTGGTAGAATTCACCTGTGAAGCCATCTGGTCCTAGACTTTTGTTTGTAGGGATTTTTTATTTTTTTTTTTAATTACAGGTTCTTTCATTTCTAGTGATCACTGTTCAAATTATCTATTTCTTCTTGATTCAATTTTGGTGAGTTTTTTGCTTCTAGAGGGCTTCCCTGGTGGGTCTATGGTAAAGAATTCACCTGCCAATGCAGGAGACACAGGTTTGATCCCTAGGTCACGAAGATCCCCTGGAGAAGGAAGTGGCAACCTACTTCAGTATTCTTGCCTGGGAAACCCCATGGACAGGGGACTGGTGGGCTACAGTCCATTGGGTTGCAAAATGAGTCGGACAAGGCTTAGTGACTAAAAACAACATTTCTAGAAGTTGTTCATTTTTTTTTTTTTAGCTTGTCAAATTTGTTGGCATATAATTGTTCATAGTATTCTCTTATAGTCTTTGTATTTCTGTGGTATCAGCTGAGATTTCTCCTTCTTCATTTCTTATTTTGTTTTTTCTGGGTTTTCTCTCTTTTCTTTTTGGTGAGCCTGGCCAGAAGTTTGTTGATTTTGTTTACCCTTTCAAAGAACCAGCTCTTGGTTTCATTGATTTTTTTTCTATTGTGCTTTTTAATCCCTACGTGTTCTTTAAGTGTGAACACCACATTATGAAGACTGTGACTTTAATTGTTAAAGATACACATCTTTATATGCCAAAAACATTAAAAGACAGTCAGTTGCTTCATCTAGTATTTAACTGAATAAACGGTGTTATTATTTCAATGCAGGGGTAAAACTGATTGAGTGTACTTATTAAGACAACACAGGCATCCAGTGAAGAGCCTTAAAAAAACCTTTCAAGTGATTTGTGACAGTATTACATTGAAGTTGGATGTGAGTAAGAGTAATTCTTTATGACACAGAGCCACTGAAAGTTTTTGTCTGCTTTAAAGATTTTTGTAAAAGAGGATAACATCATATCTGAGCATTCAGAAGATTTCATTAGCGATTGTACTTAGGATATCCGAGATGGTCCTGATGAAGGGTAACGAGAGCCTGAACAAGGCTGAGCCAGGTGGTCATTCAAATTTTCATGTATTCATTTGTTGTACTTATTTACTGAGGGTATACTACATTCCAGAGACTGAAATTACAATTAGATATTAGGGATATGAAGACTAATATGACACAGACCCTGCTCCCAAGAATTCTCAGTCTAAGTAGAAGGCAACAGACATTAATAGATGATGCTATCAAGGAAGTCTGTAGATGGTTCATTAGAATACAAATGAAGAGGCCTGGAAAAGGTTCAAAGATTACCTAGAAAGAATCATGAAATAAAATGTAGTGCTGAGACGAGTGCCTGGCATATAGTAAGCGGTCAAGAAGTATTAATAATGATTGCGGGGGGTGGGGTGGGGTGGGGTGGGAGATAGACAGGGAGGCAGGCAATAGCCTAGTGCACTTGGTTAGCATAATAAGTGTGAGATAAGAAGTGTTTCACGAAGAACTTGTTTGTTGTCACCTATCCAGAAGTGAGAAAAGGCCTGCACATTTCCTTTGGTCTTAGTTAAGTTTTCTGTTTCATAGACAATGGGCTTCACACTTTTCCCTCATCTATTTGTTGAAAGGAATCTGAATCAAAAAGCTAATATTCCAACAGGAAGCAAATATATCATTTGCAACAAAGAGTTTAAAAGTATAAGCTCAACCTTGTGGCCAGCGTCTCCAGATGCTGCTCAAATCAATTAAAATTATTCAGTAGGTCTTTAAAAAGCTGTGGAGCAATCAAAAACAATCTCCAGTGTGTGTGTATGCTGGGAATGGCATCCAGGTGGGGGGTGGTGTAAAAGTAACTGCTAATGTGTATGGATTTTGTTTATTGGGTGATAAAATAATCTGAAATTGCTTGTGGTAATTGTACAGCTCTATGAATATACTAAAAACTACTGAATTATACACTTTAAATAAATTTTTAAAAATATAAAGTGAATTGATAAAGCTGGCGAAGTGATTAATAGAATACAAAACAAAACACAACCATATATAAGATGACCTAGTTCCAAAACTGGTCCCTAAAAACACTTTAACTTTTCCTTCCAATAGATACTTGAGGCCAAGGTATTTCAATTTCAAAGAGGTTCACCATTCTGACATGTCAGAACCCATTCACTGTTGATGAAACACAACTGAAAGCGTGAATCTTGTTCTTCCCAGGCCAATTTAGCCACTGGTGCCAACACCTTCAACTTGCAAACTCAGTGCCATTTAATTCTCAAGCCCAATCCTGACCAAGGCTTGAGATGAAGGTAGGAGGGAGCCCAGAACATTCACATCTCCCTGTTCCCACTGGATTTGACTGCATTACATACCTTTGTTTCTGTCTGGTCCTTTGATTAGTCCTGATTATGTCATCCAGTAGAACTGAGCCATTGTTTTCAACCTCAGAGGCTTGCCTGGTCGGGCCCTGATTCTTTCTCGAGGGTTAGGCTCTACCTCTCCTAAATTCTCAGGCACGAGGTAGGGTTTTCCCCAACTGGGAAGACCATGTGTACGATTTCAGACCACACCATCACCTTGAGATTTTTGCTATTCTACACTAGATCAAATCTTCTTAGACAATAAGCCCAAGTTTGTTCCTCTTGGTAGGTGGTAATTGAGAGTGCTGACCCCTCCACTTGGGGCTTCCCTGGTGGCTCAGTGGTAAAGAACCCTCCTGCCTTGCAGGAGATGTGGGTTTGATTCCCAGGTTGGGAAATCCCCTGGAGAAGAAATTGGCAACCCACTCCAGTATTCTTGCCTAGGAAATCCCATGGACGGGGGAGTCTGGAAAGCTATAGCCCATGGGGTTGCAAAAGAGTCGGATATGACTTAGTGAGTAAACAAGAATAACCCCTTCACTTGGGGTCAAGCTCAACAACCAGCTCAGCAGTCTTAATTTCAGAAACCAACTAGTTTGAACTTCCCTGGCAGTTCAGTGATTAAGAATTTGCCTGCCAATGAACGGGACGTGGGTTTGACCCCTGGTCGGGGAAAATTCCACATGCTGCAGGGCAACGAAGCCTGTGTGCTGCAGCTACTGAGGCCCTACCACTCTAGAGCACATGCTTGCAACACGACAAGCCACTGCAGTGAGAAGGCTGCTCGCCGCAGCTAGAGAATAGCCCCTGCTTGCTGCAACCAGAGAAAGCCTGTGCAGCAGTGAAGACCCAGTGCAGCCATAAATAAATAAACAAAAACTAAAAGAGAAGAAACCAACTACTTCTTTTGCTTTTCCATTTCCAGAAATCTACCGCTGAGATTTCATCAAGTCTATGGCTGAGTCCATCAGAGTTGTGACATAAAGATACCTGGCACAACAATGCAATACTCAATAAATGCTAGTTCTGTCCTTGCTTTCATATCTAGTCAATTTAAACTTGCTCTACTCACCTGGTGTACACAGTCTAAGAACTGTAGGAAGATTGGAGTGAAACCACTGCCCTGACAGCTGAGGGTCAAGCTGCTCCGCTGACTGAATTTATGACCAAAAGAGAGCCACTCCTTTTCGACCAGCATCCGGAAGCCTTCAAGTGTCCTATAAAAGGGATCACTGAGTAACTGAACCAGGGAGGTCACCTAGGGCACAAGCAGGTTGGATACTTCATTACTTTCAGTCCCGAGAAATTCCTGTTGCTGAGACAAAACACTTCATTTTGATGACAGCTACTCTACAAGCAAAGTTATCTGGATGGCAAATTTGTTCACTAACCTGTCCAGGACAACTAACTGTATTAATTCTACAAGCTTTCCATTAAAAATAAGACTCAAATTCATTTTGGTTACATTTTTCTACAGAGAATTAAGAATTTAATCCTTGCCTGGCCAGTTTGCTGATTGTGGCTTTCTCCTAGGTTAATCAACAAGGTCAGAGGATCAGTTCAAACCTACATCTTCTGGGAGATGTAGACTAACATTTTCCTGTAGATTATACTCACACTTTGGCGTGAGTAAAGAAGGGGCTAACAGAACCAGAGAAAGAACTGACAAAACATAGGAAAGATGGTCTGTGTCCTACACTGCTGGTCATGCTTGCATGGTACATCTGTGGTGATGCTCCATGGAGCCTGATGACCTGAGTCAGAGTGCCCAGGCTATGGAGGGCCTGGGAACTCCTGGCACAGAGCCTTTTGATGGATACCAGGTGCTGCTTAACAGAGGACCTTCTCTGTCCATAAACACATTAGTCATTATACGAAAGATTCACCTGCAGAATTTTAAAATAATTCAGTTGAAACACAAATATAAAACTATCAGAAAATATGGTTTAATAATTTACTTGTGCAGTGATGTCCCAGCCTTCTTCCAAACACACCAAAACTGAGGAACCATTCTCAAGTACTTCTGAAACAACCACAGCCAGCTGCAATATCCTATGAAGCTAAGAAAAAGAAACAGAGGCCACATTTAGACCGAGTGCTTTCTGAGCGCCAAGAACAGACACACCTGCTATCAACCTTAGATAATCAAACAAGTTAGGAATAAAATATTTCAACAACAAAGAATCATATAAATTTTAGACAATTAAAACTCTTCATCAAAATCAAGATTAAACAATGACAAAATTTAAAACAATGTGTTCAAGGGATATATAATGAAATAAATTGAGCTCACAAGATTCCCCTCAAAACCGAAGAGCTATAATTCTACGGAGTGGCAAAGACAGGTTTTTAAGTGGCCCTTGCAATACAGTTATTGGATTTAAAATTTCTTATTAAATGATATAGTATGTTTTATCTCAGAGGGCTGCACAACTTTGTAAATATACTAAAGTGTATTTTTCACTTTTTTATGTTAACTGAACTGTACACTTTTAAAATTTTAGAAACCTCTCATATTAGAGAAAATATCCATACCAAAAATCTTAGGTGAAAGAAAAATATTACAAAATATATATAAAATGCATCTCCCTAGAGAAATTATAAAAGATATTGCTTCTATCAAATGTGAATTGTACACTTAAGTATTTGTATTGTGTATTAAATGAGCAGAAAACTTGCATTTGTGCTCAGCTTTTTGAGCCAAGCCAATTACTCAGAGTCCCTAATGAACAATTAGGTTGTGAGCAGAGCATATAGATCTCAAAACTAAATGTGTAACATTCTGATTTAAAAAAACTTTTTAAAGCCTCACTTGACATAATTTGTAGAATGAACCCAACTTGGAATTTAAACACCCCCACCAACATATCTTAAAGAGCTAGGCTATTTTAAAAACAGCAACAAGGCACGTGTACCCTGCAGAAATGGGAAGCTCCTCACCCAAAAGTTCCTATAACACAACTATTACCAGGCCTGAATTCTCTTGGGCTTAGTTAGCATTTGCTCTAAGTAAACTTTTAAATTGCCAATATCCCAAGTGGGGCAATGTTTTCCATTGTTTTTAGTCACTAATTTCTGATATGGATCCACTATGAAGTAAGGAGCAGAATGCACGATAGCAGAAACAGATGGATAGGTAGAGTGGTGGGAATATTTTGGGGCTGGGGCTCATAGCTTAGGAACAGAAGGGGAATACTGATTGCTCAGCTTCCATGGCTACTTCAAAGTATACTGAATTGCCTTAACAGTAATTAACACAGCCTCATACAGATTTATAGCTAATTATATATGTGGCTGTTTTCCTAGAGTTTAAGTACCTTGAGAATAGTCACTGCCCTGGGTGCTTATATCATTTCCTGGCTTTTTTTTTTTTTTTTCCCCTTTTTAGTCCCGTGTACTGTGGGAAACAATCCATTTTCCTCCTCAAGCAAGGAAGGGGGAAGAAAAAGAGGTCGGAGACTTGGAGGTTGATGTAGACGGGGGAGAGAGGGGCTGTGCACTCCTGTTGGGGGAGAAGGAGTAATGAACAAGCACGAGGGGCCTACAGACACGGGTGTACTGCAGAGAGGCTCTTGGCCAAATGTCTGCATCAGTGTCTGAAACATGCATGTCATAAATACCGTTCTTTCTGTGGTTTGGAAGACATGTGGGTTATGTGCTGGCATACCTATTTCCTTAATTTCTTGATAGGAGTTCAATTGAAAACATCACAAGACTAACTTAGCTGAAGGAAGGATAAATGGTTTTTCCTAAACTTTAAGAAGGCTTCAGGGCATCCAATGTGCCTTTGGTGGGCTGGTTTGGGGGATGAATCCAAAATCCAGAGAGATGGAACAGGTAGAGACAAAAAGAAAGTGAGAAAGTAAGAGGAAAAGGCCCTTGAAGCCACATAGAAGTCACGTTCTGTCCTGGATTATCACTCTGCTAATGACAGACCAGAAGCCTTATAAATACATGTTGATTAAATTTGTTACATATCAAAAAGTTTCCACCTAAAAACAATAATCTTTCTTAGCCTCCTATGGAGACCAAATTTCAGTAACAGAGAAAAACCCAAGGAAGAAGAATTCCACCCCTGCACCTCCTACATCACGTGGTGCCCTGGAACTGAAAGGCCTTTACAGAGGGCACACAAGGAGAGGAGAGTGTCAGGTAGTGGGGAATACAATATTCTTTTCCTCAAATATCAGTTCTGTATATCCCCTTGGGACTCTCTTGAGTTAGAAGATAGGCTGCTCCAAATATTACCTGTGGGAACCACTCAGAGTCTCCCAGGGCTCTTAGGAAGGTCACTTCTGAGTCAGTAGGGATGGCACTTGGAACACAAGCCCTCATCAGCTTTTTGAAACTGGCTTTCACTTGTCGGATGTCATGATATTCAACAGGCACAAACTCACAATTTAAAGCAAATTCTAACTTGAAGTTCTGTGGATGAAGATGCAGAGAATTAGGCAGATGAAGTGCAACAGGTAAAAGAGCAATGTTCTCAACAGGGCAATGCTTAATAATATACAGTCAGTTGAGGCCAAGGAGCTGCAGGGGCTGCAGTGGGTCAAGAAGGTCAATCTTGTGCGGCTAATGTGTCAGTATTGCTGGAAAGAGATATTCAGTAAGGTCTAGTGGTTTGACTTGATTTCTCACTCTGAGAACTTGAAAAGGCTACTTGTAGACTGGAATCTATCTGATGGAGCTTATAGCACCAAATAGAAGTTACTTATAAGGCCATGAGGACTTCCCTGGTGGCTCAGACGGTAAAGCGTCTGCCTACAACGTGGAAGACCCGGGTTCGATCCCTGGGTTGGGAAGATCCTCTGGAGAAGGAAATGGCAACCCACTCCAGTACTCTTGCCTGGAAAATCCTATGGACAGGGGAGCATGACAAGCTATAGTCCATGGGGTCGCAGAGTCGAACACGACTGAGAGACTTCACTTTCACTTTCTTATAAGGCCATGAACTGGGAATTCTAAAGAGGAACCAATGATGCATGACTAATCCCACACTGTAAACTAAATCTCCCTAACATGTGCATTACAATTAAAAGGTAATATGCTATTGAGATTCCAAAGCTCTACAACTTAAAGTTTATAGACATACACATTTGTTTCTTATTATGCAAGTAAAACATAGCCACTGTGAAAATGAAAAAAACAGAGTAAACATTGAGAAGGAAATAGAAATCACTGTCTCACTGTCCTAAGACTACTAATATTGTAGCTATTCTTTTAAAGCCAATAATAAAAAAATGATTTACAGTAAAACATGAGAGGCTTTGTTGATTTCTAACTTATGGACAATTTTTTCCACTCAATATGACATATATTTCAATCTATATTTATTTGAGTACTTTTACTCAAAAATTCATATGGAATTTTTGTACTTTTAATCCACATGGAGTTTTTCCAGGTGAGTTTTCAATATTAACTAAAGAACGCTAAATTGATGGCTCACTGAAATAGTTTATTCTGATAATCTAGTTGCCTACTTCTGAAGATTTAAAAGTTCTCCAGCTTCTTATGGCAAAGAATGAATGAATTTACTCATGTTCTTTTCACTTTCTTCATATCCTGCCCAAATTACTCGAAACTGGATCATCTGTTTTCTGAAGACTGACTATACAATAATGTGAATGTGATTAGCACTACTAAAGTGTATGTTAAGACAGTAAATTTTATGTTATTTGTATTTTACCACAACTAAGCAAAATTGCTGCCAAAGATTATATATAGGGTCCATTTCATGTTTTATACTGGCGAGAGTATTTTTTCAAGGCCTATAAAAGTTTTCAAATAAAAAGCAAAAACTCCCAAGTATTTTTTTCCTTTAAAGAGCATTTCCAACATATATTAAGAAAAAAAGTTTCTTTGTCTTAGTAATTCTACCTTAAGGGAGCTACCCTAAAGAAATACTCTAAAATGTAGGAAAAAATCCCCTAGTGGATTGTATTACATCTCAATAAAAAATAAAAATAAAAAAGCTGTATGCTACTGTAATTTTACATACAGATAATAAAGAAAAACAGAAAGGAACTCATGTTCTCATACTGCTAGGTTCTTTATCTCAAGCCATAACATGTTTCCATGTTGTATAATATAATAGACTTCATAATTATTTCAATCATTGGATAATTTTCCAAATTGTTGGATATTTTGGTTTCTTTATCATCTACGTGTAAAATTTCAGTCACATTTTCGAGTTTTTTTAAACTTTCGCTTTACTTTAAAAGTTATATACCATTTAAAACATTTATTATGATCCAGATATATTTACCCAGATATTTGAACATTTATATTCCTGAGTATAGTTCCCTGTGCTATACAGCAGGTCTTTTTTTGTTATCTACTCTATTTTTTAAACTTTTTATTGAAGTATACTCTACTAAATTGATTTACAGTGTTATAGAAATTTAAAAAAAAACAACTTCTAATACATAAGAAATAGTTTATTTTTCAGGACAACTAGATTCTTTTCTATTTCCCATCTACACTTGAGCTAGGTATACTTACCTTAAGAGGCTTTCCTGGTGGCTCAGACGTTAAATAATCTGCCTGCAATGCGGGAGAACCCAGGTTTGATCCTTGGAGAAGGGAATGGCAACCCACTCCAGTATTCTTACTTGAAGAATTCCACAGAGAGAGGAGCCTGGCGGGCTACAGGCCATGGGGTCACGAAGAGTTGGACACGACTGACAGAATAACACTTTCATACTTACCTAATAAAGCAGGAGTTATCAACCATAGTGTTGAGACACACACTGTTAGGTTATAAGGAATTTGTCACCAAGATATTAAAGTATATGAATTAAAAATGGTAAATAAAGCCAATTCCAGATTATTTAGAATAAGTCACTCTCACTTACTGGTCTCCTGTGTTTCCTTTTGCTGGGAGAAAAAGGTGTGGAGCTGTAACTAGGAAGCACTGTGCTGGCTAGACTGAGGCACACATCAAACAGACATGCACCTGCAATCTATAGATGGAGTTCAATAAAAAACAAAATGTGAATGGAACACACACAAATCCCAATAACTAATGTGCCAGAAATTATGTTTGGGATTATGGAATTATGCTTTTTAAATATAATATTGTATTGGTGAAAGAAAGGAGGGAGGAAAGAAGGAAGGGTCTTAAGTGGCCAGTCTTTTTTACTTGTATATGCCTGATCACACAGCTTATTTGAAGACTGATGTGCAAAGGGAATGGCAGAGATGAGCATTCAGGATACAAACCTTGGGGAGTGACTCAGGTCATAAATAAGTGGTTAAGTGTGAAAAGTCTGTGTTCTGGGAAAGACACTGGTGCCAAGGAGGCTGTGCAGGCCTCCCTGGGCTACTGTCGAAAAGTGTCCCAATTATTTTCTGGACATAAGATTACCTGCTGTATCAGAAGACACACGTGCATATTTAAAAACTGAGCATTACCCAGTGGTTTCATTCTACCCTAAAGCCTGGAGACTAAGTCACTACAGCAGTCCAGGCAGCCGGAGAAGTGCCAGCAAAGCTAGATTGCCACAGAGGAGCTGACTCAGGCTCTGGCATCCTTTGGACCAAGCCTGAGGGATCCTGCTTGCAGCCTCCATTCTTCAGTTCAAGTGAAGGTCTGCCTAGATTGTCCAGTGCTCACTGCATCCCTGGACTAAACTTGAGAGGATTTCTTAATTAACAAATACTTTTTATTTCCCACACACCTGTCTGTAATGATGAAATTTATTTTGTAATGTGTGAATTGCAAAACATTAAATCCAGAAGAATTAATGTTGCTTTTGGAGATAAAGACTGTCTTTACAATTTAGAGGACTTGAGCACAGTGAAGCTCGTTAGCATGATAATTGAAAAGTAAGAATAAAGTTGATTATCAGCTAATTAATATTTTACATTTTCTGACATGTCTTAGAGGACATGTGTCTCTGTAACCTAAGAAATACAATCTTGGCCTTCCCTTGCTTCCATATGCAGTGCCATACTCCTCTTTCTACTCTTCTTCCTTCCTACAGCTTTATCAATAGGTTTACAAAGAACAGAAACATCTGTTTGCCATGGGCACAGATTCTGGAAGCTGAACTGAGAGAGGAAAACCACAGCTTGAATAGCCTTCTTCCTTTTAAATGTATACTCCCTAATAGTCTTGATGTTTATGCTGACTTTCTAAATGATCATGTACCACAACTTCTTTACCCATTAACAATGAATATTACTCAGCCACTAAGAGGAACAAAATTGGGTCATTT
Source organism: Muntiacus reevesi (assembly GCF_963930625.1). Lineage (NCBI taxonomy): Eukaryota > Metazoa > Chordata > Mammalia > Artiodactyla > Cervidae > Muntiacus > Muntiacus reevesi. The sequence continues at coordinate 49,554,379 of NC_089257.1, forward strand.
TGTAGTGATGTGGATGAACCTAGAATCTGTCAGACAGAGCGAAGTAAGTCAGAAAGAGGAAAATATTGCATATTAATGCATATATATCAATCTAGAAAATGTTTCTGATGAACCTATTTGCAGGGCAGGAATAGAGACACAGAGAATGGACTTGTGGACACAGTGGGGGAAGGAGAAGGCAGGGTGAATTGAGACAGTAGGATTGACATATATACACTACCATGTAAAAAACAGAGCTAGTGGGAAGCTGTATATAATGGGGAAATCAGCATGGTGCTCTGTGATGACCTAGAGCGGTGGAGGGAGGCTCAAGAGGGAAAGAATACATATATACTTGTATCTGATTCATGGTGTTGTGCAGCAGAAACTAACTCAACATTGTAAAGCAATTATCCTCCAATTAAAAATATCCTGTGAAATCGGTGGAGAGGGAGGTGGGAGGGGGGATCGGGATGGGGAATACATGTAACTCCATGGCTGATTCATGTCAATGTATGACAAAACCCACTACAATATTGTAAAGTAATTAGCCTCCAACTAATAAAAATAAATGGAAAAATAAATAAATAAAGAGCCACTGATGTGGAGAGTTCACAGAGAAAAAAAAATATCCTGTGATAAACCACAATGGAAAAGAATATTAAAAACAGACTGTATACATGTGTGCACTGAGCTTAGTGGCTCAGTCGTGTCCAACTCTCAATAACCCTGTGGACTGTAGCCCGCCAGGCTCCTCTGTCCACGGGGCTTCTTCCAGGCAAGAATACTCGAGTGGGTTGCCATGCCCTCCAGGGGATCCTCCCAACCTAGGGATCGAACTGGGTCACCTGCATTGTAGGTGGATTCTTTACCATCTGAGCCACCAGGGAAGCCTCAAGCAATTATCCTCCAATTAAAAAAAGTATCCTATAATAAACCATAATGGAAAAGAATGTTAAAAAAAGAATGTACACATTGTGTGTAATCAAATTGCTTTGCTGTAAAATAGGAATTAACAACATTGTAATCAACTATACTTCAATAAAAAAAAAAAGAAAATGATTATGAATAAGCACTTTTTTCATGGGTAATAAATATGCATGTGTGTATGCATATGTATCTCCTTCTATATGAGTACAGGTAGACATACATATGCAAACATATTCATGAGCTAATTCTTTTGAGATTGATTATTAACTCCAGGTTAAGAATCCAAGCTGCAAAAAAAAAAAATTCTAGGAAAATTGGTTTATGAAATAAGTTTTAGAAGCTGCCTTCCTGTATCCAAGAAGTTTCTAAGTGAGAAAAAGAAATCTTACCCTTAGCTGTGACTTCTCACCAAATATATAAAGGGCTGCTTGACGTTTCAAGAGCTGGTTTTGCAGGTAAGTGCTGTTACTGAAGGAGGCCGAGTGATCCTTGCCTGCCAGCCGGGCGCCAACATCAATAAAGGATGTTGGAGAGCTGATCAGGCGAGTGCTAGAGCGAAGACTTGCCCAAACACCTTCACAAAAGTCAAAACAGTTGAGTGAGATAATCTGATGTGAGAATGCCATTGGATAGGAAAAAAGATGCATGCTCTGCGGGTACAGTTTTAGAGGTAATAGCAAATTAATTCATCTAAGTAATCACGTATCATATTGGTCATCTGCATCATATAAGCATTATTCAGCATAGCATCTCAAAAATCATTTGGCTCACAGGAACCTAAGAAATCACGCAAGTCAATTCTATTTTTGCATACTGATGTAAATTCAGTATTTATAAATACATACTGAGATCATAAATACAATGCACTGACACTAGGAAAGAAAAAAATGTGGGCTGGGCAGGGGAAAAAAAAAAAATGTGGGCAGGAGGTAATAATGAAGCCTAGGAAAGAGAACATGGGAGTAAATTCCTCATGGCTTCAAGAAAGAAGTAAGGAACATTCTTCTGCTTTAGTCAGTTCAATAAGAAATCCACACTAAGAAATAAATCAGAACTTTACTAAGCCCACTAAAATTTGAGGCTGGATTTAGAATTAATATTTGCACATTATGCCAAAATGATGTAATTTTAAGTCAGTAAAGATTATATTTTTATCTTTTTTCCCAGTATCCAGGAAAAACAGTGAAAAGTTATAAATTTAGTAATGCACATTTCACTCTTAGGAGGCTTTATTTAAGAGGGACAGTCAGAAGCAGATGTCTTCTAAGGGAAAGATGAAGCTAAGCTACTAGGAAGAATCTCATAAGTTAACCTTAATTATATTAATTAGAAAAATCAAGCATTTTATATGCAAGTTAGACCATCAAATATTAAATATTTAAACACAAAGGCATATAATACATCTTGAATTTGACAGAGGTCCTTAGAAATGCCCACAGACTGTGGTGTCAGGCTGGCAATGGAGTCACAGGGGTACAGAACACTGCTACTGCTTCCCTAAAGTGCCTTCTTTAGCTCTTTGAGAAATTAATCTTTGACAAATATTAAATCAAGCCATGTTTCTAGGTGACCAGAAGTCACCATGATAATGTCACATCTGCTTCTCTCTTTATAAGCATCTATAGGGTCAGAAGACCAGTTCTCAAGAAAACGTTTTGCAATTTCTGCTTAACATGGATGAATCTATTATAACCTATGAGTTTTCTTAGATACTGTGGCAAGTGTTAATTTTTTTGTAAATGAAGTCACAGAGGAAATTCAGAATGTGGATGAGAATAAAGAAAATGATTTGACAAACAAATGTGAAAAAATTCACTTGTAACATATGCCTTCACATGAAGATGGTTAAAAGCAGTGATACATCAGGACAATAATACAGTACCTTGATTATGGACTCTTCCCTTAGCTGAAGATTTGGGATTGGACTGAGTAAAACATTTATCTCTGTACCCATGCACTGGTAGGCAGAATTAAAGAAGGAAGGAGGAATGAAATGTACATAGCAGCAAACATCAGAGCAAATTGCATAAGAGAAGAACAGGTTAATTTTAAAAATTAAATTAACAATAGGGAAAATGTAAATATAATAAAAGCGGAAGATTTGATTAACAAATAAAAAGCTTATTTGATTAACAAATAAACAATCACACAAAAAGATGAACTGAGTGTCTGTTAAATGAAATTTCAGCACTTGTTTATAAATATTATAAGCACAATGAAATGGACAGCACAGCAAAGAGTGCCACTAAAAAATTATACCAAATGGAATAAGCTTTTAGAGGTTGTCATTTGGTGAGAAACAAGTTTTTATAATAAAATTAAGGAATTTGGGGAGGGGGTGAATGTTAGGAATACATTGGTTCTGGTACTTAATGAGGCTGACTGATTCGCAAATACGATTTGCTATATGACATGTTTATTCTTTGAGCAAGGTCATCATATCAGGATTGAAGCTCTACTAACCATTTGGAATAACAAAGGGCATGTTTTTGCAGTAGAGCAGTAAGCATTGCCACACTATCTTCTTTTTTCTCTTTTCATTTGGAAATTCCATTTATTTTCCGTAAGCCGATAGTTATGTACAGCAAAAATTTATGATCCTGTGACAATACCCAATGCCACAAAAAATATAGCTTGTGATGGCTGACATAATGACTTCTCCTAAAATCCTTACTTGCACCAAAATGATAGGTAGTATCAAAGATAATACTTTTGTAATTTGAGTAATTTTTTTTTTTCTGATAGAAAGTGCTTCGTGACTGTGGCAAACTTTACCTGGTAATAACAAACATGGTGAGAAGTAAGTCACAGTTATATTCCTTCCTGAGCAAAAGAACTGCTCAAGTCACTTAAGGAAAAGGATTCTGTACTTACTACGGATTGAAAACATTAATGGCAGGATAATTAAGCTATCTATTTCAAAACTGCATAAAATACGACATAATTTGATAAAAGAAAAATCCTCAGACATGATCTTTCATTTCTACCTCACTCCTGTGGAAACAGGAAATGAAGGGTTTCAGTAGCCAAAAGAAGTCAGAAAGCTCAGGGCTGCAGAGGTGCTGGCTGATGGTACACAGAAAATGCTGCTACAAGACAGAACAAAGACCTGGAAAAGGCACAGGCCTCCCGTGTGCGAGCCTACTAGTCTCCTTTCTGTCAAGGTTCCGAGCTTTCGTACTGAAATACAGATCAGTCAGCGCTTCCTTACAGTGACGCCTAAGTGGTTGGTTCCCTGATTTTGAGATATTGTTCTCTAAATATATCATTTTCTTACGCTAGTGCCTCAGCCTAGAATGACCTCTCCCATTTCTTTACCTGACAAACTCCTTATTCCTTAAGATCCAGGAACAATGTAAACTCTGAAAAGCATTCCTGACTGTCTCTAGAGTTGTAGAGAGCTCTATTTGAACTCTGATCCCATAGCACACTGTGATTATTTACACATCTTATTCTACTTGATTGTGTGTTCCAAAGGGCAAAGACCTAATCACATTTCGTCTTTGGTGTTGCTGGCTGTGCCATGCATCTTGTGGGATCTTAGGTCCCCAATCAGGGATTGAACCTGGGCTCTCAGCTGTGAAAGCACAGAGCCCTAGCCACTGGACTATCAGGGAATTCCTCACAAATAGTCTTATCTCCATGCTAAGAGCCTGAAATGTAGGTACTGCAAACATTTGTTGATTGTGTTTTTTTTGAAAATTGATACATGTGAGCTGCTGTGGTTCTCTACTATATCCTGAACTCAGTTATTTGCCCTGAAAGAATAAAAGGGATATTACACTTTAAAATAATTAAGTACTTTCTCAAACAAAGCCTCGTTAACGAAAAAACTGCCAAGTATTTATCACCGAGCAGAAAATCAGCAATGAGAAAACAGCCTGTACTGATATAGGGCCAACACAGGACTTAAACAACTGTAATTCCATCTGGCAATCATGTTACCCAAAGGTATGACACTAGGTACTGATGGTGAGGTCTACTTATTTTCCTAAGTGATTCTCAGGTGTCAAATACGTGTCCTGAGCATGCTAACACCAACCTGGAGGTGTGTGTTTCCAAACTGCAGAGTCCTCCTTAGTGGTTTGTGAAATGATTTTAGTAGGTCAAACTGTATTTTTAAAGAAGTGAAACAGATTAGAACGGAAAAAAGGTAGGTGCACTGCTTGTGGTATATAGATGAATATTGTTTTGTGAAACTTTTGTTATAGTCTATATACATTTTGCATACATATACAAATGTATATGTATACATACAGTAACAAATACATTTTATATCCATAAGCTGTGATCAAAAAAATTGAAAGTTATTGGTCTAGGCCTAAGGCACATTTCCTTTTTTTTGGCACATTTCCTTTATCTGCTTGCCTTTTGCCAGTGAGAAGCACTGGCAAATTACAGTCGGCAACTGTACATTGCTGACTTAAGGCAATTTACATTCAAATATAGACTTCCCTCCCATTTCAGTAGAGTATTAAGAAACGATAATGACAATAACTTCAATAATAATAATGGAACTGACATTCACTGAGCTCCTATTAATAACGAGCCAGTTACTAAGTTAAGCACTTTACATATACTTCATTCATTCATTATAACCACTTGAAAGCTAAATTACTATTATCTCCATTTTACAGATAAGGACACTGAAAATGAAGAGGTTTTCTAAGTTGCTTACTATCATACATGTGGTAGGACTGCAGTTTGAACCTGAATGTAACTGAACCAAACCCTTAGTGTCTTGTTACCTAAGCAACCATGTGGCCCTGGATCTGTCCAGGAGGGTCTGGATAGAGGTTGCTTCAGGGAAGAACTGGTCTAGTTCATCCCACCCATGGGAATGCAGTGTTGTTCAGGGCGTGAGAGTTTTCTGAGCAATGGTATTATTCTCTCTACTCTGTTCAGAACAAAGCAAGGAAAGAAGGAAAAGAGATGCTAGGGTTGGATGTGGGGACAGCGTACTATATTTATCAATGTAACCTTATGCCTAGCAAAATGCACGAGGCCTAAGTTATATTCAGGGAATGCTGCACTGAAATGGACTGAACTAATCCTAGGCCCAGTTCTGCTCTTATTTGCTAAGTGATCTTGGCTAGGTCATGTCATCTCTCAAAGTCTCTTGAAACACCTGTCCTGAAGGCTATTTCAAGGATAAAATAACACTGCTGAGGAACTTAAAGTCTGTGGAAATGTAAAGGAGGAAAAATTTAAAAATTTTCCTCCATGTGGCTACTTCTCAAATACACCCAGTTATTTCATTTTTCTTTTCCATGGGATGGTCTTTATCCCTGTCTCCTGTACAATGTCACGAACCTCCATCCATAGTTCATCAGGCTCTCTGCTATCAGATCTAGTCCTTTAAATCTATTTCTCACTTCCACTGTATAGTCATAAGGGATTTGACTTAGATCATACCTGAATGGGCTAGTGGTTTTCCCTACTTTCTTCAATTTAAATCTGAATTTGGCAGTAAGGAGTTCATGATCTGAGCCACAGTCAGCTCCTGGTCTTGTTTTTGCTGACTGTATAGAGCTTCTCCATCTTTGGCTGCAAAGAATATAATCAATCTGATTTCGGTGTTGACCATCTGGTGATGTCCATGTGTAGAGTCTTCTCTTCTGTTGTTGGAAGAGGGTGTTTGCTATAACCAGTGCATTCTCTTGGCAAAACTCTATTAGCCTTTGCCCTGCTTCATTCTGTACTCCAAGGCCAAATTTGCCTGTTATTCCAGGTGTTTCTTGACTTCCTACTTTTGCATTCCAGTCCCCTATAATAAAAAGGACATCTTTTTTGGGTGTTAGTTCTAAAAGGTCTTGTAGGTCTTCATAGAACCGTTCAACTTCAGTTTCTTCAGCATTACTAGTTGGGGCATAGGCTTGGATTACCATGATATTGAATGGTTTGCCTTGGAAACGAACAGAGATCATTCTGTCATTTTTGAGATTGCATCCAAGTACTGCATTTCAGACTCTTTTGTTGACTATGATGGCTACTCCATTTCTTCTAAGGGATTCCTGCCCACAGTAGTAGATATAATGGTCAACTGAGTTAAATTCACCCATTCCTATCCATTTTAGTTCACTGATTCCTAGAATGTCGACATTCACTCTTGCCATCTCCTGTTTGACCACTTCCAATTTGCCTTGATTCATGGACCTAACATTCCAGGTTCCTATGCAATATTGCTCTTTACAGCATTGGACCTTGCTTCTATCACCAGTCCCATCCACAACTGGGTATTGTTTTTGCTTTGGCTCCATCCCTTCATTCTTTCTGGAGTTATTTCTCCACTGATCTCCAGTAGCATATTGGGCACCTACCGACCTGGGGAGTTCTTCTTTCAGTATCCTATCACTTTGCCGTCTCATACTGTTCATGGGGTTCTCAAGGCAAGAATACTGAAGTGATTTGTCATTCCCTTCTCCAGTGGATCACATTCTGTCAGACCTCTCCACCATGACCCGACCGTCTTCGGTGGCCCCACACGGCATGGCTTAGTTTCACTGAGTTAGACACTACTGTGGTCCTGAGATCATGGCATCTGGTCCCATCACCTCATAGGAAATAGATGGGGAGACAGTGGAAACAATGTCAGATTTTATTTTTTTGGGCTCCAAATCACTGAGGATGGTGACAGCCATGAAAATTAAAAGATGCTTACTCCTTGGAAGGAAAGTTATGACCAACCTAGATAGCATATTAAAAAGCAGAGACATTACTTTGCCAACAAAGGTCCGTCTGGTTAAGGCTATGGTTTTTCCAGTGGTCGTGTATGGATGTGAGAGTTGGACTGTGAAGAAAGCTGAGCGCCGAAAAATTGATGTTTTTGAACTGTGGTGTTGGAGAAGAGGCTCTTGAGAATCCCTTGGACTGCAAGGAGATCCAACCAGTCCATCCTGAAGATCAGTCCTGGGTGTTCATTGGAGGGACTGATGCTGAAGCTGAAACTCCAATACTTTGGCCACCTCATGCGAAGGGTTGACTCATTGGAAAAGACCCTGATGCTGGGAGGGATTGGGGGCAAGAGGAGAAGGGGACAACAGAGGATGAGATGGCTGGATGGCATCACCGATTCGATGGGCATGAGTTTGAGTAAACTCTGGGAGTTGGTGATGGACAGGGAGGCCTGGTGTGCTGCGATTCATGGGGTCAGAAAGAGTCGGACACAACTGAGCGACTGAACTGAATTCATTTTTATGTTTAAGAGGCAGATTTTCTCATGGCATTTTTCTACACAAGATAATTTATCCAAGTTGCAAATATCTTCATTTGGCTCATAGGGCACAAAACCTACTGTCATTTTAAATGAAAAGCAATGTTATCTATTCACATCTTCATTTATTCTTAACTGGTTCTTGCATCAAAAAGGTTGCTTCTCCCATCTTAGGAACTCTTCAACATGCATACTCAATGCTAAGTGACCACCCTGATTGCAAAAGGGTGAAGGAGAAAGTGGAGGTCAGTCTAAACCCTCATTCATCAGGGTAGGTAAGAGGCACAGAGGAGAGAGCATAAGAAGGAAACCAGGAACGAAGATTCTATGACAATGAAAAGGAATGGAAAAACAGTGAAAATAGACAAAAGGAGAATGTTGGTAGGGAGATTTCAAGATAGGAGGCTCTTTCCACATAAGGTAAATGAGGAACTGCTGGTGAAGTGGTACCTAGCTCTCTGAAAAATGAAGACTCTATACTTGAGGATGGGAACAAGGAAATGAACTAATGGCAAGGCATGCAAGTGTCTACATGTAGTCATGCCCTGGCCAATCTGAGTGTAAGTCTGCCTGCCATATTCATGTTAACAGGAAATCTTCTGAGATTTCCCAAGCTTGTCCCAGTCCATTCCTGCTGCTCTATATGAGGAGGGATGATGCTATCAGAAAAGGCAAAGGAAAGCAACTCGAGGGACACAGAAGTTTAAGGTGTCAGGAAGCGGCCACATTTCATCTTCCAGTTAATCACTGGGACCTTGGGAGATGTGGAGGCTTTGGGAAAGAAGAATTAAGAGATAGAGCTGCTTAGGAGCAAAAAATCTGTCATAAGGAAACACATCAAGTTTACAGTAATTTTTAGGAGAAAATATTTGGGAAGCGGATCATAATAATTATGGCCTCATTATGCATAGAAAGAGTCACAAACAAATAGAGTTTAACCCAAAGATGTAAATACAGCTTTCCAGGTACATTTGAGAATAGCAAAGAAAGGACCCATGATTAGAATGTAACCACTAGTGGGAATTCCCTTGCATAAAAAAAGCCATGAGTCTGCGGCCAATATAAAAAAAGAAAAGATACTGTAGTTGAAACATATTGGTGAACATCCTTGAGCCTTAGGTACCAACACAGAAACAGAGACAGTTTTATACCTAAAATTTATACTACAGGTCACCTGGCCAAGTGGAGGAATAGATAATGTGCTGTTGATGAAGTTTACAAAGACAAAAATCAAGAGTAGGGTGGGGATGGGAGGGTTTCAACTAGACAGACGCAAGAAGTTGCATTCTACTAAAAGTTAAAGGGAAAAGGTGCTGACATGCCTGCTAATATAAGCTTTCAGATGGCAAATAAAGAAATAAGAGAACTGCAGCTTTGAATCAAATCCCGACAGCAGTTCCTGGCAACAGAAATACCAGAAACCTTAGGAGAAATACACTGTACTATCTTTTAGTTCAAACTCACCAAGAAAGAAATGATGAGAATACTGAAGATTGTATCTTACAACTTTAAAACAACAAGTATTTTAAAAGTTCAGGAAAAAACTACATATAATTGTTATGGGTCAAACTGTGTGCCTCCCACCCCTTCAAAATTCTTCTGTTGTCATCCTAACCCCTAGCACCTCAGAAAATGTGACCTCATTTAGAAATAGGGTCACTGCAGACGTAATTAGTTAAGATGAGGTCACACTTCAGTGGGGTGGGCCCCTAATTCAGTGTGATTGGTGTCCTTGAAAAAGGGGAAATTTGGAGACAGGCGCACAGGGATGTCATGTAAAGATGAAGGCAGAGATATGGCTGATGCTTCTACAAGCTAAGGGATGCCAAAAATTGCCAGCAAACCATCAGAAGCTAGGGGAAAGGCACAGAACAGATTATTCCTCATGGCCCTCAGAAGAAGACAACCCTGATAACATCTTGACTCTGAAAGTCTAGCTTCCAGACAATAGTTGTTGAAGCCACACAGTGTGTGGCGTTTTGTTGCAGTAGCCCGAACAAACTAATACAATGATGTTAAGGTCTGATTAGGAAGATAACTGAAGGGTGAAAGCTCTTAGGAAACTATGCAATCACAGAAAGTTTTGATGAAGAAGGAAAAAAAAGTACCTAAAGAATCAGTATGATTGTCAGGAGATGTGCATAATAATCTTGGTTTTCAAAAGGGAAACAAGTGAATTTTGTAAAATAGAGTCTTTATGTTGATTCTGAACTACTGTCTCTTACTCCTCAAACTAGCACTTCAGAGAACAAGAGTAAAAATAACAGGCATTGGAGGCACAGCCTTTGAGTCTGGGCTCACATCTCCCTAGCTGTTTATGCTTCTGTGCTCAGCCTTTCTACCCTGCATACTTGAAGCATCATGGAATGCTGCCAGGGCTGAGTCACCATTTAGACATGCTCTGCTCCCCTCCCCATCCAGTGCTCCCAAACGCATCAGTATGTAAGATTTCAGCAATTATTATACCTCTTGTTCCATGAGGCTAAACTCATCTGTCACCATGCTAGTAATACATTTGATCACTCATTTCAAAAGGGGTGATTAAAAATAAATTTAATCATCATTAGTTGATTTAAAGTATCACTATCTAGAAAAAAATTTTCTGCTTTTAAGGTTGTATCAGGGCTCAGTTATAAAATCAGTCTTACTAACCTCCTCGAGCAAAGCTATTGGATGGGTTTACATCCAAATGTCCTGGCACTACCTGCTTAAGCACAGTGGACATTCTTGAAGTCCTCCTTTCAGTCCCTAAAGTCAGCCAAAAAGAACAAAAACCATGTCGTTGGGGTTAACATTACTCAAATGACAAAAAGTTATCTTCATGTGTAGCATGTCTAATTGCTGCCAAACATTGTACTTTTTAAGTACCCAAAGCTTTAATAGAGATAACAAGGCACTGTTACTATTTCCTCAGAGATACACACATCTGCAAGATTATAGAGTTAGGTTTGGCAAGTGCAATCAGAGAATTGAATGATAAATGAAGCAAGGCATGCATGGTGTTACTTTACAAGAAAAGCCACTTTCTGCTTATGTTGAGCTAATTCAAATAGCTGATTAAGCCAAGGAGACCAACTTCTCAAGTCACATGCTCCTGTGTCTAACACATTAGGGTTACCTCTACATGAACCCTTTGGGGTTCCATCACATGATAACTGAAACAGAATATTAGTACAAGTCTTAATGGCTTCATCCAAATCTAGTGAAAACAAACTGTACTGCAAATCATAAAAGGCCACAGAAATTTCAGGAATTTCAAACTTATACATGATGATTTTAATAAATATACATTCAATAAACATGTTCAACTTACATATTCAACTCCAATACTGATATTTTAAACTTTGTGTAAAACAGATTTCAGGGAAAAAAAAACTCACATCACTGTATTTCCTACCACCTCTCCTACTACTCTTTTTAAAAGGAACTAACTGAATCTCTAAATTTGGTTACTATTTACTAGAAATTTATAGTGGTACCCTGATAAAAGCTGAAGTTAGAGCACCATAACGTAAAACATTAAGGGGTCGTGTTGACGGAACAATGCGAATAACTAAAGAGGCTAACAGAGGAATGAACGTGACCTTTCGCAGTTGTCAAAAAGAAACGCATTATGTTAAATCTTACCTGGAGACAGAGCAAGTGTTGGCCTGACAGTAAGAGGGTTATTGCCACTGAGTTTCTGATGGACAGAAACTGCGCTCAGTAATGCTTGCAAGTACTTTTCTTGTTCTATGCTACTGGAAGATTCTAAAGAGGAGGTAGGAGCTATAAAAGGAAAAGATATTAAGTAAAACCATTTCTATATTAATAAAACAGGCTCTCTCTATATACATATGCTTATTCCTTCTATATATGGTCTTCCAGTTACCACACCCAAATATAGAAACCAGCCCCACTTAAAACTCCAAACTTAAATGGCTAATCCTCTGATGATAATGGTTTTACCAACATCTACTTCCAGATTGCCTCATCATCCTCCCTGAAAGAGCCCAGGCCTGAAAAGCCAGCACACAGTTGTCCTCCCAAGTACAGGTATAGTTTTTCACTATCCAACCAACTCAAAATAAAGATTCACAAAAGACAACACTTCCTTAATGACCCATGCTTCTGTTCTGGAGCAGAGAATGGAGTGGATTCCCTCAGCATCCCAGAATGAGCAGAAGTGAGACTTCCCAATACCAGTAACTGTATTCCAATTCTGTCACATTGGCCTAACAGGGAACATGAACTTGTAGTGGGTTGTTGTGGGAAGAGTGCAGGAAGAGGAGGACATAGGAGCAGCTACTGCTCAATTCCCTGGTCCTTCTAAAACAGGATCAGAAAGTACGCACAGATGGAAACAACAGTGAGAGCAATTCTGGTTGGAGCGAGTCTGAGCCTGGCTTGCGTGGAATAAAACAGAATCACAGAAAATGGCCCAGGTACTCTAAAGTGGTATTGGGAGGGGACTGACTAGAACAGATAATAACAAATTTTCTTACAACATGACTAGGAAATAAATAATTAGCATTACTATCTTATATTTTATCAACTTTAAAGTGCCATCATATTTTATAAACTCTAAAATGCCATTAATTATAAGATGCACTACTATTTTATTTAATGAGAATTAAATAACTGCCATTTAAGCCAAGACACAGTTCTTTCTGATCACAAGAACTGTAAGTCACATTCCCATTTCAAAGACATTAAAATGTGAGCAAATGTGAGTTCAAAAACAATGAAAAACAATAAATTTATATTATACTGAAAAATCAGAAATGAGTGGAATAAGACAATTTCAAGTTTTCCAACTAAAAGTTCAGTGATATGCTCATAATAACACTCCTGAGATTATTCACTCACTTTATGTGATCTACATATGCTATGTTCTATCATCCCCATTATTGGCTTGAGAAGATTCCTTAGGGCAGAAAAAGTTAAAAATCAACCGCCTTCAATATACATATGTTGAGACTCCATGCCAAGTGGAATAACAAGAACAATATAGCCCACCAGGCTCCTCTGTCCATGGGATTCTCCAGGCAAGAATATTGGAGTGGGTTGCCATTCCCTTCTCCAGGGGATCTTCACGACCCAGGGATCAAACCTCGGTCTCTTGCATTGCAGGCTGATTTTTCACTGTCTGAGTCATAAGGGAAGCTAATAATATAGCACTGTGTGTATAATGTCCTCAGTCAACTGAATGATCAAAGACATGCTGGCCAACTTTGAACTTTCAGGAAGGAATGGATGAGAATAAAGAAAACATATGGTTCTACCTACTGAACCACTTAACTTGAGAGTTTGCTCATTTCCAAAGAGGGAAGTCATTCCTAAATTGAATCTGGTATCTGAGAGGTCCTTGGTTAAATTTTTTGAGCATCTGTTTTAAGCTAGAGGTTATGAGAAAGGTTAACAAAATATCGCTCCTGACTGACTGCAGACCTCAAACGCAGTGCTCAGAAGTGTCCTCAGAGAAAGGGCACCGCACTTAGGGTACGCTTTTTCTTACGTTGACCAGCCCCTAGCTTCCTAAAAACCTTTCCGTTTGAGTGCTTCAAAGCCAGGATTTTGGTCAGTAGGTTGCTGACTTTTATGTGTGTGTGTGTGTGCATGTGACATGTAGGAAAGAGATAGGATGTCTTATATCACATAGGACAGAATATCTATTTACTTCTGAAGCTATTAAATATATCTGAATGCTTCCCCCCCCAAAAGAAAACAATTATTATTATCTGTTTCCATTTGTGGATACTCTGGTTTGCTGAAATGAAAACAGCCTAGAACCAAAGACTTTACTATGTTAATTTCTATTAAAATTCAAATATAGACAGACATATTAAGCAAGATGTCAAACTCAAGGCAGAACCCCACACTGTCAACTCCTGCTCTTAAACGGTACAGACTGTACACAGCACACTGGTAAAGTCCACGTGTGAGAGGCTTGATGGAAAGGGTACAACTAGCATTCGTGGAGTTTACTTCCTTAATTTTTAGAATACCCAGAAGTGGAAGGATCAGAATAGTGCTGTAGAGAGTTGCTTACCTGCCTGAGGGGAGTTCTGAGACTTGAAAAGGCCAACCACTCCCTTCCCATGGAATCCTCCAGATCGGAGGAGCAGGGTACTGCTTCTTGAGTTTCTCCAACATACAACAGGCAAGCGATTATGTCGATAGCAGCGGGCTACTCTTGGTAAACTATTGTCCTGTACAGCTTGAGGTACAACTAAAAGGCCAGGATAGCTTCAGGGAGATGGAAAGGAGAAACAGAATGATTTAGGTGGGTAAGGCAGGGTGGGGGGAGGAGAAGAAAAAAGAAATGGGGAGAGAAAGAATACAAGAATATGAATTTCATAAGTTCACAGTAATTTTCGAAGACTCAGAAACATTGGTGGAGAGATAAGACATATATTTCAAACATGAAACAATTCAGTTCTTTAGGGGTTGAGAAGAAAAGGCCTAGACAGTGAAAACAACTAATTCATCTACTAACCTTTTCTTTTTTAAAATAAGCCTTCTTCAATGATACTGCAAACTTTTGCTGAGTAACATTAAGTGTAAAAATTAAAAATGTCATGCAGAATTATTAAAAAGGCCTCCATTAAACAAGATTTCCCTTGCCTTATATACAACTTGAATAAAGATTGCAAGATTAATGTATTAATGTCAACTTTATGAGAATGACAAATCAAACTGTCAACTCCTTGGATTACTGAAAAGACAACAGAGGATAAAGTACACTAACATTTAGAATGCCAGAGATGGTGAAAGGATTAAAAATCAAAACCAAATGACTTTTGGTATGAAAACAATATGTTCAAATGTCAAGTGAGTGTAAATATTTTATTAACATTACATGTTGATAATTTAAAAAAAAGATTAGCTCATAAAGTTACAGGATATGATGCTGGGACAATTAAAAACAGACAAGATAGATAAAAACTTATTTATCTTGTTTTTATAGATAAGTACAAGAAGACAGGCAGCCTTCAAAGCAGTTCTTTAGTTTATTTAGAAATATTAAAGAGATTCCTTGTTAATAACCTCCTAACCTCTAATCCCATGTCTTTTGTGTGTGTGTGATTTTTTTTTAGAATTATGGTAAACTGTATCTAACATGAAACTTAACATGTTAACCATTTTCAGTCCACAAATCACTGACATTGTCACAATACTGTGCAATCAATCACTTCCAGAACTTTTAATCCTTTATCTTGTTATAAATCAAACCCAGTGTATGGTCATATAGCCTTCAGTGATTAGTGAATGCCAATTTTACTTCTCTCATTTACCCAGAGATTCCCTGGAAGCATTCTGAAAGCCTAGCACTTTTGTGCTTCAGGTTTACAGGCTGTCTTTTTCTAATACCACAAACTGAAAAAGTGTCATAGCTGTAGACATAATCATTCATGAAGACTTGAAAAGCAGTTCCATTATTAGGGTCCTATGTTTCTTTTCTTTTTTAAATTGCAGTACAGTTGATTTACAATTTTGTGTTAGTTTCAAATGTACAGCAAAGGCTTTCTCCTTCTAACTCCACTTTAGTATCTGTTTATTGCCCCTTCTGGTTCTAGATACCATAGTGATTTTGTGTATTAGATAAGAGAGTAATGCTTAACAGCTTTTGGTACTGTTTCAGTAACTGGGAAAGAACCAACACACTCCTCTACCCCATTCCCCCGTCCCTTCCTTCCTTGGCATTAGCACCACAGACCATGCTCTGCTACACACAGGATCTAAGACTTTCCTGGTCCCACGCATGGGCCTGAGTGACGGCTGGATAACCACTGGTACTAGGGTAAAAAGTGTAGAGCCTGAAGGCCAGCAGAGGCTACTCTCAGGACCAGTGTCACTTAGCATGAAAGATATATCCATTTATCCTGCCACCCACCCTATTTTACTACCACTACTTAGAGCCACCAGCCATGGGTACCAGAGGAAGCCTTGAGGTAGACTGGGCTGCTGTGAAAACTTTTAGGGCTTCCCTCATAGCTCAGTTGGTAAAAGAATCCACCTGCAATGCAGGAGACCCTGGTTCGATTCCTGGGTCAGGAAGATCTGCTGGAGAAGGGATAGGCTACCCACCCCAGTATTCTTGGGTTTCTCTTGTGGCTCAGCTGGTAAAGAATCTGCCAGCAATGCGGGAGACCTGGGTTTGATCCCTGGGTTGGGAAGATCCTCTGGAGAAGGGAAAAGCTAACCACTCCAGTATTCTGGCCTGGAGAATTCCATGGACTGTAGTCAATGGGGTCACAAAGAGTCAGACACAACTGAGCAACAACTCACTCTGGAAGGTGGAAACTTCTAATCAAAGAATAACACATACACAAATGGCCTGAAACATACATGAATGAACACAAAAAGAAATTCATATCATTAGCACCTAGGTCAAGAAATGGACCATTACCAGCATCCAAAAAACCCCTCGTGTCACCTCCCAAACAGTGTTTCTCCCTTTTCCTCCTCCAAAGATTATCACTAAACATATCCTTGACTGCTAACAACATGGATGAGTTTTGCCTGTTTTTTTAGTTTTACAAAAAAGGAACAAGTAGAATTTATTTTTTTGTGTCTGGCTTCTTTTTCTCAACAGTATGTTTATGAGACCCATCCATGCTATTGCATGCAACCGTAGTCTGTTCATTTTCGCTGTTGTAGAGCTGGGGTCCCCAACCTCTGGGCCATAGATCAGTGCCTCCTCTCAGATCAGAGGTGGCATAAGATAAGAAACAGAGCACATAATAAATGCAATGTGCTTGGACCATCCTAAACTCCCACACCCACCTCCCCCTGCAGGCCCATGAAACTGGTCCCAGTTGCCAAAAAGGTAGGGGACTGTTGCTGTATATTATCCCACTATGTGACTATATTATTTATCTAATCCTTTTATTGTTGATTTTGAGTAGTTTCTAGTTTTTGACTATACAAGAAACAAGTTGCCATGAACATTCTTGTAGCTTTTCTAGTTTTTGACTATATAAGAAACATGTTGCCATGAACATTTTTGTAGTTGTTTTTTGGGAGTATATATGCTTTCCCGGATGGAGTAGACTTTCCAAGAAATACATAACAGATTGTGTACATGTTCAGTCCATGTCTAGGAGTGTAATAGATGCTGCCAGGGAACTTTATAAAGTTGTTTAACCAATTTACAGTTACACTAGCCATAAAGAGTTCTACTTGCTCAACATTTTTTACTAGCATTGTGTACTGTTGGTCTTTTAAATTATAGCCATTTTTGCAGGTATGAAGTTGTCTCAATGGGACTTTAATTTGTATTTATCTGAAGACTAATAAGATAAGCACTGGTGGAAGATGGAGGGAACTAAAGGTGCCTACCAAATTGAGAAGGCATCTTGAGAGTAAAGCATGAGGCAGGCAGCTCCATAAGTAAATATTACATAAATATATATGTATAAAATAACAAAATGGATCAGTTCATTAGAGGGTAACTTACTCAGAGGGTGGGATCTATCAGTGGATAATGATCAGGAAACATTCACTACTGTACTCTGAGCCATTGAGGGGCCACAGGACAGTTTTATAGTCAACCTAGGGTATGGTGGTAGGTGGTTGGAAACAGGATGTGCATTCCCAAGTTAAGAACAATAGGTCACTAGTCTCAAGGGCCCTGGGAATACTTCAGGGAAGGTTTTCATCATTGTTTGGGAACTAACAGAGCATACAGACTACCTGGTCCTAATAAGCATTGAACAATATCTATTGACTACAAAGCTCTTGATGACAGAGAAGTGATTCACTGGATAGTACAGTGTTGGGCAGGGTCAGCGAAAAGCCAGGAGAAACTGTTAGGGCCCGATGGCATCAGTTATGCCAAGAGTGACATAAGCATCTTTTTAGATATTTATTGCCCACTAGGATGTCTTCACAAAGGAGGACATCCTCTGCCTTTGGTTATTGCCTTTTTATTCCCCTAATGATGTCTTCTGATATATAAAACTTCTTAATTTATCAATCTTTTACTTTATGGATAGTGTTTTTCCTGTCTTAAGAAATATCTTCTAGAAGCTTTATTTAAAATTTTAACCTTTTTCATGTAGCTCTACAGATCAGTGGGGACTGATTTTTGCCTATGCAGTGTAAGGTAGAGGTTAAAATTAATTTTTTCCTTGTATAGATATCCAGCACCATATATTGAAAAAATATCTTTTATCTACTGTTTTTAAACATTATCTTTATCTTAAGCCAAGTGTTCTCATATGTTGAGATTCTTCTATATTCCCTATTCTGCTCCAGTAGTCTACTTGTCTATTCCTGTGAACATTCCATACTGCCTTACTGTAACTTTATATAAAGTCTTGATATCCTGTTATATTATTCTATAAGACGATCCTGCTACTTCTGGCCTTTTGCATTTTAATGTAACTCTTAGAATCATCTTTTCAATTTCTACACTTTGCTGGGATTTTGATTGGGATTGTATTGACTCTATAGGTCAATGTCTGGAGAAATCACAGCTTTAGAGTACTGAATATTCTAGTCCAAGAACATTAAATATCTATTTATTTGCGATCCTTAATACTGTTTTGACTGTACCATGTAGAGATTTTATACATCTTCTATTAGATTTAGTCCCAACTGTTTAATAATGTTTTTTAGTGCTACTTTAAAAGTATCAAAATAACATCATTTAAAATTTCATCTTTTAATTATTTGTTTTTGGTGTATATATATGACTGATTTTTTATAATAACCTTGAAAATTTGCTTCTTAATATAACAAGTTAATCAGTTGAGTCCCTCAAATATTCTATCTGTATAATCAGATCATCTGTGAAAAGCAGTTTTATTTCTTTCCTTTCAATCTTCCTTTTATTATTTAGTTTTCTAATCTTTTTGTACTTCCTAAGACCTCTAGTACAACACTACTAGAAGTGGTGATAGTGGGCATTTTGGTCCTGATCTCAGAGTACAAGTTTTCAATACTTTACCATTAAGTAATTTTTGCTGCAGGATATATTTTTTAGACACTTAGGAAATTAAGAAGCTCTCCCTGTATTTCCAATCTGCTTAAGGTTTTTTGTAAAAACTCATAAGTATATATTATACTTTATAAAATGCTTTTCGTATACAATGAACTTACAATAGTTTGTAATTCTTTTAATGTGGTGAACTGTGCTGATTAATTTTCAATTGTTAAGCAAGTTTAGTATTCTTGTAATAAACTACACTTGGTCATAATGAATTCTGAATGAAATGAACCTTTTGTCATTATGAACCATCTTTTTTATTGCTAGTAAAATTTTACTTTAAAATATATTTTAATATTTATATATTGACAATAGCTTTATTTTAAAAAAGTGGTTCTGCATGATGTATTCTTTCTGTTCACTTTCAACCTTTTTGTAATCTTATATATTAGATATGGCCCTTAAAAGCAGCATAAAGCTTAAAAAATTTTGATTATCTTTTTCTTTTAATTGGAACATTTATCAATATTATAAGTAACATAATTACTGATATATCTGAATTTAAATTTGCCATCTTATTATTTGCTTTCTATTTGTCCCATCTGCTGCATGATTCCTTTTCTCTCTTTCTTGACTTCTTTTGGATTATTTTTTATTATTCCATTTCCTTCTAATAGCTTAAGGGTTTATGTTATTTAATATATCACCATAATTTCCTTATAATAATCATTAGAATAAATGGTCTATTAAGATTTTATTTTGTTTCTGACAGTGAAATGATAAATAACATCTGTTTTCTCACTGTCAGATAAGATTTTGATAACAAGCTTCTCAAATAGCAGGACATCACACCTTATGCCTTTGCTTACACTGAACTACAAGGAAAATTTAGTTAGAAGGACAGAGTATCAGGAAAATTACTGCATACTCAACAAAGTCACAGCCTTTCAGCACTTAATGTGAAATTTTTATTTATCCCAAATGTCAAACTATATTCCCAATTTGTTTCTCAAGTTTCATATCTGTATTTGTACATTTAAACTGTCATTTAAAATGAAATATCTACAATTCTTCAAGAACAGTAGGGCTGAAACTAATAGTAACATTAAGACAACTTTCTAAAATATGTACAAGACTTAAAAGCTACAAAGTACTTTCACAGTGTTATTGTATATAATCAAACCAGAAGTTTATACATGCTAAGAAAAGAACTTACCTGAAAATGATCAAACTTGTGGAGGGTAAAAATGTAGTTTTAAAAGATACAAAGCAGGAAATAGGACTTAACAGATACATGTAAAACAGCAGCAGACATAATAGAAAAAATAACATTTGTTCATTTACATTCTTTAAGTAATATCTCTTGAAAAAATTCTAATTAGATAGCATAAGGAAACCTGACCTACACTTGGATTAGCAAATTACGGCCTGTGGGCCCAAACCGGCCTTGCCCATTTCTTTATGTACTGGCTATGGCTGCTTCAGGGGCAGAGTTGAGTAGCGGCAATAAGAGAACATATGCTGTGTGAAGTTGAAAATATGTACTATCTGGCCCTTTAAGGAAAAAGTTTGCAGTCCCTTGACCTACAGCATATTTTCATCTCTCCTCTGCCTGGGCAAATTCTATTCCTACTTCAAGCTATCCCAGGCATGCTAGAAGAGGGGCAAAAGGGAAGAGAAAGACAAATATGGGAAATTCATAAAGTGGACAAAAACTTTTACCGTCTACTTTCTGATCTAACATAGGCACGTTCAGTGATACAGCTATACTTCTGAGAATGTCAGTGAGACACTTGGACATGCTGCACAAAAAATGTCCCTTAAACACACATACCCCTGGGCACCCTGCTTCTATTTTCCAGCATCTCTATTTCTCTCTTGGCTATGGATACAAATAGCCCATTCAAGACTCAAATGGAATAAAGGAAGGTCTCTTTTGGAGAGACTAACAGACTTACCTCCGGCAGAGTGAATACATCCTGTTAGAGGCAGTGATTCGAAAGTACTCTGGTTTAGAGCGAGAAGAGCTGCCACTTATGGTTCCCAAACCTAAACGCTGATAGTCTCTGAAACAAGCTTTTTCTACTAGCTGTTCCATTGTAGATTTCTCCGAGGCCTTCAGAGTGGTACTCGTGGGGAGTTCACTATCATCTGAAACTTGACGGCAGAAACAGGTTTTGAAGAAATGAGATAGCTCAAAGTAGAGGATTAAAAACTTCCTTCTAAAGAGCATCTTTAACCAAGAGAGGTTTATATGAGGGCTAGAGGTGCTATGTATGCCAAAAATTGAATCACGGAACTTCTATGAGGCATTATTATACTCAAACATAAACTGTAATAGTCACGAAATAAAATATTAGGAGCTCAACTAACTCAAAACGTCAGGGAAAGTAACTTAAAATTTCTAAAAACAATATAATTTTGAATATATTACCCATATTTTTCTTTGTTAGTCAGGCTTGATTTTTAATGTCCACCTGGAGTGATTTCTATTTAGGACTCTGTAAACACTCATACTTTGTGAGAGACTAACCTATTAGTAAAACTTACCTCTAACATAATCATTACACAAACTCATCAGGTTTCAGTTAACTTTAAAGAGCATAAACTTTCATTAGAAATTTTTAATTAAGCAGAAGTTCACTACTGGGAAAGGATCTTTCTTCGATATGAAGAAGTTATATTTGATGGAAGTTACATTTTGTCAGAGGATGTGGTGTACATGGGAAACTCCCTCAATTTTGCAATCACAGGTTACAGAAGCCTTTAAAATTTTAGATGTTGGAAGAGTTTACCCAAAAACCAAGTATTTTAGGGAGGATTAAAAACAACAACATTCCTAATTGGTACTGCATGTTCTAACTAAAAAAAAAAAAAAAAATTCCATGTTAAAAACTGTCCTAATTCACTTTCCTACTTATTTTTACAATGAGAAAATTCAAATTAACCTTTCAAAGTTTTTAGAAATGTACTCAAAGTTCTCATGTCAAAGGGAACGATATAGCTCTCTTCAATTAAAAGGAAGAAAAAAACCCAGCTTATTCCTATAAATATAAGCTTTTGTGCTTTAGTTTGTGAACTTCACAATGCAAATGTATCATTAAGTATCACTTTTATTTATTTTGGCCTCTTCAGAAGAGCAAAGAGTATTACATAATTTGGTTTTTTGGTGGAATAATTTTCATAGAACAAGTTTTTGTTCTGTGAAATCATAAAAACTTTAAATTAGAAGAGTCAATAGTGATGGGTAGCAGTAATTTTTGTATGGCTTTCCATGCGACTGTGAGAAGCCCGGGTTCCAATAAATGGTCTTTTAACTGCCCCCGGAGGCAAGCCTGTAAATACACATACCAAAATGGAGACCTTTGGCCAATGATCTCTCTAAAGATGTCATTTCTTTCTTTAAAATGTTTTCTGTTGTTATTAGTGGCAGTAAAAGTAGTAGTTGTATAATCACTGGTGATCCAGTCGAAGAGTCTGAGAAGGAAAAGGATGCAATGGCATCCTCTCTCTTAGATCAGATTCTCTCTAGTGTTAATCCCATAAGCATACTTGATATTGGGTTAAGGAACAGAAAAATGTTGCTACTGGTTTTCAGACTGAGTTATCTCAGCTTCCCAGGTTCTGCTCTTTTAAATATTAACAAGCATTTTTTCTTAACATCTAAGAACGCCTTCATCTTAGATTCCCCATATAGATTAGGAGTACCCACAATGTTCTCACCAAAACCCCAAATATTCAACTTTGAATAATTTATGTCCTTATTTTCTTATTCCATAACAATAAAGTACAGGGGACTACTTTATACCTAAATTTCCTATGCAGTGGAATTTCTTTCTTTCTCCCTTTAATGAGACCCACATAACAGTGGCCAATTAGCTCCACGGATTTAGTAGAGGAGGAGTGTGTGTGTGCTACGTTGCTTGTCGTGTCTGACTCTTTGCAACCCCATGGACTGTAGCCCGCCAGGCCCCTCTGTCCATGGGGATTCTCCAAGCAAGAATACTGGAGTGGGTTGCCAGGCCCTTCTCCAGGGGATTTTCTCAACTCAGGAAATGAACCCTCATCTCTTATGTCTCCTGCATTGGCAGGTAGGTTCTTTACCGTTAGCGCTACCTGGAAAGTCTTGAGGAGGAATACAACTTAACAGAATCTTATCTGCACAATGGAATACTGGAAAACAAAAAAAAATTTTTCCCAGTTCTGAGAAGCTGCTAAGTACCTCCCATCTTATGAGGTCTAGGTTTTTGAGAGGCAGGTTTAAGTGCAACTATGTCTTTATCTCTTGTTCTTACTCATATAAGAAAAAAGAACAAAGTTCATTCATGAAGGAAAAATGAGTTCTCACATACCAGATATGTCATCTTCTTCATTCCATCCAGGACGGTTCACTCTCTCTTCCACAATTGTCCCTGTCCTCCTCTTCAATAAATACTGCCGCCCAATTGTCATTTTGCCTGCCCTTTTAGCACCTTTCACAATTGTTTTTGAGAAAGTGCTACAAGTTATAAAACCAAAGAGAATGTTAATTTAATATGAAAATGTCACTTACATTTTTTGATACCCATGTTGCTCAACTTGTTTTTTCTCTACCCCCACACCCAGTAGTATTGTCCAGACCTTCATTGAGCCTCTCTTTCTTCAGGTCACTTTTTATATGGCAGAAGGCTAATTTACTATAAAACATTGTTATCATCAGGACACTGTGTTAGGCAAAAAGTGAAAGAACCTAGAGTGGGACACAGACTATTTATCATCCCCAATCTAAACTCCTCAGTTTGGCTTTTTGTCAAGCATGCCCCCAACCCACTCTGCTTATCCATGCCACTGCCTCCACCAGTTCCCAGAGACCACGCTTGTGGAAGTCCTGCCTGCCTCCTCCTCTACTGATTCAGAATCTCTACTAACTCATAGGCTTTCTTTAAGATAACCACAAATGTAGCTGGCAGCACCTCCACTTATTTCTTAAATGCTTTAAATGTGTAAGTATAGTGTCCTTCCTTCTGACACTAGAAACCTTCTGAGATATGGAAAAGAGTAATTAACATAATTCCCTTTTCTGAGAGGAGAAAAGATAAGAATCAGAAATTTGAGTATCCTTTTGAGCTTTAATTACAGAGAAACTAGGATTGAAGATATTTGGATCTAAAAGTACTTTGTTTATTTAAGTAGTTTTACTTTTTATTGCTGATAGAAATTCTGGGTGTAGATATTTATAATCCAAAGAATTAAACAAAGGTCCCATTTCCTGAATAATCATATTGAGGTGAATGTTTCAAGTAAGATTGTTTTTTATTATGTTTGTCCACATACAACAACAGAACTTTTCCTGTGTTTTCTTGCTGTTCAATGAAACGTGATAAGGATTCTTTTGCAGTCAAATAGTTTTATCAGACCTCATCTTTAGTGATCTGAAATGTAAATATGAGGGTTATGGACCTCAAATTAAAATGCAGTTTTACATAATTGTTAGAATTCACAGAATATAGATATTTCCTAAATTAAGCCTATTGTGAATCACTTCAAATGTAACTTAAACTCAAACTTAAACTTGAATGTTTTCCCAGCTAGAGCTGTATCTTTTGTTTTATATATGCAAGATAATACTAAGAGATTTTAAGGTTTAAAATTGATTTGTCTCTGTTGTAGCTTGATAGAATAAGCTTGATTTTACAGATATACAACCACCCTCACCCCAACAGTTTCTAAACATAAAACACCATACAAAACTTTGTTTCTTCCATAGAGAGCTAAAATAATGAATATCATAGGCTCCTCTGTGATCCCACAGTGCTAAGATGCAATGCCTGGCTCACCATTTAAATGTTTAAAATGCTGTTCATGCTTCTTCAGCATCTCACACCTGCATATGCGTGGTCTCCTTTGCTTATCAGGTAACAATGGTATGAGTGGCTAGCCATGCAGCTTAGAAATGACATATTGCCTACAACCTCAAATGGCCTATAATCTCCACCCGGCCCCACTTTTAGACAAAAGGAAGGCTTTTTCTCCAAAGTCTGCAGAGTAACCCTAATATGTAATTTGTACTAGCAGATGCCCAAATTCCAGGTGATTAATGGTGAATGGACTGCAATATTAACCCTTATATTTTACCACTAATTGAAGAACCTTTTAAAGCAACTGTTATTTTGTAATCATTCAAATGTAAATGTTTCAACATAAATTTCTAAACATTTTCATCAGAAAATAAGGGTTCCTACTAAAGAAATGTGACAAAAGTAAATGCAATGACTGATTCTGGGTTGGATACTCTACCAGACAAAAAAAAAGAAAGTAGCTGCAAAGGATCATAAGCAAAATTTAAATATGAAGTCTGGGTCAGGTGAAAGTTTTATATCAATTAAATTTCCTGGTTGGATTACTGTACTGTAGTTATATAAAATAATGTCTTTGTTTTTAGAAATATATATTGACATATTAAAGAATAAAGGAGCATTAGGTATGTAACTCAAATGTTTAAAAAAATATATATGAGAGACGAAATGATAAAGAGAATGGAATAAAGCATAAGCAATTGGTGAATCTAGGTAAAGGATATACAGGACTCCTTTGTACTATGTTGTAACCTTTGTATAAATTTGACATTAAATAAAAAGTCCATCAGCAGATGAATGGATAAGAAAGCTGTATGAGATGGATGAAACTGGAGCCCATTATACAGAGTGAAGCCAGAAAGATAAACACCAATACAGTATACTAATGCATATATATGGAATTTAGAAAGATGGTAACGATAACCCTATATGCAAGACAGAAAAAGAGACAGAGATGTATAGAACAGACTTTTGGACTCTATGGGAGAAGGCGAGGGTGGGATGATCTGAGAGAATAGCATTGAAACATGTATATTATCAAGTGTGAAATAGATTGCCAGTCCAGGTTTGATGCATGAGACAGGGTGCTCAGGGCTGGTGCACTGGGATAACCCAGAGGGATGGGATGGGGTGGGAGGGGGGTTCAGGGTGGGGAACATGTGTACACCCATGGCTGATTCATGTCAATGTATAGCAAAACCACTAAAATATTGTAAAGTAATTAGCCTCCAGTTAAAATAAATTAAAAAAAGGCTACAGAAAGAAAAAAAAAAAAAAAAAGAACACATTCTCATCTCTCAATCAGAACAAAACTCTTTACTTGACCTGCATATTGATGGAAACTGAAGGGATTACTCAAAGGTAGTTAGAAAGTGAGCAACAGAGGAAAAAGGGAAAACAGAACTTCACATTCTAAAACTGCATCATAAGCAACGAACATGATTATCCCATATGTCAGAGCTGGTTTCCATAACTCCTGAGCTTGGTTCAGCGGGTGTGACAGAATGGCAAACACACACTGACTCAGAAGATGGGTCACTCTCCCTGACAGTCAACTTTGGGAGAGATGAAATGAAGAAACCTGTCTCCTCACCGAAAGGAAGTGTTCTTTTCCTTCTGCTTGGGTAAAATGATTTGCGGGGTAGTTTGTCCAGCAGCAAAAGCAAAGGTGGTAAAAATGGACTGAGGATAACGAAACTTCATCAGCTGTTTCTTAAAGATCTCTACTACTTCTGGACTCACTTCTTCATCAAATGCTACTTTAATCAACTAGAGACAAAAGAAATTAAATGTATCAGAAACATTAAGTATTTCCAGATAGCTTCCCCCCACCAATTACTGAAATTTAACAAAAAAATAACAATACTAAATGACAAGAGGTTAGAGGTTGAAGGGACTTTGGATATCATGCAATACAATTTAAAATTTTTAAAAATAAAAAAGGGCTCAATAAATTGAGGGCTCAGAAAGGTTTACTTGTTATAGATGGTTGGTTGATAAGGAAAATAATATATCTTGAAGTTGGGTTTCTTTAAGACTATCTTTTCTTAATTTCTTTTCCTTTTTGGCTGCGCAGTGTGGCTTGTGGGATATTAGTTCCTTGACTAGGGATTGAACCTGGGCTCTCAGCAATGAAAGTGTGGAATCCTAGCCACTGGACCGCCAGGGAATTCAGGACTGTCTTTTTTATGACGTATCATAAAAATTAACTAATAGTGGCTGGAGTAGGAATCGTGTCCTTCTTGTTTACCAACCACTGGTGGTCCTAGATAGGGCATTTTGCCTAAGGAAGTGTCTTCCTATCTGGAGATACTATAAATCTAGGAAGAAAAAATTAAGTTTGACAAGAATCCTAATCGGTAGACCCATGTGTTTGATAGAGCCTTTAGATAGCAGCTCTTGGCATCTGTTTCTGGAGGAAATGCTTGTGACTCTTCTATGGAAGGGGCAGAGCTCTGAAACCACAGCATTCTAGTTTAGAGTCCTTTGGCAGTTGAAATAATGAAGAAATCCCTAAGAGATTAGTACTCTCATGTGGCTAGAGCAGGTCTGGATCTACAGACCAGAAGGCTTACATTCCACACAACCAGCATAGGGAAGTATTAGGGAGAGCTTCTTGACTGGAAGGAACAAGGCAAGAATTGGAACTCCTGGAAATCTGAGAAGTCAGAAACAAGGCACAGGAGTGGGAAGAGCAAAATGTGCTCTTGAGAATTATTTTTTTTAAAAAAAGCAAAACTAAGAAAAGATCACTCTTCAGAGTGCTTGGTTAGCATCAGTAAGTCCCACAAGTTCTGAAATGTTCAGAGCTCCCTGGAAAAACCTTTGCTTCATCAAGGTTTACTTATAATCAACAGTACTTTAGCCCTAGCTGTAATTCTCAGAGCTCTGCCTCTTCCATAGAAGAGCCACAAGCATTTCCTCCAGAAACAGATGCCAAGAGATGCTATCTAAAGGCTCTATCAAACACAAATTGAAGTATTAGATGGCAGAGAATAAGAGTCAACAGTGTGAGTCTGAATTTATGAGATCACTCAACATCAACAGATTACTCATCAACATTGTTACTCTGAGCTGACTGAAGGGCTCAGGAAACAAAGGATTAAATAAATTCAATGCTGTTCACGAGCTGACTCAGTCGAAGATTACCCTCACAGAACCTCTGATCCTCCTTCTCCTCTAACTCCTGACCATATATGATCTAAAGAAAGTGGCTATCATTTGTAGATGACATCATTTGTAGAAATGATAAATGTCTACAAATGACATCATTTGTAGAAAAATTTTAATAGCACAATGGTGGCTCCCTTTCTTAATACCTGGAAAGACGCCGATGTGATCTGCAGTCCTTCTTGCATGTTCTGTTGTAGTTGATTCTGCATTGTGATCTTCTTCTCCTTGGTGATGGAGGCAATGGGGAAACTTCGTACAACCGTCTGCTCACCAACTATAGGAAAACAGGGCACAGACTAAGCAACAGCACTTTACAGCTCATGTCTAGAGTCTCTGCTGCTCATTTTACCAGGCTCTGTTGGAGAAATGTGTCTGGAGAGGACAATATCCAAGAAAGAAGCAATACAAAGTGCCATGATTCTAGAACTGCATTCATTAATTGTGTTGGAGGGCAATTCATTTCTGACATGCATTTCTTTCCTGGAGGGCAGGAATGATCCCAAACTGCCAACTTCATTCTAGTTCCCCAACCTATTGTGTGTCACACAAGATCATCTGGTTTAAGGCATCTTACAGGAAGGGTAGGTATCAAACAGAAGAAAAGAAGGATCTTCAAATATTGAAAAGACATTTATTATATTTAATATAAGAATAAAGCAAAAGAGAAAAGACTGTTAAGACAGTTAAAATTTGTTTCTGAATAAAGGCACTATACTATGTGTATGTGCCTTCAGAAGATATACTGTGGTTAGGCCTAAGATTCTTAAACTGAACTGAACTGAAAGTCACTCAGTCATGTCCGACTCTTTGCGACCCCATGAACTATACGATAGAATGGGAAAGACTAGAGATCTCTTCAAGAAAATTAGAGATACTAAGGGAACATTTCATGCAAAGATGGGCTCTATAAAGGTCAGAAATGGCATGGACCTAACGGAAGCAGAAGATATTAAGAAGAGGTGGCAAGAATACACAAAAGAAATCAAAAAGAATACACAAAAGAATGTACAAAAAAGACCTTCACAAGCCAGATAATCACGATGGTGTGATCACTCACCTAGAGCCAGACATTCTGGAATGTGAAGTCAAGTGGGCCTTAGGAAGCATCACTATGAACAAAGCTAGTGGAGGTGATGGAATTCCAGTTGAGCTATTTCAAATCCTAAAAGATGATGCTGTGAAAGGGCTGCACTCAATATGCCAGCAAATTTGGAAAACTCAGCAGTGGCCACAGGACTGGAAAAAGTCGGTTTTCATTCCAAACCCAAAGAAAGGCAAATGCCAAAGAATGTTCAAACTACTGCACAATTGCACTCAACTCACATGCTAGCAAAGTAATGCTCAAAATTCTCCAAGCCAGGCTTCAGCAATACGTGAACTGAGAACTTCCAGATGTTCAAGCTGGTTTTAGAAAAGGCCGAGGAACCAGAGATCAAATTGCCAACATCTGCTGGATCATTGAAAAAGCAAGAGATTTCCAGAAAAACATCTATTTCTGCTTTATTGATTATGCCAAAGCCTTTGACTGTGTGGATCACCACAAACTGTGGAAAATTCTGAAAGGGATAGGAATAGCAAACCACCTGACCTGCCTCTTGAGAAACCTGTATATAGGTCAGGAAGCAACAGTTAAAACTGGACACGGAACAATAGACTGGTTCCAAATAGGAAAAGGAATACGTCAAGGCTGTATATTGTCACCCTGCTTATTTAATTTCTATGCAGAGTACATCATGAGAAACGCTGGGCTGGAAGAAGCACAAGCTGGAATCAAGATTGCCGGGAGAAATATCAATAACTCCAGATATGCAGATGATACCACCCTTATGGCAGAAAGTGAAGAATTAAAGAAGAGCCTCTTGATGAAAGTGAAAGAGGAGAGTGAAAAAGTTGGCTTAAAGCTCAACATTCAGAAAACTAAGATCATGGCATCCGGTCCCATCATTTCATGGCAAATAGATGGGGAAACAGTGGAAACAGCGGCTGACTTTATTTTTTGGGGCTCCAAAATCACTGCAGGTGGTGATTGCAGCCATGAAATTAAAAGACCTCCTTGGAAGGAAGGTTATAACCAACCTAGAGAGCATATTAAAAAGCAGAGACGTTACTTTATCAACAAAGGTCCATCTCGTCAAGGCTATGGTTTTTCCAGTAGTCATGTATGGATGTGAGAGTTGAACTATAAACAAAGCTGAGCACCAAAGATTTGATGCTTTTGTACTGTGGTGTTGGAGAAGACTCTTGCGAGTCCCTTGGACTGCAAGGATATCCAACCAGTCCATCCTAAAGGAGATCAGTCCTGGCTGTTCATTGGAAGGACTGGTGTTGAAGCTGAAACTCCAATACCTTGGCCACCAGATGTGAAGAGCTGACTCATTGGAAAAGACCCTGATGCTGGGAAAGATTGAGGGCAGGAGGAGAAGGGGATGACAGAGGATGAGATGGCTGGATGGCATCACCGACTCAATGGACATGAGTTTGAGTAAACTCCAGCAGGAGTTGGTGACGGACAGGGAAGTCTGGTGTGCTGTGGTTTATGGGGTTGCAAAGAGTCAGACACGACTGAGCGACTGAACTGAACTATACATAATCCATGGGATTCTCCAGGCCAGAATACTGGAATGGGTAGCTGTTCCCTTCTCCAGGTGATCTTCCCAACCCAGGGATCGAACCTAGGTCTCCCGCATCATAGGCAGATCCTTTACCAACCAAACCACCAGGGAAGCCCCAAGATTCTTGAGAGTTTAAATATTAAAGGAAGAAAGGAAAAATATAAATATTTACCAGCTACCTGAGGATATGAAGATGAGCATCTGAAAAAGAAGCAGCACACATGAGGCCCCCCCTGGAAAGCTCACAGTTCCTCACGGGAGAGGAAAGTCACATGTAGAATACAACAACATGCAATTAGCTCGCAGGTTTGAGGGAACATGGCTTTAAAGACTTCAGAAGGGAGAAGACTTCTGCATGCTAGATGGCTAGAGAATTAATTCCCAGAAGAAGTGATAGGGTAGGTGAACTTTGAGAAGAATGGAGGTTTGGATCTGCAGAGGGGAAAAGGGTGGGCATTTCAGGTAGCAGTACAAGTAACAGACCAGGACAGTGATGAGCAAGGCCTCTCTGCTAGTCAGCCAGAGAGGGTGAGATGTGAACTAGGTGTATCTGACTTAAGAGCCCCTTTATTAACTAATATTCTTATCAGAATTCCTCATTCCTTGAACCTTTAAATTCCTAACCTGGAAAATTCTGATTTTTCTCTTATGTTAAACTTATACCCAGAGATTAAATAAAATCAAGATGTACATAAGATTTAAGTTCTAAAATGTATTAAACGACTTATGTTTTTATCACTCATGTAAAATGATCAGATTCCTATGTGTCATTAAAGGAGAAATTTTAAAATTTAAATTAACTTAGAAATAAAAGAGGCAAATAAAAAGGTTTTCTCTGATGAAAATAATTTTCCTAAACTGTGAAATTAACCCCAAAATTATCAGGAAAAAACAAGAGACCAATACAAACTTTCACACTAAATATGGCTTTGATTTCTTTAAAAGACGTAATTTAGAGCAGTTTAAATGACCAACTATCTCATATATTGATAAGCCCAAAATGTTATGTGTATGGCCATTGAGCTCACAAAGGTTTCAGTACAAAAAATGGTAAGTACCAGATATCTAGTTTTAAAAGTATACTTGCTTACAAATACAAATGTAATTTATTTACAGTAATATGACAGAAGAGGGTTGAGAAATTCTGCTGTTTTCCACTTTTCTTCAAAATGAACACAACTATTCCTGCTGATTCATTGTTTATTGAATTTTATAAGCTTTTTGCTTTTAATGTGGTAAGCAATCTTTATGACCAAGATAATAAACCATATTGATTCTAGGTAAGCACGGGATTATACAACTGTGAGAGTTTGAAGATAACACGGTTCATACATCTGAATCCCACTGTCTGACAAAGTGCAGAGCATATAGTACATACTCATCAAATGACAACTGAATAATTTCAGATGAGGAAGGAATTCGAGTGACCATGTATCCCCATGTTTCTCAATCCTCAGTATGTATTAAAACTATACAGATGTCTGGGTCTCCCCCTTCCTAGCATCCTATTACAGATTCCAATTTAGTTGTTTGAGAGTTGGACTCAGAATTTTTTTTTAAAGCTTCTCAGATAATTCAAATATGCAGTCAAGGCTGAGAACCACTGGATTATCACCAAACGAGTCCGATCCCCTCATTTTATAAAAGGGGAAATTGAAACTTAGATCAGGGGACTTACTTAAGATATCCAGATTGGTTAACAGTGATTGAAACCTGAGCTTTTTGATCTAGAGTCCAATAATTTCACCCAAAACCTTATATGCTAACCAACTAGAATAGTTTACATAGAGACTACAGTGATTTAAAAAAGATAATTCAGATTTGATAGCATATGCTATTCTTTCTAATACAGAAGACTGTGGACAGCTGTAGAAAACGGAAGTTGATAGAGTTTGGTGAGCAGAAGAGAGCTCTGATGAGAGAGGAAAGGATCAGTTGGAATGGAATGAGAGAAGGGGGGGGGTCAGTTAAGTTGGTGCTGTACAGTCCTGTAACACTTAGCACACCTTCCCTCTCACAAAGGGGATCCTGAATCTGGAAAACCTCAGCCTTCACAGTTTACTGCAGCATTCAGAAGGTGGGGTAAATCAGCAGGGGATGCCGCTAGCAGCTAGATACTCTGAATACCCTGAAATCTTAAAATGCTACTTCATGAAATTATTATAGTTTCCGTGGATGAACCATGGTTTGCTGTTTAGAAGATATCCTTGATTCTTTAACTAAGAATCCAAGTTATCATTAGGTTTGACAGACAATATTCTAAAAAAAAAAATATGTGTGTGGCAAAAGGCTTACTTTGATTAAATCACTGCACACAGATGGAAGCAAAGCCTCACACAGATATCCCTGTTCTGATGACATAATATGAGCCTTACCTAGTTGATCATGGGGAGTCCCTCTGAACAGAATTCTGTATGTGGTAAGGAACAACGCTCCTTCTGCTGGCAGGAGCTGAGGGCCTCCAAGAAGGCCTCCAGCGGCCTCTTCTCTTCCATCAGGATCCAGTAGGACTCGAAGGCCTTCACAAACAATTTCTTCTCCTGGCAGTAGAGCAGGTCTAAGAATCTTGGGCTAACAACAGAAAAAGTTATTTTAGACACAACTCTAGAGAGATTTCCAACCCTTAGACCAAGGTTACCTTGTCAGTTACAGATCTAAAAATGTGAACCAGACTTCCCATGTAGCCAAAATGAGTAAACAGATTTGGGAAGAGTCAGAAATGATGTTTCTGCATCCAAATGTAAAAAGACTCTCTGCAGCATTACTTACTCACATTAAAATCACTGGAAATTACTAAACTATTTGAGATACCTATTCAACGGAACATTTTGCAACCATCAAAAAGAATGGCACAGATCTAGATACATAAACACAGAAAGATGCCAGAATACATTGTTAAGTAGAAAGAGTTACCAACCAACATGTACGTTATGATTTCCTTTTAGTATATGAACCAAACTGTTAAAGCTGGTACTATCATAGATAAGGGTAGAGGTCAGGGTGAGCAGAATCATGGGAGACTTTCATTTTGTACAATGTATGTTCCTTTAATGCTTCGATTTTATACAAAAGCATTGTTAGTTTGCAAACTGAAAAAACACGTATTTTAAAAAATGGACATGACTCTAAAGAGCCCTTCTTAGCCTTTAATAAAGATTAAGACCAAAAAAATGGCCACGTTATGACCATTTACATATCTTGGGAAATAAGGAACCACATGATACACTCTCTCGAAGAGTTTAGTGCTAGAAAAAAAAAGTCCATCTCTCCTGAAGCTCTGATACACTTATTTTCTTTCACTGAGCAATAAAAACTATACAAATCCGGACAATTCTTTTTGTTGGCTCGAGGAAGCTCAGAGCTAAAATGTAAAGCCAAAGTATAATGATCACTGTGTCTCAGATTTCTGATAGAATCATCTTTCCTTTCCATCTGGCTTCTGATTTCTCCTTTGAATTTATTTTTAATAGTTCTGTTGCATAGGTAAGAGGGTCCTAAACCCTAGTTCCACAGACTGGTGCCAGACTAACTGCAAAATAATCACCTGGGATGCTTATTAAAGTACAAATTCCCAGGCCAAGTCCCAGGGTACTCCAATTCAGGAGGCTGGGCTGAGATTCAGGCCTCTAAGTTTTTAATAGACTTCCCAGATGTTTGTGATGTATACTTGTAATGCATACAGATTTAGGAACCTGGTGATTTTATGGTAATTGCCTTAAGTCATTTTTTGGGGGAAGGAGGCAGAACATAAAACCTTGGCTTGGTCTTGGAAGTTAGAATGTTCACAATTTATGCCCTGCCTATAAAAGTAGACTCAACAAGAGATTATTATTGCTCCTTTGTTGATCTCCTATTCTGCTTCACCATCCTTTTTATGAGGATCTACATGTAAACTCCTCTCAAAGTTTAATGTCTCATTAAAACTAGAGCTGGTCTTTGTAGAATGTTAGAAGGTACTTTCTGTGGCACAACAATCTACTGTTGCTGTTTTTAGGAGATTTTACTTACTGCCTCAAAGCATGCAGTCCGGAATAATTACCTTCTGAATAGGTGGAAGTCTTCTACTCTCTCGATGCACTGCTTCTAGGGTTTCAATGTGCATAGCTACAATTCCTGGGATGAGTCAGAGAATTAAAAATAAAAGAGTACCAAACAAGTAGAATTAAAACAAATTCTGGATATTTTAGAATTGAAAACTAATCTGAGTTTGGTGGTTCTTCAAAAAGCTAAACACATAATTATCTATGACCCAGCAATTTCACTCCTAGGCATATACCCCAAAGACTGAAAATAAAACTCAGACACTTGTGTATGAATATTCATAGTAGTACTATTTACAAGAGCCAGAAGGTCACAACAATTCAAGTGTCCATCAACAATGAATGGATAAAGAAAATATGGTATATCCATATAATAGAGTATTATCCAGTCATAAAAGGAATGAAGTCACAATACCTGCTACAAACATGGATAAACCTTGAAAACATTATGCTAAAGGAAATAAGTCAGACACAAAAAGACAAGTATTATAGGATTTTACTTATATGCATTATCTATAATAGGCAAATTCATAGAGATAAAAGGAATTAAGAGGCAACCAAGGGCCAGAGTGGAGAATGGAAAGCTACTGCTTAGTGGGTACAGAGTGTCTGAATGGGGTGATGAAAAAGCTTTGGTAATAGACAATTGGTAGCAATTGTACAGCATTGTGAATATAATTTGTGCCACTGAATTTTACACTTAAGAAAGTTTAAAATGGCAAATTTTATGACATATATTTTATACAATTTAAAACTATTTGGAAAACAAATCGAACCAAAAATAAACAGCATGACTAAGCTAACTGGAAGCCAAGTGCTATGCTGGTGCTAACTGGAAGCCAAGTGCCATAAGAATAATCCTTATTCAATTATTTCTAACATCCTGGTTCTCTGATGTCTGCAAAGTGATTACCTGGTATCATGCAATGCAGGCTCTTGATATGATCCTGAGTAACTCCACTCTCCGTACAAACTTTGTCAATAAATCGAGTAATGAAACGCACAACAGAATTGGCAATGTCATTATTCTCTGAATCTTCAAACCCACTTTCTGTATCATAGCTCTCAGCTACACTTCCTGCAATGCTAAGAAAGTCAAGGGAAGAAGTCATGCTCAGTACTCAAATTTAACAAATGACTAGTATATCACAGTGACTTTCCACAGCAGTTTAAACTTGCTCAAAGGGATGTGTACTCAAGTAGAACCCTCACTTAACTCCATGACTCCTCTATAAGTGATAGTAGTGAAACACAATGTTTCGCCTACACTTTGGAAGCTACTGTCAGGCATTATCCTTTGGACCCAACTTAGGTGCCTTAGTCACTCACTCTGTAAATCAGATTGTAGAAAATGTCATGAAAGAAAAAAAGGTATAAGAAAATGATGGATGTGCTACTTAAGACAGGAAGTCAGCAAGGTCTCTCTGGGTAGGTGACATCAGAGCAGAAAACTAAATGAAGGGATTCTTGTAACTATTTCAGGAAAAGTATCCCAGATTGCGGGAATAACAAGTACAGAGGCCCTGAGGCAGTATCATGCTTTGAATGTTGAACGGGGAGACCAGTTTGGTTGATAGAAGAGTGTAGGAAATAAAGTCTGAGCAGCAGCCAGGGCCCAGACCCTGTTAGGCCTCATGGTCTATGGGTTTCATTTTCAGTGGTACAGGAGGTATTTAGGGTTGAGATAGCGTTAGTCGCTCAGTCGTGTTCGACTCTTTGTGACCCCATGATCTGAAGCCTGCCAAACTCCTCTGTCCGTGGGATTTCCCAAGCAAGGATACTGAGTGGGAAGCCATTCCCTTCTCCAGGGGATCTTTGTGACCCAGGGATCAAACCTGGGTCTCTTGCACTGTAGGTAGTTTCTTTACCATCTGAGCCACTAGGGAAAGTGTGAGAACCCAGAATGGTTGAGGACATGATTATAGGCAAATGCAATGGGTAAGATGAAGAAAAGGAGGACCAAGAAACAAATAATCACTTTAATAAGAAAGAGTCCATTAGTACTTTTCCACAGTGCTTTCTGTAAGTTGCTGTGGCAGAAAGTAACTGAAAAAGCTAGATCAGTAATGAGTGAGACATTTAAAAAGTCAGAGGTCATAAAAGAGAAGAGGGTATGGGAGGTAATTAAGAATAGTTGGATGTAGTCAAAGTCTTTTAATAGAGAAAAGCTGAGCAAGTCTGAAGGTGAAAAAAATGGTTAATTTTTGAAATATGTATAGCACTATTTACCCAAAATACTTCGTATTCTGTGCTAAACCAAGAAGAATAGGAGTGTCTGTGTGTGTCCACATTTCAGTACCTGTTAGTGACAATGCTGTTGCTCCCACTCTCCCAGTCTCCTGGGGCTGACGCTCTTAGGAGTTTGTTTTTACTTGAATCCAGCGGAACCAGCAGATTGACCATAAGGTTTGCAAAGTGAATGGCTTGACTAAAGACAGTGCTTTCCTCACGCTGCACCAGCTCCTGCTGAGTTGATTTGCTCAGAGTAGGCCAAAGGCGTAGCTGCTCAGCTGCCAGGTCCATTGCTGTCTTCTCCTGATACTGGTCATCAGGAAGTTTATCCTAAAAACCAAACCAAACCAAAACAAAATCAAAATCTATCACTTCACATGAGCTTCAAGAACATGGAAGATGTTTTAATAATTCATCTATTAAATACCTATGTCAGTAAAAGTGGAAATATAAAAAAAAAATATATAACAAGAACACGAAACTTAGTCTTCCTTTTTTCTGAGCTCCAACAGACCTTGAATGGAACCATATGACCAATACAAGGAGACAGCAGCAAAGCACTGAGATACACACTTCTCACTGCTAACATTTCACTGCATTTACTGATACTTATCTCTGGCTCTGTCACCTTCAAGTCACCAGTTACAACAAATTATTGACCTGAAATACCTGTAAATGCTCTGGTCAAACGTGCCAGTAGCATTTTCTAATACTCTGCTATGTTTCTTTTCTTCTGCCCTTTGGTTGAAAAAGACAGAATGACCAAAGTCACAAAAAAGTAGAGCTAGATTTCCATGTAAATGTGGGAGTCAAACGTTATCATTAAATGGGTATACAGGTGTCCATGGGATTTTTAAGAGGGATTTCCTATAGGCTGAAGAGTTAAACAATAGCAGTAACCCACACCTGCATAGTACTTTACAGCTTGTGAACAGCTGGTATATCTATAGTCTTACTCGTATCTGACCTGGGGCTCCGAGACACCCCTTTACAGAACAGAGGACACTGGAGCAGTGACATGTATTTGCTTTATGAATGTTTTGGAGATATACCAATGTTGTGCTAAGCCACTCAGTCATGTCAGACTCTCTGTGACCCTGTGAGCTGTAGCCCAGCAGACTCCTTTGTCCATGGGATTCTCCAGGCAAGAATACTGGATTGGGTTGCCATTTCCTTCTCCAGGGAATCTTCCTGACCCAGGGATTGAACCCGTGTCTCTTACATCCCCTGTACTGGCAGGCAGGTTCTTTATCACTAGCGCCACCTGGGTCCCCTGATACCCATGTTAGCACTATATTTTCTTTAAAAATTATCAAAAGCACCTCACCAGGCCAATCATCTCCAGAACATGACCTCAAGCTAATACTCTTTGGATGTAGACCAAGTTACCCCTTTACCCAAGTGCATCTGGTGTTTTGAAAGAAAAATCTAAGTTTTAAATTAAGAAAATAATGAAAACTAATTGTGTAGTAATAATTTGGAATACCTGATAGATGTCAGGTAGTGCTATTTGTTATTAAAAGTTTCTTCTTATCATATTCATGAGTAGACCAATAATATGGTTAAAATTACTTGAGGCATAGAAATGTATGAATATCAGGCAGTTTCAGTTAGCTATCTAGGTTTATTTATCTCACATAGTATAAGGAAAATTTAAAATGGAGGAAAGGATCAGCAGCGATGTATTAGCCTAGCATGTGGAAAAATTACTCAATAAAAAAAGCTAAAAAAAAAAAAAAAAAAAAACCCAACAAATTACTCCAAAAAATTGCTCTTAAAGTGAATCAACACTAATAATCAGCTCTTAGTGCTGCTCTAAGTTCAATTAATAAGGACAGTATTTCCTAACATTTATGATTTAGTACGTGCCAGGAACTTTTCAATGCCCTACACTGGTATTAGACATTAAAAGCTTATAATAATCATGTCTGCTCATTTTACTAATGAAGAAATAAGACACAGAAAACTAAAGTGAATTGCCTAAGATCAGACAGCTAGTGTATGACATTTCAAAATTTCAAGTAACTTTAATTTGGGCTTCCCAGACGGCACTAGTGGTAAAGAACCCGCCTGCCAATGCAGGTGGAGAAGGCAATGGCACCTCACTCCAGTACTCTTGCCTGGGAAATCCCATGGATGGAGGAGCCTGGTGGGCTACAGTCCATGGGGTCACGAGGAGTCAGACACAAATGAGCAACTTCACTTTCACTTTTCACTGTCATGCACTGGAGAAGGAAATGGCAACCCACTCCAGGTTGTCGCCTGGAGAATCCCAGGGACGGGGGAGCCTGGTGGGCTGCCATCTATGGGGTTGCATAGAGTTGGACACGACTAATGCGACTTAGCAGCAGCAGCAGCCAATGCAGGAGACATAAGAGATGCAGGTTTGACCCCTGGGTTGGGAAGATCCCTGGAGGAGGGCATGGCAACCCACTCCAGTATTCTTGCCTGGAAAATTCCCTGGACAGAGGAGGCTGGTGGGCTATAGTCCATAGGGTGGCAAAGAGTCGGACACAACTGAAGTGACACAGCACGCAACTTTAATTTGACATTTCTTCAAGAAGTTAATTGTACAGAGACATCTGCCTAGGTATTTTACATTGACTCATTTCAACTTCCTATAATTGTTTCCAGGGAATTCTTATTAAAATATAATTAAACAATTCTAGTGCTATAGAACTGTTCAGTTCAGTTCAGTTCAGTTCAGTTCAGCCGCTCAGTTGTGTCCGACTCTTTGCGACTCCATGAATCGCAGCACGCCAGGCCTCCCTGTCCATCACCGACTCCCGGAGTTTATTCAAAATCATGCCCATCGAATCGGTAATGTCATCCAGCCATCTCATCCTCTTTCGCCCTCTTCTCCTCCTGCCCCCAATCCCTCCCAGCATCAGGGTCTTTTCCAATGAGTCAACTCTTTGCATGAGGTGGCCAAAGTATTGGAGTTTCAGCTTCAGCATCACTCCCTCCAATGAACACCCAGGACTGATCTCCTTCAGGATGGACTGGTTGGATCTCCTTGCAGTCCAAGGGACTCGCAAGAGTCTTCTCCAACACCACAGTTCAAAAGCATCAATTTTTCGGCATTCAGCTTTCTTCACAATCCAACTCTCACATCCATACATGACTACTGGAAAAACCATAGCCTTAACCAGACGGACCTTTGTTGGCAAAGTAATGTCTCTGCTTTTTAATATGCTATCTAGGTTGGTCATTACTTTCCTTCCAAGGAGTAAGCGTCTTTTAATTTCATGGCTGCAGTCACCATCCACAGTGATTTTGGAGCCCAAAAAAAGCCTGACACTGTTTCCACTGTCTCCCCATCTATTTCCCATTAGGTGATGGGACCAGATGCCATGATCTTGGTTTTCTGAATGTTAAGCTTTAAGTCAACTTTTTCACTCTCCTCTTTCACTTTCATCAAGAGGCTTTTTAGTTCCTCTTCACTTTCTGCCATAAGGGTGGTGTCATCTGCATATCTGAGGTTATTGATATTTCTCCCGGCAATCTTGATTCCAGCTTGTGCTTCATCCAGCCCAGCGTTTCTCATGATGTACTCTGCATATAAGTTAAATAAGCAGAGTGACAATATATAGCCTTGATGTACTCCTTTTCCTATTTGGAACCAGTCTGTTGTTCCATGTCCAGTTCTAACTGTTGCTTCCTGACCTGCATACAGGTTTCTCAAGAGGCAGGTCAGGTGATCTGGTATTCCCATCTCTTGAAGAATTTTCCACAGTTTATTGTGATCCACACAGTCAAAGGCTTTGGCATAGTCAATAAAGCAGAAATAGATGTTTTTCTGGAACTCTCTTGCTTTTTTGATGATCCAGCAGATATTGGCAATTTGATCTCTGGTTCTTCTGCCTTTTCTAAAACCAGCTTGAACATCTGGAAGTTCACGGTTCACGTATTGCTGAAGCCTGGCTTGGAGAATTTTGAGCATTACTTTACTAGTGTGTGAGATGAGTAGTAGGAAGTTATTATGGGGGAAAAAATATTAGGAATCGATAAAAGAAAGATGCCCACCAGGGGGCTTCCTAAAGTAAACCCCAAATACACTGGTAGGAAGTGGCTAGATAATACCTGACTGAACTTCCCTTGAAGCCAGGACCCTAGCCCCACACAAATACATCTTTTTATCTTACCTTTTGCTTCAGATGCAGGGCATGATTGTCCTCCTTGGTCGAGAGATACAGGGAGCGAACCTGTTCCTGCACCGCATTATAAAAGGTTGTCTCCCAAAACTGCTGATTCGTCCAAATGGGGTGGTCCTGTACACAGGTGTAAGCAAACTGGCTGACTCCAGGGGCCAGTTTCTGTGAGAACACATAATATATATCACCATGGAGCTGACAGGGTCATGACAGTTCAGAAGGTTACAGAGGTCACAGATAATCATGAATGTGATCAAAGGATTTATCTAAGCATATCTTATGGCAAAACAAGCTTAGCAATCAGCAATGTACACATTTTTAACTGGCAACTTTGGGCTTGCTATCAAATCCTTTAAAGGATCTCATCTCTTAAAAGGGACATTCTAAAATCAAAAGTATTATACAAATTAGAAAATATATGAGAAGTACCTAAACACTGTACTATGCATATAGCAGGAAATGTAGAGTTGGGTAGTTATTACAATTAGGACATATAATAAAATCCATCACAACCTGAATCTGAAATTCCAGATAGTTCAAAATTTTTCTACTTGGTATCAGAGTACATTTTGGTGGGGTTCGGAGGGCACTAACTGAAATGCGAGTGAGCCTACAGCTTGGCCTTACACACAGAATGAGGGCGTATCATGAACTTCCCTCCTGGTTACTTTAGCCCTTTACCTCCTGACCAAGGCTGCTGCCTAGCTCACACACACTCGCCAGCAGACTGTCTAGGGCTTCCAGGGTATTTTCTGGTAACCAAGTCTGGGTGTGGGAAGGTCATCTAAAACCAAACCTTCCTTTCCAGGACGTCCTGCTGGGCTTCTAAGTAAGAGTAAATCTTACTCTGTGATTAACAACTGAGGGAAAGAAAACTAACTCTGCAGTCACTTGAGGCACTTCATAAATATACATGTCATTTAATACTAAAAATCTTGTAAGATGCATATCGTTATCACCAAATTAAAGAAGAGGACACAGAGGTTCAAAAAGGTTTAACTGAGTGATTGCCCAAGGCCATA
Organism: Muntiacus reevesi; assembly: GCF_963930625.1. Lineage (NCBI taxonomy): Eukaryota > Metazoa > Chordata > Mammalia > Artiodactyla > Cervidae > Muntiacus > Muntiacus reevesi. The sequence goes on from NC_089257.1 coordinate 49,596,484, forward strand.
TAGCAATTACATAAGTGGTGGAACTAGGTTTCAAGCCCAAAGTTTGTTTCCAAATCCTTTTTACTTTCCAACTCTTTTTACTACAGCAAATTATCTTGAAAAAAAAAAACTGAAAGCAAATCATATATAAATTGAATAACAGTTAGTACAACTGTCTGTTATTTTAATCTTTCATTTTAGGATTTTATTTCCCAGAGTAATATTCTGCCCTGAAACCTCTGATGTGATCTGACTCACCTTTCCACAGCTGTTGCTTTCATTTCTGAAAGTTAAAAATGTCTCAAAGAAATTTAAATCCATTATTTTTCAGCAAATACTTGATAACGGTCTCATTAGAGAAATTTTCAGTCTATTTTATTCTTTAGAATTGAGTTAATTTTTTTTCTATCAGTAAAACGAAAGTTTCTGATAATGTAAGTTTTCTTTTGAAAAAATTAGTAAGTGAATTCTTTTCTGCTGAAATGTTGGACACTGAAGATCACTATTAAAGCTGCATACATAACAGTTACGTAGCAAAGTGTTCGTCCTTTTCTTAGGGATGCATAACAAATGTATAAGGTACCTGGTAAAAAAATTATATGCTCAATACACATAAACTTCCTTCTTGGTCTAGAGCAGACTAAATCTTCAACTGGAATAGATACCATGCATACCATGAAATGTACTGTAGTACTTAAATAACTGGAATTGGGGTGGCTGTGATTTTTGCCTATTAGAGTCTGTGTACTTCTGCATCTCATGTGTAAGTCCCTTTCAGGGCAGGCCTATTACTGTTGTTGGGATAATCATCTATTAACTCTTTTAGGCAGTCATAAGCTAGAACTGACCACGAAGCAAAGGTCAGGAAATCCTTAAGGGGAAGTTGCAAGACGTTTGCTTTTAAAACACAGCTACTCTCTACCTATGGGAAATCAGGGATAAAACGTGTGTGGTTCTGTAAATATGTAAACAGGAGCGACAGACACTGAGTCATATACTCCTTTTATACTCTGCTTGAGGATACTTGGGATGTAGCTTGCACTTCTTTTTATTTTTGCCCCAAATACTCTAAGGAATAACAGTGACCTCAGTGGCAGTACACAGACCTATTATGAAAGAGATTTTAAAGGCATAAAATTTAAACAAGGTACAAGCGTGCCTTTCCCATGAGTATAGTCAGGCAGCACCATTTCTTACAAACCCAATATAACAACAGATTCTAACATTCTGGAGTTCTGAAATTACATTAACATAGATGAGCTCAGAAAAATTGAGCTTTTAATAAATCCTTATCAGTTTCTTACATAAAGTTCTTTTAGGATCATCAATACAATAAAAAAGTTATTGTAATAAATCTCTTATTACAACTTGACAGAGCTCTATAGGAATTTGAGAGTAAGGTGAAGTCCTGCCTTCTTTTATCATTTTTCTCTCTGATACTGCACATTCACTTTACTTGGCACATATCAGTTATTATTTTCCTATTTATTAAAAAACTAAAAGTGACTACATAAAAACTTCTCTGTTTTCAACAAAAGTGGACTGCATATGTTCCAAGGCAGAAAAAGTGGTGTGAAACAGTAGCCCAAAGTGTCAGAACCCACAGCTTGTTTACTGGATGAGAATGACAGTAAGGTGAAGGGATTATAGAATATGCACTTTTTGGTAGCAAGTCAGTCACAAATGGTGCTGGCATCTGATAAATGTGTAATAAATTATTAATTCCCAAATACTTAAAACATAATTTTTCTAAACACGAAATTTGGTTCTTTTCTTTGTGGTTTCCTGCCATGTCTTCTCAAGCGAAAGCAAGGAGCACTTTGATGTTTGAATGGGCAAGACCATTGCACTGATGGGCAGGTATGTTCTGAGGACCAGCAGAGGGCAGTAGCACCTTATTCTGTCTAAATTCCATGAGGGCTTTATAAATAGGAATTGAAAAAAATGGAGCTCTACAGCCTGACTGGGCTAGAAAGTTGGGTGGAAGAAGAATACTGTGTGTTCTCTCTGTACATATGAGAGATCTCATAAAGCAAATGGATTTTCCCAAGGTCACATAGCAAGATGTGTAGAAGAGAAGGAAATAGAGATAAAGTTTTCCATTATTTTATGTCATTTCTGTACGATACAAAAATTAAGATACTCCACCAAATAAAACTATAATCATCTAGAGAAAGATACAATAATACTGCTCAGGGATTCAGATTCATTATATCCTGTGATAGTAGTTTCAGTCAACAAAGAAAATAACCACCTGTGGAGAAAAGTACCTCATGATTCTAATCACTTCTTTGGTTTGAAAAAAAGGCTTTCCTAAGAGGATTTCTCAAATTGGTCCATATGCCAGCTTTAAGACCTTTTATTTTACAACACATGAGACTCAATCCATACTGAAGGTCTGAGGGTGATGGTGGTGGTAAGGAATACTATTGTCAAATGATATCTTTCTTCCTCTTCAAATCTGGCAATAATATTTACTTTACATTTCATAATTCTTATGATTTTATCCTAAAGAAACAAGTGATATTTTGCCATGTAATTTCATGAGATGTTTAAAAATGTGTTGACTTCCTTCCTTATCTAGGAAAAAAACAGCTCTGAAGGTACTAGATTAAGCAATGCCATTCATTTTTTCACAGAGCATTCAAAGGAAACCCAGCATGGGACAGGATATGGAGAATAAACTTCATGGGGCTTACCAACCAGCAGACTAGATTCAAATCCAAATAGATGCATACAAATCCTCTCAGATGAGTTGGTCAAGGGAAGGTTAAGATATCAGCATGAGAGGCAAGTCTAAGGCCTGTCTGGTTAGATATGTTTGCTCTCCAGGCCCAAGCTCAGAGGGAAACCAGATTCCAGGAGAAAAAGTGCCTGGAAAGATTGAGTCCATAAATATTAATAGTCTTAAATAATAATTAGAATACAAAGAGTCACTGTTTAAATTGTTGGGTATTTCTTATCCAGTTCTGGACACTATAATACAAGAGTACCTCACTGCACAATTCAGGGTTGGTGCCAGTCAGTCCTTTTATGATTCTGCATTGACTTAATGAAGCCCACATATTAAGTCACTTTAAGAATTAACTTCTGAATATATTCTGATGAACTTTGGAAATGCTTAGTCTTGACAGACAAAAGGAAGACAGAAATGGGAAAAATGTGTATCTAAAACCTCTATTTATCAACTCTTAGCCACATCTTAACACATGCTTTTGTGCATTATTTTTTTAACAAGAGACATACAGCATTGTAGATTTGACTGAAACTCTGCAATCCATTTCTCTCCTATCTGAAAGGTAACAATGATCCTGAATTATTTTTCATTCCCATTTATGTTTTTATACCTGTTTGTATCCATAAAGAAGATATAGGATTACATTGCAGGTTTCATCTTATTCCTTACTAATCTTTTTCAAAATATACATTTTATATTTCATTGATTTATATAATATTTAATTAAACTATATAATTAATTGGGACAAAATATCTGGCTCTTTATATACATACAACTCAGAAGGGACAGACAGCGGCATACAAGAAATGAGTATTTAGAATATCGTGTTCATTTGTGAGTGGAGTTTACAGAAAAGTGAGTAATCAAATAATTAAGAGGATGTAATGTGAGAATCTACTATAGTTTTCCCTTGATACTGAGCAGTGCAAGTAACTTTAAATGCATAATCATACAAATCTCTCCTGGAATCCTTAGAAGATCCAAACACACAATTTCTACACAAGAAATATATTCATTCGCAGCATTGCCCAGTATTCATTTGATGTGCCATTGTCAGTAGTCGGAATGACAGGGTTGAAGTCCTTAAACCATGTATCCTTTTAATGATTCTCTGTATTAAGACGCTTAGCAAATACTGACATACTGAGAGAGAAGATGAATCAACTTCTTTCCTTTGTTGTCCAAAATTTAGTAGAACCCAAATACGGTGTTGTCAAGTCCTTTGCCTGGGTTTAGTATTCCTAAAAACACAAAACAGGATGCAAATCCCTGCTCCTTTTTGGCAGGTTTTGAACCTTTATATAAGCAGTATCATCTTATGTCTTATTCTGCCACTTGATTTTTTACATATTATGTTGCTAGACTTATTAAGGTAATAAATAATAATTCTTATAACTAACTTGTACTGGTGGTTTCTCACTACATATATTTATGAAATTACTTAGTCCTTAATAGCAATTTTACAATCTACTGTGTGTGCATGCTATCTTTCCCACCCAGGGATCGAACCTGCATCTCCTGTGTCTCCTGCATTGCAGGCGGGTCCTTTACTGCTGAACCGCTGGGGAAGCCCCACAATCCACTGAGATAAATACTATTATTACCCTTGTTTTAAAAGGGAAGAAACTGAGGCACAGAGAAGTTAAGTAATTTGTCCGAGAGAATATTGCCAGGAAATACTGGAACCAGAGCTGGGATTCAAACTTAGGTAGTTTAGCTAGAGAATTTAATTTCTTATTTATTGCACAACTTAACTGTGTGGAATTCCACTGTATGAATATATAGCATTTCCTTGTTCCTGTTAATGGATGTTTGTATTGTTTCTACCTTTTAGCTACTAGAAACAATGGTTCATAGCAACTGTCAGCTTTGATGAATAATTTCAGAACTATTTAATAGTACCTGGAACTACTTGAGAGGATTCTAAGGAAGATTCCCATTGTTATTTGTACAATAAACATATTTGAGTTACTGTACACTGGTACGGTAATGAGAAATTACTTCACATAGACTTTCTACAAACCTACTGTTTGAAAACTTAATAATTCTTCAGTATGAAATATCTAGTCAGTGTTTAAAATACCTTTTAAATATTAAAAAAGTTTTCCTTTGATTTTTCCCTGTTTTTTATTTTTACTTTTTTTTTTTTTTTTTAAGAATCAGTTTGTTTGACTTAGGAAGGACTCAAACAAGGTGTGTGTGTGTGTGTGTATATATATATATATATATATATATGGTAGGTTTTAATCTTTAGATTTCTCTACCACCTGTCTGTCCACCTCCCCCCCACCCACCCATCTGCAATCTATTTTTTGAAGAAACTGGATCATTTGTCCAACAGAGTTTCCATCTGTCTAGTGGTTGCTGACTGTATCCCAATGATCTCATGTGGAATATTCTTTTGTCCTCTACATTTCCTACAAATTGGTAGCTGGATCTAGAAGCATGATCAGAGTCAGGCTTCACTGTTTGGCAACAATATTTCACAGATACCATTATAAGAGGCATATCTGGTTGTTTCTCTTTTTGCAGTCTTAAAGGCCATTGACAGTCAATGCCTGGATTCATTAATCATTAGGAGCAATAAAATACTGATATTCTCATTCTACCATTACTTTCTCACTTATTGTTGTTATTGTTCAGTTGCTAAGTTGTGTCTGACTCTTTGTGATCCCATGGACTGCAACATGCCAGACTCTTCAGTCCTTCATCTTTTCCTGGAGTTTGCTCAAATTCATGTCTATTACATAGGTAATGCTATCTAAACCTCTCATATTCTTACTGCCCCCTTCTCCTTTTGCCTCCAATTTTCCCCAGTATCAGGGTCTTTTCCAATGAGTCAGTCCCTCACCTTAGGTGGCCAAGGGATAGGAGTTTCAGCTTCAGCACCAGTCCTTCCAATAAATATTGGAGTTGATTTCCTGTAGGATTGAGTGGTTTGATTTCCTTGCTGTCCAAGGGACTCTCAAGAGTCTGCTCCAGCACCACAGTTCAAAAGCATCAGTTCTTTAGCACTCAGTGTTGTTTCTGGTCCAGCTGCCACATCTGAACATGGCTACAGGAAAAACCATAGCTTTGACTATATGGTCTTTTGTCAGCAGAGTGATGTCTCTGCTTTTTAATACACTATGTAGGTTTATTATAGCTTTCCTTCCAAGCAGCAAGAGTTTTTAATTTCAAGGCTGCCATCACCATCTGCAGTGATTTTGGAGCCTAAGAAAACAAAAAAAAATTCCCACTGCTTCAACTATTTCCCCTTCTATTTTCCATGAAATGATGGGACCAGATGCCATGATCTTAATTTTTTCATGGTGAGTTTCAAGTCAGTTTTTTCACGCTCCTCTTTCACCCTCATCTAGCGGCTCTTTAGTTCCTCTTCGCTTTCTGCCATTAGAGTGGTATCATCTGCATATCTGAAGTTGTTGATGTTTTTCCTGGCAATCTTGATTCCAGCTTGTGATTCATCCAGCCTGGCACTCCACATGATGTACTCTGCATATAAATTAAATAAACAGGGTGACAATATACAGCTTTGATGTACTCCTTTCCCAATTTTGAACCAGTCAGTTGTTCCATGTCTGGTTCTAACTGTTGCTTTTTGACCTACATACAGGTTTCTCAGAAGACAGGTAAGATGGGTTGGTATTCCTATCTCTTTGAGAATTTGCCACAGATCGTTGTTACTCACACAGTCAAAGGCTTTAGCTTAGTCAATGAACAGAAGTAGTTGTTTTTCTGGAATTCTCTTGCTTTTTTCTATGATCCAATGGACGTTGGCAATTTGATCTCTGGTTTCTCTGCCTTTTCTAAACCCAGCTTGTACTTCTGGAAGTTCTTGGTTCATGTACTGCTGAAGCCTAGCTTGAAGGATTTTGAGAATCATTTTACTAGCATGTGAAATGAGCACGATTGTATGGTAGTTTGAACATTTGTTGGCACTGCCCTTTAGCTTCTCTTTAGATCATATAAATCTTCCTCACTTATTAGCTAGGATATTTATATAAAGAAAAACTTCCCCTCATCAGTTGTTTGGAGACCCAAACATATAGTCTACATTAGAAAGTAGGATAAATATATGATTTTATCCCTTCATTTTTCAGTTTTAAAAACAACGACTTATTTCTTTAGCAGTCATTATAGATGAACAGTTTACTTTTTCTTTTCCTATTGATATTTTTTATGAACCTGCAGATTTTAAAACATATTTATAACTATGCTTAGTCCTGTGGATCTTGTGGACTGATGCATCTAATAATGTTGTTTATAAAAAGCACTGTGGAGGATAAAGGGCCTAATTGGGAGAATATAATCAGCAAAAAGACTAGCAGATCCATATCCAGGTATCTTCTCTGGGGTCTATGTGCAAAAGGAGCAATAAAAGAAACGCATCAGTGAGTTCTGGCACAGGAAATGGAGAAATTTGGTGAGTCACAGTTCTCATGAGGTGTACTTACAAATGTCCCCAAAGCTCAACAAATATGTTTATTTTAGCATTATCCTTAATAGCTATATCCGCCCCCCCTCCAAAGTTCACAATTTTAATGTTTAACTACAGAGAAGAAAGGTCAGGCAAATGATGGTACCTTATTAACACAAAAATATTATGCTACAATTGAAGTGGTTAATACGATGATGTGCTTATGAGTGAAGTGCTTATGCTATATTTCAAAAAAACAAGTCAATTATGCTATGACTACATCTGCAAGTACATAAAAACTAGGAGGAAAAAGGCAAAATGAAAATGAAGTAAAGATAATAGAATTTTGAACAATTTCTTTTCTTTCTTCAAAAAGAATTTTTAAGAGATTTTTAAATTAAATGGCAGGTTGAATATTCTTTTGTTCCTTGAACTCCACTAAAATGACAGCAAAGAAAAAAAAGTTAAAAATATACAAGAACAAAGAGAATGAGAGAGGAGACACCACCACACCAGATAAATGATGTTAATAAGATTTTAGAAGTCATAAAATGGATTTAATAACAAACAACAAATCTGAAGATCAGATAAAGCTGAAACCCCCTACTATACAGAGAAGGAAAGCCCTTTTCACGTTTTAAAAGAGCAAATTTTTATAGTACATGAATTATATCCCAATTTACAAATGAAACAACCCCAGTGCATATCAAATGATGAATAAAATGTGGTATATGTGTACAATGTTATACATAGCAATTAAAAAAATGTGAGGTACTGATAATGTTATACCATGGATGAAACTTGAAAACGTTATGCTAAGTGAAAGAAGCCAGTTATGAAAGATTACATATTGTATGGCTTCTTTCATATGAAAATCCAGAACAAATACATCCATAGAGATAAAAAGTAGATTTGCTGTGGCCTAGGGCTCAGGGGGTAGGGGGAAATGAGTAGTGACAGCTTATGGTTATGGTGTTTCTTTTCATAGTAATAAAAATGTTTTAAAATTGATTGTGGTGAAAGGGAATTTACTAAAAACCACTGAAATATACACTCTGAATGAGTGAACTGTTGTGGCATGTGAATTATATCTCAATAAAACATTTTAAAAAGGTTGCTGATAAGAGAAACTGGGCAAGGACATGGAAACTATCCATCTTACCAACTTTTGGTAAATGTCAAAATACTCTAAAGTTTACTTTACAAAATGGATGAAAGAAGACATAGTATACTGATACTTGTCCAAAGGAAGCTGGACTGGCTCTGTTAATGCAAGGTGATTTCAAAGAATATTACCACAGATAAAGGAGGTCATTTCATGAAAATCAGGAAGACATAAAACCTCAAAGTGCTTATGTACAAGTAAGACAGCTTCAAAATATAAGAATGAAATCTGACAGAAATGCAAGGAGAAATAAATACACAATTATAGTTGGAGACTTCAATATCTCTAAGTAATTAACAAGTGTAAGCAGAAAATCAGCAAGGATATATAATAGACTTGAATAACATTATCAGCTAACTTGATTGACAGCATGACAGCAAGTGCTTGTCAAGTGCATACAGAACATTTATCAAGAAAATCTCTCTGGCAATAGGTCATCATATACTTAAGGGATTCAAATTATACAAAGTATATTCTCTGACCAAAATGGAATTAAATTAGAAATCAATAATAGAAAAGTATCTAGAAAAATCTTCAAATATTTGTAAGGTAAATGACTCACTGACCAAAGAGGAAGTGAAAGGGGAAATTAGAAAATACTTTGCATGAAATGAAAACATAACATATCAGAATTTGTGATATGCCACTGAAGCAATAATAGTTTGAGAGGAATTTTATAGCAATAAATATCTGTATTGGAAAAGAATGGTCTCAAATCAATGACCTTAGCTTACACTTAGAGAGATTGTAAGAAAAGCAAATTAAGATCAAAAACAAATAGAAGAAGGGAATTAATAAAGATTAAAGCAGTAATCAATGAAACATAAAACAGAAAACCAATAAAGAAAACCAATCAAACCAAAAGCTGATGCTTTGGTAAGATTAATAACATCAATAAATCTCTAGCCAGACTGATTAGGGGGAAAAAAAATATAATTACCACTATCAAGAATAAGTAACACTGCCTGGACGGGAGGGGACTTTGCGGTAGAATGGATACATGTATATATATGGTTGAATCCCTTCACTGTTCACTTGAAACTATCACACTGTCAATCAACTATATCGCAATATAAAATAAAAAGTTAAAAAAAGAATAAGTAGCATTATTAGAAGTTCTACAGATATTAAAAGGATAATAAAGAAACATTAGGAAGAACTTTATGTTATTGACAATACTGACAACTTAGACAAAATGAACAGATTCCATGAAAAATACAAACTACCAAACCTCAATCGAGAGGAAATAGATAGAAGACTTCCCTGCTGGTCCAGTGGCTGAGGCTCTGTGCTCCCAGGGCAGAGAATCTGAGTTTGATCCCTAGACAGGGAACTAGATCCCACATGCTGCAACTAAGACCTGGTGAAACTAAGTAAATAAGCATATATTTAAAAAAAAAAAAAAGAGGAAACAGATAACCTGAATAGGATCATATTCATCACAGAAATCGAAATTGCAGTAAAAGAATCTTCCAACGAAGAAAACATTCAACACACAGCTCTACCAGGAATTCTACCAAACATTTAAGAAAGAACTAATAACTCTTTTAACACAAACTCTTTCAAATAATCAAAGAGGAGGGAATAATTCCCAACTCATTCTATGAGGCCAGTGTTACACTGCTACACAGATGTAAAAATTCTAAACAAAATTCTAGCAAACCAAATCTAGCATGTATTAAAAGAATAATAAATGACCCTTGAACAACACAAGTTTGAACTGCACTTACAAGTGGAATTTTTTTTCACTCAATATGTACTACAGTACTACATGATCTACATGCATTGAATCCAAGGATGTGGAACCTTGAACACAGAGGGTTAATCAAGCAGAGAAAGAGTAATCTTGCAACAAATGCTGTTAGAACAATTGGGTCTTTGCTCATATCTAGTACCAATTAATTCATTAATACTAATTAATCAATAACTAATATTAATTCAAAAGGAATCACAAACTTAAATGTAAAACCTAATATTATAAGATTTCTAAGAATATTTGCAAATCATATATTTGCTAAGGACTTATATCCAGAATATGTAAAAAATTCTCAAAACTCAAGAATAAGAAGACAAACAATCCAGTTCTAAAAGATGGGCAAAATACCTGAACAGATACTTTACCAATGATAACATATAGAAGGCAAATAAATACATGAAAAGACCCTCAACACTATTAGTCATTAGGAAAGTGTAAATAAAAATCATGATGAGATATCATTACACATCTATTAGAATGACTAAAATTAAAAGCAATGACATTAGTATGGGAGGAACTGGAGCTCTCAATCACTACTGAGAGGAATATGAAATGGTAGCACTTTGGGAAAAAGTTTGATCATTTCTTAAAAAGTTAAACATATACCTATCATACGATCCAGCCACTCCATTCTTAGGTATTTACCCAAAATAAAATGAAATGTATGTCTATACAAAGATTTGTATACAACTATTCATAGTAGCTTTATTTGTAACAGATCATATTTAGAAACAACTCAAATGTTCACCAACAGGTTAAAAGTAGGGTGTTGTTTTGTTTTTACAATGGAACACTACTTAGCAATAAAAAAGAATACATTGCAACAACGCAGATGAATCGCACAATAATTTGAGATTCATCTATGCTGAAGATAGACAAAAATATCATATACTGTATAACTACATTTATATATGACTACAGAACATGCTAACTACATGCAAACTCTGTAGTGATAGAAAGTTGATCAGCAGTTTCCTGGGGGTGAGGAAGAAGGTCAGATGAGAAGAGATTACAATGAAACATGAGGAAATCTTTGGGGGCAATGAATATGTTCACTGTACTGACTGTGGTGATGGTTCCATGGTGGGTATCTATATCTGTTAAAACTTATCAAATCAAATTGTATAGTTTAACTATGTATAGTTTATTATGCCAGTTATACCTTAATAAGATCAATTAAAAAACCTAGTAAATGTATAAATAAGTTTTAAATATTTCATTGTACGTAAATTTTACCTCAAAAGAAGAAAATGGAAACTATAATTACAATTCTCACTACAAAATGGTATGCATATTGAAGTACTATAATTATATGTTGCCTATAATTTGCTTTGAAATACATAAAAAATAAGGTAGATTGATGGACAGATAGACATGTATAAAGAAAGGATAGAAAAATGTTAGTATTAGACTCTAGATGGTAGTTTTATGGATGTCTACTGGAAATTAAAAATGTTCTATGTTTGAAAAATTTCATAATAAATATTGTGAAAAAATAGAATATTAGTCTAGGCATTAGTATCCAACCAGTAGGAGTTCTAGAAAGAAAAACAGGAAAAACTGAGATGATAAATTAAATAAAAAAACCAAAGGGCATGGATTTTCAAATTGAAAGCACCATCTCATATCTGGCAAACTGAATGAAAAAAGAACCACAGTAAGGTATATAATTATAAACACTTAATCTTTAAAGGAGAATTCTATAAAGGAGCATAAGGAAAAAAACCAGGCCACACACAAAGGATTAGAAATCACTATAGCATCAGACTTGGTATGGTGGTGAAATGAAGAGATCTAAATTTTCATATTCCAAGTCAACTGATACAATGTCTAATATTGTAAAATTAAGGAATAGAAGTAAAAGCATGTTATAAACTCTAAGCCAAATACCAAAAAGAAACATCTGAACAATTAAACATTGTAGATCTTGAAGGTAAGGCAAGGGACCTTTGTTTTGTTAGAAACCATGTAACCTTTGCATTTCTGACTTAAATACATGTATTACTTTGAAAGGCTTTACATTAGAAAACACTTTAAAATGTGATTAGCTTCCCAGGTGATGCTAGTGGTAAAGAACCCGACTGTCAATGTAGGAGACATAAGAGACACAGGTTTGACCCCTGGGTTGGAAGTAGTGCAAAGTAAGATTTTCCACTTTGTGGTTGGAAATGAAATATTTAAGGTTTTGTGTTTTTTTTTTTTGGCCATATCACTTGGTTTGCGGGATCTCAGTTCCCTGACCAGGGACTAAACCTGGGGCCCTTGGCAGTGAAAGTGCAGAGTCCTAACCATTGAACTGCTAGGGAATTCCTCAAAATGCTTGAGGTTTTAATCCTTAGTTAATTAGAAAAAAAAAATCAGGTTATTGTAAAGTTTTGCTGGGTATTAAAACTGTTGGTGTGGCCTCAATCTATTATGCAATTTGTGTCATTAGGATATATTCCTCTAAATATACCCATTAGCTGAAATCTAATTTATAAGGGGCCATTTCCTTGACTTACACTGCTCAGAGTAGAGGATCTATTAATGTTTTTTCTCTTTCTTTACTAGTATGTTCAAAATATCTCCTGGAGCACAAGCAATGTCTCCAAGGCCATGTCCTAAGCAAACTGATTTCGAGTGAAAGAGCTGACAATCGTAACAGTGCAATGGTGTAACAAGTGAGGATGGAGCACTGACAATCACTGGTTCCTATGCTCAAGTCCCACTGGCTTGGCAGATTTCAGAGATGGAGTGACAAATACACTGTTCATTTACCCCAAACAGCACATGTTCTAAAGTAACTCATTCTTCCGCTGATAGAACTGAATATTGTTTCTAGATAAAAATAACAGCTTTGGTGATACTAGTGATTCTTGGATTCCACTTTATCAGAGATGAAAGGAAAACTCTTTCTAGGGCTTGAGGAGTCTTCTCAGTGACTTCAAGCAATCACTAAATAGCAAGTTTTACAGGGTGCTACATAGGTCTAAAGAGATTTGTATTAGTGTAGTATAAAAATATTATGCCATTAGATTTGACACTGATTTCTTAGATATGACATTAAAGGCACATGTAACAAAAGAAAAAAGACAAGTTGGACTTTATGAAACTAAAAACTTTGTGCATCAGAAGACACTATCCACAGAGCAAAAAGGCAACCCACACAATGAGAGAAAATGTTTGTAAATTATACATCTGATATGGGACTAATATCTAGAACATTTACAGAACTTGGAAAACTCAACAACAACAGAACAACTCAAATAAAAATGAGCAAAGTACTAGAATAGATGTTTCTCCAAGAAGATATATAAATGGCCATTATGCATACGTAAAGATGTGTGCTGATTATTAAGGAAATGCAAATCAAAAGAGTCAGTCCATCTCTTTGCAACCTCATGGACCATAGCCCACCAGGCTGCTCTGTCCATGGAATTATCCAGGCAAGAATACTGCAGTGGATAGCCATTCCATTCTGCAGGGGATCTTCCTATCCCAGGGATCAAACCCAAGTCTCCTGCATTGCAGGCAGATTCTTTACCATCTGAACCACCAGGGAAGCCGAAAACAGATGTTTCGCCAAAGAAGATATATAAACGGCCAGTTGCACATATAAAGATGTGTGCTAATTATTAGGGAAATGCAAATCAAAACCGCAATGAGCTACCACCTAACACCCACTAGGATGAGTACTCTCAAAAAAAATCAGAAAGTAACAAGTGCTGGTGAGGATGTAGAGAAAGGTGAAGCCTTATACACTGTTGGTGGGAATGTAAAATGGTATAACTATTGTGGAAAACAGTATGGTTAATTCTTCAAAAGACTAAAAATAAAACTACCATATTATCCAGCAATTCTAGTTCAAAAAGCTGAAAGTAGTCTTAAAAAGATATCTGTGTAGGTATATTCATAGCAGCAGTATTCACAACAGTAAAAAATGTTAAAGTAACTTGAGAGTCCTTTGGACTGCAAGGACATCCAACCAGCCCATCCTAAAGGATATCAGTCCTGGGTATTCATTGGAAGGACTGATGCTGAAGCTGAAACTCAAATACTTTGGCCACCTCATGTGAAGAGTTGACTCATTGGAAAAGACCCTGATGCTGGGAAAGATTGAGGACAGGAGGAGAAGGGGACGGCAGAGGATGAGATGGTTGGATGGCATCACCGACTTGATGGACATGAGTTTGAGTAAACTCTGGGAGTTGGTGATGGACAGGGAGGCCTGGCGTGCTGCGATTCATGGGGTTGCAAAGAATCGGATACAACTGAGCGACTGAACTGAACTGAAATGAACCTAAGTGTCCTTTGACTGATGAAGAGATAAGCAAAACCTGGTATATACATACAGTGGAGTATTATTCAGCCTTAAAAAGGAAATTTTACAATATACTATAACATGGATGAAGCTTGAGGACATCATGTTAAGTGAAATAAGCCAATCACAGAGAGACAAGTACTGTATGGTCCCACTTATATGAGGTACTTAGTCAAAATCATAAAGACTGAAAATGTAATGGTAATTACAAGAGGATGGGGGAGAGTTAATGGGAAATTATATTTAATAGGTATAGAGTTTCAGTTTTACAAGATAAAAAGAGCTATGGGGATGGCTGAGGTGACAGTTACACAGCAATGTGAATGTATTTTATACCACTGGACTGTACATTTAAATGTAGTAAAGATGGTATATTTTGTGTTATGTGTGTTTTACCACAATAAAAAAAGAAAAAAATTAGCTCACAATCATGAAAGGTAGTTGTCATTCACCACAGCTTTAGTAATCCAGAAGGTATACTATGTAACCAAAACTAAGATTATGGTATACGATTTGTGCTAATTTCATTTCAATTTAGCCGCAAGGAGGTAGGAAGATTCAATATGTTAAACACTTAGCATAGTACCTGGCACTTAATATGTATTTAGTAAATAGAAGCAGCAGCCAGGGCTCAAGTGAAGCAGTTGCATAGTGGTACAAGGTGATTGCGTAACTGCCAAAAGCCTATGCGGGAAGTCATGGCTGTCTCTGGAAAAGCTACATGGCTAGAAAGCTGGCAGTGGTCACCTGGCTCTAAACGTCCTGCATGTAACAGTTCACTATTACATCAGGATAAAAAAGACAAAGATCTATTTTCTGGAAAAGCACGTTCCTTTCCTTATGTGATTAAACTTTACAGTTGAAATGCTCTGATTCAATTTGGGTAATGTTATTGTTATCTTAAGAGACTGTTCCAATGATAAAGAATCTAGGGTGAAAACAATTAGCAATTAGCATTAGCAAGGCTTGATTTCAAGTGATTTTTAACTTGAATTTTATTACCAAAAAAAAAATCTTAAGAAAAATGAACTTCTTCCTTATACAATTTTCTACTTTTTACGAGATGAAAGCAAGAATCACAGTACTATCGGATTACAATTTTGAGGCACATCTTTTCCTTCCTTAGTTTCCATCTATTCAACTTTTCCAGACATATACCGACACACACAATTAAATTATTTTGTTAGAATTATGAAAAGCAAAGCAAATCTTGAAAGCATCTTTACAAACATCAAAACCAATATCCGGGGGCCTAAATTTCAGAATTTTACTGAAATTTTGACTCAAAAACTTAAGACTCTTGTCAATGACCAAATAAAGACTCAAATTGTAGGTTGCATCCATGGTCCAGTCAATTGTGGGTGAAGTAACCGCAACTGCTTTCTAAGGGTTTTATTTTGAAACTGTGGTCTTCAGAGAGTGAGTGATGGACAGCCACTATGATTCACTAAGTTGGTGCCCACGCAAATTGGAGGCCACAGAGCAGTAAATACTAGGGCTGAACCTTGAAGTGTTTCTGACTGATAGAATATTCTCAGATGAGTCACCTAAGCTCCCAGTTTAAGTTCATTACAAAGATAACACCTTCTTGATTGGACGTGTTTCTGCCTATTTTTGAAAAGAAAAACAATATTATTAGATGACTCTAAATAGTGGGGAAAAACATTATTTCTTGAAAAGAAAAATATGCCATTATTTTTTTAAGAAAACAGATCTTCTTCAACTTTAGTTCTATTGAGTTTTATTTATTTATGAAAGATTCATTAAAACTGGGCCTCTAAAATGATGAATAAGCTGTTGATCTACTAGCCATTTCCCAGGAAGAAGAATTATCTACTGACTCATATAGGTCAGGTCAAAGTTATCAAAGTGTTTGCTTTGGTTAGTCCATAACTATACCCAGAATTCTAAAATACAAGTGAATAGCACTAATTATCTGGCTAAAAATAGCTAAGACAGGTCCAGGACTTAGAATAAATAGCTGTAAAGTCATACTAAACTGTTCAAGGACTGGAGACGGTTTTCAAGCTTCAAGGTCATTTCTCAGTTTTGATACTTTTAGGAATACCACAAATCCACCTCTGCACCCCCAATTCCCAGTCTCTATGTCCATTTATTAATGCTGAGAATTTTACTATTCATGTGTCATTCTTACAGTTGAAGAGCTAGTTCCTTGTCAAAGGCAAATATCCCTGCAGGTTTGGGCATACTTTTACCAGTTGCTACCAGTGAATATGAACAAGGCTTTGAGATTAAGCTTCCTTAGCAGGGTAGAAAAAGCAGTCATGAGGGAACTTGAAATTTGAAGCAAGAGAAAATAAGAGGGCCAATGAAGTTGGAAAAGGACATGGAACAAGGCTGGGGAAACCAATTATCTCCCCAATTTGCCTGGTCAGTTCTCTCTGGGAGGTCCATCTGCATTCCTGGAATATGCAGAGAAAGGTTTTTAATTCATGGAGAGGTAGCAGGAGTTAAAGTTCAACATATAAATGGCAGTAGATTTTTATGCCTATCATCAAACACTTGCAGAAGTGGGCACATCTGCTGGTGCGAGAGCACAAATATGAAAGTACACAGGCACATACAAACACACAATATGTGTTAAACTTACTTTTTTTTTTTTTTTTTTTAGTATAGACTCCTTAAGTTAAAAGAAACCTCAGAGATAGTTTAATTTTTTCATTGACATATGGGGATGCTAGGAGACACAGAATTAGAGACGTGATCAAGGCAACATAGCTGTTTAGAGTAATACTGAAACCAGAGAAGGAAGTTTCATAAGATACTAAATAATTTGGCCACATCCTCTCTTTCTGGACTTCCTGAGTACTATTCACTTTAAAAAAAAAATTTTTTTTTTTTTTACATTCACTTTTGTAGATGTCATTCTACAAGTGAAGGAGCTGAATGCTCTGTGTGCTGAACATATTCTTTGCTTTCTCACTGCTATGACATTGGTTACGTTATTTAAATCTTCCACCTGGAATCTGTTCTTCCAATCTCTAATGATTAAAATTCTCTTCATTCTACAAAGGCCTATAAAGCCTCTTTCAAAAAGACTTCCCTGGTTACTGTCTCTCAATTTTCTATCTGCTAGGACTAATTGTGCCTACTTAAAATTCATATGTTAAAGCCCTCACTCCCCAGTGTGACTGTATTTGAAGAAGTAAACAAGGTTAGGGCTTCCCTTGTGGCTCAGCTGGTAAAGAATCCACCTGCAATGCAGGAGACCTGTGTACAATCCCTGGGCTGGGTCCCCTGGAGAAGGGAAAGGCTACCCACTTCTACGGGGAGAAGTATTAATAACCTCAGATATGGAGATGACACCACCCTTATGGCAGAAAGTAAAGAGGAACTAAAGAGCCTCTTGATGAAAGTGAAAAAGGAGAGTGAAAACCTGGCTTAAAACTCAACATTCAAAAAACAAAGATCATGGCATCTGGTCCCATCACTTCATGGCAAATAGATAAGGAAACAATGGAAACAGTGACAGACTTTATTTTCTTGGGCTCCAAAATCACTGCAGATGGTGACTGCAGACATGAAATTAAAAGATGCTTGCTCCTTGGAAGAAAAGCTATGACCAACCTAGACAGCATATTTAAAAGCAGAGACATTACTTTGCTAAAAAAGGTCCGTCTAGTCAAAGCTATGGTTTTTCTAGTGGTCATGTATGGATGTGAGAGATGGACTATAAAGAAAGCTGAGTGCTGAAAAATTGATGCGTTTGAATTGTGGTGTTGGAGAAGACTCTTGAGAGTCCCTTGGACTGCAAGGAGATCAAACCAGTCCATCCTAAGGGAAATCAGTCCTGAATATTCACTGGAAGCACTAATGCTGAAGCTGAAGCTCCAATACTCTGGCCACCTGATGTGAAGGACTGACTCATTGGAAAAGACCCTGATTATTGGAAAGATTGAAGGCAGGAGGAGAAGGGGACAACAGAGGATAAGATGGTTGGTTGGATGGCATCACCGACTCAATGGACATGAGTTTCAGCAAGCTCCAGGAGTTGGTGATGGATAGGGAATCCTGGCGTGCTACAGTCCATGGGGTCGAAAAGAATCGGACACGACTGAGCGACTGAACTGAACTGAATCAAAGTTAAATGAGGTTATAAGTTATGGTGGCCCTAATATGATAGAATTAGTGCCCTTATAAGAAGAGATACCAGAGAGTGCTTGTTCTTTCCCTACCCTTGACCCCCCATGAAGTAAGGCCCTGAGGACAGAGCAAGAGGTGGCTTCAAGACAGAAAGAGAGTCCTTAACCAGAAACCAAATTGGCTAGATCCCTGATCTTGGATTGCCAGCTTCCAAAACTATGAGAAAATAAAATTCTGTTGTTTAAACCACCCATTCTATGGTATTTTATTATGGCAGTCTGAGCAGACTAAGACACTATCTTACGTAGAATCTGTTTATACTTCTCTAACAATTATTTCATTCTATTTTTTACATCTAGGACTACTTTTGTTCAAGAATGTGTTAAAATGCCACGTTAAAACTCCTCTCAAGAAAAAAAAAAAAACCTCTCAGAATTATATTAGAACAACCACTGACAGATTTTAGTTGCCAGTGTGGTAAAATGTAATAGCAATAAAGAGTACTAGTATTTGTATTATGACAAAAATGATCATTTTTTTTAAAAAAAAGAGACTTTTAGGAACACCACAAAAGCCACCTCTGCACCCCCAATTCCCAGCCTCTATGTCCATTTATTAATGCCAAGAATTTTACTATTCATACAGAGGGTTTTTTAAAACAGTAATATCTTACTGTTTATAAGAAATTGTATTATGTGAAATGAGTGCCTATATTGTTCCTATCTTCACATAATCATTAACAGATGATAATAGATATTAATTAAAAGGTCAACTTTTTTTAGGTTTTAAAAACTAAGTATTAAACTATCAATTAAACAAGTAAACCTTTTTTTTTTTTGTACATACAGTCTCTCTCTTAAAGTCTTTAATGACAGAGACCATCTCCAGCACACATTGGAATCAACTCAATGCCTAGTTAAAGTATCTTAAATATGGGTATTGGGGATATACAGAATGTTTGTAGAATTCTAAAAAAGTTAATTACATGTTTTCAAGAGGTTTGCTTCTAACATTACCATTTTCATTCTAATTTTATTAGCTGAAATGTCACCCAAGAGTATAACAAAACTAATTTCTCACAGTCATTCCAGCTGGTTCTCTGACTGCTTCCTGGTAATCCCCTGCCATCAGTACTGAAGCACTCCCATGACTGAGGGTTCCCCCTGCTTTCATTTCCCCAGTACTTAATCTCCCTCTGAAAGTGGTCTCTATCTTTATGCCTCTCTCATCACTGAAAAATCTATCAGTGACAAGTAGGGACAACTGCAAAGTTGGAGAAATTAAAAACAGACCTCATGAGTTAGGTACAAAATGTTTCCCTTTGGACTTGAAGGGAATTTGCTGAGTCACTGAGTTAAGTATTTATAGCACCACATAATTAATTTTCTGCTGTAATAACTTCTGTAACTCAGCAGCTCCTGCACAAGTCTCTATCAAATCTATGATTACACAAAAATGCTAACAATGCTGACTAATAAGAAGGAAACAGTGCTACCTAAGCAAAATTAAACTAGAAAAATAATCTATGTATAAAGTGCTCTTTAGGGACAAGTTGCTAAGAAAATCTTTGCTTTCATTATCCACAAAGAGAGTCATAAGTTTTGTATACATTCTTTTCTGAAGCCAAAAGTTTTCTAATTCCTATCCTGAGGCCTTTTCCTTGTTACACTCAAGAATTCACAACCAGAAGAAGCTAAAAGCTACAGACTGTAAAGCTAGCATCTTATTAGCTACATCTGGGGGCAGATGTATTTTTTTTTTTTTTTTTTTTTTTGATGTCAAGGACTTTGAAAAAATTAAGCCAACGCTTAAAAACGAAAGGATTCTACAGAAAAGCTAAATTTCTAACTTCTCTTGAAAAATTAAAAGTCACAGTAAAACTATTCCTGCATTCCTGCATGGTGACAACTGCTGAAGCTGAGGAGGGGCTGCCCTCACCAGACAGTCCTTTTCCTTTGGCGGGCTTAACTCATTTGCTTCACTTTTATTTGTTTGGCCTCCAGAGGCATTTGGTTTGTCACCTTTGCTAAAAGCAAACCATGCTATAGACAAATTTCTATCCACTTAGTGGATCTCTCCCTGAGTGCTGTCATCGACACTTGTCTATTATACTAGCCTATTAACTGACTTTTGTTCCTCAACCTCTCAGTTCTTCTCAACATCTTCTACACTGCTGTTAGGTCTCTGAAACACAGGCAGGTAACTCCCCTGTTCCAAAGCATGCTATTATATGTTCTTAGTGACTAAAGAATAACATTAATCTAAACTCCTTAACGTGAAATCTGAGGCAATTCTGTGATTAGATTTCAAATTACCTTTCCCATCATATTTACTAAGTAGATTGACACTATCCAAAAAGGAAGTGTCAAGTGACCTGCTATGAAGTTCTGCTGTTTTCAACATTTTTATCAATGGCTTAAGTAACAAGACCCTGGAGAAGGAAATGGCAATCTACTCCAGTATTCTTGCCTGGAAAATTCCATGGACAGAGGAGCCTGGCAGGCTACAGTCCATGGGGTCGCAAAGAGTCAGCCACGACTGAGCAACTGAGCACATAAATAACAAGAAGTATGATTTTCAGATTTAAGGAGAAGGAGGAATAGGAAATACTTATAATTTATTTACATCTCTCCTGTGAGACCTATGCCTTTATCTTTTTACTGCCTTTGACAAGCGCTCACCCACAGAAAACAAAAAGATCTGGGGTCGATGGTATTCTAAGATACACAAATGTCAATCATAAACATAAAGACACAGAGCTCCTTTGCGTTTTACAGCATAGTGAGCATTCCTATGGACATAGAATCTCACTTTCAAGACTGAGAAGAAAAGCAGGATGACAAATAAAATATACAAATAAATTGAGGCAGTGGTTACACAAAATAAGATTTGCATTTGGATAAAAGGTTCTCTGCACAGTCTTGGTACCTAAGAATATATTATACTATAACCACAAACATTTTTCAGAGTACCAAAGATATGTTTAGCACTCTGCAGGGGGCTGGGATGGTAATTCTAAAATGTACTGTCACACAAGGTTTTAAAACACTGGGATGAAGCCCTATGAAACAGTCTCGAGTCATGCATATAATTCTTTGCAATTATATGCATTTCCCTGGAGGAGGAAATGGCTACCCATTCCAGTATTCCTGCCTGGGAAATCCCATGGACAGAGGAGCCTGCCAGGCTACAGTCCATGGGGCCGCAAAGAGTCAGACACGACTGAGCAGAGTCATGTTAGGAAGAACAAGTAACTGCCAATTGTGACACAGCATCCCACTAGAGAAAGAGTTATGCTATAAAAATTTTAATTTTGTTCATTCCAAAAAAGGTGATATGGTCCAGATAATTTTTTCTTTTTTTACTCAATCTTCTAGATTCACATTCCACTCCTGGTGGGCCAATTTCTCATGATAACACTTTGGCATGGGCCATGCCCAGATGTCAGCTGCAATGCACTTCCCAGAAGTCATGTCAGCTTCAGTTAACTTTCTTGAATGGAAAAGATCACAGATTTCAGTTTTGGCCAAGTACAATCTGCAGTTCCAACCCTCAACCCACAATTAAACAAATGAATTTGTTTTGTAAGAAAAACAATAAAGTAAAATGTGTTTTTTACCTAGAGCTTTTCTTCCACTGCCGGTCTTTATAACATAATGGTTAAGTCATCAAATATGCAATCGGGGAATGAATTACTTAGTAAATAGACAAAAATTCTGGCTCAATACAAATGTCTCCTTAACTTGAGAGGTAGTAAAAATGCAAACGGCAGCCAGAGAACATTTCAGAAAAAGCATTTTAAGGCTTGCTTGAGGGAAGAAAAACCCCTCTTCATTACTTGTTAGCTTCTGAGAATTATGAATTAGTACCTTCATTGTTATTCTATGGAAAATTTCCTATAAGATTCATAGGTAGCAGGATGAAGCCAGTAGAATTTTTTTTTTTGAAGCCAGTACAATTTTGATTGTAACCACAAGGAAGAAAAGAATTATTAATGGTGACACATTATCCTGAATCACAGAAGGTACATAATTGCACAATTTCAGCAGACATTTGTATTATGTGAAGTAATTTAGCATGGGACCATTGAAAAGCACTTCCAAATATGGTGTTTTATTTTTATGAAACTTCTAATACAGTCCTTGCAAATACCTTCTCTTGTACTAATCAGTATTTCTCTTAAGCCATATTCCACTGCAAAATTAATAAAAACTATAATTCATATTGGTCCCCTCACCCAAACACTTATGATAGCTCCTTACTGATCATATCTGGATGTCAAAACTTGATACTAAAAAACTACATAATGATGATGATGATGATAATAATAGCTAACACTCACATAGCACTTACTATGTACCAGTATTTTTGTTATCTACTTTCTGTGTAAAAATAACAGGCCCAAAGATAGTGGCTTAAAAACAACTATTCCATTATCTCAGTACTTTATAGATTGACTAATGCTTAGAAGAAAGGGTTCTGGATTCAAAATTGTTGTTGTTGTGCAGTTGCTCAGTTGTGTCTGATTCTTTGTGACCCCATGGTCTGCAGCATGCCAGGCTTGCCTGTCCTTTACCATCTCCTGCAGTTTGCTCAAACTCAGGTCCATTGAGTCGGTGATGCCATCCAACCATCTCATCCTCTGTAATCCCCTTCTCCTCCTGCCTTCAGTGTTTCCCCAGCATTAGGGTCTTTTCATATGAGTCAGCTCTTTGCATCAGGTGGCCAAAATATTGGAGCTTCAGCTTCAGCATCAGTCCTTCCAGTGAATATTCAAGGCTGATTCACTGGTTTGATTTCCTTGCAGTCCAAGGGACTCTTAAGAGTCTTCTCCAACACCACAGTTCAAAGGCATCAATTTTTTGGCACTCAGCCTTTTTTACTGTCCAGCTCTCACATCTGTACATGACAACTGGAAAACACATAGTTTTGACTATATGGATCTTTGTAGGCAAAGTAATGTCTCTGCTTTTTAATATGCTGTGTAACTTTGTCATTGCTTTTTTTACAAGGAGCAAGCATCTTTTAATTTCATGGCTGTAGTCACCATCTGCAGTGATTTTGGAGCCCAAGAAAATAAAGTCTGTCACTGTTTCCATTGTTTCCCTGTCTATTTGCCATTAGGTGATGGGACCGGATGCATGATCTTAGTTTCTGAATGTTGAGTTTAACGCCAGGTTTTCACTCTCCTCTTTCACCTGCATCAAAAGACTCTTTAATTCCTCTTTGCTATCTACCGTAAGAGTGGTGTCACGTGGTGTCATCTGCATATCTGAGGTTACTGGTATTTCTCCCTGCTAACTCAGAATACCTGAGTTTAAATAACTTTGAGTAAATTACTTATTTTTTCTGTGCTTTATTTTCCTCATCTGATAAATCAACATGTAAGAAGGGTTTTAAATCTCATAGTCTTTCAAGGTTAGGATGTTGAGAATTGAAATAAATGGCATGGTATACGGAAGATGCTTAAAACAGTATCTGGTACCCAGGAAGTATTCAAACAATATTAGATATTACTACTGCATAAGCTCAATAATAATATATCACAAGTTCCTCAAAGACAGAGGGCAGATCTTCTATGTTGAGACTCCTCACTCCTCACTTAGCCTACCAAAGGATTCTGAACACAAAGAAAGAACTGAATACATACTCTGTGATTTGATTCAGTAGGTGCAATGAATTAAAATAGGTGTTCTTCATTTTTCATTGTTTCTTAGAATTTTAAACATACAGATCTGAAAAAAGGCTTTGAAACTATTTTTGTGGACCCTAAAATCTCAGATTTTTTCCCCTTGGCATGGAGGAATAATATCTTTACAACCACTGTCTACTTGTAAAGTATGTTATTAAGTTATATTAGACACCACCAGTATTTTCACTGGATTTAGTGACAGATAATCAGGGTTTTAGGACTTTTAAAGACCTCTCAGTTCAAGTGTGGAACTGTTAAGACACCTATGTCGGGGTTTCAGGTCCAGAGATTTTGGTTTCAACTTTGATAGGAGTTTTATGTCTACTGTCTTTAAAAGCACTCCCGGTGATTCTAATGTGCAGCAGGGCTGACAGTCGTAGATCCAGGTAAGAGGATTAGAGCTCATTTAGAGAAATAAATGCTTGGGAATCAGGGGACTTGGGCTCTTATACTGAATGCTGAATAATCAATTCAACAAAATTTTGGTGAAATGTTCTGGACCATTTAAAGACAGGGATGGGTTTCAAACCCTCTTTATTTTTATTTTTTCTTCATTTATTTTTATTAGTTGGAGGCTAATTACTTTACAATATTGTAGTGGTTTTTGTCATACATTGACATGAATCAGCCATGGATTTACATGTATTCCCCATCCCAATCCCCTCTCCCACCTCCCTCTCCACCCGATCCCTCTGGGTCTTCCCAGTGCACCGGGCCCGAGCACTTGTCTCATGCATCCAACCTGGGCTGGTGATCTGTTTCACCCTTGATAATATACATGTTTCCATGCTGTTCTCTCGAAACATCCCACCCTCGCCTTCTCCCACAGAGTCCAAAAGTCTGTTCTGTACATCTGTGTCTCTTTTTCTGTTTTGCATATAGGGTTATCAGTACCATCTTTCTAAATTCCATATATATGTGTTAGTATGCTGTAATGTTCTTTATCTTTCTGGCTTACTTCACTCTGTATAATGGGCTCCAGTTTCATCCATCTCATTAGAACTGATTCAAATGAATTCTTTTTAATGGCTGAGTAATATTCCATGGTACATATGTACCACAGCTTCCTTATCCATTGGTCTGCTGATGGGCATCTAGGTTGCTTCCATGTCCTGGCCATTATAAACAGTGCTGCGATGAATACTGGGGTGCACGTGTCTCTCTCAGATCTGGTTTCCTCAGTGTGTATGCCCAGAAGTGGGATTGCTGGGTTATATGGCAGTTCTATTTCCAGTTTTTTAAGCAATCTCCACACTGTTCTCCATAGCAGCTGTACTAGTTTGCATTCCCACCAACAGTGTAAGAGGGTTCCCTTTTCTCCACACCCTCTCCAGCATTTATTGCTTGTAGATATTTGAATAGAAACCATCCTGACTGGCATGTAATGGTACCTCATTGTGGTTTTGATTTGCATTTCTCTAATAATGAGTGATGTTGAGCATCTTTTCATGTTTGTTAGCCATCTGTATGTCTTCTTTGGAGAAATGTCTGTTTAGTTCTTTGGCCCATTTTTTGATTGGGTCATTTATTTTTCTGGAATTGAGCTGCAGGAGTTGCTTGTATATTTTTGAGATTAATCTTTTGTCTGTTGCTTCGTTTGCTACTGTTTTCTCCCAATCTGAAGGCTGTCTTTTCACCTTGCTTATAGTTTCCTTTGTTGTGCAAAAGCTTTTAAGTTTCATTAGGTCCCATTTGTTTATTTTTGCTTTTATTTCCAATATTCTGGGAGGTGGGTCATAGAGGATCCTGTTGTGATTTATGTCACAGAGTGTTTTGCCTATGTTCTCCTCTAGGAGTTTTATAGTTTCTGGTCTTACATTTAGATCTTTAATCCATTTTGAGTTTATTTTTGTGTATGGTGTTAGAAAGTGCTCTAGTTTCATTCTTTTACAAGTGGTTGACCAGTTTTCCCAGCACCGCTTGTTAAAGAGGTTATCTTTTTTCCATTGTGTATCCTTGCCTCCTTTGTTGAAGATAAGGTGTCCATAGGTTCATGGATTTATCTCTGCGCTTTCTATTCTGTTCCATTGATCTATATTTCTGTCTTTGTGCCAGTACCATACTGTCTTGATGACTGTGGCTTTGTAGTAGAGTCTGAAGTCAGGCAGGTTGAGTCCTCCAGTTCCATTCTTCTTTCTCAAGATTACTTTGGCTATTCGAGGTTTTTTGTATTTCCATACAAATTGTGAAATTATTTGTTCTAGTTCTGTGAAAAAATACCGTTGGTAGCTTAATAGGGATTGCATTGAATTTATAGATTGCTTTGGGTAGTATAGCCATTTTGACAATATTGATTCTTCTAATCCATGAACACAGTATATTTCTCCATCTGTTTGTGTCCTGTTTGATTTCTTTCATCAGTGTTTTATAGTTTTCTATGTATAGTTCTTTTGTTTCTTTAGGTAGATATACTCCTAAGTATTTTATTCTTTTTGTTGCAATGGTGAATGGTATTGTTTCCTTAATTTCTCTTTCTTCAAACCCTCTTTAAACATGTACTTTTAGCTTTCCTTCAAAGGAAATCTTAATTGTAATTCAATGTACACAAAAGAAACAAAAGGGAAGTGGGTAGGGATTAGGAATTTCTGCTATATTGCCTTAGCCTTCTCACTGCTCTTATAAGTAGAAAGCTAACTCTCCGATCCTAGTAGCATTTTCATCTTATAGCTTTTGTGGCACACTTGTTCCTTATCCCAAGATTGTATATCTCACTTTTCCTGGAGTAGAACTGACAAGTGTCTGAGGACAAGTGTTTGTTGCAGAGCTGTGGGTTTGTGAAATACACATGGTCATAAGAACCCTGGCGTAGAGAGCCTCAGGGCCTGTGAGAGGCACTGCTGCCTGAGTTCAGTTCCTCACTTTCCACTTATGCTCTCCCATGTGTCCTTTTGACGTAAATCAAGAGTTAACCACTGGGCTCCAATTATTTTTGGTAATTAAAAGAAAACCTAACAAAATAAGTTACGTATTCAATCACGTAAACATATTCTAAACAGTTCATGCAAATACCCTAAGGTGGTCAATATATAAACCAGAGCTTTTGAGACCTAGATATTGAAATAGTATAATTACTTCCTGTTACTATACATGACGTCAACACTCCAAAGTAGTTCATGTACTTTTAATTGCATTGTTTTAAAAAGTGAAATATTCTTTAAATGATATAGAATCTATAGTCTAATGTTTTCTTCCAGTCCTCATGCTGCCCATGAATACCCTGTCTAGTTCAGGCCTATAGAATTCAAAATTATGTCCTCACACTCCCTTCCCATTTCCAGCCCCTCCCCACCAAGTTCACTGAGCCTGGATAGCTCACTTCTCAATTTGGGGGACATAAACATTTTTTTAAAAATGTAGTATTTTCGGAATTTAGAAAGATGGTAATGATGGCCCTATATGTAGGGCAGAAGAGACGCAGAAGTACAGAACAGACTTTTGAACTCTGTAGGAGAAGGTGAGGGTGGGATGTTTCGAAAGAATAGCATGTATATTATCTGTGGTGAAACACACCACCAGCCCAGGTGGGATGCATGAGTCAAGTGCTCGGGCCTGGTGGGCTGGGAAGACCCAGAGGAATCGGGTGGAGAGGGAGGTGGGATGGGGGACCGGGATGGGGAATACATGTAACTCTATGGCTGATTCATGTCAATGTATGACAAAACCCACTGGAAAAAAAAATAAAAAAAATAAATAAAAGATCATTGTAATTAGTGACTGAACAACACATGATGCTCATATTTTGCTTATTGTATATAAATGCCCTAGATGTACAATATAACAGCATGAATAAAGTGGTACTTTGGGCAAAAAAAAAAAAATAAAAATGTAGTATTTTATTTATTTTGGCTGTGCTGTCTCTTTATTGTTGTGCAGGCTTTCTCTAGTTGTGCCGAGCGGGGGCTACTTTCTAGCAGTTTCCCATTGCAGTGGCTTCTCTTGCTGTGGAGCACAGGCTCTAGGGTACACAGGTTTCAACAGTTGTGGCACACGGGCTTAGTTGCCCTGAGGCATGTGGGGTATTGCTGGATCAGGGATTGTTCGATCCATGTCTCTTGCATTGGTAGGCAGATTCTTTACCACTGAACCACCAGGGAAGCCTGGATATAAACATTTTATATTGTATTCTATACATGGTGATAACAGAGTAAGAAGATATATAATTTTGGGAGAAGTCCATTTTTTCTAGGGGATGAAAACTTTCAAACAAATTTTTATGTTTTGATTA
The DNA here is from genome assembly GCF_963930625.1 of Muntiacus reevesi. Taxonomy (NCBI): domain Eukaryota; kingdom Metazoa; phylum Chordata; class Mammalia; order Artiodactyla; family Cervidae; genus Muntiacus; species Muntiacus reevesi. The sequence continues at coordinate 49,624,859 of NC_089257.1, forward strand.
CGTTAAAACTTCTACTTTTAAATCTGTATGTAAGGAATTATTTGACTGACCTTGAATCCTGCAACAGGAGCTAGGGTATCAGGTATACTAAGGCTCGGGCAGAACCAGACTTAGACTCTGCTGCCCTGTTGCATCTTCCAGTATGACTTTCAGCAGATGGGACACCTCCTCCCTTCAAATGTACTTGGAGGGGCCAACAGAATACATCAAATTCCATGCTACAGAGTAGAATAAGTTAGAGTTTAGCTTCAGGTAACAGTAACATTTCTGCTTTCACAGGTTTTTTTTTTTTTTTTTTTAAATAATGATTAGTTGATTTTTAAAGGTGCTGAAAGACTGCTCAAATTAGCAACTTCCTTTCTTCCTTTAACTTCTATTCAAAAGCAGAAATTTTGCAAGTTCTCTTGATCTCCTATATGTGATTCTCTTGTTCTGCTTCATTCTTTGGCTTTTCTTCCTTTTCTCATTCCATAGAAATTTCCCCCAAGTTTCTGACTTCTATTATTTTCTCTTTCCTCCCAATAGCATTTAGTAATCATCCCTCTTTAGAAGCCTCTCAAATTTATACCTTCAGTCAAACCTTTCTTTCAGGTTAAAATTTGCATTTCTCATTGCTATCTACATAGATCCACACAGAGGTTCTATAGTAAAGGCTACAAACTGACATCTTGCAGTTACTTTATTTTGGATTTTATTATTAATAATTAGGAAAAAAATTTTTAAAAATTTGCAGCAACATGGACGGACCTAAAGATTATCATACCAACTGGAAGTGAGTCAGAAAGACAACTACCATATAATATCACTTATATGTGGAATTTAAAATAGACACAAATGAACATATCTACAAAACAGACACACAGAGAACAGACTTCAGGTTGGTAAGGGGAAGATGGGGTGGCGGAGGGAAAGATTGCATGTTTGGGATTAGCAGATGCAAACTCAGGTGGATAAACAATAAGGTCCTACTATATATAGCTTATTGTTTAGTTGCTAAGTCGTGTCTGACTCTTTGCCACCCCATGGACTGTAGCCTGCCATGTTTCTCTGTCCATGGCATTTCCTGGGCAAGAATACTGGCTGCTGCTGCTACTAAGTCGCTTCAGTCGTGTCCAACTCTTAGCGACACTATGGACTGCAGCCTACCTGGCTCCTCAGTTCATGGCATTTCCCAGGCAAGAGTACTGGCTGCTACTGCTGCTAAGTCACTTCAGTCATGTCCAACTCTCAGCGACCCCATGGACTGCAACTTACCAGGCTCCTCCATCTATGGGATTTCCCAGGCAAGAGTACTGGAGTGGGTTGCCATTTCCTTCTCCAGGGGATCTTGCCGACCTAAGGACTTGAACCTTTGTCTCCTGCATTAGCAAAGTAGATTCTTTACCATTGAGCCACCAGGGAAGCCTGAATGTATAGTACAGGGAACTATATACGATATGCTATGATAAACCATAATGGAAAAGAATATGAAAAAGAACATATATATATGTGTGTGTGTGTGTGTATATACATATGTATATACATATAAAACTGAGTTACTTTGCTATATAGCAGAATTAACACAATGTTATAAATCAACTATATGTCAATAAAATTAAAACCACCAAACCAACCTCCCCAACGCCCCCCAAGCTCGATTTCTGTCTTACTTTGAAAAGTGCAAGACCCAGCAACACTGTGCCCATATTTCTACCTGACAACAAGACTGGAACTAAACAGAAGATGTTCTCTTAACATGGAACAAACATTCTGCGGTTCTGTACATTTCCATTTCAATCATTTACATTACCAGTCTGATTTCTTTAAACACTTGAGTTTGCAATCTTGCCAGCAAGGACAGGAAGAATAGATAGCAGGCCTGACTAAAACTTTTAGATTCCTTCCAGTCCAATGTATCAATGTTTAGTGACAGTCTACCTCTAAATCCATATATTTGCCATGATATCAATGGGGAGTTGGTCAGATATTTTGTATGTTTTCAGTTCAAGTAATCAGCACATGATCTTTCACTAGGGAATGTGCAGCCTGATAAGTAGAGTAGTGTATATATTGTATGTGTGTATTGGGGGGAGAGTTGTTTTTATGGGGCCCCTGGAGGGTTATCACCAAGTTCTCTTAAACCAAGAGCAATACACAGACCACGTCTTTTATTCTTCTACAATTCCTCTCTTTCTCATATCATTTGTCTATTATTGCTTTCAAAACTCAGCACAAGCTTGGCACAGAGCTTTCTATGCTAAGAAAATGCAATAAATACATCTTTAGTATTCTGAAAATAAAACAAAACCAACCAACCAACAAACCAACACCCAGCACAAAGCCAGTAAGAATTATTGGACAGTTAGTTTGAGTGCTGATTCTTATGTTAGACAATCAGTGTGTCTACCTATAGGACTTCTGACCGGCTTTCACAGTAAGAAATTTACTCTCATTTGGCAGAACTGAGCTAAGCTAGACACAGAGAAAAGGAGGAGGAAAAAGGCATAATAACAAAAAAAAGTCAGCAGTAGTCATTAACACTTACTGAAGGCTTATCATGTGCTGGGCAGTGAAACACTTTATATATCCTACAGCATTTAATGCTCATAATAACCCTAAAATGTGGATCCTCTTATCATTCTTATTATGGTTAACAACCATAGAGAGAAGTAAAATAACATGCCTAAGCTCATACAGGTATTAAGTCCCAGTCAGTCTGACTCCGGAGAAGGTAATGGTGACCCACTCCAGTACTCTTGCCTGGAAAATCCCATGGATGGAGGAGCCTGGTGGGCTGCAGTTCATGGGGTCGCTAAGAGTCAGACATGACTGAGCGACTTTACTTTCACTTTTCATTTTCATGCAATGGAGAAGGAAATGGCAACCCATTCCGGTGTTCTTGCCTTGAGAATCCCAGGGACGGGGGGAGCCTGGTGGGCTGCCGTCTATGGGGTCGCACAGAGTCAGACACGACTAAAGTGACTTAGCAGCAGCAGCAATCTGACTCTAGGGTCCACTCACTAGATGGTGGTAAGCTTTGTGAAGGTGAAGAAGCTGTGTCCTATGTGATGGTTAAAGGGACAGATTCTGGAGTTAGATAAAACTAGAGTATAAAGTCTAGTTATTACTCATTTTAGAAAACAACTCTGGGATTTGCTGATCCCCTGTACTGTATTTTGGGTTTTCCTTTTCATTAATTTCCTTCATTTATTAAGGACTGATTGTGTACCACGCACAATTTAGGAGATGGGGATAGACCAGTGAACCAGTGAAATTTTGTGCTTTCCTGGAGCCTAGTGGAAAGACTGAGAAAATAAATACTAAATATATGTGATATGCACATACCCACTAAAGAGCAGCAGAGAAGAGGAAGCAAGAGTGCTAGAGAGGGCTGGGTAAAATTTTAAATAGGGTTATCAGGATAGGCCTCACAGAGAAGATGACATTTAAGTAAAAACAGGGAACTGAGGGACAAAAATCACAGAGCTAATTTAAGAAAGTGCCTCTGAGTATGATAAGAAGCAGTCGGGGAAGGGGGTTATTAGCAGAGGGATGACACACTTGCTGTACATTTTAAAATGGTATTGTTGGCAGCTGTGTTGACAACAGAATGTAGGGGGCAAAGGTAAAAGCAGGGAAACCAATAAGAGAGTAATATCCAGTCAAGAGACTGCCATGGCTTAGGAAGTGTTTTTTAATTTATAAGTATGTCTATAGATTTCAGTCTCCCCACCCAATGCCAAAGGTTCTAGGTTCAGGGTATAACTAGATGCTTTCAGGTTAGCTGCAGCTTTAGCCAGCAACAGCATGTCACCTTAGATTCCTGCTTCCTTTTCATTTTTCACCCTTGAAGATTTCCCTTACTTTCCTGTGCTGAGTTATGCATTAAATAAGATATTTTATTTATATCATCCTACATGTTAAGTGTTTTAATGCTGGTGGTGGGAGTATTGGCCTGGGATGTTTCCGAATATTCAGTATGCTACCTTGTCAAAGTGGAAGTCCCTAGATTTGAATACCACCTCTTCCCACTTACTAGTTGTATGACCTTGGCAAGTTATTTATCTAGACTCAGTTTCCTCAAATGTAAAATGGAGAAAATAATATCTAGACTATGGGGTGGTTGAAAAGATTATGATCTTCTAATGTACATAAAGTGCATAAAGTGCTTAGCCACAGTGCTTGGCACATAGGAAATACTTAATACACTTTACTGCTGCTATCATCATCATCATCATCATTATCATGATTCCTGCAGCATTGTATACACAGTAGGTACTCAATAAACAACTGCTAAAGTGATCTACTGAAAATGAATTAAAATTGCAGTGTGCTCAGTGGAAAAGACATGCAACTGGATTGTCTCTAAGTATATACTACAACCAGGGCCAAATACAGAAAAATGTTAGAACTCTTGCCACCCACTCCCTTTACAAAAGTAAATAGGGGCTGCACTCCTCTAGCTGTAATTCATTAAATGTCTTCAGATAAACACCCGTGCTGTATTTATTGCCACCTTCCATTACCCCAGGAGCAGAAGTGAAGGTGGAAGTAACTAGCCCAAGGTCCGATTCTACAACCTCATGCCTTCAAGCACAGTCAGTGATGCAAACAGAGGGAGACAAGTTAGAATTTCTTCTCTGTAGCTTGCCAGCACTGAGATGCTAGCTCTTTTTTTCTTTCAGGCAGGGTTTCCTTGCAACTGACATGGTGGTGGCAGTGGGTGAGTTGCTCACCAGGTTCCTTAGAGGAGGCATAGGGCTTCCTCTTTCTGTAAGACTATTATACTCATTAGCTACTTAAACAAGATACTATCAGGTAAAGGTTTAATTGATCTCTATTTTAAAGTGCGCATAATAAAAAATTTCCCATAAAACGTATCAAGTGTAAATCAATGTGTTTTTAATTATAAATCTCAGTCTCGGCTGGTCAATGCAAGTAGTTTTACAAAAGTAGGTGAATATTTGATCTCACTAAGAATGTTTAGCTTTCCACAAGGAAAATTTTATTTTATAACTGAAACTAATCACAAAGGGACTCTGGAATATAACAATAGATGGCTCAGGGTGAATGCAATTTCTCTCCTGAAATCAGCTCTACAGTCATTGTAATATTTGTGGTGGCTGCACATCATCCATTATTTCATCATTCCCTACAAATGACAGCCCAGGACATGTTAATATGAGACTGACGCGCTGCCTACTGTGCTAAGAAGGCAGACCCAGGACATGTTAATAATATAACACATTATCATATGATCCAGCAATCCCACTCCTGGGTATATACCCAGAAGAGAAGAAAACTCTAATTCAAAAAGATACATTCACTCTAACGTTTATAACAGCACTACTTATAATAGCCAATATATGGAAGCAACTAAGTGTCTATCAAAAAATGAATGGATAAAGATGTGATACATATATACAATGGAATATTAGTTATAAAAAAGAATGAAACATTGCCATTTGCAGCAACATGGATGGACCTGGACATTATCACATTAAATGAAGTAAGTCAAGAAGAGAAAGACAAATATTATATATTATTGTCATGTGAAATTTAAAAAACAATACAAATAAACTTAGAAAATATAAACAGACCCACAGACAAAACAAATAATTTATGGTTACCAAAGGGGAATGGGAGAGGGATAAATTAAAGAGTATGAGATTAACAGATACACATTACGATATATAATATAGATAAACAACAAGGATTTGCTGTAAAGCTATATAGCATCTATAATGGAAAAGAATCTGAAAAAGAATATATGTTTTATATATTTATAAAAACCAAATCACTTTACTGTGTACCTGAAACACACTATTGCAAATCAATTATACTTCAATAAAAATATAACATATCACACTTGTGTGTGTGTGTTCAGTTGCTCAGTCATATCTGACTCCGAGATCCTTTGGATAGCAGCCTGCCAGGCTCCTCCGCCCATGGGATTTTTCAGACAGAAATACTGGAGTGGGTTGCCATTTCCTCCTTGAGGGGATCTTCTCGACCCAGGGATTGAATTCTTGTCTCCTGCATTGTAGATGGATTCTTCACTGCTGAGTCATTGGAGAAGCCCTTAACGTATTACATGATACATATAATACATAGCAGTAATGAATTATTGAAATAATAAAAATCTTTTCTGAGATTTAACAAGTTAAATGGCTGTGAACATAGATTACTTTTTTGACTCTGAAAATATCTTTGTGGGTAAATTAAAAAAAATTTGGGGGGCTGTCCTCTGCAGCATGTGGGATCTTAGTTCCCTGACCAGGGATCGAACTTGTGACTGCTACAATGGAAGTGTGGAGTCCTAACCAATGGACTGCCAGGGAGGTCCCTTTGTGGGTAAATTTTAAAAATTCCAGAGTGAATTCTGTATATAAATAAAAACTATCAAGTATGAGAAAACCCATGAAAGAAAAAAATTATTTCATGAGCTTTCACCTTGCTTTCTAAAATCTAGGTACCTGAGTTTCAGACAAGCTCAAATTTTAGATGCCAAGAAGTCTGACCATGTGTTGTTAAGAAAATAGTATAATAATATTCAAAAATGGGAATAATAACAGTTACTATTATCCTATATATATAAAAAACATTTAATTTAGTTCCTGGTAGGTCAGAAGTACTCAATAAAAGTAATTATGATTTTTATTATTCTTTTACTTATTCTCTTTCAATAGCCAATAGCTGTAACAGATACACAAAATTAACATTAACGCCTGTCATATTCAACAGACAGGTTATACACAGGGTCTTACTGGTATCATTATTCCTAATTTATCATTCCAACCAGTCCATCCTAAATGAGATCAGTCCTGGGTATTCATTGGAAGGACTGATGTTGAAGCTGAAACTCCAATACTTTGGCCACCTCATGTGAAGAGCTGACTCATTTGAAAAGACCCTGATGCTGGGAAAGATTGAGGGCAGGAGGAGAAGGGGACGACAGAGGATGATATGGTTGGAGGGCATCACCGACTCGATGGACATGGGTTTGGGTGGATTCCTGGAGTTGGTGATGGACAGGGAGGCCTGGCGTGCTGCGGTTCAACGGGACGCAAAGAGTCGGACACAACTGAGCGACTGAACTAAACTGAACTGAATCTATCATTCAGTTTAATTGGGTCCTAATGACACTGGGGAAATACACAGACAATTTCTGTAGTTAGGTCTAGATTACACACAAATAAGGAGGTTACATGTAATATTCAGTTTGGTGTGAGCCAAATTAAACAAATCAACCAGTCTTAGCCAGGAAACTAAGCTGAGTAAAAACAAGTAACTATACACTATGATTATATAGAATCTTTTAAGAATATTTAAATAAATAGTATCTAGTCCATTCAACATACATATTTTAAACCTGCATTTATAACTCTCCTTTTAAAGTTAGGCTATTCCTTCAAAGCATTTACGCAAAATTTCTGGCATTTAGCTGAAGATTTTATGTAACCAAGATTCTGATCTTTTCTTAGTACACTGAATACCCTTTACAATAATTATACTCACACCATGTTCTCCTAACCTCTTACTACAATAGACACTCATTTAAGGGATCAAATTCCAGAACTATACACGTATACATACATAAACAAAGAGAGTAAAGTCAGACCATCTTTCTGTTACGAAGCATCTGGTTGGACCTCCACTTTGAATGGTAGTTTATTTCAAACTCAACTCTGTTATACAATAATAATAGAAGAAACAGTAGGTCCCTCCTCCAAGGTGGATATTTCTCAGAGAATGATTGGAGTTAACAGTTTTGACTGAATATTGGTAATAAATCTTGAGGTTGAAGGCTAATTACTGGTAACAAATAATGTGAGTAACTTTCTCTACAACATTAATGAAAGTGTCTTCATTTGTGTAGCTTTCACATATATTAATATCGAAGGATGCTCTCAGGCTGGATGAAGCAGAAGAAATAACAGAGGTTCTGAAAAGAAGGAAATCAGGAGACAAGGACAATTATGCCCTGGAAAGCATGAAAAACTGATTAGAAAGCTTAAGGGAGAAGGCCCCCATGTGAGAGAGGGGACAAAACTCACACATATCAAAACCTGAACCCAGAGGGAAAGGGAGGAAGAGAAAACAGAATTCCCACAAATCATAGTGTCATTATGTAAGGGAGATTATAGAGGATTTTAAAAATAAATAATAGGTTAGTCTCCTTAATCCTTGACACACTCCTACTCAGTCTAACAATTCACTTTGTTTCTTTCTAGTCTACTTTGTACTAGTCATTTTCATGCCTATCTATCCTATTAGATAATCAATGGATAGCAGAAAGCAAGTCTTATGAATCTTTGCAACTCACACAATTTGTAGGACAGAGTTTTATACAAAGCAGACACTCAAGAGATTTTGTTGAAATAAAATTTTCTACCAAAGTGGTTAAAATAATTTTATATTTACAAGTAACCATGTTCCTTCAAATCTTATTTTTGCTATTAGTTTGTTTAAACCTTTAAAAAAATTATGAGCATAGAAGTAAAAAAATCTGTTATTTATACAACATTATTCAAATTACTTAACATGGCACACAAAGCCCTTCACAGAAGAGCAACCAACTACCTTGTCTCTGGGTCTCTACCTTTATAGTCATAATTCCCAATAAGCGGTTCACAGTATTTTCTCTGCCTATAATATTTATGTCTTCCCAGCCCACCCATTTCTCACGTCATCACCACCTGTGAGACAAATGCCTATTTGTCCTTCAAGGCACAAATGTCAATAATTCATTTGTAGTGTTCCTTGCTGCACCAGAAATTAATGTATAGTACTTATACCTGTTTTAGAACAGTTATGGTGTAACTTATTTTACTAATCTGTCTTTTCTGTAAGTGTGTGCTCCTTAAGGGTAGAAATATGACTATTCACCATGTATTAGTAACATTTGGGACACAGTAGTAAGTATTCAATGTTTATTAAACTCAATTGTACTAGTAGGCTGTCTTATTTCCTGAAGAATGAACAAAAGGGCCCCCAACCTCTGAACATAATATGAAAAAGTTGGTCAAGAAAAATGCTCCATAAATATTTATTAATTCTCTGGAAAACACAATAATAAGTAATATCCACTCTCAAGCTTTTGAGTAATTATTCTATAATAATTCTATCATTAAACTGTGAATATTAAACTAGTATTAATAAAAAATGGGGCTACCCTGGTGGCTCAGAGGTAAAGAATCTGCCTGCCAATGCAGGAGACCAAGGTTTGATCCCTGGGTCAGGAAGATCCTCTGGAGAAGGAATGGCAACCCACACTAGTATTCTTGCCTGGAAAATCCCACGGACAGAGGAGCTTGGCAGGCTACAGTCCATGGGGTCGAAAAAGAGTAGGACACAACTTAAGTGACTAAACAATAACAACAATAAAAAATAGTAATTCCAAACTAATTATATAATTATAGAGGCTTTCCAGAAAGACCAGGAGAAAGCAGCAGCTGTGTAAAACTGGAAAGAAAGAGTAAGAGAAGCAAGAAGAGACTGTTGAGAGACAGGAGAAGGAAGGAACGCTATACTGTCCTAAAGAAAAGAAGAAGGTAGAGGAAGTAAAAGCAAGATACCATTTTTCTGGCCATTCTAAAACTCTGCTGTACTGGAAGCATCCGCTATAGTAAACATATTCATATCTTTTCTAGGCCAAATTTGGATTCAGCCCAGTGTTGATGCCTGTCTTCACTCTGAATTGTTTTTCGGCTGACTTATTTTTAAGATTAGTATGTGGAAAAAAAAAAAGATTAGTATGTGATCTTACAGCAGGAAAAAAAGGTGAAAAAAGACACTTTATCATCTCTCTCCTTTTCTGGGCCAAAAATGTAATCCTTTGAGATCTGTTATAGGAAATGCAATATATCCAGATCATGAAGTCTAAGAAAACAAAATTCTTTTCGTATTTTGTAGATTTTTAAGAAACTCTCTTGTCATGTACCAAAGGCAGAAAAATGAAGACTGATGAAATATCTATTTTTTATAATAAAAAGATTTTTCTTCTAGCAGCAATCTTCCATCCGTTAGAAGCTGCTGTATCTATTGTGGGAAAAGTAGAGTCCATATTAATTACTAAGAGGCAGAGTCAGTTAGTTATTCAAGTAAATTCTAAAGTAAAAGAAATACAAAAGTGCATCTGGTGTGATCCTGTGTACTTAGTACGCTTTATATTAGAAATATGTGGAAGTTAGAGATTTATAAATAATGTCATGGGATAGTTATTTCTTAAATTAACCATAACAAACAAACAATCAGCATTTCCTAAATTTTGCCTCCTCCGAGCCAAAGCTTAATGAAATATCCTTGCTGGATATATGGATGAAAATGGCTGAAGGAATGAGGAGGTAGGAGTGATGCCAGTTCAACACTTCTAAGCAAAGAGACAAAAAAGCTCCAAGAGTATGCTGCATAACTGGGACTCACGTGGGGAATCCTATCACAGTTAAATAGTACGAGGCTTTGCAGTCAAGTAGAACTGCATTTGAGTTCCAGCTCTGCCACATACTGGTTCAGTGGTACAGATTCTCTCTAAGGCATAGCTTCTTTTGTCTTAAAATGGAAATAATAATACTCATTGACTTGGATTAGGTATAGTAAACCAAATGTACCATCTTGTACATAGTAAAAATTCAATAAATGTTATTATTCCTATCACCTTCCTTTGGACTTCTGTTCTTTACTATTCTCTGTTAGGTGCACAGGCTTACATAAGAGATATCAAGCTTTGATATGAAACATACTGATTATAGGTTTTAGTTCATTTATTTTGGGGATAGGTGTTGGGGGGCAGAATTACTACTAGAGTCTGGTGTCAGGAAGATCATTGTTCAGGAGATGAAACAGTAAATTCTGAGATTTTTCATGCTTTAATGTTAACTTTCTGCTTCTCTGACTGATTAGGTAACCTAGGTTTATACAAATAACATGTTTCAGATTTTCCTATCACATCATGCTGAATATACTTACTTTGGGCTTTTATATTTTGAAATAGAAATGATATCTAGGTCTCAAATTTTTTTAGTGAGATAAGCTAGTAGAGATGTTCATTTAGAATGTATCAGAAAAAGTTAAAATTTAGCAATGGAAATATTAAAAAAAAACCCATAAAATCATGTAGTCAGAAATGTGAAATACATTCCTTCAAATTGAGAAATCATGTTTTACATCTCATATGTTTTCCTAATGTATTTACTGAAAGATAATTAATTACATATTACATTTGAATTAGGTATAATTTGAAATAAGGTGAAAATTACAGAAGGTGACATAAGCACTCAGAGTGCGAAAATTTTTTCATTAATAATTAACAGCCCTAAAGAAATCTTCAAAAAACCATAGGTGAACTTCAAATACATCATGCTTAGTGAAAGAAGTCAGACATGAAAGAATATATATATGATTCCATTTATATAAAATATGAAGAAAAGGCAAATTTATAGAGACAGAAAGTATACTAGTGGTTGCCAGAGAATGGAGAGTGGCTAAATGGGCATGAGATTTCTTTTGGGGGTGATGGAAATGTCCTAAAATAAGATGGTGGTGATATTTACACAATGTTGGAAGTATACTAAAAGTCACTGAAATGAAACTTAAAAGGAGTGGATATTCATGGTATTTAAATTATACCTCAATAAATCTAGTAATAAAAATAAATCTTCCATGTGACTAGATTTTAGAAAAGACATTTTTATGTACTAAACGAAACAAGAATTTTGAAGAAGAAATCTAGTTCTACTGAGAATGAGAGCCTGAGTAATGCTTTTATGCTGAATGAGACCTAGATCAATCAATAAAACATTCTCAAAGTGCCATCCCCAGTGGGAAATCTTTGGAATTTGGGAAGGCCACACTTGTTGGTGCTTGACTTTAACATAAATAGGGTGCTGCTTTTTCTCCTCGGGTAAACATAAACCACAACTGGTGCCAAAGGAGAAAGCCTCATCTCTCCTGTGAGTCATCTTGAGTATCAGTAATGAACAGATGTGCCTCACAGAAGTAATGAGAGGGATTTGTCATACTTTGATAGGACTCTCTCCAGATTACCTGGGTTATTAAGAATTGCAACAGCATAACTCTAAGGTAGGGCTTCCTTGGTCACTCAGACAGTAAAGAATCCACCTGCAATGCAGGAGACCCAGGTTCCATCCTTGAGTCAGGAAGAGCCTCTGGAGAAGGGAATGGCAACCCACTCCAGTATTCCTGCCTAGAGAATTCCATGGACAGAGAAGCCCAGCAGGCTACAGTCCAGGGGGTCTCAAAGAAAGTGACTAACACTTTCACTTTCAACTCTAAGGTACATAGGTCACTGAGGAGAAGGTATTAGATGGTGGTTCATAGCCTTTACTGTTGCTCACTGCTACCATGTTAAATGGGTCTTCATTTAACATGATCTTTGAAGAAAGAGCACCTAAGTAAACAAAGAGCAGCCCAATGTTATTCAGTAACTGTGAAAGAGTTCCTCTGTCAGTAGTGAATTAAAAGATGTAACATTAGACAGTATGTTTTTTGAGGGTAACGACCATGCTATTCACCTGTAACTCAGCAACAAACATAAGCACAGTGTTTGGCATACCTCAAAAATGTCTTCTGAGCTGAGAATGAAAGTACCATATAAACAATAAATGTAATAAATGTAAAAATTATTATTATTCACCATAGTAACCCTAATAATTTAAACCTAGCTGTTAAGGTACTACCTTCAAGAAAGGCTTCATAAATTAGACACATTAAATACAAGTTTCTTAAAGCAGAAAAAGGTGTGAAAGAACTGTAGAGGAAAAAAACCCCTAAATTTATGGTGGCCATGATGTAACAAATTCCCAAAGATCTCATATAGATAATGTCAAAAGTGGTACATCTTTTAGTCTAAGCAAAGCTCTAATAGAGCGACATGTGTTTAATCTGGGCCAATAAAACATTCTACTTTTATGAGAAGGGTAAGTATATGCATAATTATCTTTTAAATTAAAAAGAAACTATACATTCTGAAAACTAGAAACCACTGATAAAGGAAACTGAAAATGATTCAAAGAAATGGGAAGATATTCCATGCTCTTAGATTGAAAGAATTAATATTGTTAAAATGGCCATAATACCTAAAGCAATCCACAGATTTAATTAACCTCTATCAAAATACCTATGACATTTTTCACAGAACTAGAACAAAGATTTCTAAAATTTATATGGAATCACAAAAGGCCCAGAATTACCAAGCAATCCTGAGGAAGAACAACAAAGCTGGAGGAATAACCCATCTACACTTCAGACCATAGTACAAAGCTATAATAATCAAAACAGTCTGATACTGGCACAAAAACAGACATATAGATCAATGCAACAGAACAGAAAGCCCAGAAATAAGCCTGTACATCTGCAGTCAATTAATCTATGATAAAAGAGGCAAGAATATACAATGGATAAAAGACAATCTCTTTAATAAAAGGTGTTGGGAAATTTGGGACAGCTATGTGTAAATCAATGAAATTAGAATACTCCCTTACACCATACAGACAAATAAATAAACTCAGAATGGGTTAAAGACCTAAATATAAGACATGACACCCTAAAATTCCTAGAAGAGAATATAGGCAAAATATTATCTGACATAAATTGTAGCAATATTTTCTTACATCAGTCTCACAATGCAAAAGAAATAAAAGCAAAAACAAACAAATGGAACCTCGTCAAACTTGAAAGCTTTTGCACAGCAAAGGAAACCATCAAAATGAAAAGACAACCTATGAAATGGGAGAAAATATTTACAAATGATGTGACTGACAAGGGATTAATATCCAAAATATATAAACAGTTTATATTACTCATTATTGAAAAAACAAACAATTCAATCAAAAAATGGGCAGAAGCCCTACACAGACATTTTTCCAAAGAAGACATAAGATGGTAGAGAGACACTTGAAAAGATGTCTGACACTGCTAATTACTAGAGAAATGGAAATCAAAGCCACAGTGAAGTATCATCTTACATTGGGTAGAATAACTATCATCAAAGTCTATGAATAATAAATGCTGAGGAGGGTGTGGAGAAAAGGGAAGAAATCCTTGTGCTCTATTGGTGGGAATGCAAATTTGTGCAGCCACTATGGAAGACAGTAAGGAAGTTTCTTAAAAAACTAAAATTAGAGCTACCATATGATCCTGTAATCCCACTCCTGGGTATATATCTGAAAAAAATGAAAACTATAATTCAAAAAGATGCATGCACCCCAATGTTCACAGCAGTACTATTTACAAAAGTGAAGACATGGAAACAACTCATATGCCCATCAACAGACTACTGGCTTAAGAAGAAATGGTGTGTATATATATACACACAGTGGAATAGTATGCAGCCATAAAAGAAAGAAATACTACCATTTGTAGTAAAACAGATGGATGTAGTGAATATTATACTTCATGAAATAAATCAGATGGAGAAAGACAAATACTATATGGTATCACATATATGCAGAATCTAATACTAGTACAAATGAATCTATATATAAAACAGAAACAGAACCACAGATACAGAAAACAAACTCATAGATACCAAAGGGGAGGAAGGAAGGATACAAACTACTACATATAAAGTAGATAAGCAACAAGCATTTACTGTATAGCACAAGGGATTATATTAAATATCTTGTAATCCCATGGACAGAGGAGCTTGGTGGGCTGCAGTCCCTGGGGTTGCAAAAGAGTCAGATACAACTTAGTGACTAAACAAAAACAACAATAACTCAATGGGTATAATCTGAAAAAAAAAAATCACTCTGCTGTACATCTGAAACTAACACTAATTCACTAATATTGTGAATCAACTATACTTCAATTTTAAAAAAATAGCTGATATATTTAAAAGAAAACCAACAACACAGGCACCTGATCCATCATCTCTCCCACCATCTCACTCAGAGCAGGCTTTGAGTTCCACTATTAAAAAGACATATATATGGATACATATATGCAGTCATTAAAAATAATTAGGTGTATATGCTATATATTAATTAGGTATATAGAAGGATCTCCAAAATATACTACTAAGTGAAAAAAGCAAGGTGAGAACACAGTGTGGTCACTTTAGTTAAAAAATAATCTTATCTGTATATTCTAGCAAAAATACACTCCCCCCACCCCCAGGAGGAAACCAACCATCAGAAGAAATGGAGTAGAGGTGGGAAAGTGAGTGTTTATTTTGCATTTTCTATCTCTCTGTACCATCTGAATTTTCTAATCATGCATATATACTGCATTAAGAAAATGTCCACCTGACTGATGAAACTGTGGGTGAGCTTATTTATTATTTATTACATTATAAAGACTAATATAAGTTCCTAGTGGCCCCATCAATGTTTTGTTCATCTTGCTGCCCAATATGTTGTCTGGTATAGCAGCCTTTTTTGTTGAGATGCTCAATAAACCCCTGGTGCATTGGAAAAAACAAAAGACTAATAAATGTTATTAAAAATATTTTCAAAGCAAGTTTAAGCAAGACAAGCAGCTGAGTCCATTTTCTGAAGCAATGCTGGGCAAGAGTCAGGAATTTACACCCTTAGAACAGTATGAGGATGGCTCATGTGCAATCAGAGGCCAGGATAATGCAATTTACATCTACAGAATTTTCCTGAATTAACAAATCCACTATGCATCAGCAATAATTTCCCATAAGACAGAAAGACAGAGAGTATCTAAGAATCAATATGACCTACTCCTTAACCCTGTCTGCGGGTATCAATGCAGAGCCCCTCTCCTCCGGATCTACCTGCCTTTGCCTTGCTTCGTGGTACTGCAGCTGGGCCTGTCAACGTTTTTTCTTTGTCAGCTGGCACAATATATTAAGCTTTGTCAGTTGGGACACTACAGTATGAATTGGTTTCTCTTCCTGGTTCTGGTGTGCTTTTTCCTTCTTGTTCCTGCGAGTTGTGTGTGGGACACCCAGATGCGCTCACCACTTTGCAACTTTCAGTGGTACCCCAGAGATGGTGGCTTCCCAGCAAGTCTTGTCAGAACTCCAGCAGGCAGTTTCCTGCTTGCCAGTCCAAGCCTGTGGCCCCTCAGTGAACTTCAATTCAGAGCAATCCAGCGGTCATAGCAATGCCTCTCCAACAAGGTCTGAATCTCATCTTGTTGGAGAGTGGCCCTCTCCAAATCTGCTCCTTTTGTGGGTATTCTGCCTGAACCTTAGACAAGCTGCTCCCTTTATCTGCTATTTCTGTATTCTTTAAAATCCTCTGTACTTCTTAGTAGTTAATCCCCTATCACTACTTAACAACTCCTTATATTAAATTTTTCCTGCTTATATTACTGTTACAGTTTCTGGCTCCTGACTGGACCCTGAGTAATTCATGCCCAAATTAAACCAAAACAAACCAAGTAAAATCAAGCCAAGCCAACAATAAAGAATTAAATCTATAAACTCATCATAAAATGTTAGTCTTTATACAGAGAAAAGCATGGCAAGCATCCCTGCTTGTTAACTAACTGCATTAAAAACATTCATGAAACAAACAAAAAAATCACAGTGTAATGGTTTTGCACTGTGTAAACTAAGCTAAGCTAGAACTATATTTCCCAGAACTCTCTTTGCCCCATGAGTCCAGGCTAGGGTTAACGACAGAGAAATGTGTCTAAGATTTGGAAGGTAAAAATGAAGCAGTGGCCACTACACCCTGAAACTGTTGTATCTCATACACTTTTATAACTAATTTGCTGGATCCTCTTAATGTGTGGGAAGAGCTAGGCTCACATTTCTTCCAGTTCCTGTTGGATCTCTTCCATTAGCTACTTCTCAGAGCAAGGCACATGTGTAGCTCCATGGCCAACAGCGTGGCTTCTTTTTCAGGTCACCTCATTCCCTGAGGTTGGAGGACATGAGAGACATACACAGATTATACTTTGCCCTTGTTCTTCCCTCTGTCATGCCCAGCTTTTCTTCCTGACTGCTGCCCTGATGACCTGCAGTGACATCAGGCCAACAGGTAGACCCTAATTTGAAGCTTTCCATAAACTTCTTCTCCAGCTTCTATAACAATATAAAAGCTGGTCCCTACAATAGATTCCTTACTTCCTATCACTCATGGTGCTTTTGCTTGACGACCAAACCCTCGCTAATACACACTGTAAAACAGGTTAATAATCTAGCTTAAAAAAAGTCTTCAGTAGTTTGGATTTCTTGAGCAATTGAGTTTCTACTGTCAGTTCCTATTTTCCCTACATTTCTTATTTTTTAAACTTAGATATTATATAGAAATAAATATCTTAGATGTTAAAGTGGGAAAATTTAGAAATTTCCTGGTTATTTTGGGATATGGAGACAAACCTCCTTGATAGTTTAAGACACAGGAAAGCCTGACCTATTTTTGTAACATTGTTCTTCATGTTAGGAGAGGAATAAGATGAAGAACCACTAAGGAGCATTCAGAGAAGAATGGTATATATGCATTTAAGAAAAACTAGACTGGGCCTGGAGACCGGTGAAGGGAAAACCAAAAGATAATGCCCAAGCTCCAGCTGGTTGTCATTAGTCTCTAAAGCCAAATTCATTTGATTAAAATTTTTGAGAGTTGTCCTTGTTTCCTGAGGAGGCTCCGTATGACCTGCCGGATCTCAGAAGTGTGAGTCTCATAAATTTCATTTTCTGCTTTTGGAGAGGATGGGAAGGTAAGGAGGAAGAAAGAGGAATATGCAGGGACTTGGCAGCAGAGAAAGGGCTCCTGATTATGGAGAATGTTTGGGTTAAGACTTTTAACTCAGAAGCTGTGGACAAACCATTTGAAGTAAAGTTTTTAAAAAATTGGTCTTATCAAGAAATATTTATTGAGCATATACTAAGTGCAGGAAGAGGACTAGACCTCATCAGTCAGAAATGGTGGATGAAACAAAAAGAATGAGCAGAACAAAAAGAACAAGCGAATCTGCCAGTATCTAAGGGCATGGATCATTTTTAAGAATCAGCTAAAGCACTTTATCTGATGCCAAGTTAGTTCTCCACTAAAACAGATCTGGGAATATCTGATAATCTCTCTTGACTTAGAGTCCATGAAACAGGGAGTAGCTTAAGCTAGGAGTCCTTCCATAACACCTGTCAGAAGTCCTGGGCTTCCTGAGGCTAACAACACATAGCTGGACCATGAGGCAGTCTGGCTGCCACAGGTTTATTGCTTCCTATTGTGTATTTCAGAAGGACGTAATCAATGTGCTCTTCAGAGTGTGGCTATTTAACTCCTTTCAAGTCTTCACAGGAAAAGAGAGAATAAGAATTTGCTTGATTTGTTTGCTGTAAGAATCAATCTCTTTGAAAGGCATGGACAGGAGAACTACAATATGTGATAGAATTAAGAAAAGCACTGAACACTCCAGAAAATTTTAAGAAGGTTCACAGAAGTTGCCAATGATGTTAATCTCTAATTTCTGCCTTACATTTATTTATCTAGTGTGTTCATTCATTCATTCACTCATTCAGTAGAAACTTATTGATTAACATTGGGATACAATGACTAAGACAGAAAATATCCCACCAAATTTGCTTTCTTTGGTGGCGGAAAGCAGTCAAATATAAACTAAACAATACATAATTTCAGGTTATTAAGTTGCTCTAAAGAACAATGAAGTAGGGATAGAGTGGTGGGGTTATATCTTAGGAGATAATTTAACATATATTTCATTTTTTACACATAGTATGCAACAAATGTTATAATTAATATAACCACAGATGTATCTTAGATATAGTCAGGAGATGGGATTGATGTAGTTTCACGATAAATCAAGCTGAATACATTTATATAAATCAAAATGACTTACATATAGACCACTAAAACTTACCCTATAGAAAGCACTAGTCAGAGGGAGTAATGCTGCAGCAATGTTATATTCTTCTAAACTGGAACAATCCTTAAAGAAAACAAAGAGAAATGAGCATTATTAGGACATTTATCAGAAATCACAAATATATGGAAACAAAAATCTATGATACATTATTTACTGTACTAAGGGGTTTTCACTTTTATTCTAAATTGTCATTAAGACTTACCTAGATAATTGTGAAAAAAGAGCTGGAAAAAAAAATACTGTCCTGAAGCACATTCTTTTGATGTAAAAATACATTTGAGAAAGATATTTTCATATACTATTGCTGAGTAGCTACTTTTACTTTTCCATTTATATTCACAGCTGTGTAATTTGTCCAAAAAATTTTGGAGGGGGTTTAAATATATTTAATTACTGCATTTGACTGAACCTAAGATACACCTTTTCCCTCCACATTTTAACTTCTCTAAGACTGGGATGTATGTTATAATTGAAATAGTGTATTTTTTCTTAGTGTTACCTATGAAGAGTTTGCATGTAAAATTTTGTTATGGATCAGGCAAGAAATATCAATGATGCCAAAACCCTCTGGGTGAAATGTTGGGGAATGGGAAAAAGTCAGGAAATCTCAGTGGGAATGTAAAATGGTGCAGCTGCTAGGAAAATGGAGAGGAATGAGGAAAAGCAGCTAAGGACAGAAACCTGAGGAAGATATATGCTTATATAGAAGGAATAAAGGAAAATCAAGATGGGAAAGAAATTAGAAGAAAGCAATACTTTAGGTGTCAGGCTTCCCAGGTGGTACTAGTGGTAAAGAATCTACCTGCCAATGCAGGAGACGCAAGAGACACTAGTTCGATCCCTGGGTCAGGAAGATCCCCTGGAGTAGGAAATGGCACCCCACTCCAATATTCTTGCCAGGAAAATTCCATGGGCAAAGGAGTCAGGCAGGCTACAGTCCATGAGGCCACAAAGGGTCAGACGTGACTGAGCACAATACTATAGACATCAGAAGAAATGACCAATGGTGTTGAAACCTTCATGAAATTCAGTAAAATGAAGATTGAAAAAAAGCCAAGAAACTTGTGAATCAAAGAGGTTACTGGTGACATGATGAGGGTATAAGTGAGTAGAGTAAAACAAAGGCCCCGAATGAAAATGCTCATAGCTATAATGGGAAGGAAGCTGTGGAAGAGTTATGACATCCAAATGGGTGGCTGAATGAATCTTGGTAGTACTGAGCCAGATGAATACTAACATTCTATGTAATCCTTTGATTCTGTAAAAATTAGAGGGGATCCACACACACCAAGGAGGAAAATCCAAGGGAGAGAGAGTTGAAAAAGAAAGGTCACTGGTAGAACAAGGTCTCTGAGATATGGCTGCTAATCAATGTGGTTTCCATTTCTAAGGGGGGAACATCTCATTTCCATAAAAAGCAAACTAACAGAATTTATATTAACCATCAGGATCCATGAATACATCAGCAAATATATTAGGAAAGAGAAGCTTGATTTTACAAGGAAGACTCAGGCTTATCTAAGAAGTTTCTATGAGAGTAGTGGGCAGTGTCCTTACTGTTGCGCAAATCCTAGTTGCCTTTTTTTTAAACTGGAGGTTAATTACTTTACAATATGGTGATGGTTTCTGCTACGCATCAACATGAGCCACAGGCATGCACATGTTCCCTTCCTCTTAAACCTCCCTCCCAGCTCCCTCCCTATCCCACCCCTCTAGATTGTCACAGCTTTGGGCTTCTTGCATCATACAGCAAATTCCCACTGACAATCTGTTTTACATATGGTAATGTATATGTTTCAGTACTACTCTCTCAAGTCATCCCACTATCTTCCTCATCCACAATGACTGAAAGTCTATTCTTTATGTCTGTGTCTCCTTTGCTGCCCTGCAAATAGGAAGGCAGTCATTACTTTGAAATCACATTTATGTTTTTATTTTAAAATAAAGGCAGGCTGGGAAAACTGGATATTCACATGAAAAATGAAACTAGACTTCTATCTTATACCATACACAAAAATCAACTCAAACTGGATTAAAGTTTGAGTTGTACTTCTTCTATTCAAGAAGAATAGAAGACCTGACCTGAAGCAATAAAACTCCTAGGAGAAAACACAGGTGATAAGTTCCTGGACATTATTCTTGGCAATCATGTTTTAGATCTGACACTTAAAGGCAACAAAAGCAAATATAAACAAATGGGACTACATCAAACTAAAAAGTTTCTGCACATCAGAGAAAACCATCAACAAAATGAAAAGACAATCTATGCAATAGGAGAAAATATTTGCAAATCATATATCCAATAAAGGGTTCATAGCCAAAATATTCAAGGACCTCATACAACTCAAGAGTAAAAAAGACCAAATAACTCAATTAAAAAGTGGGCAAAAGAACTGAACACTTTTTCAAAGACATACAAATGGCCAACAGGTACATGAAAAGGTACTCCATATTGTTAATAATCAGAGAAATGCAAATCAAAACCAAAGTGAGTTGTAGCCTCATTATTAGAATGGCTATTATGCAGAGTACATCATAAGAAATGCTGGGCTGGAGGAAGCACAAGCTGGAATCAAGATTGCTGGGAGAAATATCAATAACCTCAGATATGCAGATAACATCACCCTTGTGGCAGAAAGTGAAGAAGAACTAAAGAGCCTCTTGATGAAAGTGAAAGAGGAGAGTGAAAAAGTTGGCTTACAGCTCAACATTCAGAAAATTAAGATCATGGCATCTGGTCCCATCACTTCATGGGAAATAGATGGGGAAACAGTGGCTGACTTTATTTTTCTGGGCTCCAAAATCACTGCAGATGGTGATTGCAGCCATGAAATTAAAAGACGTTTACTCCTTGGAAGGAAAGTTATGACCAACCTAGACATCATATTAAAAAGCAGAAACATTACTTTGTAAACAAATGTCCATCTAGTCAAGGCTATGGTTTTTCCAGTGGTTATGTATGGATGTGAGAGTTGGACTATAAAGAAAGCTGAGTGTCGAAGAATTGATGCTTTTGAACTGTGGTGTTGGGGAAGACTCATGAGAGTCCTTTGGACTGCAAGGAGATCCAACCAGTTCATCCTAAAGGAGATCAGTCCTAGATGTTCATTGGTAGGACTGATGTTGCAGCTGTGACTCCAATACTTTGGCCACCTAATGTGAAGAGCTGACTCATTTGAAAAGACCCTGATGCTGGGAAAGATTGAGGGCAGGAGGAGAAGTGGACGACAGAGGATGAGTTGGTTGGATGGTATCACTGACTCAATGGACATGGATTTGGGTGGACTCCGGGAGTTGGTGACGGACAGGGAGGCCTGGCATACTGCGGTTCGTGGGGTCGCAAAGAGTCGGATACGACTGAGCGACTGAGCTGAATTACCAAAAAGACAAGAAAAAATTGTTGAGGAGGATGTAGAGAAAAGGGAATCCTTGCACACTGTTGGCAGGAAAGTAAACTAGTACAGTTGCAATGGAAAACAACTGGAGGTTCCTTAAGTAACTAAAAATAGAACTATCATATGATCCAAGAATTCCACTTCTGGGTATATATACAATGCAAAGAAAATAATTATCTTAGAGAGAAATCTGTACTCCCATGTTCATTGCAGAATTATTCACAACACCCAAGGTGTGGAAGCAACCTAAGTATTCATCAAAGAATGAATGGATAAAGAAAATGTAGTTTATATGTGCAATATATATTATTCAGCCTTATAAAGGAAAAAAATCCTGCCACTTGTAACAACATGGTGAACTTAGAGGGTATTATGGTTAAGTGAAATCAACGAGGCAAAGAAAGACAAATACTGCATGGCATCACTTATAGGTGGAGTCTTAAAAAAAAAAGTTGAACTAAGCAACACAGAGGAGAATGGTGGTTGCCAGGGGCTGGGGTATGGGAGAAATGGGAAGATGCTGGTAAAAGAGTACATATAAGATGAACAAGGTTTGAGAATCTAATGTATAACATAGTGACTATAGTTGATAATACTGTTATTATATAATGTAAATTTGCTAAGAAAGTAGAATTTAAGTATTCTCATCCTCCCCAAAAAGGTAAATATGCAAGGTGATGGATGTGTTAATTAATTCGATTGTGGGAATCCTTTTACAATGTATGGTATTTTAAATCATCATCATGGTGTACACTTAAAATACATTACAAATTTATTTGCTGATTATACTTCAGTACAACTGGAAAAAATACAGAGGCCATGTAGGAAAACACCACATCCTTTTCCTGTTCTGTCATCTCCATGGATTTTATAAAATAATCCCAGAATACGGCAAAAAGTGTGACTCATCTTTTTTCTTCCCAACTTATTCCTCATTCTCTTGCTTAGGACACTGTTATGTGCAAGAATGTCATCCCCTGTGTCCTAGCACATCTGAGTTTCTTTAACAGAAATGCTTTGCATGTTTCTGAAGACTGTCATGAGGCCCAAGGCAATAAAGTTCAACAGACTTGAGCTGTAATCTTCTCCTAAGGAAATGATTGGGATGCCAAGATGCCTTTTGACTTTGATTTCACAGCAGGGCTTCATTTGTAATGATGTTGTCCAAACTTTAAATGACAACAGCTGTGATATGAAGTCCCACACACTCATTTATACAAACTTCCCACAAATTAAAAAAAATTAAACAATGGGGAATTTCAATCCACGACCAATTAGCAGGGAACAGGCAATCATAAAACATTTAGAAGCTATTTATTATCTTAAAAAATGTTTAGACATTGTAGTGCATGTCTCAAACCTGAGCGCCAGTTAAATGCTGATTGCAAAGTATAAATATAAAATTTTTTGTAAATCACATTAGAGACATTCTAAGTTAATTAGATTGAAGATGGAAAAATTTTGAAACAAGAAGTACAATCATTGACATAGCAATAGCATTTCGGCATAGTGCAGTTATCTGTTGGGGAATCAGTTCGTAAATACACATACCGAAGTCCCCTGTGTTTTGGCCACATAATAGCAAAGTAGTTACAGGCATACCAGGCATTTTATAAGCCTGCAAGTACTTGAATGCCTATACATGTTTTATTTTGAACTTTGCTATGTGGTTTACCTTTAATTTTCCTCCTACAATTGAAGAGTGAATCTTGTAATCTTAATTTCTCATTACCCTCAATTATTTCATATTTGGATTTGCATACCTTTGGAACTGTTATAACCAGCATTCCAGTTTTCGTAAAACATTGGAATCTCTCAAAAATGATATATGTAAACATTAAAGAAAAAATAAGGCCAAAACGCATGATGTCTTAGAAAACTTTTTTTGAGTTTGGATTAGACATAGCTCAGAAAAAAATTTTTTTTTAGTTGTCCAAAACACTGAGAACATTTGTATCTTCTACATAGAGACAAAAATTAAAACTACCAAAGCCAAAAATACCTCTGTATATCATATTACTCTCCTGCTCAAAAATGTCAGCTATGTTCTGACCATTACAGGATAATGAGCAAAGTCTTCTGCTAACCTTGTAAGACCTCTGTGGCGTGGGCCAATCTCCACACTTCACCAACCATATGGCCCTCCAGTTATAAGCCACAGCTCTAGTCAGTCTGTTTTTTTTTTTGTCATCTTCTACTCCACATCACTGACTCAACAGACGTGAATCTGAGCAAACTCCGGGAGATTGTGGAGGGCAGAGGAGTCCATGGGGTCATAACGAGTTGGACATGTCTTAAAGACTGAACAACAACAAACAATTCCACATTATAACTACTCCTATCACATCTAATAGCTCTAGAATACCACCCGTGCCTTGCTTTATCATTTACCCTCCCTCCTCTTTGGCATCTTCATACGCATGCCCTCAGGTTTGTCCACCCTTTCCAAGTATAGGGTGTGCTTGCATGCTAAGTTGCTTCAGTTGTATCAATCTTTGGACCCTATAGACTGTCAGACCCTACCAGGCTGTCCATGGGATTCTCCAGGCAAGAATACTGAAGTGGGTTGCCATGCCCTCCTCCAGGGGATCTTCCCAGCCCAGGAATAGAATCTGCGTCTCCTGCATTGGCAAGCAGGTTCTTTACCACTAGAACCACCTAGGAAGCCCTCCAAGTACAGTGCTAAGTACAAAATAAGCAGTGAGACTCTTATTGTTTCAGCCTCAGGTTATATTTTAATGCTCAATCAGCTAATAACATTGAGACTGTATCACAATTTTGAATACTATGGTTATTTACTATGTACCATCAGTCCTACTGAGACAGAAGATGAATGCCAGACTTGACAAATAATATCAAGTCTTAAGTTTTTGAGTGAACGGTACAAGTCTGCTTCAGTTTTATATGTCTGGAAACTAGGACAGTGCACCTGACATAGAGTAATAATAGCTAACATTTATTAAGTGCTTACTAAGTATTAATAGCAAACATTTTCAATTTGGATATACAGAAATTATTTCATTTAATTTTTACAACATCTCTAGGAGGTAGACACTACAATTGGGTCCATTTTGTTTAGGAAGTGAAAGGTCGGGTGTGTTGAGTCCTGCCCTGAAAAAGTGCCGCAGACAGGTTCCGGAGGCTGGCTAAACTTCCGGGGACCGACCCCCCCCCTGCAGCCTGGTACTACCAGGAACGGACACAGAGCCCTTGGACACCCACCGCCGCTGTAGCCCGCGCTTTCTTCCTTATATAGAAGGACCTGACCTGGACGCCTGGCCTTGATATAAAACCTCTCCCCACCTCTCCTTCCTCGCAGACTCCCTTTGTCTCCTCACTCACCCGCCCCTCCCCGGGAGTTCTGCCCGAGAGCGACCGCCCAATAAAGGCCTTCACCACTGGTCCTTAGAGGTGGCTCTTTCTTCCCGCGGCGTTTTCTAACAGGAAGGAACTCGTTTCTAGAGATTAAATAATTGCCTGAGATTAAATGGGCACAAACAACAGAGGAAGAATTCAAACCCAGCAGTCTCACTCCAATATTTATGCTTTAAAGCTCTATGTCCTGTTACCTTTCAAATACAATAAAGTATAGAACTGAATATAAAAATGGCATCTGTGAAACACATAATTCAGGCAAAAGAAGAAAATTTCCACTAATTATAAATAATCTCCTCAAAAGAGGTTGAAACTATATTACATCTGTGAAAACCAATTGAAAACTTAAAATGTGATTGCTAAAATTAAAATGCAAAGGAAGTGCTGGAAGTAATTTTTACCCCATAAAGTATCCATTTATTTCATCTCCGTCTTGATACTTTCTTTAAAAATTAAGAAATACAGAGAATCAAGTCAAAGCTTCTAAAATATGCCTAATAGGAGTCCTGGAAATAGAGGACAAAGCAGGAAAAAGTAAAAGAAATAATAAAAAGAACTTAGTCTTCATATGCTAAGAGTTCAGTAAGCATCAAACAGGAAAAATGAAAAAAGATATTTGGTAGAATGAATAAAATGTGGTATACTCATACAAAAGAATACTACATAAAAGTGAAAATAAATTATAGTTATATCCAACATCATGGATTAATCTCCCAGACAAAATTTTGATCCAAAGAATCAAGGCAAAAGGAATAATCACCACCATATCATCATCATCAAATTAGTCACTACTGAAACACACAACCAATTTAACACTGCTGTACTTTTTTTTTTTTTTTAACTTTTTATTTTGTATTGAGGTATAACCAAAGGACAGGGAAGCCTGGTGTGCTACAGTCCATGGGGTTGCAGAGTCCAGACACAATTTAGCAATTGAAAAACAATAGCTAATTAACAAACAATGTTGTGATAATTTCAGGTAAGTAGTAAAGGGACTCAGTCTTTCAAATGCCTGTATCCATTCTCTGAAATACTTTTGTAATTAACACTGGCTTCTACCTGTATTCACCCCATTAAACACAGCAGTGTAAACACGTAAACAATATAGGATTTCATAAAGTCTACCAAAGCAATGTCAAAGAATTGCTTCTATCAAATCATACTGACAAAGGAAAATCTAACAAAATTAGATCAAGTGAAAAAAAGATCACCAGTTAGGATGATTTTATGCTAAGTGTTTTAAAAGAAACTGATTTGCTGTCAGAGGATTAAGAGAGTCCCTTAAGGATAATTATGAAGGCTTTAAATATTTTTTCAAAAATGATCATCTTTGAGACAGTGCTATAAAGGCCAAACATAAAGTCATGTTGCAATTTTGTTGGAAAATAATTTTAAATACTTTTACCTCCCCCAAGGAAAGTGAGATTCACACTTTAGTTCTAAAAGTACCAGCACATGGTAAAAATAACCTAAATATTTGTTAAAATAAAAGTTTATATTTCTTTTAAATATAATGTATCAAATGCTTCCCCCACTATTTGGTATGAAACTTTAGTTCCTATTTTAAATGGATTTACTGGTGGTAACAGTGCAAATTAGTTTCATTCTTAATGATTGAAAGGATGCAGGAGTGATGGTCTCTGTCATAGCTCTATTTAATTCTCCAGTCTTATGTCTGCAGAAACCAGACAGATATAAAAGTATAAAAGTAGACTACAGCAAATTCAACCATGAGGAAGCTCCCATGGTAGTTATATAATAAAGACATGTCTTTGCTACTGCAGATTATGGTTGCAGGAATGCTGCATATAGTCAATGATTTGGTGAATAAATTCTATCAGAGAGAAGGATCTGAAATAGCCTGTATTTACATGAAATGGACAATGGTAATTAAACATTTACAATTTTGCCTTAGGGATATGTTAATTAAATCCCCCTCCCATCCAAATTTAGTTGGAAGAAACTTGAAGTATTTAAATGTCACCTAGAACATTATACTGATCTACTACATTGATGGCACCATGCTAATCAGGCTGGATGAGCTAGAAGTGGCCACCATGTCAGAAATCTTGGTGAGACATACACTGCAGAAGATGGGAAATAAACATTATAAAGGTTCTGGCCTGCTGGGACATCTCATTCAAAAAAAAAGGACAATTTGTTGCATCTTGTATCTCTCACCATGAGGAAATGACAAAGGAAGCACAAATTCTGGAAGGCCTCTTATGGCTATGATGAAAGCATATTTCATGTCTGGGACTCCTGTACAGACTCACACCAGGTGACACAGAAAGCCGCCAGCTCTGAACAGAACTCTGAACTAGGACCCAGAACAAGAAAGGGCTCTGTAGCAGATCCAAGAATTAAGAAGCCCTGCTTACTACCACAATCAGTGACCCACTTAGAAAATCTGCACTTTCCATTGATATAAATTTGAGCTGTACAAGGTTACAGATTCTATTCCTCAAGGGAGGAACAAATTTTACTAGGGGACAAAACAAGAATCTCATTAATTTGTAAACTACAGCTGTTGCCAAGGAACTGGCAGACAAGAGGAGCCATCTTGGCAAAAAAAAAAACAAAACCCCGAAAAACTGAACCTGAGTGCCAGGGAGGTAGGGTTAATGTCATACAATGAGAGCAAGGAGGAATGTTTGGCACTCAGGTTAAGTCCTTGGGTACCTCTTGGTACTTTCTTGCTAAATTCTGATGGAAAATGAACCAGTGCAACAACTCTGGGCTAAGAAAGACAGATGACCAGAGGCTAAGACCCCTCCAGGAAGATGGTTTGAGTCATAAGAAGAGAGGTTAGCATCATTCGCATTCCTACCATCAGCTACATCTGCAGGGGCTAACGTTCTCCCCACTTACCCTCTTCTCAATTTCCCCCAGCAAGAAAGGCACACTAGAATTCTGGAGGAACTGCTTCTGAATACCGTTGTAGAACTGGAGGTGAGCAGCACAAGGAATGGACATGACAAGGCCTTATCCAAATACCACTTCAAGGAAGGACTTGTTGCTGCCATGACTTGGCAATGCTGTCAATAGCCCTTCCTGAAGCAGTAAATATTCAATGACTGATCAACGTGTGGGTCCATACCCAGCTATTCTCACATAATGTGGGACAACTCCAGCTCCAGAGCTCTGTGTGGGTTAGATTGAGACTAACCTTGAGCCCACAATGTTGCCTGACTTCTCCTTTTGCCCAATTCTATTTTTTTCCCTTCCCTCCTACAGGTGTTAATGCAAAGATCACTCCCTAACAAACATCCTTTGCACTAAACTCTGCCTCAGAATCTGTTTCCAACCTGAAACAATTTCCTAATAAAGTAGTAGTACACACATTGTTTTCTGGGGAACCCAGGCTAAGAGAGATAAGGAGCTTGAAAAGATCACTACTGGCTATAGGATAATGCTGCTGAAGGGCCAATACTTTGGCCACCTGATGCAAAGAGCTGACTTATTAAAAAAGACCCTGATGCTGGGAAAGACTGAAGGCAGGAGGAGAAGGAGACAACAGAGGACCAGATGTTTGGATGGCATCACTGACTAAACGGACATGAGTTTGAGCAGGCTCTGGGAGAAAGTGAAGGAAAGGGAGGCCTGGTGTGCTGTAGTCCGTGGTGTCACAAAGAGTCGGACACGACAGAGCAACTGAGCAACAACAACCAGCTAAGAGAGATCTGTAGTTTGAAAAATCACCACTGGCTGTAGGATGATGAATGCATTTAGGCTGGAACAAAAATGTATGGGGGTAGAATGTTTAAATGATTATTACAGCAGTTTAGGAGGGATGATGGTAGCTTTGATAGGGGTATCATAGGTGGAGGGAGAGGAAAGAGGACCACGTCAAAAGGTTCCTATAGGGTGAAAATAAGTATGACCTGGTGTTGGAGATGAAGGAGAAGATGGTATCAAGGAAGACTCTTAGGTTTTAGTTTGCATAACAGGATCAGTTGTGGTGCCATTTGCCAAGATTGGAAATGGTGAAAGGGAATCCGGTTTGAGAGTTGAGAGGTAAAGGAAATTCATTACCATGAGCTTAGTTTGTAACACTGACCATCTTTGACACATGAAAATGAGATATCAGGCACCCAGCTGGACATAAAGATGTAGAGCTCAGAGCAAAGGCCTGGGGTAGAAAATAAACTTCTAAGAGTCATCAACATATAGGTAGTAGTTGAAGTTGTACATGTGAAAGAGATCATCCTTGAAGTAAGTATAGAATGAGACAAAAAAAAAAAAAAAAAAGAATATGAATCTTTAAAAATTAAAGGCCAACTGGAGAAGGATGAGCTTTAAAGGATGGAAAAAGAATGGCCAGAAAGGTACAAGGATATGTAGAAAATGTTTCATCATGGACCCAAGGAAAGAGAGTGCTTCAAAAAGAAATTCTAGTTGATAAACTGCTTCCTGTATCTTCAAAGCAAGGAAAAGCTAGTGGATGTAGCCATGAAGAGATAACATTAATAATTTATAGAGTTTACAGTTTCAAGGTAGCTACTATAACATATTTTTTGTTTGTTTTCCTATACTCCCACCCCTCCAAAGACCATACTTGAAATTCCTGTGACAAAAAAAGGAAATGAATTATAAATCTGTCTGATTTAGGACTAATAAATAAGTAAAACCTATAGAAAAGCCTTTTACATTAGAAAAGCCTTCATGCATTGATTATATAAGTGAGGTTATAAAGAAAAACAAACAGCTCTTTTCAGCATTTTATTTTCTCGGCTGTGCTGTGCGGCCTGTGGGATCTTAGTTGCCTGACCAGGGATCAAACACCTTGCATTGAAAGTACGGAGTCTTAACTACTGGACTGCCATGGACGTCACTGTTTTTAGCATTTTAACCCATAGGTTTTCACTATGCTGCCTTTATAATATTAGTAAAAGATAATCAAATACTTATATAACCAACAATTACTGCAAATATTAATAATTGGAGACAATCTTCCTCATGATTTATATTACAAAAATAATGATAACATATGATCAGAAAAAGCTTAAATAGCACTTAGTTTCAGTAAAACTATTTTGGAATATCTATGTAAAGAGTTAAAAATGGACACTGGGAAAAACTTTTAAGGCTCATTAGCAGCATTATTTATGAACATCTTCTTGAAAGTCAAAATCAGATTCCATACAATGAATGAAACGTAAAAAGTCAGACTCAACCACATTTAACCACCCTTAAAAGTAAATAGGCAAGGAATTATCAATCCTATAGTTAAATGTATTTCTTCTGAGACACTGATAAGGAAACACTCAGTGAAATGTAAAGTGTTACATAAGGTCAGGATAGTAGCATGAAAGCATTTCTGGGAATCCTAAGAAAACAATGGCTGCAAATTCTGAATTTATTTCTTAATGACAACAGAAAACTAGGCACTGGCCAGAAAATCAACCCTCTCTAGATTGGCTTTGGCCTTTTGAAACTCCTACCCCCACTTTCACTGGCAAAGGTCACCACTTTCCACCTCTTACTTGCCAACCAAATGGATTATGTTTAGACATTTAATTTAACCTCTATACCATTTGTTAAGATTAAACACATATTTTATCTTTTAAAAAAACTACTTTCCTTTAAAAAAAAAAAAACCCCACACTTCCATTTCATTATAAAAGATCTAGGAAATAGGAAATGCAGGTTAAGTGGGGAAAAAAAAAACCTAAAATATCTTGTGATAAATCCCATGACCATTATACAACCAATGTAAAATTTTGGTGTCTGTATTTTCCAAATCACAAATTGTATATTTATTCATATAAATTAACTTTACTTCTATATAATCATTTCAAACAATACATTTAGTGAACATCTGTCATCTCATATAGATGTCAAATTAAAGAAACAAAGTTATAGTTTTGTGATAAGAATTCAGGATTTACTCTCTTAACAACTTTCAAATATAACAAGCAGCTGTGTCAATTATACTCATCATGTTGCATATTACATTCCTAGTACTTATAACTGGGATTTTGTATTTTTTGGCTGCCTTCATTCAATTTTCCTTCCTCTGACCTTCCAGTGCTGATAAACACAAATCCATTTGTTCTTGAACTATAATTGGCCTATAATACTGTTAGTTCCTGTTACACAACAGCAATTTGATATTTCTATACATTTCCAACACCAGGATAAGGATAACTTACACTACGTTACCAAAGATTTATTACATAGTTATTGACTATATTTCCCACACTGTACATTTCATACTGTGACTTTTTTGTACCTAGAAGTTTGTACCTCTTAATCTCCCTCATCTGTTTCTCACCTTGTTGTCGTTCAGTCGCTAAGTCGTGTTGAACTCTTTTGCAGTCTGCCAGGCTCCTCTGTCCATGGGATTTCCCAGGCAAGAATACTGGAGTGGGTTGCCATTTCCTTCTCCAGGGGATCTTTCCAACCCTGGGATCAAAACTGTAGCTCCTTCCACGTCTCCGACATAATAGGCAAATTCTTTACTGCTGAGCCACTGGGGAAGCCCACTTTTTACCATACCCTTCCCCCATAAATACACTGTAACTACCCTGCATTTTTCTCACCCCCCACTCGCGGGCATTTGGGAACCTCCTGTAGCTCAGAGGGTAAAGAATCTGCCTGCAATGCAGGAGATCCGGGTTCGATCCCTGGTTCAGGAAGATCCCCTGAAGAAGGGAATGGCAGGCAACCCACTCCAGTATTCTTGCAGAGAGAATTCCATGGACAGACCATGGGGTTGCAAAGAGTCAGACACAGCTGAGCAACTTTCACTGCCTCTGCATTTACTGTTTTTGATAGCATGTTTTACATTTTTTTTTGTTCTGTGTATCCCTTGAATACTTATCATGGATAAATGACTTTACTACTTTTGCTTTTAAACTTCCTACTATCTTTATACATGACTTTGCTTTTACTGGATATTTTTTGTATATTGTATATTTACTGTATACTGTATACTTTTACTGTATATTTGCCTTTACCAATTAGATTTTTCTTTTTGTAATTTTCATGTTACTAGTTGTGACCTTTTCTTTTTTACTTTGAAGAAGTCCCTTTAACATTTCTGGTAAAGCTAGTTTGGTGGTTTTGAACTCTTTTTCAGCTTTTGTTTGTACAACTTTTGATTTCTTCATCACACCTGAATGAAAGCCTTGCTGGGTAGAATACTCTTGGTTGCAGATTTTCCCCTTTCATCACTTTATATCATGCTATTCCTTTTTGGCCTCCGAGGCTGGATCCTGGGGCAGCTGCCTGAGGGATCCGAGGTGTCTAAGAGCTGGTGTTGGCCTGCTGATGGGTAGGGCCAAGGCCCAGGGGCTCCAGGGGCTGGTGCCTGCTCACTGATAGGTGGAGGTGGGTCCCAGGGTCTGTAACTGCAGGGCCCTGGGGGATCCCAGGGCTAGTGATGGCAAACTGGTATGTGGGGCCAGGTCCAGGGCTCCCTGGTAGACAGGGTCACATTCCAGGGTGGCTGTGGGCTGGGTCCTGGTGCTAATAAGCTACAGAGAAGATTCCCAAATGGCACTTGTCAGCACCAGTCTCCACGTGGTAGAACAAGCTCTCAAAATGGCTGCTGCTAAGTGTCTATGTCTTCAAGGTGAGCTCAAGTTGCTTCCTGCCTCTCTGGGAGGCTCTCCAAGATCATCAGGTGGGTCCAACCCAGTTTCCTTTCAAATTACTGCTTCAGCCTTGGGTACTGGAGCATGTGAGATTTCATGTGCACCCTTGAAGAGTCTCTATTTCCCACAGCCCTCTGGCTCTCCAGAAAGCCAGCCCTGCTGGCCTTAATTAAAGTCAAACATCCTGGGGGCTGGGGGCTCATCTTTCCAGTGTAGGAGCGCAGGGATGGGGAGCTGGGACCACTCACTCCTGGGGGAGAACCCTGATAATTGTAATTATCCTCCCGTCTGTGGGCTACCCACCTGGTGGTCTGGAACGTGATTTTGTTGAGTCTCTGCCCCTACTACTTGATTTGCTGTGGATCCTCCTTTATAACTTCAGTTATAGGAAATCTTTTCTGTTAGTCTTCCAATCTTTCTCATCAATAGTTACTCTGTAAACAGCCGTAATTTTGGTGTGCCCATGGGAAGAGATGAATTCAGAGTCTTCCTACTCTACCACTGTGGCCTGCATTCTTTTTAGTCACTTCATTCTTAATTTCCTACCTTGGCCTCCATGACCCCATTTTTCTCCTCTTAAGCCTTTTCTTATGGCTCTTTCATCTCAATGTTTCTTATAGGTTTTATTATTCTGCCCACTCCTTAAATGTCAGTATTTCTAATTTATTTATTTATTTTTTCATCCTTAGATCTTCTCTCTTTTACTGCCAATTTTCCTTAGGCTGGCTCAACCATTTCTGTGAGATACAGTGCCACTCTATTTCTAGCACAGACAACTCTCCTCAGCTCCAGCATACTGGGCTCTTTCAAACTGTTGTAAAGACCTCAAATTCAATATGTCTTAAACTGAATTATTTCCAACTCTCACACCCACCTTCAAGCCTGATACTCTTCCATATTAACTTGGTAAAAAGGACAAGCATCTATTCGGTCAACTAGCCAGTAACCTTTGTATCACATCATACTCTCACATTCAACCAGATATCAAGATGGTGCTTCCAATGTGATCCTGCTTCCACCAATCCATTCAACAAATATCTTTAGTTGAACTAGGTACATTGTGCAGGGGGCTCTGAATTAAACAGTTATACAATCACTGTCCTCTTGAACTTGAATCAATTAATGTTAATTCTCTCTTCATCACATTTTTATCATCTGTTTCCTCTTCTTCGTATTTACTATCCTTGTTTGGACTTTCACCCAAACAGATATAATTTCTTTACTCCAACTGACTTCTGAGCCTTTGGAGAGTTCTGTAGTATAAATCAGAATGCTTCTCTGCCTTCCTCTGTCTTCCTAATTTTACCTTTCTCATGTCCAGTAAACCATTTAACTCTTGCTTTCTGTCTTTTAAAAGTTTTGTGCTAATATTTCTTTACCTGTTTTCTCTGTCCTTGTTGATTCGTGTTTATCTTTAAAAAATTTCTATACTATCACTTCTAGTTGAGTTTCAGAAGGGAAATGGAAGTAAATGTGTGGAGGTAAGTGACCAGGAGCCCCAAATTAGGTCATTCTAGAGTTTATAATTTCTGGAAGTTTCTTTATGTTACCATTGTTAGAATATTTTAATATATTTTCCTTTACATTTCCTAGCTATGTGATTTTTCAGCAAGA
Source organism: Muntiacus reevesi (assembly GCF_963930625.1). Classification (NCBI taxonomy): domain Eukaryota; kingdom Metazoa; phylum Chordata; class Mammalia; order Artiodactyla; family Cervidae; genus Muntiacus; species Muntiacus reevesi. The sequence continues at coordinate 49,659,648 of NC_089257.1, forward strand.
GAATTCAAAACAGCCTCTTCTTCATTAAAAAAAAAAAACACATTTATTATTGTCTTACATAGTCATCTAGTCACTGAAGAAATAGGAAATAAAATTTAGTAAGTAGGCTGGAGTATTAGGACAGATAGCAACCATTATATAACTCATTAGGCAACACTGTGCAAATATTAGTGGCACATACCTTGGGTCTTAAATCTCAAGTAGAAATTAAGTCTAATTTTTTATTTTGAAACGCCGAAGTCTACCTTTCAAATGTCTGGCATGACAGACTATTAGAGAATTCTCTTTCAGGTCTTAGTTAAACATTTTAAAGAACTATGTATCTTTCTTCTACAAAACTTTTGGAATGAATACAAACACACACCCACACACAGAGCCATGGTATTTTTGAAAGGTTATGAGAGTTAGCCTTGAAACTGAACAATCAATCAAGTATTTACTTAATTCCTACTGCTTTCTTGGGGAAAACAAAGCACACCAATGGCCAGAATTCTCTGGGGAAAAAAAAAAGAGTCAGACTTTTTTCTTTCTGAGTGTAACTTTCCTAAATAACACCCAAACATACAATATAGGATTCACTAGCTGAGAAAAGGCAGTAAGGGCTGTAGAAACTGTAAAGGTGCTGGACATGAGAAAAGAAATAGCAAGGTTACTGGAAAAAAGAGAGGAATCCTTCTTGGAGAAAACTCGTCAGGAATATATATATATATATATTTTAAAGAAAAGACAGGCAGAATTGGGATGTAGAAAGAATATATTCTAAGTTGGGAAACTAAGCTTTGGACAGGAGTAGCGGAAGAAAGGTACAGGGGGAAAGGCAAAGGCAGAAAAAGCTCCTGATACAGAAAAAAGCTATCAGTTTTGCGTTGTTTATGAGACCCACTATAGACATTTGGGCACTAATATAAGCACATATGTTCCTTCATAGGTGCATGTTCTTTCAGAGCATGCACAAAAGGGAATTTTGTGATCAGGCGACAGATTAGACTCTTCTCCATCAGATAAGGTTTTCATTTCTTTATATGTGAAAAAAAGGCATCGTTTAAGATATACTTATGATTTTGCCTTTTGCTCCGTGAGATTTTAGTGTTGTATAGAAAAGTTTTCCCTCAAGCAATGGTTTCAAAAGGTTGGCTGGAGAAGGAAGCTGATTTTCTGAAACACGACCTACTGGCTGGTAGAGAGTGAGTGTGGCTGTGGTGCCCGATGCCTTTATTTCAGAATGACCAGGTGTCAGGTCAGTGGTACCCCAGTTAGGGAAGCAGGAAGTGGAGACAGGCCTTATTTTTTAATGTTGTGGTGTTTTCTCAGGTCTCCACATTGCTCCTTTCCTTAATCTTCCCACTCATTGTGCACACTGCCATGCTTCTTTCCTTCTCTTCTTCAACTTGCCTCTCCTCTCTTCTTAGTCTATTTGGCTACAATAGCATTTCAGAAAATGAGTTTCCTGAACCAGCAGCAGTAGTACGACCTGGGATTCTGTTAAATACACATACGCAGGCTCCACTTCAAGCCCACTTGAATTAGCGATCTAGGTATGGGGATCAGCACCCTAACCCTCTTCAATTATTCCAATACATGCTAAACTTTGAGAAACACTGGCTTACAATATACCAGTACTGTCCCTTCTGATTCAACTTTGTACCATTCTAGAAAAATAGGGCTATATCTGACTTTAGATTTAGGTGAATGGGTGAAGTATTATGTGTTATTTGATTTACTCTATATTTGCTTAAAGTAACTGTCACCATATTCTTTAGACTAAAATCTACCTGTCGAGAAGAAATAACTTTGTGTTATTTGGTTTGTACTTACATGTTTTCATTTTTTTCAACCAATACATATGATCCCTATGTGACACTGTTTAGAAGGTAGTGGAACCAGCAGACAGGCCTAACAAGAGCTAATGAAAATCAGTGTGTTCAACATGCCACAGGAGAAGCAGGAAAAGCTGTTAGGGAAGCACAGAGGGAGTGATTCCACCACAGCAATCAGAAAAGGCTTTATGAATAAGAGTCATCTGAGCTGAACTGAAAGATGAATAGGCTCTTTGGATTAATTTCTCTTCTTTCACATCTCTAATTTTTCCTTTTATATGCCAGTTAATGGTTATTTTGCATATGGTTTTAGATGCATTGTTTTAAATATATATAAAGGTTAAACATGATTTTATATATATATGTGTGTGTGTGTGTGTGTGTGTGTGTATATATATATATTCTGCATTGGAAATGAGGCCTAGTGATTTTAGTTTTAAGAAAAGCATTATGTTTTGCCCTCAAGAGAAGTTTTCCAATATTGAGCTACTTTATTTAAGTGAATTTTAAAATTTCCTTTAAATAAATCTAAAGAAATGTTTTTATGGTCACAGACCAAAAACTTTCTATTGTTTAAAGACTATGTGTAACATACTGGAAAATCACAAGACTGAACAACATTAAGACCATGTGTTTATTCTCAGTATGTCACTATCTGGTCCTGTGATCTTGAGGAAATTACTTCACCTCTCTGGACCTTCATTTCTTCATCGAAAAAAACTGGTACTCAATGATCTCTAAGGACCTTTTTTGTGTTTCTTCTTTGTCAAAACCCTTTGAATCCCATTTATAATTTCAATAGGTTCAGTTATTAAAATATTCATCAAGAAGGAGAATGTCTCTTTTTTTGGCTACTTAGGGCAGATTCTAGAAACTAGTCACATGAAGTTTACAGAAGACAATGGTAGGCTCAAAACGTGTTCATAACAGACTGCATTAGGAAAGAGTGTCCTTAAATTTACATTACTTCATCTCTAACGCGAAGTGTCTCGAAAGGCCATGGCAGTGGTCAAAACCTTGGCTGAATAACTTTCTGATACATTATTGACAGAAAAGTCACTCCTCAAACTGTAAAACCTGCTCTACCCTAATTAAACAACAACATAGATAAGGCCAGAACTGAATTTCACAGACAGCCCAAGAGATTTAAATCAAGTGTAAGATTATTTTGCTATGGTGAGATTCTCTGAAAATATAGAATATTTCAGTCCAAATAAATTTGTAGTGCACAGAAAAATAATGGCAACTATTTACTATGGTTTTGAAATTTTCAAGCCTGTCAAAAAGTTGAGTAACTTTAAAGAATAAAAAGGAGCATGTCTTCTTGACTCTAAAAGAGCTTGCAGACCATTTTCTAGCCTGGTTCCTTCTGGCACGTGGCTGTCATGCTGTGAACTGCAGGAAGAGTGATTGAGAGGTGACCTTTGGAATGAACCACCTTCTGGGCCAAGCGTCTGTACCTAATTGATTTTCCTTACCCCCCTTTAAAAGTGTATCTCTTACTCCTGGCCTCAATGCCTGCTTAAAGTTCAGCCAATTATTGCTGCGAGATCCAAGCTAAGTGAATTTCACTGAAGTATGCAGTGTGAGGCAGACACAGAGTTCATCATCTCGATTGTGGTGATGGTTTCAAAGGTCCACACACATGTTAAAAAGTTATCAAGTTGTACTCCTGAAATAGTCCAGTTTACCGTATGTTAAAAGTTCAGTTCAAATGTTACAAAAAAACTCATTTAGTGCTTATGGTGTGTGTGTGGGCGCGCATGCACGGCTAAGTCACCTCAGTCGTGTTGGACTCTTTGCAAACTTATGGGCTGTAGCCCACCAGACTCCTCTGTCCATGGGATTCTCCAGGTAAGGTAAGAGCATATAAGTCCTCAGTTGGTCCAGTTGTGCCTGACTCTTTTGTGACTCCATGGACTGTAGCCCAGCAGGCTCTCTGTCCATGGGATTTTCCCCACAAGAATACTGGAGTGGGTTGCCATGCCCTCCTCAGGGGGATCTTCCCAACCTAGCAATTGAACCCATGACTCCTGCATTGCAGGTAGATTCTTCACTGCTGAGTCACCAGGGACACCCATATATAAGTATACGGGGAAGAGTATATAAGAGACGGCCATTTTTACCTGAGAAGGACATGAAAGGTAAAAGTTGAACTAAGGCTTGAATGATATGTTCACCAGATATGGGGGAAACTGAAGGGCAATGGGCATTACAGTACAAAGCAGATGAACAAGGTACAAAGGCAAAACAGAGTTTGGTCACTGTACTGTAAAGAAGGTGGCTGAGTGAAATTTAAACTAGTAAGATGACATGTGGTGATAAATATAAGCCTAGAAAAGAAGACATGGCTTTGATGCCATTCTAAGACATTTGACTATACTGTGTGGGTGACCAAAGCTGAAAATTTTATACACATCTGAATTTGCTTAATTTCAAAATACACATCTGAATTTGCTTCCTCTTAAAATCTCACTTACATTACAATGAAGATATTATTTTCTCAGTGTACTCTCTATTAAAATTACAATGGCACTTTTCACATATCAAAACAAAAAACCCTAAAATTTCTATGGAACCATCAAAGACCCTGAATAGCCAAAGCAATCTCAAGAAAGAAGAATAAAGCTGGAGGTATCATGCTCCCTGGTTTTCAGGACACCAGAATCAGTTGGAGGCAGGTGTACCATACTGAAAATGAGAGAAATTGAGTAAAATATTACATACTGAATGTTAGGATATCTAGCCTTCTTACTTTACTGGGCTTCCAGAACTCTGGCAGCCAGGTTTTTACATTTCAGGGAGCTGATCAGATTATTTTCTGCAAAGTATGACCAGCGCCCTACCCCCTGCAAAAAAAGGGGGGGAAAAAGAAAATTAAAGCTACTGATACTGAGGGTTGCCCTATAAGCACACAACCAAATATTACCAGACATCTGAACAAAGCTTCTAATATAAAAGACAAAGACCAGAATAAAAAAATAGCCAAAAACTATGGAGAAAGAGAAACTGTGCAGCTCTCTCTGCCCTGCCCCTCTCCCATACTTATGGGCCAGTTCTTTCTCTGTTTCTGTCTGTCAATACCCTCAGATAGATGAGTGAAAAAGTTATTACATGCATGAGACAAAACCAGAATGCCAAAAAAGTGAATATTCCGAGAATAAAAGTGTCTTTGGGTGTGAAAACATAATAGCTGAAATATAAAATTTAACAGAGGGTTGGAAGATAATGTTGAGGTAATCTGCCACAGGGTAAAGCAAAAGGCAGAGATAGAAAATAGTAGGGAAAATAAAATTAGAGCACTGCTCCAGAAAAGACAACATCTAAATAGTATAAATCCCAGAAGAATAAAGAGAGAAAATGAAGGAAAGAACATCAAAGAAAATAACTGAAGAAAATTGCCCAGAATTTAAGGACAGGAACATCCAGACTGAAGGGGGCCTATCAAGTATCTAGCACAACACATGTAAATAGCCCAAAGACATCAGGGGGCATCAGGAGACTTCAATGTGAAATTTTAGAAGACTGGGGTCAAAGAGGTAAAATCCTACAACTTCCACAGAGAAAAAAACACAAGATTCATGGGAAGGGTAAAGGAATGGTAGCATGGTCCAATGCATGATATTTACCTACTTAATCCATGTTATAGCAAGGTGAGATAAGAATAGCAAGGAGAGATAAGAAAGCCTTCCTGAATGATCAATGCAAAGAAATAGAGGAAAACAATAGATTAGGAAAGACTAGAGATCTCTTCAAGAAAATTAGAGATACCAAGGAAACATTTCATGCAAAGATGGGCACAATAAATGACAGAAATGGTGTGGACCTGACAGAAGCAGAAGATATTAAGAAGAGGAGGCAAGAATACACAGAAGAACTATACAAAAGAAATCTTCACGACTCAGATAATCTTGATGGTGTGATCACTCACCTAGAGCCAGACATGCTAGAATGTGAAGTCAAGTGGGCCTGAGGAAGTATCACTACGAACAAAGCTAGTGGAGGTGATGTAATTCCAGTTGAGCTATTTCAAATCCTAAAAGATGATGCTGTAAAAGTACTGCACTCAATATGTCAGCAAATTTGGAAAACTCGGCAGTGGCCACAGGACTGGAAAAGGTCAGTTTTCATTCCAATACCAAAGAAAGGCAATGCCAAAGAATGCTCAAACTACCACACAATTGCACTCATCTCACACGCTAGTAAAGTAATGCTCAAAATTCTCCAAGCCAGGCTTCAGCAATACGTGAACCGTGAACTTCCAGATGTTCAAGCTGGTTTTAGAAAAGGCAGAGGAACCAGAGATCAAATTGCCAACATCTGCTGGATCATCGAAAAAGTGAGAGAGTTCCAGAAAAACATCAATTTCTGCTTTATTGACTATGCCAAAGCCTTTGACTGTGTGGATCACAATAAACTGTGGAAAATTCTGAAAGAGATGAGAATACCAGACCACCTAAACTGTCTCTTGAGAAATCTGTAGGCAGGTCAGGAAGCAACAGTTATAACTGGCCATGGAACAACAGACTGGTTCCAAATAGGAAAAGGAGTACATCAAGACTGTATATTATCACCGTGCTTATTTAACTTGTATGCAGAGTAATCATGAGAAACGCTTGGTTGGATGAAGCATTAGCTTGAATCAAGATTGCCAGGAGAAATATCAGTAATCTCAGATAGGCAGATGACACCATCCTTATGGCAAAAAGTGAAGAACTAAAGAGCCTCTTGATGAAAGTGAAAGAGGAGAGTGAAAAAGCTGGCTTAAAGCTCAACATTCAGAAAACTAAGATCATGGCATCCAGTCCCATCACTTCATGGCAAATAGATGGGGAAACAGTGGAAACAGCGGCTGACTTTATTTTTCTGGGCTCCAAAATCACTGCAGATGGTGACTGCAGCCATTAAATTGAAAGACGATTACTCCTTGGAAGGAAAGTTATGACCAACCTAGACAGCATATTAAAAAGTAGAGACATTACTTTGTCAACAAAGGTCAGTCTAGTCAAGGCTATGGTTTTTCCAGTGGTCATGTATAGATGTGAGAGGTGGACTACAAAGAAGGCTGAGCGCCGAAGAATTGATGCTTTTGAACTCTGGTGTTGGAGAAGGATCTTGCGAGTCCCTTGGACTGCAAGGATATCCAACCAGCCCATCCTAAAGGAAATCAGTCCTGGGTGTTCATTGGAAGGACTGATGTTGAAGCTGCAATTCCAATACTTTGGCCACCTCATGTGAAGAGCTGACTCATTTGAAAAGACCCTGATGCTGGGAAAGACTGAAGGCAGGAGGAGAAGAGGACGACAGAGGATGAGATGGTTGGATGGCATCACTGACTGTCTGGACACGAGTTTGAGTCAGCTCTGGGAGTTGGTGATGGACAGGGAGGCCTGGCGTGCTGCGGTTCATGGGGTTGCAAAGAGTCAGACACGACTGAGCGACCGAACTTAACAGAAACAGCATAAAACAAAAATTTTAAAATAGAGCACTTATTGGTTGGGAAGACTTGACTGCAAAAAGAGTTAGTCACTCAGTTGTGTCAGACTCTGTGTTTCCAGGGACTGTAACCCACCAGGCTTCTCTGTCCACGGAATTCTCCAGGCAAGAACACTGGAGTGGGTTGACATTTCCTTCTCCAGGGGATCTTCCTGACCCAGGGATCAATCCCGGGTTTCCAGCATTGCAGGCAGCTTCTTTACTGACTGAGCCACCAGGGAAGCCCATTGGAAGACTTCATTATCATAAAATATTAACTTTCCCCAAACTGACATAAAAAGTAAATGCAATTTCAATTAGTTTCAATTCCAGTTCTAATGAAATTTTTTGGGAATTGAATATTATTATCTTAATGTTTATATGAAAGAGTCAGGGGTTAGGAATGGCTAAAAAAAATACAAAAAAGATCACTGTAGGATAATTTGCTTTATCAGGTATCAGTATATGATAAAGTTCTTTAAATCAATATAGTATGGTTTGGATATATATAAATATCCATGGATTGAAATAACATATCTAGAAATAACTTACATTATGAGAATTCAATATATGACAAATGTGATAATTCAATTTAGCAGTAAAGCTATGAATTATTTAATAAGTTGTGCTGACATTAACTGGCTATCCTTTTGGAAGAAAATAAAATTGGACACTTATGATATACTATGTAATTATAAAAATAGATTCCAGATGTAATAAGAATCTTTCAAGAACATTTAGGCAACATTTACACATTGCAAATGAAAAAAAGACTGAATTATATGGACAGAAAATACAAAGCCTATATATAAAAATAAAAGAAGAGTCAAAACCTGAGCAAAAAATTGAGTTTCTCTATAGCAGAAGATAAAACACAAAGCCAACAGATAAATAAATGTATTTGGGAAAAAGTCTGAAAAGGCAATATGTATATTAAACAAGGTGCTCTTGCAAAATGGCTAGCAAAAGTCAAATAACCAAAAAGGAAAATAAGCAAGAGGTATATGCATAAGCAAACCACAGAAAAACAATTCCAGAAAGGTCATGCGTCTAAATTGATGCTAAAATTTAGTACAAGTCGAATAACTGCAAATCGAAAGAACAATGAGATTGTTGATTGCTTGGTTGGTTGATTCGTCTATTCCTAATTCACATATTGAAACTTTTTGAAAATTTTCATGGGTCAGGCACCACTCTAGCAGATCAGAAGTAACCTAAACAAAATCCTTTATACGTAGTTTTTGCCATATCATTTTGCCCATTTGTCAAAGAGCAAACATTGAAAAGAGCAATTGAACCTATCATAGACAATGATGTGGGAAAGAATATATCATCAATAAATGTTGGCAGAAACATGAAACATATAACAGCCTTTTTGAAAAGCAATCTGGCATATCTATTCAAACTATATATGTGTGTGCATGTGTGCTCAGGGGCTCAGTCATGTCCAACCTTTGCAACTCCGTGGACTGTAGTCTACCAGGCTCCTCTGTCCATGGAATTTCCCATCAGGGCTTCCCAGGTGGCTATCAATGCAGGAGATGTGGGTTCAATCTCTGGGTCAGAAAGATCCCCTGGAGAAGGAAATGGCAAGCCACTACAGTATTTTTGCCTGGGAAATCCCAGGGACAGAGGAGCCTGGAGGGTTACAGTCCATAGGGTTTCAAAGAGTATTAGGACATGACTTAACAACTAAACAACATACACATATGAGCGTGCGCGCGCACACACACACACACACACTGAAGCAACTCCATTCCTAGGGATCTAACCCACAGAAATATAAAACAGTAAACAAAGACATATGCTATTTACTGAAGCTTTGTTTAAGATGGGAAAAAATCTGGACAGAGTGTGATTTCCCATCAACAGGGAAATACTTGAAAACAAACAAACAAATTGGGTTGCAGCCACACCATGAAATACCATGCGGTAATTAAAAAGAATGTTTAGAACCATGGTTGTTTCATAAACTGTGAGATGAGTCATCCTGAGGCACTACATTATTTTTTTTTTCATTTATTTTTATTAGTTGGGGGCTAATTACTTTACAATATTGTAGTGATTTCTGCCATACATTGATATGCATCAGCCATGGATTTACATGTGTTCCCCTTCCCGATGCCCCCTCCCACCTCCCTCCCCATCCCATCCTTCTGGGTCATCCCAGTGCACCAGCCCTGAGCACTTGTCTCATGCTTCCAACCTGGGCTGGTGATCTGTTTCACCCTTGATAGTATACTTGTTTCGATGCTGTTCTCTCAGAACATCCCACCCTCGCCTTCTCCCACAGAGTCCAAAAGTCTGTTCTGTACATCTGTGTCTCTTTTTCAGTTTTGCATATAGGGTTATCAGTACCATCTTTCTAAATTCCATACATATGCGTTAGTATACTGTATTGGTCTTTATCTTTCTGGCTTACTTCACTCTGTGTAATGGGCTCCAGTTTCACCCATCTCATTAGAACTGATTCAAATGAATTCTTTTTAATGGCTGAGTAATATTCCATTGTGTGTACATACCATAGCTCCTTATCCATTCGTCTGCTGATGGACATCTAGGTTGCTTCCATGTCCTGGCCATTATAAACGGTACTGCGATGAACACTAGGGTGCACGTGTCTCTTTCAGATCTGGTTTCCTCGGTGTGTATGCCCAGGAGTGGGATTGCTGGGTCATATGGCAGTTCTATTTCCAGTTTTTTAAGGAATCTCCACACTGTTCTCCATAGTGGCTCTACTAGTTTGCATTCCCAGCAACAGTGTAAGAGGGTTCCCTTTTCTCCACACCTTCTCCAGCATTTATTGTTTGTAGACTTTTGGATAGCAGCCATCCTGACTGGCGTGTAATGGTACCTCATTGTGGTTTTGATTTACATTTCTCTGATAATGAGTGATGTTGAGCATCTCTTCATGTGTTTGTTAGCCATCTGTATGTCTTCTTTGGAGAAATGTCTGTTTACTTCTTTGACCCATTTTTTGATTGGGTCATTAATTTTTCTGGAATTGAGCTGCAGGAGTTGCTTGTATATTTTTGAGATTAATCCTTTGTCTGTTTCTTCATTTGCTATTATTTTCTCCCATTCTGAGGTCTGTCTTTTCACCTTGCTTACAGTTTCCTTTGTAGTGCAAAAGCTTTTAAGTTTCATTAGGTCCCATTTGTTTAGTTTTGCTTTTATTTCCAATATTCTGGGAGGTGGGTCATAGAGGATCTTGCTGTGATTTATGTCGGAGAGTGTTTTGCCTATGTTCTCCTCTAGGAGTTTTATAGTTTTTGGTCTTACATTTAGATCTTTAATCCATTTTGAGTTTATTTTTGTGTATGGTGTTAGAAAGTGTTCTAGTTTCATTCTTTTACAAGTGGTTGACCAGTTTTCCCAGCATCACTTGTTAAAGAGGTTGTCTTTTTTCCATTGTATATCCTTGCCTCCTTTGTCGAAGATAAGGTGTCCATAGGTTCGTGGATTTATCTCTGGGCTTTCTATTCTGTTCCACTGATCTACATTTCTGTCTTTGGAGACACTACATTAAAATCACAGGAGTGACATACTATAATTTTAATGTTCGGAGGAAATACAACATCTTTCAACATCTCTTGACATTGCATGAACTAGCTTGAGGTAATTCACATTTTTAACATTAGATTGTGCTACATTACTATTGACAACATACCTTTGGGAGGCTGGGTATTCAGCAGTTGCTGTGATTTAAATACAAGCACTAAGCTAGCAGCAAGATGGAACAGGATACGTAGGCAGCACAAACCACGATGTGAGCAGCCGTGCAGTACTCAACAAGAGCACACATGCCATTTGTAAATGACTGGAGTTACTTAAAAATGAAATAAAAGTATTAATTTTTTTCAATGTATGTATATTTTTGTCAAATGGCTATTCAGTTTCAAGAACATCAACACCTATTAAGCTGGCCTTAACTACTCAAGAAGTGGCACAGGGGGGACCAAGAAAAAACTGCTGAGATATTAAGGACTCTGTGAACTCAGGAGGTTTCGGAACTTCCTAATCCTGTACTTTAAGAAGTTAAAAATAATAGAATAAAATTAAAACAAAAGGGAATAATACAAGTAGAGCAGAAATTAAATGCAAAACAAAGATATAAAGGCAAAGGGAATACAGAGTAAAAAAACTGGCAAAACCAAGTTTTAAAAAGAAAACTTCTTAAAAAGGAAGAGTGAAGTCAACAATAGACAAATTCCTAGGAAAAATTACCAAACTCAAGAAAAATGAGAAATTTCAATAATCTAGTTAGGATTTTAAGACATTCCTCTCGGGCTTCCCTGGTGGCTCAGTTGGTAAAGATTCACTTTCAGTGTGGGAGACCTGGGTTCAGTCCCTGGGTTGAGAAGATCCCCTGGAGAAGAGAATGGCGACCCACTCCAATATTCTTGCCTGAAGAACTCCATGTAGAGGAGCCTGGTTGCCTGCAGTCTATGGGGCCGCAAAGAGTAGGACACGATGAGCGGCTAAGCACAAAGCACAAGGAAAACACCACGTTCTGATGGTCTTACTAACGAGCTCAAACAAGCTTTCAAGGAACTTGCTACTTCAATCTATTATGCACTGTATCAGAGAGAGGTACAGAGGAACACTCCCTACTTCATTTTCTGAAACTAAATGTAAACTTGTTCCGGTACCAGTCATGGACAATATGAAAAGGTACACGCTAATTTCAATCATGAAAACAATCATGGGAAAAACTCCTATCAAGTCCAACAATTCATAAAAACAACTGAGAGTTGCTGAAAAAGCATTTCATGAATTCCAATACCTATTAATGATAATAAATCTTAATACTTAGAAATAGAGGAATAATTTTTAATCTGATATAGGAGGACATCTATTTCACAAATTTCCTCATGATTTTTTCTAAAATAAATTACTATCTTTTAATTTTTGTTGTTGATCAGTGACTTTGTAATGTCCAACTCTTTGAGACCCAATGGACTGCAGCATGCCAGGCTTCCCTGTCCTTTACCATCTCCCGGTGCTTGCTCAAACTCAAGTCCATTGAGTTGGTGATGCCAATGAACCATCTCACCCTCTCATCCCCTTATCTTCCTGCCTTCTATTTTTCCCCAGCATCAGGGTCTTTTTCCAATGAGTTGGCTCTTCACATCAGGTGGCCAAGGTATTGGATCTTCAGCTTCAGCATTAGTCCTTCCAGTGAATATTCAGGACTGATTTCCTTTAGAATTGACTGGTTTGATCTCCCTGCAGTCCAAGGGACTCTCAAGAGTCTTCTCCAACACTACAGTTCAAAAGCATCAATTCTTTGGCACTCAGCCTTCTTTATGGTTCAACTTTCATAAACATACATGACTACTGGAAAAAATATGGCTTTGACTAGATGGACTTTTGTCGGCAAAGTGATGTCTCTGTTTTTTTAATACACTGTCTAGGTTTGTCATAGCCTTTCTTCCAAGGAGCAAGTGTCTTTTAATTTCATGGCTGCAGTCACCATCTGCAGTGGAATTGTTGCCCAAGAAAATAAAGTCTGTCACTGTTTTCCACTGTTTCCCCATCTGTTTGCCATGAAGTAATGGGACCGGATGCCATGATCTTTGTTTTCTGAATGGTGAGTTTTAAGCCAGTTTTTGTTTTTTGGTCCATGTTGCCTTACATTTTTCTCCCCCAGCACCCCCGTGTCAGTGACATGAATTTTCATGTTCTGGTGCTTTTGTGCTGCCCAAAGCTATCCTTTGCTTCTTTTTTAGCCAGGCCACCTTCCAGTCTTCCTCAGCGGAAGCTCTGAGTCTGAGTTACATGCTTCCTTTTTGTGCTCATTAATTTTTTTAAAATTTATTTTTTTATTGAAGGATAATTGTTTTATAGAATTTTGTTTTCTGTCAAACCTCAACATGAATCAGCCAGAAGTATACATATACCCCCTCCCTTTTGAACCTCCCCCCATCTCCTCCCCATCCCACCCCTCTAGATTGATACAGAGTCCCTGTTTGAGTTTCCTGAGCCAGACAGCAAATTCCCGTTGGCTATCTATTTCACATACGGTAATGTAAGTTTTCATGTTACTCTTTCTATACATCTTACCCTCTCTTTCCCTCTCCTCATGTTCACAAGTCTATTCACTATGTCTGCTTCTCAACTGCTGCCCTGTAAATAAATTCTCCAGTACCATTTTTCTAGATTCCATATATATATATGTTAGAATATGATGTTTATCTTTCTCTTTCTGACTCACTTCACCCTGTATAATAGGTTCTAGGTTCATTCCCCTCATCAGAACTGATTCAAATGTGTTCCTTTATATGGCTGAGTAATATTCCATTGTGTATATGTACCACATCTTCTTTATCCATTCAGCTGTCAATGGACATCTAGGTTGCTTTCATGTTCTAGCTATTGTAAATAGTGCCGCAATGAACAATGGGATACATGTGTCTTTTTCAATTTTGGTTTCCTCAAGGTATATGCCTAGGAGTGGGATTGCTGGGTCATATGGTGGTTTCATTCCTACTTTTTAAAGGAATCTCCATACCATCTTCCATAGTGGCTGTATCAATTTACATTCCCACCAACAGTGCAAGAGTGTTCCCTTTTCTCCACAACCTCTCCAGCATTTATTGTTTGTAGACTTTTGATGATGGCCATTCTGACCGGTGTGAGGTGATATCTCACTGTAGTTTTGTTTTGCATTTCTCTAATAATGAGCGATGTTGAGCATCTTTTCACGTGTTTGTTAGCCATCTGTATGTCTTCTTTGGAGAGATGTCTGTTTAGGTCTTTTTCCCACTTTTTGGTTTTTTTTTTTTCTTCTGGCATTGAGTTGCATGAGCTACTTGTATATTTTGGAAATTAATCCTTTGTCAGTTGTTTCATTTGCTATTATTTTCTCCCATTCTGAGGGTTGTCTTTTCACCTTGCTTATAGTTTCCTTGGCTGTGCAAAAGCTTTTAATTTAATCAGGTCCCGCTCATTTACTTTTGTTTTTACTTCCCTTACTCCAGGAGGTGGGTCATAGAGGATCTTGCTTTGACTTATGTCATCAAGTCTTTTGCCTGTGTTTTTCTCTAAGACTTTTACAGCTCCTGGTCTTATATTTAGGTCTTTAATCCATTTTCAGTTTATCTTTGTGTATGCTATTAGGAAGTGTTCTAATTTCATTCTTTTACATACATGACTGTCCAGTTTTCCCAGCACCATTTATTGAAGAGCTGTCTTTGCCCCATTGTATATCCTTGCCTCCTTTATCAAAAATAAGGTACCCACAGGTGCATGGGCCTATTTCTTGACTTTCTTGTTCCATTGGTCTATATTTCTGTTTTTGTGCCAGTACCATACTGTCTTGATGACCGTAGCTTTAAGTATAATCTGAAGTCAGGAAGGTTGAATCCTCAAGCTAAACCCCCCTTTTCCCCCCCACTCTCCTCTTCCCCCATCATCAGTAGGCTCTTTAGTTCCTTTTCGCTTTCTGCGATAAGGGTGGTGTCACCTGCATATCTGAGGTTATTGATATTTCTCCAGGCAATCCTGACTCCAGCTTTTGCTTCATCAAGCCCAGCTTTTTGCAAGATGTATCTTCCATATAAGTTAAATAAGCAGGGTGACAATATACAGCCTTGACTTACTCCTTTTCCAATTTTGAACCAGTTCACTGTTCCATGATTGGTTCTAGTGGTTGCTTCCTGACATGCATACAGGTTTCTCAGGAGACAGTTAAAGTGGTCTGGTGTCCCGTCTCTTTAAGAATTTTCCTCAGTTGTGATCCACACAGTCAAAGGCTTTAGCGTAGTCAATGAAGCAGAAGTGGATGTTTTTCTGAAATTCTCTTGCTTTTTCTATGGTCCAGTTGATGTTGGCAATTTGATCTCTGGTTTCCTGCTTTCTCTAAATCCAGCTTGTATATCTGGAAGTCCTCAGTTCATGTACTGTTGAACCCTAGCTTGGAAGATTTTGAGCATAACCTTGCCAGCATGTGAAATGAGTGCAATTGTGTGGTAGTTTGAACAGTCTTTGGTATTGCTCTTCTTTGGGACTGGAATGAAAACTGACCTTTTCCAGTCCTGTGGTCACTGCTGAGATTTCCAAATTTGCTGGCATATTGAATGCAACACTTTCATAGCATGATCTTTTAGGATTTGAAATAGCTCAGCTAGAATTCCATCACTTCCACTAGCTTTGTTCATAGTGATGCTTCCTAAGGCCCACTTGATTTCACACTCCAGGATGTCTGACTCTTAGGTGAGTGACCACATCATTGTGGTTATCTGGGTCATGAAGATCTTGTTTGTATATTTTTTCTGTGTATTCTTGCAACCTCTTCTTGGAATCTTCTGCTTCTGTTAAATCCATACTGTTTCTGTCCTTTATTGTGCCCATCTTTGCATGAGATGTTCCCTTGGTATCTCTGATTTTCTTCAAGAGATCTCTAGTCTTTCCCTATTTCTTTGCATTGTTCACTTGGGCTTTATTTCTCCTTGCTATTCTTTGGAACTCTGCATTCAAATGGGCATATCTTTCCTTTTCTGCTTTGCCTTTTGCTTTCCACCCCCCCCCCCACCCCCCCCAGTTATTTGGAAGACCTCCTGAGACAACCATTTGGACTTTCTAAATTTCTTTTTCTCAGGCATGGTTTTGATCACCATCTCCTGTACAATGTTATAAAACTGCGTCCATAATTCTTCAGGCACTCGATCAGATCTAATCCCTTGAATCTATTTATCACTTCCACTGTACAATGGTATGTGATTTGCTTTACGTTATACCTGAATGGTCTAGTGGTTTTCCCTACTTTCTTCGATTTAAGTCTGAATTTTGAAAAAGGAGTTCATGATCTGAGCCACAGTCAGCACTTGGTCTTGTTTCTGCTGACTGTATAGAGCTTCTCCATCTTTGGCTGCAAAGAACATAATCAATCTGATTTTGGTATTGACCATTTGGTGATGTCCATGTGTGGAATCATCTGTTGTGTTGAAAGAGGGTGTTTGCTATGACCAGAGCATTCTCTTGGCAAACCTCTGTTAGCTTTTGCCCCGCTTTATTTTGTACTCCAAGGCCAAACTTGCCTGTTACTCCAGAGATCTCTTGATTTCCTACTTCTGCATTCCAGTCCCCTATAATGACAATGACATCTTTTTTTGGTGTTAGTTCTAGATGATCTTGTAGCTCTTGACAGAACCATTCAACTTCAGCTTCTTTAGTGTTAGTGGTTGGGGCACAGATTTGGCTTATTGTGATACTGAATGGCTTGCCTTAGAAACGAACCAAGATCTCTGTCATTTTTGAGACTGCACCCAAGTACTGCATTTCAAACTCTTTTGTTGACGATGAGGGCTACTCCATTTCTTCTAAGTATTCTTGCCCGCTGTAATAGGTATAATGGTCATCTGAATTAAATTTGCCCATTTCAGTCCATTTTAGTTCACTGATTCCTAAAATGTCAATGTGCACTCTTGCCATCTCCTGTCTGACCACTTCCAATTGCCTTGATTCATGGATCTAACATTCCAGATTCCTATGCAATATTGTTTATAGCATCGGACTTTACTTTCACCACCAGACACATCCATAACTGGCGTTGTTTTCCCTTTGCTTAGCCTTTTCATTCCTTCTGGAGCAATTTCTCCGCTCTTCTCCAGCAGCATACTGGGCATCTACTGACCTGTGGAATTCATCTTTCAGTGTCCTATCTTTTTGCCTTTTCATACTGTTCATGGGGTTCTCAAAGCAAGAATACTGGTTTGCCATTCCCTTCTCCAGTGGACCACGTTTTGTCAGAACTCTCCACTATGACCTGTCTCTCCGTCTTGGGTGGCCCTACACAGCATGACTCATAGCTTCATTGAGCAGACAAGGCTGTGATCCATGTCATCAGTTTGGCTAGTTTTCTGTGCTTGTGGTTTTAATTCTGTCTGCCCTCTGATGGATGAGGATGATAGGCTTGTGGAAGCTTCCTGATGGAAGGGACTATCTGTGGGGAAAACTGGGTCTTGCACTGGTGGGCAAGGTCACACTCAGGAAATCTTTAATCCAATTTTCTGCTGTTGGGTGGGGCTGTGTTTGATCTCAGAACTACACCTACTATGGTAGGGGTAATGCCAACCTCTTCCAAAAAGACTTATGTTGGCATGCTGTGCCTCCCAGGACTGCTGCAGTCAAGTGTCCCTGACCCCATGATAGGCTACTGTCAACCCACACCTCCACCAAAGACACCCGAACACTCACAGGTAAGTATGGCGAAGTCTCTTGCGGGGTCACTGCTCCTTTCTCTTGAGCCCTGTGTACACAAGGTTTTGCTTTTGCCCTCCAAGAGTCTCTGTTTCCCTAGTCAAGTGGAAGTTCTGTAGTCAAATCCCACTAGTCTTCAAAGTCAATCTCCTTGGGGGTTCTGAGTCTTTCTGCTGGATACCCGGTTGGGCAATCTGCTCTGGGCCCCAGAACTTTGGCAACAGGGCAAGAACTTCTTTGGTATAATTGTTCTCCAGTTTGTGAGTCACCTGCTCGGAGGCTCTACAGGGGGGTTTAATGGCTACCCCCTCCAGGATGACTTATGCCACACACCACGCCTCCCAGGACTGCTGCTGCTAGATCCCCCGTCCCTGCAGCAGGCCACTCTGACCCACGCCTCCTCAGGAGACACTCAAACACTCAAAGGAGGTATGGCTCAGTCTCCTTAAGGTCCTGGTGTGCACAAAGTTTTGTTTGTGCCCTCCGAGTGTTTTTAATGGGCATGAGGTTTGATTTTAAATGCACTTGCGTCCTTCGGACTGTCTTATTGCGACTTCTCTTTTGCCCTTGGACGTGGGGTATCTTTTTTTGGTGGGATCCAGCATTCTGCAGTTGATGGTTGTTCAGCAGCTAGCTGTGATTTTGTTCTCACAGTAGAAGATGAGCCCACATCCTTCTACTCCACCATCTTGGAGTGATTTAATTTTTATTTATTTTTTGGCCACTCCATGTGGCATGTAGGATCTTAGTTCTCTGACCAGGGATTGAATGTAGACACCTTGCATTGGGAATGTGAACTCTCAGCCACTGGACCTCCAGGGAAGTCCTTCATCTGATATAGACATTTATCAAATACCTTTTAACAAATAAAAAGCTCAACAATGCAACTTTAAAAGAAAAGTACTATCACTTTTATTTAATGTTATACTATAAATTCTTTCCAGATAATAAGAAAAGGAAAAGAAATAAAATGTTTTAAACTCTACAAATAAGACAAAGAACATTACTATTAATAGATTATATGCTTGCCATCACAAAGTACCAAAAAGAACATGTAGACAAATTATAAGAATTAAGAAAGTTTGCAATATTAGTGAATACATTTATTATATTTCTAAATATCAAAAAAAGCAATTAGAATATGTAATTTTAAAAGATACCACTTATAATACCAATAGTAAGAACAGTCTTCAGTAGTCATTGGAAGAACTAAGGCTGAAGCTGAAACTCCAATACTTTGGCCACTTGATGCGAAGGACTGACTCATTTGAAAAGACCCTGGTGCTGGGAAAGATTGAAGACAGGAGAAAGGGATGACAGAGGATGAGATGGTTGGATGGCATCACGGACTCAATGGACATGAGTTTGAGCAAGCTTCAGGAATTGGTGGTGGACAGGGAAGCCTGGCGTGCTGCAGTCCATGGGGTTGCAAACAGTCAGACACAACCGAGTGACTGAACTGAACTGAAAACAGACAAACTAACAAAAGGCAAACAAGAATAGATCTAACAAAAGATGTACAAAGTTTTCATGGAAAAAAATCATAAAATGCTATTGAAAGACATTAAAGGCCTATATACATTAAGGAATATACCATGTTTACAAATAGGAAGACTTAGAAAAATGTCCATTCTTCCTTAGTCTATGAATTCAATGTAATTTTAATAAAAAATTAGAGTTTCTCATGGAATCCAACAAAGTGATTCTAAAATTACATAAAAAAACAAAGGGTGAAGAACAGGCAAGCTATTTCTTAGGAAAACACAGCATGGGGACTTGCCTCACAGATTTAAAATTTACTATTAACTTTAATTAAGACTTTGAGATGCTTTTTTGAAAACAGGCTAAGAGACGAACAGAGTAGAAATCCTGAATAGGCTCACATATTTATAGAAATATGGTGTGTGAAGAGGAGGCCATAACAAACCACTAGAGAAAAGATATTTATAGAAATAAATCATTCTGTGGGCAACTGGTTATACATTTAGAAAAAGATAAAATAGATTTCTATCTCATACTATCCACAAAACCTCAGTTTCAGATAAAAGGCAAATATGAAATATGAAAGGCAAAATTATTAAACTTTTAAAGTGGATATGAGAAGATCTTTATGACTTCACTGAAAGGAATGGTTGCTTACATAAGACACAAAAAATACAGACCATAAAAGAAATGATTAATGAAGCTAACTACTTTAAAATTACAAACCTATATTCATCAAAAGGTACCAGAAAGACAAGGAAAAGACAACCACAATCTAGGAAGAGGTACCTGCAACATGAAAGGATTAGCATTCAGAACATATTAAGAACAAATCAATGAGAAAAAGCTAAACAATTTAAAAGAGAAAAGGGGTGAAGAAGCACATAGGGATTTCCTTACACAGAAAACATGCAAAGGTGATGAATATGAAAAATTATTCCACTTTATCAGTTACTGGGGAAATGCAAATTCTAACTACAATAACAAAGCATTATATAATGACCAGACTGGCAGAATTTAAAATATAGAATTTTTTTAATACCAAAGTTGGCAAGGATGTGAAGTAATAGAAACTCTCATACACTGTTGCAAGTATGTACATTTAGAAAGATATTTTAGAAAATAATTTGTCATAATCTAGTAAAATTGATGTTGTATATAAGCTCTTGACTCAGCAATTCCATTCTTATGTGTTCATTAAAGAGAAATTCTTACACAAGTGCATCAGTGTATAAAAATGGTCATTACAACATTTTTCAGTTACAACACTGTTTTCATGTCTGGGGCAATGGACAGAGTTCAAATATCCTTCAACAGTAGAATGGACTCATCCAGCAGTGAATAAACCATAACTACGTGCATGAACAGGGATGATCATTATGAGCAGCTCCTCAAAAAAATAATTATATCAATGAAAAAACAGGATGATTCCAATTATAAGAAGGTCAAAACAGTCAAAACTAAACGGAATTATAGTTCAAGAGTACACATACAGGGTAAAACTATGAGGAAAAGCAAAGAAATGAATAACATCAAATTCAGGAGAGTAGCTCTAAGGGAGAGGAAGAGTGAGAGCAGTTGAGTGGAGCTCCCAAGGATTTTAATGTGACTGTTCCATTTCTTAAAACTAGATGTTAGGTATGTGTGAGTGTGTCTTATTTTCATTCTTTTAAAAATATGTATGTCGAACTTCCCTGGTGGGCCAGTGGTAAAGAATATGCCTTGAAATGCAGGGGACACAAGTTTGATTCCTGGTCCAGGAAGGTGCCACATGCCGGGGCAACTAAGCCCGTGCGTCATAGCTACCGAGTCCATACGCCTAGAGTGCATGCTATGCAACAAGAGAAGCAGCTCAGTGAGAGCCCACACACCTCAACTAGACAGTAGTTTCTACTTGCTGCAACTAGAGAAGAGCCCATGCTACAATGAAGACCCAGTGCACCAGAAACAACAAACAAATAAATAAAATTTAATAAATACATATGTCATATTTACCATTTATTTCACAAACAGAATTTCATGAGTCACACAATGACTACTTGAAAACAAGGTCATGTTGAGCTGCACAATGGGTAATGATTCTTAAGGCTTACACACTACCTAAGTGTTTCACTAGTACACACTAGCATTACATGTACAGCTCATATTTCTGCCTCAGCACAGAGTACAAATTACTATGTGTTATGAATGGTTCTCAAATAGTCAACAAATAGAATGTCAAACCTACGACTGTCAGCAGTCTGTTAAATTTCCATTAAGTGTCCCTTAGATATGTAAACACTTAATAAAATCTCACATAACTAGGTAACATACTATATATCCCATTTGCAAAAGCAGTCTATTATCCATAATTTTTAATAATTATTGTTGGTCTTTCTACACATTTAGACAGATATAACTGAGATAAATAAAATAAAACAAAATTTCAGAAAATGAAGACTGCTACTTAAGGATTTTTCTGACCTGTACTGGGATTTTTTTCAGGAAAAAAGCAACCTAAGGATGGAAATCTGGACAAAGTTCTTTGATCTAATTAGATTCAGTGCCTTAATAATTGGTGGGAGGTATGAAAGGGCAGAGGATTCTTAGGGTAGTGAAAATACTCTGCATAATATTAATACCATTATGATGGGTACATCTCATTATACATTTGTCCAAACCCAATGAATGTAAAGCGCTAAGAATCATGCAAACTGTGGACTTTACATGATTATGATATGTCAATGTAGGTTCATTAATTGTAACAATGTATCATTCTTGCGAGAAACGCTGATAATGGGGGAGGCTTATGTATGTGTAGGTACAAGAGATAGGTATATCTATACCTTTCTCTCAATTTTGCTGTGAACCTGAAACTGTTCTTAAAAAATAAAATCTTACTAAAAATAGTATTATTAATAAACAAAAAGCATCAATAAATCTTTTGCCAGTGGTTAATGAGAAACTGGTAGTCCCTGGCACTCAGAAGCAAAAGAGTTACTTAAATTTACCCCTACAGACAACTGTAATCAACTGCCTATGTAACCAAGTAACTGCTGTCATAAACATTTTAATTCAAATAAGGGGAGAAATAAGGCTAGTCCACTGTATCAAAGTTCACTAGAGAATCTGAGTAAGTCAGAAAGAAGAGAAATATCATATGACATCCCTTATATGTGGAATCTAAAAAGAAATGATACAGATGGGGCGGGGGAGGGAGAGGAGGGATAGTTAGGGAGTCTGAGATAGACACGTTCATTGCTATGTAACCAACAAGGACCTAATGTATAGCACAGGGATCTCTGCTAATGTCATGTGGCAGCCTGGATAGGAGGGAAGTTTGGGGGAGAATGGATACATGTATATGTATGGCTGAGTCTCTTCACTGCTCACCTGAAATGATCACAGCATTGTTAACCTGCTATACCCCAACACAAAATCAAAAGTTTTTTTTTTTTTTTTTTAAATAAGTCACTAGAGAATTTGAAGGAAGATCACAATAATCTCAAGATGCTAAATTTCTATCACAAGGTTCCTGGTGGATTTCCTCTTT
Organism: Muntiacus reevesi; assembly: GCF_963930625.1. Lineage (NCBI taxonomy): Eukaryota > Metazoa > Chordata > Mammalia > Artiodactyla > Cervidae > Muntiacus > Muntiacus reevesi. The sequence continues at coordinate 49,682,157 of NC_089257.1, forward strand.
CAGCATCTTTGATTTCTGAGCTGGTGTTTGTGTAGCTCGGTGGTGAAAAAAATTAACTTTTTATGCAAATAAACTGCGTGATCAAAGTTGAAGGCTTAAAGGCAGTGAAAGATACAGAAGATTCCAATTTGTACTTGCTCTCTCCTTCTTCAAAAACAGAAAAATGTATGGATGGATTAAATAATCTACAAACAGAAACTGATTACAGATGTACGTAAACCCCATATTTTAATTTATTTACTGAAAGTGAAAGTCGCTCAGTCGTGTCTGACTCTGCCACCCCATAGACTATACAGTCCATGGAATTCTCTAGGCCAGAATACTGGAGTGGGTAGCCTTTCCATTCTCCAGGGTATCTTCCCAACCCAGGGATTGAAACCAGGTCTCCCGCATTGCAGGCAGATTCTTTACCAGCTGAGTCACAAGGGAAGCCTAAGAATACTGGAGTGGGTAGCCTATCCCTTCTGATCCAGGAATCGAACTGGGGTCTCCCGTTCTGCGAATTCTTTACCAACTAAGCTATCAGGGAAGGCAAGTGTAAATATGAACACTGTATTTATTACATAGATTGCAAATAATTCCTTTAACATACAAGTTGCTGTGTATGCCTTAGCACATTAAAAAAAAAATGCCTGCTGATTAATACTCCATGGTGTACATGCACCAAATTTTATCTAGCTACTATCTCTGTCTCCCATATATATATATGCTTCAGTTGTGTCCGACCCTTTGTGACCCTATGAACTGTAGCCCCACCAGGCTCCTCTGTCCATGGGATTCTCCAGGCAAGAATATCAGAGTGGGATGCCATATCCTTCTCCAGGGGATCTTCCTAACCCATGGATCGAACTTGGGTCTGCCACATTGCAGGCAGACTCTTTATCATCTAAGGCTTATAGTGAATATAGGAGTAACCAGGTACAAGTCCTTTTATGGTCTTGTACAAGACCTCTCTCTCTCTTGTCCAGAACTGCTGGGTCATACAGTATGTATACTTTTCTGTTGACTAATTACCACCTGATTACTTTCCAAAATGACTGTACCTAGTTTTGCTCTTACCAGTAATGTATAAAGATTCCCATATTGCCACTTCCTACCAACACTCTGCATCGTTCTACTTTCTAATTTTTCCCAGTCTGAGTAATAGTATGAATAGTTACTGTTTTAATTTGCATATCCTTATAACTTCCTGAGTTCTTTCTTTTATAAAATGTCTGTTCATATCCTTTTTATTTCTTTTCCCATTTTTTTCCCACGGGGGTTGCTGTTTTATTCTTGGTGATTTACAGAAATTCTGTGTGTGTGTGTATCTATACACTCCTATAACCCCTCATATATTCACAGACATATACATACATTTCCACCTATTTATTTCAATATATATGTTGAAAACCATTAGTTGACATCGTTAACTCTAATTTATTCAAAATCATAGGATTCATGCTTTCTCTTTTTTCCGTATTTATAATTTATTCTTTTATCAGTGAAAAACCTGGCTACAATAATTCTCAGTACATTTACTTATTTGCTCAGTCTTGTAACTGTAAATAGTACTCTTATTCCACTGGGCCACCAATACCAATTCATCCAATACCAATACCAATTCACCCTGTTTTGCAAGTATGGGACTAGCCTCTGCCCTGCCTGAGCATGCCCAATTGTGCCTGGATACTGGAGGAAGGAAGAAAGGAAAAAAGGAAGGGTCCTGAGATCATATAATTTAAAAGTAAGAGGAACCCTGGGTATCTAGTTCATCACATTTACAATGCAGAAATCCTTTTTCAGCTGACCTGAAAATGACTAGAGTGATAGATTGCATATCTATAAAGCTGTCCTTTTTGGTGTTGAAAAGTTTTAAATATTGGCTCTAATCTCCCCCTTTCCAGACTTACCAAATCAGAATCTCTGATGATGGGGTCCAGAATTGCATTTAAAAATGTTAAGAAAAGTTAAAAAAAAAAAAAAAAAGTGACTACAGCAGATATTAGGACACTCATTTTTTTCAACTCTTAATTAAATGTAAATTTACCTGCAGAATTTAAGGAGAGTACTGGTTGGCCAAAAAGTCCATTTGGGTTTGTCCATAACATCCTATTAAAAACCCAAAAGAACTTTCTGGCCAACTCAATATTTGCTGGCTATACATGAACTTTAAATTTTGCTTTCAAGCAGAAGTTGTGAATTATCAACTATCCATCTAGGTTTTCTCACCTAGATATTCTTGTGCACAGAGACACAAACTGTGCAGAGGCCAGTTCTAGTTGGGGACTGGATTATAACCAAGAAAGGATGAAAGTTACTGACCCGTGTAGGGATGGAAGATGTCAAGAACTGAAACTCTAACTAGATACGGTAAGCAGCTACTTATATTACACTCACTTATTCATTTACTCATTCACCCAAATTGTACTGAGCAGGTTGTATTTCATGCCAGACATACTGGGAAATATAGGTAAGCAAATGGCAATTTCATTATATGTGATAAGCATTATTATAGGGTCCCAGTGGATAGGATGGGGGCAGTAGAAGATAAAGTAGAAGTACACAGAAGCAGTTCCCAACCCACAACTGATGGGCCAAAGAAGGCTTCCAGGAGGAAGTAACATCTAAACTCAGAGTAAAAGTTGGTTAGGAGTTAGCTAGGTGAAAGGGACAACTGAGGGAGTAGGGAGTCGAAAGAAATAGTGTTCCAAACTAAGGCAGTAAGATGTGCAAAGGGCAGAGGATTCACAGCAGTGAAAAATGAGACCATAGATGTAGGAAGGAGCCAAGATATGATTAGAATTTACTCTGAGGGCAAAGGTTAAGGATTTTAAATTGGGAAGTGACAAGCTCCAATCTGAATTGTAGAACTATCACTTTTGTAAAGCAAGGGGGTGAGTCTGGAAGGAGGTGGGGAGACCAGTTAAGAAGTTGGTGCAATGAAAGAGGTAAGGAATGTTGGTAACTTTAATGAGGATACTGGAATTAAGGGACAGATTATAGTGGATCAAATTTGAGAGACACTGGGAGAGAGACATAGGAAAGCAGAATCTACAGGACTCAGTCACTAATCATACATGAGGATAAGGCTAAGAGAAAGAGACTAATTTCATGTTTTTGGCTTATTTGGTGTCATTTGTTAAATTAGAAAATAGGAAGAAGAGGCTGTGGAAGGTGGCTAAAAACAGGGATAAAAGGTGGCTATTTCAGTTTGGAATACAACATCTAAATAGCTCTGGGACATTTAAGTAAAGATGGAGAATAACCAGCAAGATACTCAATTCTGGAGGTAGATTTGGAAGGATTACGTAAAAGACAGTAATGGGGATGATTGTCTAGGTAGAATCTTAGACTGGGAGACTATCTAAAGATACAAATAAACACTATTTGTATGATGGGGGGAAAGAAGGCCTACCAAAAAAGACTGAAAAAGAGATTTAAAAGAAGGAGAATATTAGGACAAATGGTATCATCAAAGACAAGCAAAGTGGGTTTTACACAGAAGTGGTCAGAGGTTATCATCAAATCTACCATGTGCCAAAAAAGATAAGAACCGAAGAATTTTTACTAGATTATCAATGAGTTCTCATTGGTTGAGTAGTGGTATCCAAAGATTTAGCCTAAACCTTAGAACTGTTAGAATAGCTAACTTCTTAATGAATTTTCTCCTATATCTGAAACTCAAAGTGTTGACAACCAAGTTGTTTCCTTAAAAAGCATCTTAAAAGATTAAAGGCTTATTTCAGTAATTACTATTTCCATGAAACTATGTAACCATTCAAGTATTCAAACAATATCTGAATACATTTTATGTGCCAAGTCCTGTGCTGGATGTCGGGTCTACAACGATGAACAAGAAAGACAAAGCCTGTTTTCATCCAGTTAAGGTTGGAATTTTTCAATTGCAATTATTCTTTAGAAAAAATAAAGATCCATGTTTCCAGAATTTAAGTTCCTGATCGAAACTTGCATTCAGTTACACAGCACCTACTACGACAGTTTTTGAAGAGCACAGTATATCAGTGAGTTATAGGCACAGAATAAAAAAAAAGATTTAGAATTCATTTTCAACTTAACAAGCTGTGGTTTGAAAAAATTAATTTCTTTGAGCCCACTTCCAGAGGGCAGTAGTGATTGTGGATGACTGTTTCAAAGCCTAAAGAAAGCTGAGGTTGACTGAGGTAGTCAGGGATAAAAGTACCCAAGGAGGAAGAGAACAGAATAATTATTGATGTTGACTAAATGGTTCTCTTACAAGAGAGTGGAGAATGAAAGGAGAGTTGAAGAACAAGGGTGGGGGGTAGGAACTGACTTTGTTTTATTGACCCCTTCTGCTTAGGTCATCCTCCACAAGAGGTAAACCAAAGATTGACCAAAAAAAAAAGAATGTATACATGATGAAACTTGTTGACTGCAAGCTTTGTTACAGCATGACCTGGTTGAGCTGTTCTGTTAGGAATCTCCTATCTCAGTGTTTTCAGTAAAAGTCTTTTCCTCTTTGGCTGGTCACATTTCTAAGAGAACTGTCTTCCAATGTCTGCTTGAGGCAAGCCTCCCAGAGTTCTAGGAACTGAAGGGGGAAAGTTGTTGACTAGTATTCTTAACATTTGACACTCATTTTACTCTCCAGTTTGCAGCAAAACAGAATTTCCCTCAGCCAGACATAGTGTCTCCCTTGTCTGTTCATGCTTTGTCTCTCAAAAATAAATACACAAGCATGCAAACCTCTGATAGTCTGTTAGGATAAAGGAGAGGCAACTGGCTGTTAACACGAAATTGGAAAAGATCTCAGACAGGATTCTAATTGCATCGTAAGGGGACTTTCAACTAATCTTTTTAATGTTTTAGCTCCATCTTAAGCTCTTGCTTTTAGAGATAACCTGATATCTCTAATTCTTGAGCCCTTTGCAGTTCTGCAAACTGGGATGCTTCAAGGCATTTACAACTGTTAGGTAGGTACAGGCTTTCTTGGGGCTGTTAAGTCACTCATCCATCAGGTTTCTAGTTCCCAAAATACTGTTGCTGTTGTCTCCTATCCTGTTTTGCCTGTGGATTTATGCATTAAAGGGCTTCCCTTGTGGCTCAGCTGGTTAAAAATCCGTCTGCAATGCAGGAGACCTGGGTTCGATCCCTGCGCTGGGAAGATCTAGAGAAGGGAAAGGCTATCCACTCTAGTATTCTGGCCTGGAGAATTCCATGGACTAGTAGAGTCCATGGGGTCACAAAGAGTTGGACATGACTGAGTAACTTTCACTTATGCATTTAAAAAATCTTCTTTACTGTTGTTTTAGTGGTTTTTGGGGGTAGTAGCTAAGGTTAAATGTATATATTCAATTTTCACTTTAACCAGAAGTTACTCTATCTACTTATCTACCACCATCTTTCTTTTTTCTTTTTATTAGTTGGAGTCACCACCTTTCTTTACTACACTTGGCAATATGGAACACTTATCAATTTTCAAAAACACAGGTCCTTTCCCTATTTCTTTTTGCTACTAGCAACTTCCTCTATCTGGAATACTTCACCTCCCCACCAATCCTTGTCTGACCCTCTGGGACCATCTCTTTCCCACTCTAAATCCAATAAGCCAGAATAGCATTCACAGTACTTTTATATACACCCCTATCAGGGTAAATAACTCTCTCTCTCTCTCTATATATATATATATATATAAATCACATAAATACTAGTTTACCTGTGAGATTTTTCTTCTAGACTCTGAACTCCTTAACAACTAAAACTATACCTTAATCACATCAGTATGTCCAGTACTTATTACAGAGGCTAGTACACGGTAGAAATCAGTAAATGTTTAGAGCAAGAAAAAGGAGTAAAATACATAGTCTGCTTAAGCAAAAGATGCATTCTACTGATTAATATACTCTTTTTCTTAAAATTGAAATACAGTCTTAAAATATTGTGTTAGTTTCAAGTGTACAGCAAAGTAACTAGGTTTAATATGTATACAATTTTTTCCATTATAGTTTATTACAAGATATCAAATCAGTAAATGCTTGTTGTTTGCATATTTTATATATATATATATATATATATAAAATATACCTGCAATCCCAAACTCCTTATTTATCCCTCTCCTCTTCCCTTCTGGTAAGTTTGTTTTCTATGTCTGTGAATCTGTTTCTGTTTTGTAAGCAAATTTATTTGTATTGTTTTTTAGATTTCACATATAAGTTATATTATATGTATTTGTCTTTCTCTGTCTCACTTACTTCACTTACTATGATAATCTCTAGGTCCATCATGTTGTTGTAAATGGCAATATCTTATTCTTAATTTATGAAATATACAAAGAACTCATGCAGTTCAACATCAAAAAAAGCAAACAACCCAATAAAAACATGAGCAGAAGAAGTGGACAGATGTTTCTCCAAAGAAGTCAGACAGATGGCCAGCACTCACATAAAAAGATGTTCAACATCGCTAATTTTTAGAGAAATGTAAATTGAAACCACAATGAAGTACAGCATGGCCCTCATTGAAAAGTCAACAAGCAGCAAATGCTAGAGACAGTGCGGAGAAAAGGGAACTCTCCCACACTGTTGGTAGGAATGTAAACTGGTGTAGCCACTATGGAGAACACTATGGAGATTCCTTAAAAAACTAAACTAGAACTACCAGCAATCCCACTCCCGGGCATAAATGCAGAAGTGATGAAAACTCTAATTCAAAAAGATACGTGCACCCCAACGTTCACAGTAGCAGTATTTATAATAGCCAATACATGGAAGCAACCTACATGTCCATTAACAAATAAATATATAAAGATACACATATACACACAAATGGAATACTAATCAGCCATAAAAAGAATGAAATACTGATTAATATGTTCTCATTCGTCTGTTCTGCTTGCCATAACAAAACATCATAGACTGGGTGGTTCATAAACAACAAATTTATTTTTCACAATTTGGGAGGTTGGATATCCAAGGTCAGAGTGGTAGGGACGGTCTAGTTAGGGCCCTCCTCAAAGCTGCAGACTTTGTGTTATATCGTTATATGGTGGAAGGGGTTAGAGAGCTCTGCCGGCTCTCTTTTATATGGGTACTGATATCCTTGGTAATGTCTTTGCCTTCCTTACCTAAGGTCGTCCCCAAAGCCGCACCTCCTAATATCATCACCATTTTTTTTAAAAGTCACTCAAAGTTGTCTGAGTCTCTGTGACCCTATGAACTGTAACCCACCAGGCTCCTCTGTCCGTGGAATTATCCAGGCAAGAATACTGGAGTGGGTAGCCAGCTTCTTTCTCCAAGGGAGCCTCCTGATCTAGGGATCAAATCTGGGTCTCCTGCACTGCAGGCAGATTCTTTCCCAACTAGGCCACCAGGGAAGCCCTTAGGCACTAGGTTTCCAACATATAAACCTGGGAGGACACATTCAGAACACAGCAATTAACAAAATTCTCAAACTGGTACCTCTTACATAGGAACCGGTCATGAACAGTGCTTGAGGACCCTTGATAACTTCTAGGTTGGGCTTCCCTGGTGACCCAAGTACTGAATCCATGTGCCTAGAGCCAGTACTCCAGAACAAGAGAAGCCACTGGAATGAGAATGTTGTGTACCACAACAAAGAGTAGCCTCCACTCGCCACAAATAGAGAAAGCCAGCACACAGCAACAAAGACCTAGTGAAGCCATAAATAAATAAATAACCTTCTAGATTGTGGAAGGCTTAGAGTTCCAGAAGATAATCCATTTTGCTCACACTTTTAAACCTCTATGTGGTTTCCTAAGTTATTCAGAGCCCTTAGCATAACAAGCTCAATGTAAGAATTTATACAGACACCACCAGACACCACCCTAATGGCAGAAAGTGAAGAGGGAATAAAGAGCCTCTTGATGATAGTGAAAGGGGAGGGTGAAAAAGCTGGCTTAAAACTCAACATTCAAAAATTAAGATCATGGCATCCAGTCCTGTCACTTTATGGCAAACAGACGGGGAAAAAAATGAAACAGTGACAGTCTTTATCTTCTTGGGCTTCAAAATCACTGCAGATGGTGACTGCAGCCATGAAATTAAAAGACGCTTACTCCTTGGAAGGAAAGTTATGACCAACCTAGACAACATATTAAAAAGCAGAGACATTACTTTGCCAACAAAGGTACGTCTAGTCAAGGCTATAGTTTTTCCAGTGGTCATGTATGGATGTGAGAGTTGGACTTATAAAGAAAGATGAGCGCAGAAGAATTGATGCTTTTGAACTGTGGTGTTGGAGAAGACTCTTGAGAGTCCCTTGGACTGCAAGGAAATCCAACCAGTCTGTCCTAAGGGAGATCAGTCCTGGGTGTTCATTGGAAGGACTGATGCTGAAGCTGAAACTCCAATACTTTGGTCACCTGATGTGAAGAGCTGACTCATTTGAAAAGACCCTGAGGCTGGTAAAGATTGAGGGCAGGAGGAGAAGGGGACGACAGAGGATGAGATGGTTGGATGGCATCACCGACTCAATGGACATGGGTTTGGATGGACTCCGGGAGTTGGTGATGGACAGGAAGGCCTGGCGTGCTGTGGTTCATGGGGTTGCAAAGAGTCAGACACGACTGAGCGACTGAAATGAACTGAAAATACAAAAACCTTAAGTGTACACTCAGTGAGTTTCTATAAATATGCCATAATGTTTTTGAGATTTATCCATGAGGTTACATGTATCATTAACTTTTTTTTTTGAACAGTGATTAGTATTACTTTGTATGGTATATGGTAGTTAAAACAACAACAACAACAACCTATTCTGATCGATGGGCACCGGGGCTGATTTCAGCTTTAGGCTATTATGAATAAAGCTCCTATGAATATTTTTGTATGTCTTTTTGTAGTGATATGCTTTCATTTTTTTAAGGTAAGATCCAGGAGTGAATCTCCTGGACCATAGGATAGGTATATGCTTACTTTGATAAGAATCTCCTAGACTTTTTTCTAAAGTGAGTGCACCAGTTTACACTCTCAACAATAAAACATGAGAATTCTGAGTACTTTAAAACCCTGCCAACGAGGGGGCGGTCCTAAGATGGTGGAGGAATAGGACAGAGAGACCACTTTCTCCCCCACAAATTCATTGAAGGATCATTTGAATGCTGAGCAAATACCACAAAACAACTTCTGAACGCTGATGGAGGAGACAAGGCACCCAAAAAGGCAGCCCATTGTCTTCGAAAGGAGATGGTTTATCATCGGTGCTATATGGACGGAGAAGTCTTGAGGCTACTGTAAAAATAAGACTGAAAGTCGAGGCAGGAGGCTTAAATCCGAAACTTGAGAACACTAGAAAACTCCTGGCTCCAGGGAATATTAATTGACAAGAGCTCATCTAAAAGCCTCCATACCTACACTGAAACCAAGCTACACTCAAGAGCCAACAAGTTTCAGAACATACATACCAAGCTAATTCTTCAACAATGTAGGAACATAATACAGAGCACAAAATTACAGGTGGTCAAAAGTCACACCAAACCCACAGACACCTCAAAACTCACTACTGGACATTTCACTGTACTCCTGAGAGAAGAGATCCAGCTCTACCCACCAGAACACCCACGCAAGCTTCCCTAACCAGGAAATCTTGACAAGCCACTCGCCCAACTCCAACCACAGGGAAGAACCTCCACAATAAAAAGGAACTGCAAACAGAGAGACCAGCATACAGAGAGACCACCCCAAACACAGCAACCTAAACAAGACGAAAAGGCAGAGAAATATTCAGCAGGTAAAGGAACATGATAAAAGCCCACCAAACCAAACAAAAGAGGAGGAGATGGGGAGTCTACCTGAAAAAGAATTCAGAATAATGACAGTAAAAATGATCCAAAATCTTGAAAACAAAATGGAGTTACAGATAAATAGTCTGGGGACAACAAATGAGGTGATGCAAGAAAAGTGTAACAAAGACCTAGAAGAAATAAAAAAGAGTCAATCTGCAATAGCTGAGATCAAAAGCACTCTGAACGGAACCAACAGTAGAATAACTGAAGCAGAAGACAGGATAAGTGAAGTGAAAGATAGAATGGTGGAAATAAATGAAGCAGACAGGAAAAAAGAAAAACGAATTAAAAGAAATGAGGACTGGGAAGACCCAGAGGAATTGGGTGGAGAAGGAGGTGGGAGGGGGGATCGGGATGGGGAATACGTGTAACTCTATGGCTGATTCATATCAATGTATGACAAAACCCACTGAAATGTTGTGAAGTAATTAGCCTCCAACTAATAAAAAAAAAAAAAAAAAAAAAGAAAGAAAGAAAGAAATGAGGACAACCTCAGAGACTTCTGGGACAATGTCAAATGCCCCAACATTCCAATCATAGGAGTCCCTAAAGACGACGACAAAAAGAAAGGCCATGAGAAAATACTTAAGGAGATAATAGTTGAAAACTTCCCTAAAATGGGGAAGGAAATAGCCACCCAGGTCCAAGAAACCCAGAGAGTCCCAAACAGGATAAACCCAAGGCAAAACACCCCAAGACACATATTAATCAAATTAATGAAGATCAGACACAAAGAACAAATATTAAAAGCAGCAAGGGAAAAACAACAAATAACTCACAAGGGGATCCCCATTAGGATGACAGCTGAGCTTTCAATAGAAACTCTTCAAGCCAGAAGGGAATGGCAGGACATACTTAAAGTGATAAAACAAAAAACTCTACAACCCAGATTACTGTACCCAGTAAGGATCTCAATCAAATATAAAGGAGAAATCAAAAGCTTTACATACAAGCAAAATCTCAGAGACTTCAGCACCACCAAACCAGACCTTCAACAAATGCTAAAGGATCTTCTCTAGACAGGAAACACAGAAAAGGTTTATAAACTCAAACCAAAAACAACAAAGTAAATGGCAACGGGATCATACTTATCAGTAATTATCTTAAATGTAAATGGGTTGAATGCCCCAACCAAAGACAAGGACTGGCTAAACGGATAAATAAACAAGACCCCTACATATGCTGTCTAGAAGAGACCCACCTCAAACCTAGGAACACATACAGATGGAAATTGAAGCTGGAAAAAGATCTATCATGCAAATGGAGACCAAAAGAAAGCAGGAGTAGCAATACTCATATCAGATAAAATAGACTTTGAAATAAAGGCCGTGAAAAGAGACAAAGAGGGACACTACATAATGATTAAAGGGTCAATCCAAGAAGAAGATAAAAAAATTATAAATATATATGCACCCAACATAGGAGCACTGCAATATGTAAGGCAAATGCTAACAAGTATGAAAGGGGAAATTAACAGTAACACAATAACAGTGGGAGACTTTAATACCCCACTCACACCTATGGATAGATCAACTAAACAGAAAAATAGCAAGGAAACACAAACTTCAAATGATACAATGGACCAGTTAGACCTAATTGATATCTATAGGACATTTCACCCTAAAACAATGAATTTCACCTTTTTCTCAAGAACACACGGAACCTTCTCCAGGATAGATCACATCCTGGGCCGTAAATCTAGCCTCGGTAAGTTAAAAAAAATTGAAATCATCTCAAGTATCTTTTTTGATCACAATGCGGTAAGATTAGATGTCAACTACAGGAAAAAACTATTAAAAATACAAACATATGGAGGCTAAACAACACACTTCTTAGTAACCAACAAATCACAGAAGAAATAAAAAAAGAAATCAAAATTTGCATATAAACGAATGAAAATGAAAACACAACAACCCAAAACCTATAGGATTCAGTAAAAGCAGTGCTAAGGGGAAGGTTCATAGCAATATAAGCCTACCTCAAGAACAGGAGAGAAGTCAAATAAATAACCTAACTCTACACCTAAAGCAACTAGAAGAAGAAGAAATGAAGCACCCCAGGGTTAGTAAAGGAAAGAAAGCATAAAAATTAGGGCAGAAATAAATGCAAAAGAAACAAAGGAGACCATAGCCAAAATCAACAAAGTTAAAAGCTGATTCTTTGAGAAGATAAATAAAATAGACAAACCATTAGCCAGACCCATCATGAGTAAAAGGGAGAAGAATCAAATCAACAAAATTAGAAATGAAAATGGAGAAATGACAACAGACAACACATAAATACAAAGGATCATAAGAGACTACTATCAGCAACTATGGACAACTTGGAAGAAATGGACAAATTCTTAGAAAAGTATAACTTTCCAAAACTGAACCAGGAAGAAATAGAAAATCTTAACAGACCCATCAAAAGCATAGAAATCAAAACTGTAATCAGAAATCTTCCAACAAACAAAAGCCCAGGACCAGATGGCTTCATAGCTGAATTCTACCAAAAATTTAGAGAAGAGCTAACACCTATCCTACTCAAACTCTTCCAGAAAATTGCAGAGGAAGGTAAACTTCCAAACTCATTCTATGGGGCCACTATTACCCTAATACGAAAACCAGACAAAGATGACACACAAAAAAACTACAGACCAATATCACTGATGAACACAGACTCAAAAATCCTTAACAAAATTCTAGCAAACAGAATCCAACAGCATATTAAAAAGATCATACATCGTGACCAAGTGGGCTTTATACCAGGGATGCAAGGATTCTTCAATATTTGCAAATCAATCAAAGCGATACACCACATTAACAAATTGAAGAATAAAAACCATATGATTATCTCAATAAACGCAGAGAAAGCCTTTGACAAAATTCAACAGCCATTTATGATAAAAACCCTCCAGAAAGAAGGTATAGAAGGAAAATACCTCAACATAATAAAAGCCACATATGATAAACCCACAGCAAACATTATTCTCAATGGTGAAAAGTTGAAAGCATTTCCCATAAAGTCAGGAACAAGACAAGGATGCCCACTACTACTACTACTCTCACCACTACTATTCAACATAGTTTTGAAAGTTTTGGCCACAGCAACCAGAGAAGAAAAAGAAATAAAAGGACTCCAGACTGAAAAGAAGACGTAAAAGTCTCACTATTTGCAGATGACATGATCCTCTACATAGAAAACCCTAAAGACTCCACCAGAAAATTACTAGAGCTAATCAATGAATATAGTAAGTGAAGTGAAGCGAAGTCGCTCAGTCATGTCTGACTCTTTATGACCCCATGGACTGCAGCCTACCAGGCTCCTCTGTTCATGGGATTTTCCAGGCAAGCGTACTGGTGTGGGTTGCTATTTCCTTCTCCAGAATATAGTAAAGTTGTAGGATATAAAATTCACACACAGAAATCCTTTGCCTTCCTATACACTAACAATGAGAAAACAGAAAGAGAAATTAAGGAAACAATTCTATTCACCACTGCAGCAAAAAGAATAAAATACTTAGGAATAAATCTACCTAAAGAAACAAAAGACCTATATATAGAAAACGATAAAACACTGATGAAAGAAATCAAAGATGACACAAATAGATAGAGAAATATACCATGTTCGTGGATCAGAAGAATCAATATGGTGAAAGTGAGTATACAACGCAAAGCAATCTACAGATTCAATGCAATCCCCATCAAGCTACCAATGGTATTTTTCACAGAACTAGAACAAATAATTTCACAATTTGTATGGAAATGCAAAAAACCTTGAATAGCCAAAGTAATCTTGAGAAAAAAGAATGGAACTGGAGCAATCAACCTGCCTGACTTCAGGCTCTACTACAAAGACACAGTCATCAAGACAGTATGGTACTGGCCCAAAGACAGAAATATAGATCAATGGAACAAAATAGAAAGCCCAGAGATAAAAGCACACACCTATGGACATCTTATCTTTGACAAAGGAGGCAAGGATATACAATGGAGAAAAGACAATCTCTTTAACAAGTGGTGCTGGGAAAACTGGTCAATCACTTGTAAAAGAATGAAACTAGAACACTTTCTAACACCATAGACAAAAACAAACTCAAAATGGATTAAAGGTCTAAATGTAAGACCAGAAACTATAAAACCCCTAGAGAAAAATATAGGCAAAACACTCTCTGATATAAATCACAGCAGGATCCTCTATGACCCGCCTCCCAGAATATTGGAAATAAAAGCAAAAATAAACAAATGGGACCTAATGAAACTTAAAAGCTTTTGCACTACAAAGGAAACTATAAGCAAGGTGAAAAGACAGCCTTCAGAGTGGGAGAAAATAATAGCAAATGAAGCAACTGACAAAGAATTAATCTCAAAAATATACAAGCAACTCCTGCAGCTCAATTCCAGAAAAATAAGTGACCCGATCAAAAAATGGGCCTAAGAACTAAACAGACATTTCTCCAAAGAAGAAATACAGATGGCTAACAAACACATGAAAAGATGCTCAATATCACTCATTATCAGAGAAATGCAAATCAAAACCACAATGAGGTACCATCTCACGCCACTCAGAATGGCTGCTATCAGAAAGTCTAGAAACAATAAATGCTGGAGAGAGTGCAGAGAAAAAGGAACCCTCTTACACTGTTGGTGGGAATGCAGACTAATATAGCCACTATAGAGAACAGTGTGGAGATTCCTTAAAAAACTGGAAATAGAACTGCCATATGACCCAGCAATCCCGCTGCTGGGTATACACACTGAGGAAACCAGGATTGAAAGAGACACATGTATCCCAATGTTCATCACAGCACTGTTTACAATAGCCAGGACATGGAAGCAACCAAGATGTCCATCAGCAGATGAATGAATAAGAAAGCTGTGGTACATATACAGAATGGAATATTACTCAGCCATTAAAAAGAATTCATTTGAATCAGTTCTAATGAGGTGGATGAAACTGGAGCCTATTATACAGAATGAAGTAAGTCAGAAAGAAAAACACCAATACAGTATATTAACACATAAAAATGGAATTTAGAAAGATGGTAATGATGACCCTATAAGTGAGATAGCAAAAGAGACAGAGATGTAAAGAACAGACTTTTGGACTCTGTGGGAGAAGGTGAGAGTGGGATGATTTGAGAGAATAGCATTGAAACATGTATATTATCATATATGAAATAGATCACCAGTCCAGGTTCGATGCATGAGACAGGGTGCTCAGGGCTGGTGCACTGGGATGACCACGAGGGATGGGATGGGGAGGGAGGTGGGAGGGAGGTTCAGGATGGGGAACACATGTATACCCATGGCTGATTCATGTGAATGTATGGCAAAAACCACCACAATATTGCAAAGTAAATTAAAATTAAAATTAAAAAAAAAAAGTAAAACAAAACCCCCCGCCAACATTGGTATTGCCAATATTTCTAATTTTAGGCATACTCGTAGTTATATAATATTATCTCATAATGGTTTCAATTTGCATTTCTTGGATGACTGACACTGATTAGTTCATGACCATTTCCATATCTTACTTTGTGAAGTTTCTGTTTAAGCTGTCCATTTTCAAAAAATGGTTTGGCTTCCTCTTCTTAAGTTGTAGGAGTTCTTTATATAACCATGACATCAGCTCTTTGTCACATATATATTTGGAATAATTTTTCCTAGTCTTCAATATTCATTTTCTTAATTCTGTCTTTTGATAAGCATATGTTTTAATTTCTATGAAGTATAATCATGTTTTTTTCTTTTTTTGGTTATCAGTTTTTGTGACCTAAGAAACTTTTGCCAGTTATAGAAATTATAAGTGGCAAAAGATTCAATTAATAATTTAATTATTAATTAAATTCCGAAGCCATGAAACTATTCCATGCTTTCCCCTAAAAATTTTGTTGTTTTCTATTTTAAGTTTATGTCTTTGCTCTACCTCAAGTTAATCCTTGTGTTTGATATGAGGTAGAGGTTGAGGTTCCGTTTCTTTCATATGGATATTCATTTTTCCAGCACTATTTGTGGAAAAAACTTTTCTCTCCTGATTGGATTGCTTTGGTGCCTTTAACAAATTTCCCATAAATGCAAGTCTAATTTCTGGGTGCTCTTTTCCACTGATCTATTTGACATGTCAGTATTACACTATCTTTTTTTTTGTTTTGTTTTATACTATATTGATTACTGTGGGTTGATAGTAAGTCTTGAAACCAGGGAGGGTTAAGTCCTCCAACTTGTTCTTATTCAAGATTGATTTGGCCACTCTTAAGTCTTCAGCATTTCTGCATAAATTTTGGAATCATCCAGTTAATTTCTAGGAAAAAGTTTGCTGCAATTCTTATTGGAATTGCATTCAGGTTACAGGTTGCTTTGTGGAGAACTGACATATTAATGATACTGGGTCTTCCATATCCTTTGATGTTTTACTTTACTGATTATATAATCTAAACTTATCTAGCCATATGTTAGTTTCTTATTATCTGCTTATTGTGTATTCAATCCTTTATTTAAATACTTTAATTATTATATATTCAAATTGGATAATTCCAATATATAAAGCCTATGAGGTCTTCAATCTGTTTTTATTTGTTTCTGTTAACACTATTTCACACTGGCTCATTTCTTTGGTATTTGGTCATTTTAAAATTGTGACTTCACATCTTACTAAAGTTTATCAGTGGGAACCCTGACTGCCTAAATTGGGGCTGAATTTAATAAATTCTGAAAAACATTTATATTTCTTCTTCTGGAGGCAAGGGTAAGGGGTATGCCACTAAAGAGGAATTATTTCATTCTTCTTCCAATGTCCTACCCTGAGGTAAATAAAGCTCTCAGGTTCAACCAGCTCTCTTTACAGAAGTCAAGACTTAAATGAGCTCATGTATCTGGTTTCCCCAACTGCTAATTACTCAGAATTTGGGTTTCCCTATGCATCTTATTCTTGAGAATAGAGGAAAGGTCTTTCAGAGATTTCCTTTTCTTCTTAGGAAAAACGATATATAAAAATCACAGGTTTTTGCTGTTGCAATTTTCTAAGATCTATTTCTACATTAGTGAGAGGGTGCCTCATACCCTGCGGTTTATTATTATAAGGCTGGAAATGGAGTACTCCACTGGGTTTTTAAGTTATGATTTACCATTAAAAGATCTTAGCTAAGATCTTACATGTAAAAATTATATATCTGCTAAAATGAAAAGAGTTAAACCCATGATATTTTTGAAGAGATATATAGTAATCTCAGTTATAAAAAAAAAAAAAAACTAAAATAAGATCAGTTATTTGATATGAGAAAACATAGGAATAACCTATAATCTCCATAAACCAGTCCTTTAAAAAATTATATTGGCACTGAAAGAACATGATAAACAAAATAACCCCTTGGCAGTACTCATGTTCCATTTAATTTTCCCTTGAGGACAGAAACTACAGGATAACTTCATGACAAGTAAAAATTACTAAAGTTTTTGAATCACTACCTAAAACTTAGTTCATTTAATGTTTCTATTTTAAAACACCAACACAGATGTTTGGCCTGTCAGCCTTGAAACTCTATGCTTTTGTAAAAAAATGTTCAGAATGTTATGCTAAATCCCCACAAGTATTGTAACAAGAATATAAATATTAATAAATCCCAAGTTGGTAAATAAGTGATTCAATAAAATAAAAGTCACATATGAATGCATTTATAACTGAAAAGAGCCTCTCTATAATGGAACAAAGACAAGATCTAATTTTATGAAATACTGAATTACAAAACATTAAGAGCTCATTAGTGCAGGTGCAACTGGAAGCAGCAACAACAACAAACCCAAGCTTCCCCCTGACAGAATATGATTATTCAAATGAAAAGGAGTATTCTTCTAGCCCAAGGGTACCTGGTTATTCTGTAATCAATTACTAATTAGTTTATACTAAAATTAAGTTTAGAGAAAGCCTTCTAATGTAGTTCTTCAGTTAATTACAGTGCATAAAATACAAATGGAAAAAAGCCTCCTAAAATAGTTATCACCAGGTAGAGGGAGCCAGGATATTATCTAACTTTAGGACTTCTGGTAACCTAGATCTCTTAATCAAATTCTTTTGTTCTCTGTAATGACAGTATCAAAGTAACTGAAAGAAAGGAACAGAAGTAGCAGAAGACTTGTGATTTTTACAGCAAACAAATTATGTCTTATTCTTCTCATAAAGTTTCAATAATTTCCTTCCTACAAAAATGAGAATCCTTTTCTGTTATAAAAAATCCTTGTTATATGTTTTAGATAATTTAATTATGCTTATGTGTATGTGTGTGTTTCAAGCAGAGAAAAGTTTAAATGGAAGTCAAAACTCTTCTAAACTGTATATGTCAGAGATAATCATTACTAAGGATTTAGTGTAAATATCCTTCTAGATTTTCATTATAATATACATACATACATATAATTTTAGGTCAAAATAGAATTATATCTACCTTATGTACCCCTGGTGGCTTAGATGGTAAAGAATCTGCCTGCAATGCAAGAGATCTGGGTTCAATCCCTGGGTTGGGATGATCTCCTGGAGGAGGGCATGGCAACCCACTCTAGTATTCCTGCCGAAGGAATCCCCATGGACAGAGGAGCCGGGCGGGCTATAGTCCACGGAGTTGTAAAGAAATAATCAGACACAAGTGAGTGACTAAGCACTACCTTATGTATCTTCCTGTGTGCCCACCTCACAACATGTAACAGAAGTTTTTTCCTATAGGTACATATTATAGAGCTACCTCTTTTATTTTAGTAGCCGAACAGCATTCCAAAGAATTATTCTACCATACTTACATTAATTTATATCCAAATGGTAAACATTTAGGATGCATTTAATGTTTGATGTGATAAACTATTATAGCTAGTCTCTTACACTCTAAAATAATTTATTTCCAGTAGAGGTAAATTACCTCTTATCTTGTAAATTTGCTTTTAACAAACCACAAAGTGCTTGTTACAAGATTACATTTTTCATTCTAGCTTTTAAGTTAGAATTTCTGAGAAAGATATTATCTGAAATGCATTTGAAAAGATAAATACACCCTGCAAAAAAATATAACAGTAGTACCCTAAGACATTAATGTGTATTATAAGGAAGACCTTAGTAGATATTTCTCCAAAGAAGACATACAGATGGCCAAGAGGTACGTGAAAAGATATTCAACATCACTAATTATTAGAAAAATGTAAATCAAAACTACTACCTCACAGAATGGCCATCATCAAAAAAATCCACAAATAATAAATGCTGGAGAGGATACAGGGAAAAGAGAACCCTCACGTGCTGTTGGTAGGAATGTAAACTGATACAGCCACTAGAGAGAACAGTATGGGGGTTCCTTAAAAAACTAAAAATAGAACTACTATCTAATCTGCCTGCAATGCAGAAGACCCCAGTTCAATTCCTGCGTCAGGAAGTAACCCTGGAGAAGGGACAGGCTACCTACTCTAGTATTCATGGGCTTCCCTGGTGGCTCCCATGGTAAAGAATCTGCCTACAGGGCAGGAGACCTGGGTTCAATCCCTGGGTTGAAGACCCCCGGAGGAGGGCATGGCAACACTTGCCTGGAGAATCCCTATGGACAGAAAAGTCAGGCGGGCTACAGTCCATGGGGTCACAAAGAGTCAGACACAACTGAATGAGTAAGCACAGCATACAGCACCATAGAATCCAGCAATCCCAATATTTGCTGCAGCACTACTTGCAACAGGGAGGATATGGAAGCCACCTAAATATCCATCAACAGATGTAGATAAATAAGATGTGGTACATATAAACAAATCCTGAAAGATGATGCTGTGAAAGTGTTGCACTCAATATGCCAGAAAATTTGGAAAACTCAGCAGTGGCCCCAGGACTGGAAAACGTCAGTTTTCATTTTAATCCCAAAGAAAGGCAATGCCAAAGAATGCTCAAACTAGCACACAACTGCACTCATCTCACACGCTAGTAAAGTAATGCTCAAAATTCTCCAAGCCAGGCTTCAGCAATACGTGAACCGTGAACTTCCAGATGTTCAAGCTGGTTTTAGAAAAGGCAGAGGAACCAGAGATCAAACTGTCAACATCCGCTGGATCCTTGAAAAAGCAAGAGAGTTCCAGAAAAACATCTATTTCTGCTTTATTAACTATGCCAAAGCCTTTGACTGTGTGGATCACCATTAACTGTGAAAAATTCTGAAAGAGATGGGCATACCAGACCACCTGACCTGCCTCTTGAGAAACCTGTATGCAGATCAGGAAGCAACAGTTAGAACTGGCCATGGAACAACAGACTGGTTCCAAATAGGAAAAGGAGTACGTCAAGCTGTATATTGTTACCCTGCTTATTTAACTTATAAGCAGAGTACATCATGAGAAACACTGGGCTGGATGAAGCACAAGCTGGAATCAAGTTTGTCGGGAGAAATATCAATAACCTCAGATATGTAGATGACACACCACCCTTATGGCAGAAAGTGAAGAGGAACTGAAGAGCCTCTTATGAAAGTCAAAAAGGAGAGTGAAAAAGTTGGCTTAAAGCTCAACATTCAGAAAACTAAGATCATAGCATCTGGCCCCATTACTTCATGGCAAATAGATGGGGAAACAGTGGAAACAGTGGGTGACTTCATTTTGGGGGGCTCCAAAATCACTGCAGATGGTGACTGCAGCCATGAAATTAAACGATGCTTACCCCTTGGAAGCAAAGTTATGACCAACCTAGACAGCATGTTAAAAAGCAGAGACATTAGTTTGTCAACAAAGGTCCGTCTATTCAAGGTTATGGTTTTTCCAGTGGTCATGTATGGATGTGAAAGTTGGACTATAAAGAAAGCTGAGAGCCTAAGAATTGATGCTTTTGAACTGTGGTGTTGGAGAAGACTCTTGAGAGTCCCTTGGACTGCAAGGAGATCCAACCAGTCCATCCTAAAGGAGATCAGGCCTGGATGTTCATTGGAAGGACTGATGTTGAAGCTGAAACTCCAATACTTTGGTCACCTGATGCGAAAAGCTGACTCATTTGAAAGGACCCTGATGCTGGGAAAGATTGAGGGCAGGAAGAGAAGGGGACGACAGAGGATGAGATGGTTGGATGGCATCACTGACTCAATGGACATGGGTTTGGGTGGACTCCGGGAGTTGGTGATGGACAGAGAGGCCTGGTGTGCTGCGGTTCATGAGGCTGCAAAGAATCAGACAAGACTGACCAACTGAACTGAACTGAACATATACACAGTGGAATATCACTCAGCTATAAAAGGAACAAAATTGGGTCATTTGTACAGACAGGATGGACCCAGAGTCAGAGTAAAGTTAAGTCAGAATGAGAAACAAATATTGTATATTAACGCATACATGTGGAATCTAGAAAAATGGTACAGATGAACCTATCTACAGAGACGAAGACATGGAGAATGGAAGTGTGGGCATGGAGTGGGGTGTTGGGGGAGGGATGAATTGGGAAATGGGGACTGATGTATGTGCACCACCATGTGTAAAACAGATAGCTAGTGGGAACCTGTTGTTCCTGTTGTATAATGCCGGGAGCTGAACTTCATGTTCTGGGATGATTTAGAGGGATGGGATGGAGGAGGTGGGAAGGAGGGTCAAGAGGGAGGGGAAATATATATATGTAAACCGATAGCTGATTCGCTTTGTTGTACAACACTGTAAAGCAACTAAAACCCAAGGAAAAAAATGATACAATTAATACCCATATACATAGGTTAAGAAATAGATTATGAACTGAATAATTCACTTATCATTTGGATTACCCACCATTCATTGCCCTCTATTTTAACAGTACAACTGAAAACTGACTGAAAAGGGATAGCAAAAATATAGACATTAAGTAACATAGTACTGAATGTTTCAAAGATGACTTTTCACTTCAGAAAGCTTACTTATAGAACTAGTAAAATAACCTAGTATTTTTCAAGAAAAAAAAAAGGAAGAATAAAAAAACTCCTAATATTTATGCTAAGCAATACATAAATGTTTGTAACAGAAATGCTACGAATATCAGCTTTTCATATTATCAGATGTGGAAGGTTTAAGAACCTGATATACTAGTAATTATTGAACTGCCTGGGGAAAAAAGTATTATTCTCAAATGAGAACAGAAATTTGAAAGAACTAAAAGTTACCTGTAGAGTACAGTTCATCATCCTTATTATGTAGTCAAACTGCTGATGATCTAGTATTGCCCGGTTCTGCTGAACATGTAAACCCAGCTCATCAGTGAGACACTGTCTTGCTGCCTTTCCTTTAAGGGCTCTCAATGCAGCAGGAAGAGTCTGAGGACATAAGAGGCAGACATGAACAGGAGGTTTCACTGGAAAAAAAAAAACTTTAAATCATGCTAACTCATACACATCCTGTAAACCATTTAACAGAGCTATTAGAATTAGAAAAGGGTTGATTTGCTGTTAAGGACAACATGGATTTATAGTGATTTTTTAAATTTGTAAGGCAGCATGAAAATAAACAGGACTGGTTTATGTGATACATTTAAAAAACATTAAACTTCATTAAAAAAAAATTATCAAAACTGTGGCCACCAAAATAACTGCTGCTTCAGATTCTGAGTCAAAACCATGGATACTTGACATGTTCTTTCATAACTGGCCACATCTCCGTGGCAAGAACAGAAGGAAAAACTAAAATGACAAGAATCATGGGAGATTTTATTCTTTTAAAGTGATTAGCAACTTAATCATTACTCAGTTTTAATTTATGACTGGAAAATTCTGCAATCCCTTCTATTTCAAAAGCATAATTAAGAAGGAAAAAACTCAGAGCAACAAATATAAATCTCTGAGTTTACATACTAAAACTCTTCCACTTCCTCACCCACAAGAATGCCTCTTCCAGTTCACCTTTAGAGCCTGATTTACTTTACATAAAGTAGTATTAATAATAGGCTTATTTAACTTTGAACACATAAAATGAGAACAAAGGAGCAAATAAGAAGGAAGGAAAAGACTGAGAGTAGGAAGTCCTACTATTGTTACAAGGGGCACAAGAAACAGTGTGAAAACTGAAAGCGAGAGAAGCAAAAGAAAGTCTGTTTAATAATCATAAGAAAAAATGGATTCAAAAAAACTCAAAACACAGACTTGAGGGTCATTAAGAGGATAAACCGACTCGATGGGCATGGGTTTGGGTAGACTCTGGGAGTTGGTGATGGACAGGGAAGCCTGGCGTGCTGTAATTCATGGGGTCGCAACGAATTGGACACGACTGAGCGACTGAACTGAACTGAACTGAAGTGGATAAAAACTTTGTTTCACAAGCTTTACTAGCCCCATGTAACAAATGCTCAAAACTATGACAAGTCACTAAGAAAAGGTGACATTAATGTTTAATATGTGTTACTAAAGAAGGCAAGAAAATGTGCTATTAAAGTACACATTAAAGGCATATTTAAATGAAGACCAAAATTTTTATAATTCATTACTTGCTTTAACTAGATTTTTTGTAATAAAATTATATTTTAAATGTTTTTAAGTCTCTTGATGAAAGTGAAAGAGGAGGGTGGAAAAGCTGGCTTAAAGCTCAACATTCAGAAAATTAAGATCATGGCATCCGGTCCCATCACTTCATGGCAAATAGATGGGGAAACAGTGGAAACAGTGGCTGACTTTATTTTTGGGGGCTCCAAAATCACTGCAGATGGTGACTGCAGCCATGAAGTTAAAAGATGCTTGCTCCTTGGAAGGAAAGTTATGACCAACCTAGACAGCATATTAAAAAGCAGAGACATTACTTTGTCAACAAAGGTCCGTTTCGTCAAGGCTATGATTTTTCCAGTGGTCATGTATGGATGTGAAAGTTGGACTATAAAGAAAGCTGAGAGCCTAAGAATTGATGCTTTTGAACTGTGGTGTTGGAGAAGACTCTTGAGAGTCCCTTGCACTGCAAGGAGATCCAACCAGTCCATCCTAAAGGAGATCAGTCCTAGGTGTTCATTGGAAGGACTGATGCTGAAGCTGAAACTCCAATACTTTGGTCACCTGATGTGAAGAACTGACTCATCTGAAAAGACCCTGATGCTGGGAAAGACTGAAGGCAGGAGGAGAAGGGGACGACAGAGGATGAGATGGTTGAATGGCATCACCGCCTCAATGGAGATGAGTCTGAGTAAACTCCAGAAGTTGGTGATGGACAGGGAGGCCTGGCTTGCTGTGGTTCATGGGGTCGTGAAGAGTCGGACATGACTGAGGGACTGAACTGAACTGACTGAAGTTTCTAAATAACATGCCGAAATAGAATTAAATGAACAATGTTTAAAAGTTTCGGGGGGGGGAGGGGAATGACTATCAATATTTCAGGCTTGGCTAAGAGTTTAGACACTGTTCATTTAAAATGATAAAAACAATGAAAGAATACTTTACAAGAAAAAGGTATGGAAACAGAGGAGAGGTCAGTTGGCAAGCTAAACACAGAAACCTGAAAGGGACATGATGAATGTTTACTTCGGAATGATGGCATTTTATTACCTTTTCAGTCTCCAATGTCTTATTTTCAAATATGAATGAAATGCAGTTTCTAACAACTTCCAATCTCTGTGCACTGTTGAAAACTGTTGTCACTTTATCCATTATTGAAACTATTAAAGGGATATAAAGAAAACACAAATTAAATTCTTTTGGCAATAATAAAAGCAAGGGGAATATTACTGTTTACAGTTTATATGACTCTGTTTACATGACAAAAACATAAGCCTTTATTTCCCCCTTGTTACATGACACTGAAGGTACTTCATTACTTTGATTACATTTCTATGTTGTGAAGTGATAGGCTAATCAATAGCTTATTGAAGATAATTTCACAGGATAGATGCTAATACTGTACTTATCTCTTACACAAATTAATTCACGTTGCACAGTAAAATTTTATTAAGCAAAGATAAACATCTCTTTTTTTAACCTTTAGTTGTAAACAAACAGGTAAGAAATGTGTCAGGTACAAGATCATGACAAACACAGCTAACACTCATATGTAAGAGGACTGACTACTAACAGGAAAAGAAGCTGATATTTATAACATATTACCAAAGAAAAACCACATATCACAAAAAATTAGGTTCTAAAAATCTGAGTATAGGTGACCTGAAGAAGCGCTGCACACAAACAAAAGTGATCATGGCCAAAGAATTGCTTTACAAACTTGGAGAGTCACTTTTCAGTTCTGTGAACTTCGTACTGTCAACTTTACAAGATTGGATAATTCTAGTGTACTATATAAGCTAAAATTACTTAAAACAAATGTAACTTATTAAAAGAATACTAGAAGATATAAATTAAATCAGTATTCATTAAATAAAAAGTATAATTTCACAAAGAACTACACAATATCATTTGTACAAATCAGGTAGTAGCTATAATTCTTAAGCCTTATATTTTATGATTGCTCTTACCTAACAAGAAAAACCATAATACCATACTCTTGGCCTTCTTTTCATTTCATCAATATGAAATTTTACATTCTTCAAACAATTTTTTAAACTTAAAAAATTTTAAATAATTATGAGCTTACACAAAGTTACAAATTAGTAACAGAGAAGATCCATGCACTCATCACCCAACTTCTCCAAATGGTGGTATCTTACCTAACTATAGTGCTTTATCAGAATCAGGAAATCAATCTTACTTGGTTTTTACTAGTTCTCTTGAAATCATTTAAAATTATGTAACATTAATGACCATGATGGTAAAATAGATTAGTTCATATGACTTTCTCTGTCTGAAATGTGCATTCTTTATTTTGTACTCTGGAGTTTCCCACATGTGGAGGTCTATGGCATAGACAGAAACTGAAATTGATCATATTTAGAGTAGAAAATGTCTCAGTCTCCAAGTAAGATCACATATTTTAGAGAGCAACACCTTTAACCTATTTTTATAAATTTTTAATTCTAAAATCTCTTTCATAGCATTTTAAATTTTCTTTAGGATGAACCATTAAAAATCCCACCTTTTAAAATAATGAATCTGTTTACCATCTGGAAATAATTACTTTCCTTTGGAGACTATGACTCAGTTCATTCCCAGGAGAAAGTTCTTCACTTAGAGTTTGATATATCAGGGATTGGCCAAATCCTCAGCTGTGGCATTCTAATACTAGCTTTCTAACAGTTGATAACAACTCTGGTTTATGAGTATTCAACTTTTCAGGTCTTCCTTCTTAAGGTTCTGGCTTTCAAATGCTATTTTTAGCTGTTCATCATCACTCTGGCACCTCTGAGGAATAGCTGGAAAGTAATTAACTTCTCAAAATGTGAATGGTTCTTAAAGTGACATAGCAATTCTACATTCATATTAAATGGGTATCATGTAAGATGAAACATTCATACTTTTAAAATTTTAATACAAGGAAAATCCTGATTCTGATCAACTTAAATGAATCAGAAAGTTGGACAGAGGTCCCTGCATTCATCTTTCACTCATTCATTCATCATTCTTTCATTTATTTGTTCATTCATTCAAAATGAATGCAGTCCATGCAGGGACAAATACCGAGTCATATGTATTTCTCTCACTGACTACAATGAGAGATTCCATATGCATATAAAAAATTTGATGTTGACTGAAAATGAAAGTAAAGAGATTATACAAAAATAAACAAGCAGATAAAAATTTAAACCAACTTCATGTGTGTTTTTAAGGAAAGCATTCGACTAAGTTATGAATATTAAACTTAAAAGATGAAACCCTTCAAAAAGTAACTACCCTAACACATTGGCTTCTCCATTTTCTTCTCCATGTGAAAGTATAATCAACACTTAATATAAGCTGGTAATATGTAGGGAAATTATAGCAAATTAGTATTAGTAAGTAAATAATAAGTAATATTCACATTATTATATAATATCCCTGACCAGGGATCAAAGCTGCGTCCCCTGCATTGGGAGCATGGAGTCTTAGCCACTGGATCACCACGAAGTCCCTGTGTCTTATATCTTGATTAAAAGTTTACCTTTAAAACAAACAAATGGATAAATACATACCAACAGGTGGACCTGCAGGCACAACACACTTCTTTTCCACTCTTGAAGCAGGAGGTGCATTCTGATTCTTAGCAAGATTTTCCTGTATTAACTCCTGTACCCGAGTTTCATTAATTTTAGGGAAAGGAAGAATATGAACTCGCAAGTGGGATCCTTCTGTTGGGCGTGGAACTTTCTGAAATGCCATATGAGGGTTTGGATTCTCCTGCAATATTAAACATAGGTAAGATTATTCAAAAGTTAAAATAACAATGGCAGATTGTTGGCCAGAGGAACAGAAACTGAAATCAGACAGGTGAGAGACTGTACATACATTCAGATATATATCATAAAATAGAGAGTCCTGGAATACATAAGCTACCAGCAGCATCTGATACAGCTGATCGATCACTCTTTTTGCTCTTCAACACACACTTTCTTCACTTGGTTTGTAGATTTCTTGCTACATCTTTGTCTATTTTTTATCTCCCTAATCTCTTAACTATGTGAATATCCCAGGGCTCAGACCACAGGCCTCTTTTCTATTTACATTTAGTTCCTTGGTGAAAACTTACAGTCACGTATTTTTAACTACAAGAACACTAATGATTCACAAATTTGGGTCTCCAAGTAAGTGTCCTCCTGAACTCCATATCCATATATTCAACAATCTGCAAATACTGTTTCCATTTGGATTTAAAACATCTTGAATATATGTTCAAAAGGAACACTTAATATTCATCTCCTCCAAAATTGCTATCTACAGTCTCCCTCACTTCAGTAATCATTAACGCCTTTCTCTAATACCCCATTATCCATTCCTGTGCAAACCTTTAAATTGTCTTTAAAATATGTCTAAAAAATAAAATAAAATAAAATATGTCTATATCCTGACCACTTTTCAACACACTTTGGTTTAAGTCGGCATCTCTTTCAAATTGCTACAGAACAGTCTCCTAACCTCTCTCCCTGCTCCACGCTTGCTCCCACTCTCACTCTATTTTTAACACTGCAGACAGAGTGATCTAGCTAAAGCATGTCAAATTATTATCTACTTGTTCATAATGAGTGGGACACGATGTTGAACATCTATCAGGACCAGGCTAGTTAAATTAATTTTGTCAGCTGATATTTTCATAGACCCTCAGAGTTGGCATGGAGTTTTATCCAGACACTACTTACGTAGAATTCTATTTCAAATACTACAGGCAGAGTGGAATCCATACTTTTTACAAAGTTCCATATGAAAGGCTACCATACAATCATTCTTAGGCCAACTCTTACATTTACCATTCGGTGAAACCAGAAAATTTCTTTTTCCTTCTGAACCTGCATTATTTATGTTGTACATTAAGCTCAATACTGCCCTACATATTCTCTGGACAGTTAAAATGGCCAGCCATCATCATCTACCAGAGCTGCTCCCCACAATTCTTTCTGATTATTTGGCCCAAACCCACATAAAGGGAAGGCAGGATCATAGTAGAGGTTAAAGGGAGCATATGTGAGTAACAGAATGGAAAATATACTCCTGTAAGTGTTAGAAAGTCTGGGTTCTGGTTTCTGCTCTGCTCATTATGTGATGCTGGATGAACAGCTCAGCCTAAGTCCATAAAGGCGCGCCTTGTCTTCTTGCACTTCACTTTACTGAGCTTCATCAGCTCAGTTCAGTCGCTCAGTCGTGTCCGACTCTTTGCGACCCCATGGACTGCAGCACACCAGGCCTCCCTGCCCATCACCAACTTCTGAAGTTCACTCAAACTCATGTCCATTGAGTCGGTGATGCCATCTAACCATCTCACCCTCTGTCATCCCCTTCTCCTCCTGCCCTCAATTCTTCCCAGCATCAGGGTTTTTTCAAATGAGTCAGTTCTTTGCATCAGGTGGCCGAAGTGTTGGAGTTTCAGCTTCAGCATCTGAACTTCATAGTTACTACCTTTTTGACAAATCGAAGGTTTGTGACAACCTTATGTCAAACAAGTCTATTAGCATCATTTTTTTCCAACAGCATTTGTTCACTTTGTGTTTCTGTGTCATGTTTTGGTAATGCTCATAATATTTCAAACTTTTTCATTATTATATGTGGTAAGGTGATCTGTGGTCAGGGATCTTTGATGTTATTATTGCAAAAAGATTATGACTTACTGAAGGCTCACGTGATGGTTAGCATTTATTTTTTTTAACAAAAATAATATTTTAAAATTAAGGCATGTACATTGTTTCTTTTAGACACAAATACTATTGCACACAACAGACTACAGTATAGTGTAAACACAACTTTTATACACACTGGGAAACCAAAAAATTCACATGACTCACTTTATTGTGATACTTTTCTGCAACTCACAATATTTCCAAGGTATGCCTATACTTACACTTTTATTAAATGATTCCTGAGAGGGTGAAATCAGGTCAAAAACTTGTTCCTGCCAAAGTAGCTCTCATATACACTTTGTATTCCCCCCCAATATATAAAGCTATATTAGCAAAGACAGAAAAAAATAAGTAAATTCCTAAGCCAAGTCTTCACAATCACCACTATCTAAACTATATGCTGAAAAAACTGTTCTAAATTTACACCAGGATTAACACCAATATCACTGGTCTGGAGTTTCTGAAATTTTACCCTTTTCTAAAAGCAGTATGTTCTCTGTTCTTTAAACACAATATCTAAGATACTTTATCTTCTCAAAAATTATAAATATAAATTTTCTAAAACTCATTAGACAGATAATTCTTTCAGGCTAGGGAGGTAATTCATGTGAATTTTGAGTTCTGAGTCATTTAAAGTATATTCTTCAGTACTTCTATTTCTATATATACTTATTTTCTTTATAGTAAAATTAAAGCTAAATATATTTCCTATGATGTAAATAATATTTATTAAAATGAATTTTAAAACATGGAAAAATAAAAGTAGAAAAGAAATCTCCTTAGTGATGATAATATCTTTTCTAGCATATTTTCTCTCTCTCTCTTACTACATATTCTTCTATCTTATTCCAAAAATAACTTAAGGTGGTTTAGAAAAATAAAGATATACATATTGATTGCTTCTAGTCAAAAATTCGGTAATGGTTACAGGTTCATTCTAAACCGCATAAGGAAGACTGAAGATCTAAAAATAGTCAAGGGAATTCTGAAGAAGAGTAAATGGAGAAGTCAAACTCTCCAGATTATAAAACTTACATAAACCTTTAATAATTAATACAGTATGGTAACTAGTATCACTGAGGGTTAAAGGGCTAATGAAATCAAGAAGCCCAGAAACAGGACTATGAGTGAAATTGTGATAGAGATGGGAGGCACTATAATTCAGAAGGAAAAGTTAAAACAGTTCAATGAAAGAGGGTAATATAACATAGTATTTTTAGCTCTTGGTCTCTGATGTCAGACTGCCTGGATTAAATCCTAGCTTAGCCACTCACTAGTAGTGTGACCTAGCGTAGTATCAATTCTCTTACTATTTGTGTTTTAGTTTCCTCATCTGTAAGGAAGATAATAATACAATACCTACTTCATAAGTTTCTTGTGAGAGTGGAACAAGTTATTATAGGAAAACTTTACAACACGCACACATATCTAAAGCTCTTTTCCAAAAGTCGAGAGTATATTCATCTGAAAAACATTCAGTCATTGCATATTCTATGGCATGACACCAAGCTTCTAAAACTAAAACCCCACTTCTTTTTCTATCATATCATCCATCTATTCCCATATACTTCCATCATATCACCAGCTACTTATATTTTTAACAATAGTATTCAATAAGGGTTTAAATAAAAAATCACTTATTAGAGAAAAGATATAGCTATTCATCACTAATAGTGTTTTTCTTCTCATAACCAAATCCATATACATTTTAGAACAATAAGCATCTAAACCAAAAATCACTTTAAAACAAAGTTCACTTTCTTCAGTTGTACAGATAGTCTTCATAAAATTCAAATTACGGGTTAAACTTACTGAATAATAATATATTTAACTGTATTTAGAAAATTCAAGAAAGGCTCATGCCCCAAGATCTAGTATTGAACACTAGTTGGTTTTCTGGCTGCCGTATCTGTACACTGCTGCCCTCTAACGGGCAGTATGGTAATTATAAAGGACCTCATTCACCACTTCACACCCAACTTGGTCATATAATGACTTCTGAGAAGACAGCAGAAATGAGAGACATTTTAAGGCTGGCTGAACTCTGCATGTTCTTGGAAACAAGTGATCTTATTTATAATTCCAAATGAATTTAGAACAATCCCTTGAAGACTACTGAGCTCATTAAAAACCGCAGACCAATTCCATTGTTTAATCACCATGTTGAAAGAAGAAAATGCATTATTTTCCAATAGAACAAAGAAGCAGCCAAATGGTCATCTTTGATTTTAGAGAAGTGCAAATATAAAGTAATAACTAAGGATTTAGACAACTACATACTTAAGGTGAACATAATTCTGTCCAAAGCAACAAGCTGGCAAAATGTACTATTGTTTAGAGGAAATTTTAAAGTTGGATAATGATTTTCAAGAAGTGAGCTCTGTAATTCTGCTTTTAGAGAATAGTCCATCAATGGGAAGTACAATGATTTTCTCAGACTTGAAAAACTGACACATAAACCATCTGGTCTGAAAACATGGATTTTCCTTTTGGCAAACTAAATGAGAATATGCCTAGGGCTTACAGAAAACAAGGCTGAGAAAGCATTTCAAATAAAAGCAAAACAAAACAAAAAGGCCCAAACTCTACTGGAAATTCAAAGTAGGCACACTGGGAAAAAAAGCTTCTTCTCAATGGTCTCAGTGATAAATCAATGTATTTCTCCCAGAGGTTACCAAGTTTCCCATACTAATTTAGGTATTTAATAATTATTTAATGTGCACCAATCATATCTAGAGCTGTTATACATACTCTTAAAAATCCATTCAAGTACAGCCAAAAGAAAACTATCATTGGGTTGAATCATTAAACACTGACAAAATGGACTTTTTGGACTTGCCTGGCTGTGAACACATTTGCTAGAATGAAACATCCTCAATTTTCCATCTCACAGGCCTTTCAATGATCACCTAACAGAATTAATATCTCATCCTTAATACAAAGAAATCTGGTGTATGACTTTAATATTTGATGTGCTGGTTGTCCTAATTCAAGGTTTATTGACCTTGACACTATCAACATTTTGAGCTAGATAATTCTTGTTTGGCAGTGAGGGGTGAGGGGGAAAGCGGGTGTCTTGTATATTGTAAACTGTTCAGAAGCACCACTGGCCTCTAATTAACTATAAGCCAGTAGTATACTCTCTGGTTTTGACTACTAAAAAATGTCTCCAGACACTGCCAAATTTCTAAGGGAACAAAGTTTGCCCCTGTTAGAACAACTGCTCTATTCATGACTCTAGAATGGAGGCTGCGTGTTCTAAGACATGTATCCTTTTTACAAATACCAAAAGAGCACAAGTGACTAGCTAAGAGACCTAATACTCTCACACAGCTGCTGGCATGCAAATTAAAGCCATAAAAGGTAAAACTACACACCTATTAAAATGGCTAAAGTTAAAACAACTGAGTACACCAAGTATTGGTGAAGATGCAAAGCAACAAAACTCTCATGTATTACTGGTGGGAATGCAAAATTGTATAGGCACTTAAGAAAACAGTCTGGAAATTTATCATCTTGATAACAAGAGTTATCATCTTGTCACCACTTTTCTAGCAGCCTATTCCTAATTACTCACTCAAGAGAAATAAATATGTTCACATAAAAACCTGTCAGATTGATTATATTCTTTGCAGTCAAAGATGGAGAAACTCTATACTGTCAGCAAAAACAAGACCTGGGGCTAACTGTGTCTCAGATAATGAGCTCCTTACTGCAAAATTCAGACTTAAATTAAAGAAAGTAGGGAAAACACTAGACCATTCAGGTATGACCCAAATCAAATCCCTTATGATCTTACAGTGGAGGTGACAAATCAATTCAAGGGATTATATCTTGCAGAGAGACTGCCTGAAGAACTATGGACAGAAGTTCGTAACACTGTATAGGAGGCAGTGACCAAAACCATCCCAAATAAAAAGAAATCCAAGAAGGAAAAATGATTGTCTGAGGAAACTTTACAAATAGCTGAGAAAAGAAGAGATGTGAAAAGTAAAGGAGAAAGGGAAAGATATAAGCAACTGAATGTAGAGTGCCAAAGAATAACAAGGAGAGATAAGAGAGCCTTCTTAAGAGAACAATGCAAAGAAATAGAGGAAAATGATAAAATGAGAAAGACTAGAGATCTCCTCAAGAAAACTGGATACCAAGGGAATATTTCATGCAAAAGATGCACACAATAAAGGACAGAAATGGCAAGCACCTAACAGAAGTAGAAGAGATTAAGGAGAGGTGGCAAGAATACACAAAAGAACTATACAAAAAAAGTCTTAAACTGCCCAGGAGAAACACAATGATGTGGTCACTCTCATCTAGAGTGGGGTATGAAGTCAAGTGGGCCTTGTGAAGCATTACTAAGAACAAAGCTGGTGAAGGCGATGGAATTTCAGCTGAGCTATTTCAAATCCTAAAAGATGCTGCTGTGAAAGTGCTGCACTCAATATGCCAAAATTTGGAAAACTCAGCAGTGGCCACAGGACCGGAAAAGGTCAATTTTCATCCCAATCCCAAAGAAAGGCAATGCCAAAGAATGTTCATCTACCATAGAATTACATTCATTTCACATGCTAGCAAGGTCATGCTCAAAATCCTTCAAGCTAGGCTTCAACAGTATGTGAACTGAGAACTTCCAGATGTACAAGCTGGATTTAGAAAAGGCAGAGGAACCAGAGATCAAACCACCAACATCAGGTGGATCATAGAAAAAGCAAGAAAATTCCAGAAAAATATCTACTTCTGCTTCATTGATTGTGCTAAAGCCTTTGACTCTGTAGATCACAACAAATTTTTAAAGAATTTGTTGGAAAATTCTTAAAGAGGTGGAAATACCAGACCACCTAACCTGCTTCCTGAGAAAGCAGGTATGCAGGTCAAAAAGCAACAGTTAGAACAGGATATGGAACAATGGAGTAGTTCAAAATTGAGAGAGAAGTACGTCAAGACTCTGTATTATCACCCTGCTTATTTAACTTACATGTAGAGTACATCATGCAAAAAGCCAGACTTGATGACTCACAAGCTGGAATAAAAATTGCCAGGAGATATATCAACAATTTCAGATATGTAGATGATACCACCCTAATGGCAGAAAGCAAAGAGGAACTAAAGAGCATCTTGATGAGGCTGAAAGAGAAGAGTGAAAAAGCTGGCTTAAAACTCAACATTCAAAAACTAAGATCATGGCATCCGGTCCTATCACTTCATGGCAATTAGGTGGGGAAAAGTGGAAACAATGGCAGATTTTATTTTCTTGGGCTCCAAAATAACTGCAGATGGTGACTGCAGCCATGAAATTAAAATACGCCTGCTCCTTGGATGAAAAGCTATGACAAAGCTAGACAGCATATTAAAAAGCAAAGACATCACTTTGCCAACAATAGTCTGAGAGTCAAAGGTATGATTTTTCCAGTAGTTACGTATGGATGTGAGAGTTGGACCATAAAGAAGGCTGAGCACTGAAGAACTGATGCTTTTGAACTGTGTTGTTGGAGAAGACTCTTAAGAGTCCCCTAGACTGCAAGGAGATCAAAGCAGTCAATCCTCAAGGAACTCAACCTTGAATATTTAATGGAAGGACTGATGCTGAAGCTCCAATACTTTGGAGTCCAATACTTAGGCCACCTGATGCGAAGAGCTGATTGACTGATAAAGACCCTGATGCTGGGAAAGATTGAGGGCAGGAAGAGAACGGGGTGAGAGAAGATGAGGTGGATGGCATCACTGACTCAATGGGCATGAGTTTAAGCAAACTCTGGGAGATATTGAAGGACAGGAAAGCCTGGCATGATACAGTCCATGGGGTTGCAAATAGTTGGACATGGCTTAGTGATTGAACAACAAAAATCTGTGAACATGTTTAGGGTGGTTTTACTCACAACTGCCAAAATTTTCCTTCATTTGCTCAACAGATAAATAAAACTTTGATTAGCCGTACAACGGAATAGTGCTCAACAATAAAAGGGACTAACTGACTCATGCAGTGACAGGAGTGAGTGTGAAATGCCTTATGCAAAGAGAAACCAAACTCAGAAAACTATATAATGATACTATGAAAAAAGCAAAAACTAACTACAGAGACAGAAAACAGATCAGTTGTCAAGAGTTTGAAGTGAGAGGAGGATGTGACTATACTGGAGTATTAAGAAAATCTGGGGGAAGACAGAAATGTTTGATGCCCTTAGCGTTGTGGTGATTGCATAACTACATTCGTCACAATCTACCTAATTGTACATTATAAATGGTAAATTTTACTATATGTAAATTATATCACAGTAAATCTGACTTAAAAATGAACAAACAAATCAAACAGTGTGGAAGAAGGAATTTGATTTTTATGCTTTGGGTTGAGGGCCTCATTTCATCATAACAATCTGTTTATGTTTTAAGATGAAAGATGATTGCAATATTTTACTTCTTTCCTATAAAAACAACAATTAGAAATCCCTTTATTCACAGTTGGCAAAGAGTACAAATATCATCAGTTTAGATCAAATGTGCCTAGTAGTGAAATTAACTTTCTGCAGAAATGTAAAGGAAACAGACCTAATTGATTTAGAATGGTTATTCCTGCATTTGGGCTTTCTTTTCTCATTAGAATTTTCAAACCTATTTGTTTCAGTGCTGGGCAATGAAATACCTATTAAACACAAATAGAAATCTCATATTATTTTATAAGAAAGTCCAAGTCCTCTCATTTTTTCTTTAATTTTTAAGAAAACAGACAAGTTACACAATCTAGCAAATGATTATGTACTACCACAGATGCAAAACAAATGAGAAAAACATAACTGTGTAAACCAGCAAAACACATGCCCAACGGAATAAAGTTCTTGTTCTGGACTATTTTAATATTCTCATTTTGCATTCAGCTAGTTGATTATTATAAATGTATACTAAGACTCATAGAGAAAGAGCAGTGGAGTTGGTAAATATGCTGTCATCAAATATGACAAATATGCAGACATCAAAGATTCTGAAAACCAAGATAGGCAGTCACAGTATTATCAACTGGGCATGGAAAGAAAAACTGTACCAATATATGGCCAAAGAAAATGTTCATGGTATAACTTTGCCAACACTTACACATTTGTCTCTAATGGATTTGTTTGTTTTCCTTCTTCATTCCACCTCCACTTCCCCCTCCCAAACTCACCAGAAACTTTTAATTATTTAGGAAGCTTCAGAAAGTTAAAAGAGCAGCTAAACCCAGCAATTCATCCTACTCACATCTACTCACATTCCTACTCTCTGAATAGCACAATAAAGGAGTGGTGATAAGAAAGTGAACAATTTAGGTTCGTATCTGAGGGACTTCAAAGGGAAGTAAAAGACAGAGGCTAGATACACATACCAGACTTCTGTGCAATAAAGTATTTACAAACAACTGAGTGGAATAACCAGGTTTCAATTCTAACCCAGTAATAAGGAAACAGTAAAATTATATGGTTGGCTTTTGCTTACCAAAAGGGAATTTTAGAAGTGTGATGATTAAAAAAAAAAAAAAAGACTAGTTAAAAATAGAACCATCTGGATTATTTTCCTTGCATTGAGACCATCCTGCCTCCCCCCCTCAACGTCCTGTACAAACCAAGAAAGTAACTTTACCATCGTGACTGCTTTTTAAGTATTTATTTTAGGAATGTTAGGACCATCAAGAACTTTAGAATCACAGAACTAAAAGGAATCTCATAAAGTCTGATGACAGTCCACTGGGATATTCTCAAATATTCATTCATCATATACGTGTATGCTCTTCTCAAGGATATTAGTGGAATCTTGTACTTAGAAAATGCCTGGAACTAGTAGGTGCCTAATATACATACTGAATGAGCATATTTGATTAAATTAAATGGAACAGAATTAGACTGTGGAGGGGAAAAAGCTCAATAAGGGCTCAAGAAATGACAGAACATTTGAAGAGCAATATCTGTATCTTACCTAATAATACAGTCCCTCATGATGAGCACCTTACTAGTGTCCGATAAGATGCAAGTTGTTTGTGTTTTACATTCACTCTCAAGAATGTATAATTACTAGATACTTATTTCACTTCAGTTTTCAGTTTTGTGTTGGTTTAGTGTAAGTTAGGTATCATTAAGTTATAGATTAAATTTACATTATCATTATATATTTAAGTTACTTTGTTTTTGCATTACAATGGCTTGGCACACGCCCTCCCATACAATGCATACTCAGTCCTGTGATAAGAGACAAACCTGTGTCAGAACCTCAGAGCTCTGGTCACTTACTGGCTATAGAATTTTGCAGTTCTGGAATAATCTTGTAAAAAGTTAAGAAATAAACATTCAGTTATTAAAGAGATCAGTCCCAGAGTCTCAAACATTGTTTCCCATTTAATGTTTTGCTATTCTCTGAAATGCATAAATAAATCACTCTTAGTGAGCAAAGAAAAAAACTTTCTAACCTTCAATTTCCTAACAAATCGACATCTGCCCTATCTACCTCAAAGGGCTATTTATAAGATGAAATGAGAAAATACATTAAAGAGCCTTATAGAGAAAAAAGTATAAAGTCAACCATTGGAAGTACCACCATTTGTCCAACTGGAGATGAGTTAGCCTAATTAATGGCAGTGAAAGAACATAGTCTTAGATATTGTAGAGATGAAAATTCCTGAATTTAAAATCTGGATTCAATCACTTAATAACCATAGGATCGTGAATCAATTATTCCCAGTAAAATGGGGATAATGACACCTATCTTACATTGTAAAGATTAGAGACAATGTATGTAAAGTGCTTAATCCCATGCCTGACACGTTGTGCTAAACACTCAATATTTATTATTATTACAATAGGTCAACAGAATTTTCTCATGTGATCACCCTATACATTAGTTCTATACAGCCACCATAAATGGCAAAGTCAAGCACAGAACACAAGTTTTCCTTCTGATAGAACTCTTTTTTTAAGTTTTAGCATACTAAACAAGAAACAGTCTTATCATATTGGACACAGTTACAAATGTGAAATTTAGGATATCAGTCCAAGGGATAAGTTTTAAAATAACTTCAGAAATAAAATTCATAAATAACTGAATAATCATGAAACAGAAAAAAGTTTAGTATCCTGCTTTTATCCAACCAGTTCTTAGATTTTGAAAGGATGTTACAACCCACTAATTAATCACCCGACATCCAAAAAGATCCATCTATTCAAATATGAAGTTAATTAAGCAATACCAGGATACTGACCCCAAATCCTTCTTAACTATATTTTCTTTAAGATACATCTCCCCTCAACTTTACACTGGAAAACAATACTTCTCACTCTCCTTTTCTTAGTAAAAAGATTCAACTCTGAAAATCTTCACATGCAGGAGAAATAACTAGTAATCATTAGCCAATATTCACTTTTCTGCATGCATCATAAGTCCTCTTCTTTCCTGGTATCCAAAAATAGACTTTAACACATTCCAATCTTTAACTTACTGCATTTCTTTCATCAAGGAATACTTTTACCCTTGAGTTTCTATAGCACCTGACAGTTTTCTTTCTTTAAGCTTTTCACTCCTGTATATTCAAAACAATGCAACCTCAAAGTTTTTCATGATACAATGGACAGTCACTGTACCAAGCTAAAGCAGAATACATCGGTCAAATCTGTCTCAGGTAGTTCTGGTCTCCATGAGTCTAATCTTTACATCTCAAAAATATTCAATATGCTCTTAAGAAGACAGAGACCTAAATGAAAATCACAATGAAGGCAAGTGATAAACTGGAAAATTGGGACTAATATGTTTTCATAACATATCAATTGACAGCAAAATCACTTTGAAAAATGAGGTGTGTTTTGATGCACAGTACTGACTTTAATATTTTGGAACTCATAGTCTCAAAGGTTTTAAATCAGATCAAAAGGATCATCACTAGGAATACGAAGCTTTTTAATTTTTCAAAGGAAATACTTTATTAATACTTTAAAAATAATGACTATCTAAATAAATATACTTACGTACATTTTTAAATAGTTGCTCAGCAAGTTCTCTGACATGCTTTATCATCTTCATTGGGTTATTTTCTTCAACTTTAATTCGCTCTACTTCAAACGCTACCACCTAGGAAAAAGAATCAAATGATAAAGCATCAACTCCAAAATATGCTGAATTAGAAAAACATGTGATAATTTCACACAATTTGCAAACTAAAAAGCATACAATATGCATATTATTATTAAAACTAAGTATTTTAGATTTTTACTGGGTTTCACCTCTATTCTAGAGTTAATCAAGTCCTTGGATGTTCCGGTGGTCTCTCTCTGATGATTCAGAGTCCTGTTTTTTCTTGGGAAAGTCATTATTTTTGGAACTCAAGAGAGATTCTCTCATTCTCCAGGCCTCACTCAGAGAATTCTCTCACTCAGAGAATTTCAGACAAACAGAAAGTCTCCAAACATTTCCCTAACTCACAAAATATGAACTAAATGTTCAAGTTGGGTCACTCTAGTCCTAGTTCTGCTAACAGCATGATTTGAAACAAGTCACTAAGACTCCTGAGCTTCAATTTTTTCATCTCTAAAATAAGATGTAAGAACAAGATGACCTTAAGGCTCTTTCTAGTTCTCAAATTATAGAACCTGTGATCCATTTCCTTACCAACTAGTTTACTGGAAGAACCATGTTAGTGCGTACACTTGGAGTGGAGCAAAGAGTACTGACAGGAAAAAATGAGGTATGAGGAGGAAGTAAATAGATGGATTTTTTAAAAGGGTATAATATAGGAATTTTCATTCTAGCAACTAATAGATTCACAGGAGCAGACAAACATATAAAACTATGACTCCACCTATTGTAGGCCAGCATTCAGAAGGATTGCCAAAGAAAGTTAAATGCTTCTTTCCTTCTAACAGGTCTATTTGTTGGGTGTCTGTGGATAAGACAATAGACAGTGCTCAAAACTGCTCGAAACTCCATAAGCCTTGTGTCTGGCAGGCTGCCCTCAGCTAAATGAAAACAAGGCAAGAGCAAATGCAATTTTCCTAAAAGCACATTCCCCTGCAAGCCAATTAAGTGGCCAAAGAGAGTAGAAGAAGAAATTACTTAGGTCTTAAGTCTCATTTCTTTTAGGCCCTTGACAGAAGTATATATTTGAGTAACTGGCTTTCAAGTAATGACATCAATAAGACATTAAAAATCATCACTGTACTGAACACAGAAATAGGTGAACACTAAGGGGAGACTAACAGGAATTAGTCTACTAGGAATCTTGGACAGGTCCTCGTCATATTATTCTTTTTAACCTGAAGAACATATATACACACACACACACACACACATATGTATCTGTTGTGTATATAAATGTACATAATAAAAGATAAGTTGCCATATAAAGTTAGAGACATAAAATACAGTTTAAGGCTGACTAGTGGCTTTCAGAGTCATCTGCTTGGGGAAAGTCTATAGGAGGTGGTGAAATATAAGCAGAGTACGAAAAATGGACAGAAAGTAGAAAGAGAGCATTTTGGGCAAGGGAAGCACTTACAAAAAGAGAGTCTGTGGCAAGCTGGCAAGCAAGTTTTCTGGAAGTAATCGATCTGACTTCTTAGTTGTGATGAAGCTGTGAGATAGTATTACTAAAGGAATTTGTATAGAAAGAAAAAGGGTACAAACCCAAGTTACTATTTCAAATGCTTGAGACTAATAAAATGTAGGTGCTAGAAAGGGCTTTGGGGAGCACCTAATTCATCCACACAAATCATTATGTATCAGTTACTTAGTTCAAGATCTAAAGGGTGATATATGTTAGTATTAGGTAATCAATGATCAATCATATTAGAGAATCAGAGATCAACAAGTGATCAGAAAAAACTGTCCACCTCAGGGCACTCTCTCCAAGATCTTCACATGTTTTGTGTTATGTAAAGCATTTGGTGTAGATCTCCATACTCAGAACTAAAGCATGTACCTTTTCTTTTATTCTTACTTTACTTAATTGTCTTTATGGAGAATAAAAGACCCTTCTCTAAACAAGATTCTTAACTTCTCTGAATGAAATAAAGCCACCACAGCAACAAAGGCCCCTATAGTCAAAGCTATGGTTTTTACAGTAGTCACGTACAGATATGAGAGTTGGACCATAAAGAAGGCTAAGCACTGAAGAATTGATGCTTTTTAACTGTGGTGTTGCAGAACTCGTGAGAGTCCCTTGGACTGTCAA
Organism: Muntiacus reevesi; assembly: GCF_963930625.1. Classification (NCBI taxonomy): domain Eukaryota; kingdom Metazoa; phylum Chordata; class Mammalia; order Artiodactyla; family Cervidae; genus Muntiacus; species Muntiacus reevesi. Next base: position 49,723,196 of record NC_089257.1, read on the forward strand.
TTCCAAATGAAATCAACCCTGAATATGCATTGGAAGGACTGTTGCTGAGGCTGAAGCTCCAATACTTTGGCCACATCACTTGAAGAGCCAACTCACTGGAAAGGACCCTGACGCTGGGAAAGACTGAAGGCAAAAGAAGAAGGGGGCAGCAGAGGATGAGATGGTTAGATAGCATCATCAACTCAACGGATATGAACTTGAGCAAACTCTGAGAGATAGTGGAGGACAAAGGTGCCTGGTGTGCTGTAGTCCATGGGGTTTCAAAGAGTCGGACACAACTGTGACTGAACGACAACAACCACCAGCAGCATAATGTGACCACTGTTACTATTCTCCATTACTCTGGGCACTAGGAGTGGTTTTCTTTTACACACTTCTGAGAACTTTTACATTTCTTGGTTCTAACATAATGCTCTTCTAGAAGTTTAAATGGGAGTAAGAGTCATTGTTCTATCTATCAGAATGGGCTTCTATGAACATAGTTAAATGATAAATGGAAAGATGCATCACAATAAGAAAAATCAAAACACAAAATAGCATCCTTATTTTGAGTTGAATCTGCTCTAACTCTTCCTTTATAATGGCCAATTCCTTGAAAACAGAGACTAAATCTGCCTTTCATATATTTAATATCTCCTAAAGGAACTACAACAATGGTCCGTCTGGTCAAGGCTATGGTTTTTCCAGTGGTCATGTATGGATGTGAGAGTTGGACTGTGAAGAAAGCTGAGCGCCGAAAAATTGATGTGTTTGAACTGTGGTGTTGGAGAAGACTCTTGAAAGTCCCTTGGACTGCAAGGAGATCCAACCAGTCCATCCTAAAGGAGATCAGTCCTGGGTGTTCATTGGAAGGACTGATGCTGAAGTTGAAACTCCAATACTTTGGCCACCTCATGCGAAGAGTTGACTCATTGGAAAAGACCCTGATGCTGGGAGGGATTGGGGGCAGGAGGAGATGGGGACGACAGAGGATGAGATGGCTGGATGGCATCACCGACTCGATGGACATGAATTTGAGTAAACTCCGGGAGTTTGTGATCGACAGGGAGGCCTGGTGTGCTGCTATTCATGGGGTCGCAGAGAGTCAGACACGACTGAGCGACTGAACTGAACTGAACTGAACTGAAAGGAACTATGAGCACTGGGTTGGGAAGATCCCTTGGAGAAGGGAATGGTTACCCACTCCAGTATTCTGGCCTGGAGAATTCCACGGACTGTATAATTCATGGGGTCGCAAAGAGTGGGACACCACTCAGCAACTTTCACTTTCACTTTCAAAGAAGCTACACAAATCCTGGAAAAAAATCAGCATTAGTTAAGAATGACTTAGCTAAATGCAAAGAAGGTGCTAATTCTTATTTGAAATTTTCTATATTTTCCAGGGATTAGTACTTAAGAAAACACTCTGATTTGTGGTTCTTTTATGGAGAAACTGAAATTGTGGCCTCCTTACTTTATTTTCCAAGCTTTGATTAAAATAAAGATAACAGTAAAAATAAATAAATAAGAATGGCTTAGTTAAACTATGGCTCTAGGACACAGATTTAAAGTAATTGCAGTTTGAAATAACATTTATACATTAAACTTAGACCTTTCTCTCTATAAAACTGTAAATTCTACCTATATAATCACTGTCAATTTTTCAAAAAGATTTTAATCAACTATTTAAAATTCAGTTGTTCAAGGAAATTTCCTGGTGGTCCAATAGTTAGGACTCTGAGCTTCCAATGCAGGGGATACAGGTTTGACCCCTGGTTGGGGAACTAAGATCTCACAAGCCAAAAAAGTATTCAGTTGTTCAAAATTTCTATGTATTTTACTTCTGAGACATCCTATAATTATATTTTTTCTAATCCACATTATAAACACCAAGATCTGATAAGCACAATAAATATTTTTTAATCTTAATTAAATGTTTAAAACACTGCTTCTCTCCTTTTATCTACTAATTTTGTCTGTAAATAATACATTCATTTGATAATAAGTATACCTCATCAAAGAGATCACAGGATCTATAGGGAGGACCTCTTTCTGAAACAAAACCTGCAAATGCCATTCCATTGAGAACTTTAGTGAGGAAATCATTCTCAACTAGACCACGCTGTCCCAAGAAAGCTGTCTGTAAAGAAAAACAATGTGAAATGAATACGTTATCACTTAGCAATGGATGAATGAATGGTCAAAACAGAAACATACTAGAAAGATCAAAGCCTGAATAAACATCTTCATGCATAAGTATGTTGTTATAAAATACATTTCTCTCTAAAAGGGCTTTGATATCTGAAATACTAGATGTATTGAATAAAAATGAACCTGTCTGCAAAGCAGGAGTGGAAATCAGAAATAACCTCAATTTTAAAAGAAAAATAAATCTAAAGTTAACATATTTTAAAGGAAAATATATCAGTTCCACAGTATTATTAAAAATTATCAGACACCTGACACTAACACAACACTGTAAACCAACTATATTCCAATAAAAATAATTAAAAAATGAAAAAAATTATCAACTAGCCACACAAAGCAGAGATTTTAAATAAACAAATTTGATAGATTAAATTCAAAATACATGGCTAGAAAAAGATTGCCAAGTTCTTTTAATTAAATTAGAGTTTACATTTTGGACAGATAAGTATGGTATTAGATCTTACCTTGTGAAAATGTATTACTGGTTCTGCATGAATTCTTATAAGCTGTAAGCATGATCTATATCCTTGGAAAAGTTGTGCAAATAATCTAAGAAAAACTGCACGCACTTCTTTATCCTGAAAATATAAGAAGAAACATGTTAGATAACTGAATTTCTTAAAAAACAAAAGAAAAATCACAAAATCAGAAAGTTGGAAAGAACCTGAGAGATTATTTAATAAATCTGTGCTTCCTATCATTTGTAGCAGCACTAAGTAGTGGGCACCTAGTCTGTCCCACAGTTGGACAGTGTAGCCCGTTAAATAGTTCCTTTAAAAATTGAACCTAGTAAAACTTTCCTCTAGTACATCCAATTTTCCTCTCAGAAAAAAACATAAATCAGAGAGTCTCTGCTTTCACCATGTTAGAGAAGGGCATATTTCCCAAGTCATTTGATTTTTATCTCCATCAAAAGAAATACTGTTACAAATACAAAAGAAAAAACTCAAAACTATTTAAAAAGCTTATGATATTTATTCCAAAGTTTAAACAAGTTCTAAAAATCTATTCTTACATTAATAAAGTATGACTTGAAAATGTGTTCTGATAATTCAGATTTTAAAAAAATCATAGTTTTAGAATTCTATGGAAACTCTCAGATTTAGTCAATCCCTTATTTAATAGATGAAGAAATAGTTAAAAATGCTTCATAACTCATCAAAGGTATGCAGTTCTATAACTTTCCATACTGGCCCCAAAGCTCATCATTAAGAAATGCACTGATCAAAATAAAAAAGGGGTCTCTGCTGTATGGTCACTCTTCCACGACTTTCAATTGGAACTACATTTATCCACTCACCCAAACTTGATTTTCTCCTGTGACCAACGACCTCTGTTTCCATTTTTTATAATCTTCCCTTTGTTATCCTTGCCTGACCCTTTCAATTTGATGCTTGGCACAACTTTTCAGGCTCTAATCTAGGTTCTGATTTTTTCTCCCATACTTAGTCATGCCTCCTCAGAGCAACAGTCTTAGCCTACTCCCCTCCCAATCAATGTACGGCCTATGCCTTCCCCTTCAGGAGGTCACAAGGTCAATCAGTGGCAATTCTCCTAATTTCTAACTTGACACACCTTTACTAGGCTGTCCATCTAACTCCCACTATACTCAGCTTCTTTGAAAAACATACAAAGAAAAGCAACTCTTTTTAAAAACATCAAATTTAAATATTAAACTTCTTACCAGCATTTTTGAGTGGGATAAAGCTGTTCGTGGAGGGGGAAAAGCATGATCTGCTACTTCCAAATCTGGGTGTAGAATCTAAAGCAAAGAAGGTCTGTTATGTAAAATATCAATAAAACCTATTATTTGATCTACTGGTGGCATTAAGATGAAACAGTCTCAGTATGTGAATTACAATATATTCATCCCCTCCATGAAATACAATACATTAGTGGTAGCTCTGCATGTATTATGTGAAAAGATATTCAAGAAAAAAATATTCAATTAAAATACCTGTTGCAGGGAAAAACACATAGTTGGTTTCATTTATTTGAATATAGCTGATCCCTTCTCCAGGGGATCTTCCCAACCGAGGGATCGAACCCAGGTCTCCCACATTGTAGGTGGATTCTTTACCAGTTGAGCCACCAGGGAAGCCCAAGAATATTGGATTGGGTAGCCTATCCCTCCTCCAAGGGATCTTCCTGACCCAGGAATTGAACTGGGGTCTCCTGCATTGCAGGCAGATTCTTCACCAGCTGAGCTGACAGGGAAGCTGAATACTGAGCTACCAGTATTATATTAAACTGGTATACATATAAATGAAAATGTAAAGCTCTGAAATACACACTAAAATATAAAATAGTAGTCATCTCTGAGAGAGAATGGTCTAGGGCAGAGCTATTCATCTATACAGTCGAAAATCTAAAGCATTTATTTTTATGTTTTTTTAAATACAATTAAAAATTAATTAATTAAAATACTGAGAAGAAACAGAATAAGTTTGTGAACCTCACAGTCCAGAGGGGTGACAGTATAACACAATGTGACAAGTATTATAAATATATAAAGTAATAATATGTGAACATAAAGTATAATTAATTCAACCTAGAGAAAGTCAAAAAAAGAAGGCAACATTTGTGTTAGGCTTTGAAGGAAGGCAGGCTGAGGGGGCAGGTGGGAAAGACACATCCATGCAGGGCTTACACAGGGAAAATAATTTTGCACCGGTAAGTAGCAAATTTTTGTCTTTGCAGAATCACTTTCAAATACTGAAGATTTGGTATTATATTCTTACAATAGACCAAAAAGCTCAAAACAATGTTTATGAAAGACACCAAAATATCAATAATATTGATAATCTAGTCATCAAATCATTATCACAGTATAATAATATCTTCAGGTCTATAAAAACACCCCTGATTATTATACTGTGTAACCATCTGATTATAATTATTTACTGACCAAATGAAGCTGATATACTTGTATGTCAAATCTCCCACACAGTCCATCAAATATGATATTGTTTTAGTCCTATATGCTTATGTACACTGTAGCATATGATCCAACAAAGTGTTCGAAAACTGCATAAATAGGCATACTCAGTTTTACCAACACCGAATTTTACTCATTGGTCAAATTTGGTGGCACAAGTGTTGAAGGTTAAGGTTTAACAGGGCACAGCAAAACCTCTACCAAAAGTCACTGACTTAAGAACTAAAATCTTAACCTTTGTTAATTTTGGTACTTAATCCCTGAATAATTAAAAATATCATTAAGTAAATGTACATTAATATTTTTAAACTTACTTAACATTTCTAGAACATAAAACTTTCTTCAGTCACTCAAGTACTATGTTCTTAGCTTTTGCTCTATCCATATACCACTGACGCAATTGTTTAGCTAATATTTTTCTTTGAAATGTCTTTAAATCAACTCATCTCTTTAAATCTAGTATTTTCTTAGATGATATCATCTGTGAAATCACAGGTTTTGTATGTTATTTTAAATAAAATAAACATTATAATAAATACACAATTATTAAAATTAAAAAGTTGCCACATACCACACCAAATCATCTCCATACTTCACTCTGGGAAACAGGCATTTGCCATCCTTTGTATAAAACATTCATCCTACTGATAAAGACTAGGAAACAGAGAATGGAATGTGATTTGCTCAAAAATATCCAGTGGCAAGATGCTGACTGGAATTTAGGTCTTGTAAGTTCTAACCTAGTATTCTTTTTACTCTATCACATCTGGTATTCCAGAGTACAAATTATATTGGAAAAAGTCAATCTTCTCTATAAGTTCCCGTCCTACACAGACCACTATAACAACACAAGGACTAACACAAATTTGGAAATTTCTGAAAATAAAACCCCTCCTGGTAATTGTAGACTTCTGAGTTCCTATGTAAGTTCCTATTTAAGGGGGAAAAAGATTTTAAACAGCTCAGACTGGAATACTATTCAAGAAGAATATGAAAGCCTTAATTCTAGTAATGGCTTGAAAGGGAAAGAAGAATTTCTAAGTTTCAAATTTCTGAGGATGGATAAGTGGGCAACTAAAATGTTGTCAGTAAAATAAAATACTGTGCTTTTTGCCTTTAGAAATAAACAAAGGTTGACAAAAAATAAATTTGCTTCAATGAGAAACACTTAGATCACAAGATTTTTTATAGCTTCAATGCACAGAATACTAGACATTTATCAATAAATTACATCTTTTTGTAGTAAGCTGGAAACACTGGCCAGTCCTTATCACATTGCTTTGCAAGAAGCACATCTACCCAAGAGAAATGAGATGTCATTAAGAAAGATGAAGGAAAGGGAACAGGTGCTAGCTTCTAATGAGGGATGTTAGGAGAATCAAGGATTTTGAGGCATAGTCTGGTCTTGTTTTCAGAGGTGTGTTTCTAATACCTAGAACAAATATTCACTTAGGGTTCAAAATATACTCTTTAGATAATATTTTGTAAATTATCCTATTCTAACACTATATGAGAATACACATACATGTTTTAAGAACATATAACTCTTGTTTTTAAGTAATTACACTGTCAATGAATGATATCCAATTGCCTTAGTTTAGATTTAAATCAAGAGAAAAATACTTCAAGAAATTAAGTAAATTAAGAAAGAATATATCATACCAAAGAAAGAGCTGCTTGAGTCTGATGTAGAAGTGGTTCCGGAAGAGAAGAGAGGTGAATACATTCAGGAATTTTAATAGTGCCTCCATCCAAATCAGCTATGATTACATCTAACTGAAGAAGATAAAAAAAATAATCTGTAATTAATAAAATGTCTTTCTAGATTGATTTTCAGCTACTGTATATTTCCCAGTTTCCTCTGAAATTAGATGTGGCATATGACTAAGTTTCTGCTGATGGAATGTGAAAAGTGATGTGCACATTTTCAGGCATTCAAAACAGAGGTCCAGTCAGACCCTCCTATGCTTTCTTTCCCCTTACTATCACTGAAACTATGAACTAACAACCCAGTTTGAACATATTCAGAGGATGACAATGCCTGAGTGGATTCTAGTGGAGAAACAAGAAGCAAAGAAGCGTGGTCCTTCCTTGAATGAGTTCATGGAATAAATTGGTCTGACATAATGGAACACTTCTACAAACTGCTGCATGAGTGTTAAATAAAATTCCATTTTGTTTAAGCCATTGCATTTTGCATGTTTTATTATAGTAGTTCAGCCATATCCTAAATAACATAGTAATCATAAGAGTTAACAAGCAAAGCAACTAGTATACATCAAAACAGTACTGTTTAGGTAGCTAAAACACTAATTTTTAGCATTTTACAAAATCTATTTTAAAATAACATGAAAAATATAATAGAGAAACCAGTCAAAATTATTGAAGGTATTATGTTGCTAACAGGATTAAAATTAATTCTAATTTATTCAATGAAAAGTTAAGAAATTTACTTTTGTCAATATTTGGTTTGTCTAACTTCCATAGGCTGTTTTTATTTACTGGGAAAATGCCTACAAACCAGATGAGTGTATTTTTAATTAGTACTAATGAGGTTTCACTTAATGTTTATGGATTTACAGATATTTTTATATGTTGATATCAAAGTTAAAAAGGAACCATATATCAATATATAAAGTCAGAAAAAAGAATGAGGGTCCTGTTTATAACTGCAATGTGCAATGGTCTTCTGTCAGTTTAAATGACAATTATGATCTGATTACAATTGTAATTATACAAAAGTGCCTGGAAAATTCCATGGATGGAGGAGCCTGGTAGGCCACAGCCTATGGGGTTGCAAAGAGTTGGACACGACCAAGCGACTTTGCTTGCTTGCTTGCTTACCTACAGAGCTTACCTCTTCACTGGCATTTATAACTAAAATAAAATTAGAATAACAAACTCTTTAGGATTTGTGAATCACAGATGTCATAAAACCCAACCTGTCAGTGAAGAATTTTTCTTAAACTCCCTGAAAGGTGTCATTCAATCTGTCTTTGCACTCTACTTAGAGTACTCTTCACATAAGGAGACACATTAATCATCACTGGACAGCTCTATTTAGTTGAAAACTCTTGGACTGAGCAGAAATTTGTTTCTATATCCACTATAGATATAGTGGATCTATATCTATTTGTTTCTATACCCACTGATTCTCTTTCAGCCTCTACCCTTCTTTCTATGATAGCTACTTAAATATTTATCTTTAGCTATCAAATAACATTAGGTTATTACCTGAGAAAATTTTCTTAGGCCCTCAAAGAACACGGTTTCTAAACTTTTGACATCCTAAATGTCCCTCTATGAAATTCAATTTTGTTGCAGTCCTTCTTAAACTCACTGCAGAGAAGTAAACTTGTTTTTAAGAGCTGGTTGAATACAGAGTATTACTTTCTCTCCTTTAGTATTTCCATTTAGTATTAAGAGCAGAATAATAAAAATAAATGAAAAAAAAAAGAACAGAATAATCTGGGGGCAGGGTGGGGCTCACAATAAACTTGCATTCCATCAAAACCCTTCACTCCTTTGCAAATGCTTTTTGTTTTTTGAAAGTGAAAAAGTGAAAGTAGCTCAGTTGTGTCTGACTCTGTGTACCCATGAACCATACAGTCTATGGAATTCTCCAGGCCAGAATACTGGAGTGGGTAGCATTATCACAGACCTCATTTCAAAATATGAATAAATTAAAGTATTCATTATAAAAGCATAAACAGACTGTTAATAATGGATAATTTTTTCTTCCTTTCTCATATGTGAGATGAAGAATATAGAAAGATAAACTTAATATGCCAAAAGAGGGAAATTTTAAAAGATTAATGAATTCATTTTATAAATCTCCTATACTTGCTGTAAGAAAAATTAATGTATTTAGGTTTTTTAATGATGCTGTGCTTCCTGCCAATCTTTTCTATTGGGAATGGAACAGATTTGAAAATAGTAATTAGTTTAAGTGCTGTAGGACTGAGAAGGTCGTGGCAACCCACTCCAGGATTCTTGCCTGGAGAATCCCACAGACAGGAGCCCGGCAAGCTACTGTCCACGGGGTCGCACAGAGTCAGACACGACTGGAAGGACTTAGCAGGCAGGCAGGACTGAAAGAAATGTAACAAACCTCTGACCTCAATGACTAGCAATTTAAAGATGAATACTTACAAGTTCATGAACATCAGTTTTAAAGACAGAATGTACTCCAATAATGAAAGGTGTTGGGGAACTCAGAACTTCCAGGAGCTGAGCCGGGAGAATAGGAATATAAGGGTAACTAGAAATAATAAAAATACACGTGAGATATATTTGTTCTTCCATAATACAACATACCTTTCTTTCATTTTTATACTTCATGAATTTCAGATTATCTGTGTTTAGAAATTATCAATAATATTCTCAGAGTTGTTAATATTAAATTCTTGGGCGAAAAAAAATTTTAAAAATTCTTCATGTGAAAGGTATGATCTGATATAAGAAGATATGAAGTAAGCAGGACAGCTTTCTTATCCCTTACCCCTCTAGGCAAGCAATCTCTTTAAGTTTTTCAAACTTGCTTGAAAGAACTTTTCCTTACATAGAGATCTGACATTAGTTGGTAACACTGACTTCCGGATGGAACATCCCCCCACCCCCCACATACTGGTGATAATGCATTTCTCTATATAAAACAATCATTCAAGTTCCATTTTCTCTACTTGATTTTTATATTTGGTAACAATGGCTAGGTACAAAATAAAGGTTTAGAATGCTCTCTTATCTGGAGGTTTAAAAAAGCACACAGGTTAAAAAACATTATTAATAAAATCTGTAGACTGTCTAAATTTTTTCAAGGTCACTGTGATTAACAAATTGATAAAAAATATTAGAATAAAATATTGTACTTACAGCACTTTCAGTCATCACTGTTTTCCTTTATACTTTTTATTACAAAAAAACTAACATCCCTCTCTGCCCCCAAAATAGAGGGAAAAAAAGGAAGATAAAGCCTCATGTATTTAATCAGCTTTGACAATCACCAATGCATGGCCACATATATATTTCTACCCATTTTTGTTCTTTTTCCTACCACATTATTTGGAGCAAATCCCAGATACCATATCATGTACACATAAATACTTTAGTATATATCTAAAAAAGGTAAGGGCTGTTTTAAAAGTAAAACTATAATACCACTATAACTGCCTGAATTAACAATAATTTCTTAATATTAAATAATCAGATAGTACTATCTTAAGACTTTTATCTCCAACTATATTCAAAGGGAATTAAATGTTGCTGAGAATACTATTCAAATTGATTACTTTTTCATGAAAGGAATCAACACTCAATAATAGGCAACTTGGAAAAGTTCCAAATTCCAGGCTAGATTTCTATCAGAATAATGACACTTGAAACAGCATAACATTGTAAAATATGCCCTTGTCATTCAAAACTGTTGTGAAATGATGTTTTGATTGATCATTGATAAGTAATGCATAATCTGGGAGTAAATAAAAATACCAAATAAAAACCCTTACCTATATTTAAGAGGAAACATTAATGACTCCAGGGCTCTACAAGCATCACTAAGTCTCTGGAAACTTGCAGAATGGAAGAGAACCTTATTTTCTGTAAGGACCGCACAAAAGAGGCTGAGGACATTTTGAATTCCTGAAAACACAAAGAGCAAATTCTTACCAAATGCATTTAATTTTATTATGTGCTGCCAAGAAACATAGCCTTAGAATGACATGGAATGAAAAAGTGAATACTTAAAAAATCTCTGAAGAAAAATATTTAGTTAAACTATGAATTCCAAAGAGCCTATGGGTATTTATTTTCCCAAACTTTCAGTTTTGTTTGTCTTATTCTTCAAATCAGTGTACACTCATTGAATATATTAGTTAATTGGAAATATACTATTACCTTCTTTTTGACTTCATCTCCAAGGTCTGTACTTAAATTTCTATTTTAGATGCTTGGCCTTGTTTTAACAACTTTTTTCCCTTTTAAAGTTAATTTATCTAATGTTAACATAACCAAACCAGTTTTGTTGTTGAAATTTTCCTAGTATATCTTTTTTTCAACTTTTTACATCGACTTTTCTCTACTTCTTGGAAATAGTTGACGATTTTTAAAAATCTCCTCTAAAAGCAAGAAAAAAGCAACATAGGAGAATAATATGAATTTATAATTTACATAAGAGGAAATCAAAATGGCTGATTAACATGAAAAGAAGCTCCAACACTTTTAATAATCAGAAAAATTCAAACTAAAAAATTCAGGGGGTATGATTTTAAACCTACTACAACAGCCAAAATTAGAGTTTGACAATTGTAAGTATTTATGAGGATGGTAGGGAAAGGAATGATCATATACACTGCTGTGACAAACATAAATAAAGTTAAGATGGACATGCACATACCCTGGTATCTAGTTAATGCAGTAATTTCAATAATTCCATTTTGAGTTATTTATCATAGAAACTTTCATATGTACCCAAGAAGATAAGGTACAAAAAGGAACACTACAGAAGTATTTAAATAATGAAAAAAGTGGATACATCCCAAATATAAGAATGAAAAATAAATTATAGTAAAATTTAAGTTACTAAACATTAAACTTCTGACTGAAGATGGCAAATGTTGACTGAAACAAAAAACTAAAACTAAAATTTTATTATTCAAAATTTATAAAATGAAATAATTATTAAAGAAATTTAAATATTTTCAAGTGATATGGCTTTTGTGTGGGGTAGGTCAATAACATTTATACCTACGACTTTAAGATTAGAACATCACTAAGACTTTAGGGATACCTTTACAACCTGAAAATAAGAGAGCTAGTGCTAATATATCAGTGTGAACAACTCTCCCAAATATAAAGTTGAGTGAGAAAACTATGGTATAAAGTGATTCTATAGAATGATAGCATTTATATATTGCTTAAAACCATACAAAATGCTACTATATACTGTTCAGGTATATATCAATACAAACATAGACCATATAAAGATATATCCAGGAATAAAAAGAACCAAATAAAGGATAGTATTTATCTCTGGGATGAGGTGGCATACGCAAGAAGTTTCAACTATAATCATGATGCCACATTTATTAAACTGAATAACATGTGTGTGTTCAGTTGTTCTGGACTCTTTGTGACCCTGTGGACTGTAGCCCTCCAGGCTCCTCTGTCCATGGAATTTCCCAGGCAAGAATACTGGAGTGGTTTATCATTTCCTTCTGCAGGGGATCTTCCCAACCCAGGGACTGAACAGGTGGCTCTTGTGTCTCCTGCACTGGTAGGCAGATTCTTTAGCACTGAGCCACCTAAGAGATAACATTAAATATTTTTCTTTGGAAATAATTAAAACTTACTAAAAAGCTGGAAGAACAGTGCACAGAGCACCCAAATATCCCTCACAATGATTCACTAATGTTGAATTTTGCTCCATTTGCTTTAACATTTGTACTTCATGTGTAAGCATACCCTGCCTCTTTCTAAAACCACACACATGTTTTCTGACCCGTGTGACTGTACACATCATGACATTCACCCTTAAATATGTCAGTATATTTTTCCTAAGAATAAAGATAATGTCTTCCTTAACCACAGTATGGTTATCCTCCTCAGCAAATTTAACATGTTGCAATATTTTCAGTCTAATCCAAAATCACTGCAGATGGTGACTGCAGTCATGAAATTAAAAGATGCTTGCTCCTTGGAAGAAAAGCTATGACCAACCTAGACAGCATATTAAAAAGCAGAGACATTACTTTGCCAACAAAGGTCTGTCTAGTCAAAGCTATGGTTTTCTAGTAGTCATGTATGGATGTGAGAGCTGGACTATAAAGAAAGATGAGCACCGAAGAATTGATGCTTCTGAATTGTGGTGTTGGAGAAGACTTTTTTTTCCCATTTATTTTTATTAGTTGGAGGCTAATTAGCCCCTTGGACTGCAAGATCTTACCAGTCCATCCTAAAGGAAATCAGTCCTGAATATTCATTGGAAGGACTGATGCTGAAGCTGCAATTCCAATACTTTGGCCGCCTGATGTGGAGAACTGACTCATTGGAAAAGACCCTGATGGTGGGAAAGATTGAAGGCAGGAGGAGAAGGGGATGACAGAGGATGAGATGGTTGGATGGCATCACTGACTGGATGGACATGAGTTTGAGCAAGCTCCGGGAGTTAGTGATGGACAATGAAGCCTGGTATGCTGCAGTCCATGGGGTCACAGAGTCGGACACGACTGGGTGACTAAACTGAACTGAATATTTTAAATCTAATCTCACATGTGTATTCTTATTTTGTTTCATTCTGACTCAAAATTATTCTTTGGAACTTTTCCCCTACCATAAAGATTCATTCTAAGCTCAATATTTCATTTAGGTGTCCTGTTTCTTTGCTGTGCTGTGCTTAGTCACTCAGCATGGAGCATTTCCACAGCATTATTTTCACTGAGATGAAATTCACATACCATAAGATAAAACATTTCAAAGAGAACAATTTATTGATTTGCTTACTAAATCATCCCAAGGAGTATATCCTACTCAATCACATTCTATCATCCTTTACCATACTGTAGAATTTGGTTTGCCAATATTTTGCTGAAGATTTTTGCATTTAAATTCAAAACACTAAACCTGTAGCTTCCTTTTCTTGTAGTGTCCAAGTCTGACTTTGGTATTAGGGTAATGCTGGCCTTGTAAAGTGAGTTTGGAAGAGTTCCCACTTCTATTATTTTTCAGAAGAGTCGCTAATAGACAGCTATTAATTCTTCAAATTTTTCATTGGATTCATCCAGAGAAGCCATGTGGTCCTGGACTTTTCTTTTAGGGATGTTTTTGATTACTGATCCAATCTCCTGGTTAATAACTGTCCTGTTCAGACTTCCTATTTCTTTATTATTCTGTTTTGGTAGGTTTTATGTTTCTAGGAAGTTATTCATTCTTTCAGGTTATCTAATTATTGCTGGGATCACAGGAGTTGCTTATCATCCATAGTGTTTCTGTGGTATCTTCAGTAATGCTCCCTCTTTCGTATTTGATTGTATTTGAGTCTTCTCTTTTTTTCCTAGTCTAGCTAAAGGTTTATCAATTTTACCTATCTTAAAAAAAAAAACAGCTTTTAGTTTCACTCATCTTTCCTACTGTCTTTTCATTCTCTGTTTATTTTTTGCTCTGATCTTAGTTATTTCCTTCCTTCTACTAACTTCAGACTTCATTTATTCTTCTTTTTCTAATTCCTTGGAAGGTAAAGTTAGGATGTTTGAGACCTTTCTTTTTTCTTAATACAGATATTGATCACCATTACCATCCCTCTTACATCTGAATTTGCTACATCGTGGAAGTTGTGGTGTTTGCTTTTCCATATTCCTTTGTCTCATGATACTTTCGATTTCCCTTTTTTTTCATTGACCCACTGGTTGTTTAAGAACATTCTGTGTAATCTCCATACATTTGTGAATTTACAAGTTTTCTTCTAGTATTGGTTTCTAGTTTCACACCATCCTGGTTGAAAAACACATTTGATATGATTTCAATATTCATAAATTTATTAAGACTTGTTTGTGGCCTAATATATGATTAATCTTAGAGAATGTTCAATGTGTGCTTGAGAAGAATGTGTATTTTTTGCTGCTGTTGAATGGAAGGTTTTATATATGTCCGTCAGGTCCATCTGCTGTAACATTTTCAGTTCTTGCTATTTGCCTTACTGATTTTCTCTTTAGATGATTTACCTGTTGTTGAATGTGGGGTGCTGAAGTCCTCTACTATTATGGTATTGCTGTCAATTTTTCCCTTCAGATCTGTTAATATTTGCTTTATGTACTTAAGTGATCTGATGGTAGGTGCATAAATACTTACACTTATTATAACTTCTTGATGAACTAACTATTTTACCATTTGTTGCTACTGCTCAATCGCTCAGTTGTGTTCAACTCTTAGAGACCCCAGGGACTGTAGCATCCCAGGCTTCTCTGTCCCTTACCATCTCCTGAAGTTTGCCCAAGTTCACATCTATTGCATCAGTGATGCCATCTAGCCATCTCATTCTCCGACGCCCTCTTCTCCTTCTGCCCTCAATCTTTCCCAGCATCAGGGACTTTTCCAATGAGTCAGCTGTTTGTATTAGATGACCAAAATGCTGGAGTTTCAGCTTCACATCAATCCTTCCAACAAGTATTCTGGGTTGAGTTCCCGTAAGACTGACTTGTTTGATCTTCTTGCTGTCCAAGGGATTCTCAGAAGTCTTCTCCAGCTCCACAGTTCGAAGGCATCAATTCTTTGGCATTCTGCCTTCTTTAAGGTCTAGCTTGCACAAGCATCATGACCACTGGGAAGACCATAGCCTTGACTATACAAAACTTTGTTAGTAATGTCTCTTCAACACACTGTCTAGGTTTGTCATAGCTTTCCTGCCAAGAATCAAACATCTGATTTCGTGGCTGCAGTCACCACCCGCAGTGATCTTAGAGTCCAAGAAGAGGAATTTACCATTATATAATGACTTTGCCTCTTATTACAGCTTTTGGCTTAAAGTCTATTATGGCTGATATCAGTGTACCTGTCTGTACTTTCTTTTGGCTTCTATGTGCAGGAGATACATTTTTTATACAGTTTCACCTTCAGTCTAAATGTATCATGAAAGCTGAAGTGAATCTATTTTTCTTTTAGGCTCCAGTGAGGATGCCAGCACCTAGATTCATGCTAATTAGAAGCTGAACTTTGAAACTATGTAGTCAAATCCCTTTTGGGAAACACCGGGAGATGGGTGTTTTTGCCTGCTCCCTCTGCACTGAACACTGAACCTGGAGGGATAACCACAGTAAGTGCTCATGAAAGTGAAAGTTGCTCAGTCATGTTCAATTCTTTGCGATGCCATGGATGTCCGTGGAATTCTCCAGCCCAGAATTCTGGGGTGGGTAGCCTTTCCCTTCTCCAGGGGATCTTCCCAACCCAGGGATTGAACCCAGGTCTCTCGCATTGCAGGCAGATTCTCTACCAGCTGAGCTGCAAGGGAAGCCCAAGAATATTGGAGTGGGTAAGTGCTCATAGCCCATTAAGAATTGCCTCTTTGTTTTCTATAGTACTATGGGACTCGTGAACACAAGCTCTGCTGGCTTTCAGAGTTAGGAGTTTGAGGGAACCATTCCTCAGGGGGGAGTTTAAAAAGTTGATATGCAAGATGTGTGGCCCCAACCTTTCACTCTTCTTAAATTTTTAAAAAATTTATTTTAAATAAAAGGATAATTGCTTTACAATATTGTGTTGATTTCTGCCATACATCAACATGAATCAGCCATAGGTACACATACATCCCCTCAGTTTTGAACCTCCCTCCCACCTCCCACCCCATTCCGCCCCTCTAGGTTATCACAGAGCCCCAACCCTTCACTCTTCAGGGAAAAGCTGGGTTTTCGGGGTTCCATCCCTGTTATATGGTCCTATGCAAGGACTGGAGTTTATGGCAAGAGTGTATATACATTATTCCTACCCATTTCAATGTGGATATTTTCTCAGGAGCCTAAGGTACAAGAGTCACTTAACTAGTTTCTAAATTTCACAGGGAATTGCTCCATGTGTAGCTGTCTGTGAGAGAGCGAAATTCAGGAGCCTCCTATGTTGCCCTCTTGATCTTGAGTCTCAGCTATCCCTTCTATGATTCTGTCATTGCCAGGATTTTCTGGTTAAATTTCTAGCTGGTCTGCCACTAGTCACAAATAGGATTACAATGCAGAAAAGCAGTGTTAATTTCTTTTTATTTCCTACTGGATTCAACATTATTTTTGTTGAAAATGATGTTGTGGGCTTAAGCTTTCCAACCTTTTGGCAGCAAAGTTGACGGTTTTATGTCCCGCCCTGCCCAAGCAAAACTATCATTCTCACTGTGGGAAAGATAGGAGTCATCCAGGTAAGAATACTATTCTTATCCGAAGTTCTAGCATGAGTAAACGCTACCGAATTTGTTGTTTGCTTTTGCTCAATTTGCAGAGAATTGAAAGTTGTATGCAACAATTGTCTAGTTTTACTGCTGGTTCTTTGGGGAGAGGATTTTCTGAACTCTTCATACTGCCATAACCAGAATCATTATCCCCAGTGATGTTGATTTTGTTCACCTAAACTTTTGTTTATTACTATCTAACTCTTCCAATGTATACTTCGTATTTTTCCTCGTAACTAATAAGCCATCTGAGTTCAGACACTTTAGATCATGCAAATATTTTGTTCCTTACCAAAATTTTTGCCTAGATTTAGCATCAATTGATCATTACTATCTGAATCAGTCTTTACTGTTATGATGATAAAATGCTTTTGCAAATCACATTCAACCAATTAGAAATTAGCACTTAATGTTCAGCAATAATCAGAACTCTCATTTATTCTCCCATTACCTACTTATTTATATATCCATTATCAGTATAGACTCATGGATTTCTATTTTTTTATTCCAACATTCTGTAAGTTATTACTGACCTTAATTATGTTTGTGCCCATTAAGTCCTAAACTTAGACAACGGTCACCCCTTTGACCTAATTCCTGTGTCCCTATGACATGAACCCTTTCCTTTTTAAGTTCTTTCTTACTTTCGAGCCTGACAAAATAATCCAGACTCATACTTTACTTACTCTGTCCCTGCTCTGAAGTTAGTCACCTCTCCAAGGAGGCCTGGTTCCTTCCATTAGAAATGGCTTTTAAAAATCAAGAATTGAAGGTATTAGGGTAAATGTTAGATCATTTCTGCCAAGGTATCTTTGTTTTGGGGTTACTTTTACAGATAAGAGTAGATACATGCACATATACAAACATATATACATGCATACAGACAGACAGACACACACATACATATATATATCCATACACATGCATTTGAGAATTCTGAGTCCATATCATTACTTTCAGTTCCAATCTATTTTCACAGGGTCTCCCAACTGACTCCAATACATATTTGTATGTTCCTTCTTCCAATGAAAACCCTGGATGCTAATGACATAAACACATTTATTCATTTGCTAAATCTTATATTGGGGGCTTCCCTGGTGGCTCAGATGGTAAAGAATCTGCCTACAATGCAGGAAACACAGGTTCAATCCCTGGGTTGGGAAGTTCCCTTGGAGAAAACAATGGCTATCTACTCCAGTATTCTTGCCTGGAGAATTACATGGACAAAAAGCCTGGTAGGCTACAGTCCATGGGGTCACAGAGAGTCGGACATGTAGATGACACCAACCTTATTGCAGAAAGTAAAGAGGAATTAAAGAGCCTTTTGATGAAGGTGAAAGAGGAGAGTGAAAAAGCTGGCTTAAAACTAAATATTAAAAAAAACAAAGATCATGTTATCTGGTCCTATCACTTCATGGAAAATAGATGGGGAAACAGTGAAAACAGTCACAGACTTTATGTTCTTAGGCTCCAAAGTGAATGTGGATGGTGACTGGACATTCATGGACAGCCATGAAACTAACAGACACTTGCTACTTGGAAGAAAAGCTATGACAACCATGAAACTAACAGATAGACTAACAGAAAAGCTATGACCAACATAAAAGTGTATTAAAAAGCAGAGACATTTCTTTGGCCTCAAAGGTTCATCTAGTCAAAGCTATGGCTTTTCTAGTAAGTCATGTATGGATGTGAGAGCTGGACCATAAAAACACCTGAGCGTCGAAGAATTGATGCTTTTGAACTGTGGTGTTAGAGAAGACTCTTGAGAGTCCCTTTGACTGCAAGGAGATCCACCCAGTCCATCCTAAAGGAAATCAGTCCTGAATATTCATTGGAAGGACTGATGTTGAAGCTGAAGCTCCAATACTTTGGCCACGTGATGCAAAGAACTGACTCATTTGAAAAGACCCTAATGCTGGTAAAGATTTAAGGCAGGAGGAGAAGGGGATGACAGAGGATGAGATGTTTGGATGGCATCACTGACTCAATGGATGTGAGTTTGAGCAAGCTCCAGGAGATGGTGAAGGACAGGGAAGCCTGGCATGCTGCAGTCCATGGGGCTGCAAACAGTCAGACATGACTGAGGGACTGAACAACAGCCTCGCTCTGTAGTCTAGGTTTCCTGGTTCAATGGATAGAGCCCGGCCTGGGGGAGCAGAGCCATGGGTTCCTGTTCTGGCTGCCCCTAACTTTCTAGGTGACTTTATTATATTCGTTTATTCAACAAACATTTACTGTGTGCCTACCACGTACCTGACACTGTCCTGAGCCCTGGGGCAAGCATTAGCCCACAGAACAGTCACAGTTCCTGTCTTACTAGAGCTAATGGCTGAGTGAGGAGACAGACTACAGGAAATTGACAAGCAACCTGCCCTCCAAACCTTCATTTCCCAAACCTTACAACTCCACATATATGTGGAATCCAGGAAAATGGTACAAATGAACCTATTTGCAAAGCAGAAACAGACACACAGATGCACAGAACAAATGTGTGGACACCGCTGGGGAGAAGGGGGTTTGGGATGAGCTGGGAGACTGGGACGGACATATAGACACTGCTAAGATAACTGGGGAGAACCTGCTGCTCAGCACAGGGAACACTCTTCAGTGCTCTGTGGTGACCTAAATGGGATAGAGATCCAAAAAAGAGAGAATGTATGAACACACACCGGTGATTCACTGTGCTGTACAGAAGAAACACAACATTGTCAAATGGGACCTAATGAAACTTAAAAGCTTTTGCACTACAAAGGAAACTATAAGCAAGGTGAAAAGACAGCCCTCAGATTGGGAGAAAATAATAGCAAATGAAGAAACAGACAAAGGATTAATCTCAAAAATATACAAGCAACTCCTGAAGCTCAATTCCAGAAAAATAAATGACCCAATCAAAAAATGGGCCAAAGAACTAAACAGACATTTCTCCAAAGAAGACATACAGATGGCTAACAAACACATGAAAAGATGCTCAACATCACTCATGATCAGAGAAATGCAAATCAAAACCACAATGAGGTACCATTACATGCCAGTCAGGATGGCTGCTATCCAAAAGTCTACAAGCAATAAATGCTGGAGAGGGTGTAGAGAAAAGGGAACCCTCTTACACTGTTGGTGGGAATGCAAACTAGTACAGCCACTATGGAAAACAGTGTGGAGATTTCTTAAAAAACTGGAAATAGAACTGCCATATGACTCAGCAATACCACTTCTGGGCATACACACCAAGGAAACCAGATCTGAAAGAGACACGTGCACCCCAATGTTCATTGCAGCACTGTTTATAATAGCCAGGACATGGAAGCAACCTAGATGCCCATCAGCAGATGAATGGGTAAGGAAGCTGTGGTACATATACACCATGGCATATTACTCAGCCGTTAAAAAGAATTCATTTGAATCAGTTCTAATGAGATGGATGAAACTGGAGCCCATTATACAGAGTGAGGTAAGCCAGAAAGATAAAGAACATTACAGCATACTAACACATATATATGGAATTTAGAAAGATGGTAACGATAACCCTATATGCAAAACAGAAAAAGAGACACAGAAGTACAGAACAGACTTTTGAACTCTGTGGGAGAAGGTGAGGGTGGGATGTTTCAAAAGAACAGCATGTATATTATCTATGGTGAAACAGATCACTAGCCCAGGTGGGATGCATGAGACAAGTGCTCGGGCCTGGTGCACTGGGAAGACCCAGAGGAGTCGGGTGGAGAGGGAGGTGGGAAGGGGGACCGGGATGGGGAATACGTGTAACTCTATGGCTGATTCATATCAATGTATGACAAAACCCACTGAAATGTTGTGAAGTAATTAGCCTCCAACTAATAAAAAAAAAAAAAAAAAGAAACACAACATTGTAAAGCAGCTGCATTCTGATAAAAGTGTAAAAAAGGAGAGCAGAGTTATTTGCTTCTATATGTCCTCAGTTTTAATATATTTTGCTTCTTTTGATTATGATTGGTCTAATACTATTTTCTGAGGGTGTGAGATCTAAGTTAGTTTGGAGAAGTCAAAACTTGAGAATTTGCTGTACCATTTTAGCAACTTCTTGTGAGTCCAAGTATTTAAAAATTAAGATTTACATTTTAAAAAGTCTGTAGTTGTAATTAAAAGTCTGTTAATTTCCAAAGGCTATTATGACAAATTTCCACAAACTTAATGGCTTAAAATTCAGAAGCCCTACTCCTAGGTTTCCCAGCTTCTAGCAATTGCCTGCATTCTTGAGCTCATGGACCCCTTCCATCATCAAAGCTGGTAAGGCTGGTTGAGTCTTTCTCTTTTGTGTGAATCAGAGTGCACCACTCTCACACTGTATCTCCCTCTTCCATCTTTTAAGGACCTTTATGACTACACTGGGCCCACCTAAAGGAATTGACATTCGAGTTGCAGTTTTTTGTTTTTGTTTGTTTTTTTAAACTGGGAAAATTAGGAGAAAGGGTGAGGAAATGTATAAGACTCTGTACTTTTTTTTTTCATTTATTTTTATTAGTTGGAGGCTAATTACTTTACAATATTGCAGTGGATTTTGTCATACATTGACATGAATCAGCCATGTTTTAAGAATTAGCAGAAGTTAAGAGTTAGGGAAGCGAGATCAGCAAGACTTCCAAGTTGACAGACAACCACATGCAAAGAAACAAAGGACTGAGGGAGGGAAAGGTATTCAGAAGACCTACAAGGAGTTTTGCCAAGGGCAAGTTCATGAACAATCTATATACCATTAGGAAGGAATCTAAACTTTTTCCCTGAAGACTCTGAGGAAGAACTTTTTCCTCTCTACTCCCCTCTGAACCCACTGTAATACCCACAAAAAAATAAATTCATTTTAATAACCCATCAGAAAATAAAAGTCATGGCCAGCATCATGTAGTATTAGATAAAAAGTGAAGAAGGAAGGTATGCGGCTCTCCTTAGAGAGCTTACATTAGTAGAATCAATTTATGACAGCAAGGAGTGAAATATTACACTATATTTACTACTAAAGGATAACATCTCATGTATTAGAAATGAGTTAGGGGTAACAGTCTAATGCTTAAAGGGTAAGTTTCTCATTATCCAGAAAATTATTTCAGTTCAGTTGCTCAGTCATGTCTGACTCTTTGTGACACCATGGACTGCCGAATGCCAGGCTTCCCTGTCCATCAAAACTCCTGGAGCTTGCTCAAACTCATGTCTATCGAGTCGGCGATCCAACTACCTCATCCATAATATAAAATAAAGTTTACCTGTGAGTAACTAATGGATTGCTTACATTTTGCATTTTTAAACATCACATGCTTTAAGTTTTAGATAATTAACAATCTCAAACATTTTAAGAAATTACATAGATGTTTTTATTCCTAACCAGCACCACTTGTTGCTGGCTTCATTTTCCTTGAACTGCTAGTCATAATCAGTTTTCTAAATAACCTTGAATGTTTCCTAGTCTTCGGTAGCCAATGTCTATCCAAAGCTACACAATAACAGGAGAGAAAAACAGTATGAAAAGCAAACATTCCAGTGATAATTTCTACTGATTTGACTACAATGATACATACACATCCTGTTGACTATCCAAATAGTAAAACATTCTGAAAAATTACTTCCTGATCTTAACTTTTCTTTGAGGGTTAAAGATCTAAAATTCATAACATCAAACATTAATGAAGGTATTTGTTTCTTGCTATGAAAAAACAACACCACAAAAAAAAAAAAAAAAAAAAAAAACAAACACCACCACAAACTTCTCTCCAGAAACCTCCCCTTCTCTGAATAATAAAGATATGCTATACAAATAGAACACTATGTCTCAGCTTTCAAATGGGCAAATTGAGGAACTGAAGGTCCTGGTTTTCTTGGCAGGTTATATTTCCAAAAGCCTTAAAGAATTTACTGTGATTCTGTCAATCCACAATGGAGAAAATGTTAGAATAGTCATGGTTTAACAAAAGTCATGAAAAACGGTATTTCTCATTCATTGATCAATATTTGTTGAAAGCCTACAAGAAAAAGAAATGCAACAAGGCAAAACGGTTGTCTGAGGAGGTCTTACAAATAGCTGAGAAAAAGAAGAGAAGGGAAGAGCAAAGGAGAAAGGAAAGACTTGATGCAGAGTTTAAAAGAATAGCAAGGACAGATGAGAAAGCCTTCTTAAGTGAACAATGCAAAGAAATAGAGGAAAACAAAGAATGGGAAATACTACAGATCTCCTCAAGAATATTAGAGATACCAAGGGAACATTTTGTGCAAAGATGGGCACAATAAAGGAAAGAAATGGCATGGACCTAACAGAAGAAGATATTAAGAAGAGGTGGCAAGAATACACAAAGGAACTGTACAAAAAATGTCTTAATGACCTGGATAACCATGATGGTATAGTCACTCATCTAGAGCCAGACATCCTGGAATGTGAAGACAAGAGGGTCTTAGCAAGCATTACAACAAACGAAGCTAGTGGAGGTGATGGAATGCCAGCTGAGCTATTTCAAATGCTAAAAGATGATGCTGTTAAAGTGCTGCATTCACTATGCCAGAAAACTTGGAAAACTCAGCAGTGGCCATGGGATTGAAAAAAGTCAGTTTTCATTCCAATCCTAAAGAAAGGCAATGCCAAAGAATATTCAAACTACCACACAACTTCACTCATTTCACATGAGTAACGCTGGTAATGCTCAAAATCATTCAAGACAGGCTTCACCAGTATGTGAACCGAGAACTTCCAGATGTACAAGCTGGATTTAGTAAAGGCAGAGGAATCAGAGATCAAATCGCCAACATCTGCTGAATCACAGAAAAAGCATTCCAGAAAAATATCCAGGAATTCCAGGAAAACATCTACTTTTGCTTCGTTGACTACACTGTTGTGACTGTGTGGATCACAACAAACTGTGGAAAATTCTGAAAAACGTAGGAATTTCAGACCACCATACCTGCCTCCTGAGAAACCTGTGTGCAGGTCAAGAAGCAACAGTTAGAACTGGATGTGGAACAATGAACTGGTTCCAAATTGGGAAAGGAGTACATCAAGGCTGTATGTTGTCATCCTGCTTATTTAACTTATATGCAGGGTACATCATGCAAAATGCTGGGCTGGATGAAGCACAAGCTGGAATCAAGATTCCCAGGAGAAATACCAACAACCTCAGATATGCAGATGACACTACCCAAATGGCAAAAGGCAAAGAGGAATTAAAGAGCCTCTTGATGAAAGTGAAAGAGTAGAGTGAAAAAGCTGGCTTAAAATTCAACATTCCAAGAATTAAGATCACTGCATCTGGTCCCATCACTTCATGGCATATAGATGGGGAAGCAGTGGAATCAGTGACAGACTTTATGTTCTTGGGCTCCAAAATCACTGCAGATGGTAACTGCAACCATGAAATTAAAACACGCTTGCTCCTTGGAATAAAAACCATGACAAACCTAGACAGCATATTAAAAAGCAGAGATATCACTTTGCCAACAAAGGGCCATCTAGTCAAAGCTATGGTTTTTCTAGTAGTCACGTATGGATGTGAGAGTTGGACCATAAAGAAGGCTGAGCACTGAAAAACCGATGCTTTGGAACTGTGGTGCTAGAGAAGACTCTGTTAGAGTCCCTTGGACTGTAAGGAGATCAAACCAGTCAATCCTAAAGGAAACCAACTCTGAATATTCACTGGAAGGACTGATGTTGAAGCTGAAGCTCCAATACTTTGGCTACCTGATGTCAAGAACTGACTCACTGGAAAAGACTCTGATGCTGGGAAAGATTGAAGGCAGGAGGAGAAGTTGACGGCAGATGATGAGATGGCTGGATGGCATCATCACTTCAATGGACATGAGTCTGAGCAAGCTCCAGGAGTTGGTGACGTACAGGGAAGCCTGGCATGCTGCAGTCCATAGGGACAGAGTTGGACATGACTGAGCAACTGAATAATAACCAACACCACTATGCTCCAAATACTAGGAATATAATAATGAAGAAAAATAAAATCCCTACCCTCTCAGATTATCTAATACTTTACAGTTTAGTTCTGTAACTACCATTGAGAGGCAATGTTTCATATTTGTTACAAATTCAGTGCATTATTTCCAAATATGTTACAAATGGAAATCTTCTAAGTAAAAAAATAACTAAATGTAACTCAACTGGGCAACTATACATGGGTGTATTTCAGTGGTTATGAACATTTTTATCCCCTTGAATGTGACATGAATTAAATACACTTTGCATGCATGTCAGGTTGCTTCATTTGTTCCTGACTCTTTGTGACCCTGTGGACTATAGCCCACCAGGCTCCTCTGTCCATTGGATTTCCCAGGCAGGAATACTGGAATGGGTGCCATTCCCTTCTCCAGGGAATCTTCCTGACTGAGGGGTTGAACTCAGTCTCCTGCACCGGCAGGCAGAGTCTTTATTGCTGAGTTACCAGGGGAGACCATTTAGTGGTAGCATTTAACCATTTAGTGTTAGTATTTAAACACAATAAAAGGAAAATGGAAAATCCTTTGAATTAGGATTCTTCTGAACTGTCCTCAAATGATATCATGTAGCAAGCAGATATTAAATACTTTATTTATGTATGATTCTCACAAGCAGAGTACATTAATCAACAACCCATTGGTCATGACTGTTAGTATTTGGTATTTTGAAAATAGTTTACTTTATAAACCTAGCATAAATATTAAATGTTTAATTTTTAAAAGAAAGCAATCAGTTTTCTGATAACATTGTGACCACTTCTGAATGCTCAAGCTTCATCAAATATCTTATTATTTCATGAATGCCTATCATGGGTCTGTATCATTGCTTATGTCTTTCCCTCTGCCTGGAATGTCCTTCCACTCTTCTAGCTAGTAAAAGTTAGCTCTTAGTATCTCTATTATTGCACTAATTACACTGTACTATAATTTTTAAAACATATAAAAGTATTATCTGGGATAAGAGCATGAGACAGTTTTATCTTTACATCCCTAGTGACTAGCACAAGACTTGACATATGGTAATGGTTCTATAAGTATTTGACCAAAAAAATTATACTCCTGTAGATAGGCATCATAGAAATTTTGTTCTTTCTACTAATTATTATAAAAACTTAAAATTGAAACAGTCTTCCCTAGAAATTCTTAGGACTCTGGAATAAAGTAGACATGGTAAGAAGCATCTTCAGAAAAGTGCTCCAGACAGACTAGTGAGGAGATTTAATTTGTTTCAAAACCTCAAGACAAATAGCTGACAATCAAACTATCTCAAAATGATTAATCATACATATAGTTACAGTAAAACACTAAATTTCCTATTCCTTTTCTACCTAGAGCACAATATTCCATTTACAGTAATGATCTAAACTTTTGTGCCCACAAATTCTCCAACTACATGTTCAACTACATACAATAAGAAAGAAAATGGCTACTTCATTTTTTTCAATTGTGATTGAGAATAAGACTAAATCAAGTACTAGTGTTATATGAATGATCTAGGAAAACTAAATGAAAACAGTAATGTGATCCAAGACTCTAGATTTTGATCATTTAAGGAAAAAGGACAAAAATCATTCTACAACTGATGCATTAATCATGTGGTTCATAAATTTACTAATCAACATATTCTTCTAAAGCTGTTACCTTTAAAGAGAAGAATTTTCCACAACTTAAGCCTTCATTCTTTCCTCTAATAATCTTTCTTCTTTCTTTTCAGGAACATAAATTACTCTTGATATGCTTATAAAAGTTAATATCACTTTAAGAATAATTATATAGCATTACAATCAGAAGCTTTTCCAGAGGAAGACAAAAGAGAGAATGCCAGAAGTTTTCCATTAAAACATTTAAGAGCAGAAATAACTTTTTGAATAGCAAGTATGGTTACAGTCAACATTTTAAGGATGTTTATATAAAAAGGAAAAATAATGTTTGTAAGATAAACTGAAGAAAAAACTCTAGCAATTTTAATAATTAAAAAAAAATCTATACTTAGTATTAGAGATAATACACAGAAATATTGACTCAATAATAGCCCATGAAAAACTGGCTAAATATGGGTAAGCAAAAAGAAAGTATGCATATAAGAAAGTTTACACTAGGATAAGATCATGAGGAAAATAGAAATTTTGATCAGACCAGTAATGAGTAAGGAGATTCAAACTATAACCAAAATTTCCCAACAGAGAAAAGTCCTGGACCAGATGGTTTCACTGGTGAATTCCACCAAACATTTAAAGAAGAATGAATACCAATTCTTCTCAAACTCCTTCAAAAAACTGAAAAGGAAGGAACAATCCCTAAGGCCAGAATTACCAGAATAACAAAGCCAGGTAAGGACTGAATAGGAAAGAAAATTGCAGGCCAATCTTACTGATTAACATAATATATGAAAATTCTAAACAGAACAGCAGGAAAATGAATTCAATACCACATTAAAAGGACCATACACAATGATCAAGAGGAATTTAATTGCAGGATGCAAGGATATTTCAACATATACCAACAAATCAATGTGATATACCACATTAATAGAATTAACTATTAAAAAATCCTATGATTATCTCAATACATGCAGAAAAACATCTGATTCAAAATTCTTTCATTATAAAAACTCTCAGAAAATTGAGTATGGAAAAAAACATACCCCAACATAAAAAATGCCGATATGAGAAGTCCACAGCTAACATCTTATTTAACAGTGAAAGCGTGAAAGCTTTCCCCCTAAGATCAGAAGTAGGACAAGGGTGCCCACTCCTTTTCAACACAGTACTGGAAATCCTACCCAGGGCGATTAGGCAAGAAAATGAAATAGAAAGCATCAAACCAGAATGGAAGAAGTAATAGTTTCTGTTTGAAGATTATATGATCTTCTATATATACAGAAAATCCTAAAGACTCCATTAGAGAGCTGTTAGCACTAATAAACAAATTCAGCAAAGTTGCAGGATATAAAATCAACATAGAAAAATCAGTTGCATTTCTACACACTAACAACAAGCTATTTGAAAAAGAAATGAAATAACCTCATTTATAGTAGCAACAAAATGAATGAAATACTTAGGAATAAATTTAACCAAGGAAGCAAAGATCTGTATGTTGAAACTGATGAGAGTTTGATGAAAGAAACTGAGGAAGATACAAATGAATGGAAATATACCCATGTTCATAATTCAGAAGAATTAACACTTAAAATATCCATACTATATAAAACCACCTATAAATTCAATTTAATCAAAATTATTGAAAAGACCCTGATACTGGAAAAGACTGAAGACAGGAGGAGAAGGGGACAGCAGAGGATGAGATGGTTGGATGGTATCACTGACTCAACGGACATGAGTTTGGATAACCTCCAGGGATTGGTGATGAACAGAGAGGCCTGGTGTGCTCCGGTCCATGGAGTCGCAAAAAGTCAGACACTACTGAGTGACTGAACTGAACTGATAATTATATTTTCATAGACATAGAAAAAAATCAATCCTAAAATTCATATGAAACCATAAAAGTCCCTGAATAGCCAAAGGAATTCTGAGAAACGACACAGTTGGAGGTTTCACAATTCCTGATTTTAAACTATATTACAAGGCTACAATAATACTTTTAAAAAAGTATAGTACTGGCATAAAAACAGACACATAAATCAATGGAATAGAATTCAGAGTGTAGAAAGAAACTCATACATATACAGTGAACTAATATGTGACAAAGACCCAAAAATATTCAATGGAGAAAGGATAGTCTCTTTAACTAAAACTGAAAATTCATGTGCCAAATAATGAAATTGGACCCCTATCTCACACCATTCACAAAAAATAACATGAAACATTAAATACATAAATAAAAGAAACAAAACTATAAAACTACTAAAGAAAACAGAGAAAAATCTCCCTGATGCTGGTCTTGGCAATGATTTTTTAGATGTGATACCCAAAATTCAAGCAGCAAAACCAAAAATAAACAATTGGGACTACACCCAACTAAAAAGTTTCTGAACAGCAGGAGAAACAATCAGCAAAATGAAAAGGCAATCTATAAACAGGAGAAGTTACATGCAAATCATCTATTTGCTAAGATATTAATATCTAAAATATAACAGCAACTCATATAACTCAGTAGCAAAAAGGAAAAAAAAAAGATTACAAAATGGGCAAAGGACTTAAAAAAAAAAACAGACATTTTCCCAAAGAAGACATATAAATGCCAACAGGCACATGAAAAGATACTCAACTTCGCTAATCATCAAGGAAATGCCACTCATCTCACAACAGTTAGAATGACTACTATCAAAAGACAAAAGAGATCTCTCTTGCACACTGTTGGTGGAAATGTAAATTGGTCCAGCTGCTATGGAAAACAGTATGAAGGCTCTCAAAAAATAAAAAAATAGAACTATCATATGATACAGTGATTCCACTTCTGAGTACATATTCAAAGGAAATAAACTCACTATCTGTAAGAGGTACTCATGTGTTCACTATAGTACTATTCACAATAGCCATGACATGGAAACAACCTATGTGTCTATCAACAGATGAATGGGAAAAACACATATATAATACACCGGAGTATTATTCAATTATAGAAAGGAAGGAAACACTGTCTTTCATGACAACATGGATAGATCCTGAAGGCACTATGCTAAATGAAATGTCAGCAAAAGACTAATACTCTATATCCTCCTTTTCATAGACTGAAAAAGCTGAATTCAGAAACAGACAGAATGGTGGTTACAAGGGGCTAGGCAGTGTGGGAGGGCTTTCCCAGGTGGCTCAGTGGTAAAGAATCCGCCTGCTAATGCAACCAGACCCAGGAGATGTGGGTTTAATCCCTGGTTTGGGAAGATACCCTGGAGTAGGAAATGGCAACTCACTTCAGTATTCTTGCAAGGAAAATCCCATGGACAGAAGAGCCTAGCAGAATACAGTCCATAAAGGTAGCAAAGAGTCAGACACAACTGAGTAACTGAGCATGCATGTACGCAAAGGGTGGGGGAAGTGGGAAGATACTGGTCAAAATATATGAATTTCAGGTATAAGATGAATAAATTCTGAGCATGTAATGTATAGCAGGGTACTATAATTAACAATATTGTATTACAGATTTAAAAACTATGAAAAGAGTAGATGTTAAATGTTATCAGCACACAAATGATAGTTATGTGAGGGGATGACGGTGGTAACTAATCTTATTACAGTAATCATTTTTCAATACAGTATCACACTGTAAACCTTAAACTTATACATGTTATATCTCAAGAATATCTCAATAAACACAGATGTTACATGATTAATGCTATTTTACTATGGAAACAGAGTGACAGTAACTTAAGGCCCAAAATAACTTTAGCCTGTGACTTTAAGAAGGTCTAATAAGTAGTGTACTATGAAGTGGGGAACAATTATTCTAAAATGAGTGTGTTTAACACTGAGGAATCCAGATCTGAAAGAGACACGTACACCCCAATGTTCATCGCAGCACTGTTTATAATAGCCAGGACATGGAAGCAACCCAGATGCCCATCAACAGATGAATGGATAAGGAAGCTGTGGTACATATACACCATGGAATATTACTCAGCCGTTAAAAAGAATTCATTTGAATCAGTTCTAATGAGATGGATGAAACTGGAGCCCATTATACAGAGTGAGGTAAGCCAGAAAGATAAAGAAAATTACAGTATACTAACACATATATACGGAATTTAGATAGATGGTGGCGATAACCCTATATGCAAAACAGAAAAAGAGACACAGAAGTACAGAACAGACTTTTGAACTCTGGGGGAGAACGTGAGGGTGGGATGTTTTGAAAGAACAGCATGTATACTATCTATGGTGAAACGGACCACCAGCCCAGGTGGGATGCATGAATCAGGTGCTCTTGCCTTGTGCACTGGGAGGACCCTGAGGAGTCGGGTGGGGAGGGAGGTGGGAGGGGGGATCGGGATGGGGAATACGTGTAACTATATGGCTGATTCATGTCAATGTATGACAAAACCCACTGAAATGTTGTAAAGTGATTGGCCTCCAACTAATAAAATAATATTTAAAAAAAAAAAAAAAAATTAGTGTGTTTATAGTTAGAAACCAAATTATAGGTGAACATATATCTCAAAAGATGTCAACAGAATTTCACAAAATTATCTGGATAAAGGAGGGATATCTGAGCTATGAATTAAAAAAATCAGAGGGGCTATAAAAACCAGTTCCTGAATACAATCTTATTAACATGAAAAATTACAATTTTCTACACAAAACACAAACCTTAGGTAAATAAAAAGCAATTTACATAGACTACAAAAAGATACAAATAAATAAAATAGATGTTAAGTTGGAGATGAAGCTGGTTAACAGAAAATTTTAAGGAATGAGGTGGGTAATGGCATAAGTCCACATAACTACTTCAGGCAAACACTGCTCTGAAACTGTGAAAAACAAATTCATTATCATAACAACCCTTGGAAAGAAGAACCAAGGAAATGCTATCATTACATTTAGGCCTTTCACAGGAAAACTAGTCAAGGCTACAAAAGTATCTTAGAGTTTTATCTGCTTCCTGTCTGTGCTTTGTAAAATCTACCACCACTACCGCATCCCCAACACAGGTAGTGAACTGTGATAATGGTCTAATATTGGCCTTCAACAAACTCTAACCAAAATGACCAGTGATAAAAACATGATTGCAGACAGAATTATCAGTACCACATGCTTTGGCAACTACAACTGCATACAATGCTGTTTGAGAGGCATCTTTCTTTCTCCTTTCCTTTCTTATCTTTTCCTTATAAAGAATAAGCTAAAAGAAAGATGCTGAAAAAGTAAATTTTGAACATGTAAGCAAAAAATAATTAAGCTCAAAATACTAGAGAGTAAAATAATGAAATCTGATATTCAAATGGCTGATCATCATCTGTTCTGTGTACTTCATCCATATACAGAATTCTCCTAGGAGATATGACTGCCATCTTCATGGCTGGTGCAGTAATTTATTCAATAAACACGGATGCCTTCTGTGCCCACGGCACTATGCCAGATATAGAGGATGCACAGGATAATAAGACAAGGCAGTTCTTGAAGCTCCCCAGTCAAGAAAGTGAAAACGCCCCATTAATAAATAAGCGAAAAACATGTCTTCCTGAAGACATTTGGGAATTAACATATCAGTCCTCTGCTGCCTTTTTGTTACCTGAGGATAAAATCTCTTACTTTGTTCAAGCACTGAACTTATATAAAAAAAATAAAAGGTGTACATATGAAGAGTTAAATAGTTGCACAAGTTTTCTAAATATTACTAAGATAAAGCACAAATACAGAAAAGAATACAAATCAAAAGTATAGTTCAATGAACTATCTTACAAACACTACCAAGGTCAAGGGAGGACTTTGCCAGCAGCCCTAGAGGCGACTTGCATGCGCCTCTAATCATGACAACCTCTCCACTGCCATAAGTAATCAATACGCTGCCTTTCTTCTATTAAGCATTTTCCTGATTTTTCCTACAGACATTTTTTTATCACCAAAAAGTGCATCCCTAGACACTACAGTATAATTTCACTCTGTTAAAAATGGAATCTGTTTAAATCTCTTACTTATTTTTTGCCCAAGCCATGTGGCATGCTGGATTTTGGTTCCCTGACCAGGGATAGAACCTTCATTCCCTGCAGAGGAAGTATGCAGTCTTAACCACTGGATTGTAAGGGAAGACCCTCAAAACATTTTTAATCTGGAGGTTCCTCCTCCATATAATTTATTTGTTAAAGAATTTGTGACATTTGACCAACAGTTTCTGAGAGCCTGGATTTTGACAACTGCGGTCTCTGGATGCAATGTGTTCCCCCATCTTCTATATTTACTGGGATCAGAATCAGACTTAATCTCTTGGGCAAAATACAGGCAGTGTCTGGCAAGGTTAGTTCAGTTCAGTTCAGTTCCATCGCCCAGATGTGTCTGACTCTTTATGACCGCACGGACTACAGCATGCCAGGCTTCCCTGTCCATCACCAACTCCCGGAGCTGACTCAAACTCATGCCCATCAAGTCGGTGATACCATCCAACCTTCTCATTCTCTGTTGTCCCCTTCTCCTCCCACCATCAATCTTTCCCAGCATCAGAGTGTTTTCAAATGAGTCAGCTCTTCACATCAGGCGGCCAAAGTATTGGAGCTGCAGCTTCAGCATCAGTCCTTCCAAAGAATATTCAGGACTGATTTCCTTTAGGATGGACTGGTTGGATCTCCTTGCAGTCCAAGGGACTCTCAAGAATCTTCTCCAACACCACAGTTCAAAAGCATCAATTCTTCAGTGCTCAGCTTTCTTTATAGTCCAACTCTCACATCCATACATGACTACTGGAAAAACCATAGCTTTGCCTAGATGGATGTTTGTTGGTAAAGTAATGTCTCTGCTTTCTAATACGCTGTCTAGGTTGGTCATAGCTTTTCTTCCAAGGAGCAAGTGTCTTTTAATTTCATGGCTTCAGTCACCATCCGCAGTGATTTTGGAGCCGCCAAAAATAAAGTCTGTCACTATTTCCACTGTTTCCCCATCTATTTGCCATGAAGTGATGGTACTGGATGCCATGATCTTTGTTTTCTGAATGTTGAGCTTTAAGTCAACTTTTCAACCCTCCTCTTTCACTTTCATCAAGAGGCTCTTTAGTTCTTCACTTTCTGCCATAAGGGTGGTGTCATCTGCATATCTGAGGTTATTGATATTTCTCCCGACAAACTTGATTCCAGCTTGTGCTTCATCCAGCCCAGTGTTTCTCATGATGTACTCTGCTTATAAGTTAAATAAGCAGAGTGACAATATACAGCTTGACGTACTCCTTTTCCTATTTGGAACCAGTCTGTTGTTCCATATCCAGTTCTAACTGTTGCTTCCTGACCTGCATACAGGTTTCTCAAGAGGCAGGTCAGGTGGTCTGGTATGCTCATCTCTTTCAGAATTTTCCACAGTTTACTGTGATCCACACAGTCAAAGGCTTTGGCATAGTTAATAAAGCAGAAATAGATATTTTTCTGGAACTCTCTTGTTTTTTCGATGATCCAGCAGATGTTGGCAATTTGATCTCTGGTTCCTCTGCCTTTTCTAAAACCTTTTCTAAAGCTTGAATATATGGAAGTTCACAGTTCATGTACTGTTGAATCCTGGCTTGGAGAATTTTGAGCTTTACTTTATTAGCGTGTAAGATGAGTGCAATTGTGCAGTAGTTTGAGCATCCTTTGGCATTGCCTTTCCTAAGGATTAGAATGAAAACTGACCTTTCCCAGTCCTGTGGCCACTGCTGGGTTTTCCAAATTTGCTGGCATGTTGAGTGCAGCACTTTCACAGCATCATCTTTTAGGATTTTATTTATTTAAAAAAAAATTTTTTTTTATTAGTTGGAGGCTAATTATTTCACAACATTTCAGTGGGTTTTGTCATACATTGACATGAATCAACCATAGAGTTACATGTAATCCCCATGTCTTTTAGGATTTTAAATAGCTCAACTGGAATTCCATCACCACCACTAGCTTTGTTCGTAGTGATACTTCCTAAGGCCCACTTGACTTCACATTCCAGGATGTCTGGCTCTAGGTGAGTGATCACACCATCGTGATTATCTGTGTCATGAAGATCTTTTCTGTACAGTTCTTCTGTGTATTCTTGCCACCTCTTCTTAGTATCTTCTGCTTCTGTTAGGTCCATACCATTTCTGTCCTTTATTGAGCCCATCTTCGCATGAAATGTTCCCTTGGTACCTCAAATTTGCTTGAAGAGATCTCTAGTCTTTCCCATTCTATTGTTTTCCTCTATTTCTTTGCACTGATCACTGAGGAAGGCTTTCTTATCTTTCTTTGCTATTCTTTGGAACTTTGCATTCAAATGGGTATATCTTTCTTCTTCTCCTTTGCTTTTTGCTTCTCTTCTTTTACAGCTATTTGTAAGGCCTCCCCAGGCAGCCATTTTGCTTTTTTGCATTTCTTTTTCTTGGGGATGGTCTTGTTCCCTGTCTCCTGTACAAAGTCATGAACCTCCGTCCATAGTTCATCAAGCACTCTACCAGATCTAGTCCCTTAAATCTACTACTCACTTACACTGTATAACTGTTAGGGATTTGATTTAGGTCATACCTGAACAGTCTACTGGTTTTCCCTACTTTCTTCAATTTAAGTCTGAATTTGGCAATAAAGAGTTTATGATCTGAGCCACGGTCAGCTCTTGGTCTTGTTTTTGCTGACTGCATAGAGCTTTTCCATCTTTGGCTACAGGAATATAATCAATCTGATTTCGGTGTTGACCATCTGGTGATGTCCATGTGTAGAGTCTTCTCTTGCATTGTTGGAAGCGGGTGTTTGCTATGACCAGTGCGTTCTCTTGGCAAAACTCTATTAGCCTTTGCCCTGCTTCATTCTGTACTCCAAGGCCAAATTTGCCTGTTACTCCAGGTGTTTCTTGACTTCCTACTTTTGCATTCCAGTCGCCTATAATGAAAAGGACATCTTTTTTGGGTGTTTGTTCTAGAAGGTCTTGTAGGTCTTCATAGAAATGTTCAACATCTTCAGCATTGCTGGTCGGGGCATAGACTTGGATTACCGTGATACTGAATGGTTTGCTTTGGAAATGAACAGACCTCATTCTGTCGTTTTTGAAATTGCACCCAAGTACTGCATTCTGGACTCTCTTGTTGACTATGATGGCTACTCTATTTCTTCTAAGGGATTCTTGCCCTACTCACAGTAGTAGATATAATGGTCTTCTGAGTTAAATTCATCCATTTCAGTCCATTTTAGTTCGCTAATTCCTAAAATGTCAATGTTCACTTTTGCCATCTCCTGTTTGATCACTTCTAATTTGCCTTGATTCATGGACCTAACATTCCAGGTTCCTATGCAATATTGCTCTTTACAGCATCTGACTTTGCTTCCATCACCAGTCACATCCACAGCTGGGTGCTGTTTTTGCTTTGGCTCCATCTCTTCA
This sequence comes from Muntiacus reevesi, assembly GCF_963930625.1. Lineage (NCBI taxonomy): Eukaryota > Metazoa > Chordata > Mammalia > Artiodactyla > Cervidae > Muntiacus > Muntiacus reevesi. Next base: position 49,759,161 of record NC_089257.1, read on the forward strand.
TTCTTTCTGGAGTTGTTTCTCCACTGATCTCCAGTAGCATAATAGGCACCTACCGACCTGGGGAGTTCATCTTTCAGTGTCTTATCTTTTTGCCTTTTCATACTGTTCATGGGGTTCTCAAGGCAAGAATACTGAAGTTGCTTGCCATTTCCTTCTCCAGTGGACCCCTGTTGTCAGAACTCTCTACCATGACCCATCTGTCCTGGGTGGCCCTATATGGCATGGCTTATAGTTTCATTGAGTTAGACTTGGCTGTGGTCCATGTGATTAGATTGGTTAGTTTTCTGTGATTGTGGTTTTCAGGGTGTCTACCCTCTGATGGAGAAGGTTAAGAAGCTTATAGAAGCTTCTTGATGGGATAGACTGACTGAGGGGGAAACGTCTTGTTCTGATGGGTGGGGCCATGCTCAGTAAATCTTTAATCCAATTTTCTGTTGATAGGTGGAGCTGTGTTCCCTCCCTGCTGTTTACCTGGGGCTTAACTATGGTGGAGGTAATGAAGATAATGGTGACCTCCCTCAAAAGATCCCATGCATGTACTCCTACACTCAGTGCCCCCAACTCTGCAGCAGGCCACCACCGACCCATGACTCTGTCAGAGAATCCTGGACACCCACATGCAAGTCTGGGACGGTCTCTTGTGGGGTCACTGCTCCTTTCTCCTGGGTCCTGGTGCACAAGGTTCTGTTGTGCCCTCCAAGAGTCTACTTCCCAGTTCAGTGCAAGTTCTGGCAGCTCTATGATGTGGTTAATGGTAACCTCCTCCAAGAGGGCTCATGCCATATCCAAGTCTGCTGCACCCAGAGCTCCTGTTCCTGTGGCAGACCACCGCTGACCCAGGTACAGGCATACAAGTCCTCCTAAATGAAAAAGATCATGTGAACAGTGCTTAGCTAAAATCAATTAAGTCAGTGTTTAGTAGGGACCATGCACAGGCTGTAGGTAATTCATGAACCCCTAAAATTACGTCCAAAACTTTGTGCAGGAAGGTTTTAATCAACAAGATATTCTTTACAGAAATAAGTGCCACCAAGGAGTCAGTGCCTATTTCACACATTAAACAAAACAGTTTTAATTAAATTAATTTGAACTTGGTTAAGATGATTCAATGAGCAGAAGCTTTCAGGGAGGAAGAATTTTTAATTTTTAACAGTTTAAACTCCTATGGGGAGGCAAATATAATAGAGAACTACTACTTTGGGATTGATGCCATCATTCATCTTTATTAGGATACTAGAAACTCTATGGGTGGTTATTTAGTCACTGAGTCGTGTCCAACTCTGGAGACCTCATGGACTGTAGCCTGCAAGGCTTCTCTGTCCATGGGATTCTACAGTCAAAAATACTGGGGTGAGTTGCCATTTCCTTCTCCAGAGGATCTTCCTGACCCAGGAATTGAACCAAGGTCTCCTACACTGCAGGCTGATTCCTTACCAATTGAGCTATGAGGGAAGCCCATTAAACTCTTCTGAGGCTCTCTAAATTTCACTGATTGATGTCACAGAGAAGAATAAGGACGGGGCCATTAAAGGAAAAGAAGTGATGTGTTTCAGAGTTGAGCAGGGAGAAAAATTCAACATGAGATAGGGGGGAAATAAAAAGGTAGAATTTTTATGTAATGAATTAAGAATTCCATGGAGAAGTAGAGATGAGCCCCCAGGAAAGGGACGGTTTCAGCTCAACTATAAAGAGACACAGATGGAGAACAATGTGAAAGACATAATCTAAGGGAGTGAGAAACTCTTACATAGGTACATATATAAGACAAGTAAGAGATAAAGTAAGTGACAATCCCTGGCAGTGCTGATCTGAAACATGCTCTAAGTTACATTACTCCTTTAATGAAGTATGAGCTGTCCAATGTACAGAGGGCACTTTCTTGTGTCTTCCCTATAATTCTTCACCCGAGCCATTGCTAGAAAATTAGAGATGAAGTCCTGTTACAGGTGGTGAAATGAAAAGGAAGAGATTCTTTTCGTTTTATCTTCTAAGGAAAAACAAAACATACCACCTATTCATCTTTTACAGCACAGAGAAAACATGTTTATTTTCTAAAAGCCTAAATGACTACAGAGCAAAAGGATCCTGGGTTAAAAACAATGAATACTAGTTGAGATTAGAACCCATATAATTAAATATTTTATATATAAGTTATTTAATGGTTTACTTTCTTATTGTCCTGGTTCATGTCAGGTGATAATGGGCTTAAAAATTAATCTTTTCAGAAGCTTTTAGAAGAACACTGAAAAATGGAGAACAAGACATACCTAACTGCTGGAACAGGAGAGCCACACTAGTTCCTGTGACAGGAAGACTATCATGCAAGGGAGTCTGGATCAGTTGTCTGTCTCCTGCACCCAAGGAAAACAGCTTCTGCAGAATGGGAGGAAAACACAAACACACAACAAATGATTTCTTTTCACACATTTTTTTCAGATAAAAAAAATCCCTTTGAAGTTCAAATTTAGAGCAGATGATGGTCATATAAGACCCAATTGTGAAAGGCAATAAGGCAGCTCAAAACATTCAAGTTACTTTGTGCCCAAATGAATATGATACAAGAAAATTCAGTAGTTGGAAGGTGAAAATTTAGTAATAATGAAACACACAAATCACTGACAGGAACATGTAACTAAAAAATAGTAAAATGTTAAAGCTAACATTTACATGCCAGTTATATATCAATAAAACTGGAAAAATAAAAGAAATGTAGTAATATGAAACATACAATTTAAAAACTTCTAATAGTCACAATAAAAATCCTTTTTAAATTAAAAAATACATAAAATCATGTCAACAAAAATTTCATCATAATAAAGGCTCATAAAATAATTCATCTGCTTTACAGTTTAGGTTCAATTGTGACTAAACTCACATTTCATATTCTGCTCTTGGAGTACAAACAGGAGAATGAGGGAGGAGAGTGCAGAAGGAAAATAAACTTAAGAGTAACCAAAAGACACTAGGAAAGATAGTAGATAGTTAAAAAGGCAAAGGGCAAGAAAAAAAGATGTCAATTTTACCATAAGTAACATCTTTTCTTTACCTATCAGAGTTTAAAAAATGTAATTTTTAGAGGGCTGTTCTTTCCCTCGATATTACATAAGGATAAGCATAATAAATGGTCAATTAATCAATTTTAGGACTTAAGTAGTTTTTTTAAGTTACCTAGGAACATTTAGTCATACGAGCTGAGGTTCTCATTTTTCTACTTCAGAGAAGAAGATAAAAATTTCAAGACACAGAGATGAAAGACAAGTCACTTTGAGAAAGCTTTATTTCAGTATAAGAGTTTAATGGGCTCAATCTATGTATAACGAAATTCTTTAAGGTACAGATTATACTTTCCAAAGATCTGTGATTTTGGACAATGATCAATATCATCATCATTATTATTATTAAAGGTAGAAAACTGAGATGAGAAAAATAAGCCCTTTTCTTCTGAAGCTTAAGTACAAGCTATTCTACTAAACATCACACACAACATACAAAATGATTTTAAGGACCACATATAACTGATTTTATCCGAGGAAATGAAGAAATGAATTAATCTATCCAAGGGTAGTTACAATGTTACAAAAAATTATACTGACAGTTTTCTTAATGTTATCTCTGAATTTTTATCACTGAAAAAAAGTTTAATAAAATGAGGTGCAATCATATAGAAGAATAAACATGGTATAAAGAACACATTTGAAGTTCAATTTTAAAAAGTGCATTCCTAAGAAAATGTAAGCTAGATTTCAAGTTACACAGAATATAACTTCTAACTATGCTATGTGAAAGGTGAACCCTGTGTTAAAATTAACCCCATGACCTAAGAAAAGAATGGAATCTTGTGTTTCTAAAAGGAAGACCACAGGGACAATGCTTAACTAAACTAAGACTTTTTTTTTTTCTCCCAAGGATTGAACTCTCGCCCCCTGCATTGGAAGGGCGGAGTCTTAGCCACTGGACCGCCAGGGAAGTCCCCTAAGACCCACTTTAAAAAGAAAATATTTAAAGAATTTGTTTTTTTTCCTTTTCTTCATAAATTAAATTAACTGGAGGAGAGGAGAAGAGAAGCAGGCCCTCTTCATCTTCTTTTTCATTCTGTTTACCTGAGACCCTCCAGCCGCTGGGACAAGACACGCACATAAGTTTGCAATGAGACTTTCCAAGGAGACATTCAGACTGTCCACATATACAGTGTAGATCAAACCCAGACAAGCCTGAAAACAAAAGATGCATGTAGTTATTTCATGGAAAAAGCAAGCACTAAAAATAAATTGTGACATCTGCTCCAGGGAAAGTTTCTCTTTGAACGTAGTATATTCTACAATGACCATGGAATAAATTTTAAGCAGCAAATGTTATTAAGTTTATTAAATTTTCCTCCAGAACCAGAAGCTCTAAATGAGCTTGTAAGATGAGTTTATAAAAAACAGAAATACATAATTTGTAAAACAGGTGTTTGTGTTCAGATAACCACTCCAGCAAATTTGTAAGACTTAAAACTCTTTTTGTCTCAACTTATTTTGCAAAACTCCAATTTTCAAGATAAAAATTTAGAAACTTTACCTTATTTTGTGATTCTCAATAATTCAGAACATTTATTTTACAGAAAAATTTAACTTATGTGAATTATTATAAAGAATAGCAAAATAGAGAATATATGATTAACAATTTAAGCTCAGAAGGTAGATGGTAAAATGGAGGAGAAAATGGAATCATATGAATCTTCCAGTTTATTAAAATTTATAATTAAAAAAATTAGTATCTGTTGCTGCTGCTGCTAAGTCGCTTCAGTCGTATCCAACACTGTGCGACCCCACAGACAGTCCACCAGGCTCCTCTGTCCCTGGGATTCTCCAGGCAAGAACACTGTTAGGAGTTACCAATTGTCATTGAAATCTTGACACTAAGAATATATATAATCTCAACTATACAGAAAAGTTTTCCAGAAATTATGCATTAATTTCTCAAATCCTTGAGAGATTTTAAGATATAGTTTATACTTTGTAAAGAAGATCTGTGATTTCTTGACAATGGTCAACATAAATAATATTAAAGATAGCAACTGAAGTAAGAAAAATAAACCCTCTTCCCTTTCAAATGTATTTATAACAACAGTAAATTTTTTTCTATATTTGAAAATTCTAACTATCTGAAAAGTAAAATATCTGGAAGTAAACTATTTTAAAGCTATGTTGGTAGCTATGATCACAAATATTTGAAATTGCAAATACTCATCCTATTTCCTTTCATCTGGACTCCTAAAAATATCAGTAAAAACACACTAAGTTGTTACATTACTAATGCATTTTAAACTTGATACAAGTAATCAAATGATTTCTTTAGGATTCATAAATTTTGGAGTCAGTAAAGATGGAACCTATTGTAAAACAAATTAAACATCCTTAAATATAAGGATTTTTAAACATCCTTAGAAGTTTAAATAGTTATACTAACTTATTCAAGTGTTTATTTCATCCAACATGAAATTCATTTCTTCTGTTCACAGCAATTTTATTTTATTGATGAATTCCCAATCAATTTAAAGATATTTTAGGTACAAAAAAAACTTGTCACCATGGTTCACTCAGAATAGATGTATACAGTGATACAAATCAATAACAACAACTATGAGTTCTTTACCCTAAAAATTTCTGGATAATCTAATCTGGATACCAACACCAGGCTTTTGGGAGCAAACACTTCTGCAGGCTGAATTAAACCAGACACTTCCACTTCACCTTCAGTCTCTTCCTTCTTTGTTCCCTAAAAAAGAAGACATTGTAATCAACAGACAATTTCCTAGGTTTATAACTCACAAAATGTAGACATATCACATACTTCCATGTAATTTATAAAATCCATAATTAATTACAAAATATAATTTACAAAACTCAAACTAAAAACAAAGAACATACTTTGAGAGGAATCTAAGAAGCAAGTAGGCAAAGAAAATAGGAAGCAGGGCATACTCATTTCATTTCTGAAAATCCTTAAGCTCCAGATATACAGCACAATTTTATTTGAACATTTGGTTTCTATGTGAGGTACCAGTAATAGAAGGTAAATAAAATACAATTCATCACTGACTAGACAAATACAAATGACACTTAATGGAAATTCAGTTTTTAAGACAAGAAATCTGTTTTAGAAGTAAGATACTACTTTTCATTTCTGTTTTTTGGACTTCTCCCAGTCTTTCAAACAAAAGAGATAATCATTTAGGATTATCTTGCAGAATGCTCTTAGAAGTAAAGTCCAAATAGCTTTAAATTCTTTTTTCTCAGGAGAAACAATGTTGATTTTTTTTAAAAACAGAGGATATTTTTATATACATAACTAAGTTTCAGAATGTACCTAGTTGTCACTGAGCTGTAAAGTTAAAAATAGTTGAAGTGTAAAGCTTATGTCATGCATATTTTATGAGCACAATAAAAATATCTAGAATTTTTTTAAAAACCCTAAATATTGAGTGATTACATACTGGTTAATGTAATAAACTTGAAAAGTATTATTCTGGGGCTTCCCTAATGTTCTGGTGGCTAAGAATCCACCTTGCAGTGCAGGGGACACTGGTTCCATCCCTGGCTCGGGAAGATCTCACAATGCTGCAGAGCGACTACGCCTGTGCCCCACTGACGACTTAGTCTGCACTCTGGAGCCCACGAGCTGAAACTACTGAGGCCTGCATGCCCTAGAGCCCATGCTCCACAAGAGACGCTACCGCAACGAGAAGGATTGAAGCCTGTGCACCGCAACTAGAGAGTAGCTCCCACTCTCTGCAACTGGAGAAAGCCTGTGCACAGCAACAAATACCCAGTGCAACCAAAAATAAATATATAAAAAGAAAAATATTATTCTCATTTGTAAGCAACACATATTTCCTGTGCACCTACTGCTCCATAACTCTATATGATGCACTATAAAAGTTTCAAGAGAAAAGAAAAAACCAAGATAGAAAAATATTCAAATTTATTTCCAAATGATATTCTAAGATGCTAGGACATTTTCCCCGACTAGAATCCTTTTCTCTTTCCTTTCCACTAACCAAAGGTCCAGGAGCTTAGAATTTATCTTGCTTCTCGAAGGCTTTCTTTCACTGATTTTTTTCTCCAACTGTTAATTCTTAGCAGTGTTCATCAACATTGCACATACCGCTCATACTTATTTCTCCTGCCAAGCTTCTTCCCTAAATGCCACAAAATGCCGATTCTACTGCCTGCTTGACCTCTCCACTTAGATCACAAATAGGTATCTCAAATATGACAAAAATATAGCTCCAATCGTTTTCCCCAAACTCCACTCCTCCTGCAGTAATCTCTTACCTCAGTTAAAGGAAATTCTATCCTCCCATTTAGCAAATCAAAAATACTGATTCCTCCCTCTTTCATAACCTTGGCAGCAATCCCGATTTCTCACCACCCTCCACTGCTACCACAGGACTGTGAGCTACTATCGTCACTTTTCTGGGTTATTTTATCAGCTCCCTTTAGTCTCCTCCATTCCTCTTTAGCCCTACTTTGCTTCCTTGCTGTTCCTCAAACGTGCTGGACATGTTCCCAGGTAAGGGTCTCAAACACTTTATTATTCCTTTGCCTGGAACAGAAACAATTCCCTCATCTCCCTCATCCTCCCATTCAAGCAAACTTCTGCTCTATTAAGGCTTTGCTGGTACCCTACTTGAAACTGCAATATCCTCACCCCACCTATGTCCCCGTTCCTTATTTTATTTTTCTCCATGGCACTTGTTACCATCCAACATATCACTTATATTGTTTTCTGGTTTTTGCCTCAACTAGAATGTGTTCCATGAAGACCAGGATTTCTGTTTTTGTTCACTGGTGATTTCCTAGTTTCTAAAACAAGAGGTAGGCACATAGTTGATATTTATATAATATTTATTCACTGTATTCATGCAGGAATGAATTTTCTTACATAAAAATTTTCTTATTTTACCAAGGGAAGTTTTTCACCCCTACTCAAGGAGGCCAAGAACTGTATTAATATTTTCTATCTTCTTTGGAGCCCATATAGCTTCTATACAGTGAAATATGACCAAGTATTAGATGTCTATGGAATGTACATATCCAAAGGGAAATATCTGTTTACTTTTTATTATGTATGATAAGATCCATATGCCCTTGAAAGATTTTCATTTGTTACAAAGCAAAAGCTAAAATTAGGTTGGGTGGTTCTGGAATTCTTAGAAATAATAAAAATGTGATGAAAATGAATTTACCAAAGATTTCCACACTTAATGAATCATATTTTTTATGGATTACTAACAAATTTTGTCCTTGCATGACAAAAAAGACTGAAATTCCTGAAAGAGATAAAGTTATCCACATTTTTATGAGATTGTGATACATGCCCTAGAGTACCATTAGAAGTCAGCTTGAGTAAGTACATAGCCATTTCATATAAATGACCATTAACCTATGTTAACCTAAACATAAAATAGAATTCATTGGTCATTTCCTTTAAGTAAATATTCACTAAGTGGAATAATTATTAACAAGAAAGAAAAAAGGTCTGACATAATATGAATCAATACTAAATAAAAACAACTCCATTTTCTTTACATCACTTTTTATTATAGATTTTGACCTTTACTTTGTAAATGTGCTATAAATCATAAGATGCTGCTATTCTTCATTCTAATAGCTCTTCTATAAGAATACAATGTCCCAAGTTTAGAGAAAATTCATGTTCCTTTTTTCAAAGCAAAATGCACTGCTGTGATTTTTTTTAAATTGTTGTTTATAACAAGTCTTATTTCAGTTGACAGTAGTGTTGTGGTTTTTGTTAACTTTTTCAATAAGTAATTTATCATGTAAAAAAATAGTGCTGTTTTTTTTAATAGCTGTTAGAATATATTTTGTGTAATAATTATGTAGTGATACTAACTCTGTTATGTGTTTTACAATGACAGATTTTCACATATTGAAAAGATATGAGAAACATAATAGGCAGGAAATTAAAAACACAGGATACAAATGTAATAGACATTATAATAATGGTTGGAAATTTAACATTTTATAGTATAAAGCATTTTTACATATTTTATCTCATTTGAACAAAACTTACAAGCCTTCTTCCAAGCTAAGATTATTCCTTGGTTTTAGTAGGTCCCAATAAAGATACATGGAGAAGGAAATGGCCACTCCAGTATTCTTGCCTGGAAAGTTCCATGGACAGAGGACCCTGGCAGGCTACAGTCCATGGGGTCACAAAGAGTCGGTCACGACTGAGCACATCAGCAACAGATACAAATTTACCTTAAATTCTGTTTACTGAACTGCCTCACATTGACATATAAGGTGATTTTATCTCATATGTAGTGTAAGCATGTGCCAAAACTTGCCCACTTACTGGTATTTTTTCCTACCTATTATTACTATGGACCGTATCTACTAGTGGCATTCCTAGCTTCTATGTAGTTTATATTCTATGTAGCTCTCAAACTCGTCATGCTTCAATAATATGGGATAAATTAGTACCCACCATTGCAATCTGTACTGGAGTGGGGTACCATTGCCTTCCTAAAAGTACTACTGCATTTCAAACATCCTCAGGCAAAAATGCTAAAAATTATTAGAATACTGATTTTATGGAATGATTACATATAGCAGATAGGATAAGCTTCTTACAGATTGTGCCTATCACCCAGGTAGAATACTTCATTCTCATCTCTGCTATACTCCTGATGCTTGACTCCTGTCTCTTCTATTCTGAAATGACTAACTGCATCCAATATCATCTGTGCTAAGCTCATTATCAGCAACACTGTTTCATACTGTGTGTGTGTGTTAGTCACTCAGTCCGCTCAGTCATGTCCAACTCTTTACGACCCCATGGACGGAAGCTTGCCAGGCTCCTTTGTCCATGAAACTCGCCAGGCAAGAATACTGAAGCGGCTGTCTTCCCCTTCTCCAGGAGAGCTTCCCGACCCAGGGACTGAACCCCGGTATCCGGCATTGCAGGCAGATTCATTACTGTCTGAGTCACCAGGGAGATCCTACTAATTCTCCCTACAAAATTTCTTTACACACTCACTTTTAAAAGGAGGATGGAGGAGTGGGTGGGATGAATTGTGAGAGTAACACTGAAACATATACATTAACATGTGAAGTGGGAAGTTGCTATATAACACAGGGAGCTCAACCCAGTGCTCTGTAACAACCTAGTGGAGAGGGATGGGGTGAGGTGGTGGAAGGTGGGAGGGAGTTCAAAAGAGAGGGACATATGTATACTTAAGGCTCATTCACATTGTTGTATGGCAGAAAACTAAAAATATTGTTAAAGCAATTATTCACCAATTAAATTTTTTTTAAATTATGAAAGGAATTATGAAAGTAAAAAATGTCCAGTTTTACATTTCCTTTTTGAAAATCAATTTATTACAGTATACCATTATATAGAGTTGCCTCAGCTAAGCAATTTGAGGACTTTGAGATCTTCCAAAATTGGAAATAAAGGAGTCTGAGTAGTTTCAAAATTCTGTAAGGTCTACAATTCCCCCCTGAAAACTTCATTTCTTGCCTAATAGTCCCTTAATTATGTTGACACGTCTATATGACAAAATCTAATTTATTGTTGCATTGGTCTGAAAAATAATGACTACATGAGACAAACACATTTTAGGATTTCAAAGCTTCAGACAACTGTGCCACTAGTCTTCAGTTCAGAATGCAGTTTACCTCTAGCAAAGAAAATACCTTGATATTTTCCCCTTCAATAGCTCCTGGACTCGCCACTATTCCAAAAGTAGGGCAAATTCATTTGCAGGGCTATTATATATTCATCCAGAAAGCTCCCTACTTTTAAGAGGCATACAATCCTTTAGTTTTTTAAACATATATACTTAGAAGGCAGCATTTTCCAGGGTCTTCTCCTGGAGGCTAACACATATTGCGTAGGTAAAAAGGTCTCCTAATCAAAAATTTTGGAAACAATAAATTAAAGCCAAGTTAAAAAGATTTCCTTACTGCAGGAATTTTCAGATTTTGATAGGCAAATCTCGTTTGTGCAATGTCAAGCAAGAAGACATGAATTATTTCTCCAACTTACTGGACCAATGAAACCCTCTTTATTAAAAGCATCTAGAGGACCTAGTGCCCTATGAAACATATGCTGAAAAAGGCTGTCACAAGCTGTTCTAGGATAGAAAATGTATGAAAGTGAAATATGTATATATTCCTATGTTCTATATCCTAAGAAGGCTAAGTTAATACAATGCTTATTTCATAAATATATTATTATATTTTATACCTGTTTCATTAAATCTCACATTTCATAAAGCAAAGTGAGCTTTGAAAAGATTAGAAGATAGAGAATGTTGCTGGAAGCTAGGGCACTTTACAGTTACCCTAAGAAAATATTCAGCATGCCTGTGGCCCATTCTCACCACGAGTTAGGAACTTCTATGCTAGACCGATGGTTCTGTAACTTTAGTGCACAACAGGATCACTGAGGGCTTGCTAAAACCGATTTTTGAGTCCCACCCCTAAAATTTCTGATTCAGTAGGTCTGAGATAGAATCCAAGAATTTACATGTCTAACGAGTTACCTAGTGATACTGATATTGCTGATGCAGGGATCAGTTATGTCCAACTCTTTGTGACCCTATAGATCGTAGGCTCCTCTGTCCAAGGGATTCTCCAGGCAAGAGTCCTAGAGTGGGTTGCCGTTTCCTCTTTCAGGGGATCTTTACTACCCAGGGATCGAACCCACATCTCTTAGGAGTCCTGCATTGGCAGATGGGTTCTTTACCACTAGCGCAAACTGGGAAGCCCAGAGATCATGCAGTTTTAAGCTAATCAATACGAGAATATAAAAGAAAATAACAACTGTAACATATATTATATATGCCAGACACCATGCTAAGCATCATAAGAGTGTAAATAATTCATTTATACAATCAAGAACTTATTAAATACTATTTCCCAGTAAAGGAAACCAGAACTCCCTGGAGAAATGACATTCTAATTTTGAGTCACAAAAATGTACAAAATTAGCCTATTCATCTTAGTAAAAAAGTAAAGAATCTGTCAAAGACTAACAGAATCAAAATAAATAAAAATCATGATTGACTGATTTAAACACACAAAAATCGATAAGTTTATAATTTTTAATTGGTCACTTCTAAAGATGGCTAAAGGGCTTCCCTGATAGCTCAGCTGGTAAAGAATCCGCCTCAATGCAGGAGACCCTGGTTGGATTCCTGAGTCGGGAAGATCCACTGGAGAAGAGATACGCTACCCACTCCAGTATTCTTGGGCTTCCCTTGTGGCTCAGCTGGTAGAGAATCTGCCTGCCTTGCAGGAGACCTGGGTTTGATCCCTGGGTTGGGAAGATCCCCTGGAGAAGGGAAGGCTACCCACTCCAGTATTACCAATCTAACTGTAGTCAATGAAAGTTCTATTTAATAACTAAAGTTCAGTTAATAAGCACAGAAAGACTAATAGAAGGAAGAATTTACTTTTTACAATTCCTACTTAAATAATGTATTTAGGAAAAGATTATCAATAGATCCCAAACTATTGAACTATTCACTTCCCAAACTAAGTGAAGGCTGGCACTACCCCAAACCCACAAATCAATCTTAACAATACTAAAAGTAGAACAACCAGAAGTTAAGTTTATCTTGATGAGACGCAATAGGAAGTACAGTACAATTTTTGAAGTGGTCCTGCTTTAAAAATTGAATGTGAATCCAATCAAGCCTTTAGATCTAAATATTACTTTATGGAAACTATGGAGAATAGAGGTATAATGGAGAATAGAGGTAAAAATAATATGGAGAATTAATCAGCCCAATCCAGAATACAGAACTTTCCACTGGACAAATGACCCAATTTCTGTATTGCCCTCAAAAGAGGGCCTGTTACAGAAAAAACAGAAGAAATATCAACCAAATATAATGTGCAGAATTTGCCTGAATAAGTCAAGACATTTTCGAGACAAATTTTTAAATTTAGAAATATGAAAGTTGGATATTATATAATATTAAGGGATTATTCATTGTAACTAATTTTTTAAGTATTATAATGGCAGACTGGTAATGTAAAAAAAATCTTTACCAGTTAGAGATATATACTAAAATATTTGGGGCTTCCCTGGTGGTTCAGATGGTGAAGAATCCACCTGCTAATGTAGGAGACCCAGGTTTGATCCCTGGGTTGGGCAGATCCCCTGAAGAAGGGAAGGGCTACCCACTCCAGTGTTCTTGATTGGAAAACCCATGGACAGAGGAGCATGGCAGGTTACAGTCCATGGGGTCTCAAAGAGTCGGACATAACTAAGGGACTAGGCATGCACGCAGCATGCACACACTAAAATATTTGCAAGTAAATTACGGTGTCTGGGATTTGCTTTAAAATGTCTCTCCCTATTTAAAAAAAAAGTATTTAAATTTTAAAAGACTGACAAAATTCTGATAATTTTTAAAGCTGGGTCATATGTAATGGGGTTTATATACTACTCACTTAAATTCTGTATTTTTTTAAAAAATTCCCATCTAAAAAACAAAGAAAATAAAATCTTCATTATGCATCTCCTATGTGTCAATGTTATTCTAAAGTACATTCATTCATTTTGCTCCTTTGATCACAATTGGTTGCTAACATACCAAAATGTTTTTACTTTGAACTGCATTATTATTGGTTCATAAATACACTTACAGACTCATTAAAAGATTCTAAAATGATACACATCCTAAGTTGCTTCAGTCACATACAATTCTATGCAACCCTATGGACTGTAGCCCACGACTCCTCTGTCTATGGGATTCTCCAGGCAAGAATACTGGAGTTGCCATTTTCATCTTCAGGGGATCTTCCCAATCCAGGGATCGAACCCATGTCTCTTAAATCTCTTGCACTGGCAGGAGGGTTCTTTATTAGTGCCACCAGGGAAGTACAAAAAATGTAGACAGGTCCATCATTTTTTTAGGGTAAGTCATATAATAAAGCACCTCACATCTATCATACTTTACTGATTACTTAAAAAATGTTATAATCACATTGCCTAACTGAATAATTCTGGGAATATGTTATCAAAAATTTAATGCCAAACTTTTGCTTGTGTTTTTTGACAGTGTTACTGTAACTTAGAAAGATAAGAGCCAACATTTTTAAAGTTGCACAATTATACTTTGGATGGTTTGTGTCCCTAAGTTCCTCTTCTTTAGACTTCCAAATAATGTGTCATAGTATATTTGGTATGAAGTAATTCACACCAAATGAGAATTAAAAGATCTATTTTTGAATTGATGATATGATCCAAAAATAAAAGCAAAACACATTTTTTAAAAAGGACATAGTTAACTGTTCACATAAAAAATGGGAACAACATTAATGATGACCCAGAAAGGAACATCATCTGGACTTTAATATTATCTTTTTCAAATATTAGCTCATTGTTTTTACCATTTTTTGGACCAATTCCAAAAGATATTATCTCTCTATTCTTCACACAGAAAAGCTGTTATATAATTCTGGCTAGCATCTACTACCTAGGTGAACTTATATAGGAGCTAGAAATCTTATAACTTAAACTCAAAAGAAGCAGACTCTAACTTTCTGTAAGGTAATTATGAATACTAAATAAATTACAATGCTTTGGTCCAGTTAAAGTGGCAAACAGGAAAATATCTGAGCTAAAAAGAAAAATAATTTTCAAGTGTTAATTCTAAATATATGAGAACACTGATCTTGGTTTTTAATATTATTTATTACTCAAATGAGCCAGGGCTCCTTGAAGTATTGGCTGATTTAAAGACTGGAGCAAGGAAGGAAAAAGGTGATCCTGGATCACCTTGTTATGACAGAAAGTTTAAAAATGCTTTAAAAAAAACTGTGATGGGGTTTTGACAAGAGAACACAGGAACCATTCTGATGCGGTAATCACTAGTCAAATCTTAGACAACCTGTGCATTACAACAGTGAAAACCATTAAGTATATACTATTGAAGAAAAAAGAAACTAGAACATGTGAGACTATAGCTCACATAGACAGATAAGACAGAAAAGGTAAAATGTCAACTGCTGACTGGTAAAGGTACAGGTAAAGGGGGTGCATAGTTGGAAAAAAATAGTCACTTTGCAACCGTCATACTAAGAATTGGCATAGACAAGAATCATCACTAAATGCTAAATCTGGTGGGAGGGTAGAGGGATAATTAATGAATTACAGAATATTTACAGTCTTAAAGTATCTTACCACACACAGCTTATTAGTTGCAAGGAAAAAGGAAACAAAAACAAGCAAGTATACAATGGAGATATCTGACAATCACCAGACCAGTTACTCAAAAAGAACATCAGTAGGGCAGGCTGATAGCAGACAGACATTGTGTACTTCCAGATATGTGTCCTTAGAAGGATATACACTTGGTATTTCAAATGCTGGTAGTATTCCAACTATTGATGGAAAATCTGAATCTAAAGTGAGAGATATCAGAAAAACAAAAAATATTAACAGTTCTATTTAAAAGAGGCATTCGGACCTGCATTATTTGAAAATGTCAAAGACTGAGCAACTATTTCAGATGAAAACAGACAAAAAAGAAATGATAATTAAATGCAATACATGATTTTTTAAAACTATATCCTATCCTGGAGGATGGAAAAAGACAGTGGGAAGGGCATAAAGAACATTAAGTCAAATGACAAAACTGAATATGGATAGTAGAGGAGATAAAGGTGTGTTACCGATGTCAGTTTTCTGATACTGATAACCATACTATGTTTATGTAAGAAAAAAAAACTAACTCATGAAATACACACTGAAGCCTTTAGGGCAAAGAGAAATTAAATGCACTAATTTGTCTCAAATAGTTCAGAAAAATGTGTATTGTGTCTGTGTGTCTAAGGAGAAAGATGAAGTGGAGTAGGGGAAGGAGAGAGGGGTCTATTAAAGATAATTAATATTTACGAAAATAAAGAAACATCTTAAACCCATTCAACTGTTGATGGACTTTCAGCTTGTTGCTGTATCTTGGCTATTGTGAATAATGCTGCAATGAACATGAGAATGCAGATAATCTCTTCCATACCCTATTTTCATTTCCTTTGGCTACATACTCAGAAATGGTATTGCTGGATTATAAGGCAGTTCTATTTTTAATTTTTTGAGGAATTTCCATTATCATTTTCCATAGTATTTCCCACCAATTCACATTTCCACCCACAGTTCAATAGGGTTTCCTTTTATCTACAGTCTTGTAGACACTTGTTGTCTCTTATCTTTCTGATAACTGCCATTCTAACAGCTGGCAGTGTTAGGAGATATTTCATTATGTATAAGGTGATATTTCATTATGTTATTGATTTCCATTTCCCCAATGATTACTTACTTCTGCTAAGCAACAACAAAAAAAAATCCAAGTCACTGGCAAGGCCTTTGTTAAGGAGTTTATCCCCAAATGTTTACTTTTTTTTAAGAGCTTACTGTTTCATTTACTTCCACTCTGATCTTTGTTATTTCCTTCATTCTATTAATTTCGGGCTTAGTTTCATTGTCTTCTAGCTCCTTACAGTATAAACTTAATTTGCTTACTTGAGGTTTTGCTCTTTTCTTAATGTAGGTGTTAATTACTATAACCACTGTAAATTTTCCCCCTTTTGGTTTAGTCAATAAATTTTGGTATGTTGTATCTTCATTTTCATTTGTCTCAAGGTTTTTAAATCCTTCTTGAGTGTATTCTTTGACCCACTCAGTATTGTATTATTTAACCTCCACATAGCTGTAAATTTTCCAGTCCTCTTCTTGTAACTGACTTCTAATTCTACACTTCTGTGGTTGGAAAAGAAGCTTAATATGATTTTAATCTTAAACGTATTGACTTGATTTGTGGACTACCATGTTATCTATCCTAGAGAATGTTCCATGTATGCTTGAGAAGTATGTGTATTCAGCTGCTACTGTATGAAAGGTTCTCCATATGTCTGTTGGTGCTTCCCAGGTGGCGCAGTGGTAAAGAATCTGCCACCAATGCAGGAGGCACGAGAGCTGAGGGTTCGGTCCCTGGGTGGGGAAAATCACTGGAGTAGGATACGGCCACTTGTTCCAGTATTCTTGCCCAGAAAACTCCATAGACAGAGAAGCCTGGTGGAATATAGTTCATGGGGTTGCATAGAATCAGACATGACCGAGTGACTGAACACACACATAATGTCTGTTAAGTGCATCTCATCTAACATGCTGTTTCAAGTTCAGTTTTCCTTATTGATCTTCTGTTTGAATGATCTCTCCACTGTTGAATATGGGGTACTTAAATCTTCTACTACCATTGTATTGTCATCAATTTTTATCTTCAGATTTACTTTATTCATTTAGGTGCTCTAATAATATCAACAGATGCATAAATATTTATAAATATTATCTCTCCTGATGAGCTATTTTTATCATTACACAATGACCTTTCTTGTCTCTTGTTACAGTTTTTGTTCAAAGTCATTTTTTTTCTTATATTAAGTACAGCTACCCCAGCTTTCTTTTGATTTCCATTTGCATGAGGTATCTTTTTCTCCCCTTCATTTTCAGCCAATGTATGTCTTTAAAAGTGAAGTGACTTTTGTTTCAGGTCGGTCTGTTTTGTGTGTATGTGTGTGTGTGTGTGTTTTTCCTAAAATTCATTCAACTATTCTACATCTTTGAATTGGAAAATTTAGTCATTTTACATTTAAAGTAATTATTGATTATTATGTATTTACTACTGCCCCTTTGTTAGCTATTTCCTTGAAGTTTCATAATTCTTCATCTTTATTTTACTACATATAACATTTACCATTACAAGTGAGATTTATACTTTCACATGTTTTCCTATTACTAATTAGCACCTTTTCATTTCAGATTAAAGAAATTCCTTTAACCTTTCCTACAAGGCCAGTTTAGCGGTGATTAGTTTCTTTAGCTTTTGCTAGTCTGCAAAACTCTTTCCTTCAATTCTGAAGGACAACTTGCCAGGTGAAATCTTCTTGGTTGGCAGGTTTTTTCCTCAGGAATTTAAATAAATCTTGCCACTTCTCTCTGGTCTGCAAAGTTTCTGCTGAAGAAATCTGTTCATCTTCTTATCGGGGTTCCCTTTTACGAACAAGTTATTTTTCTCTTGCTGCTTTTAAGATTCTTTCTTTGTCTTTGACACTAATTATAATGTACCTTGGTGTTGGGTCTCTTTGGATTTACTGTATTTGAAAATCTCTGGGCTTCTAGATCTGAATGTCTGTTTCTTTCCACAGGTTAGGAAAGTTCTCACCCATTATTTCTTCTTATAAGCTTTCTTCCCCTTTCACTCTTTCTTCTAGGATCCCTATATAATGCAAATGTTGGTTTGCTTGATGTTATCTCATAAGTCCTGACCCTCAGGCAGTAGCTTTTAAAGTATGCACACAGGATTTTTTCAAGCAAAGACTGAGAGATGAGTTTCTCTTTGTTTCCTCTAAGCTGAGCCTCAGCAAATCCTTGAAAATCAATTAATAACTCTTTGTTATACTTTGGTGGATCTCATGAACAAAAAGCCCCACTGTCTTCCAGAGCTGGTGTTTTTGGGGTCCATACCTCAGATGGAAGTCTAAAAAAATGGGAGGTAAATGTTGGGTCCAAACTCGGCACGTCAGGGGAGGAGCTTGGAGCTGCAAGTTCCTTCCCGATTGCATGTATCTGTGCCAGGGATGGGGTTTATGGTGAGACTGCCTCTCAGCCTTTTTTACTCACTTTCGTGTGGGTATATTCTCATTAGCCTGATATACAGGAATTGCTCAGCTAGTTTCTGGATTTCTTTCAGCAGAAACTGCTCTGTGTGTAGCCGAGGATTCAGTTTGTCCACAGGAGTGGGTTGCCTGCTATCTTGAACTGGAATCCTGTTACACTGTCTTAATGTATTACCTGTCTGTGAGTTAATTCCAGGTGAAAGGGGTTGATAATAATGGAGAAGGAAGAAGAACAAAAATAATCAGTTTTATTAGATAATTCTAGGAAGTTGTACAGAGGATCCCTCAGGAATATGGAAATAAAACAAAATATTGCATTCTCAAAACTAACTTATATTCAAAAGATCAACAGAGAAATGAAAGGTCCCTTGAAAGAGACAGTGAGGCTCTCAACTAGAGAACATTCTTCTTCATCAGAATGAACTGATCAAAATGGGAATTGAATTAGCTAACTGTTGGCAACACCCACTCAAATGCTATCTGGGACAGAAAGGATTAGAATCACAGACATTTAAGTCTCCTGTCTGCACTGACAACATGTTGCCGCTGTTGCTGTTTAGTTGCTCAGTCATGTCCGACTCTTTGTGACCCTATGGACTGCAATATGCCAGGCTTCCCTTTCCTTCACTGTCTCCTGGAGTTTGCTAGACTTTATGTCCATTGAGTCAATGATGCCATCCAACAATCTCATCCTCTGTTGACCACTTTTCCGCCTGCTTTTAATCTTCTCCAGCATCAGGGTCTTTTCCAATGAGTCAGCTCTTTGCATCAGGTGGCCAAAGTACTGGAGCTTCAGCTTCAGCATCCATATTCCAATGAATATTCAGGGTTGATTTCCTTCAGGATTGACTGGTTTGATCTTCTTGCTGTCCAAGGAACTCTCAAGAGTCTTTTCCAACACTTCAGTTCGAAAGCACTCAGCCTTCTTTATGGTCCAATTCTCACATCTGTACATGACTACTGGAAAAACTATAGACTTGACTATACAGATAATTCTTAATTTAAAAAATAGTTGACCCTGAACAATGCAGGATTCAGAGATGCCGATTTCTCTGTGCAGTTGAAAATCCACACATTACCTTCGCAGTTGGTGTTCTGCATCCACATATTCAACCAACCATGGATCGAGTAGTACTATAGTATATATTTACTGAAAAAAATCCATGTATAAGTGGACCTGTGCAGTTTAAGCCCATGTTGCTTAAGGTTCAATTACACAAACAATCGGCTGTGTTAATCTGGCAGGTATTAAATCTCTGACATGAAAAATTCCTTTGTTTGATTCCACAATCACAATGAATCTGATTTTGACATAGCTTCCCACAAAGATCTGACAATAAGGAGAAAGTGTGCTGATAATATAGATAACATATATTTTGTCCTATGTAAACTTTTAACTTATCACTGTAAATGAAAAACCAGTATACTAGTTTTTATACATTGCTCTAATGAACTTGGATAATGTGAGTCAGTACCATGAAAGTTGGTTTGTTTACTCTTGTAGAGAAAAATGAAATTTCTGCATCAAGAACATTTAGACCATGGCATTTAATTAAAATAGCAAAAATAACAAATGTTCCTTTGTGAGGCCACTTCAGAAAGCACAGCAAATAATGCAAATTGGCTCCCTCAACATCCTGCAAACTGTTTTACAGTTTCCTTCTCATACTATAGAGACTTAATTTGTACACAACAAATTAACAAATAACAACAAAAATTTTTTTCTGATTCCTTTGCAGGGAGTTGGAGGGGGAGAATCTGTATGTAATCTGGCTTACACAAGGAAACAACCCATATGACACTTAAAGCAGAAGTCACCAACATGTGACAGTGGCTACATGTGGGACAAAGGATTTTTTTTTTTAGTGCAATTATTATGAAGGTTATAGTGGTGGTTCAGACAATAAAGAATCTGCTCATAATGCTGGAGACGTGGGTTCAATCCCTGAGTCAGGAAGATCCCCTGGAGAAGGAAATGGCAACTAACTCCAGTATTTTTTCCTGGAAAATGCTCCACAAAGGAGCAATACTTTCTCGTAGTATCTTTTCTGAATAAATTAGAGGCAGTATTTAGTTATCTGAAACAGAGAGAACCCCAAATAATACTCTGAAAGATCGGTACTTTTAATTTCTATAGTTCTAGCCTAATAATTTCAGCACCATCATTTTGATAATACCACCACCAATAATGAGTTAACAGTTACTTCAGTGCTTAAAAAATAATATCAAGCATTATGATAAGTGATTTATAAACATTCTGATTAAATGCTCTATATTCTGTGAAAACTACCTCAGGAGAAGGACTAAAAGGGAAAAACCATAGCTTCACCATGAGCAGATACAAATCATCTTATCAACCAATTTGCAGATGTGCTATTCTTAGAAATATGCAGACTATGAATAATATTTTAAAGAAGAACAATTAATCTTGCACAATCACTTTATCTTTTTGCTCTCTTCAACAATACAGTACCTCAGCCTTTTCAAAGGAGAGCACAGAACTCAAACTTGCAGTTCTAACAAAAACAAATACAGCATAATAAAAGGATTCCTAAAAAGGTGCCCTTTGGCTATAATTTGGCTAGAAAAGTTATTGCACCTGAAGATTGATCTCTGCTTCATAAAAGGTTAAGCACGAGCAGTAATGTCGATCTGAGTCAATATCTGTCAGGACCACCACAAAAAACGTTGGCTGCTTCCTCTCTCTGGACAGCTGCCATCCGCCAGGCTGACAAAACTAAATCAGATAGAAAAAAATAAAACTGTTACATCTTAAAAGTATAAGGTAAATTTATTATTTATAAATCTTTCAAGAGTGTTCAAAGTTTTTTGATTTACAAAAAATTTTCAGATACATCTCTTCAGCCATTATTTTTAAAATCAATCACAGAATCATAACATTAGCATACTTTCACTAATGTGCACATGCGTTTTAAGAAGACAGCCTAGATTTTTCCAGAGATGCCACACATTCTGAGACCTAAGTTGGCATCCATAGGAACAGAGAGCACTGAGATGAAAAGCTTTGTGTCATTAGAACAAATCATGAGATAAGTTGAAGATAAAAGTACTCAAAATAGAATTATTTTAAAATATCATCATTAATCTAAGACTTCAATTCAGTACAATGAAAAATAGACTTTGTTCATTAAGACAGACCACATTCTGGGCTATAAAATACATTTTAATTTATTTAAAAGAATAGAGTTCATATAAAGCATGCTCTCAGATCACAGTAAAATTAAACTAAAAGCCAATTACAGAAAAATAGCTGGAAAATCCCAAAATACTTGGAGATTAAACAAGACACTTCTAAGAATCCCAAAAGAAATTTTCAAATATTTTTAACTAAATGAAAATATAACAACATTTGTGGGATTCAGCAAAAGCAATGCTCAGAGAGAATTTTATAGCAGTGAATTCATATATTAGAAAAGAAGAAAATCTAAAATAAATAACCTAAGTTTTAGGAAACTAGGACAAGAAGAGCAAATTAAATCCGAAGTAAGCAGAGGAAAAGAAATAATAAAATTAGATCAGAAGTCAATGAAATCTATAACAGGAAATCAACAGAGAAAAGCAACAAAATCTTAAGCTAGTTAGTTCTTCAAAAAGAACATTAAAGTCAACAAGCCTCTAGCCAAACTAAAAATAAAAGATACAGATTATTAACATCAAAAATGAAACATGACACATTACTATAGACATTAAAAAAAATAAAGGAATACTATGCATAAGTCTATGTCCACAAATTTGATAATCTAGATAAAATCAATCAGTTTCTCGAAAGACATAATCTGATAAAATTCACCAAGAAACAGACAATGTGAATAGACCTATATCTATTAAAGAATTTGAATCAACAATTAATAAATCTTCCAAAATAGAAAGTATCAGGTTCCAAAGGGTTCACTGGTGAATCTTACCAAATATTGAAGGACAAAACTAAAACATCCTCTATAATCTCTTCCGTAAGACTGAAGCACAAAAAATACTTCCTGACTCATTCCATAAAGCCAGCATTACCCTAATTCTAAAACCAGGGGAAAAAAAATTACAATAAAACTATATATCACTGAGCTTCCCTTGTAGCTCAGTTGGTAAGAAATATGCATGCAATGCAGGAAACCCAAGTTCAATTCCGGGGTTGGAAAGATCCCCTGGAGTATGGCAACCCACTCCAGTATTCTTGCCTAGACAATCCCATGGATAGAGGAGCCTGGCAGGCTACAGTCAATAGGGTCACAAGAGTCAGACACAACTTAGCGACTAAACCACAACCACACATTTCTCATGAACACAGTTGCAAAAAGCTTCAACAAAATATCTGCAAATTGAAAATACCAACATATAAAAAGAATTATACATCATGACAAAATAAGATTCATTTTGGGTATGCAGAGCTGGTTCAACATTTGAAAATCAATTAACCACATGAAGAAGCTAAACAAGAAAAAGTGCATGATCGTATCAGTAAATGCAAAAAAGGAATTTGAGAAAATCAAATACCAATTCACAATAGAAACTCTCAGCAAAGTAAGAGAGAGGGGAAGTTCCTTAACTTGATAGAGAACATTTACAAAAAACCTACAGCTAACAATATACTTAATGTTAAGAAACCAGATGCTTTCTAGCTGAGATTAGGAACAAGGATGTCACTTCTTACCACTCCTTTTCTAAATTATACTGAAAGTCCTAGCTAATACAATGAGTCAAAAAAAAAAAAAAAAAAAAGGAAATAAAAGGTTTACAGATGGAGAAGGAAATGGCAACCCACTCCAGTACTCTTGCCTGGAAAATTCCATGGATGGAGGAGACTGGTAGGGTACAGTCCATGGGGTTGCAAAGAGTTGGACACAACTGAGCAACTTTGCTTTCAGTAGTATTTTATTTGTAATACTGCATGTTGCTTATTGGTTAAGTTTTGCCTATTAAAATGAAGAAAGTCTACAAAAAAAAAAGTTTACAGATTAAGAAGGAATAAGTATAACTGTCTTTTTACTCCCAAATGACATGACTATCTCTGTAGAAAACCTGAAAGTAATAAGCAATTACAGCAAGGTTCCAGGATACAAGGTTAATAAACAAAAGTCAAGTCTCCTATATACACCAACAATGATCAAGTGTCATTTGATATTAAAAACACAATACCATCTTCATATATTAGCACCCCCAAAATGAAATACTTGGGTATAAACCTAATAAACTATGTATAATATCCATATAAAAATTACAAAACACTGACAAAGGAAATCAAAGAAATAGAGTGATTCCAATGTTCATCAATAGGAAGACACAATATCATCAAGTATTAATTCTTCCCAGCTTGATTTATAGATTCAATGCAACCCCCCCCAAAATCCCAGCAAGTTATTTATGGATATTGACAAACTAATGTTAAAGTTGACGTGGAGGGGCAAAAGACCTAGAGTAGCCAACTCAAAATGGAAGGAGAACAAAGTTGGAAGACTGACACTATCTGACTTCAAGACTTACAATATAGCTACAGTAATCAGGATAGTGTGGTACTGGTGAATGAAGATATAAATAGATCAATTAAGAAGAACAGTGAGCCAAACACAACACAGTGGAGAAAAGACAGTGTTTTCCCAAATGGTGCTGGACCAACAAAATATTCATATACAAGAAAGTAAATCTAGACACAGACCTTGCACCCGTCACAAAAATAAACTCAAAGTAGACCATACATCTAACTGTAAAATACAAAAGTATAAAATATCTAGAGGATGACATAGGAGAAAACCAAGATGATATTTGTTTCAGCCATGACTTTTTTGATACAACTCCAAAATTATAAACCAGGAAAGAAAGAATCAATAAGTCAGACTTCATTAAAATTCAAAACTTCTGCTCTGTGAAAGACACTGTCAAGAAAATGAGAAGATAACATAAGGACTGGGAGACAGGTGGGATGCATGAGACAAGTGCTCGGGCCTGGTGCACTGGGAAGACCCAGAGGAATTGGGTGGAGAGGGAGGTGGGAGGGGGGATTGGGATGGGGAACACAGTAACTCCATGGCTTTTTCATGTCAATGTATGATAAAACCCACTGCAATGTTGTGAAGTGATTAGCCCCCAACTAATAAAAATAAATGAAAAAAAAAAAATAAGGACTGGGAGAAAATATTTGCAAAACACATATCTGGTAATGTATTATCATCCAAAATATACAAAAGAGCTTTTAAAACTAAAAAATAAGAAAGTGAACAATTCAATTTAAAAGAATGCAAAAGATCTGAATAAGATGGTCATTGCTCAGTTGCTAAGCCATGTTCAACTCTTTGTGACCCCATGGATTGTAGCATGCCAGGCTCCCCTGACCTCCACTATCTGCTGGAGTTTGCTCAAATTCATGTCTACTCAGTCAATGATGCCATCTAATCAATCTAATCCTCTGCTGCCCTCTTCTCTTATAGCCTTCAGTCTTTCCTGGCATTGGGGTCTTTACCAGTGAGTCAGCTCTTTGTAGCAAGTGCCCAAAATATTGGAGATTCAGCAATGGTCCTTCCAATGAATATTCATGGTTGATTTCCTTTAAGATTCACTGATTTGATCTCCTTGCAGTACAAGGGACTCTCAAGAATCTTCAAAAACACCACAGTTCAAGAGCATCAATTCTTTAGTACTCAGCTTTCTTTATGATCCAACTGTCATATCTGTACATGACAGGTGGAAAAACCATAGGTTTGACTACACAGATCTTTGTCGGCAAAGTGATGTATCTGCTTTTTAATATGCTGTCTAGGTTTCTCACACATTTCCTTCCAAAGAGAAAGCATCTTTCAATTTCATGGCTGCAGTCACCGTCTGCAGTGATTTTGAAGTCCAAGAAAATAAAATTTGTCACTGCTTCCACTTTTTCCCCCTTCTATTTGCCATCAGGTAATGGGACCAAATGTCATGACCTTAGTTTTTTGAACACTGAGTTTCAAGCCACCTTTTTCACTCTCCCCTTTCACCCTCATCAAGTGACTCTTCTTGGCTTCCCTGGTAGCTCAGCTGGTAAAGAATCCGCCTGCAATGCAGGAGACCCAGTTTGATCTCTAGGTTGGGATGATCCCCTGGAGGAGGCATGGCAACTCACTCCAGTATTCTTGCCTGGAGAATCCTGAAAGGCAGAGGAGCCTGCTAAGCTACAGTCTATGGGGTCACAAGGAGTCGGACATGACTGAGTGACTAGGTACAGTACAGGATAGTAAGAAACTCTTCAGTTTTTCTTCACTTTCTTCTGAATAAATCTCTCTCCAAAAAAGATACACAGAAGGCAAATAAGCATATGAAAAGATGTTTAATATCATACTTCATAGTTCAGTTCAGTTGCTCAGTCATGTTGACTCTTTGTGACCTCATGAACTGCAGCACGCCAGGCCTCCTTGTTCATCACCAACACCCGGAGTCCACTCAAACCCATATCCATTGAGTCACTGATGCCATCCAACCATCTCATCCTCTGTCATCCCCTTCTCCTCCTGCCCTCAATCTTTCCCAGTATCAGGGTCTTTTCAAATGAGTCAGCTCTTCGCATCAGGTGGCCAAAGTATTGGAGTTTCAGCTTCAACATCAGTCCTTCCAATGAACACCCAGGACTGATCTCCTTCAGAATGGACTGGTTGGATCTCCTTGCAGTCCAAGGGACTCTCAAGAGTCTTCTCCAACACCACAGTTCAAAAGCATCGATTCTTCAGCGCTCAGTTTTATTTATAGTCCAACTCTCACATCCATACATGACCACTGGAAAAACCATACCCTTGACTAGATGGACCTTTGTGGACAAAGTAATGTTTCTGCTTTTTAATATGCTATCTAAGTTGGTCATAACTTTCCTTCCAAGGAGTGTCTTTTCATTTCATGTCTGCAATCACCATCTGCAGTGATTTTGGAGCCCAGAAAAATAAAGTCAGCCACTGTTTCCACTGTTTCCCCATCTATTTGCCAATAAATGATGGGATCATAAGGGAACTGCAAATTAAAAGAATGAGACAGAGGCATATACTCATTAAAATGTCCAAAATACAAAATAATGACAATGCCAGATGCTGACAAAAATACAGGACAACAGGCACTGTTACTTATTGCTAGTGAGAATGTAAAATGGTACTACCACATTGTAAGAGAGTGTGGCAGTTTCTTACAAAACTAAACATACTCTTACCATTAAAGCCAAATACTTACCCAAAGGAGTTGAAAACATATATTCACACAAAACCTGTATAAGGATGTTTACAGAAGCTTTATCCATAACTGTCAAAACGTGGAAATAGCCAAGATGTCCTTCAGTAAGTGACGGCACAGTCAGGTGAAGGGATATTTTACTGCACTAAAAAGAAATGAGCTATCAGGCTTCCCTGGTGGTAGAGAATCTGCCTGCCAATGCAGGAGACATGGGTTCAATCCCTGGTCCATCAGGATCCCACATGCTGTGGAGCAACTAAATCCATCTGCCACAACTACTGAGTCTGTGCACCAGAGCCCAGGTGCTGCAACTACCGAGCCACGTGCTGCAACTACTGAAGCCTGCACACCACAGGGCCCATGCTCTCCAAGAGAAGCCCCACACTCCAACTGGAGAGTAGCCCCCATCTCACCCAACTAGAAAAAAAGCTCGGGCAGCAACAAAAACCAGCACAGCCAAAAATAAATAAAAGAAATGAGCTATCAAGCCATGAGAAAACATAGAGGAACAGCAATACACATTACTAAGTGAAAAACAGTAGTCTGAAATGGCTGCATATGGTATAATTCCAAATATATAATATTCTGGAAAATACACAGCCATACAGAGCAAAAAGATTTATAGTTCCCTAACATAGAGAGCATATTAAAAAGCTTTGTCAATAAAGGTCCATCTAGTCAAGGCTATGGTTTTTCCAGTGGTCATGTATGGATGTGAGAGTTGGACTGTGAAGAAAGCTGAGCGCTGAAGAATCGATGCTTTTGAACTGTGGTATTGGAGAAGACTTTTGAGAATCCCTTGGACCGCAAGGAGATCCAACCAGTCCATCCTAAAGGAGATCAGTCCTGGGTGTTCATGGGAAGGACTGATGTTGAAGCTGAAACTCCAATACTTTGGCCACCTGATGCGAAGAGCTGACTCATTTGAAAAGACCCTGATGCTGGGAAAGATTGAAGGCAGGAGGAGAAAGGGACGACAGATGAGATGCCTGGATGGCATCACCAACTCAATGGACATGGGTTTGAGTGGACTCCGGGAGTTGGTGATGGACAGAGAGGCCTGGCATGCTGTGATTCATGGGGTCGCAAAGAGTCGGACATGACTGAGCGAGTGAACTGAACTGATGCAGGGAAGACATCACAGGCAGAATTTTGAGGGTTTTTAGAGCAGGGAAACTATTCTGTGTAAGACTATAACTGTATATACATATTATTATGTATTCATCAAAACCTTTAGATGTATACCAAGAGTGAAATCTAAGGTTCATTACAGCTTTAGGTTCATGATGATGTGATCAATGTGAGTTCATTCATCAACTGTGATAAATATATCACTGTGATGGGGGGTACTGACACTGTGGAAAGCTGCATGTTTGGGAACTGAATATATGTGAATTCTTTGTAGTTTTTGCTCAATTATGCTATGAATCTAAAAGTACTCTAAAAAGTAAAGCTACCTCTAAAACTATGAAAAAGAATATATCTTGTTAACAGTATTGGAGAAATGGATCAGAGATGGAAACGAGCTCAACAGCACAGAAGCTTTCTGTGCCAGGTTACCTTCTTTATCCTGCTCAGTAACTGCAGTTTCAGCATTTCATTCACCCTTTCAGAACCTTAGTTTCCTCATCTATAAAAGGCAGAATACTAGTACCCATCTACTAGTACTCTAAAGAAATGACACTGAAAGATAAACTCCCCAGGTCGGTAGGTGCCCAATAAGCTACTGGAGAAGAGTGGAGAAATAGCTCCAGAAAGAATGAAGAGGCTGAGCCAAAGGGAAAACAATGCCCAGCTGTAGATGTGACTGGCGATGGAAGTAAAGTCTGATGCTGTAAAGAACAATATTACACAGGAACCTGGAATGTTAAGTCCATGGTAAATTGGAAGTGGTCAAACAGGAGATGGCAAGAGTGAACTTCAATATTTTAGGAATCTGTGAACTAAAATGGACATGAATGGGTGAATTTAATTCAGATGACCATTATATCTATTACTGTGGGCAAGAATCCCTTAGAAGAAATGGAGTAGCCCTTATAGCCAACAAAAGAGTCCAGAATGCAGTACTTGGGTGCAGTCTCAAAAAGGACAGAATGATCTCTGTTCGTTTCCAAGGCAAACCATCTAATATAACTGTAATCCAAGTCTACATACCAACCACTAATGCCAAAAAAGCTGAAGTTGAATGGTTCTATGAAGACCTTCAAGACATTCTAGAACTAACACCCAAAAAAAAAAAAAAAAAGTCCATTTCATCATAGAGGACTGAAATGCAAAAGTAGAAAGTCAAGAATACCTGGACTACAGGCAAGTTTGGCCTTGGAGTACAAAATGAAGCAGGGCAAAGGCTATCAGAATTTTGCCAAGAAAATGCACTGGTCATAGCAAACACCCTTTACCAACAACACAAGAGATGACTCTACACGTGAACATCACCAGATGGTCAAAACCAAAATCAAATTGATTATATTCTTTGCAGCCAAAGATGGAGAAGCTCTACATAGTCAGCAAAAAAAAAAAAAAAAAAAAAAAAGACCAGGAGCTGACTGTGGCTCAGATCATAAACTCCTTATTGTAAAATTCAGACTTAAATTGAAGAAACCAGGGAAAACCACTAGACCATTCAGGTATGACCTAAATCAAATCCGATTATACAGTGCAAGTGGCATGAAGATTCAAGAGATTAGATCTGACAGATAAGACTGCCTAAAGAACTATGGACAGAGGTTTGTAACACTGTATAGGAGGCAGTGATCAAAACCATCCCCAAGAGGAAGAAATGGAAAAAGGCAAAATGGTTGTCTGAGGAGGCCTTACAAATAGCTGAGAAAAACAGAGGGGCAAAAGGCAAAGAAGAAAAGGAAAGATGTATCCATTTAAATGCAAAGTTCCAAAGAAGAGCAAGGAGAGGTCAGAAAGCCTTCCTCAGTGATCAATGCAAAGAAATAGAGGAAAACAGTAGAATGGGAAAGACTAGAGATCTCTTCAAGAAAATTAGAGACACCAAGGGAATATTTCAATGCAAAGATGGGCACAATAAAGGACAGAAATGGTATGGACCTAGCAGAAGAAGAGGATATTAAGAAGAGGTAGCAAGAATACACAGAAGAAAACTACAAAAAAGATCTTCATGACCCAGATAACAATGATGGTGTGATCATGCATCTCGGGCCAGATATTCTGGAATGTGAACTCAAGTGGCCCTTAGAAAGCATCACTACGAACAAAGCTAGTGGAGGTTATGGAATACCAGCTGAGCTATTTCAAATTCTGAAAGATGATGCTGTGAAAGTGCTGCACTCAACATGCCAGAAAATTTGGAAAGCTCGGAAAACTCAGCAGTAGCCACAGGACTGGAAAAGGTCAGTTTTCATTCCAATCCCAAAGAAAGGCAATGCCAAAGAATGTTCAGACTACCACACAATTTACTCATCTCACAGGCTAGTAAAGTAAAGCTCAAAATTCTCCAAGCTAGGCTTCAGCAGTATGTGAACTGAGAACATCCAGATGTTCAAACTGGATTTAAAAAAGGCAGAGGAACCAGAGATCAAATTACCAACATCTACTGGATCATAGAAAAAGCAAGAGATATCCAGAAAAACATCTACTTTTGCTTCACTGACTACGCCAAAGCCTTTGATTGTGTGGATTACAACAAACTGTGAAAAATTCTCAGAGATGGGAATACCAAACCACCTTACCTGCCTCCTGAGAAATCTGTATGCAGGTCAAGAAGCAACAGTTAGGACTGGACATGGAACAATGGACTAGTTCCATATTGGGAAATAAGTACATCAAGGCTGTATATCGTCATGCTACTTATTCAACTTCTATGCAGAGTACATCATGTGAAATGCTAGGCTAGATAAAGCACAAGTTGGAATCAAGATTGCCAGGAGAAATATCAATAATCTCAGATATGCAGATGACACCACCTTAATGGCCGAAAGTGAAGAGGAACTAAAGAGCCTCTTGATAAAGGGGAAAGAGGAAAGTGAAAAAGCTGGCTTAAAACTCAACATTCAAAAAACCAAGATCATGGCATCTGGCCCCATCACTTCATGGCAAATAGAAGAGGAAACAATAAAACCAGTGACAGACTTTATTTTCTTGGGCTCCAAAATCACTGTAGATGATGACTGCAGCAATGAAAATGAAAAAAAGACTGCTCCTTGGAAGAAAAGCTATGACAAACCTAGACAGCATATTAAAAAAGCAGAGACATTACTTTGCCAACAAAGGTCCATCTAGTCAAAGCTATGGTTTTTCCAGTAGTCATGTATGGATTTGAGAGTTGGACCACAAAGAAAGTCGAACACCAAAGAATTGATGCTTTTGAACTGTGGTGCTGGAGAAGATTCTTGAGAGCCCCTTGGATTGTGAGGATATCCAACCAGTCCATTCTAAATATCCAACCAGTCCTGAATATTCATTGGAAGGACTGATGCTGAAGCTAAAGCTCCAATACATGATGTGAAGAACTGACTTACTGGAAAAGACCCTAATGCTGGGAAAGATTGAAGGTAGGAGGAGAAGAGGATGACAGAGGATGAGATGGTTGGATAGCATCATCGATTCAATGAACATGAGTTTGAGCAAGCCCTAGGAGTTGGTGATGGACAGGGAAGCCTGGCGTGCTGTGGTCCACTGGGTCAGAAAGAGTCAGAAACGACTGAGTGACTGAACTAAACTGAACAAATACTCTTGGGAAGCTCACAAAAGGTAACAAGTGAAAAGTACTCAGAATAGACTCTGCCACATAATTCTGACAAGTAAATTTTACTTATTATGATTATTACCCCCCTGGATCTGCTGAGTTTCTATTATCTTATCTATAACACTTTCTTTCCTCTTCTTTATCAGTTTTTCCCTGCTTCTTCTTTCATTGCCTCATTGACTCCCTGATTCATTGTAAAGAAACATCAAAAAAGTAATATATGGATGAATTCCTACATTTAGAGAGACACATTAATCACTGTCATAACTTCTCTACCAAATGAAAAATTCTACCAGACTCATTTCCTTCAGCAGACATCATAAGGAATACAGAAAGAAACATCAGGAAAACCTTAAAAATACATGAATTAGTAAGTGAAATATCTTTCTCTACCACATTTTTGTTTTGAAATAGTAATCCAGTGAACAAATATTTATTTACCAAGTTAGTATCACTTACTCTGTGAAGCTTCTTCTGAAGCTCCCCAGTTTCTCTAAACCCCCTCGAAACCAAAGAATCAAGCAGTTTCACCATGTGCTCCAAACCATTTTATAAAATTTTATTATAATAGATAATTATAACAATCACTATAACCTTTTATTCCCCTCTCTACATATATATATATACATATATATATATATCACTAGAAGTTAAATATTTTACTAATCCAGTACAGAAAAATTAACTCATCATTTTGTTTATGTGTATATTTCTCCCTCAACAATTATTTATCCAAGTTACATGACTTCACATTTCAGGTTTTTCTGTGGCCACCATAAGCCTATTTCATTCTAGAATAGCAGCCCTCAAAGCATGGTACACAGAATTATAGGAGTCCCAGTGGTCAAAACAGTTATCATACTACTACTAAGAACTGGTTGTTTCTTTCACTTCGTTGGCATTTACTTTAACGGTAGGAAAGGAACGGTGGGCAAAGCTGCTGGCACCTTAACAGCAACCACTGCAGCAGCACTGAGCTATACTTGTAGACATTGTGTTCTTCAAAGCTACACCCTTGCAGTTTTACAAAAAGTTTCACTAATAGTTTCTTTGCTGGAGAAATAAACATTTTAATTTCATTATAACATCATCCCTGAATTAAAATATTGTTTCAAAGAATAAGTACACATAAAGCACTTTTGCAGCATATAGGAGTACAATAGCTGTTTAGAGACGGAGAAGGAAATGGCACCCCACTCCAGTACTCTTGCCTGGAAAATCCCATGGATGGAGGAGCCTGGTAAGATGGTCACGAAGAGTCAGACCGACTGAGTGGCTTCAATTTCACTTTTCACTTTCATGCTTTGGAGAAGGAAATGGCAACCCACTCCAGAGTTCTTGCCTGGAGAATCCCAGGGACGGGGGAGCCTGGTGGGCTGCCGTCTATGGAGTCGCACAGTTGGAGACAACTGAAGCGACTTAGCAGCAGCAGCAGTTGTTTAGAGAAAAACTACTTGTATAGTTGTTTAAGTTGTAAGCTGAACCATTCTCTGCCCCCTCCACAAGAAAACCATCTTTTACTTGAAAGAATAACTGACAGACAAATAGGCTTATAAAGACTTATGTATTTGGTAGTCATTTTCTCAAAATGAATGAAGTGGCCTGTCACTTCAAGATAAAGATCTGAGGCTATTCGTTAGCAGTGATAAAATGAACTTTCAAGCACAATGATGAGCCTGACAGCTTTGTATTCCTGATTAATAGGACAGTATTATTAACTAATAATTTAAACATATGTTAATATTAGGAAGATCTGTATAACTCATCAATCCCTATTTGCCAAATTACTAATGCATGATGCTATAAAATCAAGCACAGATAAAAGATCTTTCAAAGTGCGAAGCCAACAATGGATTTTATCACAGAAAATAAAAAATGTTCATTGATGTGTTTACATAACTCACATTACAATTAGCCTTTAGGAAATTTCTATTTATTGAGTACTGATGTAGTATTCAGACAAGAGTTTCCACAAGTATCTGAAAAGGCTACAAAAATATACCTCCTTTTTCCAATTACATATTTGTTAGACCTGATTTTCTTCACATATTTCTTGGTTACCCAGAACAACATACTGTAAAAGCATGAATGTAGAAGGAGGAATGAGAATCCAGTTGTCTTTTATTAAGTCAATATCAATATTATTTCAAAAAATTATAAAACAACTCTTTTTCTTAAGTTTTTGTTATGGAAAACATAGTTACTTTAAAAAAATATGCTATTTAATATGCAATGGTTCATTGACCTTTTTAAAATGAATAGTTAAAATTTTCTAGTTGTCATTTCTAACATAAAAATTAATAGCTAAAACTACATAAACAAAACTTTTTGCAGATTCTCAATAATTTCTGAGAGTATATATAAAGTGTGAGACCCAAAAATATGAGACTTGCTATTCTAGTAAGAATGGGTGTTAATCTGTAACTCACCTTGGCTTAAGCTAGCAGAAAGGTATAATCTTTGGTAGAACTGGGGAGTTTTAAACAGGTTTTAACAAAACCTAAAAGTGTTTTTCAAAATCCTCATGTCTGAGCTGAGATTATGAAATAATATAATAAGAGAGAGCTTGTATCATCAGGTCCACTCATTCAACAAACAAGTTCTTCTGATACAAAGACAATCAGTTCTGTGAATTAATAGCAAATAAACACATTCTCTTAGATGTCTGTCATTCATTGCCATAGCTACTCATTAGACTTGGCAAATGGTACTAAAAGTTATACATCATAGAATGACAACTGTATATTTTCACATAATTAAAATGAAACTATAAGTTTTCAGTAAGGAATAAACTAAATCTTTTTTGTGTTAGTTCCAATTCTACCAACTTCACTGATTTCTCAAATCAAAGGTACCTATCATAGAGGAAGTGTTCACAAATAACAAAGTAACTTTTGTAAGCAAATAGATATATTACTTAAATAAGCAATCAGATATTTTGCTGCTAAAACTAGAAAAAACAAGTTGTGCTTACTTTTATATCAAGTGCTTTACACATACAGAGAATATGACAAAATATTACAGAATAATTAAAGATGCCCATAGCATTATTGTGACTAATTTGCATGATCTCTTAAAAGTGTACGGTTGTAGAAGGTTCTTGAGATAACAGTCACTCAGTATTTTCCAAGACCTTCATATACATCTATAAATATAAAGTTCACTAAACCACATCTTATTGCTCAGCCTTTAATTTAAAAAATTTAAAAAAAAAGAAGCCTATAAGAAAATTCCTCTCATAGAAGACAAGAAACACATAACATCCAGAAGGAGAATATAAGAGTTTAGGTAGTAAGACCGTCTTAGTTACTCATTTCCCAAAGTTTACATTATAATAGGAATTCTGTTAAATTATGACTTCAAAAGTATTAACAGTGGGAATACTAGAAAACTACAAGGATCATTTTTTCAGATTCAATAAGTAGTTGTTCAAAATTAAGCTTAATGTGACCACAACTAAGACAGTAATGGTAATTCATGATAGGCCTGGTCAGATAGTTTTCACTAAATTTTTCACATAGAAGCTATCAAGATAGCTGGTTACACTGGTTATACATGAGACCTTTTATTTCACACATCCAAGTACAGCTATATAAAGGAATTCTTTTATACTATGCATTAATATTATTAGAATCATACTCCAAAAGAAATTTTGATGTATTCTCAAATGAAATACATTAATTTATAAATATTCAATAAATAAACAATAGTTCATATAAGCGAATATACAGCAACTTTTTTCCAATGGATGAAAAGAAACAGTCCTAACCTCCAGATAAATGTCTACGTTTCACATTAAATGTGTTATAAGATTAAGCAATAACAGAACTTGGTATATCAGGAGATGATCCTATCACTAATGAGAAGTATTCCTCATAGGATCTGGATTTGAAATATAATAATGCTAGCTGGTTTACTCGTTTCAAACTTTAACTATAAGTGTGCTGAGGAAGTAATAAACATGAAAGGGGAATTCCCTGGCAGTCCAGTGGTTAGGACTCTGTGCTCTCACTGCCGAGGGCTTGGGTTCAATCTCTAGTCAGGGAACTAAGATCCCACAAACTGCTCAGTGAGGCAAACAGACATACACACAATGGAGGAGTGGACCCTGCAGTTCTTGAACCTGAGCTCAAGTCGTACTTCTGACAGGAATGTGAGAGAATGTTTAGACAGCTGGAAAAAGAATAGTCACTAAAAGACGGTAAGCAGAATGATAAGCATTAAACAAACAAGATAAAAATCAGGATTCTGCTCTCCCCAGTGTCTTTATTGGCAAGCAGGGGGAAAAATGCTATCACAGGTGCAAAACCTAAACTATTTAGAACTGATTGTCATAACTGACTGGCCTGCAGTTTGCCCTTTTGCGAGTGACTGAGGAAACATCTATTTGGAATGACACTATCAATGTACATACCACCTAAGCTGACAAATACTATTTTCATAAATATATGAGTGTATATACAACAATTTATGTTTTTCACTGTTCCTTTCCACATGACTCTCATCATTTCCCACAGACCAGACTCATTAAAATTTTACAACGTATTAGGGACAGTCAAGATGGGGATACTTTTTCAGGATGCGATATGTCTTTGTTCAGCTTCAGTTATTCTTTAAGACCTATCCTGGAACCACACGATACTTCAAAAGTGCAAGGTTAGAACTGACAGACATATTTAAGCTCCACAGTTAATGCATTATAAATATCAACTTTGCTTACTTGGGGATTCCCAGGGGGCTCAGTGGTAAAGAATCTGCCTGCCAAAGCAGAAGACACAGGTTCGATCCCTGGGTGGGGAAGATCCCCTGGAGGAGGAAATGGCAACCCACTCACTCAACACTTTATATATAATTGAATTCCACAAGGTTCATTTTATAAATGATGAAACCAAGGCTAAGAAACATTAAGGTGATATAGGTAGTATGTGACAAATGCAGCACTAGAATGTAAGCCTCTGTATCACTAGGAATTGTGTCATCTCACTGCTGAATTATCTTTATAAATCACCTTATGGATATTATTTTATGTTAATATAAATTTAAAGTTGAAAACTTAGTAAAGAATGAAAATAAACAAAGTTATTTCATATAAAATAAATGGTTTGCCTTGCAACCATTTATATCTGGATGTATCTTTTTACATAAAAGGGGACATATACATACTGTTTTGAGCCCTTTTTTCTCCATCTTCTGTAACAAGTGCATTTTCCCATGTAGTTACATATTTTTAAGAAAGTTATTTTTAATGACTGACTATTACATCAGCATATAGGTAGGTACCACAATGTAACAAATTCCCTATTGTGGGTTGTTTAGGTTGTTCACAATTTTTTAAATAATTCTGGGATAAGCATTTGCATGCATGCTAAGTCGCTTCAGTCATGTCCAACTCTTTGCAACCCTATAGGCTGTAGACCGAATTAAGCATGGTATTATATAAATCTTCCCTGGCATGTCTCATTGTGTTTTTTGAGAAGAATTGGTTTTGTAGAGCACAACCAAAATGAGCACAAAAAAATGTTTAATTGACCTTGAATTCCTTTTTAAAAGTTAAGCAACCCCAAAATTATTTTGTTTTGCTGATAGAGTTCTTTTCTAAAGAGAACAAAAAAGAAGTGATAACAAAGAACTGTTATTATGAACTATATTCTGACCAAGGAAGAAATGACTTGTGAAACAAAGTAACAGAAGTCTTAAGAAACTGAATTCCATTGCCAAGTCAGGCCATGGCAATGTCAGGTGTGTGTTCTATATTTTAAATAGGTATTTTTCAAAAGTTCAGAGAGAACACAGTGGTTATAAGACTTTGGGAGAGAAACCAATTTAAGAGTTGGGAAATTTCAAATATTTTGTTACCCGTACAATAATGAGTATCACAAACACGTGCCTAGTTTTAGTGGACAGCTTTTGTTGAAATATATTGATATAGTACAAAAGATTATCCAAAATAACTTAAATGGGTTTATGTGTAAGATAATATGATTGTCAGCCTTCAGAATCCAAGCAAACTGACTAAATATTGCTTGAGTAAATAAGAGTTAAGTTATGTAGCCACATATAAGAACATATAAAAATCAATGGCACTCTTTGAGACCAGCAACAAGTAATTTTTAAAAATATCTTATTTATAACCTTTATATGTTCTCAAAGTCACAAGATGAGCTAACCTAATCTCTTAATTTTTCAATATTCTAGCACATCAGTCTCATGAAGATCCCTACATGTAAAGCTTTAAATATAACAATTTCAGGAAGTAAACTCCAAAAAAGAAAAATGAACATCAGAATATGTCCTAACATCCAACTTCTGAAAAAAATATAGCAGTACATGATTTACAAACTTAAAATAATTCTAAGATGAAGAGTACAAAAAAAAAAAAAAGTTATTAAATGACTTCCAGTTAAGCATTACAGATGAAACAAATGCATTTACCTCCAAGACATCCTGAAATGCTCTGAAACTGCAATTAGAAAAAAACAAAACAAAACACAAACAGCAAAGTAATGTGAAGGAAGATAACAGGCTTAAAAATGGGAAATGACTTTCGGAAGCCAGAAAACTGGTTTACATTACCAATTCTTAGATAAGATAATGAATGAGAGGCCCCATGTATGTATGAATGCCACAAATATGAAGGGAAGACCAAAATGGACAAAAAAAGAAGGAACTCAGTGACCATAAGACAATACAAGGAGAAGAAGAAGACTTTCAACACATGAGAATAAAAAGATCAAAATCATTAAGAAGAGTCTGTATATCAGAACATTTACAGAAAAAGATAAATAATAAACATTAAAACTGAAGCAACTGTAAGACTGTTCCAGTAGGCCCCCAAAAGGGACATACAAATGGAAAACGGGAAAGAAATAAGTAAGAAACTTAGATCATCGTAGGAGTTCTAATTCTTAGGTAACAGGAAATTCAAAAAGAAAACACATAAAGAAAATATATAAAAGAAATAACAACACAGCCCTCCCACTCCCACTCCCCAGAAAGGCTCAGGACCTTAGGACAGAATTAAACTTCAATATGTCTAGCATACCGAATTAATGTTTTTGTTTGTTTGTTTTTTAATGAATTAATATTTTTTAAAAGCCATTAATTTTAGCACATCATCGCAAAAGTTCAACAAATGAAAAAATAAAAAGATCCTAAAGAGAAAAAAATAAATAAAAAGAGAAAAGGCTAAGTATTTTACAATGAATGAAAAAAATCAAAATACCAACAGAAATCTATTAACATAATTAATTACATTAATAAATTATAAAAGCAAAAAATTAACTCCATAATTTTAAAAATAGGACATAATTCAACATAACACTCATTCTTAAATTAAAAATGAGTTCCATTATTGCTGATATTGTTTACTGGACATATCAGCAGAAGCAATTACCCAAGAGAAAGAAACTAACAATATAAAAATTGGAAGACAAAATTATCACTATTTCCCAATGATATAACTGCTATATCATTCACTGGAAAAGTGAAGAGGATCAACTAAAAAACTACTATGAACAACAAGGCAATAAAACTTTAAATTAATAAAAATGACTCATATTTTGGGCCAAGATTTACCCTGCAGCTTGAAACACCTTAAAAAGCTGGAAAAAAAATATATGAAATAGTGGGCAACTGAAGGACAAAGATCCCTGAAAAGCAGGAAACAGTAGGTCATTCAGTGAAGAATCCACCTGCAATGCAGGAGACCCCAGTTTGATTTCTGGGTCAGGAAGATTCATTGGAGAAGGGATAGACTACCCACTCCAGTACTCTTGGGCTTCTCTTGTGGCTCAGCTGGTAAAGAATCTAATGTGGGAGACCTGGGTTTGATCCCTGGGTTGGGAAGATCCCCTGGAGAAGGGAAGGGCTAGCCACTCCAGTATTCTGGCCTGGTGAATTCCATGGACTGTGTAGTTCATGCGGTCACAAAGAGTTGGACACAACTGAGCGACTTTCACTTTCACTATTGGCACCACTTTCTGCCTTAAGAGAGTTTACAGGCCATGGTGCAGGGAGGGTGAACAGAGGTGGGGCTTAGAGGACTCCCTAGACAAGGAAACAGAGCGGAGACCTCTGGAGAGCAAGGCAGCTAGAGTTCTTAGCACAGAACCGAGAGAGGAGGGAGTTGCAGAGAGAAAGAACAGGGGATATCTGCAAGGGTTCCTCTGAGAATTCAGGAGGGTACTGGTCAGTGCATGGATATGAGGAAACCACCTAGGCTGGCAAAAGAGCCATCTGAAAAGATTAGAGAAAAGAGCACCCATCATTTAAGCATGGCTGGGCAAAGTGTCTGTTCCTTCCATCCAGAATGGAAAAATTCATGGGACACTGAACAGAATTCACAGAAACGTCTTGTCTCAGTAGTAGGAATAATTAGACCTAGATTGAATCTGCTCTAAAATTACATAACAGATCAAACAAGCAAGATCCAAAAAGGTCAAATTGTTTAAAGTAATTTAACTGCATCTTAGAGGCTCAGGAAGATTTACAGGAATACAAAATGTCTATCACCCAACAAAATAAAACTCAGGATGTCAGGCACCTTATTAAAGATCAACAAGCATACAAAGAGAGAGGGAAACAGAACCCATAATGAGGAGAAGAATCAATCAAAACTGACTTAGAACTGATAGAGATATCAGAATGAGCAAAAAGAGACACAGAGTTACTATTACTGATTCCTATATATTGAAAAAGTTAAATAGAGACATGGAAAATATAAAAGACTCAAATCAACTTCTAAAGAGAAAAACTACAATGTATGAGATTTTTTTAAATGGATAAGATACACAACATATTAAATGTCACAGAAAAAAAGATTAGTAAACTTGAATTCACACCAATAAAATTATCTAAATAAAATACAGAGAGAAAAAAGAACCCTCTGAAATGAAATGAGCTTCAGTGAGCTCTAAGACATCAAGCATCCTGACATAAGAGTAATAAGAATCAAGGAAGTGAGGAGGAGGAGGAGAAAGAGAAAAAAAAATTTGAATAAATAATGGCCAAACAACAGCAGATGAAAACTGGATCTACACAAAACAGTAAAGAACACCAAAAGTGTAGCCATGTGGATAAATAAATAAGATTTTTCTTATTTAAATTTCTTTTAAAGCTGATTGACTATATAAACAAAAATAACACTGTGGCATGGAATTTATAGTACATATATATATCAATAAATGTAAAGTATATGTCAACAATTGTACAAAAGTCAGGAGAGGCAAATGGCGGAGTACAGTAATACTATACAGTTCATAATAGTGTATCAAAGGTTGTATAGTATCACTTAAATGTGGAGTGTTAAGTTAAATAGACTGTAAATTAAAGATGTATAAGACTGAAAAATGACAAAACAAATAGTTAAAAATAATAAGACAACAAAAGAAATAGAATAATCAAGAAAAATAATCTAAAACAAAGCAGAAAAGAAGAAAAGGTCAATTAGAGGAACAAGAAACAAGCGGTAAAATAAACTTAAGCGTAACTATATTAATAATCAGATTAAATGGCTGAGATAATGGAATTTGGATAAAAAGCAAGATCCAAATGTGTGCTGCCTATAAGAAACTTAAAAATACAAAGAGGCAAAGAAGTTAAAATAAAAAGGATGGAAAACAGATATCATATGTTAACATTAACCAAAAGAAAGCTGGATTAAGATTAATACTATAGATTTCAGACCAAAGAATGTTTTAACAGGAACTAAAAAGGAATTTTATAATGATATATGGGCCAGTTCATCAAGGAAACACAAATTTCTAAGTATTTATGCCCCTTATAAACAGCTTCAAAATACATGAAATAAATTGGACAGAGCTATGAGTAAAAAGACATGAATTTCCTCTATTTTAGTCAAAGACTTCAGAATCTCTTAATAACTGATAAAACAAGTTGACAAAAAAATACTAAGAATGCAGAAGATTTGAGCAATACTATCAACCAAACTAGACCTAACTGATTTTTATAAAACACTCCACACAAATAACAGCAGAACACACATTCTTTTCAAGCATACTTCAAACAAAGCAAGACAAAGTATATTCTGGGTCATAAAATATATTGCAATAAATTTAAAATGACTTGAATCATAAAAAGTATATTTTCACACCACAAGGGAATTAAATCAGAAATTAAAAGCAGATCTCTGGAAAATCCACAATCTTGAGAGCTAAATAATAAATTTCTAAATAACTCATGGGTCAAAGAGGAAATCAAAAGGGAAATTATAAAGTATTTTGAACTAAATGAAGTGAAAAGATTACCTATCAGAATCTGTGGGATGTCACTAAGGCGGCACTTAAGGGGAGAGTTACAGTACTTAGAATAGAAAAGAAGAAAGGTTTTGGTCAATGAACTCAGCTTCTACCTTACTAGATAAAGAAGAGAAAACTCAAAGTAAACAGAAAAAAAGAAAATAATAGGGATTAAAACAGAAATCAATGAAATAGAGAACATATGCAATAGAAAAGAAATAATGAAAGGAGTAGCTGGTTCTTTGAAAAGAGCAAAAAAGTTCATAAACTTCTAGCCAGATTGAAAATCAGAAAAGAGAAGACACAAATTGCCAGAATCAGAAATGAGACAGATAGTATCACTATAGAGAGTTGACAGTAGAAGATTCATAAAGGAATATTATGGATAAGCTTATGCAAATAAACTCAGCAATCAGAAAAAATAAACAAAATTATCTAAAAACCACAAACTACCCAAGCTCACTCATGAAGGAACCAATAACCTAAATAACCCTATATTTACCAAAGAAATTAACACTGTACTTAAACATCTTCCCATAATGAAAACTACAGTCTCAGACGGTTTTACTGGTGGAGTCCACTGAACATTTAAGGAATCCATAATAATGTTCTACACAAACTCTAAAAATGTGAAAAGGACAGGATAATCCCCAACTCATCCCACGAAGACAATATTACCCTTATACCAAATCTGACAAAAACATTAGAAGAAAACTGCCAGAAGCCCTCAAGAACACAGTCACAGAAATTCTTTTAAAACTACTTTTTAGCAAACAGAACCTAAGAATACAGCAAAAGCCTACTACATCATGACCAAGAAGGATTTGTCCCAAGAATAAAGGGTTGGTTCACATGTGAAAAACAATGTAATTCATTATTTTAACATTGTTACACAAGGAAATTTAACAAACTAAAAAAGAAAAAAAATATGATCATTTTGACGGAAGCAGAAGTATTCGAAATTCAATATCACTTCTAATAAAAATTCTGAGCACATTAGGAGTAACAGCGAAATTTCCTTAACCTGATAAAAGACATTTTTGCAAAACCTACAGTAAATGTCACACACTGAATGTTTAAAAACTGAATGCTTTCCTGCTAAGACCAGAAATAACATAGGGATGTCCACTATTACCACATCTACTCTACTTTGTGCTACAGGTTCAAGCTGGAGCAATTAGGAGAAGGGAGGGAGGAAGGAAGGAATGGAAGGCATATACTTTGGAAAAAAAGAAATAAAACTCCTTAAGGGGACGGCATTCAACTGTCAATGTAGAAAATCTACAAACAATGTCTAAAACCAATACATGATGCTGAAAAAGATTATAGGATCAAAACAAAAATCAACTGTATTCTACACATTAAGAGTGAACAATCAGAAATTAAAATATCATGTACAGTAGCATCAAAAATATGAAATAGGGATAAAGTGTCAAAAAATATGAAAGACCTGTATACTGAACTACAAAACATTCCTTAAAAGCTAAAGAAGGTCTAAATATTAAACAGGAAGATATACTTTGTTCAAGAGTTAGTCAACTCAATATTATTAAACTATCAACTTTTCAAATTAACCTATATTTGAATAAATCTAGAGATTCAATGTAATTCCAATCCAAGAAGGGTTTCGTTTTTGTCTTTGGTAAAATTTATAAAACTGAATTTAAAATTCCAACTGAAATGTAAAGGATATAGAATAGTTCAAACAACTTTGAAAAAGACAAAAGTAA
Source organism: Muntiacus reevesi (assembly GCF_963930625.1). Classification (NCBI taxonomy): domain Eukaryota; kingdom Metazoa; phylum Chordata; class Mammalia; order Artiodactyla; family Cervidae; genus Muntiacus; species Muntiacus reevesi. Next base: position 49,802,764 of record NC_089257.1, read on the forward strand.
AAGAACACTACTTGATTTCAAGAATTGTGATATTACTCAGCTGTTAAAAAGAATCCATTTGAATCAGTTCTAATGAGATGGATGAAACTGGAGCCCATTATACAGAGTGAGGTAAGCCAGAAAGATAAAGAACATTACAGCATACTAACATATATATGGAATTTAGAAAGATGGTAACCATAACCCTATATGCAAAACAGAAAAAGAGACACAGAAGTACAGAACAGACTTTTGAACTCTGTGGGAGAAGGTGAGGGTGGGATGTTTCAAAAGAACAGCATGTGTATTATCTATGGTGAAACAGATCACCAGCCCAGGTGGGATGCATGAGTCAAGTGCTCGGGCCTAGTGCACTGGGAAGACCCAGAGGAATCGGGTGGAGAGGGAGGTGGGAGCGGGGATCGGGATGGGGAATACATGCAACTCTATGGCTGATTCATATCAATGTATGACAAGACCCACTGAAAAATTAAAAAAAAAAAAAAAAAGAATTGTGATAAAGCCAGAGTAATAAATAGCAGTGTGGTATTAAAGTAAACAGGCAAACAGATCAATGGAACAAAACAGAGAATCCAGAAATAAACCTACAAATACAAAGACAGCTAATCTCCCATCAATGGGAAACTTTGACACTTGTTCAAGAAAAGATTAACTGCTGTTGTTATGTGTTCTAAATGTAAAGGATGATGAAATGAAGCAACATGTTAATGGAAAAAGTTCCTAAGCAGAAAAAAACAGTCCTTGCACATTGGGTTCCCTAATCTCTTGGTGCTTGCAAGTCACCTCCAATTATCACCTCAGCACAATATCCACATAGGTAATTTTGACTTTGTAAATATTTATACATATAGGATTAAGTGCTTCCTTAAGTGGTTTAATGGATAAATCATAGGTGTTTCCTTCCACATATTTTTGTACCATTTATACACACATGTATGTGTGTATATAAATATTGTCTTGATTCAAATAGTACAATGAAACCCATCTTCCCTTATCTAGATTCACTGTCACCATTTCACCACATACAAATATTTAGCTTTACATATAGGCACTTCATGTATTTTATTTAGTCACTCAGGTAGAACTCATTAAGATTATACTTACTAAAGTTGAAATTTTATAAACAGCTCTAAGAAAATACAAATCATATCATCAAGACTTTATATATTTTATAGGAAAATTAAGATTCCATTCAATACAGAGAGCTGACATTTCAAAATCTTTCAGGCTCACTTTCAACTACTTTCAACTACTCACTTCCTGAAACTCACTGCCCTTTAAAAGTCAGAAATACATATTTCAGAGACAGTTATCAGTCAGTTCAGTCGCTCAGTCGTGTCTGACTCTTTTAGATATATTTTTAATTGAAAACTGGAATTTAACCAATAGTCATAAAAATTCCTTGGATTTTTTTTAGAATGAATTCAAAATTTAGTGCTTATGAATAGGAGAAATAAGGTGAGTTCCATTACAATTCCTCTTTCTTTCTAGGTTATGAACCTTGCTTATATAAACACTGGAATTTTACTAATTTCCTGGATGACAAATGGAAGGAATGTTATCATTTGGGGCTTTTCCACTTATAGTCCCATTACCATGATCTCTAAAAACAAAGAACCCAGTGAAATCTTGATTTCAACCAACTCCTTCAAAAAGCCTACATATAATGTGGCTCATATTACATTAAAATGAAACTTCAGAAATTATATCATGTGTGAAACATTCATTTGCATTCTTGTCCTTTAAAGTGCTCTGTAATAGCCAAAGAAAGAAGGTAAACTTGAGAATTAATGGTCTTTCACTTAAAGAAACTGAAAGCCAAGGGAGGGTCTACTATCCCCTAACACAACCTCATCTAAAAAGCAAAACATGAATGTGATGCACTAGAGAGATTACTTTTAAGGGAAACATTTACAAAACAAAACAAAACAAAAAACAAGGAAAAAAAGACTTATTAGCAGATCTGAAGAGGGAAAAATTGCCCCAAGTGAAATCTTTTATAAAATAAATTACGTACTATATATTAAGCTCAGTATAGTAAAAAGACTGGTGACTGGCTTCAAAATAACGTACACGCAAAAAAGTCTCAAAAAAAAAAATTAGGCAGTTGAATCTTGCAGTATATAAAAGGAAAAGGAAACACAAACAAGTGGGGTTTATTCAAGGAACTTAAGGTTAACTCAGCATTCAAAAACAAGTCAATATAACCCATCATATCAATCTAAAAAAGAAAAACCACATCATAATATTATTTAACAAAACACTGACACCATCAGGATAAAAATTCTCATGAACTTAGGAATAGAGGGGAACTTTTCAGCCATATAAAGGACACGTGCAATTGATCTACAGCGAACATCACAGTAAATGAAAAAGGTGACATACTTTCCACCTATGAAGAAGGAAAATGCAAGGATATCTACATTCACCATTCTGGCAAAAAAAGACATACAGACTAGAACGAAGGAATAAAACTGCCTCAATATGTAGATGACAAGAATGTCTGCAGAAAAGCCTAGAGACTTAAAAAAAAATCTTTCTAGAACTAATACAAACAAACCTGCAGCAGGATACAAAGTCAAAACACAAAAGTCACATTTCTATACATGAGCAATAAACATGAAGCTAAAATTAAAAAAAAAAAAAAAGCAGTAACATTTATAAAAGCTTCCCTCCACCCTGGCCCCACTGGCTCAAGGAACTTTATTCAGAATGGAATAATAAGATCCTATTGGTTCTTGCTGCACTTGAGAAAGGTAAGGCCCAGCTAGGCATATTCCCTAAGAACTCAGTGCTGAAGACCAATGATTGCATTCCTACTTCTTTCAAAACTCCTGGGACCAGAGTTGGGGCCTATACCTGGAACTCCCTTTCAGAACCCAAAGGAGTACTGCCTGACAACAGGGAAAAGTCTCACACCTGTCACAGTCCCTCTGCCACACATATACAGATGTATAGACACACTGCTATTGAAATTTTTTAGATATAAATGTAACAAATCATGCCACTTATGAAAGAAAGCAAAGATGTTTTTAAAAACTGGGAGACAGCATCTGAAGACTCACCATATTAAAGAGATCAATTTTCACCAAAATTATCTATATTAAAATAAAAATCCAAGCAAGGCTTTTTTTGTACTTATAGATAAAGTTCATTCTTAAACATTAAATGGTATAACAAAAGACCAACAATAACTAAAAAATTGTTGTAAAAAAAAATTAAGTTGGAGAAACCACAGTACTGAATTTTATGACAATCATAAAGCAACAGTAATCAAGAGATTGTTTGGAATTCTCTGACAGTCTAGTGGTTAGTACTCCACAATTGCATTGCTAGGATCCTGGGTTCAATCCCTGGTCAGGGGTTCCACAAGTCACCAGTGTGGCCAAAACATGGGCAGGGCAGGGAGGGGCAGGACTGGGAAGCAAAAACACAGGTCAACGGAGTAGAAGTCCATAAACAGACCCATAAGTATGACCATTTGATCTTTGACAAAGAGCATTTGTAATTCAAATTGGAAAAAAAAAAATAGTCTTTTTCCAACAAATGGTGTTGAGACAGCAAGTTGTTTAAATGCAAACAAAAATAAAACCTAATCTCAATCTAAACTTGTCTTATATAGAGATGGACTCCAAATGGACCATAGAACTAAACATAAAACATAAAATAATAAAACTTTTTTAGAAGAAAACACAAGAGAAAACCTTTGTGACCTGGGGTTTAAATGAAGAATTCTTAGAAATAACACAAAAGCAGGATGTGTTAAGAAAAATTAGTAACTCAAACTTGACAAAAATTAAAAATTTTGCCTGTAAAAAAGAAACTCTTAAGAAAATCAAAAGCCAAGTCTCCAGAATATAGAAAGAACTTTCAAAACTCAACAGTAAAAATAACAGTCAATCCCATCAGAAAATAGGCAAATACTTGAATAGGTATTTATTCAAAGAAGATGCATGCAAATAGCCAAAAACACATGAAAAGATGCACAACAACATGAATCATTCAGTTCAGTTCAGTCGCTCAGTCATCTCCGACTGTGACCCCGTGAACCACAGCACGCTAGGCCTCCCTCTCCATCACCAACTCCTGGAGTCCACCCAAACCCACATCCATTAAGTCAGTGATGCCATCCAACCATCTCATTCTCTGTCGTCCCCTTCTCCTCCTGCCCTCAACTTTTTCCAGCATCAGGGTCTTTCCAAATGAGTCAGCTCTCCGCATCAGGTGGCCAAACATGAATCATTAGGGGAATGCAAATAAAATATACAATGAGATAGTATTTCAGTCCCATTAGGATGAGTATAGTCAAAGAGGCTGGTTAAAGTATTGGCAAGAATGTAGAGAACTGCTGGTAGAAATTTCAAACAGTGCAAACTCTTTTGAAAAACAGTCTAGCAGTTCAGCAAAAGATCAAACATACAGCTAACACATGAATCAAGTGGTTCTACTTCTAGGTACAAACACAAGAGAAATGAAAACTAATGGGTCCACACAAAAACTTGTGCATGAGTGTTCATAGTACATTATTATAACAGCCAAAAACTGAAAGTAATTCAAATGCCTTTCAATAAGTGAATGGATAAACAAAAAAATGGTACATCCACATAATGGAATACTGAATAATATAATAAAAAGGAACAAACTACTGATACACGCAACAACTTAGTCTCAAATACATTATGTTAATTGAAAGAAATCAGGACCTAAAGTGTACAAACTGTATGATTTCATTTATAAGCACTGTCAAAAAGGTAAATGACAGTAATGGTGAGCATATCACTGGTTGTCAGGGGTTACAGTGGTAGGAGGTGTGACAATAAAGGAATACTATGAGGGAATCTATTTCAGCGATTGAAGCATCTTGTGGTCCAACGGCAGTGGTGGTTATACATGTGTTAAAATACATATAGGCTGTATCCTAAACAAATAAAAAGGTCAATTTTACTGCATAATAATTTAAACAAAAAAATTTAAGAATAATGGACAAAATTCTATTGATTCCAACATCTGCCTATGAGAATTAAAGAAAACAAACATGGTCAAATTGAGTTTTTAAGGCCAAATATACAGGATTTACTTCATACATGTCTGATTACATAGGGGTGCACCAAGGAGGGGTTAAGAGTGTGTGCCACAAAGACAGAAATATAGATCAATGGAACAGAATAGAAAGCCCAGAGATAAATCCACGAACCTATGGACACCTTATCTTTGACAAAAGCAGCAAGGATACACAATGGAAAAAAGACAACCTCTTTAACAAGTGGTGCTGGGAAAATTGGTCAACCACTTGTAAAAGAATGAAACTAGAACACTTTCTAACACCATACACAAAAATAAACTCAAAATGGATTAAAGATCTAAATGTAAGACCAGAAACTATAAAACCCCTAGAGGAGAACATAGGCAAAACACTCTCCGACATAAATCACAGCAAGATCCTCTATGACTCACCTCCCAGAATATTGGAAATAAAAGCAAAACTAAACAAATGGGACCTAATGAAACTTAAAAGCTTTTGCACAACAAAGGAAACTATAAGTAAGGTGAAAAGACAGCCCTCAGATTGGGAGAAAATAATAGCAAATGAAGAAACAGACAAAGGATTAATCTCAAAAATATACAAGCAACTCCTGAAGCTCAATTCCAGAAAAATAAATGACCCAATCAAAAAATGGGCCAAAGAACTAAACAGACATTTCTCCAAAGAAGACATACAGATGGCTAACAAACACATGAAAAGATGCTCAACATCACTCATGATCAGAGAAATGCAAATCAAAACCACAATGAGGTACCATTACATGCCAGTCAGGATGGCTGCTATCCAAAAGTCTACAATGCTGGAGAGGGTGTGGAGAAAAGGGAACCCTCTTACACTGTTGGTGGGAATGCAAACCAGTACAGCCACTATGGAAAATAGTGTGGAGATTTCTTAAAAAACTGGAAATAGAACTGCCATATGACCCAGCAATCCCATTTCTGGGCATACACACTGAGGAAACCAGATCTGAAAGAGACACGTGCACCCCAATGTTCATTGCAGCACTATTTATAATAGCCAGGACATGGAAGCAACCTAGATGCCCATCAGCAGATGAATGGGTAAGGAAGCTGTGGTACATATACACCATGGAATATTACTCAGCCGTTAAAAAGAATTCATTTGAATCAGTTCTAATGAGATGGATGAAACTGGAGCCCATTATACAGAGTGAGGTAAGCCAGAAAGATAAAGAAAATTACAGCATACTAACACATATATATGGAATTTAGAAAGATGGTAACCATAACCCTATATGCAAAACAGAAAAAGAGACACAGAAGTACAGAACAGACTTTTGAACTCTGTGGGAGAAGTGAGGGTGGGATGTTTCAAAAGAACAGCATGTATATTATCTATGGTGAAACAGATCACCAGCCCAGGTGGGATGCTTGAGACAAGTGCTCGGGCCTGGTGCACTGGGAAGACCCAGAGGAATCGGGTGGAGAGGGAGGTGGGAGGGGGGACCGGGATGAGGAATACGTGTAACTCTATGGCTGATTCATATCAATGTATGACAAAACCCACTGAAATGTTGTGAAGTAATTAGCCTCCAACTAATAAAAACAAACAAACAAGCAAAAAAGAGTGTGTGCCAATATTCATGTTATGGTTTCCCCAGAAGCAAGCCCTGAAGTAAGGATTTTAGTGCAAGCAGTTCCTTTAGGAAATAATTCCAGGAAACAGTAGTCAGGAAGAAGGAAAGAGAAGGCAGCCATGGTGATCATTCATGAGTAGTCTACATCTGTGGGCAACTGGAGTTCAACTCTCTCACTGAGAGTCAGTGCGGATCTTGCATTAGAGTTTATCCCATTCAAGGGGCAAGGGAACTGGAGATTTCCCCCTCAGTTTCTGTCAGTCAACAGTTGGAGGCTACTCGTCTGGGGCATGAATTCCCTAGAACTTCTGGCCTGTCACTGTGCAGGGACAGAGTAAGCTCCAGGAGACCAAGAAAGCCCCTAAGCTAACAATCAGATGTACTGGCAATCAGATGTCAAGACAACTTGCATGGAAATGGAAGGTGCTGATCAAAGGCAGGGCACTGAGGAAAAAATGACAGGGCAACAACAGCATTTGCTCCAGATGGGTAAATATGCATCAGTTCAGTTGCTCGGTTGTGTCCAACTCTTTGTGACCCCATGGACTGCAGCACACAAGGCTTCACTGTCCATTACCAATTCCTGGAGCTTGCTCAAACTCACATCCATTGAGTCGGTGATGCCATCCAACCATCTCATCCTCTGTCTCCTCTTCTTCTCCTGCCTTAAATCTTTCCCAGCATTAGGGTCTTTTCCAAAGGGTCAGTTCTTTGCATCACATGGCCAAAGTACTGGAGCTCCAGCTTCAGCATCAGTCCTTCCAATGAATACTCAGAATGGATTCCTTTAGGATTGATCACTTTGATCTTGCTGTCCAAGAGACACTCAAGAGTCTTCTCCAACACCACAGTTCAAACCGTCAATTCTTTTTTTTTTTTTTTTTTGGTTTGCACACTTTAATGTACATATGCGACACTCCAACGTTTCAAGAAAATTATTACAAATTTTTCTAATCATATTTCATGGCTTCAAACATTTGAATGGCTCCCCATAGCCTAAAAGCAAAATCCAAGCTCTTATGCATGGCATATGATATGGTTCCTACTTTTAATCTAATCCTCTGTTCTGTCTATCCCACAATACACTTTATAATCTAATTTACCAAATTATTTAGAGGGCCAGAATATGTTATGCTGTTTCAAACCTTCATGCCTTTAGATACTGTATTCACTTCTTGAAATTCTCTCCCTCTTTACACTCTACTCACACTCAACACACAATTTTCACCAATCTTGGATATTAGCTCCTCTAAGACCCTTTCTGTTCCCTCTTCCCCAAATCACTCCCTTTAATCACTCTCTTTCCTATACTCAGCATATATATTATTGCACACACCAAGCTATAGCATTAGTTATTTATATCTATGTCAGTCTATCCTCTACTGTACTGTGAACAACTCAAGCACCAAGGTCTAAATTTTCATGTTTCCAGTGCTGAGCACAAGGCTTGGCAGGTAGTAGTCACTTAATACGTTTGACTGCTATGTATATATCTTTACAAACTAAGACAGTAAAACTGTCAAAGATGAAGCCTGTCTTATACCTCCTCCACAGCACTTAGCACTATAGGCATGTAACAGCGACAGTTTAGCTAGGAGCAGACCCTGCACCAAAACTTAGTTCCATGGACAAAATGCTCTTTTCAAACCATATGCAAAACACCCTTCAAACCATGTGCTCACCTGAGAAGAGGGATACATGTTCTACTGGAAGTGCAAAATATCATCTTCCTTTTATATTGCAATACATACAGATTTCCAGAGTTTTGAGCTAGAAGAAACCCATAGAGATCCCCTAGGAAAAATCTTTAAGAAAGAACTAAAGCTGAGAAAAGAAAAAAAGAGCGTGTTCAAGGTCGAGACTATAGCAAGGACCAAGACTAGAACTTGGATCCCCCGGATCCTCGTTTAGTGCTCTCTCACAACCCATTCAGTCTTGTTTCATACCATGTGACTCTCAGACTAAGTGGCATGACAGCTTTACTACTTTAGAGTTAGACTGCTAGTATCCCTAGCTGCAAGATTTTTTTCCTAATTTCATTGCTAAATTTGGCTCTAACACATGAATATTAATAGTACCAACAAGTTCAACCAGGAGAACACCATTTCCAGTTCCAATATCAAGCACTGAAGCATCCAATGGAATCTTGTGTTTCTGCATCCACCTGATTAGTCGAGTCATACTCTCTTCTCCAAACCAGATTTCTCCTGTATCTCCGTATTCTTGGAAAGTTTGCAGTTCTCTCTTATAGACAGCATCCCAATGCTCTCGGGTTCCCAGAGCAGACAGGACAAAGCCATCCATCCCCTCCGCGGCCGCACCCTAGGGACCGCGCCGCGCATTTCGCGCCGCCGCCACCGCCGCCGTCGTCCGCGCCCTCGTTCATCGCGCTCCGCGCCCCGGATGGCCGTTCCAAACCGTCAATTCTTTTATTGATGGCGTAGTTAAGAAAGCAGAAGTAGATGTTTTTTTTTTTTAATTTTCTTGCTTTTTCTACAATCCCATGGATGTTGACAATTTGATCTCTGGTTCCTCTGCCTTTTCCAAACCCAGTTTGAACATCTGAAAGTTCTCAGTTCACATACTGTTGAAGCCTAGCTTGGAGAATTTTGAGCATTACTTTGTTAGTGTGTGAAATGAGTGCAATTGTGCAGCAGTCTGAACATTCTTTGGCATTGCCTTTCTTTGGGATTGGAATGAAAACTGACCTTTTCCAGTCCTGTGGCCACTGCTGAGTTTTCCAAACTTGCTGGCATATTGAGTGCAGCACTTTAACAGCAACATCTTTTAAGATTTGAAATTAATAGAATTACTTCTGAAACAAAACCCAAGAAACTGTCTCTGGAGTATCAAAATGGAGAGGACATTTTCCTTTTTAATCTTCAAAAAAAAATTTCACCATGAACGTAAATATTAACTTTTCAAGGCTACTGCACTCATCCAATAGAGAAATGACGGCAGCGAGGACTGTGCTCAGAGTTGGGAATGGAGGAAAATTAATAGATTTTTCTGAAGGTGTAATTAATGGAATGGATGTGGCATGTGAGGAAGAGAGGAGTACCCAGAATGTGATTTATATTTTTGGAATCTGAGGAACTGAAAGTATTGTAAATTTGGATCAATAATAGTGCCATTTTTTAATAGGGTTGTTGTGAGTATGGAAGTGCTTACAACAGTGCCTAGCCAGGAAGGAAATACTCAGTAAAGGTTACATTAAGATGTGGCAAATTTTCATTCTTTTTATGGCTGAGTAATATTCCATTGTGTGTAAGTATGTGTATATGTATACATACCACATACATATACACACACCACATCTTTATCCATTCATCTGTTGATGGACACTTAGGCTGCATCCATATCCTGCCTATTACAAATAATACTGCTAGGAACACTGGGGGTACAAGTATCTTTTCAAATTAGTGTTTTCATTTCCTTTGGATATATATCCATGAGTGGAATTACTGGATCATGTAATAGTTCTATTTTTAGTTTTTTGAGGAACCTCCATATTGTTCTTCATGTCTGCAATTTACATTTCTACCAATGGCTATCTCCTGAAGAATTAGAACCCCTTATTTGACATATTAAACCAGAAGCTAGATGGCAATTTATCAGGTATACTGGAAAACAAGTTTGTAAAGAAGCCGAACTTGATAATCTCATGGCTTCTGACATCAGACAGAAAAGAACTAAGTCTTGATTCTGGTCTTAACTGAAGTTATGATCTTAGTGAAGTTTCCTAATTTCTGTGAACCTCAGTTTTTCTTGAACATAAAATATCTCATATTTTGTTGGTAAGATTAAATTATATAATGCATGTAAGTTGTTTAGCACAGTATCTGAGCCCGTGGATGATTAATAAACACTATGGTAGAACCTTTAGCCTGTCACACAATCGGTACTCAGATATACTGGCAGTCCATATCACCTTCATCACTACTGCTACTATTATATAAGGGTTCTAGTCAGTAACTGATGAATGAAACAGAGGAAACATCTCATTTGAGACATAAAGGGTAGGATGGTAGAGGGACCAGACAGGCGACATTACTGAATGGTAGAATCCACGTGTCGGTATTTTTATAAGCAATGATGTCCACTGTCTGGGTGTCCAGTGATGGACACCCAGAAATGGATGATAATTAATTAATTCAATTAGTTTATTGAGCAACTACTCTGTGCTCAGCACTGAAACAGGAGAAGAAAAATAAAGTCCCTGCCCTGTGGGAGTTTATGTTTTAGTGTTTCTGGTGATTTTAATGATGCATAGTTGTTACTTGAATGTAATGTAGTACAAGAAAATATCTGAACCTGAAATATATGTGTGTGTGTACGAAAGTGGAAGTGTTAGTCCTTCAGTTGTGTCTAACTCTTTCGGACCCTATGGACTGTAGCCCACCAGGCTCCCCTGTCCATAGAATTCTCTAGGCAAGAATATTGGAGTGGGTTGCCATTTCCTTCTCTAGGAGATCTTCCCAACCCAGGGATTGAACCCAGGTCTCCTGCACTGCAAGCAGATTCTTTACTGTCTGAGTCACCAGAGAAACCTATATATATGTATGTATGTATATAGTAGTTGTAGTTTCTGTGGGCCCAGGCAAGAGTACTAGAAATGGCTAAATCCCTTAGACTAGTATTATATGTTTGCAGAGGAATGACACTCCAAATCACAGTGATACATGATACAGATACCACAAAATATTAAGCACAGAAAACTCACAAAACCCCTGTAATCAATTCCAAGTACCAATTCAATCCACGACTAAGATGTAAATGTCAAAAACAACACAAGTTTTACTGTACATGGTAACTGACTCCAAAACTGCACAAAAGCTATCATTTTTCAAAACACAGGATACAGTATAACTTGTGATTTGGAAATAAATCAAAACATACGTCTAAGTAAACTAATGAAATGATTCAACCAGTTCAAAATTTGTTAGTTTTAGCTCTCATGGGCTTTATAAAAATGTTTGGTATGAAATGCTAACACTGTTTTTGATAAGAACTGTCTAAACAAGATGAGTATTATTTACCAAAACAGAAAAACAATGTATTAGCTTGATATGGGCAGATGGTTAGTTTTAAATTCTATCATCTGTCAGTCACCCAGAATATTTACTACCTGTTTACTTAATGCAGCCTTTCTGAGAAAGGCACTTGCAGAATATTCACTGGCTGCTAAATATTATTGTTAGAAACAGCAACCAGAGATGGTTATCTGTTTAAGCTGTTTATCTTTGTCCCTTGAAAAAAAATTACAGCAAATAGAACAAAATGTTCTACTGCACAAAGCTCAGTCTAAATGTATCTGGATAATAGCAAAATGAGTGTCTCCTTGGAACTTCAGAGGTAATAATCTCTGAAAAGCAGCCTGGAGGGGAAAATCTTCCTTTCGCTTGCTGCATTATCAAAGAATAAAATATATATAGAGAAAAATTTTCCCTTGAAAAACAACAACTAAATCAGTCATTCACAGAAGAGAGAAAGACTGAGTGCCACACCACCAGAGTGTGCCTACACCCAAGCATCAGGACCAAAAATAATGAAAACTGAATAACAAAGTGAACAAAAAAGGTAAAGAAGAAATGGCTAAGTGGTCTCCAATCAGATTAGCTCATGGGAAAATGCCTGGAACATAAAATAAAATAATTGCACATCTTATGTTTACATAGCACCTTGGCATTTTCAAAGCACTAGGGCTTGAGATCAAAGAATAGGCAGCTCAGTGACGGGCTTGCTTATTTCAAGTCTAAACTGTTCCTTTTGGGGGGCTCTCAATTCTTCAATATCTATATTTGAACATTTATCCAACTACCTTGTATTACAACTGATTACAAAACATGCTATATGTCTGACTATATTATTACTAACCACAGAGCTGTGTTTTACTCAATTATTTCCCTAGAACTTATTACCACTGTCTCTCTCAAAGATAGGTGCTAAGTAAAACTTTGTTGAATTTGACTCTTTTTATCTTCCACAAAGATCATAACTGTCCCATGAAATAGTGAAAGCAGACAGTGTACCTGTTTTACAAAAGAGGAAACTGAAATACAGAAAGGTTAAATAATGTGCCCAGATTCACCCAAGTAGGCTCCACTTCAACTTCTAGGATAACAGTGTCCCTTTGTATGACAGTGTTTGGAAGACTTACATACAGAAATTGATGGGGAAATAATTCACAGAATTTAGAATGAAACTAAGCAGTCCCAATTTAGCATTATTCTATAAAGAAACCATTTATCTATTATCTACTGCTGCTGCTGCTGCTAAGTCACAGTATCTACTGCAGAGGGTCAGTAAAAGAATAACATGATTTGTAATCCTGAATTTTCTTTGCCTCCCCTGGTCCAATGAGAATCAAAGGAAGTTAAACCCTATAGATTTATTTTTGAAAGTTACTAACCTAGGAATATGACTTAAATCAGGATGGCATAATACTGAAACTTCACTCACCAACTGTACACCAAAAACATAGACAGGGCATGTACAGCATATGAAAAATAAAAATAACAAAAAAGACACACCCAATTTCCAAAACAAGATAAATTCCAATGGCCTGTAATGAAACAAAAATGGTTAAAAAAAGAAAAAAGTAAATTTGGTTAAAAGCTCCTGATTTTAACCAAATTAGTCCCCCCAATTATAAATTACTTAAACAGGAGTGACGGAGATCAGCATCACACCAGCTCTTGCCTCTAAGCAGTGAGTTGGTTCAAAAAAGGAGGCTTGTAAATGCTCAGGCATTGAAAGTACCAAGTGAGTATGCATGTGCGCACACACACACACACACACACACACACATGTTGCAGTCAACCTCCACCTGGGGCTTTTAGAAAAGTTTTTACTTGGGGGCAGGAGCAAGAGGAGGCTGATATAACCTATTAACTGTATGTACCAGAAACTGAATCAAAAGTACTGAATGTTTCTGTCATATCTTCACCATAACTGGTGACAGAATCACTGAAATTCTGGAATAAGATTTGATTCTAGATTAGCGACAAGGAGGGATAAAATGAAAACTAACTGCATACCTAGAGACAGACAGGTATGAACTGAGAGGGAGGAAGAGAAGAGAAAAACAAGAGCAGAAAAATAATTCCTACTCAAAATGAGCAACAAACCAGCCAGAAAAATCAATAATCAAACATGCATTTATTCAATATGAAAATAATTTTATAGAAATAAATAAAAACTTTAAGAGTTTATATTGAATGTGCAAGGAGATAAATGAGAGCAAAATTTCAACTGAAAGCAAACAAAAAATAATGAAAACAAAAATGGGAGAAGAAATCTAGGTATGAAGAACACTCAATTAGAAAACTTGAAAATGAAAAATATAGTCGTTGAAATAAAAAAACAATAGATGAAATAAACTCTTCTCTAGGTAAAATGAAGGTGGAATTCTTGAATTAGAAATAAGTTTGGATATATTCAGCAAGAACTCAACACAGAGAATAAAAAAAATTTTAATTGAAACCACAGCAAAAAGACATATTAAATATATCAAGAAGCTCCAATATTCATGTAATATGAGTTTAAGAAAAAAGAACTAAACTAAATGGTGAAGCAACAATAATTTCTGAAAATTTTTGAGAGCAAAAGAAAACAAAATCTTCAGATTAATAATGAAACTGAACAATCTGGAGTTTAGCATCAAGGAGGATTTTTTTCAGACTGTTTCTTAATCTGTGATTTTCCTATGTATTTCTGTCCTTATCATCCTACAAACTTGACCTATTACCCATTCTTGTAAAAACTAAGGCTAAATACATGGACCGGTTGGGTCACATCATATTTGGTGGCGGTTAAGGCATCAGTTCCAGTAATCCAGTTGTAAGGGCTAGAGTTGTAAGACATGAGAGAAGTATAGAAATTCTATTGCCAGGCTCCACATAGCATTCATTTGACAAGCAGGGGAAATGCAGTCAGATGATGGCTTTACTCTTGTGTTTTACCTTCCTCTTCCATTCAATTCAGGTGAACTCCAGAAATAAGTCAAATTCACAATAAGCACTGACTGAATACAAGGCCCTGTACTACATACTATAAGGGGTACAAAAGCTATCTTTCCTTCAAGAGTTTACTATTTAGATAAGAAAACAGCTGACAAATAAATGATGGGCCAAGGTGGAGTAATGAGCTAGATTTAAACTCCCGTCAAAAACAAATATTTTAGAAGAGAATAGAACTGAACAAAATATATAAAGAACAGTTTTCAAGACACTGAACATCATGTAATAAAAGACAATGATCATGAAAAATGAGGTGACCCTTAGGACTTCTTCTGCTTCCCGCGCTGAGTTTACAGGTTACAGAACAGAGAGGGGTGACGTCCAACAGGTTCCCTGGGAGGAGAAGACAGAACAGATATCCAGAAAGACCAAGAGAGCTAGAATCTGCTGAGAGAGAAAACGCCACAGATTTGTAGAAGGTTACCCTCAAGTATCCAACAGCGTATAGATCAGAAGCAAAAACAATAATAATAAGGATCAGAGGGGTAAAAAAATATATAGAAAACAGGAAAACAATTAGGTAAAAACCAATGAAATCAAAGCTAGTTCTCTGAAATGCTGAATATAATTTATAAACCTCTAGCCAGATGGTTCAGTTGGTAAAGAATCTGCCTGCAATGCAGGAGACCCCAGTTTGATTCCTGGGTCAGGAAGATCTGCTGGAGAAGGGATAGGCTACCCACTCCAGTATTATTGGGCTTCTCTTGTGGCTCAGCTGGTAAAGAATCCACCTGCAATGTGGGAGATCTGGGCTCGACCCCTGGGTTGGGAAGATTCCCCTGGAGAAGGGAAAAGCTACCCACTCCAGTTTCTGGCCTAGAGAATTCCATGGACTGTATAGTCCATGGGGTCGCAAAGAGTCGGACACAACTGAGCGACTTTCACTTTCAGCCAGATGGATAAAGAAAAAGAAGACGACACAAATTATCTGTATCAGGAATATAAAGTATACAGATCTCAAGAACATTAATACTATAATAAGGAAGTATTTAAAATAACTTCACACCCATAACTCAACAGCTCAGATGAAGTGAAGAAATTTTTTAAAAGACACAAAATTTGAAAGACACTCAAGAAGAAACAGATATTTTGAATAGTCCTGTATCTCAGAAGCTCTAGTTTAAAACCTTACTACAAAAAAATTTCTTAGGCCTTATAGCTTAATAAGCAAATTCAATTAATCAATGTAAAAGATTAAAATTCTACATAAAGCTTTCTTGAAAATAGAAAAGTAATATTTCTAAATCTATTTTTTGAGTTGAGTATAACCCTGAGACCAAAACCAGACAAAGCTACAATGAGAAAACTATAGATCAGTATCTTTCATGAATAGAGGTAAAAAATCCCCAACAAAGTATTAGCAGACTGTTCTCAGTAATATGTAAAAAGAATAATGCACCCCATTAAGTAGAGTTTATGTTTGGAACTAAAGGCTAATTCAATACTTGAAAATCAATCACTGTAATTCCTCAAATCATGAGACTGAACCAACTCCCGGGCATTTATCTGGAGAAAACTCAAATTCAAATAGATACATGTACCCTAATGTTCACAGCAGCCTGAAGATAATATGCTAAGTGAAATAAGCCAGATGCAAAAGGACAAACATTGTATGACTCCACTTATATGAAATACCTAGAAGAGTCAAATTCACAGAGCCAGAAAGAAGAATGGTGATTACCAGGGGCAGGGAGAGGAGGGAAGAATGGGAAGTTATTGTTCAACAGGTACAGAATTTCTATAAGATGATGAAAAAGTTCTAAAGACAAATAGTAGTGATGGTTGCACAACATGTGAATATATTTAACGCCACTGAACTGCACATTAAAAGTGGTTAAAATGCTAAGTTGTATTTTACGTATATTTTACCATAATTAGATAAATAAACTTAGTGAAAAAAGAACTGACAGGTCTCAAACAAACACTGACCCAAACAGAAAGGACTGTGTCTTTCGTAGATATAAATGTACTATGAAAAAGGAACACATAAAAGTACCAGAACCTGGCATAATTAAAGAATCCAAAGATAATTTCCCACTACCTAAACCCCAAGAATTAGGCAGCTATGCTAAATCAAATACACATAATTTTCCTCTGCTTCTTAAAATTTCCAGCTCTGGTAGTTAGGGGGGAGAAAAGCTTCTACTAAGAAGTAAACTAAAAGTTGAATTCAATTTATTTGTATTGTAAAACTAATTTATAAAAAATTTAAATTTAAAAATTTCAAAGTTACCAAATACAGTAAAACTCTACTATACAGGAAAAATAAGTCAAATATAATCTGAAGAAAATATTAATTTGGGGGGGACTTCCCTGGTGGCCAAGTGATTAAGAATCTGCTGTGCAACGCATGGGACATACATTCAATCTCTAGTTACGGAATTAGGATCCGACAGGTCATGGAGCACCTGAGCCCAAGCACCACAACTAGAGAGACTGTGTGCCCCCATCAACGATCTCCCATGCTGCAACTAAGACCCAACGCCGCCAAGTAAATAAATAAATATTTCTTAAAAAATACTGCAAAACACAAAAGCAGAGTAAATTCAAACTCAGTAAATTAAAGAACAGAAAGGAAAAATACTAAATCCCAAGAGAAGAGAAAGGGTTTTGAGAAACCAAAATTATAAGTAATAGCCTACTTTCTCTTTTTTTCTTAGAGATAATATATACTAAGTAGTTTTATTTCTTCCTAGAAAGTAGATAATTTTATGGCTACATTTAGTTTTAAAACAACTTATTCTAAAAAGTACAGATCTGTGAGTATAGGATCTAAATTGACATTTTTGCTATCTATGTACAGTTGTTATTAGCTGAAGCAAGAAGTTATATGTGAAAATTTTGGCCTACTCTAAAATGGACTTAACTTTCTCATACAAACATGAGAAAAAAGCACAAGTCCCTGACAGTGCTACTATGTACTCATACAACTCGTATTATTTATCACAGCTCTGTTTTCTAGAGGCAAGTCTAACATTCTAGAACCCGAAAACTAACTCTGCTATTTAAATCAACCTATCTGTACAGAAGCCAAAAGTTCTCCGATAAGAATGAAAGAGGATATGAATCAGAAGCAAAGAATAACCATTACAGGTTAGAACAAGGGGATAGCACAAAAACACATGCATTAAAATTCAAAAATTATAAACTAAATGACTCTAGCCAACACCAAAGTGTATGTACAGGGGTGGGGAGTATGTGTGTATGTGAGACAGAGAGAGAGAGAGAGAGATAGAGATGGGCAGAAAACACACCATGAATGTAGTGTGGGCAATTCTTAATAATCCACTCAGTGGGATTATACCCTAAAATAAGCGTAAGATGAGAAACAAAGAGCTCTTTTTCATGTAGCTGACCTCAATTCAGGAAAGCCTTTTAGGGGGAAAAAAAAATCTTTGTACTGTGCATTATTCAAATATCTGAGCCATAAGTTATAATTTTCAATTAACATGAACCCAAAATATATTAACGACTTCATCCAATGCTTTAGTTGGAAAAAAATTTATCAATTTCTTCCAACAAGGAAAGAACCAGCTGCTTCAGACACATGATTTAGTTTGCTGGACTTTTCTTAGGGAGAAATTTTAATTAAACTGAAGGAGTATCACAATGGGAAGAACATTCCAAAGATTTACTTCAGTACAGTACAGATTTACTAAATTTCGTAAGATTACCTTAGCGATACAAGATTTTTGCTTTTTGTATAACTTTAGAATCTGTTTATCACATAATACCACATATAATAAACATAAGCTAAATATGATTCTGTTGTTATTTTTAAAGCCAACACATAATGAACATGAAACTTCTATTCTTATAAAATTATAACTGTTTAACTGTTTGAAAAATAATATTTTTAAGAATATTTTTTCTAAACAGAAAAAATTATTCCAAATTTTGTGAGTACTAATAAATGCTAATTTGTAACATTTTATAACAGAGCTATACACAGTCTGAGAGAAGAAAAAAATGTACTTGCTTGGATGAGAAGTGCATATCTGAATAAATAAATGTTATCCTAATTCCAATTTACCATCCCTTAAGTTACTTAAGATGGTGCGAAATGCTTTAAAATTTCTCTTGAGAATTCTTCTCTGACCCATGTGTTACTTTGAAATGCACTGTTTCACTCCCAAGTATACTGGGATTTTCCAATTACCTATTACTGATTTCAAGTTTAATTCCATTGTGGTCTGAGAATAGACACTGTATGGTTTTCAGTCTTTTAAATTTGTTAAGGTGTTGTTTTATGGTTCCAGATGTGATTGATCTTGGTGAATGCTCCAGTTTGTAAGCTTGAGAAGAATGTGTATACTTTCTAGATGAAGTAGTCTACAAATGTCCATTATAATCCAGTTGATTGATGATGTTGAGTTCTTTATTATTTTGCCACTGGAACTGAACATTTCTGATACAGAGGGTGTTAAAGTCTCCAACTGAAATAGTGGTTTCATCTATCTCTCCTTGTCGTTCTATTATTAAAGATTTCCCCTCATAATTCAACACTCTTTCCTTAGGTACATACATGTTAAGAATCCTTCTCACTCCCAAATTGCATTTAAAACAACACTTATTATCTCATTTTCTTTGGGTCAGAATTTAGGAGTTTAGTTGCTGGGTGGCTCTGGTTCAGTCTCTCTTGAGGTTGCAGTGAATCTGCCAAGTCTGGGTTGCAGATCTGCTTCCAAGCTCACTCCCGTAGCTATAGGCAGGCCTCAGTCCCTCCCATATAGGCTTCTCATTAGGCTGCTGGAAGGTCCTCAAGATGCAGCAGCTGGCTTCCCCCAAAGCCAGTTATTCAAGAGAGAGATAAGGTGAGAGATCACATCCAAAAATGGAAACTTCAGTCCTTTCAAAACCTAATCTCACAAGTAACATTATTTTTATAATAGAGTTGTAGACTACTGTTTAGACATTTAATATATACATCCTTTGTCACATAAATATTTTGTAAGTATTCCGGCCTAATGTGTCACTTGCCTTTTCATTTTCTTTACAGCAGATGATGAAGAAAACCCTTTAACTTTGAAGAAGTCTAGTCTATGGGTTTGCTCTTTTATGATTACTGTTTGCTTCCTCTGTACTGAGTATCTGCCTATCTCAAGGTGTCAAGATACTCTCAAGATACTCTCAAGTATCTCAAGATACTCTCCTGAACATCTTATTAAAAGCTTTATAATTCTAACTTTTAATTGAGATCTTTAATCTATCTAGAACTGATTGTTGCTTCTAGCATTCTAACGTCACTCAGTTCAATTCAGCTCAGCCAATCAGTCTCATGTCCAACTCTTTGCGACCCCATGGACTGAAGCACACCAAGCTTCCCTGTCTATCACCAACTCCCAGAGCTTGCTCAAACTCATATCCATTGAGTCAGTGATGCCATCCAACCATCTCATCCTCTGTTGTCCCCTTCTCCTCCTGCCTTCAATCTTTCCCAGCATCAGGGTCTTTTCAAATGAGTCAGTTCTTTGTATCAGGTGGCCAAAGTATTGGAGGTTCAGCTGCAGTATCAGTCCTTCCAATGAATATTCAGGACTGATTTCCTTTAGGACTGACTAGTTTGATCTCCCTGCAGTCCAAGGGACTCTCAAGAGTCTTCTCCAACATCACACTTCAAAAGCATCAATTCTTTCCTGCTCAGCTTTCTTTATGGTCCAACTCTCACATCCACACATGACTACTGGAAAAAGCATAGCTTTGACTAGATGGACTTTTGTCAGCAAAGTGATGTCTCTGCTTTTTAATATGCTCTCTAGGTTGGTCATAGCTTTTCTTCCAAGGAGCAAGCGTCTTTTAATTTCATGGCTGCAGTCACCATCTGCAGTGATTTTGGAGCCCCCCCAAAAAGAAGATCTGTCACTGTTTCCATTGTTTCCCTATCTATTTGCCATGAAGTGACAGGACTGGATGCCATGATCTTAGTTTTCTGAATGCTGAGTTTTAAGCCAGCTTTTTCACTCTCCTCTTTCACTTTCATCAAGAAGCTCTTTAGTTCTTCACTTTCTGCCATAAGGGTGGTGTCTTCTGCATATCTGAGGTTATTGATATCTCTCCCGGCAATCCTGATTCCAGCTTTTGCTTCATCCAGCCTGGCATTAGCACAATGCACTCTGCATATAAGTTAAATAAGCAGGATGACAATATACCGCCTTGATGTACTCCTTTCCCAGCTAGAAGCCAGTCTGTTTTTCCATGTTCGGTTCTAACTGTTGCTTCTTGACCTGTATACAGATTTCTCAAGAGGCAGGTCAGGTGGTCTGGTAATCCCCATCTCTTGAAGAATTTTTCACAGTTTCTTGTGATCTACACAGTCAAAGGCTTTACAAAGTATTATTTTTGCTCTTTGAATGGCTTTGTTATCTTAGGCAAAATCAACTGAACTTTCAAGTCTGGGTCTTTTCCTGGATTCTCTATTCTATTTCACTGACAGTATTTCTACATTTTATGCTAATACAATGCTGACTCGAGTTCTAAAACTTTGTAAATCTTGAAATTGCAGAATATAATCTTTCAGCTTTTTTCTCCTTCAAAATTTTTTGACTGTTCTAGGTCCTTTGAATTTCTATATAAATTTTAGAAACATCCCCTTTTACTAAAAACTTCCATGGGGAATATTATGTTTGAGGCTATACTAAACAAATTAAAACAACAAGAATGTTGACAATTCTATAAAATATAATCCAATCTACTGCTTTATCTTCTTAAATTTATCTCAACAATGTTTCAGAGTTTCCAATTAGGAGTTTTATATGTGTTTTCTTAAATTAATCCCAAGTATTTCATGTGTTTAGAAACTGTTGAAATTGGAATTTACTTAATGCCTTCCCACTTACGGTCACTAAACTACTAGAAAGAAACTTTATATTTATCATACTGGTTTTGTATCCTGAGGCCTTGCTAAATTTATTTAGCTAGTTCTAGCAATTGTTTTGTAGATTGTTGTTGTTGTTTAGTTGCAAAGTCATGTCCAACTCTTTTGCGACCTCATGGACTACAGCCCACCACGCTCCTCTGTCCATGGGATTTCCCAGGCAAGAATACTGGGTTGGTTGGGTTGCCATTTCTTCTTCCAGAGGAACTTCCCAACCCAGGGATCAAACTCACATCTCTGCATTGGTAGTAAATTTTTTTTTTTACTACTGAGCCTCCTAGGAAGCCATCAGTTAGGCCTTTTCTTTATTTCATCTTATTGAACAATGAGCAATGTTGAATATAAATGGTGAGTGAACATCTTTGTTAAGTCCACAATTTTAGGGGGAAATTGTCTCAATATTATTCCAGTAAGTTTTCTGAAGATGATCTTTATCATATTAGGGAAGTTTACTTACAGTCCTTACATGAGGGGGTAGGAAGGAATGGGGGAGGAAAAAATGTTTCATTATGAATGGGTACTCAATTCTTTTACTGTTTTTCCTGCTTCTATTGAAACAATCATATATATGGTAAGCTTTGTCTTCTATTGTGCTTGTATGATGAATTACACTGATTGGTTTTCAAATATTAAATAAACCTTCGATTCATGGGTAAATCTCCACTTGATTATGATGAATCATGATATGTTATACCTTCCAAATACTGCCAGAGATTTGACATGCAAATATTTAGGTAAGGATCTGCATACTTTCATGAGGGATAACATCCACAATTTTCTTTAAATATTTTTAGTTTAGATGTGAAGCCTTATGCTGACCTCAAAGTAATAAGTTCAGTACTATTCTCTCTTCTGTCTCCACTATTTTCTGAGTTTGTATAAAATTAGTATTATTTCTTCCTATGTGTATGAAATAATTCATCACTGAAGCCATCTGGACCTGAAGATTTCCCTGTGGAAAGGGTTTTGACAATGAATTCAACTTCTATACTAGATACGGAGCTAATCAGATATCTCCTCCAGTTTATGTTCTAGTTAGCTAAGCTTTTTCAAGAAATTTGTCCATAACATCTAATTTGTCGAATTTATGGGCATAAAGTTATCCACAACATTCCTTCATTTTCTTCTGAATATCAGCAGAATATACAGAAATATAAGCTCTTTCATTGCTAATATCAATAATGTTTATGAAAGTGTGTTTATTATAAGTGTGTGTTTATTATTATTATGAAGGTGTGTGTTTATGTAAGTGTGTGTTTATTAGACTTGACAATAACTTCTTCAATTTTTAAAATTTTTTCCAAAAAAAATTTGGATGGCTATTCCTTTTGTTTTCTGTTTTATTGATTTCTACTTTTATCTTTATCATTTACTTTCTTCTACATACCTTGGATTTAATGTGATCATCATTTTATACCTTAAGATAGAAATGTGAATCAATAATTTTAAATCTTTGATCTTAGTACATAATCGTTTAAAGGTAAAAAAAAAATTTCCTTTAAGCACTGCTTTAGCTGCAGCCTAAATTTTAAAAAAAATCAGTTTTAATGATATATATTTTCCATAAATGAAATGTACTCTTTTGAAATATACATGATGCATTTTGAAAATTACCTAGATCCATGAAATGATCACAATTAAAATACAGAACATTCCTATCACTTCAAAAAATTCCCTCCTGCCTTGATGAAGTCAATTCCCTCAACCCAACCCAACCCAGATTCCTGACAACAACTAGTCTGCTTAGTGTCACTATAGTTTTTGCTTAATAAAGAATTTTATATAAATGGAACCATACAGACTGCAATCCTTTATATATTATTATTATCAGTCTGAATAATGATTTTTTTGTGGGTAACAGTTATATATCCCTTTAAAAGTAGCTTTATTAAGGGGTTAATCTCAAAAATACACAGGAACTCTAACAACTCAATATAAAAAAACTACTAACCCCAATTTTAAAATGACAGACAGCCACCTCTCTAAAGAAAAACATAATCACTAACAAGTACATGAAAAGGTGCTCAGCATCACTAATCATCAGAGCAATGTGAATCAAAACCACATGAAATAGCTCCTTACATCTGTTAGGCTGAATATTTTAAGAAAGTGTTGCCAAGGACATGAAGAAACTGAAATCCTTGTATACTGTTACGGTGAATACAAAATGGTATAGCTTCTATGGAAAACAGAAGAAAGGTTGACCAAAAAAATAAAGTATTATCATATGACTCATCAATCCCACTTTTGGCTATTTAACAAAAGATGAAATTAGGATATTAAAGAGATATCAAATGTCCCCACAAAAAAATAATAAAAATAAATAAATAATAACTTTAGGTATAATTTACATACATATAATGCACTCTCATTTCAGCATATAGTCAGATGAATATTGGTAACTGAGAAGTCATGTAACCATCACTCTAAACAGTTTCCTTTTACCCCTTTGCAATGGACCATCTCTCTTATCCCAAACACCAAGTAACTACTGAAAAGATCTCTGTCCCTATGACTCTGCCTTTTAAAGAATTTCTTATAGACAGAATCATATAGTCTTTGGCATTTGTCTGACTTCTTTCACTTCATGTAGGGTTTTCAAGATTCATCACTATTCTAACATGTATCAGTATTTCATTTCATGTTATTGCTGACTCTGTTGAATAAATGCACCATATTTTTTTTACCCATTAAACCTGTTGATAAAAGTACATGTTTAAGAAACTAGCTGTTATCCAAAATGATTGTACCATTTCACATTATCATCAGGATGTTCCAGTTACTCCACATCTCCCATAACATTTGATATTATGGGTATTTTCCATTTTAGACATTTTACTGGGTGTATAGGTTTTAGTATGTAATCGCAAATGACCAAGGACACTAGACACACTGGCCATTTGTATACCTGATTTTTAAAAGCGTTGGTATAAATCATTTGCCCATTTTCTAGTCAGATTGATACTTCTGAATTTTAAGAATTCTTTACATACTGGACAAAGGTTCTTTATCATGTATGTATTTCAAAAATACTGCTAAACTATACCTTATATTTTCATGTTATTTATAGTGTTTTGAAGAACAGAAGTATGTAACTGTAATGAAGTTAATTTATCAGTGTTATTTCCTATGGTTTCTGCTTTTCGTACACTAAAACATTTTTGCCTAAAGCAAGGTCTGAAAGAATTTATCTTAAGCCTTCCTCTAGAAATTTTATGTCTTTAGCTCTAACATTTAAATATATAATCCCTTGCAACTTAATTTTGCACCTGGAATGAAGGACTGTTTTTGTGATTCTCTTCTGTCCTATGGTTTTCTAGCTGTACAAACATAATTTGTGAGAAGGATCATCTCCTCCCTCGTAGCACTGCCTAGATACTGAATAGCTCTATAAAAACTCAATGAACCATATCTCTAAAGATCTATTGCTTAAAAAAAAAAAAAAAAAAAACTATTGCTTTTCTTTTTTTCTAGTCCATGATAAATATATATATGGACTTTTGTGCCAGTATCACATTTCTTTATTACTGTATCTTTTTATTAAGACCAGAAACCAAGTAAGTTAGGTTCTCTCACTTTTTCTTATTTTTTCCAAATGGATTTGGTTGATCTAGGCTCTACTGCATTTTCAAATGAATTTTAGAATTAGCGTTTAGCTTGTAAGTTTCTTTAAAAAAATTAAAACTCTCAGAATTTATATATTTAAATGAGGCTGGTTTTAATCTTGAGATTCATTCAGGAAGAAAGCTTGTTTTAAGAAATATCAAGTCTTCCATGAAAACAACCTAAGTGTCCATCAACAGATGAATGGATAAAGAAGATTAAGTATATACATATATAATGGAATATTACTCAGCCAAAAAAAGGGGGCAAGATATTGTCATTTGCTGCAACATGGACAGACCTAGAGATTATCACACTGAGTAAAGTAAGTCAGAGAAAGACAAATATTACATGATATCACTTATATGTGAAATCTGAAAAAGAATACAAATGCATTCATTTAAAAAACAGAAACAGATGCACAGACATAGAAAACAAACCTATGATTACCAAAGGGAGATGGATGTGGGGGATAAATTACAAGTATGGGATTAGGAGATACTACTATGAATATACATAAAATAGATAGACAACAAGGATTTACTGTATAGTAAGAGAACTATATTCAATATCTTATATTCAATATCTTACCTATAATGGAAAAGAATGTGTGTGTATATATACATATATATATAAAACAATCACTTTGCTGTGTATCTGAAACTAATACTAAAATTTTCAAATGCATGAACATAATATATAACCTTCATTTATTTAAGACCTTCAAAATTCCTCTCAGTAATATTTTATAATTTCCCCAATAAATCTCTGAATAATGTTTTCTACTTTATGAGATATGGTTATCTTCTTTTATTTCATAAGGCATGATCTCCTTCAGTTCTTTGAACATATTTATAGTAGCTGCTTGGAAATTTTTATCAGCTAGGTGTCATCTAAGCACCTTCAAAGGCAGTTTCTATTACCTGCTTTTTTATATACATATGGGCCATATTTTCCTATTTCTTTGCATGTCTCAGAACTTTTGATGTAAAACCACACGTTTTAGATAATGTATCTAATAACTCTGGATACTGATCTTCCACCCATCCAAAGAATATTGTTGTGGCTTGCTGGTTTATTTCTTCAATGACTTGGCTTAACTATTTTAGTGACATCTATCTTCCACACAGTGTACAGCCTCTGATGCTGTTCCTCAGAGGACACAGCCTAGGGCATGCAGAAAGTGGTAACAGTTTGGGGGAACTCTCCTTGTCTCTTTGCTTGATTTCTCTGTTGTCAGCTTCTGGGGGTATCATACCTGGCTGTTGACCTCCCCTAACTGCCTCCTTACTGCTTAACTGTTTTCAAAAGTATGCTGGGCATAAACTGTTCCACAGTCTTATCCAAGTAAATCCTGTCCTCTTTACAGAGGGTGGTCTTTAAAGCGAGTATTTGAAGTTCATTCCAACCCCAAGTAGGCTATTCTTAGCTATCTCTTTCCCTCATTAGCTATCTCTTTCCCTCGTCTTATCTGGTAAACGTCCAGCTGCTCTACAATTTATCTTGCCGTGCACATGGAGCTATCAGCCTTCTCCGAATAGCCTACAGCAAAATCACCATTGTTTGTGAGCACACCCTTAGGCTTGAACTTTCCCAAACTCTGTTCCAAATAAAGTCAGTTCCCGCAGAGAACTTCACAACTCATGGTTTTTAAGACCTGCCTCTCCCCCAGGCAAAAAGCTGGTAACACTTCTCTGGAACTGGAAACTGTGACATCTATCTCTCAGAGTGACACCTCTGCATTATGAATAGGGTACTTTACAGCTTATAGGGGGCATTCGCTTATAGTCTTCTCATCTTGCTCCTTCCAGTGTGAAACCTCCACCCTAACAGCATGCTGGGCTGAGGGTGATTGAGGCCACAGTATTCTCAGCCTGCTGCCCAGAGGAAGGGGGCTGGATGGAAGAAGAGTCCCAAACCTCTTACCTGTTCTTGCCTAGAAGAGAACTTCTGCAACATAGAGCTGGGGAAAAACAAGAAATGCTGTCAGCCTGCCCCTTCAGGGGAAAACAGTCCTAGACTGGGAGCTGAGAGGCTGGGATGGCAGAAGGAGCCCTGCATACAGGTCTAAACCTGCTCAGAGTAAGGTTTCCTTTGCTGACCTGCTGGGGAAGAAAAATGGCTCAAATGACAGACTCTCACTGTTAAAAGATTTAGTAGATTTTCTTGAATAAAGGTTTCTTCATTTGCTTTATGCCCTTATAACTATTTGCAGAGATTTTAAATGGTTGGGCATTTTGTTTGCTTTTTTGTTTTAACCTTCATCAGTTATAATGGTTTTACAAGGAAGAGAGTCTGCTGAAGCATCATTTCAGAAGTCATGTCTGATTATATATTTTTTCTCTCTTCTATTGAGTGTTATACAATCATCGTATTCCTGGGAGAGAGCCCACTTGGTTATATACAGTACATGATCTATTTTATATGTTACTAGATTCAAACTGTTAATATTTTGTTAAGCATAGCTTTATCTATCTTCAGTAGAGACAGCAGCCTGTTGCTTTCTGTAATGTCACAGTCTGTTTTTAAGATCAGCTGCTCTCATAGTAAGCTGGTATTTCCTCCTTCTCTATTAACTGAAAGACTCTTTGATTAGAAAGAAGTAAATGCTGTAGGTGTTCAAAAGAAAACACTGTGTCCCAGAATTGATTTGAGAGTATAATTTGAGTTTGGCCTAGGAAAGATAGTCTTAGGAGACACAAGTGATGAAATGGCATAATTAAAGGCATAATTATATTTCAAAATAACCTTAGGAAATAAGTAGCCCACTTTACTAGAATTCAGCAACTTTGGCACTGTGTTACTTGCTCGCTTGCTTGCTAAGTCGCTTCAGTCATGTCTCTTTGTCACCCTATGGACTGTAGCCTGCCAGGCTACTCTGTTCATGGGATTCTCCAGGCAAGAAAACTGAAGTGAGTTGCCATGCCCTTCTCCAGGGGATCTTCCTGACCCAGGGATGGAATCCACATCTCTTAAGTCTCCTGCATTGGCAGGCAAGTTCTTTACAGAAGCGCCACTTGGGAAGCTCATCCTGTTACTGAGTCACTGAAACATAATGTGGTAGTGATGTAGTTGCTAAGTCATGTCCGATTCTTGTGATCCCATCGACAGGAGCCTGCCAGGTTCCTCTTGTCCATGGGATTCTCCAGGCAAGAATCCTGGAGTGGGTTGCCATTTCCTTCTCCAGGGGATCTTCCCAACCCTGGAATCAAACCCAGGTCTCCTGCTTTGCAGGCAGATTCTTTACCAACTGAACTACAAGGGAAGCCCAAACCATAATAATAGAAACATTTTATACAAGGAATTTATATCTCCAATTTTCACTTCCTTCATGAAGAATCATCACACATATAAATTTTTATACAGAAATGCAAAGGAGTTAAGAACAGCCAAAACAACCCTATAAAAATGGAGGCAAAGTCCAGATTTCAGAAATCATTCATAAAGTATTCAAAATAGGAGTACTGTCATCAAGACAGACAAATAAATCATGAAACAGAATAGAGAGTGAAGACACAGATCCACATATAAACAACTGATTTTCAACAAAAGAGCAAAGGCAAATTCACAGGAGCAAGGATAGTGTTTCAACAAGCCATCTGGAATAACTGAATTTTCATAGCAAAAAAGTGAATCCACACCTTGCACTGTATGCAAAAATCAACTGAAAATGAGCCATGGACCTGATAAAATGTCTAAAAATTAAAATTCTTAGATGAAAACATAAGAGAAAAATCTTAGTGACTACTTTGGATTAGGCAATGATTTCTCAGATATTACAACAAAACTATGATATATCCATACATCATAAAAAAATACATGAAATGGACATGTAAAATTTAAAGCTCATTTGCTGTACAACAGAAACTGAACATTGTAAATCAACCATACTCCAATAAACAAATTCATTTAAAAAATGTAAAGCTTCTGCTCTTAAAAAAAAAGCTACTGTTATGAAAAAGAAGATAATAACCACAGCTTTGAAAAAAAAGTTGCAAAGCATATATCTGATAAATAACTTGTATCCATAATATAAAAGACAACTCAAAACTCTAAAAGAGGAAAACACTCTAAAATAGACACTTGACCAAAGAAAATACCCAGGTGGCAAGTAACAACCTGAAAACATGATCAACATCATTAACACTAAGGAAATTCATATTCAAATCATGAGATAGTATGACGTATCTATTAGGATGACTAAAATTTAAAAGATCAACCACACTAAGTGTTGATGAGGATGTGATTAGAGTTCACATACACTGATGGTAAAAATTTAAATGGCATAACCACTTTGGAAAAAAGGTTTACACATTTCTTTTGATCTAGTTTTAAGCAATCTATTTGGATACAAGTCCTTCACCAGATAAATGATTTATAAACATTTTTCTCTCCATCTGCATCATGTCTTTTCAAGCCTGGATTGAATTCCACTACTGGAGTTTTACCCAACAGAAAAGAAAGCATTTATCCAAATAATACATGAATGTTCATAGCAGCTTATTTGCAATAGCCCAAAACTGGAACAACCTGAAGATCCACCAACAGGTAAATGGACAAACAAACTGTAATATTACTGAAAAGAAAAATAAAAAAGAACTGAATACTGATACATAGTAAAAGATAAATGAATCCAAAAATATTTAGGCTGACTGAAAAACATTTACTCCAGACATAGGAGAGAACACAGTATATAATTTCAATTAATATAAAACTCTGGGAACTGCAACTTAATCCACAGTGATAGAAAGCAGATAAATGAATGTCTGGCAGAAAGCGGGGGATAAAGAGTGGGAAGGACGGATTATAAAGGGGCAATAGAAAACTATTATGGGTGATGAATACATTCATTATCTTCACTATGGTGGTTTCACCATAATGATATGGTATATTATAATGGTATAATATATGTCAAAAACTTTTCAAATATGTGTACTTTTTAATATGCAGTTTATTATATGTAAATTATACTTTAATAAACCCACTGAAACAAATAGTTAAGGAAAGCACAGAAAGACTACCATCTCTGATATATAACACACATGGCTGATGAAAAACCTGATAAAAATTGGACTTCATTAAAATTACAGATTTCTGCTCTTTGAAAGATACTTATAAAGGAATGAAAAGACATGACAGATTGAGAGAAAAATATTTATAAATCATGTACCTGGTGAAGGAGCTGTATGCAGATGGATTGTTTAAAACACATCAATCTCTAAGCTCAATAATAAGAAAACAAAAACTCCAATTTTAAAAATGGGAAAAAGATTTGAACACATATTTCACCAAGTAAGATATAAAGATGGAAAAGGAACACATGAAAAATTGCTCAACAGTATGAGTCATTAAGGAAGTAAAAATTAAAACCATAATGATATGTCACTACGCACAGTACAATGGTTAAAGTTTAAAAGACTGACCCTACCAAGAACTAGTCAAAATGAGGCAGCAATTGAATTCTCATATACTACTTGAGGGAATGGCACAGTAAATGGCACAGCATTTAAAAAAAAACACTTTTGCAGTTTTATTAAAAAGCTAAATGTGTACATACCTAGAGTCAAATATACTGAAGCATTCAAAATCTAGAAATTTATCCAAGAAGAATAAAATCATCTGTCTACACAAAGATGACACAAACGTTCATAGCAAACTTTAAAGTAGCAAAAATTTGGAAATAACCAAATGTTCATCAATAAGTGAATAAATCAACAAATTGTAGTCTATATATATATGTGTATACATATATGTATATATATACATATATAGATTACTTATGTGTATATACTTAGCAATAAAATGAATTATTAATATATGCAAAGGTAGATCTAAAAATAAGTATGCTGAAAGAATCTAGATAAAAAAGAATACACACTGTATGACTCTATTTACATAAAATTCTAAAAAATGAAAACTAATTTTGTATATATTTCATTGGGATACTGTGATGAATTATCACAAACTTAGTGGCTTAAAACAAAATAAATTTAGTCTTTCACAGTACTGAAGGAGAAATCCAAAATCAACATATTGGTAGGGTTAGTTCCTTCTGTACACTTCAAGGAAGAATCTGTTCTGTTCCTCTTGCCTAGCTGCTGGTGACTGCCAGTAATACCTGATAGTCCTTGGCTTGTAGATGAATCACTACAATATCTAACTCCATTACATCACCTTCTCCTCTCTATGTCCTTTCTTTCTCTTATAAGGGCACTTGTCATTGGATCTAGGGCCAAACCTAAGCTAGGTTGAGCTCATTTCCAGATCCAGATGTAACTTAATTACATCTTCCAAATAAGGTCACATTCACAGGTTCCACATGGACCTAACTTTGGGAGCCCACCATTCAAGCCATCAATGTCCAGGGACAGAAAGCAAATCAGTGGTTGTCTGGGGGTGGGAGGCAATGAGAAAAAGGGTCACAAAGAGGCCTGAGAAAAACTTCTGAGGTAATAGATATGTCCATTATCTTGCTTGTGATGATAGCTTCATGGATATGAGCATATGTTAAAATCTATTAAAGTGTACCTGATGAGATAGTTAGATAGCATCATCGACTCAATGGACGTGAACTTGAGCAAACTCCAAGAGATAGTGGAGAACAGAGGAGCCTGGTATGCTACAGTCCACAGTCCAAGGGGTTGCAAAAAGCTGGACACAACTTAGTGAATGAAAAACAGCAACAATTTGCAATAAGAACACTTTCACTACTGACATTTGACTTTCAAAAATACAACCATTATATGTTACTGAACAAAGTAAGGGATCACAAGTTTGAAGTAAGATAAAGGGAAAGGGGTTAGGAAAGGATATGGAATTGAAGAATACCAGAACAAATTGAGCTATAAATTATGAATGACAGACGTTAAAGAAGGAGGTCTACTACCTGGAAGGGAAGAAAGGTTAATCAGACAGCTTAAAATCAGTACTCTCAACACTGCCTGCTAAGTAGACCCTCGAGAAATACTTATACAGGTTAAATATATACATATATATGAAAAAGAGGAGGATTTCCCTGGTGGCCCAGGGAGGTAAAGAATCTGCCTGCAATGTAGGAGACTGAGGTTCCATTCCTGAGTTGCGAAGATCCCCTGGAGGAGGGCATGGCAACTCACTTCAGTACCCTTGCCTAGAGAATCCCATGGACAGAGGAGCCTGGCGGGCTACAGTCCATAGAGTCACACAGACGGTCAGACACGATTGAAGTAACTAAAGCAGCAGCAACAGGAAAAGTCAACATACCAGTGAATAAGTAATACATGAAAAGAATCAAATGTATCAATGAAGCACTCATTCAGAGCTCCCGTGGTAACCAGAAGGTGGTACTTATAGACTCAAGGAACAAAAAGTGGGGAGCACAAAACAACAAAGAAGGGTGCAAAAGGAAATGAGAATAGATAACTTGTTAAGGTGGCTATTCTTAAAAAGTACAGGAAACCAGAGTTTCTAACAGTAACACTAACATAAATATGACCCTCAAAATTAATATTTCCATTTGCATTCTCATTTGCCAAGAACAAAATTTCATATAGCAATGACTTAAGTGGGAAGAAGGGTTAAAATAGGGAGTAAAAGAGTAAAGAAAGAATTCTCAATGAGTGGCCCCTTTCTAGACTCTTACAATACCTACAGTTTGGTGATGCACTGGAAAATCTGCTGAAACCTAAGAATTCTTGCCATATTGTTCAGAAACCATTAAATTAGACACATATGCAAAATGCATTTTCTATTCCATGGAAAATTCAAAGCTAAAAAACATAAAAACAATAGCTACAGATTTATCTTCAAATAAACTTTATTATGTTATGTGAAAAACATATCACAATAAAGGGTGAAAATGTAATCCTTGAAAAAAAAACCCAAACATCCTCTTTAATGAGCAACACCCATTTGTTCTAGTATATCACGCTTAATTCACATGACTAGCAGTTTGGTTTGGCAATCTCAATGCATAAGAAAAATAATTCATAAAAGTTTGACAATATTATTTTCAGTTCACATGCTTCTTGGATTGAACCCATAAATGCTTCTACTTTATGCTACTCTAGGGACTCCATTCAGACACAAATACATTTTTTAGCCATTGTGAGGCTGAGGGAGGAACTGAATATATATACCATTATATTCCAAGCATATACAGCCCATTTTGGCAGAATTTAGAATACAACAATTTTTAAAAAGGACTCTAAATGGAGTCGATGAAGTGTGATGGTACAGTTAAGACTAAGGCTATACAACATTACGTGCAAGAAGCATATTTCTGTTAGGTAAGGGTCACCAAGGGTCATGACCTCTAAGTGTAAATTTTAATTGGTCTCTTTCATAAAACTCATAATGTTTGAGAATGGTGACACAAAATATCTTCTCAAATATAATCTGTGTTTATAACGACCTTGATTATATTATGAAGCACAAAACATACTCATTTTTAATGAGGGAGAAAAAGATCTAAAATTAGAACTAACACAAACATCTGAATCAATTGTTTCCCCAACTACTTCCAAACAAAATATTTCAAATTCCGTACAAGATTCTGCAAACCCATGAGTACAAACTCTAATCTTGACACTGAATTTGGATCATCTCCATGGAGGAAATCCATGAACCAGATGTGAATTTATTCTTCCAGATGTATTTTATATGATTGAAAAATAAAACATTTCTTCATTGGCTTTATTTGAGGCCAGTTAAAATTACACTAAAATTAGAGGCAGCAGAAGGGAAATCCTACAGATCTTCTGAGTCTTCTACTACTCGAAAGTAGTCATTAACTGAATTATTCCTAAATTAACCAAACTACACATACAGCTGCTACATTATCAATGAACATTAAAGTAACTGGTAAAGTAATTGATTAAATGTTAATCAATTTAACATTTATAATCCACCATTTTTCTCAATGTTCAGGAGTCATACTAATTATAACATAAACTGTTTTAAAACAACTTTCTTTTGATATTATAAAACAATGCATATTATTGGAAAATAAAAAATACACCTATAATTTTATTAAAATGCCATGACTTTACCAGCTGAGAAAAAATTCTACACAGAAATAAATTAATCACAACAAAATTTAATAAAATTAGTCATACACCTGAATCTAACTACATGGTCTCAAAGTTTTATTTTTTTTATTATTTAAGACCTTTATTAACAGGAGCTTGCAGTTTGTTGACTTTTTTTTTTAAATCAAGCTGTAAACTTTTATTACAAATTAAAAATGAGGTTCTTAAAAATCTCAACTTGACCAGATATGAAACAATTTAAAAACCTTTAAAGGTGTATTGAGAAAAAACAGGCTTTCTTTTTTCTCAAAAAACACGTTTGTCATTACCAAAAAGAGACGTCTTTAGGTAAAAATAATAAAAACCCCATGCTGCATAGATAATGCAGATAGTTCTAGTTATCTGGTCAACAGGCAAAAAGCAAGCACTTAAGGTCTTCAGCTCCAATCTTTTGTTCATTTCTTATTGCTGGAATTTCATATTCATTTCTTCTTGTTGGATGACTAAACCGGATGATGGTAGAGATGGTAAGCCAGCATTTACTCAGCCCCGCCCTGCTCAGCCTCGGGAGCGGACGAATTCTCAGTTGGTGGATCGGCTGCTTTTGTCTCTTTGCCCTCTTGTGGTTTAGGGTTTTCTGGGCGTCTGCGTCTGTAATTGAAGTTGCGGCGGTACCGACGTTGAGGTGGTTGCTGACCTTGGGTCTCATCTCCTTGATTTTCCTTATCTTCTTCATTGCCGTCCTCTCTGGGCTGTCTTTGGCGAGGAGGGCCTGCGGAATCGTGGTCTATAACCCCGATACATATTCTGTCTCACTGGTCTACCTTGTTCTCCTGCACCCGGGTTGTCAGCACCCTCCATCACTTCTCCCTGCACAGGAGGGTTGGAGTACTGTGGTCGACGCCCATAGGGTCTCCGCATGTAGCAAGGTGGGAACCTCCGCCTGCGGTAGGGCCGGCGCTGTTGGGCCTGGCCTTCGGGAGCGCTCTCCGATCCCTCATTCTTTTCCCCACTCTCACTATTCTGGTAATTCTGCTGGTAATTGCGTGGAGGACCCCTGCGACGTGGATAGCGCCTATAATGGTTACGGTCTGCTGTGTATTTACTGCCTTGCACTGGAACTCCACCGGGGCCTGTAACATTCGCTGCCTCCGCACCCTTTTCTCCTTCAACATCAAACTCCACAGTCTCTCCATCTCCTACACTGCGAAGGTACTTCCTGGGGTTATTCTTCTTTATGGCAGTCTGGTGTACAAATACATCTTCCTTGATGTCATTCCTGTTGATGAAACATATCCGTTCCTTACATTGAACCATTTTACTGTTCCCAAAACCTTCGTTGCGATGACCTTCTTGTCCCCGCCGGCAGGCGCCGCCGTTGTGAGGCCGCCCGGGCCGCCGCTCCCTGCGCCGCTGCCCGTCGTGCCGGGCTTTGTGTCGGCAGCGCTGAGGGCGGGGGCGCCGGGCGGCTGCTGGGTCTCGGCCTCGCTGCTCCTGGTTGCGGTGATGGTGACTGGGGCCGGCTGCGGCAGCTGCGGCTCCTCCCGGGGTGTGATGGGAACTAGGCCGGCGGCGGCGGTGGGGCTGCTCAGGGCTCTCTGGGGTCCGCTCTCCGCTCCCGCTACCGATCGAACTGTCTCAAAGTTTTAAATCGTTTTATAATACCAGTGACACAAGTCAAAAATCAAGAAATTTAATATCACAAAAACCAACCACCATTATATTAAGATCTCAACTAACTAAAAACACACAAAAATGGTTTCTCTGGCACATACATTTTCTTTCTCCAACAGAGATCCTTTAAATACTTAACAGTTCCTATTTAAATTTTAAAAAAAAAGATAAAAAAGAAACAAAGGGTTTAATCAGCAAAGTGGGTGATCTTGTTGACCTGTTTAATTTTATCCAGGAAAAAGACATACATGCTAATTAGTTATAACAGCTGTAAATGGGTGTGACTTAAATAACTATTTCATATGAAAACTGCTTAATGCACTAAGAAATAGCAGCTAATCAAGCATCAATGCACATCACAAAAATATAAACACACACACAAACACACGACACTGACAATTTTTGTCCTCATGGTTTCAGTGATTTAATAAAAAGTTAGAATTATGATATCCTACACAAAATGAATATTTTAAATTTAGCAACCCATCTTAATTTTACTAATAATATAATTTTACATGATTTCAAAGAAATAGTCTAAGAATATTCCAAAAATTTAAATTTTAAATTAAAGGGAGAAACTTTTCCAGGTAGGAAATATTATATAATTTCATTTTAACCTAAAGGATGGGGTTGATTTTCTACATACATCAGAAATAAGTGTGAAGTGCTAAACAAGAACACATGTTATGAGTGCCAGTAAAAGTGTGAAGTAACTCAAATCAGAGAAAATTTCTAATTCTCTCAAGTACCAGGAACAGAGTATTTTACACCCACACATATTTATTTAATACACAATTTTGATGTAATGCCAATAACTCTTAGATTCACTAAGAATTCCTCTCTGGAAGTAAGTAATTGTGGTTGGATTTTAAATACAAATAAATTAAAAACAAAAATTTAACTTAAATGCACTTAAGAAAACAGATGTTTTCTTTTCACTATTTAAAAATCCTATCAAGCACAAAAACTCCTTTTGGTTTAAGGAACCAGTTGTTTCATTTAAATTTCACACTTGAATCTGAACAACATAAAGTTACTCTGGATTGCAGAAAGATGAAAAATCTCTGATTTCAAGGAACAAAATATGAATGAACATAAGATGTCACATCCCATACAAGGTAAAATTGAACCCTTGACTTCTTAAATATATCTGACTTTTCTTTTAAACTCATGAAAGGAAAACAAAAAAACCTGATAGTAAAATTTGACACTTATAATCAGATAAAGATAGTTGCAATCTTTGGTAAGTCAATTAGCAAGCACATCTTCAGAGAAAGTAAAATTTGTAGGATGCAAGAAGCAGAACACACAGGCAAAAAGAATAAACAGAAGAGGTTAAGATAAGGGAAAAAAGCAAAGTCATTTAAATCTGACATAGGTCTTTAAATAGTAAAGTACAAAAAAGAAAGAAAATATAAGAGAATATTTCTAATTAAGGTAAAAACTTACTAAGTATATTGAAAACAAGATGAAGTATAAACAGGAGAAACGCATTAAAACTGTGTACTTATGGGGCTTCCCTGGTGGTCCAATGGTTAAGAATCCGCCTTGCAATGCAGGGGACAGGGGTTTGATTCCTGGGCTGAGAAGGTCCCACACTCCACGGGGCAGCTAAGCCCATGTGCCACAACCACTGAGCCCGCCTCCTACAGCCCAGGAACCGCAACAAGAGAAGCCACTGCAATGAGGTGGTGCACTGCACCTAGAGAGTAGCCCCTGCTCTCCACACCTAGAGAAAGCCCGTGTGCAGCAACGGGGAACCAGTGCAGCCAAAAATAAAAACAAGTATTTTGAAAAAATTAACACTTAAGATGAAGAGGAATTTTTTTTACCTTTTCTTCCACTAAATTATCTTTTTAAAGCATCAAAGATTTATCATATCTGACACAAATCATTCTCTAATAATAATATACATGCTTATAATAATAACCTATTTTGGTGGTATCCCCCTCCCAGCTTTACTTAGGTATAATTAACAGAATTATAAGATATTTAAAAAGTGTACAACATAATGATTTCATACATATATACATCATGAAAGGACTCCCCACACATTGAGTTAATTAACACATCCAAAATGGCATGCTTTTAAAATCTCATGTATTTTATTAAAACTGATTAAAAGAATATTAGCATAGAATAAATCATAGTATATAAAAATACAGGCCAACTTGTCTCATCTAATATTTCTCTATAAGAATTATGATAGGTGAAAAAAGAATATGACTATTAAATATTTCTAAATATATTTAAGACTTTAATTAAAATATTGCTATATTTTTCAGTCAAATATTTACTGATAACAAACCACATGACAAGTATCCCTCTAAATGCTAAAGATGCAGTTGGCAAGTAAGTAAGGCAAGATCACTGCTCTCATAATGATTATTTTCCAGTGGGGCAGAAAAACACAAATTAGAGGCAGGATAAGTGTTAATTGGTAAATCACTCAATTTGTCACTTTCTGGAACATTTCGTATAAGACAGACATAACTTACTAATAGAAATTCTGGTAAAATTCACAAGTAAAATAACTGAAACTAATGCTTCTTATACACATTTTTAAAAATGTATTTATTTCTTTAATAGTTAGAGTTTGCTTAGATTTTCTAGTTCCTTCAGTCAACTTTGGTCATTTATATTTTTCTAGAAAACTAGAAATTCTAAATTTATTTCAGATTTTTCATATTTTTGGAGTAAACCTATTCGAAGTTGTTATTATAATTTTTAAAAATCTCAACATAAATCCTTTACATTTCTAACACTATTAGTGTGTACTGCTTCTACCATTTCTTGACCAGCTTTACTAGGGGAATTTGCAGAAGTTAAAATACTAGCTCCATCATTTATAAGTTGTGTGGACTTAAGGTTTTAACTTCTCTGAGTTTTCCTGAATTTTTAAGTAGGAATAAGAATATATTTTCCCAAAGATTACTGAAGGAATTAAATGAGATAATACATGTAAAGAACTTAGAACATGCTTGGGGAATAATAAGTGCTCAACAAATAGTACATATTAAGTGTGGACTTATTTTTATGCCCCTTGTTTGGAACACAGTATGTTTCTTCAATCTAAAATCTCATGATATCCCTTAATCTTCAAAAACTTAACAGCCTTTATCCCCCTTTCAGATATTGTCTTTGATTCATTCTCTCTCTCCTCTAGCTCTAAAATTTCTAGAAGTTGGACTCTCTGGGTTTCATGTTAACATTTTATATATATATTTTTCATGTATCTGTGCTGTTTTCTGGGTGGTATCCACAAATCCCTCTTCCAATTAACTAATTCCCTCTTCAAATGATTATACAATACTACAGTAAGAAATACATTGTAGCACATAGAAAGAATGCAAAAGTTTGTTGAATAAAAATCACTGACATTTTAATTTCAATTATTGTATCTTTTCATTGCTAAGCATTTGGTCTCTGTCAAATCTCCCTGTTCCTCTTTCCTATTACACAAGTTGTCCATACTGGAAATGACTAATCACTAATCATTTTAAATGAACTTGGTTTAAAAAACATTTTTTTAGTTGAAATATAGCTGACTTACAATATTAGTTTCAGTTGTATAGCACAGTGATTCTACATTTTTACAGATTATACTCCATTAAAAGTTATTACAAGATAATGGCTATAATTGCCTATGCTATACAGTACATTCTTGTTGCTTATCTATTTTATACATAGTAGCTTGTATCTCGCAATCCCATATGCTCAATTTGCCCCTCCCCTCTTTCCTCTCCACTTTGGTAATCACTAGTTTGTCTTCTGTATCTGTGAGTCTTAGACTTGTTTTACTGTTTCTTCAAGGTTTTTCTATTATCTCTAGCTCTTGTTGTATTTATTCTCTTGCCTATTGTGTCTACCCATTCTCTGCATGGTAGTTTGTTTCCTATAGTTTACAATGTCTATAACCTTCAGCAGAGGTTGCTTTATTTTATTGGATCTTTGCATGCCCTGAGCTATTAAAACATACTTAAAGGACAGAAACATGCTCATTGGCTTTTGCCAGGCCCCAAGGAACTTCACTGTTCCCTGACCAGGGACATGAGAAAGAAGTTCATCTATCCAGAGTTTGTATCAACTTTTGTGTTTGTTTCACATTATTATTGTAATTATGACATGGATAATTTCACCATCGTTACAGGAATCCCTGGCAAATTTATTTGCAGTGAGCAAATAAATCAAATATTCTTTTAGATGTTTTTCTCTTAAATAAAAAACATTCAATTAATTCCTGAAATGTACACTCCTATCCCAAGTACTGGCGATTCTAATCTACTCTATAAATCATCTTTTTAATAAAGAGCTACAATATATGATGTGTGTTTTCAGAAGTAATCATAATAATATTGATAATAAATATATTTGGGCAGTATGTTGAAAGTTTATGTAGTCCTTTAAGTAAACTTAAAATACAGTGTCTTTCCTTTGTTCCTCACATCCTGGGAAGTTGACGGAGTCAGAACTACTACCCTCATTTTATACATAAAGATCTGAGGTCCAAAGCTGTTGGCTTATGTGCACACACAGAAATACATTACATACTCACTTATTATTCATTAGTAGTATGTATATCTACATTTTTCTGTTTCTGATAAGTTTTCTTTTTCTTTCCTGCTAATTCTGCATATTAAATCCTATGACAGTCCCCACTTTATTTTATTGCTTCAATGATTAGTATAAAAATACTAAGACTACAAATCTACAAGGCACATAATACTGCTACAAGCGTTATGAAAACACCATGTAATCTCTATTCTAAGACATATCTATCACACTTCAATGTTTCTATTGTCAGGATGGATCTTCCAAATAACATCAAAAGAAACCTACTGGTGATCATGCAGAAAAGTAAGTTATGAAATCACTACAAACACACTTGTGCAAATAAAATATCTGTTCATCTGAGTATCACCTTAGTTGAAGTATCTGCATTTGGAGCACCAAATATGACTGAATCTTAATTCAATTTAATCTCTAGGTGTCTGTTAAATTTTCTAAAAAAAGATTATACTCTGATGTTGCTCTGAAACAGAAAGTAAGAATACAAAAATAAAGTTGACTGTCACATACCAGGTAAGATGATTATACACAGTGGGAAAATGTAAATTCTTTAAGAACTGCTGATTTCCAATGCCAGGACAGAATTTATGCGCCAGGGAAAACTCAGATACTCTTTTCCAAGCATTCCAATGAAGAACCACTGATAGGTTAACTTTCTGAAGTATGTCTTTGGTCATGCTAGTCTCCTGTTCAAGAATCCATAATGATTTTTTATTACTTAATCCAAATACACACTTCATACAACTTTCAACTTCCATTCTCTGGCTTATAAATTTACGCAATTTTAATTTCCATTCTTCCCCACTCCTACCTCCTTGAGTCTCTGCTTCTATCAGGTCATTCTCATAAGGGAAGTCCCCATCTTACCTACAACCCTATCCTGATCTGTTCACTTCCCCCTGCCCCATCCTCCTCTCACTAACAAGTAAAATCCTACCCTACCCTTCAAAGCAATTCAAGTCTTAATCTACTTCATTTTCAGCTCCTGCTGTAGCTAGAGACACTATTATATAAATTATCAACAATACTAAGCTATTTATTTCTTAAATATTGCTTTTTCTTAACTTAGATCTTCAGAGCCTTGGAATACCATTCAGCCTTTCTCTTATATACTAGAAGACAGGAATTCTGTTAGGAAAAAAAAAAAAAGGAGGACTTATGAGATAGGAAACTAGTCCTCAGAGACATTAAATGTCCAGATCAGAAAGCTAAATATAAACAGTTCAACCTAGACAAAAGGCCATCTAAGTGATCTTCACCTCCAATTTAGTATTGACATATGAGGTTCAGGGCAAAACAAAAGGTATGTAGCAAATCCTGGTCCTACTTTGCTTTTTTAACTTATATAAAAAATAAAATCACAAAAGGGGCATTATACACTTTTGTGACTTGCATGTTAACCCACTGACATTCCTCTTTTCCAATCAGACTAAAAGTTTATGAACTCTGAATTAAAGTTCCAATACAAATTAGGGGTGGCTACTAGGAGGAGAGGAGAGAGAGAATTAGTTATGTACTTGCTTAGAGTCACAAAGTTGTATTTAACCTTGGTAAAGCAGCCTTAAGAGTTTCTCTTGGGTGCTATTTACACATTTTTTTCCTGACTACAATCATGCAATATGATTCCATTTGGGATTTCGAGTAAAGTTGGAATGCTGTATTCCCTAAGGAATGAATAGTGTTTAGCTTTAAAAAAAAAAAAAAAAAAAGAATGTGATACTTCTGGTCAAAAGTTCTCTTTCTGGAATTCGTGATAAATGAAAAGAATTTTGGCTGTTCTTATGTCGTTCTGTATCCCACAAGCAACGTGCAATTTCTCATGTCACTACAACCTGGCTATTCACTGAAACAACTGATTTTATTACAAAACAAGTTAAAGAAACAAACAAAGCCTCCTTCAGTTCCTGCCTTGATTCATTATTAGAATTCACCTTTCCTTT
This sequence comes from Muntiacus reevesi, assembly GCF_963930625.1. NCBI lineage: Eukaryota > Metazoa > Chordata > Mammalia > Artiodactyla > Cervidae > Muntiacus > Muntiacus reevesi. The sequence goes on from NC_089257.1 coordinate 49,845,094, forward strand.
CACCTCACCCACAATCTCAAATATTAAATGCCAAATGTTGGTCTCACTGAAAGACAGGACATTAGACAATTCAAGCATCAGCAAAATTGAATTCAGTTATCCTCAGTCACTGACTGATGACTGTATTCCTATTTGCACATTTTTAAAGTACTACATACGGTGTCCTTCCCGGAAGTTCTTTTTGCATTCTGGATTACAACAGAGACTGAAGCACAACAAAGAAAAAATGCAAAAAGGCAAATGTCAGGACAAGAGTTGGAAGCATATGCACATATGTACGTAAGCCTGGGTCAAATTCCTATTCAATGAAATATTAATCTTTAATACAAATTCAAATAAAATTTTGAATACTTTATTTAGCCTATAAAGCAACTTAATTCTTCCTTAGTATCAAATTCAAAATGTGATCAGAAAGTGTACACTGTAACATATATAAGAAGAAAGTATTTACAAAGCATTTTCAAGATTTTGTAATAAATAATATTTGATTATAACATATCCTGTTTTTCTAATGTCATGTGATAATCAGATATAGGAAATGTTACCATCAATTTTTCATCTCCCATTTTATAACAGTAACTAAATATATTTGCTATCTCCCCCCACCAAAAATCAGAGGTGATATGATTAAAGTACTCAAAAGTTTATTTCTAAAATTTACCTAGAGGAGCTTCAAAAACCAAACAACATTATATGAATACCAGAAATTACATTTAAATAGCTGTACACATTCTGTATCAAAACTGAACAGAGTTCATTTCACAAATGACAGCTGTCTTTACTTCTACTGCTGATTACCTTGCTGGGAGCACACACACACACAAAACCTTCCTCTGTCAAAGTCACATCTGCAGGAAAACAGCTACTAAAAAAAGAACAGTCTGCTATTTCAAGTTTATATACTGCCAATAGATATTTTGCAATGCTAAGGACGAAAAACTTTTCAAAGAAAGAACTTTATATTTGCATATATTTAAGGTAGAAATTCCATACTCAGAAAATTTAAATGATATCTGTACTATTAAAAAATTTCACTGAAGTAGTCTGTCACCTTTATCTGAGACTCCTGATTTGCACCATACTTTCTAAAACCTTATAATGACAAAAAATGTCTCAGTACTCCCCTTACCCCTTACCTTTTGCATCAAATATATTCACCATTTATAATTCTCATATATAAATACTAGTATCAACAAAAAGCTAGAGACAAATTTTATTTTGAAAACCTAGAAAGTGACAATAAGGATATATGTAATAAAAACTGTTACAAGTATAAAAGAACAAGCATAATTCTAGTTGAATAGCATTTACTTTTTCAAATAAGCCAAAGTTTAGGTTAAATAAATGTTACTTAATTATATATATACCACTTAATTATATATATACAGGGTTAAAAGTAGATTTAAAAATTTTTATAATGTAGGCATTGATGAAAATCATCCACCAGACAGCATGATTCTTCTCTTTTTACAAATTTCTTCAATTTACTGTTAAAAGGGTTCTCTGATTTCAACTCTTATGGCTGAATTATTAAATGATTATTTAGTAAGTAGAATTTAACTGTAGGTGAACCAAACAATACTTAATTTCCAGGAAAAAAATTATTTACAAGATCACATGACATCATCTACTTTGCAGCTTTTCTTAAAATTCTTTTAAAAAAGTTTCTATGGGTTTTTTTTGTTTGTTTGTCTATTTATTTCAATGGTTCCCAAACCTGCTGTAGAATCACCTTGGGAGGCTTTTAAAATTTTTCAATGCCAGGACCCCAACCCAAATCATAAAAATCATTATTATCTTGGCAAGCAGGCCTCTTTATAAATTATTTCTTGGATTTTTTTAACTGTAGTACAAGTATATAACAATTTGCCACATTAACTATTTTTCTTAAAATTTTGTGTAGCAAAATCTATGTCAGTCATGCTCTCTCCGATATATTTTTTAAATCACTTATTTTAATTGGAGGCTAATTACTTTACAATACTGTGGTAGCTTCTGCCATACATCGACATGAATTAGTCATAGGTGTACATGTGTCCCTCCATGCTGAACACCGCTCTCACCTCCCTCCCCATCCCATCCTTATGGGTTATCCCAGTGTACCAGCTTTGAGAGTCCTGTTTCACGCATCAAACTTGGACTGGTCATCTATTTCACATATGGTAATATACATGTTTCAATGCTATTCTTACAAATCATCCCACCCTTGACTTCTCCCACAAGTCCAAAAGTCTGTTTTTTATACCTGTGTCTCTTTTGCTATCTTTGCACATAGGGTCGTCATTACCATCTTTCTAAATTCCATATGTATGTGTTAAAATACTGTACTGGTGTCTCTTTCTGACTTATTTCACTCTGTATAATAGGCTAAAGTTTCACCAACCTCATTAGAACTGACTCAAATGTGTTCTTTTTAATAGCTGAGTAATAATCCATTGTGTATATGTACCACAACTATCTTATCCATTCGTCTGCCGATGGACATCTAGGTTGCTTCCATGTCGTAGCTACTGTAAACAGTGCTGCAAAGAAGATTGGGGTACGCATGTCTCTTTCAATTCTGGTTTGCTCGGTGTGTGTGCCCAGCAGTGGAATTACTGGGTCATATGGCAGTTCTATTTCCAGTTTTTTAAGGAATCTCCACACTGTTCTCCATAGTGGCTGTACTAGTCTCCATTCCCACCAACAGTGTAAGAGGGTTCCCTTTTCTCCACACCCTCTCCAGCATTTATTGTTTGTAGACTTTTTGATAGCAGCCATTCTGACCAGCATGAGATGGTATCTCATTGTGGCTTTGACTTGCATTTCTCTGATAATGAGTGCGGTTGAACATCTTTTCACGTGTTTGTTAGCTATCCATATGTCTTCTTTGGAGAAATGTCTGTTTAGTTCTTTGGCCCATTTTTTGATTGGGTTGCTTATTTTTCTGGTATTGAGCTGCATGAGCTGCTTGTATGTTTTTGAGATTAATCCAACTTAACTATTTAACTATTTATATTTATACAGCAGAAGTGACAAATAGGTTCAAGGGATTAGATCTGATAGACATAGTGCCTGAAGAACTAGGGACAGAGGTTTGTGACACTGTACAGGAGGCAGGGATCAAGACCATCCCCAAGAAAAGAAATGCAAAAAGGTAACATGGTTATCTGAGGAAGCCTTACAAATACCTATGAAAAGAAGTCAAGTGAAAGGCAAAGGAGAAAAGGAAAGATATGTCCATTTGAATGCAGAGTTCCAAAGAATCACAAGGAGAGAAGAGGAAAGCCTTCCTCAGTGATCAACGCAAAGAAATAGAGGAAAACAATAGAAAGGAAAAGACTAGAGATCTCTTCAAGAAAATTAGAGGTACCAAGGGAACATTTCATGCAAAGATGGGCTCAATAAAGGACAGAAATGGTATGGACCTAACAGAAGTAGAAGATATTAAGAAGAGGTGGCAAGAATACACAGAACAACTATACAAAAAAGATTTTCATGATCCAGATAATCACGACGGTGTAATCACCAATCTAGAGTCAGACATCCCGGAATGTGAAGTCAAGTGGGCCTTAGGAAGCATCACGACGAACAATGTTAGTGCAGGTGATGGAATCACCAGTTGAGCTACTTCAAATCCTAAAAGATGATGCTGTTAAAGTGCTGCACTCAATATGCCAGCAAATTTGGAAAACACAGCAGTGGCCACCAGACTGGAAAAGGTCAGTTTTTATTCCAATCCCAAAGACAGGCAAAGGCAAAGAATGCTCAAACTACCACATAATAGGACTCATCTCACATGCTAGCAAAGTAATGCTCAAAATTCTCCAAGCTAGGCTTCAACAGTATGTGAACTGTGAACTTCCAGGTGTTCAATCCGGATTTAGAAAAGGCAGAGGAACGAGAGATCAAATTACCAACATCCCTTAGATCATTGAAAAAGCAAGAGAGTTCCAGAAAAGTATCTACTTCTGCTTTATTGCCTACGCCAAAGTCTTTGACTATGTGGACCACAACAAACTGGGGGAAATTCTTTAAGGGATGTGAATACCAGATCACCTGACTTGCCTCTTGAGAAATCTGTATGCAGGTCAAGAAAGAACAGTTAGAATGGGACATGGAACAATTAGTTCAGTTCAGTTCAGTCGCTCAGTCATGTCCAACTCTTTGAGACACCATGAATCGCAGCACGCCAGGCCTCCTTGTCCATCATCAACTCCCGGAGTTTATGCAAACTCATGTCCATCGAGTTGGTGATGCCATCAAGCCATCTCATCCTCTGTCATCCCCTTCTCCTTCCACCCCCAATCCCTGCCAGCATCTGGGTCTCTTCCAATGAGTCAACTCTTCACATGAGGCAGCCAAAGTATTGGAGTTTCAGCTTCAGCATCAGTCCTTCCAATGAACACCCAGGACTGATCTCCTTTAGGATGGACCGGTTGGATCTCCTTGCAGTCCAAGGGATTCTCAAGAGTCTTCTCCAACACCACAGTTCAAAAGCATCAATTCTTTGGCACTCAGCTTTCTTCACAGTCCAACTCTCACATCCACACATGACCACTGGAAAAACCATAACCGTGACTAGATGGACTTTTGCTGGCAAAGTACTGTCTCTGTTTTTTAATATGCTATCTAGTTTGGTCATAACTTTCCTTCCAAGGAGTGTCTTTCAATTTCCTCGCTGCAGTCACCATCTGCAGTGATTTTGGAGCCCCCCAAAATAAAGTCTGACACTGTTTCCATTGTTTCCCCATCCATTTCCCATGAAGTGATGGGACCAGATGCCATGATCTTAGTTTTCTGAATGCTGAGCTTTAAGCCAACTTTTTCACTCTCCTCTTTCACTTTCATCAAGAGGCTTTTCAGTTCCTCTTCACTTTCTGCCGTAAGGGTGGTGTCATCTGCATATTTGAGGTTTTTAATATTTCTCCCGGCAATCTTGATGGCATCACTTCCATGGCAAACAGATTGGGAAACAATGGAAACAGTGACAGACTATTTTGGGGGGCTCCAAAATCACTGCAGATGGTGACTGCAGCCATGAAATTAAAAGACGTTTGCTCCTCGGAAGAAAAGTTATGACCAACCTAGACAGCATATTAAAAAGCAGAGACATTATTTTGCCAACAGATGGTCATCTAGTCAAAGTTATGGTTTTTCCAGTAGTTATGTATGGATGTGAAAGTTGTACTATAAAGAAAGCTGAGTGCCGAAGAATTGATGCTTTTGAATTGTGGTGTTGGAGAAGACTCTTGAGAGTCCCTTGCACTGCAAGGAGATCCAACTGGTCCATCCTAAAGGAGAGCAGTCCTGAATATTCATTGGAAGGACTGATGCTGAAGCTGAAACTCCAATACTTTGGCCACCTGATGCGAAGAACTGACTCATTGGAAAAGACCCTGATGCTGGGAAAGATTGAAGGCAGGAGGAGAAGGGGACAACAGAGGATGAGATGGTTGGATGGCATCACCGACTCCATGGACACCGAGTTTGAGTAAACTCCGGGAGTTGGCGATTTACAGGGAGGCCTGGCATGCTGCAGTCCATTGGGTCACATAGAGTCGAAAACAACTGAGCAACTGAACTGAACTGAAGTATTTTTAACAGTACAGTTCAATAGTGTTAACTATGTTCACACTGATACGCAACAGATGTCTAGAACTTTATCCATGACTTAAATTCTACATCCATTGAACATCTCACCATTTCCTCCAGCCGTCCATCCCCCCAGGCCCTGGGCCGTGGCAAACACCATTTTCCTTTCTAAGTATGTTACTGCTTTAGAGATCTTACCTAAGTACAAGCGCTCAGTGAACCTCAACATTCATTCATATTATTCACGTTGATTCAGGTGACAAGATTTCCTTTTTTAAAAATTTCTTTCTTTTTTAAGGCCAATGTTTCACTTATGTAAATGCCACATTTTCTTTTTCCATTCATTAATCAATGGACCCTTGGGTAACTTACCCTTTTTAGCTATTGTGGATAATACTGCTCTGAACATGGGTGTACAAGTATCTCCTTAAGACTCTGCTTTCAATTATTTTGTGTATTTATCCAGAAGTGGAACTGCCAGATCATATGGTAATGTTATTGTCTAATTTTTTGAAAAACTGCCATATTGTTTTCCACTGTACCTGGACCATTTTACACTCCCACCAACAGTGCTCAAGAGTTCCAAATTCTCCACATCCTTGTTAATACTTGCCATCTCCCATTTTTTGGAAAGTAATCATCCTAATGGGGGTGAAGAGTCTTGCTGTGAGTTTGATTTGTGACAGCTGGCAACATTCAAAGAATTCTCTCTTTTCAAAGATATGGAATTGACTGACATTTCAGAAAAAAAATAATCAAGCACCAAAAGGCAATGGTTGAAATACACTTAGAGAACAGTCAGAACTTTCAGCTAACACTGATTTGCTTCTTCCATCCTACTCAGTCTTCTTCCTTCCTTGCACCTTCCCTGTCTCTCCATTTTCTATATAGTTTTTTCTCCTTCACTTTAATTCTGTGCTTAAGAAAGGATTAAATATGAAGTTGTCAATGTCTGTTATTTTTCCCCAGGTCATTTACATATAAAGTCTTAACATCCTTTTAGATAATTTTTTTTTTCTACTTGGTAAAAAGCTTTAAGCCACAACTATGAAGCAGAGGTACTCAAGGGTTGACACCCTCAGAAGTCACTTTGAAAGATGACTGACTCACAATTGGTCACTGATTTCACCTAGGGCTGACCATTTTAGAAACAAGACATCCAACACTGACGTAAGAATATTCTTTGGTACCCACCAAGCATTTACTTAGAGACGTGTAAAATAAACTGTGTATCTCTTACGTATTTTAGAGTTTAGAGCTAGAACTAAAGCAGGTCCTGAAAATCTGCTTCATATTTGAATTATGAGAATTTTCCAATATCATCACTGGTTCATTATCTTCAACTATGCAGAATACAACCAAGACCCTAAAAATATGTCAAACAAGCAAAAACGAAGAAGCAAGTTAAACAAACAAACAAACAAACATTGTTAAAACGCATCTAATTTCCTCATAGGAGAACCCTTTCAAGCTTACTGAGTTACTAGAAACTATCAGTTTACACACAATTTTAGCAAATAAAATGAAATGATTTTCTAATCTGTAACAAACATAAATACATTGAGGTTGAAGATGGAGACATGTAACTATGAACAAGCACAATCATCTAGGTTGGCCTTTTTATATACACATTGCATATTACAAACATCACTTATTACACCATGTTATTAGAACTGGTACTCATATTGAGTAGTTTTACTCACTAAAGACTGAATTACATTAGTATGCAATTAAAGAAACTGCACAGTTTGCAACCTGTGCAGCTGTAGTGCACGCACAGACACACACACACCTTATCTACACCTTTCTTCTGCTTTCTGCCAGCAGCTACTCAATTTTGACTCTTATGAGTCATCACATAAGTAGCTCTTTAGTTTGGGTTTACCCTTCCCTGCCTAGTTTCACCATTCCAACCACCTGACTCAACTGAAGGAAACCTTCCCTCCATTTTCCCTACTGAAACCAAAGGATGCTTCAGGATTAGAGAATCTAAAAAACTGAATCTAAGAACATTCAACTTTGAAAGAGAAAGGCAGGTGATTGAGGAAAAGAAATGGGAGTAAGAAGTGAGAGAAGAGGCCTAGCTCACAAAAACAATCTGCCAAGTAGAAATATTTATTCTTCCTCTCTTAATAGCTTATTTATGACAGATACATGGGGGGATAACACATTATTAATATTTGTTCTGCTTTCTACATCTTTAAAATCAGTAGAAAAAACCTGAAAGTCATTCCTATTATCTGGGTAGTTTTAGAAAACCCTACAATCCAATGCTTTGTTTAGGTTTTATATACATTATTTGTTCTTCTTTGCTATCTTCGTTAGATTTTCTGTATTACTGCTCAAAGTGATGCTGCTATCATATAATTCACTGCGATGCTTTCAGTTCTGTATTTTCAATATTTTAGAATTGTTACAACAATTTAAGAATTATCTGTTGCTTGTTAATGAGCTACACTAGAAAGGGCAGTAGGCCAATAATATGGGCATGCTGCCCCTTTTTATGACAAATCTTTAACAAATCTTTTCTTAACTATTTAAACAAATTTTTACCTTAGAATAATTTTAGACTTAGAAAAAAGCTGCTTATTTAACTTATATGCAGAGTACATCATGAGAAATGCTGGGCTGGAAGAACCACAAGCTGGAGTCAAGACTGTTGGGAGAAATATCAATAAGCTCAGATATGCAGATGACACCAACCTTATGGCAGAAAGTGAAGAAGAACTAAAGAGCCTCTTGATGAAAATGAAAGAGGAGAGTGAAAAAGTTGGCTTAAAGCTCAACATTCAGAAAACTAAGATCATGGCATAAGGTCCCATCACTTCATGACAAATAGATGGGGAAAGAGTGTCAGACTATTTTTTGGGGCTCCAAAATCACTGCAGATGGTGATTGCAGCCATGAAACTAAAAGATGCTTACTCCTTGGAAGGAAAGCTATGTCCAACCTAGACAGCATATTAAAAAGCAGAGACATCACTTTGCCAACTAGTCAAGGCTATGGTTTTTCCAATAGTCATGTATGCATGTGAGAGTTGAACTATAAAGAAAGCTGAGCACCAAAGAAATGATGCTTTTGAACTGTGGTGTTGGAGAAGACTCTTCAGAGTCCCTTGGACTGTAAGGAGATCCAACGAGTCCATCCTAAAGGAGATCAGTCCTGGGTGTTCATGGGAAGGACTGATGTTGAAGCTGAAACTCCAATACTTTGGCCACCTGATGCAAAGAGCTGACTCATTTGAAAAGACCCTGATGCTGGGAAACATTGAAGGCAGGAGGAGAAGGGGACGACAGAAGATGAGATGGTTCGAAGGCATCACCGACTCAATGGACATGAGTTTGGGTGGACTCCGGGAGTTGGTGATGGACAGGGAGGCCTGGCATGCTGCAGTTCATGGGATCGCAAAGAGTCAGACACGACTGAGCGACTGAACTGAACTGAACTGATATTCTTTACCGGTTTCCTCTAAACATATTATATAGTCATGGTACGTTTGGCCCAATTAAGAAACTGCCATCAGTAAAATATTAAGCTACAGATTCCATTCAGATTCTTATCTGTCCACCTATGTGCCTTTTCTATTTCAGGATACCAAATGCATTTGGTGTCATGACTCCTTAGTCTCCTATGATCCATGAATGTTAATCTTTGCTTTTCTTTTTTTCCTCTTTTCCCCCCCTAACTTGATACTTTTTAAAAGTATTGGTTCGAAATGTGGTAGAATGTCCTGCAATTTGGGTTTGTCTGATGTGTTCTCACATCTCTACTGCTGTTATGGATCCCAGGAAAAATGTCACAGAAGTAGAGGTCTTTCTCACTGTATCATTATCAAGAGGTGAACTCTATTAACATGACTTATTACTGGTGATGTAAATAAACACTGATGACTTGGATAGTATTACTTTTTTCTTTTTTCAATTCATTCGTTATCAATTTGTTCAGGTTTTCTACAGCTTAATTTCATTCTGACAATTTATGTTTTGTTTAACAAATAATCTGCCTCACTTAGATTTTTCAAAGTTTACATGTTTAAACTGCATAAAATATTTTACTCTTTATTGTTAATATCCTCTAAACCTGCAGATATATTGCCTATCTCAATCCTGAAGCAGTATATTAATGTTTTTTTTCTTCTTTTCTTACATATATATATTTTAGATCGGCCTATTTTGCACATCTTTTGTTTTGAGTTTTAATATCAATCAATTATATTTTTGGCTTTCTAATTTACTATCATGATGGTGTGGTCACTCACCTAAAGCTAGACATCCTGGAGTACAAAGTCTAGAGCATCTTAGGAAGCATTACTAAAACAAAGGAAGTGGAAGTGACCGGATTCCAGCTAAGCTATTTAAAATCTGAAAAGATGACACTGTTAAAGTGTTACACTCAATATGTCAGCAAATTTGGAAAACTCAGCAGTGGCCACAGGACTGGAAAAGGTCAGTTTTCATTCCAATCCAAAGAAGGGCAATGCCAAAGAATGTTCAATCTACTACGCAATTGGGCTCATCTAACATGTTACCAAGGTTATGCTCAAAATTCTTCAAGCTAGGCTTCAACAGTACATGAACTAAGACCTCCCAGATGTACAAGCTGGGCTTTGAAGAGGCAGAAGAACCAGAGATCAAATTGCCAACATTTGCTGGATCATGGACAAAGCAAGGGAGTTTCAGAGAAACATCTACTTCTGCTTCATTGACTATACTAAAGCTTTTGTGTGAATCACAACAAACTGCGGGAAATTCTGTCAAGAAGCAATAGTTAGAACCAGACATAGAACAAAAGACTGGTTCAAAACTGGGAAAGGAGCACATCAAAGCTGTATATTTTCACCCTGCTTATTTAACTTACATGCAGAATACGTCATGTAAAATGCTGGGCTGAATGAATCACAAGTTGGAATCAAGATTGCCAGAAGAAATATCAACAACCAAAGACATGCCGATGATACCACTCTAATGGTAGAAAGTCAAAAGGAACTAAAGAGTCTCTTGATGAGGGTGAAAGGGAGAGTGAGAAAGTTGGCCTGAAACTCAACATTCTAAAAACTAAGATCATGGCATCCAGGTCCATCACTCCACAGCAAATAGAAGGAGAAAAAGTGGAAGCAATGACAGATCTTTTCTTGAGCCCCCAAATCACTATAGACAGTGACTGCAGCCATGAAATTAAAAGACACCTACTCCTTAGAAGGAAAGCTATGACAAATCTAGACAGCATTTAAAAAGCAGAGACATCACTTTTCCAACAAAGGTCCGTCTAGTCAAAGCAATGGTTTTTCCAGTAGTCATATATGGATGTGAGAGCTGGACCATAACGAAGGCTGAATGCCAAAGAATTGATGTTTTCGAATTGTGGTACTGGAGAAAGTTCTTGAGAATCCCTTGGATTGCAAGGAGGTCAAACCAGTCAATCCTAAAGGAAATCAACCCTGAATATTCATTGGAAGGACTGTTGCTGAAGCTCTGGTACTTTGGCCACCTGATGTGAAGAACAGATGCCTTGGAAAAGACTCTGATCCTGGGAAAGACTGAAGGCAAAAGGAAAAGGGGGTGGCAGAGGATGAAATGATTAAGACAGCATCACTGACTCAATGGACATGCTGCTGCTGCTAAGTCGCTTCAGTCATGTCCAACTCTGTGCGACCCCATAGACGGCAGCCCACCAGGCTCCCCCATCCCTGGGATTCTCTAGGCAAGAACACTGGAGTGGGTTGCCACTTCCTTTTCCAATGCATGAAAGTGAAAAGTGAAAGTGAAGTCGCTCAGTCGTATCCAACTCTCAGTGACCCCATGGACTGCAGCCTACCAGGCTCCTCCATCCTTGGGATTGTCCAGGCAAGAATACTGGAGTGGGGTGCCATTGCCTTCTCCCAATGGACATGAATCTGAGCAAATTCAGGGAGATAGTGGAGGACACAGAGCCTGGTATGCAAGAGTCCCTGAGGTCACAAAGAGTCCCACACGACTTAGCAACTGAACAACAGCAATAACAATTTACTATCATCTTTTAACTCCATTATTTATCAAAGTAGTAGTATTTAGATCTTGACAGATTCCCAGGGTACTGACAAATCAGAAAGTGATGGGACTTATATGTGGAATGTAAAATATGACATAAATGAACTTATTCACGAAACAGAAACACATTAAACATAGAGAAGACTTATGTTTACCAAGGGTGGCTGGGGGGAGTGGCAGAGGAATGGGTTGGAAGTCTCAGGTTAGTAGGTGTAAACTATTATATATAGAATCGATAAACAACAAAGTCCTACTCTATAGCACAGGGAACTATATTCGATATCCTGTAATAAACCATAACAGAAAAGAGTATGAAAAGTATCTGTATATAAAACTTAATTACTTTGCTCTACAGCAGAAACTAATACAACATTGCAAACCTACTATACTTCAATAAAAAATAAATTTTTAAAAAAGTGGTTGGAAGACAAACTAACAAAGCAGACAACCAAAGCCACAGAGGATTAGGAAAAAATAGTATATGTAATCTGACCTAGCTATCATACTGTATCATACCTAGCTATCATACTTTCTCATGATATAGGCTGAGAAAGTAAGAATAGATATAAGCAATACTGACCAGGTTCAAATAAAATATATTCCAAAAATAGTTCTCTTCAAAAAATTAAACATAAAGTGCCCATATGATTTGCCCAAAATGATCCAGCAATGTCATCTTTTGGATATATTTCCAAAAGAATTAAAAGCAAGACCTTAGAGATATTGGCACACACATGCTCACTGCAGCATTATTCAGAATAGTCAAAAAGTGAAAATAATCCAGATGTTCACTGATGGGTGAATAGCTCAACAAAATGTAGTATATACATAAAATGGGGTATCATTTACCCTTAAACGAGAAACTAAATTCTGATACTTGCTATACTGTGGATAAATCTTGGTGACTATTCTGAATAAAATAAATAACATATAAAACAACAAGTATTATATGACTCCACAGATATGAAGGACCTAAAATAGGCAAATTCACAGAGACAGAAAGGAGAACAGAGGTTACCAGAGACTGAGGGGAAAGGAGAATTCAAAGTTGTTATTAATGAGTATAGAGTTCAAGCAGGGAATGAATAAAACAGTTCTGGAAATGGAGAGTGGTGACTGCTTCACCACAGAGTGTTTAACTTAATGCCACTCAACAGTATATTTAAACATGATTAAGTTACTACATTTTATATTATGTATTTTTTCCAATTTTTTTCTGGTGATAAATTTTAAAACATGAAATTTAACATCTTAATCAATTTAAAAGTATCATTCAGTGGTATTAAATACTTTCTATTTTCCAGTCTGTTGAGACAAGATTGACATATGACATTATATAAGTTTAAGATGTACAGCATAACAATTTGACTTACATCTATCATGAAATGACTACAACAAAACATTTAGTGAACATCTTTCATCTCATATGGATACAAAATAAAAGGAAGTTTTTTTCCTTGTGATAAGAATTCATAGGATTCACTTAGCAACATGTATATATACACACAGCAGTGCTTGTTATTCACTTTGTGCATTATATCCTATCACTTACTAGAAAGTCTTTATCTTTTGACCACTTTCATTCAATTCCTCCTCCTCCACCTTTGGTAACCACAAATCTGATCTCTTTCATGTTTTTTTGAAGTATAACTGACCTACAACACTATGTTACTAATACTTTCTGGTGCACAACATAGTTGTTCAATATTCTTATACATTACAAAATGATGCCCATAATCAGTTACCATCTGCTACTACACAAAGATAGCATACACTTCTTTACTATAATCTCCATGCTGCACATTTCATTCATACGACTAATTTATTTTGTAACTGGAAATATACACCTCTTAATCTCCCTCACCTATTTTATTCATCCCTTTACCACCCTCTGGGTTGGCAACCACCTGTTGGTCCTCTGTATCCATGGTACTATTTGTGTTTTATGTCTGCTCATTTGTTTCATTTTTTATATTCAACATATAAGTGAAATCATACAGTATTTGTCTTTATATGATTTATTTCACTTAGCAACACCTTCGAAGTCCATCCATGTTGTCACAAATGGCAATATTTAATTTTTCTTATAGATGACTAATATATACTAATCACATCTTCTTTATCCATTCATCTGTCAATGAATGCTTCCATATCTTGACTATGGTAAATAATACTGCAATGAACTCAGGGGTGCAAATATTGTTTTATATTAGTGTTTGTTTTCTTTGGAAAAATACCCAGAAGTCAGACTGCTGGATCAAACAGTAGAAGTCCTATTTTTTTTTTTTTTTAAGGAATCTTCGTACTGTCTTCCATAGTGGCTGAACCAATTTATATTCCCACCAACAGTGCATAAAAGTTCCATTTTTCTCCACATCCTTAGCAATAATTTGTTATTATCTTTTTGACAACAGCCATTCTGAGGAAATAACTCATAGCACCTTTGATTTACATTACCTGATCATTACTAATGTTGAGCATCTTTTCATGTGGCTGTTCACCATCTGGATTTTGGGAAAAATGTTTATTCAGACCCTCTGCCCATTTTTTAGCAAGATTGCTTTTTTGATATTGAGCTATATGAGTTCTTTACATATTTTGGACATTAACCCCTTTTCAGATATGTCATTTGCAAACATCTTCTTCCACTCATTAGGCAGCATTTTCATTTTGTTGATAGTTTCCTTCACTGTGCAAATGCTTTTCAGCTTCACATAGTTCCATCTGTTTATTTTTGCTTTGTTTATCTTGCCTTAGCAGACAGACCCAAAACATAAACAAAGTCAAACAGCATACTGCACTTATTTTCTTCTAGCATTTTTAAAGTTTCAGGTCTTACATTCAAGTCTTTAATCCATTTTGAGTTTATTTTTGTATATGGAATGGTTTATAACCTAGTTTGATCCTTTTGCATGCAGCTGTCTGGCTAACCCAGCATCATTTATTAAAGAGGCTGTAGTTTCCTCTTTGTATATTCCTGACTCCTCCAACACAGGGTTCATTTCTAGGTTCTCTATTCTGTTCCCCTGATTTATATGTCTGTTTTTTACCAGTAGTATACTGTTCTGGTTACTGTAGCTTTGTAGTATAGCTTGAAATCATGATACCTCCCAGTACCATTCTTCTTTCCCAAGATTCTTTTGCCTACTCAGGGTCTTTTGTATTTCCAAACAAACTTTAGAATTATTTGTTCTAGTTCTTGGAAGATCCCATTGGTATTTTGATAGAGATTCTAGTATTCTGATGTGAGATTTGGACCATAAAGAAGGCTGAGTACTGAAGAATTGATGCTTTTGAACTGTGGTACTGGAGAAAACTCTCGAGAGTTCCTTGGACAGCGAAGAGATCAAACCAGTCAATCTTAAAGGAAATCAACCCTGAATATTCATTGGAAGGACTCATACTGTTGCTGAAGTTCTAATACTTTTGGCAATCTGATGCAAAGAGCCGACTCACTGGCAAAGACTCTGATGCTGGGAAAGAAGGAAAGACTGAGAAGGGGACAACAGGATGAGATGGTTGAAGGGCATCACCAATTCAATGGGCATGAATTTGAGCAAACTCTGGGAGATGGTAAAGGACAAGGAAACCTGGCGTGCTGCAGTCCATGGGGTGGCAAAGGGTCAGACATGACTTAAGTGACTGAACAATAACAACAAACCCTAACAACCTTGCATTTTACTCCCTTGCACACATTTAATGTTTTTAGCATCATAATATATATACTTTTTCCAGTAGTCATGTATGGATGTGAGAGTTGGACTATAAAGAAAGCTGAGCACCGAAGAATTGATGCTTTGGAACTGTGGTGCTAGAGAAGATTCTTCAGAGTCCCTTGGACTGCAAGGAGATCCAACGAGTCCATCCTAAAGGAAATCAGTCCTGAATATTTATTGGAAGGACTGAAGCTAAAGCTGAAACTCCAATACTCTGGCCACCTGATGTGAAGAACTCACTCAATTGAAAAGACCTTGATTCTAGGAAAGATTGAAGGCAGGAGGAGAAGGGGACAACAGAGGATGAGATGGTGGGATGGCATCACTGACTCAATGGACATGAGTTTGAGTAAACTCCGGGAGTTGGTGATGGACAGGGAGGCCTGGTGTGCTGCAGTTCATGGGGTGGCAAAGAGTCAGACACAGCTGAGCAACTGAACTGAACTGATACATACTTTTGTTTTTTGTATCCCATAGCTACTTTGTAGATATAGATGATTTCCTTACTTTTGTCTTTTAACCTTCCTACTAGCTTTGTAAGTGGTTGATCTACTACCCTTACTGTATATTTGCCTTTACCAATGAGATTTTTTTCCTTTCATTATTTTTCCATTTCTAGTTGTAGTCTTTCGCACTTACAGAAGTCATTCTTGGAAACATTTCCTGGAAAACTGGTTCTGTGGTGTTGAACTCTATTAGCCTTTGCTTGTCTGTAAAACTTGCTCTTAAAGATCAGGAAATGTAACCAACCTACGTAATACGTACAAGAAAGTGCAGAGAATTAGGCAAAATGAGGAAAGCTTTACAGGAAGCCTAACAGGATATTGTTGTAGGTTTTCCCCTTTCTTTACTTTAAATATAATATATGATGCCACTCCCTTCCGGCTTGCAAAGCTTTTGCTGAAAAGTCAGCTGACAGTCTTACAGAAGTTTCCCTTATATGCACCGAGTTGTTTCTGCCTTGCTGCTTTTAACGTTCTCTCTTTAATTTTTGCCATTTTAGTTTCAATGTTTCTTGGTGTGGACCTCTCTGGGTTGCTTTTGTTTGAGATTTTCTGTGCTTCCTGGACCTGGATGTGTGTTTCCTTTCCCAGTTTAGGCAAGTTTTCAGTTACAATAACTTCAAATAAATTCTCTGCCCTTACTCTCTCTTCTCCTTTTGGAACCCATATGCTAATAATGCTTCAGGTTATCCAAGAGGTCTCTTGCACTCATTTTTTAAAATTCTTTTTTCTTTTCGCAGTTCAACTTGGTGATTTTCACTACTCTGTCTTCCTGTCACTAATCCATTCTTCTGTATCATTCAATCTACCATTGATTCCTTCCAGTGTATTTTTAATTTCAGTTATTGTATTCTTCAGATTTGCCTTTATATTTTTAAACTTTTTGTTAAACTTTTCACTGGGTTCATCCATCCTCCTGAGTTTGTTGAGCATCTTTATGATCATTACCTAGAATTCTTTATTGAGTAGACTGCCTAGCTCTACTCTGTCTTGAGGGTTTTAACTTGTTCCTTCATTAGTCACACCTTATTTTGCCTAATTCTCTGTGCTTATTTGTACATATTAGGTGGATTGGTTATATTTCCCGATCTTTGAAAAGCAGTCTTATGCAGGAAACATCCTTTGGGGCTCAGTAGCACACTCCCCTCGGGTCACAGGAGGTATGACCTGGGGTGCCCCAAATGTAGGCTGAGTGGGCCCTTCTGTTGTGGTGGGGTCAACTACTGTGGGTATGCTAGTAGGTGGGGCTGGTTCCTGAGCAGTAGGCTGTAGACCCTGCCTCACACGGAGGCTGCTGGCTGCTGGTGGGTAGGGCTAAGTCCTGGCACGGCTGGCTGTAGGACCTGGGGCTGGTGCCAATGGGCTGGTGGGGAGGGCCAGACACCAGGGCAGCAGGCTGCAGGGAGCAGAAGTTTAGAGGACAGTCATGACTTGTGGTTGAGTGGGGTCACTGCCTGGGGGGTCCTGGGGTTGATATCACCCCACTGGTGGGTAGGGTCAGGTCCTGGACCAGCTGGTGGGTGTGTCTGTACCCCTCTATATTAACAGCTGGCTGCTTGGCCTGGGGAGGGCAGGGTCCCAGGAATGGTGCCGAAGGGCTGGTAGGCAGGTAAGCTCCTGGTATTAATAGGCTAGAGGGAAGATTCCAAAATGGTGTTGCTAGCATCAGTATTCTCATGGTAGTTCGAGTTCCCCAAAATAACTGCCACTGGCATCCATGGCCCCCAAGGAGAGTCCCAGTTGCCTTCTGTCTCTCTGGAAGACTCTCTGAGATCAGCAAGTAGGTCTGACCCAGGCGAAGCAGGTGATATTTTGTATCTCTGCTTTGAGAAGGAAGTGAAGTCCCTTTCCTACAGCCCTCCAGGTCTTCCCAATAGAGGCCCCACTGGTCTTCAAAATTAAGTGTGCTAGGGAGTCATCTTCCCAGTGCAGGATCCCTGGACTGGGGAGCCCAACATGGGGCTTGAACCCCTTACTCTTTGGAAAGAACCTCTGCAATTTTGTTTATCCTCCCATTTATAGGTCGCCTACCTGGGATTTCAGGTCTTGATTATATTGCGTCTCTGCCCCTCCTAACATGGTTCCTTGTTTTATACCTTTGCACAGATTTCCATTAAAATAACTGCTAAATAAATTAATGAAATGACAAATATTTTATAAAGTCCAAAAAGTTTACATGGACACTACATCATTAACCATAAGACATCTTTCCTTCAAAAATATTGATTCTCTGTGGTGAAACAGACCACTAGCCCAGGTGGGAGGCATGAGTCAAGTGCTCGGGCCTGGTGAGCTGGGAAGACCCAGAGGAATCGGGTGGAGAGGGAGGTGGGATGGGGGACCGGGATGGGGAATACGTGTAACTCTATGGCTGATTCATATCAATGTATGACAAAACCCACTGAAAAATTTAAAAAAAAAGAAAAAATTAAAAAAAAAAAATTGATTCTGCCTTCCTGAAAACTAAAAGCGAAGGTTATCTTTTTGTAAGAGCCAACTGATGGCTCAGTGGTAAAGAAACCACCTGTGGCTCAGAGATAAAGAATCTGCCTGCCAATACAGGATATGCAGGCTTAATCCCTGCGTAAGGAAGATCCCCTGGAGAAGGAAATGGCAACCCACTCCAGTATTCTTGCCTGGGAAATCCCATGGACAAAGGAGCCTGGTGGGCTACAGTCCATAGGGTCACGAAAGAGTCGGACACAACTTAGCAACTAAACAACAACATCTTTTTGCAAGGATCACCAGAGAATATCAATCTATCTTAGCCCCCATCTATTTTGCAACATATTCTAATACCAAGAACATATGTCAGCTAAAGAATTTATAGTGGGATATCACACACTGGTTAAAGACTTTGATGACTGGAATTAGATGAAAGGACAGTACTGAATTTCAAAGTCCTGAAAAGAAGAAAGGGAAAAAAAAAAAAACACCTATTTTTTGAGCTGAAAGTGAGAAATAATATATTTTGTCAGTTTCTGGGGGACAATGCTCAACAAAATAAAAGGTAGTGAATTTACAGAGTTGTGAGCCTTTCATCACTTTAAAACAAGTAGGGGAAATAGCTGTGTTTTCTTTTGAACTATACTTTCTAATCATTTTTATATGAATAAATGTTTATTCTTCTACTTGTTTTCTTATCTAGTGTAATTCAGCTTCAAAACAGGAATTTCTCTCCACCTGGACCAACAAAAGATAATATCCAAAAAATTAACTTCGGTTCAAATAATCATGTCTACCACAGAATACTATTTCTTGCTCCTTTGTGATTATTTCCTAGGTGTTAAGAAGCCTTAAGAAAATTGTTGTTACTTGCATCCGGTTTTTTTTTCTCCTCTCCCCAAAACAATCAAAAATATCTATTAAACATATAGCCATGCACTTAGGAACCCAATAAATCAAACTATGATTCATCTGTAATTTTTAAAAATTTTAGTCTGTTTTTATTCTCCTTGATGCTCACTTTACCCTCACTTAACTAAAAATCTTCAACAATCATGAGTCTCATCTATAAAATATATTGCACATCCAACCACTTCTCTGCACATCCATTTCCAGTACTTGGTTCAAACCAATGTACTCTTTTTAATAGAGCTGCTTTAATAACTAAATAACTGACTACTAATTGAGTAGTAGTTTTCACTCTAGTTAATAACAGACTAGTACGTGAGCTTTCTAAACTCTACACTGGCATTTCAATATTTTTTTCATTAAGTTTAAAAACTGCTTTATGAAAATTTTCAAATGTTAAAAAAGAATAATTAACATGCTTATTTCTACTACTTAGACTTTAAAATTAAGATTTTGTCACAACTGCTTTCTTTTACTGAGATATAGCTGACACATCACATTAGTTTCAACTGTACAACACAGTGATTCAGTATTTGTATATATTGTGAAATGATCAGGTTCTCTTTTACTTTTATTGAAAACACTTAACTGAAAATCATCTAACTTCCAAAAGGATTTGTAGCCAAGTTTGAGGATGATTTATTAGTTTCTCATTTTCTGAGAAGTATACAAAATGACTTTCAAAAACTTATCTTATGAATATTAATTACAAGTGTTATCCTTTCACCTAGAAACAGGTTCTTTAATCAAATATACTAAAATGGGATGGGAAATTTCAAAAATATTCTTAAATTTCAATACACCTCTGATAAAACAATACTTTAACTTTTTATTTTGAAGTTACAGAATATAAACAACTTAAAGAGTATTTAGAGGCTTCTTAGACTCTTTTCCCCAATGGTTACTACTTATACAAATATAGTACAATATCAAAACCAGAAAACTAACATTGGTGTAATGTGTATAGTTGTGTGTTATTTTAGCACTTGTATAATATTGTGCAGTCACCATCCAAAATGAGAAATAAAGCTATTTCATCACCATAATGATGTTACTCCTGTTTCACCTTTATAGTTACACCCAACTCCCTCCCCCACCTCAACCTCCTGGCAACCACTAACTTGTTCCTAATTTGACCTCTGTAATTTTGTTATTTTGAGAATGGTATATAAATGGAATGGCATACAATGTACCTGTGAGACTGATTTTTTTCACTCAGCATAATGCCCTTAAGATCCATCCATGCTGTCAAGTGTATCTAGTTTATTACTTTTTATTGCTATGTCATGGTACACATGTACCTGAGTTTGTTAACCATCCACTTACTGTAGGACATTTTGTTAGATATGTGGTCTGACTTCCACTTTGATTCCATCATGGTCAGAAGACATACTCTGTATGATTTCAATTCTTTAAAATTTTTTCAGATTATAAAATTTTTAACCTAAACAATTATAGATTTATAGAATATAAGTGTTCTATAAATGCTGACTATATCCTGTTGGTTGATAATATACCTTTGCTGATTTTCTGTCTACTTGTTCTGTGAACTGATGAGGCAGGTGCTGAATTCTATTCATTGTAATTGATAATTTGTTTTGTTTTCTCCTTCAGTTATACCAGTTTTGCTTCATATTTTTGAAACTCTGCTGTTTGATGCATATGCATTTAAAATTACTATTATTTATTGATGAACTGATGATATTTATCATTCTGCAAGTTTGTCTCTATCCTGGCAAGGATTTTTTTTCACTCTGAAGTCTATTTTACCTGGTGTTAACATAGCCCACCCTAGTCTTGATTAATGTGTGCATCAGGTATTTTTCCATTCTTTTTCTTTCAACTATCTTTTTGAAAGTACCTACGTTATATTTGAAGTGATTTCTTATAGATACTATACAATGGTCATCCCTTTGTATAAACTTTTAATTGATATATCAATTTACATTTAATATTATTTATATAACAGGGCTTACATCTGTCATTTAATTTTTGTTTCCGGTTGGTCCTATTCTACATTTCTTTATTTTATTTTTCCTGCCTTTGTGTACATTACTCAAATATCTTGCAGAATTCCACACTTTGATTCATTGACAGTGTTTGCATATACTTTTTGTATAGATTTTGCAGCAGTTGCCCTAAGTATTACATATGTACCTAACATCGCAGTCAACTAGTATCAGCATTTATCTAATTTGAGAGAAGTATAAAAACTCTGCCTCCCTTTATACTGGGTTGTTGTTGTTCAGTCGCTCAGTTGTGTCTGACTCGTTGCAACTCCATGAACTGCAGCACGCCAGGCTTCCCTGTCCTGCACCATCTCCCGGAGCTTGCTCAAACTCATGTCCACTGACTCAGTGATGCCATCCAACCATCATCCTCTGTCATCCTCTTCCTTTATACAGGGAGGGTGGCATAATTAAGAAAACTCAAAAAGAAAAGTCACTCTCTATGGCTCCCACTGCTGCTGCTGAGAAATCTGCTGTTATTCAAAAAAACAATCCCCCATTGCTTAAGTGTCATTTCTCTCATGCTGCTTTCAAGACTGTCTTTAGTTTTCAGAAATTTGACCACAGATGTACCTTGGCACAGATTTCTTTGGCTTTATCCTTTTTGGAATCCACTTGGCTTCCTGAATCTATAAGTTTGCATAAACTTTTGCCAAATTTGGGATTTTTTCCCTGCTATTATTTATTGAATAGTTTTATAGTCCTACTTTCCTCCTCTTCTTCCAGCATTCTGATGACATACACACCAGATCTTTTGTATATTCCCACAGGTACCTGAAGCTCTATTCATTTGTTTGTCTTGTTTGTTTTGGACTATTCTCTCAGATGTTGAGACTACATAATTTCTTTTGCTCTGTCATCATGTTCATGGATTCTTTTCTCTGTCCTTTCTAGGCCGCTGCTGAGTCAATCTATTGAGGTTTCTCTTTTTAAAAAATTTTCAGTTTTTTTTAAATTCTAAATTTTCCTTTTAATTCTTCTTATATTTTATCTCTTTGCCAAAACAATCTATTTTCTCATTTGTTTTAAGTGTGTTTGTGACTGTTCATTAGGTATTTTTATGACAGCTGCTTTAAAATGATTGTCAGATAATTTTAACACCTATGTCATTTTGGTGTTAGCATCTGTTAACTGTTTTTTCCCATTCAAGTTAAGATTTTCTTGGTATTATGATTAATTTTCCATTGAAGCCTCGAAATACAAAATGCTATGTATAAAATTCCAAATTGTTGTCAAATCTATTTTAGCCTATCTCCTCTGACAGTGCTCTGGCAGGGGAAGAAGGATACTGCCAAACTATTACATGATGCAGGTGGAAGTCCAGTTTCCCTACTGAGTCTCTGTGGATGCTGTAACAGAAAGGGATCCTTGTTAATGCTGAGCAGAGACAGGAGTTTAGGCTTTCCACAAGGCCTCCACCAAAACTACTCTGACTGAAAAGGAAAGGGCTGCCTCAATGCTGCTATCTATGTTGCCTCTACTGACGCCATGAGTGGTGGCCTCATTATGGCAGGTGGATAAAAGCCCTGACTCTCCAACAGGCCTCCCCTGACATCACTCCTGTGTAGACATCACTACTGCCAGGTAAGGGTAGAAGATCAGGCTTTCCATATGACTTCTAAGACACCAAGAAGTTAAAAGGGACTGATTCTTCATCACCCACACATGAAAGTCCTGACTTCAGTGAAAATGTTGAATTCCCACTCAGCCTTTTCTGATGCCACTGCAGTTGGGGTGGAGGTGTAGTTGCAGTTTTCTTCCTGTGGTGTTCAGATACAGTCGAGCGGTTACTATCTAAAAGTTCCTGTCTTGGTAGGCTCCCTTTGCCCTCTGTTAGACAGAACATGCTTTTCTCGCCTTTTTGTTGTTGTTTTCAATTGTGCCAACTAGCACTGCTGGGTTGCTGACTTCTACAACACCCAATCTGGAATACACAAATCGACAAAAAACCCAAGATCTTACTGCCATGTTAACTCAAGTCTCTTTACCTTTAAGAGTTCCTTTATCAGTCTGCCTTTATGAATTTTATTTTAAAAAGAAAAAGGAAATAGAATGTCCAGAGACTTTGTCTATAATTAGTGTGGAGAATAAGGAAAAGTACATCTATGCTACCTTTCTGGAAGCATAAGTGAAAACGATATTTTAAAATAAATGTTTAAAATTCTCTCAACCTCAATATATTTTAATTAAAATCTCCAAGCCACAAATTTGGTTCAATTTACAAAAAAACATGGGTGCCTTATAACTCATTTGACAACACTAATAACTAGCAAATTAGTTAAACTGGGTTTAACTTCTATGAGAAAAGGTCTGAATTTGCTTTTTTAATTTAAATAAAGGCGCTAATATTCACCTCTGTGATAATCAACTGTTTAATAAATAAATTCTGAGGTACAGCTGGAAGAGGAGGGAAAGGAAGGACAGAGATGGCAGAATGTTGTGGAGATTTGTTACCAGGATATAATTTCATGGAACATTTAAACTCCATAAAGTACTTAAGCCTAGGGCTTCCCCGGTGGCTCAGACGGTAAAGAATCTGTTTGCACTGCAGCAGACGTGGGTTTGATCCCTGGGTCCAGAAGATGCCCTGGAGAAGGAAATGGCTACCCACTTCAGCTTTCTTGCCTGGAGAATTTCTTGCACTTAACAGCCTGGCAGGCTATATATAGTCCAGGGGATCTCAAAGAGTTGGACACAACAGCTACTAACACAACACCAAAGCTTAGAAGTACGCAAATCTGACTTTTTTCAGATTTGCTGTAACCTTCAGGTAAGAACAAAAGTAAAAATTATCCATCCCCTTTAAGCTCTTAAGTCTTGTCAACTCTGTACCTTTCCTTAAGAAACATTAATCCAAGATTTCATCATTGCTAATTCTGAAAAAGAAGCACATACTGAAGTCATCATTAGTAAGTAAGTAACCTGTGTGATAGGCATGAACTGTACCATTTCTGAATATTTTTAATTTTAGTAATAAACTTGGATAAGGATATTCTGTGACCTGAAATATTGCACAAAAGCTTCTGATTTCTTATCATGTATCCTCCATTTAGATGTAAATTAATTTCCTTATCTGCTAGAGATTTGGGAATGTACTTTGGCTTTGTATTTTTCAATGTTTAAGGAGATTCTGCTATCAGGTCCTCCTATAATGTGAAAGCAGTACAAAGTATGACTCTCATACCTATTTTGAAAATTAGGATTATTGGAGAAAGCTTCTACATCAAACAAAGCCACAATTTCTAAGAAAAATAACCTTATTTTTCAAGAAAAGTTTATACTGTATCAAAATACTTTTCCTTTTATCTATTTAAATTCCAAAGGTCACATTATCCTGTTTAGAAAACAGCTTCTGGTATGAAGTCACCATTTACCAAAAAATTACTTCTATATGTGGATGTCATAAATGTCAAACTATAATATCATAAAGCTATTATTGACTTCTTAGTGCTTCTACTACCAACCACAATAAACTTTAAAACTGATTTTAAGCAACCAATATAACTATTCTTACTAGCTAGAAGTTTGAGGAAGTTTTTGTAATCAGAATTTATACTACTTTAAAACTGTTGACAAGTTGAGATATCTCCAAACAGAATTAATAATAATACTCTAAAGAAAAGTACCACTTGGCAATTCAATGATAGGTAACTGACACAAACACTTGGAGGGAATCATTCTGCAAAACTCAGACTGAACTGAGAAGGGTGGATACTATAAGCAGCCATCAAGTATGTATCCAGACATGAAATATTTTGTCTGCTACAAAGCCAATAGTCTCATGACAGTATTCACTTCATGAATTTTTATTAATTCCACTCAATCCTTGGCTACCCTATAAAATATTGATGTATTGGGTCCCCATTCATAGGCCCCCATTAATTAGGCACTTTAGCCTTTAGGTAATTACACAAATTTCTGTCTGTAACGAGAGATCAAAGAAAGGAATGGCAGGAAGAAATCTGTTAGCCTCCCAGTGATAGAATCCCATGTGAAATAATATGCAATGAAAAAAGGTAACACTGGTTATTACCCCTATTCTGAAGTAATCTATAAAAAGCACTAAAACAATTAACAGATTTATAAAATGATACAGCAAACATGTTTTTTTTCCCAAATTACAAAATGTTTTTCTATAGTCATAACCACCTTTATTGTTCCATTAAAAAATACTTTCAGACGGAAAATATCTAAGATACTAAAATAGCACTGCTTTTTAAGGAAACCCTGACAAAGGATTTTGGAACCCAATTCTGATATAAAATGGTAATAAACAAATATAAGATACAATAAAACAAAGGCTTAGACAAAACATTTTTTTAGTTTCTAAAATGTTTTTTTTAAAGGTCATATTTGCTAAGATAACAGCAGAGTCACAAGTGTGCTATCATGATTTGAAAGTCAAAAATATTTTTTAAATAGGAATAATCAAAAGTAAAAGCTCACAAAGAAAATGAACATAAACTCATAGAACTAATAGGTAATTTTAGCAAGGTTGCAGGATAACTACAAATCAATGATGAAGGCAATTATAGAAGATCTAAATAAATGAAAAAAATCTGGGTTGATAGTTTTGTAGATCAATATTGTTAAAGATGTCAATTCTCCTTATAATGATCTACAGGTTCAAAGTAATTTCCATTAAGTTCCCAAAAGACTTTTTCATAGATATCAATAAATGAGTTTTCAAAAATCCCTAGAAATGTGTATCCCCACCAAATAATGCTTTCTGATCTTGATTTAACCTTCAAATTTGTTTTTGTCATATTCATGTTCTGTATGTTCAATATGACTACTTCATGTATGCACAAACCATGATAATTTTTATGTGTTCTATTGAGAGATATAAATAACACTGGCTACAGTCCATGGGGTCACTAAAGAGTTGGACATGACTGAGCTACTGACACATAGCTAGCTTTATCATTAGACCCTTGTTTTGACTGTATACTATTTCATGAAAACAAAAACAAAAATATAAGCCTTCACACTGTACAAGAACTATGCTCCTGTTAGAAAAAATATGACAACTCTTTTATTTACAGAAAATTTAAACCAATTAATGAAGTATTAATTTCATTAATACTTTGAAATGAAGTATTAATGGCCCCTACCACCTTTGCAGCCTTCTCTGTTATGACCTAATATCCCTCCAAATCCAAAATAAACAAATACTAAGTTTCAGACAACTTTAACATCCTACCTCAGGACTTTTGCTAAAGCAGTACAAATGCCTTTTCTCTTTAGCATATTCAAATTCCACTTATCTTCCAATTACTCGTACTGCATAAGTCATCTCAATATATAGTAGCTCATTTTTGCTTTTATTTCCAATATTCTGGGAGGTGGGTCATAGAAGATCCTGCTGTGATTTATGTCACAGTGTTTTGCCTATGTTCTCCTCTAGGAGTTTTATAGTTTCTTGTCTTACATTTAGATCTTTAATCCACTTTGAGTTTATTTTTGTGTATGGTGTTAGAAAGTGTTCTAGTTTCATTCTTTAGCAAGTAGTTGACCAGTTTTCCCAGCACCACTTGTTAAAGAGGTTGTCTTTTTTCCATTGTATATCCTTGCCTCCTTTGTCGAAGATAAGGTATCCATAGGTTCGTGGATTTATCTCCGGGCTTTCTATTCTGTTCCATTGATCTATATTTCTGTCTTTGTGCCAGCACCATACTGTCTTGATGACTGTGGCTTTGTAGTAGAGTCTGAAGTCAGGCAGGTTGATTCCTCCAGTTCCATTCTTCTTTCTCAAGGTTACTTTGGCTATTTGAGGTTTTTTGTATTTCCATACAAATTGTGAAATTATTTGTTCTAGTTCTGTGAAAAATACCGTTGGTAGCTTGATAGGAATTGAATTGAATCTATAGATTGCTTTGGGTAGTATAGTCATTTTGACAATATTGATTCTTCCAATCCATGAACACGGTATGTTTCTCCATCTCTTTGTGTCCTCTTTGATTTCTTTCATCAGTGTTTTATAGTTTTCTATGTATAGGTCTTTCATTTCTTTAGGTAGATATACTCCTTAAGTATTTTATTCTTTTTGTTGCAATGGTGAAAGGAAACTCTAAGCAAGGTGAAAAGACAGCCTTCAGACTGGGAGAAAATAATACCAAACGAACTAACAGACAAAGGATTAATCTCAAAAATATACAAGCAACTCCTGAAGCTCAATTCCAGAAAAATAAATGATCCAATCAAAAAATGGGTCAAAGAACTAAACAGACATTTCTCCAAAGAAGACATACAGATGGCTAACAAACACATGAAAAGATGCTCAACATCACTCATCATCAGAGAAATGCAAATCAAAACTACAATGAGGTATCATTACACGCCAGTCAGGATGGCTGCTATCTAAAAGTCTACAAGCAATAAATGCTGGAGAGGGTGTGGAGAAAAGGGAACCCTCTTACACTGTTGGTGGGAATGCAAACTAGTACAGCCACTATGGAGAACAGTGTGGAGATTTCTTAAAAAACTGGAATTAGAACTGCCATATGACTCAGCAATCCCACTGCTGGGCATACACACCAAGGAAACCAGATCTGAAAGAGACACGTGCACCCCAATGTTCATCGCAGCACTGTTTATAATAGCCAGGACATGGAAGCAACCTAGATGGCCCATCAGCAGACGAATGGGTAAGGAAGCTGTGGTACATATACACTATGGAATATTACTCAGCCATTAAAAAGAATTCATTTGAATCAGTTCTAATGAGATGGATGAAACTGGAGCCCATTATACAGAGTGAAGTAAGCCAGAAAGATAAAGACCATTACAGTATACTAACACATATATATAGAATTTAGAAAGATGGTAATGATAACCCTATATGCAAAACAGAAAAAGAGACACAGATGTACAGAACAGACTTTTAGACTCTGTGGGAGAAGGCGAGGGTTGGATGTTCAGAGAGAACAGCATTGAAACATGTATATTATCTATGGTGAAACAGATCACCAGCCCAGGTTGGATGCATGAGACAAGTGCTTGGGGCTGGTGGACTGGGAAGACCCAGAGGGATCGGGTGGAGAGGGAGGTGGGAGGGGGGATCAGGATGGGGAATACATGTAAATCCATGGCTGATTCATGTCAATGTATGACAAAAACCACTTCAACATTGTAATTAGCCTCCAACTAATAAAAATAAATGAAAAAAAAAAAAGATAGTAGCTCAAATTAAGCACTCTTTTATTATGCTCATGGAGCATGTGGATGAGGAATTTGACAGTGTAGGGGCAGAACGCTATTCTCATTCAACTAAACACAAGTCAACAGAGAAGTTTCAGATCACAAGATTTAAGATTAGCTATTTCTGGAGAGTAGCCTTACTGAGGGAAGAGGGGATATTTAAATGTACATTTAGCAATTTAACATTTTAAATGTACAATTTGACTTACAGGGTTTAAAATTTTTTTTAAAAAATTAACTTGTTTTAACTATATTGATATGTTGTGTTTAAATGAATATATTTTATTGACTAAAACTCTCTAGACTACAAAAGTTATTTTTTAAGCAACTGGAAATGCTTCACCTTGAAAATAAATGATGATCTGTTATAATTCTACTTTAAAAACAAATGTACCACATTTTGCACCTGGATAAAACAGCTCAGTCTTAACAGACACTTCAAAGAGAAACAATCATAAATATAGCAGGTATGAGATGGAGGTATTGATGGTGTGGTGTGGTGTGGTAGATTCCCCCCAACTAAGTCCATATAAAAAGGTCAATTGCTAAGTAAAAGGAAGAGCAGGCATGAAATGGGAGGATAAATAACCAAATAAGGATAGAGGCAGAACTGGAGCAATTACCTAATGTATTAAATTCACAATCATACATGACTAAAACCTTTTGGAATTGGGCTGAAATCATTACAGAAACACTAGTCAGCACTTCTCATTAAGATGCTTGACAACTAAAGGGCTCCTCCCAACTTTCTAGGCTAAAGGTTGGAATGCATCCCCCTTAGAAGACAGCACATTAATGTGTAATCATCAAACCTAATATTCTGATATACATGATCTCTAACCTTCAAGGATTCAATGATATTTGAAAACATCTACATTCAGCTATGCATACGCATACCATACTTACTTAACACCTATAAAAGTGTCCATTGCATAGTTCAAGTTGTAAAAAGCTTTTCTATATTAGAAAATCCCTTAGCATGCCTTTGCTCACCTAGACCCCTCTCCTCTGCTTCCTTCTTCTACAGATTAGGCAGAAAGACCATATATCCGTGACATGAATTCCATATACCCCTGACATGAATTCCATATATCCCTGACAACTTTCACTAGCATTCCTTTCCTCCCAAGAAACAGCACACTTAAAAGGGGTGTGAAAACAATAAAGTGCTACCCAAACGTTATTACTGCACAGAGCTCATTTTCCTAGCTACAAGAACAATTCTCGTTCAAAGAATCCTTTATAGGTCACAAAGTATGTAGCAGGAAATTAACTGGTTTGTCAAACAAGTTAGTTAAAGCAGAAAATCATAAAAAGTAATAAACACCTCTGATATTTTTAACTTAAAGCACATAAGTACATCATTTTATAATAATGAGAAAACTTAAGGTTTAGAAGAAATATTATTTGCAAGATATTCTTTCTATTGTTTCATTGTAAGTTACACTAAACTTTGCATGTAAAATAAAATAAGGATTGGGCTACTAAAGAAGTAATTTCTAGCTTTGGAGGTAATTTCAACTCCTCCTCTTCTTCATCCAGATCCCTCTGTTTATGTCACTGTGTGTAAGATATCTACATCACCCATAATTTCATTTTCTAACTAATCATCAATGGTAATCAACTGCTACATATTACCTTCACTAAACTATGGGAATATATGATTTTATAGACATAAATTAACAAGCTATTTTCAGTTTTTTTTGCAATTTATTATTTTCTGTGATATTATCAAACTACTTGGTTTAATCTAAGATTCAGTGAAAACAGCTGGAAATTTTGTTCTGTTTGTAAATAGTCTTTAATGTTGATGATTTATAAAAGGTGCAAAAAACTTAGAGAGTTCAACATACCTCAAAACATAACTTTAAGTTTTCACCATTCCTGAATCCTGACTCATGTGTCTGAATTCAAAATACTGTCAATATCCTCACTATTGAGATCTAAAGGAACACTGAGTGCCTAAATAAATGTGGCATCCAAAGTCAAAGCATACCGTAAGACAGATATTAAGAATGAGTTAAGAACACAGTAGACACCAGCAGAGGAAAACGAAGTTCCACAGGTGCAGCAGGGTTGGCATGAGTGTTAGAAGAAAAGCAAGAAGGGAAGAGAAAGGGAATTTCAGGAGAAGGGATTGGTTTGATCAAAGATACACAGGAAGTGAATGCCTAATGCAATTTTGGAAAAGAAAACCAGTTTAACATGACTGGAATATAAAATGTGCAGAAAGAGATAGAAAAGGATGATAAAACCAGACAAGGATTTCTTAGGAGGATAACTTGTAACCAGGTAATGAACCTTGTCTTCCATGACAAAGAGAAAGAATTTCATTCTGCAGACAGACAGTGGGATTAACAGCAGATTTTTGGAGAAAGTCAACACTGACCAAATCAGATTGATATTCAAGAATAATAACTCAGGCAACAGTGAAATGTAAGCAGTGATAAAGTAACAAAGACTGGATGGGAAATTATTATAATTACCAAGAATAAAAATCTCAACAGCATCAAACATAAGTAGCAGAGGCTGAGAGAGACCATAATCCAGGTCATGTAAAAGGCATTCATTAGTGGCTTCCCTGGTGGTCCAGAGGCTAAAACTCTCGAGTTTCCAATGCAGGGACCCGGGTTCAATCCCTGGTCAGTGAACTAGATGCCACATACTGCAACTAAGAGTTCATCTGCCACAACTAAAGATTTCACATGCCTCAACAAAGATGCAAGATCCTGTGTGCTGCACCTACGACTCAGCACAGCCAAATAAATAATTAAAAATAAATATTTTAAAAGGGATTCAACAAGTTGAAAATTATTTGAATCACACAAAACTATATTTGCTGACTACAGTGGAATTTAAAACCTTTAAAAAAAAAGAAAGATTATCTACAAAAATCTTAAAATATTAAGACACAATTCTAAATAACCCATGGGTCAAAGAATAATTTTAAAGGCAAAGTAAAAAATGTTTTTCGGCTTTCCTGATAGCTCAGTTGGTAAAGAATCCTCCAATGCAGGAGACCCCAGTTCAATTCCTGGGTCGGGAAGATCCCCTGGAGAAGGGATAGGCTACCCACTCCAAAATCATGGTAAATCAAAATGAATGCAAAGTAGGCTTTTCTAGTGTTAAAAATTTCTTCTCACAAAAAAACTATTTTTTCTCATATTCATCCAAATATTTATATTATATATAACATGTTTAAATTTTACCACATGAAAATGCAGGCTCATTATGGTTGCTGATGGGAGGGGTGAGAGAGGAGGGATGGACATGTACACTCTGCTATGTGGATAACCTGTAAGGACCCACTGAATAGCATATGGAACTCTGCTCAATGTTATGTGGCAGTCTGAGTGGGAGGGCAATTGGGGGGAAAATGGATACACGTATGTGTATGACTGAGTTCCTTCACTAGTCACCTGAAATTATTACAACATTGTTAATCAGCTACACCCCAATTCAAACTAAAAAGCAAAAAAAAAAAAAAAAAAAAAACAACGCAGGTTAATGTGGTGTAACTGCAAATCCACAATCATGCCCCTATACTTCTCTTTTATGGATAAAAAATACTTTAAGAAAAAAAAAAGCAAAAGCAAATTATTTGATCTGACCAGATGCTACTCATAAGTAAAACTGATTTAAATGATTCAACTCTCCATCCTCAAAATAATGCCTCTTTCTATAATATTTATTTCAGAAAATGAGTCCAAAACAAAAACCTTGCCTCTTTCCACACCTTAACCTCTTTTTTCATTTGAGTCCTTCGAGTCTTTGTCATAAGAGTCAACAAAATCTGGCCATAAAAGAGGAAAAGAAAGAGAAGAAAAAGGAGAAAGCGGGAGAAGGAGGAAAGCGAGAAGGAAGAGAAACTGAGGAATTATGGCAGTTATGAGGAATTATACCAAAATGTTAAAGATAGTTATCTCTGGTTGAGGATATTATAAGTAATCACATTCTTTTTTATACACCTTCCTATATTTCTGAGATCTTAAAAAAAAGGAAAAAAATATGTTTCCCTTTGCACCAGAAGGGGGAAAAATGTTTTGAAAATGTCTTTAATGATATCCTGGATAAAGTCTAAGTCTTTCACTAGTTGACTCCTATGCCTTTTGCCACTCCCCACACCCCTTGCATCCTAATATCTGTACCTCTGCACAAGCTGGAACATGATCCCCATTCACCTTTACCTGGCTAATTCTCACCCACATGGGTTGCCTCCCCTCTGGAAAGCCTTCTTGGATTGCAGCTCTGCTCACTTCAAACCCACTGTCCCAAATACTCCTTTTACATGCACCTTTAGAACCTAGTACACATAGTAAGTTCAATATTTAAAGTGTTTACAGATTTATCTCCCTCTTTCCTTGAAATAAGGGAACACACTTATTTGTTATCTAACTCCAGCATCTAACACAGCACCTGACACATGGCAAGGGGTCAAAAAAAAAGTTTGTTGTGCAAATAATTCCAAAGTCATATTATTTCTATTCTGTTATGTTGTCTCCCTGTATGCAGGTCAGGAAGCAACAGTTAGAACTGGACATGGAACAACAGACTGGTTCCAAATAGGAAAAAGAGTACAGCAAGGCTATATATTGTCACCCTGCTTATTTAACTTATATGCAGAGTACAACATGAGAAACGCTGGGCTGGAGGTAGCACAAGCTGGAATCAAGATTGTCAGGAGAAATATCAGTAACCTCAGATATGCAGATGACACCACCCTTACGGCAGAAAGTGAAGAACTAAAGAACCTCTTGATGAAAGTAAAAGAGGAGTGAAAAAGTTGGCTTAAAGTTCAGCATTCAGAAAACTAAGATCATGGCATCTGGTCCCATCACTTCATGGCAGATAGATGGGGAAACAGTCGAAACAGTGAATGACTTTATTTTTCTGGGCTCCAAAATCACTGCAGATGGTGCCTGCAGTCATGAAATTAAAAGACGCTTACTCCTTGGAAGGAAAGTTATGACCAACCTAGAGAGCATATTAAAAAGCAGAGACATTACTTTGACAACAAAGGTCCGTCTAGTCAAGGCTAAGGTTTTTCCAGTGGTCATGTATGGATGTGAGAGTTGGACTATAAAGAAAGTTGAGTGCTGAAGAATTGATGCTTTTGAACTGTGGTGTTGGAGAAGATTCTTGAGAGTCCCTTGGACTGCGAGGAGATCCAACCAGTCCATCCTAAAGGAGATCAGTCCTGGGTGTTCATTGGAAGGACTGATGTTGAAGCTGAAATTCCAATACTTTGGCCACCTGATGCGAAGAGCTAATTCATTGGAAAAGACACTGATGCTGGGAAAGATTGAGGGCAGGAGGAGAAGGGGACGACAGAGGATGAGATGGTTGGACGGTATCATCGACTCGATGGACATGGGTTTGGGTGGACTCTGGGAGTTGGTGATGGACAGGGAGACCTGGCATGCTGCAGTTCATGGGGTCGCAAAGAGTTGGACACGACTGAGCAACTGAACTGAACTGAACTGATGTTGTCTGTCTAGAGCTATATAAAGGTTAAAAAGGTGAATTCCTAAAATAGCAGATTCTTAACCTGGGAGTGAAACAGAATGCTACCATTCTTGTTCCTTCAATCATTTATTCACCAAATATTTATTTAGTACCTCATATATGTCTAGCATTAGGGACAGAAGGATGAGCAAAAACAAAGGGTTTCTTCTCTCATGATTCTCAAGATGGGATGACAAGAGGGTAAATATTGACTAAATACTCAGGGTTATTAAAAAAAACAACAACCATACAGTAGTGAACTGGCCTTGAAGTTAAAAAATACAATTCTGATAGATAATATATGGCAAGATATCACCACGTTTGGAAAGATCAAAGATTCTGGATTAGGAATGAGGTGAGGTTACCTGATGATGGCAATTGCTGATCTTTTCTGGCTGCCACATACACACATATCCACCGTTATGCATTCTTTCCACAACAAGCTAAATAACTACTCCAAATGAAAGAGTGTAAAACCTCACAGTGCTTGCCAGTAACTAGCTCAAAACACCGAATCACCTAACTCAAGACTTCTCTATGTTACAGAAAAAAAAATACACCCCACCTCATTAAGGCACTATTACTTGGGTTTATTTGTATGCAGTTGAATATAAGCCTAACAAATGCTGTTGACAACTAATAGAGCTAAATGAAACCTCTACCCTTTGGAGCAATGGAAGAATATAATTCACAATGACATGCATAGCCAAGAGTAAAGTAAGACACACCTTAACGGTGAACACCCAAAGCAGAGTTGTTTGAAGAACTCAGGGTTTAAAGCTATCTCTTCCTTGTAACTAGACAGAACATTAACTGAAATGACATAGTGTTCTCTTCCAGTTATGAAAGGATATTAGAGTTTAGCTGAGAACAATATTATTTTAGGTACACCCTTAAATATTCTATTTTCAAAATAAATAAAACAGCCACAAGTTTTGGTAGTTATGGGTACCAAAGTGTTAGGCCCCCTCCAAATTCTAACTGGCATAAAGTTAAATACATAGGCTCACTGATTATTTACAAAGACTAAACAGAAACGGGTATGCATAGCTTATTTAAATATTGATGGGTATAGGGAGATGATAGAAGGAAATCTAAGATTATATGATTTCTACATATCCAAAAATAACTAGAGACAATCCTCTTCATGTGTGGGGCTTCATTCAATCTGATAGTTTTCCTCAGACTGTCCCTGCCATCTGTAATTTCTGAAATACAGTTTTTTTCAGATGAGTCTTTAGGCTAGTTTCAGCTTTTCTGAGAAAGCAAATTGCTTCCTATAGGTTCCAAGAGAACACTCAGTGGTGTATGAAGGTCAAGGTGAGCAAAGCCTGCCTGTATAGGTAGGTAGTCTAATAGGCAGACCAGATTACTATGTGGAAGAACAATGTGAACGTCAGGGAGTGAGGGGAGCAGAAAAACGAAATCTAACACCAGAACCTTGGCTTTAGTTGAGCTAAGACACACTGTTCAAATGAAAATAACAAAAGTAGGAGATAAACATTTTCAATATGGCATTTTAAAACAATAAAAAAGAACTGTAAGTATAGTAATAAAACACTTTAGAAGACCCTTTCCTCTCCCACTTCCCTAAAATACATAAGATTAAAAGATTTAGTAATTAAAACTGCACAACAAATTTTCCACACCTTGGTTCTTACTCATTTGAGAAAGAATTGAGAGCAGGAAAGGAAAGGAAATGAAGTCTTCTGGGACTGCTCTAAATAAAAGAAATCCTTTTTATATCTATAAGTTTTATACCAAAATTACAAAATTATTTTGGAAAACATACCTTAAAAATGTTAACAATAGTACCAACAACTAACGTATAATGATTACTATGCACTGGCACTATTCTGAGAATTTTATGTGTGGTAATTCATTTTATCTTTATAATGATCCTGTAAGTCAAATACTATTTTTAAACTTATTAGATTGATGAAAAGAAGCACAGAGTCTTTAAGTAAGACTTAAGATCTCTGAGTTACTAAGTGGAGAAACCAGAATTAAAATTCAAGCAGTCAAGATTTTAGAGTACTTGCTCTTAGTCACTTTACCAAATTGTCTTTTTAGGTATTACACCTTAAATTCATTTGCAGAGTAAAACTGGACAGATTATTTCTAGTTTCTCCCTATCTTGTCAAGGTACTGCTACTGCCCTAGTCATACAAATTTGAATATGCAAGGTAACTTTTCGTCTTTCAGTGCATTCTTATTCAATTACTCATCCAACCAAACCCTGCTGATTAAATATATACTCTTGGTTTCCACACCTATTATCATCCTGGGGATTCTGTAGCCAAAAACTGAATCAGCTTTTCAAGACGCAAATAGCTCATGCTAACCTTATTAATAAAACACCTTTTTCACATGAACTGCAGGCCTCTTTTATCAGTTTTATGGGACATAATTAAAAGAAAATATTTTATGTTTCCCTATAAAAGTCCTCCTTATTAATTTTAGCCTACATATTACTATTCCTTTCTAGATACATAGCAAATACTGGGTAAGCAAAATTTTAAATGAAAAATGTACCAATCACACTCCCTACTCAAATGAAACGCAGAGTCTTTGAGGTGTTAGCACCAGAAATAAACTCTACAGGAGACAAAGGTAGCTGGATCAAGCTGGACCCCTAAATTATACTTAGGGGTAGGGTGCTCTCCTTCAATTCCCAGTCATGACTTACATGACCCTCATGTAAGTTATGACCCTCCTTTAATCCATTTTTTTTCTTTAATCCATTTTGATTCCAATGAGTATCAATGAGTATTTAGAGACTTTGAAAAGGACTTTACCAAACAGAGAAACAAAACGGAGACCAAGAAAGCTTAAAAGCAGTCCACAGCATTGGATAAATCA
The DNA here is from genome assembly GCF_963930625.1 of Muntiacus reevesi. NCBI lineage: Eukaryota > Metazoa > Chordata > Mammalia > Artiodactyla > Cervidae > Muntiacus > Muntiacus reevesi. Next base: position 49,881,843 of record NC_089257.1, read on the forward strand.
CAATGCTCTTCAAACTTTTTCACTTCCTACAACACAGAAGACGCTATTTACACAGCACACATGGCAAATCAAGACTCCTCATATCGGTGGTCTCAATACCTCAACAAACTGACAGCCCAGCTAAGTGGCACAAACCATTGCTAGACAAGTTCCACACTCACCTACTGCAGTTTACTTGCTCTCAGCTGTCATAAATTCTAGGACTTCCCTGGTGACTCAGACGGCAGGAATCTGCCTGCAATGCAGGAGACAGGTTCGATCTCTGGGTCAGGAAGATCCCCTGGAGAAGGAAATGGCTACCCACTCCAGTATTCCTCCCTGGAGAATTCTTTGGACAGAAAAGCCTGGTGGGCTACAGTCCATGGGGTTGCAAAGAGTAGGACAGGACTGAGCAACTAACATTTTCACTTTTTATTCACTTTCATAAATTCTAATTTATTTCAAGCCAGAGATTCATTTGAAGTCCTAGGACATCTTTGAAGGTCCTTCACATGGGTTCTTCGTTTTCTAGCTCCCTTTATGCCAGGATGTGGGGAGTGCTATCATCTTCTGCTCTTCCTCTTAGAGACAGAAAGAAATAGCTAATTCTGACCTATACCCTGGACCCTGTTTTATTTGTTTTAAATCTGAAAGAAAAGCCTCATCAAGCTGCCTGGTAACTGACCACTGAAAGACTATTCAATTACTGAGCTCTTACCTCCACATCATGAACTCCTTGTTGCCAAATTCAGACTAAAATTGAAGAAAGTAAGGAAAACCACTACACCATTCAGGTATGATCTAAATCAAATCCCTTATGATTATACAGTGCAGGTGACAAATAGAGTCATAGGATTAGGTCTGATAGACAGAGTGCCTGAAGAACTATGGACGGAGGTTCGTGACATTGTATAGGAGATAGTGATCAAGACCATCTTCAGGAAAAAGAAATGCAAAAAGGCAAAATGGCTGTCTGAGAGGGCTTACAAATAGCTGAGAAAAGAGGAGGAGCAAAAGGCAAAGGAGAAAAGGAAAGATATACCCATTTAAATGCACAGTTCCAAAGAATAGCAAGGAGAGATCAGAAGGCCTTCCTCAGTGATCAGTGCAAAGAAACAGAAGAAAGCAACAGAATGGGAAAGACTAGAGATCTCTTCAAGAAAATTAGAGATATGAAGGGAACACTTCATGCAAAGGTGGGTTCAATAAAGGACAGACATGGAATGGACCTAACAGAAGCAGAAGATATTAAGAAGAGGTGGCAAGAACACACAGAACTATATGAAAAGGATCTTCATGACCCAGATAACCACGATGGTGTGATCACTCATCTAGAGCCAGACATCCTGGAATGCAAAGTCAAGTGGACCTTAGGAAGCATCACTACAAACAAAGCTAATGGAGTGATGGAATTCCAATTGAGCTATTTCAAATCCTAAAAGATGATGCTGTGAAAGTGCTGCACTCATTATGGCAACAAATTTGGAAAACTCAGCAGTGGCCACAGGACTGGAAAATGTCAGTTTTCATTCCAATCCCAAAGAAAGGCAATGCCAAACAATGTGGAAACTACCGCACAATTGCACCTATCTCACACGCTAGCAAAGTACTGCTCAAAGTTCTCCAAGCCACGATTCAACAGTATGTGAACCGTGAACTTCCAAATGTTCAAGCTGGATTTAGAAAAGGCATAGAATCCAGAGATCAAATTGCCAACATCCGCTGGATCATCGAAAAAGCAAGAGAGTTCCAGAAAAACATCTACTTCTGCTTTATTGACTATGTCAAAGCCTTTAACTGTGTGGATCACAACAAATTGTGAAAAACTCTTAAAGAGATGGGAATACCAGACCACTGACCTGCCTCCTGAGAAATCTGTATGCAGGACAAGAAGCAACAGTTAGAACTGGACATGGAACAACAGACTGGTTCCAAATAGGTAAAGGAGTACATCAAGGCTGTATATTGTCACCCTGCTTAATTAACTTATATGCAGAGAACATTGTGAGAAACGCTGGGCTGGATGAAGCACAAGCTGGAATCAAGATTGCCGGGAGAAAGATCAATAACCTCAGATATGCAGATGACACCACCCTTATGGCAGAAAGTGAAGAACTAAAGAGCCTCTTGATGAAAGTAAAAGAGGAGAGTGAAAAAGCTGGCTTAAAGCTCAACATTCAGGAAACTAAGATCATGGCATCTAGTCCCATCACTTCATGGCAAATAGATGGGGAAACAGCAGAAACAGTGACAGACTTATTTTGGGGAACTCCAAAATCACTGCAGATGGTGACTGTAGCCATGAAATTAAAAGACACTTGCTCCTCGGAAGAAAAGTTATGGCCAACCTAGACAGCACATTAAAAAGCAGAGACATGGTTTTTCCAGTCATCATGTATGGATGTGAGAGTTGGACTATAAAGAAAGCTGAGCGCTGAAGAATTGATGCTTTTGAACTGTGGTATTGGAGAAGACTCCTGAGAGTCCCTTGGGCTGCAAGGAGATCCAACCAGTCCATCCTAAAGGAAATCAGTCCTGAATATTCATTGGAAGGAGTGATGTTGAAGCCGAAACTCCAATCCTTTGGCCACCTGATGCGAAGAGCTGACTGATTTGAAAAGACACTGATGCTAGGGAAGATTGAAGGTGGGAGAAGGGGATGACAGAGGACGAGATGGTTGGATGGCATCACCAACTCAATGGACGTGAGTTTGAGTAGACTCTGAGAGATGGTGATGGATAGGGAGGCCTGGTGTGCTGCAGTCCATGGGGTCGCAAAGAGTCGGACATGACTGAGCGACTTAACTGAACGGAAGGTGATAGAAGATTATAAAATGTATCAATATTGGTATTTGAAACTTGCAGCAGATATTTATATGGTGTGATATAGAGTAGATTAACTTCTCCCTAGCTGGTGTTCTTGTAATGTTTTCATACCCTTGCAGTACTGCAGCTAACATCTTTAAAAATGAGCGTCAGGGCAATTAACAAGAGCTCATGACTTCACTGGCTCAGCTGGTAAAGAATCCGCTTGCAATGTGGGAGACCTGGGTTCGACCCCTGGGCTGGGAAGATTCCCTGGAGAAGAGAAAGGCTATCCACTCCAGTATTCTCATGGCCCTGGAGCAGAGTCCATGGGCTCACACTGAGTCAGACACGACTGAGCGACTTTCACTTTCATTCCTCCACTAGGAATAGCTGGTACTGGCCTACAGTATCTAATAAGATCTGTTGAATCTAGCAAAAAATAATGTTCAAAGAGTTGCCTGAGCTGAAATTTCTTTTTAAAAATCAGAAGGTTACTGAATTAAGATCCTAAGTGTACATGTATGAAGTAGAACACCCAGCATTAAATGGACCAGATCCCCATCTTAATCACTTTCAACTAGATTATCTAAGTGTCTGAAATCACTCTTAGAGTAGTTAAATAGGGTACTAAGAGTCAATATTCTGCCCTGCATATATTCTAGAAAGTCCAATTTATTACATTAAGAGTCTTATATTTGTAATTTAATAGCACACCTAAACATTTTAAAAAATTCAACTTTTGAAAAAAATAAGCATGTATTTTTTTTAAATATAAAGTTAGAAACAGGCTTTTGAGAAGGAAAAAAAAAAAAAAACCAAAGTATTTCCAAGTACAGTAATAACAAGTAGAATATTTACCTGACTAGACTAGGTTAATGTTCATACAAATCTGTAAAGTAGAACAAGACCCTTAAAGATGATTTGTATAAAACTATGAAGGTAAATATATACACATGAGCAAGTTTATCATCATTATAAAAATGCTACTAGACTGAATATGAGGGCATGGCCACATCTGTCATATTTATTGCTGAATTCCCAGCACCCAACACATTGTCCAGCACCTAACAGGCACTAAGAAAATACTTAAGGATGAATCACTGGAAGCTACATGACCATTTGGCAAGAATACTATATACAAAGTAATTTAATCATCACAAAGAAGGTTGGAATTTGACCAGGAAACCTTTAAGGTCCTTTCCAAACCCTAAGATTACATGACATTTTTATCATTATCCAAGTCATGATTTTAAATGATGGTCACATTCTATTATAGCAAGAGCCTTTAGAGAGATGCTTACAAATAACTAGAGGATGATTCATAACCCACCAGTCAGTCAGCCTATAAAAATCACAGTCAAGCAGGAAAAAAGAAAAAAGGATAAAAGACAATCACTCAACATTACTGATTCTAAAGGACAAATTAAAGATATATATTGGTACATTTAAAATAGATAACCAACAAGGACCTACTGCAAATTCAAACAAAAAAAGTACACAGAATCATTTTTCCCTTAGAAGCCTCAATTTGGAAAGTCCTGTATTAATTAAGCAATTGCTCAGTTACAGAACTGATTTAGAAATACATTAGATTTTTTTTTACTTGTACTTGACTCGCTTTAATGACAAATTGCAAATGTGTGATACATCTCTGAATTCTTTGCCCTTGTATGAAATACAAATATTTTAAAAATACTGTTATCATATACAAATGGATTACATGCTAAATGTGTAGCCTATTTGATTACAGAAAGTCATAACCACAGTAATGTAGAACTCACCTATCTGAATAATTTTTGGCTACTGTAAGACAAGAAACTAACATTCATCACTACTTCATAATATAAAAAATATTTTCCTTAATAAGCTGGTACAGTTGAAGTATGTATTTACAATTTGTTTTGTAATATCAAAAATATGCCAAATTCTAAAAGCTATTTAACCTAGCTTATTTTTATTTGCTTTGCTTAGACTATATGGCAAGCAGCAACAGGTAACTGGTTGCCTTGGTTACTTACAAACAAATGGACCACATTGCTCCTGTCAATGCTTTAGTACTTGTCACTTCTCATGTACTACACAATTTAATTATTCACTATAGTTAGTGCTGGCCCATTCTCTACTATAAATTAAAGTTTTAAGAAGACAAGGACTTTATCTGGTTCACTGCTATATCATCAACACCCACCTCCATGACTAACACAAAGTAAGTGCTCTATAAATATGTTAAATGAATGAACCAGCATTAAACTGTAGCCAAAGTTTCAAAATGGCTATAAATTTTAAAGCAAAATTCTGGACAAATGAGCAAACTATAAAAAAAGCTGTATTTTTCATAAGTACTAACAAGCTAGCACTTTAATAATCTTTATTTTTAAAATCACCAGATAAGATCCAATAATTCCACTCCCAGGTATATACCCAAAGAAAACCAAAGCATTAATTCAAAAAGATAGATGCACTCCTATGTTCATAGTAGCATCATTTTAAATTGCCAAGACACAGAGACAACCAAAGTGTCCATCAAAAGATGAATGGATAAAGAAGTTGTGGAAATGTGGAAATACATACATTGTATAGTATATATCATGGGATACTAATCAGCCATTAAAAAGAATGAAATTTTGTCTTTGCAACAACATGGATGGACTTGGAGGGCGTTATATTTAACGAAATAAGTCAGAGAAAGACAAATATTGTAAGGTATCACATGTGAAGTCTAAAAAATAAAACAAACCAGCGAATATTACAAAATATACAACAACAACAAAAAACAGACCAGTGGTTACCAGTGGGGAGCGAAAGAGGCGCAATATTAGGGTATGAAATTAAGAGGTACAAAGGTACACAGATTAAGAGGTACATAATAATATATAATATAAATTAGCTACAAGAATATATTGTTCAGCACAGAGAATAGGGCCAATATTTTAATAACTATAAATGGAGTATAATCTTTAAAAACTGCAAATCACTATGCTGTGTACCTGAAACTTTAATCAATTATAACTTTTTAAAAAAAAATTTTTTTTTATTTAATACAATAAAAGTAAAAATCACCAGAGATCAAAGACCTTGCCCTTAAAGTATTTAGGAAACAATTCTTCACTTTCAGTAACAGCAGCACACCACTCTACTTAAGGTTATCACTGTCACCCAGTACTGATAAATCTATCTGCAGGGTAGCAATGAAGATGCAGACACAGAGAACAGACTTAGGACATGGGGGCAGATGGCATGGGGATAGAGGAAGGAGAGGGTGGGACAAATGGAGAGAGTAACATGGAAACATATACACTACCATATGTAAAAACAGACAGCCAATGTGAATTTGCTGTTTGGCTCAGGGAACTCAAACCAGGGCTCTGTAACAACCTAGAGGGGGGTGGAAAGGGGTGGGAGGTGGGAGGGAGGTTCAAGAGGGAGGGGACATAAGTGTACCTATGACCAATTCATGCTCATGTATGGCAGAAACCAACACAATATGTAAAGCAATTATCCTCTGATTAAAAAGACTAGTCTACTACAGTTTCCCCAACCTACATGTATATGACTTAAGTCCACAAATTTGCTTTATTTAAAAAATAAATAAATAAATAAATTTTTTAAAAAAAGTCACTGTCACCAAGAGGCAACAGACTGTTCTGTGAGATTAAATTACAGGTATTACCTAGGTAGAACAATATTAAGATAAGTAAATATTTATGTGAAATTGGAATACATCTTCTAGAAATTTTAAAGAGGCCACATTCAGTTTAAAAGAATTTCTAGTTGATGGAATAAGTAGAAAAAAGTATTTATAAGCAGGGAGGTCTCCTGTGGCTCTTTTCGACTCAGAAAACGTCTCTTCCACTTCTCTGGCCTATCAGAGTAACACTTAACCCAAAGGGAAGGTTCCACCCCATCTTGTGTATTAGCACTCAGAAGTATCAGGAAAAGCAGTCACTGCCTTAAGAACCCAGTCAACAAGGGGAACCACAGTCAACCCACAAATTGATAGCACATCTCATTTAAGTTTTACAGCAATTTATTCCTGTTTCCAAAGTAAGTACACAGTACTGAACTGGAAAAATATACTGATGATCTTACTACCTTTACTGAGATCTTTCAGTCAGTTATGAACCCAACAGTAGAATCTAACTTTTTCATTAGAATATTAAAGCTGTCATATTTGAAGGTTATTCTGAGTTCACCTATACTATGTGTGTTTCTGGTAAACATGGTCCATCTTTGGAAGAAATAAAAGCTGCCAACTCCTTCATTACCAAAGATTTGTATCATTAGACCCTTCTGATTTTAATGTTTTAACATTAACACTTTTTTATTCACTTCTTCCCAATGCCAGCTAAACCTTTCTAATTAGAATAAGACTTATTTGTTAATTTTTATTTTTAGAAAAAAGAGAAAAAAAACTTAAAAAAAATCAGCTTACCTCATCTAACCCAAGAATATTTTATGTTAGTTTTAGAAAAGCTTTAGCAGAGAATCAAAAGACCAAGGGCTTTATTATCATCTCAACCTATGTATAGCCTAAGTAGCTATATGACCTAGATTTCAATATCTAATTTTTAGCATGAATGGAGATGAATTTCAGCACTTAAAATAAATCTAACTTACCTAAATCTGTCACTTTTCTCTTTAGTTTTCCAAATCTTGAATTTATACAAATTCTTCCAAATTGTCTAAATTTCAGAAACTTATACAACTTCCACATATATTTCAGATTCTGGATACTTCCTGGTCTAACTTAAAGTATCTTAAACGAGCCAGAAGTAGCTATTTAGAAATAAACTTAACTAAGGATTGATTATCTTTATGATTAACTTACAAAATATTGACCCTATTTTATCTTCTATTATATTTAAGGATATGTCAGAAATCATTCTACCATCCTTTATGGACACATTTCAGCAGAATGCAATAGTAAACTACTGCTGGCATAGTACAAAATAGAAACGCTGCCAAGTAAGATATGTATGTAATATATAATTTCAAGGCATTTCTTGAAAGTAGGGAAAGGCTATTTCCTTCTTGAAGGTAAGGAAAGATAAAATTTGTAGTAACAGATCCAGCCATACATACATCACTGACAGATTTACAGTTGATCAATAAATTTTTAGTTCTCAAAGATTAAAAACTCTTCTTCAATAAATATATGTATTTGTGTTTGTCAACTTAGTAACTCCACCTAAAATTTTGTATATCGGGGATATTAGTGACTTTTTATAGACACATAAGTACCACTAGAGGCCACCAGAAGCATTTTTAAATGCTTTTTAAAACTGACATGTTTGTTGTTTCAAGGGTTTTGAAGTACTCTAAAAAAACTTATAAGGAAAATGACTATATTCATAACAGGGAAAATTCCACATGAATACTCAAAGCACAATACAAACTCAAGAAAAAAGATGTGAATGTAACAGCATGTCTGGACCACCAAAGAACTTGATTAGAAAAAGAACTGATGTGTGAGGGGATGGATAATATGAAAATATAATTCCTTACTATACCATTGAAAATAGATTATGTAACTTAGAGAATTGGTGTTCTCTCTCTAAATAGCTGTTGCTTTTTATAATCAAATTATATATAGGTATATATACTGATACAGACATATAAATAAAATCCCAGAATTCAGTATTCTTTGCTCTATATCACAAAATCTTCTACATATAACAATGTTTTTACATCTAAAGTTGGCTATCATCTATAGCAATTAAATTTTGATAAACAAGTTCTATTTGCAAAAACCACCCCACAGACTTGAATATATCCAAACTTCTGGCTTGACAAGAAAATCTGGCTCAGCAGAACAGATAACATCTGAGAAAACTTTGCTTTGAGATCCTAGGTGAATTGTTTCTAGAATCTCCCCTCTTTTCTCCCAGTCTCCTCCTCCTCACTAAAGGGAAACAGCAAAAAATAGAAGGCCCAAGTGGCATCCAGAGATTCTGTAGATCCAATTGAAACCTATGAAACAAAACAGGACTTATTATCTGACTACCCACCTTTTCTGCATAGTGATACACTATTTTTCAAGGGTTTTCAAGTATTCCAGAGAAACTTTATTAAAGTTGCTGCTTAACTAAAGGTTTGCAAAGATGCTGTCCTAAATTTTCTTTTAAAAACCTTTACAGTTTTAGCTTTTACATTCAGCCAATGATCTACTTCAAATTAATTTTTCTATACGGTGTGAGGCAGGGTCAAAGCTATTTTTTTCCAAATGGACATTCAATTGTTTCAGTACCATTTGTTGGAAATCCCACCTTTCCACAACTGAATTACCTTAGCAACTCTATTGAATATCTGTTTAGCATAATGTGGGGATTTGCTTCTAGACTGTAGCATGGATCTACATGTCTATCTTTAAGCCAATACCACACTGTCTTGAATACTGAGGTCTACAGTATGTCTTGAAACCAGGTAATGCAAGTCCTCCAATTTTGTTCTTTCTTCTCTAAATTGCTTTGGCTATTTGCCATACAATGTATCAGAGATTAATTCATGTCACTGAATAAACCTCTATCTCATATTTTTCTAAAATTTTTTAATAGTAGTTAGGTATACATAACATTTATCATCTTAACCATTTTTAAATGTGCAGTTCATTAGTGTTAAGTACACTCATATTGTCTTGCAATCAATCTTCAGAACACTTTTCATTTTGCCAAACTGAAAATCTATACTCTTAAAACATTTCCCCATTCTTGCCTCCCCACCCATGGTAATCACCATTCTACCTTCTTTATGAATTTGACTACTCTAGGTACTTTACTTTGTGACTGGCCTATTTCACCTTGGCTAAGTCCTCAAGATGCATTCAAGTTGTAGTACATGTCAAAATTTCCTATATGTTTAAGGCTGAATAATATTTCATTGTATGTACATAACACATTTTGTTTATCCATTTATCTGTCAATGGATATTTGGGTTGCTTTTGGCTATGGTGAATAATGCCACTATGAACATGTGTGTACAAAAATCTATTTGAGTCCCTGCTTTCAGTTCTTTGGGGTATATAACCAGAAGTGAAATTGCTGGGTCACATAGTAAGTCTGTTCTGAATTTTTTCAGGAACTGCCATATCATTTTCCACAGCAGCTGTACCATTCTACATACCCACCAACAGTGCACAAGAGCTGTAATTCTCCACCACTTTGCCAACTCTTGTTATTTTCTATTATGCTTTTTTATATTAGTCGTCATTTAATAGGTGTGAAGTAGCATCTCATTTTCACTTTGATTTGCATTTCCCTAATAATTAGTGACCTTAGCATCTATTCAGGTGCTTGTTAGCCATTTGCATATCTTCTGTCTCATACTTTTTAACAGTTGCACTATATTCTGATGAATGACTGTAGCACTACTAATTCAATCAGTCACTTACTGACAGACATTTAGGTAGTTTCCAATTTTTGCCATGAATAACTTTACACATGTATATGCATATGTATAAGCAACCAAAAAATCAATTTGTTCAGGATACTGCTACTGCTAAGTCACTTCAGTTGTGTCCGACTCTGTGTGACCCCATCCCTGGGATTCTCCAGGCAAGAACACTGGAGTGGGTTGCCATTTCCTTCTCCAATGCATAAAAGTGAAAAGTGTGAAAAGTGAAAGTGAAGTCACTCAGTCATGTCCCACTCTTCGTGACCCCATGGACTGCAGCCTACCAGGCTCCTCCATCTATGGGATTTTCCAGGCAAGAGTACTGGAGTGGGGTGCCACTGCCTTCTCCGTTGTTCAGGATAGATTCAGTTTATGCAAGTTTTCCAAATCACTACCTTTCACTCTCAAAGTATCCTGGTTTGAATAATACATATGACTTATCCAAGTGTCAGTTCCACCATAGCACAAACTGCTACAAGTGAAATTAGGCAAGAACTATCTTTGCTTAAACCTTCCAGGCTATTTGTTACCAGAACTCACACAACATTAGAAGCCCGGTATTAAAAAGAGATACCAAACTGGCTTAGCTCTGTCTGAGACATGTAGGCAACACACTTAGATTATAGGAATTGCAGAAAACAACAATCAAAGGCATGACTAGAATTCAAGTATAACAGACTGACAGAATAGTGATGCCATCACTTCCAAGAGAAAACAAGATACCAAAAAAATGAAAACTGAGTATTACAGAAAGTCTGTAGTAAGGAAGCCACAACAACAAAATAAAACAAAAATGAGGAAAATGCAAGAGAATTAATTGAAATTAAGAGAAAACTAGCATGATGGAGATGGCTGTATTTTTCCTGATGCCAAATACGTGTGTTTTCCCCAACACCAACTGGGTGGCCAACAATTCAATTATGACACTAACTTCACAGAGTGAGTACAGATCCCACAGTCAAGGGGTCAGGCCTCAGCCAACAGACCATCCTCAGCTTCAGATGCCAGCTGCAAAAGGATGTCCAAATTATCCACATTTCTGCCTGCAGACTACAAATTCAGGGGCTCATATCACTGTCCCCCCCAGGTTCAATAATTCCTTAGAACAGCTCACTGAACTCAGGAAAACACTTTATCTATACTAACCAGTTTACTGTAAAGGCTACAACTCAAAAAGAGCCAAATAGAAGAGATCTGTATCGGGATGGGGAATACGTGTAACTCTATGGCTGATTCATATCAATGTATGACAAAGCCCACTGAAATGTTGTGAAGTAATTAGCCTCCAACTAATAAAAAATTAAAAAATAAATAAAAGAAAAAAAAAAAAAAAAGAAGAGATCTGTAAGTCAAGGTATGGAGGGAGGGCAAAACACAGAGCCTCCATGCCTTCTCCAAGCACACCGCCTTCCCAGCACAGCAATGTGTTTACCGACTCGGAAGACATCTATGTACCTTCGCTCAGGGGTTTCCATGGGAGTTTCACTGCATAGGCATGACTGTATGTTTCATTAGGGAGCTCACTGGCCACTGATGATTGAACTCCATCTCCAGCCCCTCTTCCTCCCCAGCGTGCCTGAAATTTCCAATGCTCTAATCACATGGTTGGTTACTCTGGCACACCAGCCCCCTTCCTGAAGCTATCTGGGGTTCCTGAAACCCACAAGCCATCTTATTAGCATACAAAAGACAGTAAATTCCAAAGATTTCAGGCACTTTATGTCAGGAACTGAGCCAAAGTATTTTTTATTCTACCACAAAGACTGAATTAGTGATATCAAAAAATAAAATTGTCAAAGAGAATTAGAATAAGGGAAAGATCTCTGAATTACAACAAGAACACTGTGGCAGAGGAAAAGCAGTTGTTCACTAAATCTGTTTCCCTTTTCTCCTAGGCACACATCTAGGCTTTATTTGCCAAACTCCCCTTACAGTTAACTGTGATTAAATGACTGATTTCTGAAGAATGGAAGAGAAGTGATATATACAGACTTCGGGGCTTCCCCAGTGGCTTAGTGGTAAAAAATCCTCCTGAACGCAAGTGATCCATGTTTGATCCCTGGGTCAGGAAGATCCCCTGAAGGAGGGAGCAGTAACTCACTCCAGTCTTCTTGCCTGGAGAATCCCATGGACAGAGGAGGGCTACAGTCCACAGGGTCACAAAAAGTTGAACACGACTGAAGCGACTGAGCAAACACACATACAGCCTCCCAGACCTTCCCCATAAAATCCACCTTTACTATCCTCCATGTTTTCTCTTACTACTCTGCCAACTGAATGGTGATGCTCAAGATGACACTTTTAAGATACCAAACCACACTCTTGTCTACCCTACTGCCAATCAAGTATGTGATCATGCAAGTATGAAGAAAAAAAGCTTATCTCATTCTAGCTCCTAAGACTTCAAGGTTTACCTATTATAACATCAAGCATTACCTTAATGAATTCAGAAAATATTAACAAACTTCAACTTTGCAATTTTGAAATGGAGAGGACATAACTATACTTCAGAATAAGCCCGTGAGTTGGGTGTAAGAGATGAGAGTGAATAGCGAGAAATCAGATTATAGTTTATTAACATATTAATAGACTACTTGATAACAGTCTTATAGGAAAAGTAATACTATCACAAAGGTAAATTAACTCTGCTTAAGGTTTTAAAGTTCAGATTCCATATTCCTTCCAAGTACCACATTTCTTACAGAAATGGAGATGGCAAATGAAGAAGAATCATTTGAAACATTTCATAATAAAGAAGAAATATGATAATAGCTAGAGATATGGTCAGGAAAAGGCTTTTTTAAGTTAATACTTGGGATCAATGAAAAATGAAGACCAGAATGAGGAACTGGAAGTTAAAAAGTACAGAACAACCCATAGTGGTTATATGACAATTACATAAGAGACGAACAGCAGGATTCTGTGTGGTAATGGAGCCAGGCTGTTTGCAAACAACATAAATCTGTAATAGGTTAGGCTTGTGTACTATAGTTCTACATCTTCCTCAGAAAGTTCTCTATGGCGTCAAAGCTTTAGGTATAACAGAACACCAGCATGGCAATAAAACTTTTCCTGAGGTGGTTCTGAGATCAGACCAAGGAGACTGGGTAGATGAAAGATTCTCTAGCACAACAGAGACTACTAATCCTCAGTGTCAGTCACTAAGTCATGTCCAACTCTTTGCGACCTCATGGACTATAGACCTCCAGGCTCCTCTGTCCATGGGATTTCCCGGGCAAGCATACTGCAGCGGGGTTGCCATTTCCTTTTCTACCGGATCTTCCTGGACCCAGGGATCAAACTCGTGTCTCCTGCGTTGCAGACAGATTCTTTACCGACTGAGCTACCATAGGTATCTTCTATAATTATATATTTTAATTTTTAGTGTCTTTTTGTATTTGTCAAATCCTCTGGCTGGGAAAGTATTCTGCTTTCTTTACTCTAATTACTTATACATCTCATTTTTTTATACTCACATGCAGGACAACATTTTCACCTATTATATTTAATCCTCTTATATGAAGGACCCATAACTCCAGCCTTTTAAAATACTTGTGAAAACTGATTCTGTCATTCAATATGTTCATTACTTTTCTCATTCTCCTTTCACGCATATTCCTCTACAAAGAGAGGAGAAATTCTCTTTCATCCTTTCTACATTCAGTCCCCTGACCAAACATACTTATATCTAGGTTAGATGGACAGCTACAAGCCCATTTGCAGTATTCAATGCATTCTAAACAGCTTAAAGAATTAAAATATTACATGACACTTATACTTATTTCTCTGCCTTCAAATAACATCCTATACTAAGACTACTTCTCCTAAATTACAACTACAGAATGTTGAATACAAAGTATTTTTCATCTCTTCTCCCTAATCTATATTTAAAACTATAGAAAACTGGATTCATACTGGTAGTCAAATCACTAGTTTATAACTTAAACAATTGAACTAATATCTTAAGAACCTCAAGTTTAGAAATTCTAACAAAACATTTAATCCTCTTTTACCCAAGCCACAACGCTTTTTAATCACAGTACTTTAGTCTTCTAAAAAACAAATCAGAAAGATCTACAGTATAGGCATTCCCTAGTGAAGATTGTGACACATTTTTTGAATATGAATATAAAAAAAAAATTCACTTCTGAGACAGGCATCTTTAAAAAGAGTTGGTGCCTAAAACAATACTATTTGTTGATGCCCAAAATGAAGCCAATACAAACATTGCTTCCCATAATCAGAAATAGATTGTTAGCCATAGAATGCCTCTGCAAAACAATTCTTAAATTTTCTTTGAAATAGTCACTAAAATTGACTGAAACTTTATTTATATGACTGTCTGTGGTTTCCATGTATGCCTAAAAGGTACGAGAAAAAGATAAAAATATCCTAGAATTGGAAAAGCAGTCATTATGTTTGGTTTAGCTTATTTTCATATTTTTATTTTTAAAAACCATCCAAATTAAAGTTCAGCACGTCTCAATAGAAGAAAAGAAAGAGAAGGCAATTTTTTACACTAAAGCTTTAGAAAGACTAAATTCAGCATCCTCTGAATTAAATTTGGGATTTGACTTATTAGTGAATGAATGTCTAAAATCCTTTACCTCAAGTCATAAAGTTTAGTCTTCAGGCTGAACACAATGCCTTTCAATTAGAATCTGAATACATGAAATACCTGCTGTGTGGGCAGGAAAGATGACAAGAGAAAATAATTTCAATATAATACTATGTTCTGAACCCAGGTTTATCCTCAAATAAAATAAATAAATGAAACTGGCTACTAATAACACAGCATTGTTTTAGCACAGCATTCTGTTAAGATTTCTGAACCTCAGTTCTACCAAATTATAGAATCCTGTTTTCAGATCCTGCATTTAAATGCTAACCATAGTTTAAAGTATCACTCTCAGAATATTCTCAAAAATTTGCCTGAGACTGAGAGTTAAAAGACCTGGGTTTGAATCCTAGTTCTGCTGCATCTCAGCTGTTAGACCTTAACGAAACTGTTTAAACTTCCTAATCCTCAATATACCTACCTGTAAATTAGATATACTAATACTATCTCTAATCATCTAATTTGTCAATTCATCATATTCTGTCAATAGTATACAACTGCTAGATATTACCATTAACATTACATGCTAAAGAATTGCTCCACTATCACCATCTTGGAGGGGCTAAGATTTTGTCTTTTTATGTAAATGATCAGAAAAGGGTTACTACAACCCTGGAATCAACAAACCACTTAGAAACTGAACCAGAAAAAAAAAAAAGAAACAAACTGAACCAGACCATCTTCAATTCCACTAAAACTTTATCAGGTCCATCTCTGGTCTTAAAGCTGCAGGAGTTGCTCTAGATTACACAGCGTATCACAGTTTTCAAGTTATTGCTGTTAATATGCAGAATAGTTGCACATTTCTAACATACAAGGTATCGTGTGTGTGTGTGTGTGTGTGTGTGTGTGTGCTCAGTCACTAAGTTGTATCCAACTTTTTGTGACCCCCATGGACAGCCATAAATAGTAAGACAACAAAAATGTAACAGTTAACAATTTTGTACGTTTTAAAATGGGTTTGATAGATAATATAAACAAATTTATTCTGTACCTGACAAAGCACAATAGATATTAGGAAATGGGAATTGCTATCAATTATGAAAAAATTTAAAAGAAGGAGAAAGTTCCCAATGTAATCCAGCAAGATAAATAATCCTTCAATATTAATCTAGCCCCAAATATTCTGAAATGCTTCATGAAGAATCACCCAACATATTCATCTAGGAAAATCTTAGGTGAGGAAAAGTTATGCTACTTTTTAACATCTCAGTTTCACCAATCCAGTATGATTCTACTTATTACTGGGGAGACCCTGACAGCACCCGAACACAGGACTGTCTTTCCCACAAAGAAAAAATATCCATTTACTTAGTAATAAAGTCAACACATTAGACCTGATAGACAGAGTGCCTGAAGAACTATGAAGAAGTTCATAACATTGTACAGGAGGTTGGGATCAAGACCATCCCCAAGAAAAAGAAACGCAAAAAGGCAAAATGGTTGTCACAAATAGCTGTGAAAAGAACAGAAGCCAAAGGCAAAGGAGAAAAGGAAAGGTATACCCATTTAAATGCAGAGTTCCAAAGAATAGCAAAGAGAGACAAGAAAGCCTTCCTCAATAATCACTGCAAAGAAATAGAGGAAAACAATAGAATGGGAAAGACTAGAAACTCTTCAAGAAAATCAGAGATTCAAGGGAACATTTCATGCAAAGATGGGCACAATGAAAGACAGAAATGGTATGGACCAAGCTTGCTCCTTGGAAGAAAAGTTATGACCAACCTAGACAGCGTATTAAAAAGCAGAGACATTACTTTGCCAACGGAGGTCCGTCTAGTCAAAGCTATGATTTTTCTAGTAGTCATGTACGGATGTGAGAGTTGGACTATAAAGAAAGCTGAGCACTGAAGAATTGATGCTTCTGAACTGTGATGTTGGAGAAAACTCTTGAGTGTCCCTTGGACTGCAAGGAGATCCAGACAGTTCATCCTAAAGGAAATCAGTCCTGAATATTCATTAGAAGGACTGATGCTAAAGCTGAAACTACAATATCTTGACCCCTTGACATGAAGAACTGACTCATTTGAAAAGACCCTGATGTTGGGAAAGATTGAAGGCAGGAAGAGAAGGGGACGACGGAGGATGAGATGGTTGGATGGCATCACTGACTCAATGGACATGAGTTTGAGTAAACTCCAGGAGTTGATGATGGACAGGGAGACCTGGCCTGCTGCAGCCCACGGGGTTGCAAAGAGTCAGACACGACTGAGTGACTGAACTCAACTCAACTGAAAATCAACATGTCTCTCCATCACTACTAGAGAGACATCAGAGGCATCACAGTATCTATGCCTTAACTTTTGAAATACAAAAAATACTCCTTCTCAGTCATAGCTAAATAAACTACAGTCAAATCATGATCTCTCTCTAACCCAATAACGTCTGTTGTCCTTGAAATTTATGAAGGTGGTTCACTGTTCATACTGTCAAACTGATGTAATTTATAACCATCCGCACATTTATGTGAGGAGAGGTAGGAACACACAAAAGTTCTAAAAGGCCTTGAGTACCAAAATGTTCCCCTTTCAATCATTACTAAAAAGGACAGTGAAACAGTTTAAAAACTTTAATAGTATAAATGCCAGTTATCCACACTGTAAGACCAATTACTAGTATTTGCAGAGATGTGGAAGAGAAGAAAAAGGAATACAAGGGGGCTCTTTAAAAACCTACTTTTCTCCTCCATGTGGTAACGTTTATCTTACCCAGAATACTTCATTTCTGACACTCTCAGTCACCCAATGTGTGGGATTTTTTCCCCCAAAACAAGCAATTATCACAACATCTGCTGGGTGTCCTATAATTTAACTGATTAAGGTTGAGGGCTCAGTCCCATGAGACCAACACCCCTCCGCCCACAACCTGAGATGCCAACTGCAAGTAGGTCCCCAGGTTACCTACAACTTCTGTATGACTTGGCTACAAATCAGAGGTTCCCATGACTTCAACCTCTTTGGATTCAATTAATTTGCTCAAGTGGCTCACTTAAAAAACATTTTACTTACAATCAGTTTATTAAAGAATATGATAAGGAATACAGATGAACAACAGATGAAGAGATACACAGAGGGAAGCCTGGGAAGGTCCCAAGCACAGGAGCTTCTCTCTCTGTGCAGCTGGGGTGCATCACTCTCCCAGTAGGTGGATGTTTGAACAACCTGGAAGTTCTCTGAATCCCATACTTTTGGGAATTTTATGGTGGCTTCATCACGTAGGCATGATCAATCATTAACTAAACTGTCAGAGAATAGCAGATAAAGGCTGAAAGTTCCAAGCTTCTAATCATGACTTGGTCCTTCTCCTCATCCAGGAATCATCCAGGAGTCCCCCAAGAGTCACCTCATCAGAACAAAACACTCCTCCCACCCAGGAAGTTACAAAGGTTTCAGGAACCCTGTGGTAGGAACCAGAGTCAAAGACCAAATATTAGAACAAAAGATGTCTCTAGTATTTTTTGACTTAGGAAATTACAAGGGTTTCAGAAGCTCTGTGCCAGGAACTAGCAGCAGAGACCACTTCGTTGTTCAGTTGCTCAGTCAAGTCCAACTCTTTGCAACCTCATAGACAGCAGTACACCAGGCTTCCTTGTCCTTCACTATCTCTTGGAGTTTGCTCACTCACATCCATTGAGTTGGTGATGCCACCCAACCATCTCATCTGCTGTCATCCCCTTCTCCCCATGTGCTCAATCTTTCCCAGCATCAGGGACTTTTCCAATGTATTGTCTATTACTTCACAGATTCTCATACTCTTCCCCCCCCCCTTTTTTTTTATTTTCCAAAAGCACTGGTTTTATTTATACAGAGTCCTAACCATTTCAGTGGCAGCAAGAGTGGGAGAAGTTCCTTTTTCAATCGAGGGGCCCCCAAAATGTTGGTCTGTTGTTACCAAACACACAGGCAAGTGGTGTCACGGATTTGGTAAACTAACTACAGCGTCTAGTCTCTCTCTGTTAGAGCAACAAGGTGAGTGTCAATCTCTGCTTCTGTAAGAATCCTGAATTTAGGATTTTCGACTGTAACTACTCCAACTTCTATTTCTGAAGGTTTGAAATCAATTGATAGAGCAGTAGACAGGCATGTAATCGCAGTTTCCACTGTCTGTTCAAAGGTCCAATCAAATTTCTTCTTTACTTTTTTTTCAAGGAAGCTGGTTGACTCAGTTTGTTTAACTCCTGCAGCAGTTGCTTTAAACCCACAATAGTAACCTGCAGGATCACACTTGTACACCTGAGGGCCTTGTTCTTCATCTATACCAATTAAAACCATCCAACAACCAAGAGGCCTCATTTCAGCATTCTGTGTAGACCTGAGAAATATCAGCAATTCTTTTACACAGCATGTCCACGGGAATTTCGTAACCATACGTGTATTTCCAATTAGCTGCCTCACAGTGTGCCCTCTGTACCTGGGATCTACTGTCAGCTGTCATTCCTGTCATCACACAGCCAATGTTTTCAGTTATCTTGAATAAGTGAGTCACTGTGCTGGAATCCAGTAATTTGTCAGGTACTTTCTTCTGTGTGACAATTACTGCACAGTCTTTCCCTCTGACAGCTACTGCTGTAAGGCCACCCTGGTTAATAGCCTTAAAAGCATATTCTACTTGGTAGAGCCATCCCTCGGGAGAAAAAATGGTAATGCATCAGTCAAAACCAGTGCTGGAAGCCCGGGACATGGTGCACCACTATTTCAGGCACAATCTCGGGCCTCCTGGCTCCTGCACCAGGCATAGAAGCCCCTCTTTCCCACCCTTTTAATGCCTAAACTCAAGATTTACCCGCTCTGTGGATTTATAGAACTCACAGCCTTCTTTACACAGCTGGGTTTAACATCAAAATTAAACATTTAGCAATGTATCTTCTATCCTCAGGGAGGCAGAAATGAACAGTCATTTGCTAGGATAAGAAAAATCAGAATTTTCAACATCAGTTTTATTACTAATAAATATTTCTGATACAGGCTAATAAAAGACTGAACAGTTCTTCCTCTGAGGTAGGAGTTGCAATATGTCAAACACAGAGCACCAATGACAACAATAATAACATTAACAAGCTACCTTATTTACTGAGAACTTTATGGAAGACACTGTTCTAAGCACTTTATTTGTATTTTTCTCATTTTATTTTTACATAACCCTATGAGATTAGTATTATCAGTGTCCTCATTTTATAGATGAAGACTCTCATTGCTCAAGAAATTAAGTAACTTGCTAGAAATCACACCATTCAGCTGGGATTTTCAACCCAAGCAGTCTTCTCTTCATTGTCATATTACACCAGATGTTCACTCAAAACAACTGGTTTGATAAATACTGCTTGTGTGTGTAAATATACATACAATATAGATGAACACACACACATATATACAAACACATATATACACACTCTCTGAACTTTATAGTCATATTGCAAAAATAGTTCAGTGACAGTCTTTTCAGTCTCTGATTTTGCCACTACAGATCCACCACCAGAGAGAATGTGTTAGTCATATAAATTATGCTCAACCATAAATTGCTTTAAAATGGTTGACAAAAATAAGGCAGTTAATAGCACTACTACAAAACAACATACAAATCCTGTAACTAGAAAGAGAGAATTCAGATTTTGACTTCAAGACCAAATCAAATCATGACTGATCTCTATTAAAACAACCTTTGGTTTTGTTTATCTATGTTTTTATTTAGTTTTCACTAAAACAACAACCTTGAAAAGAAATACAATAAATATTTGATTAGTGACACACACTATCACTAAAGATACTAGGCTAAGATTTTGATTATAAGAATCAGAGGAATTTTTCAGCTTCCAGGCACATAAAGATCATCTATTTCATCTTTAATATTAAAGAGAAATTTAAATGGGAAGAACAGCAAAACAGGTATTCCAGAACCAATGTAAGTCAAAGGTTTCTGTACTGGGGAGATTATTTTTAATAATGT
This sequence comes from Muntiacus reevesi, assembly GCF_963930625.1. NCBI lineage: Eukaryota > Metazoa > Chordata > Mammalia > Artiodactyla > Cervidae > Muntiacus > Muntiacus reevesi. The sequence goes on from NC_089257.1 coordinate 49,902,580, forward strand.
GTTACAGTTAAATCACCAAATAATTTAAAAGTAATTGCAACATAAATATAATCATAAATAAAACAAGAAAAGTATATTATAAAAGTACAGTAATACAACATCAACTTACCAATTCAATTCCCTGTGGAAAAGGTGTATCATCCCAGTCCTTCTGTGGAAATCTCTGGATTATTTTCCCCAGACCTGCTCCTGACCCTATTAATAAAATCAAAGTGCATTAAGTTACAGGTACTTAAAAATCTGAATACTCATTTTATTAATACTTAGTTCTAAATGAATACTTGTTGAATAAATTTACATACTGATTAAACATTTTCACATTTTAAAGTGTATAAAACTATCTTCTAAACACAATACTGAAATGATAGGTAATTCCCATCCTACAGTCTCTCAGAAGAGTAACACAAAAATACTAGGAAAAACAGGCATGTGAAGTCAAGTCTCCACATCATGGGAGTAACTACCCTTTATTTCCAATAAGGAAAGCCATCTTCTGCTCAGAATCTCAAGTTGATTTTAAAAGCTTTACCATACAGACAAAGTGATCTTAAATGACAAATGAAATGGCACTCTTAGCACTAAACTTCAGTTATGGATTATAAGCACTGTGCAGGGTTAAAGAAAGCTTTTTCAGAGTGTCCTGGAAATTCGACAATTGTCTAAACAGGGTTTCTCCACATCAGCACTACCGACATGCTGGGCCAGATAATACCTTGCTGGGTTTGAAGGCAGTGGGAGGAGAGCTATCCTGTGCATTATAGAGCATTATAGTATGTTTAGCAACATCCTTAGCTTTAACCCACTATAAGTTACTAACACCGCATCTAATACCACTAAGTTGTTACAACCAAAAATGTCTCCAAATCACTGCCAAATATGCTTGGGGTTGGGGGGAGGGCAAAAATGCCCCTGGTTGAAAACCACTTATCTATATCATTCACTTCAGTTCAGTTGCTCAGTCGTGTCTGACTCTTTGCGAGCTTGGGACAGCAGCACGCCAGGCTTCCTTGTCAATCATCAACTCCCGGAGCTTGATCAAACTCATGTCCATTGAGTCAGTGATGCCATCCAACCATCTCATCCTCTGTTGTCCCTTTCTCCTCCCACCTTCAATCTTTTCCAGCATCAGGGTCATTTCAAATGAGTCAGTTCTTCACATCAGGTGGCCAAAGGATTGGAGTTTCAGCTTCAACATCAGTCCTTCCAATGAACACCCAGGACTGATCTCCTTTAGGAATGGACTGGTTGGATCTCCTTGCAGTCCAAGGGACTCTCAAGAGTCTTCTCCAAACACCATGGTTCAAAAGCATCAATTCTTCGGCACTCAGCTTTCTTCATCATCCAACTCTCAGATCCATACGTGACTATTGGAAAAACCATAGCTTTGACTAAACAGAACTTTGTTGGCAAAGCAGAGACATCTGCTTTTTAATATGCTGTCTAGGTTGGTCATAACTTTTCTTCCAAGGAGCAAGCATCTTTTAATTTCATGGCTGCAGTCACCATCTGCAGTGATTTTGGAGCCCCCAAAAATAAAGTCTGTCACTGTTTCCATTGTTTCCCCATCTATTTGCCATGAAGTGATGGGACCAGATGCCATGATCTTAGTTTTCTGAATGTTGAGTTTTAAGTCAACTTTCCCACTCTCTTTCACTTTCATCAAGAGGCTCTTTAGTTCTTCACTTTCTGCCATAAGGGTGGTGTCATCTGTGTATCTGAGCTTATTAATATTTCTCCCAGCAATCTTGATTCCAGCTTGTGCTTCATCCAGCCTGGCATTTTGCATGCTATACTCTGCATGTAAGTTAAATAAACAGGGTGACAATATACAATCTTGACGTATTCCTTTCCCTATTTGAAACCAGACTGTTGTTCCATGTCCAATTCTAACTGTTGCTTCTTGACCTGCATACAGATTTCTCAGGAGGCAGATCAGTGGTCTGGTATTGCCATCTCTTTAAGGATTTTTCCACAGTTTGTTGTGATCTATGCAGTCAAAGGCTTTGGTGTAGTCAATAAAGCAGAAGTAGATGTTTTTCTGGAACTCTCTTGCTTTTTCAATGATCCAACAGATGTTGGCAATTGATCTCTGGTTCCTCTGCCTTTTTTTAATCCAGCTTGAACATCTGAAAGTTCACGGTTCACATACTGTTGAAACCTGGCTTGGAGAACTTTGAGCAGTACTTTGCTAGCATGTGAGATGGGTACAATTGTGCAGTAGTTTGCACATTCTTTAGCGTTGCCTTTCTTTGGGATGGGAATGAAACTGACCTTTCCCAGTCCTGTGGCCATCGCTGAGTTTTCCAAATTTGCTGCCATAATGAGTGTGGCACTTTCACAGCATCATCTTTTGGGATTTGAAATAGCTCAACTGGAATTCCATCACCTCCATTAGCTTTGTTTGTAGTGATGCTTCCTAAGGTTCACTTGACTTTGCATTCCAGGATGCCTGGCTCTAGGTGAGTGATCTTTCCATTGTGATTATCTGGGTCATGAAGATCTTTTTTGTACAGTTCTTCTGTGTATTCTTGCCAACTCTTCTTAATATCTTCTGCTTCTGTTAGGTCCATACCATTTCTGTCCTTTATTGAACCCATCTTTGCATGAAATGTTCCCTTGGTATCTCTAATTTTCTTGAAGAGATCTCTAGTCTTTCCCATTCTGTTGTTTTCTTCTATTTCTTTGCACTGATCACTGAGGAACGCTTTCTAATCTCTCCTTGCTATTTTTTGGAACTCTGCGTTCAAACGGTTCCTTTTCTCCTTTGCCTTTGGCTTCTCTTACATTCTCAGTTATTGTAAGGCCTCCTCAGCCATTTTGCCCTTTTGCATTTCTTTTTCTTGGAAATGGTTTTGATTACTGCTTCCTGTACAATGTCACGAACCTCTGTCCATAGTTCTTCAGGCACTCTGTCAGATCTAATCCCTTGACAGACAGAGTCTATATCATTACTCTGTTACTACTATTACAAAATTACCCTGTGACATTAAAGACCAGATTAATTCAAAATTGAACTTTGGGGATATAACCTGTGAGTAATTTGGGGCTAGAGAGTACATGCTAGGTCTAAATTGCTTTTTGCTGTACTTTTTAAAGAGCTTCCTGCACTTGCATATTCTACATGTTGTTCCCACTCACTCTGAAGTAAAAGCAACAGCATTCTGATTATTTGTGCATCTAACTTAAGGAAACCTTAACACCCGATGCAATTTTTTAAAAAGAAATCATCCACTATCATCTCTCATCCTCATCCCTGTGAACTGAACTTCCCTTGGGCCCTCACTTAGACTTCAATCACTTGATGACCAAATTTTTACCTTTAAAAGATAAATGGAAAGTTAAATTCATCTTATTGACCAATTCAGAATTGTTTTAAAATTGAGGTCACATTTGAAAAAGACAAAATAAAATCATTCTCAGAAATGAACAACTGCTGCAGTATAGCAACTCTTCATATATCAACCATTATAGGTAAATAAAAGATTTCATTAAGAGTAAACTAAAAGTGATTTATTATAGATACTCAGCTTCCAAAATCCACCTCAAGTATCACCAGTTCTTACATTCACAGCAAACTTAATTCAACAAATTACTAGATACTGGAAATACACAATGAAAAAGACATGGCCCCTATCTCAAGGAATTAAGAGAACAGAAAACAGAAAAATGAACTGATAATTTCAGTATATCACAGTAAGTACAATGACAGAAGAGGACCTAACCTAAAGTAGCAGAGAAATCATGGAAATTTTTACAGAAATGACAGACAGCTGCTTGTTCTTTCAGAACCATCTTTATATGCCCAAGTACCAAGCATAATGAATGCCTGGCACTTAGTTCATACTGAGCTAAATGTTTATTTCAATAGATTTGTTAATACTGATGGAAACTGTTTTAAACTTATATCTCCTCTCACTTTTTAAAAAGTGAAATGAATATTATATATCGCATCATATTTAATCAGGTGTTCCTATATTGAGTTCAATTCTGAAAGTCATAACTCATGTACTGCAGGCTCAGGAAATATTTTATAACATTAATTTTTACTAATCAAAAAAATAATAAATGTCAGCTTCAGAAAAAAATTTAATATATAACAATATAAAAGAGAAATCATCCATTATCCCACACCCAAAGACAATTACTGCTAATGTTTGGATTTTACCCTAGGCTTTTCTCATACTGTATTTTTTTCATCAGAATTAAGATAATACTAAACTTAATTTTATATATTGATTTATTATTATTGTTTTCTAACATGCCTTTGACCATTATATATATTTCCTATTTTCTCTCTTATAAATAATGCTATGAAAAGCACCTTTCTATACAAATCTTTATCTTCATCTCATTTTTGCCCAGAAAAAAATCTTAGCTATACAACTAATGGATCAAAGAATATGAAAATTTTAAAGAGTCACACAAAGTCAAAGGGCCCATCAGAAAGATATAATTTTTTACACCCTGTGTATAAGAATGAAACTGGTATTTTCACTTGTTTAGTTAAGGCCAATTTGAGAAGTAAAAAGCTCCTTGTTAGCTTTTAACTTTCTAAAGGTCTCTAGGAGCCATATACTTAATTTATTGATTTTATAATGATATGCAGTCTTTCAATAACATGAAAGCTTAGTGTGAAATGCTGATGTAACATTTGTAAGCATAGAGAGAAATATGATTCATGAGTGATATAACTTCCTTATATAGATGCTATTTGTAAATGGAAATTAGGTTATAAAAAGGCAAAAATAAAAATGGTAACATGGTATTTCACAACTAAAATGTGGAAGGAGCTAGAGTAACTTGGTTTTGAATATCAAATATGCAAATTGATGCAACTAACAACTTTTGAGAAACTTAGGAGAATACCCTATGGAAGTAAACGAACATTGTCTGATGCTTCTTTTGGGATTTTAAGAGTTTAAACTGAATTTTTAAATTTATTTTCCAAGTTTATATAATTTACCTAAAACCATTCTTACAGGAAGCACTGGTTGTATTTAAGAATGCTGACAAGATGACATTTTATGTTGAGGAGCAAGTCATACTGCAGGAAGACTGTTTAAGAGTCAAATGTCCACCTGTGGGCTGATTCTTGTGTCCAGAGGGAAAGTCAATCAGAACGGCTGTGGCAGCAGCTCTGGTTTGCACTATTTATTAAATGGGCATGGGGAACTGAAGGAGAGAGATACTTCTCAAAAGAAAGGGGATCACTTCTTAGAAAAGATAGGTGCTAGGCTGACAAATTGTGATTGTTCACTGCACTGCATGCAGCTAAATTGGAAAAAAAAAAAAGGGGGGGGTGGTTATTAGTCAAGGCCTTCCTGATTTTCTTTCCAGCCCCTACTCTACCACTGCATCATAAAATCAGGAAATACAATGACCAAATGTGAGCTCACACATAAAAAGGGAGACTCTTAGCAGGATACTAACACATTTGGAAATAGCTTTCTTTGAAAAAAAGAGCAAATGCTAGACAAACCACCCCACACAAATTTAGGAAGGGTGAGGAAATACTGGCGTGATCAGGCACCCTTTTCCCTCCTTTATGTGTGGTAATCCACCTTCCCCTGGGTCCTGGTAGGGTAATCCACTTACCCGGCCCACTACAAGGATTATCAAGTGACCTAGGATGATCCAACCATTCACCCTGCCAAAGTGACTGTTCAAGTCTTACCAGATGACTGCAGGAAAGTCAAACAGTATTCTCAGGGGGTGCTAAGTAGTATGCTGTAGGTGTGGAATAGCTAATAGTATGCAGAAGAAATGAAGTCAGTAGGGGTTAATTAACTGAAGAAATGTAATACTTTGCTCTATAGAAACAGGATGCTTGATATTTGTTTATCGTATCAACTGACAGAAATCAATCATTTTAGTATCATGTATACGTTTAAAGTATACACATATAAAATATATACTACTTGGCTTAACACAGGCTCTGAACTTTAAGAAATGCTACTCTAATGCATAATTTTCTAAATATTTTGTATGTTTGTCTAAACAACTACATTGGTGGTTATCTATATTAGAGTTGCTTTCTGAAGTCCATCTGCCCATATCACATTCTACCAAAAATGGCACCAGTTCAATGAAGGGCAGCAGTCATGTTCAGAAGCACATAATCCTCTCTCTCCTCTTACCAACCAGAGAGAAATTATGAAATCATTAATTTGACTAGTACATTTACTTCTACTTGTATATTTCACCTCAATAGAACGGAAACAGTAATTTTGACCTGCTATGTTTACTGATGTATCCCAGGCATTTAGAACAATTACTAGTATATATTAGATATTTAATAAAATAGTTGTTGAGCCAATGAATGGGACTATTAGGTGGGCAAGGGCAAGCAACTGGCAAGCAACTTATGACCAGAGTGACCTATAAAAGGTACCTTAAACAAACCTGGCTCCTCTGCTGGGAAATTCCGAGTAGAAGAAATGAGAGACTAAAGCAGCTAAAAAGACGTATCAAGACTTGTGAGTCAGGCAACCACAGAGGGTCATGTGTAAAGCCAGCTACAGAAGAGCAGAAACCTAGGCCAAGACTTGCCAGTACAGTTGCCAGTACAGCACAGGTTGGCAGTAGACATAGGAGGCAGCAGAAATGATGCAAGAGGAAGGCTGGGTAGCTGTCTAAGTTCTACCTCTGGTAAACCGGTAGCACTTGAGCACCTGTCATCAAACTTCAGAAGTACTATAACAATATTCCTCCCTCTTAGACTACACTAGACTAGATCTAGGATTCCTTGTCACAAAACAGGCCAAACAATAATATACTGTAAAAGGCATCTATGAATTAGCCTCCTACTAATAAAAGTAAATGGGAAAAAAAAAAAAGGCATCTATGATAGATCAAGCCCTTTCTAACTGGTAAAGGGTCTGGAAAATTTTACATAAAAGAAGATTTAGTCAGAAAAGTGTTTTTAAAAGTGCTTAAAAAGTAAGAAGTACATATGAGAACTTTCTCCAAATGTGTAAAGAGCTATTATATGGAAGAAGATAGAGTGGAACAAACTAGAGCCAAAAGCTATAATTCAGAGGAGATATTATTGAATCAATATAAATGAAGAACCTTGTGAGAATGAGAACTATCAAAAATGACAGCATGAACTGCCACAGAAACTACAAGGGCTTTCTTAGTGGCTCAGTGGTAAAGAACCCGCCTGTCAATGCAGGAGATGCAGGCTCAATCAGGAAAATCCCCTAGAGAAGGTAATGGCTACCCACTCCAGTATCATTCCCTGGGAAATCCCAGACAGAGGAGCCTGGTGGGCTACAGTTCATGGGTCACAAAATAGTCAGACACGACTGAGCAACTAAGCAACAAGAAGAAATGGTGTATCCCCTCAAAAAAATCTTAAAAGCAGACATTCTTTCATGGTTTAAAAAGCAATTTATTAAGTCTGTTCTCTATACCTGTGAGTTTGTTTCTATTCTACTTATGAGGCAGGATGGGAATAGGGGGTTGAAAGGTAAGAACTACGATGTATAAAATGGATAGGTCACAGGATGTTCTATACAGCACAGAAAAATAGTCACTGCTTTGTAGTGATTTTAAATGGAGAGCAACCTATAAAAAATGCTGAGCACTGTACCTGAAACTAAAATGATGCAAATCAACTATACTTCAATTTCTAAAATGCAATTCGAGTTATCTAAAAGTGCATGATGCATGTACATGGTAGCCTCTTCTCACAATGACTTTGTTTGTCACATGATTTTTATACTCAGCAAACTTTATACTCAGTCTACATTTAATACTGCAGACATTCATGAATAATTATGGAAATTAAAGTATGAATTTTCTCACTAACACACTTCAAATATATAAATCAAATAACGGACTAAGTTTATTAATATGTGCACGCAAAAGCATTAGTCTCTCACTCTGTTAATACAGAAGGGCATTTGTCCTTCTCTGTTTGGCATAGTCCAGCAGGAGTGACGCTGAGGGGGGAAATAGGGAGATGTTAGTAAGAGTACAAACATTCGACTATAAGATGACTGAGTTCTGAGGATCTAATGTAAAACATGGTGCATATAGTTGACAACACTTTATTGCAAAATTGAAATTTGCTAACAGTAGAACTTGTACTCACCTAAAAAAAAAAACAAATATGTGAGATAATGGATGAATTAATTAACTAGATGGGGGAATCCTTTCACAGTGCATATGTATATCAAATCACCATGATGTATTCTTTAAATATCTTAAATTTTGCTTGTCAATTTTACCTCAATAAATAGTTGGGAAAAAACAGTGAAAAGTCAAAAAGAAAATTCAATGAATGGTACTAACAGAAACCTTTAAATAGTAATTATTATACAAATGAAACAGTAGCCTTTATCACTAACCTTTGAAATAATTTTACAAGTAAATGAATGGATAATGCAGAACAATACATCACCTAAAATGTCCTCTTACTTTCATCACAGATTGCCCAATCCTTGGTTCCTAACTAATCCTCATCTCTTCCAATTAGGACAAGAACAGACTGCACATAGATTTGTCCTTAGACACAAAGAAGACAAGTTCTGATAAAGGAAGATGGCAGACACAGTGTATCTAACCTCTGATTAGTATAGTGGAAACAACCTGGGCTTGGAGACTAGTCAGACTTAGGTTCAAATTCAGACTCCACTGTTTCACTTACTCTCTAGAAATCTGTTTTCTCAACCTCAAAATATGGTTAATATAATCCCCATCATAAAAAGCTGCCATTAAGAATGAGATCACACACTTAGCAGCAAACAATCTGCCACAAAAGACAGGCTTGAGACAAGAAAAGTTAAATCAAGTTAAGACTTAACTCTTTTACTTAAAGAATATACTTTAAAGGAGTTCCCACTGTTCACACTATCTCAGGGCTTCCCGGATGGCCCAAGTGGTAAAGAATACGCCTGCCAATGCAGGAGACACGGGCAGGAAACATGGGTTCAATTCCTGGGTTGGCAAGTTCCCCTCAGGAGGAAAGGGCAACCCACTCCAGTATTCTTGACTTGAAAATCCTAAGAAAAGAGAGCCTGGCAGGCTACATACAGTCAAAGGCGTCGTAAGAGCTGGACACAACTTAACAACAGAGCCACAAACACGCCCTAAGTGCACTGAGAAACCAAGGGCAACCTGAAGGCAGCCTTGAGCGGACGTCTGTTTCACTCTGTCCCCATCAACACTTAGTTACATAGCTGAAAACAAAAGACATCCTCTTCAAAACTGTAAAAAGTAAAAATCTGAAGAAGATGGAAGTAGCAGAAACGCAGCTCACCAGTTTTGCTGAATTCCCATATAAAAGATAACATCAAAATAGCACAACTGAACTGGCATAAAGACCAACATAGCAGGGACTTCCCTGGTGGTCCAGTGGTTAGGAATCTGCCTTCCAATGCAGGGCACACAGGTTTGATCCCTGGTCAGGAAACTAAAATCAAACATGCCACAGGGCAGCTAAGCCCACCCACCTCAACTACTGAGTCTGTGAACTCTAAAGCCTGTGCTCTACAACAAAAGAAGGCCACACCCCACTACTAGAGAAGACCCTGTAAGCAGCAATGATCACACTGAAATGAAGACCTTGTGCAGCAAAAAATAAATAAATAAATGAAAGACCTATGGAACAGAATAGAGAATCCAGAAATAAACCCTCATGTATATGGCCAAATGATCTCTAAGAAAAGTGCCAAGGCTACACAATGGGGAAGGACAGATGTGCTGGGAAAGCTATTTATCTGCATACAAAAGAATACGAATGGATCCATGCCTTACACCACATACAAAAGTTAACTCAAAATGGATTAAAGGCCTAAACCATATCTGAACTACAAAATTCCTAGAAGAAAACAAAAGGGAAAAGGTTGATGTTATTGGATTTGGTAATGATTTCTTACATACAACATAAAAATACAGGCAACAAAAGTAAAAACAGCAAAATGGGACTACATCATACTTAAAGATTTAGGCACACCAAAGGAAATTAAAACACAGTAAAATGCAACCTACCAAACAGGAGAAAGTATTTGCAAGCCAGATATCTGATAAGGACTTAACATCCACAATATATAAAGAACTCCAACAACTCAAGAACAATAAATATCCAATTTAAAAATAGGCAAAGAACTTACATAGACATTTCTGCAAAGAAGACATATAAACAGCCAATAGGCATATGATAAGATGATCAACATCACTAAGCATTAGGGAAATGCAAATCAAAACCACACAAATTAAGATGGCAATGATCAACACCCAGAAAACAACACATGTTAGAGAGGATGCAGAGAAACTGGGACTACTGTGGACTGTTGTCTACAATGTAAAATGGTATAGCCCCTATAGAAACCAGTATGGAGGTTCCTCAAAAAACTAAAAAAGGAACTATCATATAATTCAAAAATCCCACTGGGTATATATTCAAAAGAACTGAAAATAGAATCTCAAAGAGACATCTGTACATTCATGTTCACTACAGCATTATTCACAACAGCCAAAAGCTTAAAGCAACTAAAACATCTATTAACAGAGATGTCTCTGGTGGTCCAGTGGCTAAGACCCTGTGATTCCAATGTATGGGGTACAGGTTCTATCTATAATCAGGAACTAGATCCTACATGCCACAACAAAAGATTTCACATGCCACAACTAAGACCTGGCACAGCCAAATAAATATTTTTAAAAATCTATTAACAGATGAATGGATAAAGAAAGTGGAGTACATACACACATGGAATATTATTTAGCCTTAAAAAAGGAAATCCTGTCAAATGCTACAACACAAATAAACATGGAAGCAACCTAGATGTCCATCGACAGATGAATGCATAAAGAAGTTGCAGTACATATACACAATGGAATATTATTCAGTCATAAAAAGGAACACATTTGAGTCAGTTCTAATGACATGGGTGAACCTAGAGCCTATTATACAGAGTGAAGTAAAAGAAAGAGAAAGAGAAATATCATATTCTAATGCATAAATATGGAATCAAGCGAAATGGTATTGAAGAATTTATTTGCAGGGCAGCAGTGGAGAAACAGACATACAGCACAGACTTACGGACATGGGGAGAGGGGAAGAGAGGGTGAGATATATGGAGAAAGAAACATGGAAACTTACATTACCATATATAAAATAGATAGCCAAAAGGAATTTGCTGCATGTCTCAGGAAACTCAAACAGTGTCTCTGTATCAACCTAGAGGGGTAGGATTGGGAGGGAGGTTCAAAAGGAACGGTGTATATGTATACCTATGACTGATTCACGTTGAGGCTTGACAGAAAACAAGAAAATTCTGTAAAGCAATTATCTTTCAATTAAAAAATAAATTAATTCAGTTCAGTTCAGTCACTCAGTCATGTCTGACTCTTTGCGACCCCATGGACTGCAGCAGGCCAGGCTTCCCTGTCTATCACCAACTCCCGGAGTTTACTCAAACTCATGTCCATTGAGTCGGTGATGCCATCCAGCCATCTCATCCTCTGTTGTCCCCTTCTCCTCCTGCCTTCAATCTTTCCCAGCATCAAGGTCTTTTCAAATCAGTCAGCTCTTCACATCAGGTGGCCAAAGTATTGGAGTTTCAGCTTCAACATCAGTCCTTCCAATGAACACCCAGGACTGATCTCCTTTAAGATGGACTGGTTGGATCTCCTTGCAGTCCAAGGGACTCTCAAGAGTCTTCTCCAACACCATGGTTCAAAAGCATCAATTCTTCAGTGCTCAGCTTTCTTTATAGACTAACTCTCACATCCATATGTGACTACTGGAAAAACCATAGCCTTGACTAGAAGGCCCTTTGTTGGCAAAGTAATATCCCTGCTTTTTAATATGCTGTCTAGGTTGGTCATAACTTTTCTGCCAAGGAGTAACGATCTTTTAATTTCATGGCTGCAGTCACCATCTGCAGTGATTTTGGAGGCCCCCAAAATAAACTCTGTCTCCACTTTTTCCTCATCTACTTGCCCTGAAGTGATGGGACCAGATGCCACGTCTGAATGTTGAGTTCTAAGCCAACTTTTTCACTCTCCTCTTTCACTTTCATCAAGAGGCTCTTTAGTTCTTCTTCACTTTCTGCCATAAGGGTGGTGTCATCTGCATATCTGAGGTTACTGATATTTCTCCCAGCAATCTTGATTCCAGCTTGTGCTTCCTCCAGCCCAGCATTTCTCATGATGTACTCTGCATATAAGTTAAATAAAAAGGGTGACAATATACAGTCTTGACATACTCCTTTTCCTATTTGAAATCACTTCATTGTTCCATGTCCAGTTCTAACTGTTGCTTCCTGACCTGCATACAGATTTCTCAGGAGGCAGGTCAGGTGGTCTGGTATTCCCATCTCTTTCCGAATTTTCCACAGTTTATTGTGATCCACACAGTCAAAGGCTTTGGTGTAGTCAATAAAGCAGAAATAGATGTTTTTCTGGAACTCTCTTGCTTTTTTGATGATCCAACGGATGTTGGCAATTTGATCTCTGGTTCCTCTGCCTTTTCTAAATCCAGCTTGAAGATCTGGAAATTCAAGGGTGACATATTGTTGAAGCCTGGCTTGGAGAATTTTGAGCATTACTTTACTAGCGTGTGAGATAAGTGCAATTGTGGGGTAGTTTGAGCATTCTTTGGCATTTCCTTTCTTTGGGATTGGAATGAAAACTGACCTTTTCCAGTCCTGTGGCCACTGCTAAGTTTTCCAAATTTGCTGACATATTAAGTGCAGCACTTTCACAGTAATATCTTTTAGGATTTGAAATAGCTCAACTGGAATTCTATCACCTTCACTAGCTTTGTTCATAGTGATGCTTCCTAAGATTCACTTGACTTCACATTCCAGGATGTCTGGCTCTAAGTGAAATGATCACACCATCGTGACTACCTGGGTCGTGAAGATCTTTTTTGTATAGTTCTTCTGTGCCATCTCTTCTTAATATCTTCTGCTTCTGTTAGGTCCATACCATTTCTGTCCTTTATTCAGCCCATCTTTGCATGAAATGTTCCCCAGGTATCTCTAATTTTCTTGAAGAGACTTCTAGTCTTTCCCATTCTATTGTTTTCCTCTATTTCTTTGCACTGATCACTGAGGAAGGCTCTCTTATCTCTCCTTGCTATTCTTTGGGACTCTTTGAATTTGGAATTCAAATGGGTATATCTTTCCTTTCTCCTTTGCTTTTCACTTCTCTTCTTTTCACAGCTATTTGTAAGGCCTCCTCAGACACCCATTTTGCTTTTTTGCATTTCTTTTTCTTGGGGATAGTCTTGATCCCTGTCTCCTGTACAATTAATAAATTAATTAAACCCCCCCCCCCAAAAAAATTCTAAGAATGTTCAAGCAGTACATCTTAGCCAACCATACTACCAAATATCAATCACTTTGACTAAGGTGTTTTTCATCAACACATTTTACCAGTTTATTCGACCTGAGTACACATGAGTATATAGCACAGAAAACATATAGAGTAAACATCAAAGAGTTAACATAGGATTTTGATTCAATTGTATTACCTAATCCATATATTCTAAGTTTTCTAATGTGTACACACATTTCTTTGTAATGAATGAAAAGTTTTAAAGCATATTAACCACTTTTGTACCTTCAATGGTGGAAAAAATTACATAGGTGCTATTAAATTTATAGATATAAAAAATCTATTAGATGAATGGATATAATGGGGTGTGTATATATATACACATGGAACATTATTTAGCCTTAAAAAAGAAATCTTGTCAAATGCTACAACACGAATAAACTTTAAGGACACTATGCTAAGTGAAACAAGCCAAATAATGCATGATTCCTCTTCTATGATGAGGATCCCAAAACAGTTAGGTATTCCCTAGAAAGTAGAATGGCCAATTTGAGAGCGACAGCACATTTCTGTAGCACGGACTATAATTACTAGAGCAGTTTAAGACCCCAGACTGGAAAAACTGCAAGGAGTAGAATCAAAACTGAGCAGAAAAGGACTTTATACCACCTGACTGTGTATTGTCACCCTGCTTATTTAACTTATATGCAGAGTGCATGATGCGAAATGTTGGGGTGGATGAATCACAAGCTGGAAACAGGACTGTTGGGAGAAATATCAACAACCTTGGACACGCAGATGATATCATTTTAACAGCAGAAAGGAAGAGGAACTAAAGAGCCTCTTGATGAAAGTGAAACAGGAAAGTGAAAAAGCTGGCTTAAAACTCAACATTCAAAAAACAAAGATCATGGCATGCAGTCCCATCATTTCATGGCAAACAGAAGGAGGAAAGAGAAAGCAGCTACTGAATTTATTTTCTTGGGCTCCAAAATCACTGTGGATGGTGATTGCAGCCATAAAATTAAAAGATGCTTGGAAGGAAAGCTATGATAAGCCTAGAGAGCATAGCAAATAGCTATTAAATAGCAAAGACATAACTTTGCCGACAAAAGTCCATATAGTCAAAGCTATGGTTTTTGCAGTAGTCATGTACAGATATGAGAGTTCAATCATAAAGAAGCCTGAGTGCCAAAGAACTGATGCTTTCGAACTGCAGTGGTGGAGAAGACTCTTGAGCGTCCCTTGGACAACAAGGAGATCAAACCAGTCAATCCTTCCGGAAATCCACCCTGACTATACATTGGAAGGACTATTGCTGAAGCACCAATATTTTGGCCACCTGATGAGAAGAGCTGATTCAATGGAAAAGACCCTAATGCTGGGAAAGGTTGAAGGTAAAAGGAGAAGGGGGTGGCAAAGGATGAGATGGTCAAATAGCACGGCCATGGATTTGAGCAAACTCCCGGAGAAATAGTGAAGGAGAGGGAAGCCTGGCATGCGGCAGTCCATGGCGCACAAACAGCCAGACACGATCGAGCAACTGAACAACAACAACAATGTGCCTGCTGGTCACAGTGCTCCTTCCTGGAACTATATGGGATAACGTTAGTCCCCTTTCTACAAGACAGTTCTTCAGATATCTGAGTATAACTAACAAAAATCTTACCCCCTGTCTCCTTCTCTGTACCTCCCCGATCTTTTCTTTTTCAAATTAGTTTCAATTTGTTCCTCAGGTTCCAATGCGATTTTTAATTTTTTTTACAATGTTAGGCATATGGAGTAGGGATCGAGATTATCTGCATGTGCTGAGCTGCTCAGTCATGTCCCACTCTTTGTGATCCCATGGGTAGGCTGCTCTACCCATGGAATTTCCCAGGCAGGCACACTGAAGTGGGCTGCCATTTCCTAGTTCATTTCCACCATTTACTTGCTATGTGACTGCGAAAATTGTATTACCTCTTTGTGCTTCATTTTCCCCACACACATATAAAAGGTACTAACTATTACCTACCTTTTAAGAGCTCTTGTCAGGGAAAATATGAGTTAATATACATGTAAAGTGTTTCAATAAGCATCTGGGGCATTGTAAACACTACATAAGTGTTGATGATGATAATAACAATGATGACCATGATTATAACAAAATAAGTGTGTGCCAGTTTGCCTGAGTAGTACTCCAGAAATGAACACAGTACTCGAGATTACTGAGTTGGTCTAAGTGATACACTGTAGAGAACTACTGCTCTAAATTACATTAGGTCCTTTGGTGTCCACAAGACTTTGGAAGAAACATGTAAACCTCTTTTTAAACATGTTTTGATGTTAATGTACCTGCAAAAAAACTGTTTCAGACTCAAGTTATACCTGTTAAACTTTTTCAGTTAGCCTAGCACGAGCATGTTTTAGATCTCATGTCTGTTACTCATTGTATTTATATTATTCAATTTTTTAAGTGGGGGCATACATTTCATAGAATGTGACCATTTTAACAGTTTGAGAGCTGTTGACAAAATCTTAAAAACTATTTCAGTAAAATAAAAACAAAAATAGAAAAAGTGGAAATTACTTAATTGTATCATGCTAAAAAATTGCTCAAGGAGTTTCTCCAGAAAACATTTTCCGAAAACATTTCATCAAATTGGCGTAAGTCTGATTAATATTTTTTATTTTCCCAACTCCCCTTTCAAAGATCACTGCCTTGTCATGGTGAAGGGGCTTGCGTAACTGAATGAAGCTATAAGCTATTCCATGCAGGGCCACCCAAGACAGACTGGTCATAGCAGAGAATTCTGCCAAACGTAATCCACTGGAGGAGGGAATGGCAAACCATTCCAGTATGCTGGCTGTGAACTTCATGAACAGTATAAAAGGCCAAAAAGATATGACACCAAAAGATGAGTCCCCCAGGTCTGAAGGTGTCCAATATGCTACTAGGGAAGAATGCAGGAGAATTACCAACAGCCCCAGAATGAAATAGCTGGGCCAAAGCAGATACAACGCTCAGCTGTGGATGTGTCTGGTGATGAAAGTAAACTCTGATGCTGCAAAGAACAGCACTGTATAGGAACCTGGAATGTTAGGTCTATGAATCAAGGAAAACTGGATGTGGTCAAGCAGGAGATGGTAAGAATAAACATCAACATCTTAGGAATCAGTGAACTAAAATGGACAGGAATGGGCGACTTCTATTCAGATGACCATTATATCTACTACTGTGGGCAAGAATTTCAAAGAAGAAACAGAGTAGACCTCATATTCAGTGAAAGAGTAAGAAACACAGTCCTTGGGTACAACGTCAAAAATGACAGAATGATCTCTGTTTCCAAGGAAAGTCATTTAACATCACAGTAATCGGAGTCTACGCCCCTGCCACCAATGCCAAAGAAGCTGAAGTTGATCAATTCTATGAAGATCTAGAAGACCTCCTAGAACTAACACCTAAAAAAAGACGGTCCATTCATCATTGGGGATTGGAATGCAAAAGTAGGAAGACAAGAGATACCTGGAGTAACAGGCAAGTTTGGCCTTGGAGAACAAAATGAAACAGGGCAAAGACTAACTGAATTCTGCCAAAAGAACTTGCTAGTCATAGCAAATACCCTTTTTCAACAACACAAGAGACGACTTTACACATGGACATCACCATCACTAACTGGTCAACACCGAAATCAAATTGGTTACATTCTCTGTGGCCAAAGATGAAGAAGCAGTACACCGTCAGCAAAAACAAGACTTTGAGTTGACTGTGGCTCAGATCATCAGCTTCTCATAGCAAAATCCAGGCTTAACTAGAGAAAACCAGGAAAAACAGTAGGCCAGCCAGGTATGACTTAAATCAAATCCTGTATGAATTCACAGTAGAGGTAACAAGTAGATTCAAACGACTAGATTTAGTTAACAGTAAAGTGAAGTGAAGTGAAAGTCGCTCAGTTGTGTCCAACTCCTTGCAACACCATGGACTGTAGCCCACCAAGCTCTTCTGTCCATGGAATTTTCCAGGCAAGAATACTGAAGTGGGTTACCATTTCCTTCTCCAGGGGATCTTCCCGACCCAGGGATCGAACCCAGGTCTCCTGCATTGCAGGCAAATTCTTTACCGTCTGTGAGGTCTGTAACATTGTACAGAAGGCAGTAAACAAAACCATCCTGAAGATTAAAAAAAAAAAAAAGAAAGCGAGAAGGCAAAGTGGTTATCTGAGGAGGCTTTACAAACAGCAGAAGAATGAAAAGAAGCAAAAAGCAAGAGAGGGAGGGAAAGATACATTCAATTAAACGCAGAGTTCCAAAGAATAGCTAAAAGAGACAAGAAGGCCTTCTTCAATGAACAGTGCTTAATAATAGAAGAAGACAACAAAGGGGGAAAGACTAGAGATCTCTTCAGGAAAACTGGAAACATCAAGGGAGCATTCCACCCAAATATGGGCACAATAAAGGATAAAAATGGTAGATATATAATAGATGCTGAAGAGATCAAGAAGAGATGGAAAGAATACATAGAAGAACTGTATAAAAAAGATACTAATGAACCGGATTACTACAATGGTGTGGTTAGTCACCCACAGCTAGACATTCTGGAGTGCAAAGTCAAGTGGGCCTTAAGAAGCATAGCTGTTAATAAAGCTAGTGGATGTGATGAAATTCTAGCAGAACTGTTCCAATCTCTAAAGGAAGATACCATCAAGGTTTTGCATTCATTATGTCAGCAAATCTGGAAGACCCAGCAGTGCCACAGGACTGGAAAAAGTCAATCCTCATTCCAATTACCAAGAAGGGTAATACCAAAGAATGTGCTAACCATCAGACAATCGCACTCATTTCCCATGGTAGTAAGCTCACGCTTAAAATCTTGCATGTTAGGCTTCAGCATTATGCAAACCAAGAACTTCCAGATGTCCAAGCTGGGTTTAGAAAAGGAATAAGAACTAGAAATGAAATTGCCAACACTTGCTGGATTATAGAAAAAGCAAGAGAATTTCAGAAAAACATCTATCTCTGTTTCATTGACTACAATAAAGCCTTTGACTGTGTGGATCATGACAAACTGTGGAAAGTGCTCAGAGAGATGGAAATACCAGATCAACTTACCTGTCTCCTGAGAAACCTGTATGTGGGTCCGAGAAGGAACAGTTAGAACCGTGTATGAAACAACTAACTGGTTCAAGATCGAGAAAGGAGTACAACAGGGCTGTCTGCTGTCACCCTGTTTGTTTAATCTATACATGAATCATTTCATGAAAAATGCTGGGCTAGATGAGTTACAAGCTGGAATCAAGATAGGCGGGAAAATATCAATAATCTCAGATGCGTGGATGATACCACTTTAATGACAGAAAGCGAAGAGAACTAAAGAGCCTCTTGATGAGGGTGAAGAAGGAGAGTGAAAGAACCAGCTTAAGACAAAATATTAAAACAACTAAGATCATGGCATCTGCCTGCATTATTGCATGGCAAGTAGAAGGGGAAAAGGTGGAAGTAGTGACAAATTCCCTCTTTTTGGGCTCCAAAATCACTGCAGATGGTGACTGCAGCCATGAAATCAGAAAACAACTGCTTCTTGGCAGGGAAACAAGAACAAACTTAGTGTGGTGAAAAGCAGAGACATTAACTCTGTCGACAGTACAGTACCTGTCGACTGTACAGGTCTGTACAGTCAAGGCTATCTATAGCCTTGAAGATAGTCAAGGCTATCTTCCCAGTGGGCATGACAGTTGTGAGAGCTGGACCATAAAGAAGGTAGAATGCCAAAGAATTGATGCCTTTGAACTGTGGTGCTGGAGAAGACTCCTGAAAGTCCCTTGGACAGCAAGGAGATCAAACCAGTCAATCTTAAGGGAGATCAATGCTGAATATTCACTGGAAGGACTGAAGCTGAAGCTCCAGTACTTTGGTCATCTTTCTGCGAACAGAAAGTCCCTGATTCTGGGAAAGACTTGAGGGCAGAAGGAGAAGAGGGCATCAGAGGATGAGATGGCTGGACAGCATCACCAATGCAATGAACATGAACTTGGGCAAACTCCAGGAGATGGTGAGGGACAGGGAGGCCTGGCATGCTGCAGTCTATGAAGTCGAAAAGAGTTGGCTATGACTGGGTGACTGAACAACAACAACAATTTTCCCAACTGGAGTTAAAATTTCCCACAGGGAAAAAGTTTCAGTCAAAACATGCTATATACATATCACTGGCATTGGCACCAGTCCTATTCTATTCTATCCCAAACGATCTCCAACTTCAGCACTGCGCCTAGCACCTGTTCTTCTTTTCTTCATTGAGAATATCACCCTTAGGGGAAACAAGTGAAGCAAAAGCACGACACTAGAAAAGTCAGAACTTAGGACCTTTCAGAAACATATAGCTGACTTATACATCTTAACATCGTAAAAAAGCTGATCAGCAGAAATTTAATTTACTTGTTCACAGGTAAAATTAAGACGAGGGTCTTATAGTTCCTAAGCTCCCCATGCTAAATTGAAAAATCTGCTTTATAGCAAATGATCATTTTTAAAAATGTTTTCTTTATTCATCAAAGGCTTGTGCTATAATGCCAAAATAATCAGAAAATCAAAACTCTGCAACACAAGATCTAATTGTGCCAGTAAAGACCAACTTTCAAAGGATAAGGAAAAGAAAAACTGTTCATTCACTGCAAAGAAAGCATGCAGGAAATCATTCCACAATAGGCTTTCATATTTGATCCATTTAGTATTTAATCAAAGAAGTCTGTTTTTTTCAACTGAAACAAGCCTTTTTGTGGTTATTCAAAAATTTAGGTAGGAATGCAATATGATTTTCCGAATTTCCAGTATAATCTCCTATTATTCAAAAGGCTTATTAAGAACACAAACTATTTTTTTCCAGAGTTAAATTTAGCAAAAGCCAAAGGGCTTTCACAGAAGGGGAAAAGAATGCATTTCAAAATTTAACAGAATACATAAGAGTACAACGTATACCATTAAAAATAATAAGTCAACAGTAACTATATAACCTTGGGTTTTTTTCATTATTTAATTGGGAAGAAATTGCTTTATACTATTGTGTTGGTTTCTGCTGTAACAATGCGAGTTAGCCATAATTACATATATATCCCCTCTCCCCATCCCACTCCTCTAGGTCATCCCAGAGCACCAGGCTGGGTTCCCTGTGTTATACAGAAACTTCTCACCAGCTATCTATTTTACACATGATGGTGTATATTATGTCCATGCTATTTTCCCCATTCATCCCACTCTTTCCTTTCCCCACTGTGTCCACAAGTCCTTTCTCTACATCTGGATCTCCATTCCTTCCTTTCAAATAGATTAATCAATACTGTTTTTTTAGATTCCATATATATGTGTTAATATATGATATTTGTTTTTCTTCTTCTGATTTACTTCACTCTGGGTAATAGGCTTCAGATTCATCCACCTCACTAGAACTGATTCACATTTGTTCTTCTATATGGCTGAGTAATATTCCATTGTATATATGTACTACATCTTCTTTATCCATTGATCTGTAGACAGATATCTAGGTTGCTTCCATGTCCTTGTACTCATGCTCAGCTGCTAAGACAGGACCAACTCTTGCAACTCCAGGGGCTGTAGCCCACCAGACTCCTCTGTCCATGGGATTTCCCAGGCAAGAGTACTGGAGTGGGTTGCCATTTCCTTCTCCAGGGGATCTTCCCAACCTAGGGACGGAACCCACATCTCCTGCATTGGCAGGTGGATTCCTTACCACTGAGTCACAAGGAAAGCCCATGTCTTAGCTATTGTAAATAGTGCTGCAATGAACATTGGGGTACATGTGTCTTTCAGAATTGTGGCTTTCTCAGGGTATATGCCCAGAAGCATACTTGAAACAAAGGTGTTTCAGACACTGACGTCAGGCACTAGTTGACAGTAAATCTAGAGAGAAAATAAACAAATTAAGGGAGTCCTACAATTGCCCCAGCTTACTCCCTAGTGAGAGTTTCCAGCCTGCAGGACAGGAATAGGGAATCTGAAGTGAAGTCGAGCAGCTACCCTAAGTTGAAGCAATAGAGTTAAGGGTCCAGGAAAGCCAAACAGGTTATAGAGTTCACAGGGCAGAATACCAAAGAGAAGAGAGATTCATAGGAAAAGAAAGTCCAGAGATCTGCAGAGGGTCTACCTGAGTCTTCAGCTATCTGACTACTTGAATGTGAGAAAAACCACCTGAGGCCAGAGAATAAACCACATGAAAGAACAGAGAGAATGAGTCTCAGAGCTCACGTAAGGCCATGAATAGTATGTGTTCCCAATAGCCAACAGAGTGTGTGTAGGGGAGGGGGGCCACATGGGGGACAGAAACAACCGAAAATCCTGCCGTAATTTCCAGAGCTTCAAGTAGAGTCCAGAAGAGTACTGCCTTAACAGTGTGGAAAAATCAGCCCCAGACTAAATGCTGCTGTGGGCCCACCTAACAAAACTGAACAACAAGGGTCAAAATGATCAAGCTACTTCCAAGCGATTTAATTACATCCCAGAACAAAGTTCAAGAATATTTATAGATATGTAAAAATATCCTTCACTCAACAGAGTAAAATGCATCATGTCTAACATCTAAATCAAAAACCACCAAGCGTGAAAAGAAGCAGAAAAGCATGGGCCATAAGGATTAGAAAATCAACCAACTGAAACAGAGCCTGAACCGACAAAGGCAATGAAATCATTAGATAAAGACATTCAAAGTTATTATAACTCTGTTGTATATTTCCAGGTATGTGAACATGAAAAATACACTGGATACAATTAATGAATTAGACACTACAGAAAAAAAGAAAAAAAGATGAACTTGATGTTATAGCAATAGGAAGTCTCCAAAATGAAAGAGAGACAGACTGAAAGAAAATGAACAGAGCATCACTGAGTTGTGTGACTTTATTAACCTAATATGCATGTAACAGGAGCTGGAGAGGAGAGAGAGAGACAAAAATATATCTGAAGTAACAAATGGCCAAATTTGATGAAATTTTATTTTTCCAAATTTGACAGAAACTATAAACTTAATGATCAAGAGGTTCAACAAACCCCAAACACACACACAAATGTGGCAAACTATACCAAGGCACATCGTAATCAAATTACTTTAAAATGATTTAAAGAGAAAATCTTAAAAAGATCCGGAAAAAAATAGACATGCTATTAAGAGTAACAAAATTAAGAAGAATGACAGCAGATTTCTCATTATAAACAATGCAAGTCAGAAGACAATGGAGTCACATCTTTAAAATACTTAGCGTAGGAAAAAAAAAAAGTCAACTCAACATTTTAGGCCCTGCGGGCTCTGAGATTCCCCTCCCACATCAAGAGGCAGCAGACAGTCCAGCTTGGGAAACATCTTCTACCATTTCAGACAGCACTAGCCTGGACCTGTGGGAGAACCAGATAAACCAAGGAGATCAAAATAACATTGCAAAGACTTGAAAATCAGACTGCCACTGGAACAGCAGTTCACAAAATTAGATGGTGGTCTATGCACTAAATCTAAGCAGAATAACTAACTGAGCAACCATCATATCCGGAATGTAATTTTACAAATATCCACTGTACCATGAACCAGGAAAACCAAACCTGAATAAGAAAAGACAACCAACTGATGCCAACATAGAGAAAGATATGACTCAGTTGTCAGAACATATGACAAGGATTTTAAAATAGCTGTCACAAAAATTCATCAATAATTAATTCCAAATTCCTGTGAAACAAAGGAAAAATAGAAAATATCAGCAGAGAAGTAGAAGTTATACAATGAATGAAAATTATAAAACTAAAAAAATAACCAAAATAAAAATCTCAGTGGAAGGATTCAGTGGTAGAATAGAGATGGCATAGGACAGAATTACTAAACTTTGAGAAAGTTAATAGAATTTATCCAATTCTGAAAAAAGAGAGAAAATAAAATATAAACAACAGAGCCCTGGAGATCCATGTTACCATAACAAAATTGCTAAAGTTCATGTAACTGGAGCACTAGAGAAAGAGGAGGGAGTGTAGTTAAAAGAGTATTTAGAGATAATAATGGCTGAAAGATTCCCAAATTTGGCAAAGAAGAGAAATTTAAGAAACTGAGTGAATCTCAAATGGGATGAATTCAAAGATATTTATACTAAGACACATTATTATTACTATTCTGGAAAAAAATTTTTTTTAAATCTTGAAAGAAGCAACAGAGAAACAATACATTGCCCATAGGATAACACCAATTCAGCAATATGACAATATGCAGCAATATGACAGTAAATTTCTCATCAGAAACCATGGAGACCAAAAGGAAGTGGCACAACATTTTTCAAATGCTAAAAGAAAGAAATGTCAACTATGAATTCTACTTCCAGCAAAACTATCCTTCAGGAACAAAGGGGAAATCCATTTTCAGATGCAGAAAAACTAAAAGAAACTGTCACTAGAAAACCTATTCTTAGAGATTAATTAAAGGAAATTGTTCAAACAGAAAAGAAATAATAAAGGAGAAAGAAAGAAGAACAAGGGACAGAGCAAATATATGAGTACATACAATAAAATATAATTATCTTCATGCATTTTATAAATTGTATCTGATGATTAAACAAAGAAGTATAGCAATTCAATTCAATGTTTATATACCTTCTACAATAGCCCCAAACAGTTGTTCATCCTCTGTCTTAACATCTCAAAGTAAAAAATGAAATCACTACTTTCAAATTATTAGGAAGTTCTTTTACATGTTGAAATATTTGTTCAGAATCCAAGTCTCCCCAGGACTAAGGTTTTCTTTTTATTCAGGTCAGACACCTTCAGATCAGCTCTAACAAATATTTACTGTGTAGTTATTGTACATGAGGCAGTTAATCCTAACAAGCTAAGCAATAAAAATATTAAACTCCATTTTACACATAAAGAAATAAATTTACACACCAGGTAATGTTTCCAAAGTCACACTGTATAAATAAGCAGCAGTCCACAACTGTGAATCCAAGTCATCCTAAACCCAGTACTCAAATGTTGCTCAAGCTAATGGCTGGTGTCCTGATGTCACCTGATGGCTCTAAACCTCTTTCCGGGGCAATAGTCTACATCCTTTATCCTTAGTCCAACAAACTTTGGATCATTGAAAACTTCTCTAACCTTGATTTTACTGCTTGCTTGACTTGTAACCTTTAGTTGTTGTACCATAACAGGGCAGGTGGTTAGGAACAGCCAGAATTAATCCTTCTTTCAACACAAAACTTAAGCTAGGTATGACCCTATAGATAAGTAGAGTTCTAGGGCCTTGACTCTCTCCTGTACTTTCCATTCAGCTGAAAGAAACTAGACCTCCCTGGGGAAAGCCCAGAGATTTAATAACTAATATTTGCTATATTCACCCTAACAACCTAAAATAAGATCATCCCTCTCCAACAAGTAATCATTTAAATACTTAAAGACAAACATTGTGTCTTCTCAAAGGTAAATATGATTTCCCTTTCTAATTTGGTCAGTGTTCCAAGGGTCTTTCTGTTTCTCAAAAGACTATTACACTAAAGACATCAACAGAAATCATGAATAAACAGAAATAACTCTAAATGTAAATATCTTCACACAGTATCTTCTAACTAATCTAAGACAAAACTCACATACATACACCACTGAGTCTTGTTTTAATAAAGGACCCTACATTGCTAATCAGGAGATCTCAGGCTTGTCTTAGGTCTATCTCTAATGGTAACCTTAAGCAAATCCTCTAACTTACGTGAGCTCAGCGTCTCACATAAAGTGGTCTTAGGTCCCTTAGGACTCTAAAATTGTATGCATGACAGACACCAGAAAATGTGAAATACATAACATCTACCAGTAGAGGGAACAAAATGACGGCTGCCAACCAAGAAGCAGACAAAAACCTCCAGACGATTACCTGAGAAGATGCCCTGAAGAAGAGGATGGAACCCACTCCAGTACTCCTGCTTGCAGAATTCTGGAGTCTGGTGGGCTTACAGTCCATGCGGTTGCAAAAAGTCGGACACAACCGAGAGACTAATACTTTCACTCTTTAAACAAATCCTCTGATTTCTCTGAATCTCACTTACGTATAAAGTGACCTTAGGTCCCTTCCAGCTCTAAATTTCTACCCATAATAAAAAGATACCAGAAAATGTAAAATACATGTATCTACCACTAGAGGGAACAAAACTATGACTGACAACCTAAAAAGTAGACAAAAATCTCCAAACAGATTACCTTGCTAGGAAAACTATATTCATTTAAACTAAGCCTCAATAATGCATCTGCTGACAAAGAACTCAGGCTACTGCCTAAACACTGTTACTATGTATGATGCAGAATAACAGATTTCTTTCTAGACAGGTTAAAGTTATCTTAAACCAAATTGAATATCAAAACAAAAACAGGTTTATTGTGTAACACTAAGGGATCAGTTCCCTTACCAAAAAAGAGGAGTTGAAATAGTTGGACAGAAAGAACAAAGGTGGAGGGAAAGAAGAAGGGAGGAAGAAGAAAAGGGGTTTTCTGGAATTTCAGCTATATAATAGTATACCTATACCTTTCAAAGTACTATAGAAACATACTACCATGATATCACAGAACATTTGGCCCCTGTTGAGCAGAAAAAACAATCCCACACAAAAATTACAGATAACTTTCTTAGGAACAGTTTAAAAACACTTAATATTTTGGTAGTATCCATAATACATCACTCTTTTTAGCATTAAAAAAATTACACTTTTAAAATACAATTCTTCTTGGGACTTCCCTGGTGGTCCAGTTGCTAAGACTCTGTACTCCCAATGATGGGAGCCAAGGTTCAATCCTTGGTCAGGAAACTGATCCGACATGCCACAACTAAGACCTGTTGCAGCCAAATAAATATTTTTTAAAAGAATTAAAAAAATACAATTCTTCTCTACTATGACTTGCTGTATCACTTTCACTATGTTGTTTAAGTTTCCCTCCAACTGAAGATAGGATTATTACGACATAGGCATTTAGTTTTAACATAAGAACTTTAAAATAGAACACTGTTAAACTAGGAAGAAAAGTTATTGATTGAACAACAGCAAAGGTCATCATGTTCATCTTCCTTAAACGAGAGATACCTGTTTGTTGCACAGCGCAACCGGGCATGATCACACCTAAATTCCTCATTAAAAATCAT
Source organism: Muntiacus reevesi (assembly GCF_963930625.1). Classification (NCBI taxonomy): domain Eukaryota; kingdom Metazoa; phylum Chordata; class Mammalia; order Artiodactyla; family Cervidae; genus Muntiacus; species Muntiacus reevesi. Next base: position 49,929,005 of record NC_089257.1, read on the forward strand.
TCAACACGTCCCTATCAATGGATGGCCTAACTCTTAATAAAGGAGAAAAGGCAAGAAATCTCTGAGTTTGAAAGAATCTGTAGCACCCTGGGCCTTACAAATCAACCAGGTCTTTAAAAGAATATATATACTAAATTTATTCTTCCCAAATACAATTTAAACATGTCCTCTACCTACAGTACTCTCCCCTTCTCTTTCTTTCACGTCTCTAACTTCTATCTCCAACTCAAAGAGCAGAACTACCAACACAGATAAGCCAAACCTTATGTTTTCTGCTTAATCCTTCTCAAAAATCAAACTTCCTGTTCCACAAAAAAGAAGTGAATGAGACATGAGGCTGGTTGTTTCCCCTGAGGTTTCACTCACTTTAAAACATTTCCTTTTTCTACCAGATAAAACAGAACTTTTCTCAAGCACCCAAAGCCATTGACATCCCTTACTGAGCATTTCCACAGACACAGTAAATTAAACACAACCAAAATGGGCTTCTCCCATTGTTTCTACAAAACCTGTATCTTCTCCTCCTCCATTCCATCTCACAGAGAGAGGCCTTATCCATCCAGGTATTCACTGTCTCCGATAGGGGTAGGCTCAGCAGCATATGACACAAAACCCTAAATATCAGCAGCTTAAACAAGAGAGAAGTTTCTCTCATTTCATATAAAGGAAGCCTAGAGGTGAAAGCCCAGGACTAAAGATGGATCTTTGCTCTAGGGAACCACCTTCTTCAGCTTCACTGCTCCATTATCTACATGATTTGGCCCCAATTTTCATGGTTTAACATCTGCTAGAGCTCCAAACGACACCTCCATGTTTCAAGCAGAAACTGAGAAGGACACGGGTTACTTAAGGAGAATTCCTGGAAGAACAAATTCACTCACATATCACTGGTCAAAGTCTAGTCACATAGCCATGCCCAACTGAAAGGTAATGTTAAGTTAAGCAACAACTGTTCCACTAAAAACCTGAGCTTTGTTTCTAAGTAAGGAGGTGGGAAAAACAGATATCAGGAAGGCAACTAGCAGTTTCTACCAGACTGTCCATTAGTCTGACAAGTGTCAACAAGTTGTGTAGAACTCCATGTTAATGAGGGACATGGGGAACTCTTCAGGAATGAAGCCATGGTGGTCAGGGAGACAGGCCATACAGAAACAGTGTTTGCATGTGCAATGAACATGCACTTCAGTACCTGCATTGTGCCCAGTCCCAGATACACCACTTCTATCTGATGGTGGAATGCTATTTGCTTGTCATCCCATGCATTGACAGTTCATGCACTGGTATCCAGTATTTAGGCATTTGTTCTCTATCAGATATAACAGCAAGACAGAAACCTTTTTCAAAAGTAGAATGTTTGCTTGCCAAAGAGGATACAAGCTTGCCACTATGATTCTCCTGCCAGGGCCCGTAAGAAGCTCCATACAGCAATCTAAGGGCAGCTTAACAGATTACTCACCAAAGAGGATGGAATAGTACACTTAAATGAAGTATATCCTGACCCCAAATCCCAAGAGATCCACCAGTTATAATATTTCCTTTTGGTAGCGGGGGATATAGGATGCAGTAGCTATCTTCTACTTCAGAAGGAACATCTCAACTTACCTCTCTAAACACTGCCACCTCAGAAATTTCACTAAGGCATCATATCCTTAAAATTTATATGGGATTCATGTACTACCATCATCTGGGTCTTTACAAAGGCTCTAGAGAGTGCTTACTAGTTCTCTAACCCAAAGTCCTGTCATTCAGCATTATATCCTCATTGTACGGGACAAGAGAGAGGTACTTCAAGATGGTGAGATGAACAAAATCCCTATAGACTATAAATTACAGCACAGAGCTAAAAAACTGACCTAATCATGGAGGTAATATGGTGACAATATGGTGACACTACATTGTTGGCCATTTCTGATGATCATTGCATATATGTGTGTATATCTTTTTTTTTTTTTTTTTGGTATGGCATTTGATCAATCAGTAGTTAAACATTAGTTAAACACAGGGTCTGTTTCTAGTGAAGAGACCACTTGTGGAACACCAGGTAGAACTAGAGTGGTGGAAGATGAGGTAAATAATATATCATCATCTTCCAAAATCTATTATCTTCCACACAGACAAGAGAATTCCATGCAGCCTAAATGTTTCCACCCCTGAACCTTTCATGTCTTTAATGGGGCATTAATCTCTATAATTCTGGATGTAAGATGGCTTTTGGTTCATTATCTTGGTAGGAAGAGAGCTCCAGGGGGCTAAACCTGGCTCTTCCTATCATGACTCTTAATCCATGGACATGGAAGCCAATTTGGGAATTCTCCCACTGTCAAACATGTTTATTCCAAATATGCACTAAGAAACAAGATATAACCACAGGATGAATTCACAAGACTCACCAGCCCTACTGTGAAATAATTTCAAGCCAAAGCTCTGTTCATATCTGATTTCCATAAGCTCTCATTCTGCCTGGTGGGACACAGTGATATCCTGAGTCACTGGGGATTAGCATTACCTCAGGTTCCAACTGGGATTTCCAGTTGGCTCAGTGGGTAAAAGAATCCACCTGTAATGCAGGAGAGGCAGGACACATGGGTTCAATCCCTGGGTTGGGAAGATCCCCTGGAGGAGGGCATGGCAACCCACTACAATATGCCTGGGGAATCCCATGGACAAAGGAACCTGGTGGGCTACAGTTCATGTGGTCACATAGAGTCAGACAAGACTGAGCAACTAACACTTTCACTTTTTTCAGGTTCCAATACTCCCTGAAAAGTTTGAGTCTTTTCCCTTCCCTGATACACAGGGATACATATACTTGTATATGGCCAAAGGTCCTTTTCTTTAGAGAAGGCTGTGAAAAAAATTAGCTGCTTCAAAGGACAATACTTATATATTTAAAAAAAAAGAGAGAGAGAGAGAGAGAAAGGAAAAAAAGGAAGGTACCTTGCCTTCTCTTTATCCAGGGAGTTTTAGATCTGTGAAGTAACAAAGGTATGGGGATTAGGTGATTCCAGTATGGTGGCCTAAAGTCAAACCTACGTTTATCAGACCTAAGATGTTTTGTTTGGCTTGTTTGTTCACTTCGAGTCTCTAGATCAAGTAAGACCTTGGTGAACTGCCGCTCCATGTCAATCTGCTATAATAACCATTGTCCACCTTGTCTCTGATGGCTAATTTGTCACTTGTCTCTGCCATTCCAGGACCCCAGTCGCTTGAGGGGGCCCATTTTATAGCAGTATCTCTCATCCTCATACCATGGCCAGAGAAGACTACACTACAGCACCTTTTAAGGATGCCAGCATTCCCCTCACCACTGTTATTTTCTTAAAGGTAGTAGAGAGCATCCATCTTGGGGGCACATAATTAGAGAGTTAAGAAAGCCTGCTGCACATAATGAATTCACCTCCCCAACATTCCTAATTTCTCAGCTCTGGCATCTCAACTTCATTAAATGTAGATCACTACTGATTTGAAGTGTCAGTCAACAAAACAAGCAGACAAAATTAGAACCACATTTTGCTGCCTGAGCAATCACCAAATCTGATATCTCTTGTGGGTGACCCTACATTAATAAATTCAGCCCAAAATAAAATTAGATCCCCTCTTTCCCAATCTAGCAGCCTCAAAATCCAGTTTGCATCTATTCTTTTGATGCATAAAAACATGACTCTGATTTTTAAACTGGCCCTTTGGATTTGCCAGGATTTGGCTCTAGCTCTAGAGGCCATGAGGTGGTAGGGATGAGAATGAATACAGCCATGACTCTACTTATGAGGCCATTATAGCAACTTTATGGAAGGCAGGACCACTCTCACCAAAGAAAAGAGGGTGGGTTCTGCTGGCAAGGGAGGTTCAGTAAAAATTATACTTCAAAACATGTGGGGAGTTCTAGGGTAGTCCAGTGGTTAGGACTCCAAGCTTTTCTTGCTAAGGGCATGGGTTCAATTCCTGGTAGGGGAACTGAAATCCTATAAGCCATGTGGCATGGCCAAAAAAATAAATAAAAAGAAATTTAAAAAAAAGAATAACTGGAGTCATCCAAACAGTGTTACCATTCCAATTCTTGAATTTCACTCTTTCCCAATCAATGTCGCAACTTACACTGAAGAGATCTGATTAAGCTGTGGATTCAACCTACACTGTAGTTCAACTTACTGAATTAGGCTCTGCTCCAATTTTGGTTCAGACAGCCCTGGAGTTGTAAGATATAAAAGACTGTTTTAACTCAATCACAAAACTGCTTAGTTCTCTAGCCATAACTTCAGCTCTGACCTTGCCATGTTCTTTAAACCAATTTTCCGAATTTAGCACTACCAGCATTTTGGGCCGATAACTCCTTATTTTCATGGTAAGGAGGAAGCAGGCCTCTATAGCAGCATACTTGGTCTCTGCCCATTGGGTGCCAGAAGTACCCTCCTCCTCTAGTTATGACAACCAAAACTGGCTCCACACATTACCAAATAGTCCCTGGAGGGCAAAATTGCCCCAGCTTGAGAACACTGCTTTAAACTCTGCAGTGGAGTTAAAAAACAGCCAATCTTCCGATTTGTTCAGTCTCTCAGTTGTGTCCGACTCTTTGTGACCCCAAGGACTGCAGCACACCAGGCTTCCCTGTCCTTCATCATCTCCTGAACGTTGCTCAAAATCATGTCCACTGAGTCAGTGATGTCATCAAACCATTTCAACCTCTGTCATCCCCTTCTCCTCCTGCCTTCAGTCTTTCAGCATCAGGGTATTTTCTCATGAGTAGACTCTTCATATCTGGTGGCCAAAGTATTGGCGCTTCAGCTTTAGCATCAGTCTTTCCAGTGAATATTCAAGGTTGATTTCCTTGAGGATTGACTGCTTTGATCTCCTTGTAGTCCAGGGGACTCTTAAAGAGTCTTCTCCAACACCACAGTTCAAAAGCATCAATTCTTCAGTGCTCAGCCATCTTTATGGTCCAACTCTCACATCCATGCATGACTACTGGAAAAAGCACAGCTTTGACTAGATGGACCTTTGTTGGCAAAGTAATGGCTCTACTTTTTAATACATCGTCTAGGTTTGTCATAGCTTTTCTTCCAAGAAGCAAGTGACTTTTAATTTCACAGCTGGAGTCACCATCTGCAGTGATTTTGGAGCCCAAGAAAATAAAGCCTGCCACTGGTTCCACTGTCTCCCCATCTATTTGTCATGAAGTGATGGGACTGGATATCATGATCTTCGTTTTTTGAATGTTGTGTTTTAAGCCAGCTTTTTCACCATCCTCTTTCACCTTCATCAAGAGGCTCTTTAGTTCCTCTTCACCTTCTGCCATAAAGGTAGTGTCATGTGTGTATCTGAGGTTATTGATATTTCTTTCAGCAATCTTGATTCCAGCTTGTGCTTCATCCAGCCTGGCATTTCACATGACGTATTCTGCATATAAGTTAAATAAGCAGAGTGACAATATACAGCCTTGATGTACTCCTTTCCCAATTTTGAACCAGTCCATTGTTCCATGTCTGATTCTAACTATTGCTTCTTGACTTGCATACAAGTTTCACAAGAGGCAGGTCAGGTGGTCTGGTATTCCCATCTCTTTAAGAATTTTCCACAGTTTGTTGTGATCCACACAGTCAAATCCCTTTTCCAGTCCTGCAGCCACTGCTGAGTTTTCCAAATTTGTTGGCATATTGAGTACAGCACTTTAACAGCATCATCTTTTGGGACCTGAAACAGCTCAGCTGAAAATCCATCACCTCCACTAGCTCTGATCGTAATGATGCTTCCTAAGGTCCACTTGACTTGACACTCCAAGATGTCTGGCTCTGGGTGAACGATCACACCATCGTGGTTATCTGGTCATTAAGATCTTTTTTGTATTCTTGCCATTTCTTTTTAATATCTTCTGCTTCTGTTAGGTCCATACCATTTTTGTCTTTTATTGTACCCATCTTTGCATGAATATTCCCTTGGTACCTCTAATTTTCTTGAAGATTTGCTTATTGCAAAATTCAGACTTATACTGAAGAAAGTAGAGAAAACCACTAGACTATTTAGGAATGACCTAAATCAGATCCCTTACAATTATACAGTGGAAATGACAAATAGAGTCAAGGGACTATATCTGACAGACAGAGTGCCTGAAGAACTATGGATAGAAGTTTCTAACACTGCACAGGAGGCAGTATTCAAAACCATCCCCAAGCAAAAGAAATGCAAAAAGGCAAAATGGTTATCTGAGGAGGCCTCAGAAATAGCTGAGAAAAGGAGAAGTGAAAGGCAAAGGAGAAAAGGAAAAATATATCCATCTGAATGCAGACTTCCAAAGAATAACAAGGAGAGATAAGAAAGCCTTCCTAAGTGAACAATGCAAAGAAACTGAGGAAAAAATCTTCCCATAGTCTTTGTATTACATCATTTTGTCTCCCAAAACACATCACCATTCAACCCACTACAGCTTTGCCTTCAACAGGTACTACATTTCAGGTGACCACAGGTAAAAACAAGTAACTTTCGCCATTAGTTGCCATGGGCTGATATCCAATGACCCTTCCATATTTCTCAAGGATCTGTTTCCCCGAACACTTTTGGTACCAACTGCTGTACTGGTTCAGGATCAGAATCCACTCTAGGTAGTTTAAACATAAACAGGTTTAATATAAGAAACATATGTTCACAAAATCACTAGAAAAATGGACAGGCAAGCTACAGAGTGACTATGACTCCAGAAACTCCTAACCCACATAACACTCTGTCTTAGCCACAATCAGGAAAGCTGTCACCATCAGTACAGGAAGCTAGGAGCAGGCAAACAAGGAAGCTGCAGCAGAAGCTGCAAAAATAGAAAGATACCCACTAAATTAGGAAACTTCCCCCACAAACAGCTAACTCAGAACCATTCTACCTCTCTCACAATCTATGCCAGTAAACTTCAAAGCCATCCCCTACTTCTATCCCACGTGATTGAGTTCCAAATCAGAGTGTATAGAAAGGATGGAATCTAAATCATGACTGAAAACAAAGCAGCCTATCGGGAAAGAACATACTGGTCAGAAGGATTAAGTACTCTCATTCTGAAAGTTACATTTCTATCTAACTGTATTCAATGCCTTATAATAACCCATAATGGAAAAGAACGTGAAAAAGAACAGACATATGTATAACTGAATCACTTTGCTATATACCTGAGGCTAACACAATATTGTAAATTAATTATATTTCAATAAAGATGGTTATTAAAAAAAAAAATTTTAAATAAGTAAAAAGGGGCTGAGAGATTATATCTTACTGGAAATGTCTATATTATCTTAAAACATTTTTTTATACTGAATAAAAATCTTCTCCAAGGATTCTCACTAACTGATATCACCAGATTCCAAGAATACGTCCATTCCTTCTTTAACATGATCGCCTTTTAGCTGTTTAGAGATCATAAGCATGATTCTCCCATGCTTCTCTCATAATTCTTCTAATGTAACTGAGTAATTTTCCTATTACACATTACTCTAACCACTATTACACAGTGTTCAAATAGAGCTAAACAATTAAAGTTTCCCTTCATAGTAAGTAATCAACAGACACTGAACAGCTGATCATTCAACAAACATAAGTATAATAATAGTATTTAAAGTAATAACATCTCCTCTAGACTAGCAATATTAACATAATAAATATGAAAAAGTAGAAGGATAAATTCTCAAGTTTATTAAATTTTCCATCTTTCATATTTGAGAATCAACAGATGCTGCACAAAGTTGCTCAACATATTCATTCCTCTAGGCATTCACCAACAAAAGTAACACAAGATGAAAAGAGTTATTACTTCGAAGGAAGCAGGAATGAGGGTGGGTGAGGTAAGAGAGACATTTTACTTTGTAGTCCTGTTTATTTAACTGCTTCATTTGAAAAACAAAACAAAAACAACCAACTAAAACGAAAACATTTACTAGTATATACAATATGGGGGGAAAATGAGTAAAAATCTGTGGACTATATAATCAAGGAAATAAAAAGCAAATAAAATGACCACTGACAACTTTCAATGGTTTCTTCTATTAATTACTCCAAAAGTATCATCACTATATAATCACAAAACAGACAGCGATGCCTCTACAAGAGGCCAAATTATGCCATTGCTTCCTGATGATAATTATGAGCAAAAAACTCTCCAAGCCCTAGAGAGATATTACTCTATTCTATAAAAATAAGAATAATTTGCAATCATTACAGAACTCCCCTTGTTCTTTAAACACAACAAATGTGCAACCAAGACACACTGCTTCTACTCCTAAGTTTTCACTTTAATTCACTTCCCCCTCACTACCACCACTCTCTTAGGCCTTCAAAATTTCTTGCTTTAATTGGTATCCATCTCTCCCTTTTCTCCCAACTCTGTACACTGATACAAAGCAATCATCCTAGCATGCAAACTTGACTGAAGGTGGATTCTTTAACAACTGAGCTACCAGGGAAACCCGATTATATCACACCCACACTTAAAATTTCCAGTGGCTTCTCACTATCTATAAAGTCCAAAGTCCTTGGCATGACATTCAAGGTCTCTAATGACCTGGCTCTAGCCCAATCTTTCTGGACTCATATTTTCACACATCCCCTTATACACCCTATAACTCTGGCCACCAAAACTACTTGCAATTCTTCTAAAGGATCATTCATTCTTCAGTTCAGTGCAGTTCAGTCACTCAGTCGTGTCCAACTCTTTGTGACCCCATGAATCGCAGCACGCCAGGCCTCCCTGTCCATCACTAACTCCTGGAGTTTACTCAGACTCATGCCCAGCGAGTTGGTGATGCCATCCAACCATGTCATCCTCTGTCGTCCCCTTCTCCTCCTGCCCCCAATCCTTCCCAGCATCAGGGTCTTTTCCAATGAGTCAGCTCTTCACATCAGGTGGCCAAAGTATTGGAGTTTCAGCTTCAGCATCAGTCCTTCCAATGAACACCCAGGACTGATCTCCTTTAGGATGGACTGGTTGGATCTCCTTGCAGTCCAAGGGACTCTCAAGAGTCTTCTCCAATACCACAGTTCAAAAGCACCAATTCTTCGGCGTCCAGCTTTCTTCACAGTCCAACATGACCCATACATGACCACTGGAAAAACCATAGCCTTGACTAGATGGACCTTTGTTGGCAAAGTAATGTCTCTGCTTTTGAATATGCTATCTAGGTTGGTCATAACTTTCCTTCCAAGGAGTAAGCGTCTTTTAATTTCATGGCTGCAATCACATCTGCAGTGATTTTGGACCCCCCAAAAAATAAAGTCAGCCACTGTTACCCCATCTATTTGCCATGAAGTGATGGGACCAGATGCCATGATCTTAGTTTTCTGAATGTTGACCTTTAAGCCAACTTTTTCACTCTCCTCTTTCACTTTCATCAAGAGGCTCTTTAGTTCCTCTTCACTTTCTGCCATAAGGGTGGTGTCATCTGCATATCTGAGGTTATTGATATTTCTCCCAGCAATCTTGATTCCAGCTTGTGCTTCTTTCAGCCCAGCGTTTCTCATGATGTACTCTGCATAGAAGTTAAATAAGCAGGGTGAAAATATGCAGCCTTGATGTACTCCTTTTCCGATTTGGAACCAGTCTGGTGTTCCATGTCCAATTCTAACTGTTGCTTCCTGACCTGCACATAGGTTTCTCAAGAGGCAGATCAGGTGATCTGGTATTCCCAGTTCTTTCAGAATTTTCCACAATTTAGGGGCTTCCGTGGTGGCTCAGTGGTAAAGAATTCACCTGTCAATGCAGGAGACACTGGTTCAGTCCCTGATCTGGGAAGATCCCATGTGCCGTGGAGCAGCTAAGCCCGTGCCCTGCGACTACTGAGCCTGTGGCCTAAAGCCTGGGAGTCACAACTTCTGAGCCTGTGTGCCTGAGCCACTGACGCCATGTGCACTAGAGCCTGTGCTGCACCAACAGGAGCCACTGCAGTGAGAAACCCAAGCACCACAACTCGAGAAAAGCCCCCACTCACGACAGCTAGAGGAAAGTTGCACAGCCGCGAAGACCCAGCACAGTCATAAATAAATAAATAAACATTATAAAAAAAAGGAATTTTCCACAGTTTATTGTGGAAAGTTCATTCTTAAGCCCCAACAAGTTTCCATTCTTCTCTCCTCTTTCTTAGAAGTCTTATTCTTTCTTTCTCATAGATAACAATATAGAAATCACATCCTCCAGAAAGTCTTCTTGCATCTCCTCTCTTCCCTATCAGATGAAGATAAGGTTCCCATTATCTATGCTCTTCATAGTAATCTGTTATCCCTCTATCATGTCTCCTTTCACTGATATTGCTGCTGCTGCTAAGTCACTTCAGTCATGCCCAACTCTGTGCGACCCCATAGACGGCAGCCCACCAGGCTCCCCCTTCCTTGGGATTCTCAAGGCAAGAACACTGGAGTGGGCTGCCATTTCCTTCTCCAATGCATGAAAGTGAAAAGTGAAAGTGAAGTCGCTCAGTCATGTCTGACTCTTAGCGACCCCATGGACTGTAGCCTACCCGGCTCCTCCATCCATGGGTATTTCCAGGCAAGAGTACTGGAGTGGGTTGCAATTGCCTTCTCCATCACTGATATTAATATCCTCTCTTTACCTGATTGTCTTTCCCACTAGATGTTCTCTCTTGAGATCAGGAACTGTGACTTCTCTCTTGAGTTAGGCAATTTATAAAGATAATATTCAAAATAATTTCCTAACTAATTAGAATATGATGCTTTTTAAAAGCTGGTATCTACAATAGGAAATACAATCATAAAGGGAATTTTCCCACACAAAAAGAACAAGGAAGAATTCTGCTTCTGGTATCACTGAGTAAGTACCAACCAGAACAACACTCTCTCAGATAACAACTATAAATTGTGAATAAAATATAAAAATAACTACCGAAAGACACTGAAGATTGACCAAAAGAAGGCATATTAAATGACACTTGGAACACAACAATACAAGTGAACTTCTCATTTTAACTTTTTTCCTAAGGCAGGTCCAGTCAGTACCACAGGGGTTCCTAAAACTCCAATATAAACCTCACAGTCTTCTTCCTACCTAGAAGAACCAGAGGACAGAGTTCAGGGACATTAAACAGAAGCACTAAAAAGTAAGAGGAATCTCAACATGAAGACAGTCAGAAAGGGAGAGATACAAAATCTAATACAAATCCAGTCCAACCTCTGGCTGACCTCTGGACCAAATTTGCAAGGAGCAAACCATAAGAAGCCAAGCTAGAGATAAAAGAACTGAATTAAGACTACCATCCAAGAGAAAGAGCTTACAGTTAAGAGTCCAATCATGCTAACTGTCCATTAAACAAAAGCATCAACAGTCTTTAAAGGAATATAACAGAACTCAGTCTCCACAACTTCAAGTGTACAATGTCCAGGACACAATCCAAAGTTCTTTGAAAAACAAAACAATCAAGAAAAGGTGACCCACTTCAAGAGAAAAGATAACCAACTAAGTACAAGATTGCTCAGATGTTAGAATTAGGTGACAAGATTGTCAAATAAGTATTACAACTAACTTCAAAGAGAGAGAAAAGAAACATTAAGAGGCCAAAAGAAAATTTAAAAATAACCAACAGAGGAGAAGGAAATGGCAATCCACTCCAGTACTCTCGCTTGGGAAGTCTCATGGACGGAGGAGCCTGGTGGGCTACAGTCGGTGAAGTCGCAGAGAGTCAGTCACAACCGAGCATGCATGCACACACAGGGACTATGAAGGCCACAAAAACAGAACAGGAACACTGCTTCAAAGGTCAGGATACATTAGGGCAGGGAATACCCCTTACTGACCACCAGGTGGCTCCGTAGACCAGACACAGCTTGGTTGTTAGTCTATAGTCTGCAGTGTGAATGCTGGGTATCAAGCCTGGTAGGGCTACATACATACAATGGAAAATTATTCAGTCTTGTAAGGGAAGAAAAGGGACTTCCCTGGTGGTCCAGTGGCTAAGACTCCAAGCTCCCAATGCAGGGGACCCAGGTTCGTTCCCTGGTCAGGGAACTAGATCCCTCATGCTGCGACTAAGACCTGATGCAAATAAATAAGTATTTTTTAAAATAATAATAAAAAGGGGGAGAAAATTCTGACACATGCGACAGTATCAGTGAACCATGAAGACATTATCCTAAGTGAAATAAGCCAGACAAAAAAGGACAAATATTACAGGATTCCACTTAAATGAAGTACTTAGAATAGTCACATTCATAGAGATTATAAAGAATACTGACTTCCAAGGGAATGAGAAGTTATTGTGGAGTGGTACAGAATTCAGTTTGAGGAGATGTCAGGTTTTTCTGAAGATGGATAGTGGTGATGGTTACATAGCAAAGTAAATGTACTTAATACCACGAAACTGTGGCTAGGTTCACAAAAATGACCAAGATGGTAAATTTTATGCTATAAATATCTTACCACAATTTTTAAAAAAAAATCAGAAAAAAAAAAAATAACCAACAGATATCCTACAACTGAAAAATATACTATCTCAAATTAAAAAATTTACTGGACAGGACTTCCCTGGTGGCACAGTGGATGAGAGTTTGCCTGCCAATGCAGGGGACACAGGTTTGATTCCTGCTCTGGGACAATTCCACATGCTACAGAATAACTGAGCCCATGCACCACAACTACTAAACCCAAGCACCTAGAGCCCATGCTCTGCAACAAGAGAAGCCATCACAATGAGAAGCTTGAGCAATGCAATCCAATCTAGAAAAAGCTTGCCACACAACAATTAAGACCCAGCATAGCCTAAAATAAAATTAAATTTAAAAAAAAATTCACTGGACAAACAGAAAAATGAAAATGACAGAAAAAAACAGTGCATTTGAAAATCGACCAATAAAATCATGGAATTTGAAAAATGGAGAGGAAAAAAAGATTTAGGGAAAAAAGAAACAAAGTCTCAGGGCTCAGTACACAGAATGCTAAAAGAATTTCTTTAGGCTGAAGGAAAATGATACTAGATGGAAACTCAGATCTCCAGAAAGTATAAAGAATACTGGAAATGTCTTGAAATGCATTCATTAATTCAACAATATTTAACACATACCCAGGATAGACAATGTCCTTTAGGCAATAAACATTTCATTAACCTTCTATATAAATCATTTTTATTATTAGTTTATACTATATTTTCAGGGATGCTTCAGCAGTAGTCCTATATATGCCAGCTATGGAGTGTCTCTTTTTTTTTTGGTGGGGGGGGTGGCCACACCACATGGCTTGCAGGATCTTAGTTCTCCAACTGGGGACTGAACTCTGACCACAGCAGTGAAAGTACTAAGTCCTAACCACTGGACCACCAGGGAATTCCCATGAAATCTCTTTACCTCCTGCTTTAGACTCAATGTTTGTGTCCCCCAAAATTCATACCTTGAAATCCTAGCTCCCTATGTGATGGTATTACGAGGTGAGCCTTTGAGATGTGATCAGGGCCTGGAGGTGAAAGCCTCATGAACAGGATTAGTGCCATTATAAAAGAGACCCTTGAGAGTTCCCCTGTCCCTTCTGCTATGCAGGAAGATAGCTGTTTATGATCCAGGAAGCAGGCCCTCACCAGATAATCTGCTAGCACTCGGATCTTGAACTTCCCAGTCTCCAGAACTATGAGATATAAATTACTGTTGTTTATAAACCTCCCCCTCCCGACAGAGGATGAGATGGTTGGATGGCATCACTGACTCAATGAACATGAGTCTGGGTAAACTTGGGGAGTTGGTGATGGAGTTTGGAGAGCCAGTATGATTCACCATGAAGGTGGACTCCATCAGCACCCACTCATATTCCTTGAATCTTTTGGGGCCAACTTTCACCTGCAGGGTCAGCATCTCGGTGCCTGAGCGCTTTCTCTATACCAGGAAAGACAAACTGCCTGCCTTCTCAGCAGGTCAGAGTGCCTAGGAAATTACACACCAAGAGAAGGAAATGGCAGCCCACTCTAGTATTCTTGCCTGGAGAATCCCATGGAAGAAGGAGCCTGGTAGGTTACAGTCCATGGGGTCGCAAAGAGTTGGGACACGACTGAGGGACTTCACTTTCACGGAAAAAAAAAATTTAGACTTTAGGCTAACTTCAACAGAGACAATAGAAGCCAGAACACAATAGAAACACATCCTTAAACTGCTGAATGTTAACTGCCAACTTAGAATTCTATTCCCTGAAAAAATATTTCTCAAGCATGAATGTGAAACACATTTTCAAATATAAAAGAATTCTCACAATTACACACAGAAAACTCAGCATAATTATTTTGAGACTAATTCATATGGTTGTTTATCAATAGCTTGTTCCTTTTTATTGCTAAGGTGTTTTCAAATGTATAGATATATCTCAGTTTACTTGTACATTCATCTATTAATGGACATTTGGGTTGTTTCCAATTTGGGGCTATTACAAACATAGCATACTTCAAGCAGAAGAAATACTTTGCCAGACAGAAGCCTTAGAGATGCGGGAAGGGAAAAAATGTAACACTGAATATGTGAGCAAACTTAAATTAATGACTATTTAAAACAGCACTGAAGAGGAGCCAAGATGGCGGAGGAATAGGATGGGGAGACCACTTTCTCTCCTACAAATTCATCAAAAGAATAACTGAACGCAGAGCAAACTTCACAAAACAACTTCTGATCACTAGCTGTGGTCATGAGGTGCCCAGAAAAGCAACCCATTGTCTTCGAAAGGAGGTAGGACAAAATATAAAAGATAAAAAGAGAGACAAAAGAGCTAAGGACGGAGATCCCTCCAGGGAAGGGAGTCTTAACAAAGGAAGTTTCCAAACACCAGGAAACCCTTGCACTGGTAGGTCTGGGGGAAGTTTTTGAATCTCGGAGGGCAACCTGACTGGGAGGGGAACAATAAATAAAACCCACAGATTTTTACGTGCCTAAAAGCAACTCCCAGCAGAAAAGTACCCCAGACACCCGCATCCGCCACCAGCAAGTGGGGACAGAACGGAGAGGAGCGGCAGCATTGCTTAGATGAAGGACCGGGGCCTGAGTGCCCTGAGGACAATCGAAGGGAGCTTTTGTGAGTTTACCAACTTAAATTGTGGGATAGCAAGAGAGAAAGAGAAAATTAACCGGCCCGAACACACTGCCGGCCGTTCACAGAACAAAGGGACCAAGCAAGTCCAGAAAAGAGCTCGCAGGCTGTGGACCGGCCCAGCCCCGCAGGAGGCAGGGGGGAGGGGATAGGGGCAGGCTCGGCCCCAAGGACCGCATCCCCTACCGCACTGCAAACAGGCCTCCAGTTTCTAATCAAAGACGTCCTGAGATTCTGGATTGTCTACATCCGCCACCCAACCGGCGCAGGCGGGGACTGGGGCTGGGGACACGGAGGGCAGAAGGCGCGCCGCACCCGGGGAGAGTGCGCCCATCAAGCTCCTGGCTGCTTAAGCCGCTCGGACGGGGAAGGCACAAAAAGCAGGCGCAGCTTTTTGTTCCGCGCTTTTGTGGAAAACCCGAAGGCTGGAAACGCGCGCAGCGCAGGGCACGCTCCATATAGAACGGCTCGAGCCTGAGCACGCTCCATATAGAACGGCCGGAGCCTGAGCAGCGTAGAGGGGAAAGCAGCACCAGTCCCTCCCCACAGCGCGACGGAACTAGCTACCTGAACAAGAGACCACCTCCGCCCGCCTGTGTCAGGGCGGAAATAAGGCACTGAAGAGACTGGAAAACAGAAGCCAAATAAACAAAGGGAACCACTTCAGAAGGGACCGGTGCAACAGATTAAAATCCCTGTAGGTAACACCAACTACACCGGAAGGGGCCTGTAGATATCCAGAAGTGTAAGCTGGAACGAGGAGCTATCTGAAACTGAACCGAGCCCACACTGACCAGAACAGCTCCAGAAAAATACCTAGATATATTTTTACTTTTTTTTTTTTTAAGAAAGGAAAAGAAAATTTTTTTTCTTTTCTCTTTTACTTTCTTTTAAAATTCCCTATTACTCCCCCATTACTTCTTAACTTTCATTTTCATAGATTTTTACCATTTTTTTAATTAGGAAAAATTTTTTTCTTGTTTTTTTTCTTTTTCGCTTCTATTTTTATTTTTCTCATTTCTTTTTAAAGTCCCCTATTACTCCTCTACTACTCCTTAATTTTCATTTTCATTACACTATAACCTTAAAAAAAAAAAGAGAAGCCCTATTTTTAAACCTAACTTCATATATATTTCTAAAATGTTTTTGTGTGTTTTGGTTTTTGTTTTTAATATAGTATTTTTAAGAGTCTAACCTCTACTCTAGCCTTTTAATCTTTGTTTTTCAGTATATGATATAAATTGTGGACATTTAAGAATCCAATATTCAGTTCCCATTTTTATTCAGGAGTGTGTTGATTATTCTCTCCCAATCTTGACTCTCCATTTTCTACCTCAGAACACCTCTATTTCCTCCTTTCCTCTTCTCTTCCCAATCCAATTCTGTGAATCTTTGTGGGTGTCTGGGCTACGGAGAACACTCTAGGAACAGACGACTGCGTAGATCTGTCTCTCTCCTCTTGAGTCCCCCTTTTTCTCCTCCTGCTCATCTCTATCTCCCTCCTGCCTCTCCTCTTCTTCATGTAACTCTATGAACTTCTCTGGGTGTCCCTAACGGGGGAGAATCTTTACACCATTAACCTACAAATTTTATTATCAGTGCTGTATAGTTGGAGAAGAGGCTACTGGAAGAATAAAACTGAAATCCAGAGGCAGGAGACTTAAGTCCAAAACCTAAGAACACCAGAAAACTCCTGACTACATGGAACTTTAAGTAATAAGAGACGGTCCAAAAGCCTCCATACCTACACTGAAACCAACCACCACCCAAGAGCCATTAAGTTTTAGAGCAAGTCATACCACGCAAATTCTCCAGCAACGCAGGAACATAGCCCTGAATGTCAACATACAGGCTGCCCAAGGTCACACCTAACACATAGACCCATCTCAAAACTCATTACTGGGCACTCCATTGCACTCCAGAGAGAAGAAATCAAGTTCCACGCACCAGAACACCGACGCAAGCTTCCCTAACCAGGAAACCTTGACAAACCAATCGTCCAACCCGACCCACTGGGTAAAACCTCCACAATAAAAAGGAACCACAGACCTCCAGAATACAGAAAGCCCACTCCAGACATAGCAATCTAAACAAGATGAAAAGGCATAGAAATACCCAACAGGTAAAGGAACATGAAAAATGCCCACCAAGTCAAACAAAAGAGGAGGAAATAGGGAATCTACCTGAAAAAGAAATTAGAATAATGATAATAAAAATGATCCAAAATCTTGAAAACAAAATGGAGTTACAGATAAATAGCCTGGAGACAAAGATTGAAAAGATGCAAGAAATGTTTAATAAAGACCTAGAAGAAGTAAAAAAGAGTCAATTAAAAATGAATAATGCAATGAATGAGATCAAAAACACTCTGGAGGTAACCAAGAGTAGAATAACGGAGACAGAAGATAGGATAACTGAGGCAGAAGATAAAATGGTGGAAATAAATGAAGCAGAGAGGAAAAAAGAATCAAAAGAAATGAGGACAACCTCAGGGACCTCTGGGACAATGTGAAACGCCCCAACATTTGAATCATAGGAGTCCCAGAAGAAGAAGACAAAAGAAAGGCCATGAGAAAATACTCGAGGAGATAATAGCTGAAAACTTCCCTAAAATGGGGAAGGAAATAGCCACCCAAGTCCAAGAAACCCAGAGAGTCCCAAACAGGATAAACCCAAGGCGAAACACCCCAAGACACATATTAATCAAATTAACAAAGATCAAACACAAAGAACAAATATTAGAAGCAGCAAGGGAGAAACAACAAATAACACACAAAGGGATTCCCATAAGGATAACAGCTGATCTATCAACAGAAACCCTCCAGGCCAGAAGGGAATGGCAGGACATACTGAAAGTAATGAAAGAGAATAACCTACAACCTAGATTACCATACCCAGCAAGGATCTCATTCAGATATGAAGGAGAATTCAAAAGCTTTACAGACAAGCAAAAGCTGAGAGAATTCAGCACCACCAAACCAGCTCTTCAACAAATGCTATAGGATCTTCTCTACACAGGAAATGCAGAATGGTTGTATAAACGTGAACCCAAAACAACAAAGTAAATGGCAACGGGACCACACCTATCAATAATTACCTTAAATGTAAATGGGCTGAATGCCCCAACCAAAAGACAAAGATTGGCTGAATGGATACAAAAACAAGACCCCTATATATGCTGTCTACAAGAGACCCACCTCAAAACAAGAGACACATACAGACTAAAAGTGAAAGGCTGGAAAAAAATATTTCACGCAAACAGAGACCAAAAGAAAGCAGGAGCCGCAATACTCATATCAGATAAAATAGACTTTCAATAAAGGCTGTGAAAAGAGACAAAGAAGGACACTACATAATGATCAAAGGATCAATCCAAGAAGAAGATATAACAATTATAAATATATATGCACCCAACATAGGAGCACTGCAATATGTATGCCAAATGCTAACGAGTATGAAAGAGGAAATTAATAGTAACACAATAATAGTGGGAGACTTTAATACCCCACTCACAACTATGGATAGATCAACTAAACAGAAAATTAACAAGGAAACACAAACCTTAAATGACACAATGGACCAGCTAGACCTAATTGATATCTATAGGACATTTCACCCCAAAACAATCAACTTCACCTTTTTCTCAAGTGCACACGGAACCTTCTCCAGAATAGATCACATCCTGGGCCATAAATCTGGTCTTGGTAAATTCAAAAAAATTGAAATCATTCCAGTCATCTTTTCTGATCACAGTGCAGTAAGATTAGATCTCAATTACAGGAAAAAAATTGTTAAAACTTCCAACATATGGAGGCTAAATAACACGCTTCTGAATAACCAACAAATCATAGAAGAAATCAAAAAAGAAATCAAAATATGTATAGAAATGAATGAAAATGAAAACACAACAACCCAAAACCTATGGGACACTGTAAAAGCAGTGCTAAGGGGAAGGTTCATAGCATTATAGGCTTACATCAAGAAACAAGGAAAAAGCCAAATAAATAACCTAACTCTACAGCTAAAGCAATTAGAGAAGGAAGAAATGAAGAACCCCAGGGTTAGTAGAAGGAAAGAAATCTTAAAAATTAGGGCAGAAATAAATGCAAAAGAAACTAAAGAGACCATAGCAAAATTCAACAAAGCTAAAAGCTGGTTTTTTGAAAAAATAAACCAAATTGACAAACCATTAGCAAGACTCATTAAGAAACAAAGAGCGAAGAACCAAATTAACAAAATTAGAAATGAAAATGGAGAGATCACAACAGACAACACTGAAATACAAAGGATCATAAGAGACTACTACCAGCAGCTCTATGCCAATAAAATGGAAAACTTGGAAGAAATGGGCAAATTCTTAGAAAAGTATAACTTTCCAAAACTGAACCAGGAAGAAATAGAAGATCTTAACAGAGCCATCACAAGCAAGGAAATCGAAAATGTAATCAGAAATCTTCCAGCAAACAAAAGCCCAGGACCAGACGGCTTCACAGCTGAATTCTACCAAAAATTCAGAGAAGAGCTAACACCTACCTTACTCAAACTCTTCCAGAAAATTGCAGAAGAAGGTAAACTTCCAAACTCATTCTATGAGGCCACCATCACCCTAATTCCAAAACCAGACAAAGATGCCACAAAAAAAGAAAACTACAGGCCAATATCACTGATGAACATAGATGCAAAAATCCTTAACAAAATTCCAGCAAACAGAATCCAACAACATTAAAAAAATCATATACCATGACCAAGTGGGCTTTATCCCAGGAATGCAAGGATTCTTTAATATCTGCAAATCAATCAATGTAATATACCACATTAACAAACTGAAAGATAAAAACCATATGATTATCTCAATAGATGCAGAGAAAGCCTTTGACAAAATTCAACATTCATTTATGATTAAAACTCTCCAGAAAGCAGGAATAGAAGGAACATACCTCAACATAATAAAAGCTATATATGACAAACCCACAGCAAGCATTACCCTCAATGGTGAAAAATTGAAAGCATTTCCCCTGAAATCAGGAACAAGACAAGGACGCCCACTCTCACCACTACTATTCAACATAGTGTTCGAAGTTTTGGCCACAGCAATCAGAGCAGAAAAAGAAGTAAAAGGAATTCAGATAGGAAAAGAAGAAGCAAAACTCTCCCTGTTTGCAGATGACATGATCCTCTACATAGAAAACTCTAAAGACTCTTCCAGAAAATTACTAGAGCTAATCAAGGAATATAGTAAAGTTGCAGGATATAAAATTAACACACAGAAATCCCTTGCATTCTTATACACTAACAATGAAAAAACAGAAAGAGAAATTAAGGAAACAATACCATTCACCATTGCAACAAAAAGAACAAAATACTTAGGAGTATATCTACCTAAAGAAACAAAAGAACTATACATAGAAAACTATAAAACATTGATGAAAGAAATCAAAGAGGACACAAAGAGATGGAGAGACATACCATGTTCATGGGTTGGAAGAATCAATATTGTCAAAATGGCTATTCTACCCAAAGCAATCTATAGATTCAATGCAATCCCTATCAAGCTACCAACGGTATTTTTCACAGAACTAGAACAAATAATTTCACAATTTGTATGGAAATACAAAAAAACCTCAAATAGCCAAAGTAATCTTGAGAAAGAAGAAGAACTGGAGGAATCAACCTGCCTGACTTCAGACTCTACTACAAAGCCACAGTCATCAAGACAGTATGGTACTGGCACAAAGACAGAAATATAGATCAATGGAACAAAATAGAAAGCCCAGAGATAAATCCATGAACCTATGGACACCTTATCTTCGACAAAGGAGGCAAGGATATACCATGGAAAAAAAGACAACCTCTTTAACAAGTGGTGCTGGGAAAACTGGTCAATCACTTGGAAAAGAATGAAACTAGAACACTTTCTAACACCATACACAAAAATAAACTCAAAGTGGATTAAAGATCTAAATGTAAGACCATAAACTATAAAACTCCTAGAGGAGAACATAGGCAAAACACTCTCTGACATAAATCACAGCAGGATCCTCTATGACCCACCTCCCAGAATATTGGAAATAAAAGCAAAATTAAACAAATGGGACCTAATGAAACTTAAAAGCTTTTGCACAACAAAGGAAACTATAAATAAGGTGAAAAGACAACCCTCAGACTGGGAGAAAATAATAGCAAATGAAGCAACAGACAAAGGATTAATCTCAAAAATATACAAGCAACTCCTGAAGCTCAATTCCAGAAAAATAAATAACCCAATCAAAAAATGGGCCAAAGAACTAAACAGACATTTCTCCAAAGAAGACATACAGATGGCTAACAAACCATGAAAAGATGCTCAACATCACTCATTATTAGAGAAATGCAAATCAAAACTACAATGAGGTACCATTACACGCCAGTCAGGATGGCTGCTATCCAAAAGTCTACAAGCAATAAATGCTGGAGAGGGTGTGGACAAAAGGGAACCTCTTACACTGTTGGTGGGAATGCAAACTAGTACAGCCACTATGGAGAACAGTGTGGAGATTTCTTAAAAAACTGGAAATAGAACTGCCATATGACCCAGCAATACAACTTCTGGGCATACACACTAAGGAAACCAGATCTGAAAGAGACACGTGCACCCCAATGTTCATCACAGCACTGTTTATAATAGCCAGGACATGGAAGCAAACTAGATGCCCATCAGCAGACGAATGGATAAGGAAGCTGTGGTACATATACACCATGGAATATTACTCAGCCATTAAAAAGAATTCATTTGAATCAGTTCTAATGAGATGGATGAAACTGGAGCCCATTATACAGAGTGAAGTAAGCCAGAAAGATAAAGAACATTACAGCATACTAACACATATATATGGAATTTAGAAAGATGGTAATGATAACCCTATATGCAAAACAGAGAAAGAGACACAGATGTACAGAACAGACTTTTGGACTCTGTGGGAGAAGGCGAGGGTGGGATGTTTCGAAAGAACAGCATGTATATTATCTATAGTGAAACAGATCACCAGCCCAGGTTGGATGCATGAGACAAGTGCTCGGGCCTGGTGAACTGGGAAGACCCAGAGGAATTGGGTAGAGAGGGAGGTGGGAGGGGGGATCGAGATGGGGAATACATGTAACTCCACGGCTGATTCATGTCAATGTATGACAAAACCCACTGAAATGTTGTGAAGTAATTAGCCTCCAACTAATAAAAATAAATGAAAATAAAATAAAATAAAACAACAGCATTGTGCTCACTTTGGCAGCACATATACTAAAACTGGAACGATACAGAGAAGATTAGCATGGCCTCTGCGCAAGGATGACATGCAAATTTGTGAAGCACTCCATATTTTTCAGAAAGCCATGGTACATATACACCATGGAATATTACTCAGCCATTAAAAAGAATACATTTGAATCAGTTCTAATGATATGGATGAAACTGGAGCCCATTATACAGAGTGAAGTAAGTCAGAAAGATAAACACCAATACAGTATACTAACGCATATATATGGAATTTAGAAAGATGGTAACGATAACCCTATATGCAAGACAGAAAAAGAGACACAGATGTACAGAACAGATTTTTGGACTCTATGGGAGATGGCGAGGGTGGGATGATCTGAGAGAACAGCATCGAAACATGTATATTATCAAGTGTGAAACAAATCGCCAGTCCAGGTTGGATGCATGAGACAAGTGCTCGGGGCTGGTGCACTGGGACAAACCAGAGGGATGGGATGGGGAGGGAGGTAGGAGGGGGAATCAGGATGGGGAACACAGGTAAATCCATGGCTGATTCATGTCAATGTATGGCAAAAACCACTACAATACTGTAAAGTAATTAGCCTCCAGCTAATAAAAATAAAGGAAAAAAATTATAAAACAACAGCATTTAAAACAGTAGCAAACAAGTCGGTAGAAATAAATGAAGTTACACTGTTGTAAAGTTCTCACACTAGCACAGAGAGGATAAAATTAGAAGTGTGTCACTAGTCTTTGATAATTCAGAGAAAATTCAGTAATAATTATAGAGAAATGTGAGACATTTAATTCTTAAATTCAGCATATATGGGACTTTCCTGGAGGTCCAGGGATTAAAGTTCCACACTTCCACTGCAGAGGCACAGGTTCGACCTCTGATCATGGAACTAAAATCCCACATGCCATGCAGCACAGCCCCCCTCCCCCCACAAAATTCAACATATACTTACTGAATGCCTGCTATATGCCAAGCACAAAACACGTACTATGTACACACAGCAGTGAACAAAATAAATTGTTACAACCAACTCGAAGCCCACCAACTGTGGAATGGATAAATGCATTACAGTTTCTTCATAATATGGAATACTATTCAACAGTGAAAACAAACTACAATACATATAACATGGATGAATTGCAAAACATAATATTCAGTGAAAGAAGAAAGACATAAAAGATTATCTATGTATTCCTCCATTCATATGAAGTCCAAACACAGGCAAGAATGATCTATAGAATTATAACATTAGAAGTGTATCTTTGGAGAGGAGGAAGGGTTATTGATTGGAACAGAGCATAATGAGGACCTATGGGGTACTGATAATGGTCCATTTTTGAAGTGAGTGGTAGTTAAATTGATGTGTTCATTTTGGGGAGTATTGACCGAGCTGTGTAGTTTGTGTACTTTTGTATATGCATGCTACAATTTCATTAAAAGTCTTTTAAAAGATGGTGTAGTTTATATGCACTGATATGGAAACCTTTAGAGCATACTCCTGGGAAAATTAAATTCTGAGAAAAAGAAGAAACTACTGAATAACAGTTTTATCTATGTTTATAAATATATATTGCCTATATACATTATGCAGAAGAGAATTCTGAGAGGGTATCAACAAAATATCAGCAGGAGTTATATCTGAGTGGCATAAATGGGGTGAGGGGGTGCATTTTCTCCCCATATTGGTCTGTTTTTTAAATTTATACAACAAATATGGAAATCCTACATGATAGATATATATGAAAGCTAATTATAAAAGAAAAAGTCTTTTTATCCTCCTTAATCTAAAGATGATTCATCTTAAAAGAGGAGATAAAAGTCAATGGGAATAGAAAAGCTCTGCTTTCTCTGACAATCTACTAATACAACACCTCAGTTCCAAACAGCAGGCCTATCCTTTCTTTGTTGTTACTGCTACCAAAACAATCTTAAAAGCTTTTTATGGACTTAAGCATTTGTCACAGCTTCATTACAAGCTTTGGCCTTCTCCACACTATTTGTATACTCTATAGTGTCTTTTATATTCATCTTTGCTTATATCTGTCTTTGTCCTTTTTTTACATCCTTTCAATAACTGCATTCATCAGCACTCCCATCTTATTTTACCTTCTGTTCTTCTCAAAAGTAACATTCCAAGCTTTTTTATAGAGTGTCTTGTCTTCAAAGAGCAAAACACTGGAAACTTAAAATTTCACCAACTCCACACAATTCAAACATGTGTTAATACTTGTCACTGAAAGTACATAACTCTTTTATAGCTAACTATAAAATATGACAAACCCTTTCAATGCAGTTACCCAATAGTCAACACTTTTTCTTTTTGGCCATGCTGCTGGCATGCGGACTCTCAGTTCCCCAAACAAGAATCAAACCCATGCCCCCTGCACTGGAAGCTTGGAAGTGCAGAGTCTTAACCACTGGACTGCCAGCGAAGTCCCCCAGTATTCAACATTTTATGTGCTTCATTTTGGGGTTTTCCTAACACTGCTTTGATTAAACCTTTAAACAGTAAATGAAATGCAGAAATACCACAACAATTTATAAGTACTCAATTTTACTTATATTACATAAAATTTATGCAATGAGAAAAAATAACAACATTTGATCACTCTTAACACAACTTACTTTGAGGTATGTCCCCCTTTCATCTCTCTTCATTTGGGTTTGTTTCAGATCTATAATTACTTTGCATATATGACCTCAGATTTTCACTTTTTTCCCCAACTATACCATAAGAATTTTCCATGTTTTTATACCCTCCAACATTTTTAATTATAATCATTCCATTCGTGCTGAAGATTACTGGCTCCAGTGTTTAGCTACTATAAATAATGCTGCAAAAAAACATCGTGAAAGTGAAAGTCAGTCATGTCTGACTCTTTGCAACCCCATGGACTATATAGTCCATGGAATTCTCCAGGCCAGAATACTGGAATGGGTAGCCTATCCCTTCTCCAAGGGATCTTCCCAACCCAGGGATCAAGTCCAGGTCTCCCGCACTGCAGGCAGATTCTTTACCAGTTGAGCCACAAGGGAAGCAAAGTAAATAATGCTGCAATAAACATCTTTATATAGTCATTTTTCCATGTTTTTTATTTTATTCTTAGGTTAGAGTCATAGATTCTATGATTCTTAGATTCCCTAAGGCATTATGGAAAAAGCGGTTCTTGAATTAAAGAAGAGAGAATTTCAGGAATTCCCTAGCGGTCCAGTGATTGGGACTCCACACTTTCACTGCTGAGGGCAAGGGTTCAATCCTGGCCAACGAACTAAGAACCCAGAAGCTGAGAGGCAACACCAAAATAAATAATAAAGGAGAGAGAATTTTCAATAGACAAGAGGACAAGCAAGGCCCTGGATTTCAGCTCTGTGGGGAATACAGAGTGATTCCATTTGACTGATACATTATATATGTATAAAGGAAAACAATAAGAAATAAAAATTGGAAAGAGGGGTTGAAGCAAGATAAAGGAGGGATTTTATTAACTGGACAAGTTTTTAAATAACACAGGTTAATGTAACTGGTACATATTTCTCAAAATAAATAAAAATCTTAAGTGGCTCTGAACATGTATGTGGGGCTTCTAAAATTTTTATCTAAAGACCTACCTTAAATCACAAAATTATAAACCATCTCCTATATCAGAACTTTTGTTAAGCTTCAATCTTTTTCAGGTTTCCCTTCTAAAAAGTGAGTTGATTCAAGGGAATGAGAAGACAAGCCACACACTGGGAAAAAAATATTTGCAAAGAAGACTTAAGTAGACATTTTTCCAAGTAAGACATACAGATGGCCAATAGGCACAAGAATAGATACCAAACATTGTGAATTATTAGAGAAATGCAAATCAAAACCACAGTGTGGCATACCTCATACCAGAATGGCCATCATTAAAAAGTTTCCAAATAACAAATGCTGGAGAGAGTGTGGAGAAAAGGAACCCTCTCCTACAACATGTTGGTGGGAATGTAAATTGTTGGTACAGCCACTATGGGAAATACTACGGAGATTCCTCAGAAAACTAAATGTAGAATTAACATATGATCTAGCAATCCCATTTATCGGCACATATCCAGACAAAACTATAATTGAAAAAGACACATGCACGTCTGTGTTCACAGCAGCACCATTCAAAAGAGCCAAGATATGGAAGCAATCTAAATGTCCATCAACAGGAGACAGACGAAGAAGATTGCGGCATGTACACACAATGGAATACTACGCAGCCACTAAAAACAATGCCATCTGCAGAAACATGAACGCAACCAGAGATGATTATAATAAGCAAAGTAAGTCAGAAAGAGAAAGACAAATAACAAACGATATTACTTATTTGTGGAATCTCAAGTATGACACAAAGGAAATAATCTACAAAACAGAAACAGACGTGGGGCACAGAAAACAGACCTGTGGTTGCCAAGGGGGAGGGAGCTGGGGAAGGAATGGAGTGGGAGGTTGGGGTTAGCAGATGTAAGCTATTATATATAGAATGGGTAAACAACAAGGTCCTACTGTATGGGACAGGGAACTACATTCAGTATAATGTGATAAACTGTAACAGAAGGGAATACTTTCAAAAGTGTATGCATAAATGAAACAGTCTGCTGTACAGCAGAAATTAACACATTGTAAATCAGTATTTGCAAATAAAGGGCTGCTATCCAAAATATTTTTAAAAAACTCTTAAAACTCAACAGTAAGAAAATGAATAATCCCATACATTAAAAATGGGTAAATGATTTAAACAGGCATCTTTCCAAGGAAGATATACAGAGGCATATTAGCATATGAAAAGACATTCAATACCATATTTTACTTGGGAACTGCAAACACAAATAATGAAATACCATTACACACATATTAGAATGGCCAAAATTCAAAACAATAACAACATTAAACGCTGTCAAGAATGTGGAAAAAACAAGAATCCCTTTCAATTCTGATAAGACTGAAAAATGGTATAGCCTCTTTGGAAGACAGTGTGGCAGTTTCTTACAAAACTAAACATACTGTTACCATACAACACAGCAAATGTGCTCCATGTTATTTACTGAAAGAAGCTGAAAACATACATCCACATCAAAACCTTCACATGGATGTAGTTTTATCCATAACTGTTAAAACTTCGCAGCAACCACTATGTCTTTCAGTAGGTGAATGGATTAATAAACTCTGGTACATCCAAACAATTAAATAATATTCAGCACTAAAAAAGCATGAGCTATCAAGCCAGAAAGACATGCAGGTATCTTACATGCACATGTAAAAGCTACATGCATAAGTGAAAGATACCAATCTGAAAAGGCTACATATGATATGATTTCAAGCAAATGATATTCTGGAATAGGCAAAACTATGGAGATATCTGTTGGATCACAGAAAAAGCAAGGGAATTCCAGAAAAACATCTACTTCTGCTTCACTGACTATGCTAAAGCCTTTAACTGTGTGAATAACAACAAACTGAGGAATATTCTTAAAGAGATGGGAATACCAGAGCACCTAACCTGCCTCCTGAGAAACCTGTATTCAGGTCATAAAGCAACAGTTAGAACCAGACATGGAATAACAGACTGGTTCAAAATCAGGAAAGGAGTATGTCAAGACTGTATATTGTCACCCTGCTTATTTAACTTATAAGAAGAACACATCATGTGAAATGCCAGGCTGGATGAAGCACAAGCTGGAATCAAGATTGCTGGGAGAAATATCAATAACCTCAGATATGCAGATGATACCACCCTTATGGCAGAAAGCAAAGAACTAAAGAGCCTCTTGAAGAAGGTGAAAGAAGAGAGTAAAAAACCTGGCTTAAAATTCAACATTCAAAAAAACTAAGATCAGGACATCACTTTCTCGCAAACAGATGGGGGAAAAATGGAGAGAGTGACAGACTTTAGTTTCTTGGGCTCCAAAAATCACTGCAGATGGTGACTGCAGCCATGAAACTAAAGACACTTGCTCCTTGGAAGAAAAGCTATGACAAACCTAGACAGCATTTAAAAAGCAGAGACATCACTTTGCCAACAAAGGTCCATATGGTCAAAGCTATGATTTTTCCAGTAGTCATGTATGGATGTGAGAATTGGACCACAAAGAAAGCTGTGCCGAAGAATGGATGCTTTTGAACTGTGGTGCTGGCGAAGACTCCTGAGAGTCCCTTGGACTGCAAGGAGATCAAACCAGTCAATCCTAAAGGAAATTAACCCTGAATATTCACTAGAAGGACTGATGCTGAAGCTGAAGCTCCAATACTTTGGCCACCTGAGGTGAAGAGCTTACTCAATGGAAAAGACCCTGATGCTGGGAAAGACTGAGGGCAAGATGAGAAGGGGATGACAGAAGATGAGATGGCTGAAGGCACCATCAATTCAATGGACATGAGTTTGAGCAAACTCCAGGAGACAGTGAAGGACAGGGAAGCCTGGCATGCTACAGCCCACGGGGTCACAGAATCAGACACAACTGAGCGACTGAACAACAACAAATGGAGACAGTAAAAAAATTAGTAGTGGTCTAGAGTCAGGAGAGAGGTCATGATGAATAGGTGGAACACAAAGGATTTTTAGGACAGTGAAACTATTCTGCACGATACTATAATGACATACAAATCATTATGTATTTGTCAAAACAGAATGTACAACACCAAGAGAGAACCCGAATGTAAATTACAGATTTAGGGTGATAATAATGTGTCAATGTAGGTTCATCAACTAACAGATGTCCCACTCTACTGCAGGTTGTTGATAGTCAGAGAGGCTGTACATACCAGGGTAAAGGGTATACAGCAACTCTGTACTTTCCCCTCAATTTGCCATGAATCTAAAACTGCTCTAAAAATTTGTCTTTTGTTGTCTTTGTTTTTGGTTTTTTCTTCCAGTTTTATTGAGATACAATTGTAAAGATTTTTTTTGATTGGAGTACAGTTGCTTTACAATGTTGTATTCAGTTTCTACTGTACAGCAAAGTGATCAGCTCTAAGTATACATATTCTCCTCTTTTTTGGATTTCCTTCCCATTCAGGTCACTATGAGCACAGAGCAGAGTTCCCTGTGCTATACAGTAGGTTCCGTCTCATTAGTCAACTATTTTATACAAGGGCTTCCCAGGTGGCTCAATGGTAAAGACTCTGTCTGCCAGTACAAGAGGTGCAAGAAATGTGAGCTCAATTCCTGGGTGGGGAAGATCCACTGGAGTAGGAAATGACAACCCACTCCAGTATTCTTGCCTGGAAAATTCCATGAACAGAGGAGCCTGGCAGATTACAGTCCACAGGGTCACAAAAAGTCAGACATGACTTAGCACACAAACAAAGTGTATATATGTCAATCCCAATCTCCAATCCATCCTGCTACTCCTTCTCCCCTTGGTAACCATACATTTTTTCTCTATGTCTGTGATTCTATCTCTGTTTTGCAAATAAGTTTATCTATACCATTTTTTTAGATTCCACATTCATGTGCTAATATATATTTTTCTCTGACTTACTTTACTCTGTACGATGATATTTAGGTCCTTTCATGTCTCTGCAAGTGGCACAATTTCATTCCTTTTTATTGCTGAGTAATATTCCACTGTATATATGTACCACATCTTCTCCATCCATTCCTTTCTTGATGGCTACTAATGAGGTATCACCTCACACTGGTCAGAATGGCCATCATTAAAAAATCTATAAACAATAAATGCTGGAGAGGGAGTGGAGAAAAGGGAACCCTTTGCACTGTTGGTGGAAATGTAAATTGATACAGCCACAATGGAGAATAGTACGGATGTTCTTTAAAAAACTAAAAACAGTGCTACCATATATTCTAGCAATCCCACTTCTGGGCATATACTCAGAGAAAACCATAATTCAAAAAGATACATGCACCCCAATGTTCACTTCAGCAGACAACCTAAATGTCCATCAACAGTAATAAAGTCTTTTATAAAAAAATAAGTTAACATCTCAAAAAATGAAAAAAAAGTTAACATCTCAAAAAAATAAAGTTAACATCTCAAAAGCACCTAAGAGTCTCATATGCAGTAGAACAGTAGTTAATTAATGCTTCATTAAATCCTAGCTTGATCATAGAATTACAAATCTCAAAATAAGCATGTTAGATGTTAGACCTTATTTAAGCATCAAGGTCTTGATTGGGATTTACATTACAAGCGTGTATTGTCTGTTAAAACTTAACTTGTACACTTAGGCTCTTGTGTATTTTACTCTATATAAATTAACATCCAGAAAATTCTGAAATTTTAAAGTGATTCTGAAGAAACTTAACTCGGTATTACAGCCCATAAGCAAATAAAATTTCTGCACTTGAAGTTGATTTTTTTTTTTCTGTTTTAAAGTTTTAAAGGAGAGGTGCTACCAAAGATACAAAAATTAGCAATACAACCACACAGAGAAAGGAAAAAAACTTGAGAGGATAAAGTACAAGGTTAGAAGCTGAAAAGCAGTTGGATAAATTTAGCTGTATTAGCTCACCTCAGAACACTAAATCCTAAACCATGGGAAAAATGACTAGAAGCTACCAGATTTACACTTCAGAATGCTCAACAAGCTCTGACAGTCCCAAGCAAGACTGGCAGTACCAAATAATTCTAGAAGTGAAGGATCAGTGGGACTGTAGGAAAGCCTAGGTAAAAAGCAGTTAAATTCCCAGACACCCTCCCTTCTCTACACACCTAAGTGACTATCCTTGCTCTACCCTAGCAGAAGAGTAGAAGCTTAATATCAGGAAAAAATAAAAGAGAGGGTAACTCATCTGTGGGAATGCTTAGCAACAGATAGTAATGATTTCAAACTAAACAGAGAAGAAATGGTTTAAAAGTTTACATAGGGAATGCTGCAACCCCAATAATCTTCCTCTTCCTGGCTCCCAAGTTTCTGGCAAAGAAACCTATACCTCCCAGGCAAGAGATGGGAGGACCCTTCTCTGGGAAATCTGACAAATCCAAAAGACCAAAAAGGAGGATGGAAGGATATAAATCTGTAAGTTACCAATTTGGAAGAGTCTATTGTATAGCCGTAATAATGAAGACAAAAACAGCCACTTGAAGATGTGAAATTTCAGAAACCAGGAATAAATGAAAAATCTGAAACTCTGAGGGAGGGGAAACCTACAGGATTAGGAATCAGAGTAGCTCTGGATTCTCAACAATCTCAAAATCTAAAAGACAATGGATAGGGACTTCCCCGGTGGTCTAGTAGTTCAGACTTTCACTTCCAATGCAGAGGTTGAAGGTTCTATCCCTGGTTGGGAAGCTAAGATCCCACATGCTTTGCAGCCAAAAACCCAATAAACATAAAACAGAAGCAATACTGTGACAAATTCAATAAAGACTTTTAAAATGGTAGACATTAAACAAATCTTTAAAAAAAAAAAAAAAAAAGGCAAGTGATCAATAACTTCAAATTTCTGAGGGGAAATATTTCTAGCCAATTCGAAGTATCAATCAAGAATAAAAACATTTCAGACATGCAAGGCCTCCAGAATGTTACTTCCTTTTTATCTTTTCGAAATATGCTACTGGAAGATAGCGCTAACAAAATTAAGAGAAAAAAAAAAAAAGAAGAGGTGAGATTCGGGAATAAAGAGACCCTACACAAAGAAGACAGAAAAGGAGAATCTTCAGAATGATGGGGAAGAAAAGTTTCGGGATATCAGTAGTGCATCAAATAGAACAATTAATATAAAAAGCACCTCAGTCAGCCCAAGGAGAGAGAGCTTCAAGCTGACAGAGATTTAAATGACTGACAGAGTTAGTTGTATCTGAACTAAGGATAAGCAATAGAAAACTAAGTAAACAACAAAAAAGATAATTATTAAGTTCATTTACATCATCAAAATGAAAGCACTGAACACTGACTTAGACAAAATTACAACGCAACATTTAGGAAGATGCCAGGTGAGTAGGAAGTGCTTCTGTGCAGGCAAGTGAAATAGGTTAGGGGAAAGTCAACCCCCATTTTCATGATGGGAAGTCCAAGAAATACAGCCTAATATTTTAGATCAAAAACAGCAATATAAGGTTTATCTACAGACATGGAGTCATAGGAGTCATATCAGTTAGGGTTAGGCAGGGCTGCAAGTGAAAGGAAATCATAAGCAATAGTAGTTTAAACAAAATAGAAATTTTCTCTTTCACACAAATGAAATAATCTAAGGTTGGTATGGAGGACCCATAATTATCTTCTCACTCTACAATCTTCAATATATAGTTTTTAATTCCTTGCTCATGATGGCTGCTCAAGTTCTAACCATAACATCTACTGTCTAATCAGCAGGAAAGGAAAGTAATAATGAAGGGTGTGCTCCTTCCTCTTAAAAACATCTCCCCAAAGCTGAAAATGACTTACTATTTAGTATTCAATCATAATACTGCAACTAACCACAAGAAAGATTATTAACATTTTTACCCTGTTGTGGGAAAAAAAATCACTTCATTAAGATCAAGGATACTTTCAGAGTATCAGATGTTATTAATTCTGCAAAATGCATAAAGGATGAGAAATTCCCTAGAGTTAAGACACTGTAGTTAGTATACTAATAAATTATACA
Organism: Muntiacus reevesi; assembly: GCF_963930625.1. Classification (NCBI taxonomy): domain Eukaryota; kingdom Metazoa; phylum Chordata; class Mammalia; order Artiodactyla; family Cervidae; genus Muntiacus; species Muntiacus reevesi. The sequence goes on from NC_089257.1 coordinate 49,961,851, forward strand.
TATATATATATTTTACCAGATTTTTACATCCAGAAATAAGACTTTTTTTTCTCTCTTAGTTATGGTCTAAGGACAAGATTTTTATGTTAAGTGAGAGAAAAGAAGTACATGCAAAGTAACTAATAATAGCTAACATTTATTCAGTGTTTTCTGTATGTACAAAGCCCTTTATAAACATCTCCTTCAATCCTTACAGTCTGGTAGATACTCTCAATAGTTCCATTTTACAGGTAAGAATGGAGGATGTAGGTAACTTGTCCAAAGTTTTGCATCTGACAGTACAGGACCTGGGATTCAGTCTCAAGCATTCAATCAAAACTCCACAATCTACAGCCTTGTTTAACACCTGCGTTGTCCTGCTTTATTTCAGTGAAAATTCTCAGTTTCCTTATTTGAATTGAATTAAGATTGTTTGCAGGAAAAGAGAGCTACTCAAGCAAGTTCAATTGAAAGGGAGGTTATTACAAAGGCACAACAAAGATCTCACAGAAATCCAAGGGCTTGATTCACAGAAGCCAGACCAAGCCCCAGAACGCAGATACATGGCCTGGGTTCGCTTACCTCTGCACGCCTTCTCCGTTCTGCCCCCCTTTTTTCCTGTTGGCCAGTTCCTTTGCTCCCGAGTAGTTTCTTACTCCTTTGTGATTTCACCAGCTGTCCTACCACTGCTGTGTGGCTCTTTCGGCCCCTCTGCTGTATGGTTTCCCATGTGGGGGTCTAAATCATATGGACCCATCTTCCCTTTCAGCAGCAAACCACATAAGTGAACAGGTTGTCCTTTGAGTTCCTATCCTGTCATTTATGAAGAAAGTAAAGTTACATGATCCAAAACACGGCCACTGACCCTTAACATGGCCGTGACACTTCACCTAGAAGTCGGACACGGATCAGTGGGATGGTTAAGATTTATTGATAACTAACTGACCTAGTTTAGGTGAAACTATCAAAAAAAAAGATGGTCATGTGAAATTTTTACTAGATAAATATTTTCCAAGATGCCTTTCACAAAACAGTTCTAGTCAATGCCCTGTGAAGAGAGGTAACTTTGACTAAGTATATATGGAAACTCTGCCTATATTTAGTTCTTGGAGATTCACAGTGTGGAATGGTATATATAAAATTTCTGGGGGGAAAAAAAGGCAAAAAAAAATTGGGAATCCCTGCAATATGAAATTTTGATGAGCTCTTTAATATAACATTTCCCACATTTACTTTGTCACAGAACTCTTAACTGTGTAATGATATCTCATTCAACAGTATTTTGGGAAACATTGCATTAGAGCAAGGTAGTTTTCTTTTCTTAGTCCGGTAGGAGTAGTTATTTATAAAATACTATTGTTAATTCTACTTAGCAGTCATTGACAGTAAGGGATGGTTGTTAAAAACACAGGCTGTGGCATTACAGAGACAGGATTTGAATTTTAGCTCTGCAATGTATTAGATGTGATTTTGGATAGAGTTCAACTTTTCTGGGCCTCAGTTTGCTAATCAGTGATATATCCCAGCAGATGCATAGCCCAATGCCTGACACAGTGAATACTTAATAAATGGTGATATGTAAAACTGTGTTTCTACTAGAAAATGCTCAGGTGCACAGTTAGGGCAATCATTCTTCTGTAAGAAGTTATCTTATATGGGAAGAGTTTTATCTAGCATAGCATAATTTATGAGTAAGACTTCATTTTAGGGTAAATATGGAATAAGTATGGTTTCAAAGAAGAACCTCAATTCACAGAAAAGATATCAGTAGGAGAGAGGCTATTAAATTTTCTACACCCAGGAGTAATATTTATGGGGGTGGGGGGAGCGGTGTGAGGTGAAGTTACTGTCTGAGGCTACTGGATAGGAGTATGTGTGTAGGGAGTGACAATATGGTTAAGAGACTATGCTCTCGAGAGGGCAGACCAGATTTTTAAATCTGAATTCACTTATGATGCTTTGATTGTTAAACCAAAAGTGTACAGACAAATATAATGCTCTGGGTGTAAGCAACAGCCACAGTTCATTTCTGGAAAAAGCAGATCTCAAGGCTTGCATCACATGTTTTGCTTTCTATCATGAGTTCCTTCCTGAGTTCCTTCCACTTTGCCACAATTAACCGGACCAAGGATGTGTATGTACGCCAGTGGCTTTTACATTAGCATGACCTGAGAACTGTTCAGTAGTTCTGTCTCACAAAATGTTGAACTCAGTCTGATCTGCTTCCTCAGGGAATCTGAATATGAGATGGCAAAGAAGGCAGTAAGCAGAAGCTGCAGGACAGCAGAAACCATGAGGTAGAGAAAGCAGTCGTGGAAAAGAAGAAAATGAATCTACAGTCAGAGTGGAGGCAGAATCAGGAAACTGAATGATGACGATGATCAATTAAGAGTTCCTGTTGGGATACCAATTTTATTTCATTCATCCAGTTCTCAATGAGGCCTGATGGTGGAGACTTTTCTTGTCCTTCCACACTACATCACTTATTCTTAACTAAATTTCTAATATGAAGCAATTTAATTGAATCTACATATAGTTCTGGCCATCAGAAAGAGTCCATCTCGCTTAATATTAATACCACCACCCACTTCCTTTAAATAAAGTGCAATAGTTCACCCAGTTGGTATAAATGAGGCCAACTGATGAAGCCAGGTGGGAAGAACAGGGTTTCTGTGCCATTACTAACCAGGGACAGTAACAGCAGGTGGGCCTCTTTCTGTTTGGACATAGCTGCTTCAGTACAGAGGGACAGAGACTTGGGTTTAGGACTGCCATCCGTTAGCTATGTATGATCTTAGACAATTCTCTTCACTTGGGGGTCAGAGTTTTCTTTCTATAAAATTGAAATTAGTCAAGCCGGGGTTTCTTGACCCAGAAAAAAGACTTTCAGCACAACTTTTCATTGTTCACAGCATTTAGAAATGGTTAGCGATGGCAATAAATCTGAAAGATGAGAGGAAGTAAGTGTAGTCAATCTAAGTAAACATTAAAATATTGACACAGCTTAACTAGGAAAATCTAATAGTTTTCAGTGTTTCTCTACTCTTTTGTTTATGAAAAAAGGGAATGTCTGGGGGATGATATATCTTCACAGATGGGACATTAACTTTAATACCATATGTTTCTGCTTTTTTCTCCCTTATTTATATTTCAAATATTTATAGCCATTTCCTATAAAGAACTTGACAAAACAGGTAGGTTTGTCTTTCAATCAGTACTTCCCTAGGCTTTGAGTCAAACTGGCTGCTAGTTGTCCCCCAGTATCTGTTTTTCCCCCTTATTCAGTAATGGAACCTTTGGTTTTTAGCTGAGTACGTGGCTATCTGGAAGAAAATTATGTCCCATCTTTCTTTCACTCAACATAAAAATCATGTCCTTAGACCACAACTAAGAAAGGAAAAAAAAAACCTTATTTCTAGATGTAAAATGCAGAAAATTTTGTTTTTAGATCTTATTTCTACATGTAAAAAGTTTGGTAATTTTTTTTTTAATTTACTAGTACACTAACCACAATATCTTAACTCTAGAGAATCTCTCACCCTTTCTACATTTTGCAGAATTAATAATAAATATTCTGAAAATATCTTTGATCTTAATGAAATTACTTTTTTCCACAACAGGGTAAAAATGTTACATCAATACCAGAGACACTTTATCTAAAAAACATCAACACTGTAAAAGATTCCAAAACATAACAACTTTAAAGGACAACAAAATAAACTATTTTATAAAATAATAAATTATTTCTCTTATTCTAAGATTATTATATCTGGAGTCAATACACAAACATACTATGATAACAAGAAATAAAGGAAACAAATACATGGTAGCTGCAAGTGAGGTCTTTTCATAACAATTTCAAATCCAAAGACAAGTGATTCCATTACTATTGACTAACTATATTTTTAACTCTATTAATACCTGGATCATATTAGATTTACTTCACATATTAAAATATTCATTTTAATTAACCTGTCCCTACACATAATGTGATAATAAAAATAAAAGTCTATATTGTTTTTACTTCAATAAGATTATCTTTCACAAGTAAGTGAATCTGTGTTCAATAAAGAAACAATTTGAGCTCATATTTAAGCACTACCATATATAAAGCAGCAATTCAATTATAAAATGAAAACAATCCAATTTTGATATGGACAAATGATTTGAACAGACGTTTCGTCAGAAAGCATAAGAAAAAAAATTATCAACAACGTTAATCAGAGAAAACAACAACATCAATCAGAGAAACCGAACAATGAGATGCTACTATACACATACCAGAATGGCCAAATATTTAAAAGACTGAAGATACCAAATATTGATAAGATTGTAGAATAACTGCAACTCTCATACACTGTTGGTAGGGGTGTAAAATGGCACAACCACTTTGGGAAAATATGTTGCAGTTTCTTATAAAATTAAGAATACACCCACTATGACCCAGAAATTTAACTAAGTATTGACTGAAGAGAAATGAAAAAATATTGTCACAAAAAGACTCATAGGAATATTCATAGCAGTTTTATTCATGATAGCAAAAAATTGGAAATAGCCTAGGTATCCACCAATAGAATGGATAGACTGTCTTATATACACAATAGAATACTACACAGCCAAAAAAAAAAAGAAACTTCTGATAGACCTAACAGTATGGGTCAAAAACATTATGCTAAGTGAAAGATGCCTTATATAAAGGTGTGCATGCTATATAATTCAACTTACAAGAAGTTCTAAAATGGGGGAAATTAATCTAGGGTGAAAAAAAAAAAATCAGAACGGTGACAGTGATTACTTCTAGGAGTGTTGGGGGCAAGAACTGACTGGGAACAAGCATAAAGGAACATTCTGGGATAACAGTGCTATACTACATCATGATAAGGGACTGCGTTATACATATGTGTTAAATTTTCAAGAATGGAAACTTAAGATTTGTGTATCTCATTATATATAAGTTTTACATTGAAAGAAAAAAGGTCCAAAAAACATCACACTCTAGTTCATCATATGCATGCCAAACTAATTAGGAAGAAGTACACTGAAACCAACAATTTACTTTGAAATGCATCCCCCCAAAAGATGGATAAATGGGTGATAAAGAAGTGAACAGAAGCATTAATACAGGATAAACTAAGTACAATAAAATGTTAATTGTACAGTGTAGGTAGTAGACATATGGTGCTCACTATAAACTTCATTCAGCTTTGAAAAAAACTTTTCTTCTGATCACACTACATGGCTTGAGGGACATTGTTCCCCGATCAGGGATCAAACCCAGGTCCCAGCAGTGAACACACCAAATCTTAACCACTGGATCACAGGGGATTCTCTAAAGTTTTTCATAAACAAATGTAGGAATTAGGGAGGGGGAAAAAACTTACCCCATCACTCAAGATTCAACTCAAAATCAATTACTTATGAGCCCTTTCCTGTTACCCTTAGGATCGGAAGGGAGCTAAGTCTTACTAGTCAGACTTACTAGTTTTACTGTCAGTAGCATTAATTTGGCAATTTTATGTTAGTTATCTTTTCACATACTGTCTTATATTTACAAAATAAACTGTAAGCCTTTTGGGGGGACTGCTTCTTAAGAGTGGGAATAAAAAAGACTACAGTGATCTGTTGACTATTTTTTCTTTCTAAGTATAAATTCTTCAGTGAGCCATAATTCCCAAAAAACAACCTATCAGTCAACTTAAATACCAGTATATATGCACACACAACACACATACATGCATCTGAAAACTAACAACCATTATAACCTTTAACCAAGTGCTTGTGTTTTTGTTTGTTTGTGAGTCCCTGCCTATTAATGAAATATACTATGCTTACTGAATTCAACTACTCAAGCCACGTGTACAAAAAGAATTGGTCAGCTCTTTCTCAAAATACTCTGTGAAGTGCTATGGCACCAGAGGTCTCAGATCTTTGAGGATAAAGGTGTCTTCAGTAAGTTAAATGAAGGCTATAACTCTATGATCACAGAAGATGAAAAAACATTTACATAAAAAGTGATGCCATTCTTTAAAACTGACATCTTCCCATTGTTCAATACAACATTTAATTAACCTTAAGAAGTTTTGTTATTTTCATGTTTAAAAATTATATACAATATTTACACTTAGGATCTCAAAATTTCCTGTCACTTTACAAATACCTTTTCTCTATATCTGTTAAAGGACAATAATAAAACATTTAAGAATCTGTTATCCTCCTTTAAGGAATATATATATCAGGATAATAAATCAATATTTAGACATGAGCAAAAGGAAAGAAGCATATAAATCATACATACTTTATTTTTAATAATTCTACATTTTTGTCCCCAAAAGAAAAAATATGAAGCAGGAAGTATCAGATATAGTAAACACTCAAACAAGTTTTTCTTAATTCATCTGAATTGTCATGACATAACTCTGGAAGAAACTACAATTTACTTTCAGTTTAGAGGGGTTTCCCTCACTGCCATGTATGAATAACCAAGAGAATGATTACTGTAGCCTTAAAACATTACTGATAACTATGATTGATTCAAACTGCAGAAATGTTAACTTATTACGAAGAGAAATGTAGTAACTTCTACTGGAACAAACTATGAATGATAAATAAGCAGGTGACTTTTACTACTACTGAGTGTAAATGAGACCAAGTACCTAATTAACAGGCTTTAGATGCCTCAGGTACAAAGTGAAGACTGTATAAGATCTCCATGTTGTACTTACTAATATAAAGTGAAAAGTGAAAGTGAAGTCGCTCAGTCGTGTCCGACTCTTTGGGACCCCATGGACTGTAGCCCACCAGGTTCCTCAGGCCATGGGATTCTCCAGGCAAGAATACTGGAGTGGGTTGCCATTTCCTTCTCCAGGGGATCTTCCCTACCCAGGGATCGAACCCAGATCTCCCGCATTGCAGGCAGACGCTTTAAACCTTTGACCACATTAGAGAATATTCAACTACTTTACCTAGAAAATTAACAAAAAAAGAATATGTCACATGGAATGGAAAATTTATCCTAGTCAAAATAAAAGTCTCTGGAATACAATTAATATACTTAAAAATTCTTAAAGGAAAAGTGAGAGAACACTTTAACAGTCTAAGTTATCTATCTAAAAGGTAAAAAAGTATTTAATATTCAAAAATAATATAGCTCTAGCACTATTTGGAAAATTTATCCAAACAGGTCTTAAACAATGATCTGATAATTATAAAAAATATTCTTGATTTATGAAGTTAATATAAAAAGTAAAAACTACAAGATAGTTCAAGGCTTCTATATGAATGTGCTTCCAGCTTAGAAAAGCCCACCAAGGGACATGTGGAAACAGCAGGCAGCCTGGGATCTTAGTAAAATTCCAACATTCCAAATTCCAATTCTACTACTGACATACTCCCCTCTTCATGGCTCTAGAGTATCACTTATAATGAAGATGAAATGGAGCAACCATAAACTTCCCTGTATTTCAATTAGCAGCTGTACACAAAATGACTTGGTCTCCATCTTTAACTCTAGTGATCAAAATAATTCAGCGAAGTTAAAATTAGCTTCCTACCAGAAAAAAAGCTGAGAATGAGTGATTTAGTGGTTATAATGAACACTATTTATGCTAGAAATTCTCTTTTTAGGAAAGATGTACTAACATATATTCACACATGCACAAACAATAGGTGCCATTGTTTAACGCCTTTTCTGCTCCGCACAAGATCCTCCTCGTGTGCTCTGCTGTGCTTAGTCGCTCAGTCGTGTCCGACTCTTCATGACCCCATGGACTGCAGCCCACCAGGCTCCTCTGTCCATGGGACTCTCCAGGCAAGAATACTAGAGCAGGTTGCCACGCCGTCCTCGGGGGATCTTCCCAACCCAGGGATCGAACCCAGGTCTCCCACATTGCAGATGGATTCTTTTCCACCTGAGCCACCAGGGAAGTCTTCTCTGGTGGCGCAGTGGTTAAAGAATCTGCCTACAATGCAGGAAACATGGGTTTGATCCCTGTGTCAGGAAGCTCCCTTGGAGTAGGAAACAGCAACCTGCTCCAGTACGCTTGCCTGGGAAATTCCATGGACAGAGGTGGGGGGCTAAAGTCCATGGGGTCGCAGAGTAGGACACGACTGAGCATGCACACAAAGGATAAACTGAGCTCGGCAGCCATGTGATTTGTCCTCAGTCACATTCCAGAAGATGGTTAAGCAGAAATTCAAACTCAGGTTGTCTGACTCAAGAATTTATGCTCAATTGTGATCAACCATCTTATGCAGATCCTCACTGCAAAAGTACAGAGCAGGAAACGACACTGTTTGGAAGACCTTTCAGCAAGGACAGAGCACTGAGGCTGTAGACGACTAGGGAACACCACTCACTATGGTGGAGAAGAAACATCCCTGTCACGTAGGACAGTGTGACTGCATGATTCAGGTAATGCAGATTTCCTCGGCCACTGACTTAGACACCTTGAGGCACCCTGGGTATGAATTTGAAGCCAGTGGCAAACTATGGAAAAATTAAACACAGAGTGATATAAATGTTTTATTGAAAAAAACTACTTTAGTAGCGGTATGAAACTAGCTGGAAAAGAATTTAACTGAAAGGATGACCTGAACAATGGCATTAACTGTGGGAACATATAAGAAAAGTGAGACAAATTTAAAAAGAAAAATAAAACACTTTGAAGTGAAAGTGAGAAAGGAAAGGAGAAGTGTGGCAAGTTTCTAACTTGGGTAAATCACCAAGAGGAAAAGGTTTGGAAGAGCACGTTTACTTGAAAATGTTGAATTTCCAGTTCCTAGGTGGAATTTTTTTCCCCCTGCAGGCAGTTCCACCTCCTAATCCTTACCCACACAGCCCCCTGCTAGTATCCTCTTGATGCATTGAGTGAGTGAAGTCGCGTCCAACTCTTTGCAACCCCATGGACTATAGCCCACCAGGCTCCTCCATCCATGAAATTTTCTAGACAAGAGTACTGAAGTGGGTTGCCATTTCCTTCTCCAGGGGATCTTCCCGACCCAGGGATCAAACCTGGGTCTCCCACATCACAGGCAGATGACTTACCGTCTGAGCCACCAGGGAATCTTGATGCCTTAGAGCTGTCCAAAACTACCTGATTGTTACATTTCACACTGGTGTAGATGTGAGTCTGTTAAAAGAAGCATTTTCTATTTCTCTGCTAATGAGGTTGATCAAGCTTAGCAAATTAAATAAATCCCTTGAGAACAAAGATAATATCCCCGAACCCGCTCTCTATAATCACTCAATAGACACTTCACTGAATGGCTAAAAGGAAGCCATTTGGCACTTCTTATAAAAGGCTACTAATTTTCTTTAAAAGAAAAGAGTCAAGTTCAGCTTTTCCCTAAGTGTTCTAAGCTTGTAATTTCAAAAACCTCCAGTTATTTACTATCCTAAATGAATCCTTGTTGTCCCTCTCATTTCTTTCCTCCTTAAAAAAAAAAAAAGTTTTATTAATCTAATCTTGTGTGGATTTTAGTTTACTAAGGCTAGAATTATTTGGTAAAATATCTGTCTCAAAAGAAAAACAAGTAACATTCTTTCCAAATTCCATACAACCGCGTGGGACAATTATATGAAGCATTTGTAAAATTCACTCCAGTCCCAACTACTATTTTCCATTGCAAATTAATTTTCATACTACTATTTTCCAAGTCTATTTTGACACTTGACTTCTCTTTCTGTAAGTCTAGATCAGCTTAAGCTGAGGAAAGAAAGACGTATTTTTACGTACAAGCAGATGTCATTAACTATAAATAGATTACTTAAAAACTTGTCCCCAAACTAGTTATTTTCTTTAAATAAGAATCTTTAATTCCAAGGTTTCAAATCTTATGTTTAAATTAACTATGACAAATATTTGATGGAAAAAATAACCTGAGATGTCAAATTTCCTAAGGAGTTAATTGTTTTCTTCAAATAATGGCACTCATTGATCTTGTAAATTAATGAAGTACACACAAAGAGTTACAACCACTCAAGACTAAAGAAGTCATCTACAGAATGATCTCAACCATGGAAATGGGCCTTTCCAAGGAAGAAACAAATTCTTTCTCCTAACTCAATCTATTAGACAAATCATTTAAAACGGAAAGTCCTAAAATCTGTCCACTCAGTAAATATTCAGCAATTAAGAGTTCCACTTCCATAGATAAAGTAGTCCACCAAAGCAATGAAAGTACGTCTGCTGAAAGGGCTTTTTTCTAGTTTCAAAGACTTCTCTACTCAGACTTCCCTGGTGGTCCAATGGTTAGAAATTCGCCTGCAAATGCAGGGAACATGGGTTTGATTCCTGGTCCAGGAAGATTTCAAGTGCTGCAGAGCAACTAAACTGGTGCACCACAACTACTGAAGTCCATGCGCCTAGAGTCTGTGCTCTACAATAAGAGAAGTCACTGCAGTGAGGAGCCCGTGCATCGCAATGAAGAGTCGTCCCCACTTGACGCAAGTAGAGAAAGCCCTCAAGCAGCAACTAAGACACAGTACAATCAAAAATAAACTAATAAATAAAATTTTAAAAAATTAAAAGCCAAAGACAAGCAATATTTTGTAATGTTTCAGAGATATAATTTAAATTAGGTATAAGATCTGATCTCCCTGATTTTGTCCCTTACCATTTACACCTTCATAAAACTATGCAGTTTCCTCTGTTGCGTAAGCAATAAATTTTATTAAGTGATTTTTTTTTTTCCTAATTAAACTTCTCCTGAAGGAAGGAATTCCTTGGTGGTCCAATGGTTGGAACTCCGAGCTTTCACTGTCCTGCCACAAGCCAGGTTCCATCCCTGGTCAGGGAACTAAGATCTCACAAGCCAACAAACAAATTAAGAAACATTTTTTAAATTAAAAAAAAATTCCCCTGAAGGAAATGGGAGTATATACTGATATAATCTTTCTGGAATACAATTCAGCAATATACTTCAAAACTACTTTCAAAATTATTCTTTTGGCTTTCAGGAAAGGCTGGACCCAGAAATCTTAAATGATGTTTCCAAAGCTCTGTCTCCTCATTTTTCGGCTATCTTTGCCTCTCTCCAGTATTCAGACAGACTCTCTACACGTGGTGGGGAAAACATTGACAGCCCCAACTCAGTCACATTATCCTACCTTAGTTACCCTAGTAGAAAAAAAGACTTTCTAGTTCCCTCCAAAAGAAAACACCCATAAATGACTCTAAATGGCCCAGCTTAAGGTATAGGGTGGGAGCAATGAGGACACTTTCCCTGGAACCACAGGGAATAGAACATGCTTCCCAAAGGAAGAGATGATAGGCAGAAAATTAATGTATGTCCATATAAATGTACATGCCCTTGATCCAGCAATTCTACTTCAAGGAATTAAAACTGACACAATTATTCAAGAAAGGAGTACGTCATGGCTGTATACAGTCACCCTGCTTATTTAACTTAATATGCAGAGTACATCATGTGAAATGCTGGACTGGATGAATCACAAGCTGGAATCAAGATTGACGGTAGAAATAGCTCAGATATGCAGATGACATTAACCTAATGGTAGAAAGTGAAGAGGCTCCTGATGAAGGTGAAATAGGACAGTGAAAAAGCTGGCTTAAAACGTAACATTCAAAAAACTAAGATCATGGCATCCGGTTCCATCACTTCATGGCAAATAGAAAGGGAAACAATGACATATTTTATCTTCTTGGGCTCCAAAATCACTGCAGATGGTGACTGCAGCCATGAAATGAAAAGACACTTGCTCCTTGGAAGAAAAGTTATGACAAACCTAGACAGTATATTAAAAAACAGAGACATCACTTTGCCAACAGAGGTCTGTCAAGTCAAAGCTATGGCTTTTCCAGTAATCATATATGGATGAGAGTTGGTCCATAAAGAAGGCTTACTAAAGGATTGATGCTTTCAAACTGTGGAGCTGGAGAAGACTCCTGAGAGTCCCTTGGACAGCAAGGATATCAAACCAGTTAATCCTAAAGGAAAGCAACCCTGAATATTCATTGGAAGGAATGATGCTGAAGTTGAAATTCCCAATACTCTGGCCACCTGATGCGAAGAGCTGACTCATTGGAAAAGACCCTGATGCTGGGAAAGATTAAGGGCACGAGGAGAAGAGAATGACAGAGGATAAGAAGGTTGGATGGCATCGACATTTACTGGGAAAGATTAAGGGCACGAGGAGAAGAGACTGACAGAGGATAAGATGGTTGGATGGCATCAACGTTTACTCGACTCAATTTATGGAAGACAGTGAGGGACAGGGAAGCCTGGCATGCTGCAGTCCATGGGGTTGCTAAGAGTTGGACACAACTGAGCGACTTCACTTTCACGCGTTGGAGAAGGAAATGGCGACCAACTCCAGTATTCTTGCCTGGAGAATCCCAGGGACAGGGGAGCCTGGTGGGCTGCCATCTATGGGGTTGCACAGAGTTGGACACAACTAAAGCGACTTAGCAGCAGCAGCAGCATTTTATAGATACAGAAATTCAGACAGAAAAATTAAGTAATTTATCTAAAGTTAGAACTTCGTAGAGCCAAAAGTGAAAGTGTTACTCAGTCATGTCTGACTCTTTGAGACCTCATAGGCTGTAGCCCACCAGGCTCCTCTGTCCATGGGATTCTCCAGGCAAGAATACTGGAGTGAGTAGCCATTCCCTTCTCCAGGGGGTCATCCCCACCCAGGTGAATCTCAGTCTCCTGCATTGCCAGCAGATTCTTTACCATCTGAGCCACCAGGGAAGCCCCTCTTAGAGCCAAAACCAGGAATCAAACCCACATCACGTGACTCCATCCCACGCTTTTAACTACTTAACTTCACTGTCTGTCTCTTTAACTACTTATCCCAAGCAATTAAAGATGAATGCAAAGATTTAGCAGAAGAATTCATCACAGTTATTATTACATGTACATTAAATTATGTTAATTATAAATAATAATATTTAGTTAATAAAAATTAACGCTACCATATATACACATACATATGTGTATATACACACATTTATTTTTTAGAATATGGAAAGTTGCCACTAATATACAGTTAAGGTTTAAAAAACACATATTGAATAAATTAAACAGATACTATGAACTTGTTTTTTAAGAATTAAAATAAGACTATACATATGGATGCACACAAAAATCTCTGGAAATATATCTTAAATTAAAATGTCAGCAATATATCACTTTATACCCACTAGGATAGCTATAACTGAAAAGACAGATAACAGATAACAATGAAAGACTAGCAATTCCAAAGTCGAGAACAATCTTGATCCCTTAGGAGAATGGCAAGTAGTTCACTACAGCTAAGGCTTATTTATTTGCCAATTATCAGCTACTCATATTATTTTTCTAAGTTTTTCAACAATTTCTTCAATAGCTTCAAACCTCATGATCCATAAGTACAAATAACTCTTGGCTAACATGGTGTTTTCACCATAGTATTTTAATTATTCATTAAAAATAAACAATCCCTTCACAACTCTGTGTCATATGTACACCAGAAGAAAAGACCACTTATACTATTTTGCTGGTTTTTTCTTATTTATATGTTTTGATAACTAATTATTCTGTTTAATCATTAGTAGAAGAAAACAGTTCCATTATAACTAGAAAAGAAAAAGAAAGCAATAGGGACAATTTTCAGAAACCATTACTTCAGTTTAATTGTACAAATTAAATCAGTCCAGGATCTAGATGTTTTTGAACTTAAGGTATTGTTTTTAAAAAACTGCTTCAGCTAACATTTATGCTTATTGAGTAATAAAAATGGTATCATTATTTGTTCAGATTAAAAATCAAACAGGAAAGACTACAAAGTATCAATTAAAAATAAATATGAACACAGTACTACAAAATTTATTTTTCTTTTAAAAGTAACAGAAAATATGATGCTTGTTTAGCTGTGCTTTGATTTGTACATGAATGTTATGACTATATTTCTAGGTAACAAAGTTTTGTCGGTGCTGGGACTGTGAGTAAAAACAGGTACAAACACAAAGATGTCCTATTCCCACACTTTTGTTTCTGAATATGCCCTTTCACTGTGCTGAATTCTAACACAGCAGACCAGTTAGTGCTATAGGCCGATCGGGAAGGAACGGATTATCTCCCGAAGCACAGTCCTGAGACAGATGCTCGGGACAGAAAGCTAGAACCAGCAAAGTGGACCCTGGGTAAACCTGACAGGCATGGATTACGTGGCCCCCCCAGGGTCCAGACTTCAGGAGCCACACTAAAAGGAAAGACAAGCTCCAGCGCAAGAAGGTACACCAGAGACCAGACAGGACAGAGCTGCTTGAGGAGGCCAGACTGCAAGGAGTGCGCTGCACTTTGCAATCCACATGACTGACTGACTCTCTGGCTTTGCTCCTCTTCTGTTTTATTTTCAACCTTTAGAAAAGTCTTTTTTTCAGTAACCCAGCCTTGTTTCAGCTGTGTCTGAGCAAATAAAGGGGAAATGACTGGGTGAAGAGGGAGTTATTTGAGCCAGAATGTGAAGAAAAAAGTGGTGCTGCACAAGAACAGTAGAGAAATGGAAGAATTGGGGCTCCAAGGTCCAGCCAGCTCTTCCCATGTGGTGGCTTTCCTTCCAGCGCCAACCTTGGAAGACTATACAGTTTTCATTTTATTAAGAGAACTAGGAAGTTTCTATACAAATATGGAGAAACAAATCAACTGTCACAGGTCTGAAGAGATGGGTACTAGAGTCAAGAATAAGCAACCTTCTGTACTGTTTGAAATTTTTATAACAAGTATGTTACTACAACAAGTAAAATATAACACACACTAGCAACAGACAGGTCAGTCAAACCAGGAACAAACTGATACACCAAAACCATGATAGTATGAGTCAAAGTTGAATAGAAAATAGATGAGTAGAGTAGAAAATGAGTAGAAAAATAGATGAATAGAGTTTCAGATGCCCTGGACAGAAGAATAAGTCAAGAGACAAGCAGAGAATATTGGCCAAAAAGTAGGTCTAAAGTAAGTAAAGTCAAGATGTGAGTAAAACAGTATGCACAGACTACAGAGAAAGGAAACCAGACCACAGTCTGAAGTCAAAGGCAATTAACCTGCTTTCTATAAAAGCAAGCACTGTGTCACCCTTTTTGTGCATATGGTTATGAAAGCACAACACTGCTTTAAAAGAACTGAGTGGCACTACCCTGGATTCCAAGACCAGAAAAAAATATTTTACTCTTCAGG
Organism: Muntiacus reevesi; assembly: GCF_963930625.1. Taxonomy (NCBI): domain Eukaryota; kingdom Metazoa; phylum Chordata; class Mammalia; order Artiodactyla; family Cervidae; genus Muntiacus; species Muntiacus reevesi. The sequence goes on from NC_089257.1 coordinate 49,977,010, forward strand.
AGCCTAATTCTCTCTTGGAACAACTTAGTAGGTATGACACTCATCTCCCTCTGATATACTATTTACATGATGTAAAACTAAAATATTTTAAGTTACTTGTTGGATGTTTAAAATATTGTTTTAATTTCATGTTCTTAATTTCCAAGGAAATACACCTTACAAACTAAAATTCCTTTCATTTATGTGACTTTTCATTAACTTTCATTCCTTGCCTTAATAGTCTTTCATAAAAAACAGGTTTTCAATCCTGCTCAGTTCCAAGGCTGCTATAGAATCTTAAACAAAATACCAGTATGCTAGAAGGGATAAATTAAAAACTGCTTCTTGGGGAACATATTTTAATACCTGGGTAACACTTAAACAATCCACTATTCCAAAATAATATTTTAACATAAAAGTCTATAGGCTTTTTAATTTTATATATATATATATATATATATATATATATATATATATATACACACATATAAAAATCTGTGAAGACCACTAAGTGGCTTCTTAAAGCAAGCACACTCTTCCTCGTAAGAGTATGGAAAACAGTGCTCGCTTCGGCAGCACATATACTAAAATTGGAACGATACAGAGAAGGTTAGCATGGCCCTTGCGCAAGGATGACACGCAAATTCATGAAGCATTCCATATTTAAAAAAAAAAAAAAGAGTATGGAAAACAGTATGCTATTTCACTGTTGTCTCTGAACTTCTGTGGTATTCATAATACTGTAGGTTACACCATGCTTTAGGTTTCAAAACTTGAAAATCCTCTTTAACTTTTGGTCACAGTTATGATCAAATAAAGCATTAAATTTAAGAAGCTTGAAAAGAAGCAATTTTCTTCTGAGATTATAGCTAATAACCTTTCACAGTGATCACTTTGCATAGTTTGACACTTAACTTTCCACAAAAGACACTACTGATAAGGAGCAGACATTTCTCAGCATAATTAGGAGTCCAGACTCACCTGTCAAACCAAAAAATAGCAACCACAAACTGCAAGAGAAAAATATTTTCCAAAGCAAGTTTATCTTCCTGGCTGCCAAAGTTCTACAGAAATATTTTTAAACCTTCTTGTGCAACAGGTTTTTAAATTTTGTTTTCCGAAGTATCAAGAATTTCAACTCCAGAGATTAGGTGCAGAAGGACAAGAAAACAATGCAATGAAAAGTGACAAGCCTCAAAAACACCCCAGGAAACACAAAAATAACTGTCTTAGTTACTCTAATATAATCATCATTTATTGCCTATCCAACGCTCCTTTTCCAGTTCTGAAACTATTACTTACCAGTTCTCCTCTTCTGGTCCCAATATTTCAGCCAAATCAAAGATCTAGTCATGGTTAATCACTCCAGTGCCTTTGCCACTACTATCCCCTCATCTAAAAATCCCATCCCTATTCCTCTCCCTCACTCTTCTTCACTCCCTGCCAGTCCCCACAATGTATTCTTAAATAAGAGTTTTTACTTACAGTGAGAAAATCGAATTCTATTTAATCCCATTTAATTCCATTTATGACCTGTGTGAAAGTTGGCTAATTACTCAACTTTGATGGACCCTACAGGGTAACTCACTGTGTTACCATGAGGAGTTATTGAGATAATGTATGTGGAAACTAATTTTTAAAAAATATATAAAAGGAAGATAAATCTCTGCATATGAAGCAAATTCCTAAAGAAAGAAATGTAAACTGTGTGGCACATCCAAAGAAAGCATCTGTAGACCTTACTGACACAATATGGAGAGAAGAAATGGCACCAGTCGAAGTGGGGCTTCCCTGGTGGCTCAGCGGTAAAGAATCCACCCGCCAGTGCAGGAGATGTGGGTTCCACTCCTGGGTCAGGAAGATCCCCTGGAGAAGGAAATGGCAACCCACTCCAGTATTCTTACCTGGGAAATCCCATGGACAGAGGAGCCTGGGGGACCACAGTTTACAGAGTCGCGAAAGAGTCAGACACAACTTAGGGACTGAACAACAACGAACAGCTAGCATCACAAAAACTGCATGAACCACTGTGTCTGTAGTTGGCAGAATTGTATCCTACAAAATTCATATCCACAGAATGTGACCTTATTTGGAAATAGTGTCTCTGCAGTATTAATTAGTTAAGGATCTCAAGATGAAATCATTCTGGATTTAGGGTGGGCACTAAATTCAATGATTACTTCTGTATAAAAGAAAAGAGATTTGGACACAGAGATACAGAAAAGAAGGCCATGTGAACATGAGGCAGAGATGAGAGTTCAGTCAGCCAGTCAGTTCAGTCGCTCAGTTGTGTCCAACTCTTTGCAATCCCATGGACTGCAGCACACCAGGCCTCCCTGTCCATCACCAACTCCCGGAGTTTACCCAAGCTCATGTCCATTGAGTCAGAGATGCCATCCAACCATCTCATCCTCTGTCATCCCCTGTTGCATACCAGGCTCTTGTGTCCTCCATTATCTCCCTGAATTTGCTTAGATTCGTGTTCACTGAGTCAGTGATGCTGCCCCCTTCTCCTTTTGCCTTCAGTCTTTCCCAGTATGAGAGTCTTTTCCAGTGAGTTCGTTCTTTGCATCAGGTGGCTAAAGTGTCAGAGCTTCAGCTTTAGCAACAGTCCTTCCAAAGAATATTCAGGGTTGATTTCCTTTAGGATTGACTGGTTGGATCTCCTTGTAGTCCAAGGGACTCTCAAGAGTCTTCTCCAACACCACAGTTCAGAAGCATCAATTCTTTGGCACTAAACTTTCTTTATGGTCCAACTCTCATATCCACACATGACTACTGGAAAAACCATAGCTTTGACTAGATGGACCTTTGTTGGCAAAGTAACGTCTCTGCTTTTTAATATGCTGTCTAGGTTGGTCATAACTTTTCTTCCAAGGAGTAAGCGTCTTTTAATTTCATGGCCGCAGTGACCATCTGCAGTGCTTTTGGAGCCTAAGAAAATAAAGTCTGTCACTACTATGATGAGAGTTATGCTGCCACAAATAAAGTAAGCCTAGGACCACCAGAAGCCAGAAGAAACAAGGAAGGACTCTTCTGTTTCAAGACACCAACTTTGTGATAATTTGTTACGGGAGCCCTAAGAAATTAACTGTTGGAGAGCTAGCCTGTAGCGATTACACAATAAATCGTACTGTTGTTAAGATATTTTAGAGAGTAAGGATTATCTCTCTGTTGTGTGCTCAGTCGTTTAGTCATGTCTGACTCTTTGTGACCCATGGAAAGGGGTCACAAAGGCTCCACAGTCCATGGAATTTTCCAGGTAAGAATACTGGAGTGGGTTGCCATTTCCTACTCCAGGGGATCTTTCCAACCCAGGAATCAAACCCACATCTCCTGCGTCTCCTGCATTAGGAGGTAGATTCTTTATCACTGAGCCACCTGGGAAACTCATTTCTCTGGTGCTTCCATATAATAATGTTCCCTTAAAATATAAGCTTTTTTATTTTCTTAATCTTTTTGTTCTACACTCGAGAATAATCAGTAACTATAGAACTATACAATTAAAAAAAATCTAGTCTATTTAAATCCATTTATACTTAAGTAGCAGTCATATGAAATATTTCCACAGGTAAAATATTTCTTCATTTCCTCTGTTCAGTAAACAATGGAAAACTTACAAGTATAACTAAAATTTTTTCTGAAAAATTCTATAATGAAGATACTGATATATATAAGGAAAAGTAAAATTATGAAATCATAAAAGATATTTTCCTTTACAATGTAGCTTACAAAAATGAGAACTTCAAATGAATAGCATTTACTTTATAAACAACTGCATAATCCAAATTATTAATCAAATTCAGCAGTAATTAAAAAAGCACCATAAATCTTATGATATTTAATGATCTCATTTTTGACAACAGCAAACTTTCTAAAGTAATAAATACTAGTCTACCAATACGATTTAGTCAATGGCTTCACTGTTATAATAGTTTTTAATGAATATTATCATCATATTGGGCACAACAACCTAGAATATATGTTAACCTAAACTGGGAAATAAAATTGCTTCTCAGAAAGTTATTTTGAGAGGCTAGATTTCTTAGGAATTCATTTTTTAGATACTTGCATCCAAATGTAAAGTTTACCCTGAAACCATTCTCTTAGCACACTTCACCACTATCTTTTTCCAACAGTATCCTGTCCATTAGTGCTCATTTTACCTGTAGATTTCTGGTTCTATAATATGCCCATGTGACTTGTCATCACCCACAAAATCCCCACAGCTGATCAGTGAAATGGTTTGATGGACCCCATTATAGAAAGTCTCCAAGACTAACGATATGGCAATATTATTTTCCAAAGTGCATACTCTTTTTAGGGGGGAATATTCAGAGCTCACTAACATGTTTGTATCCTGTATACATGTGTTCCATACTTCAAGTCCTAAGAAACTTCCTTCCCATACCTATCTCCACTCTCTCCAGGATCAAGTGCTCTCATTCTATAGATTCCCATTCTTCTTTTTGCCTTTCTGTATGCTCACATCTGTCCTATACACTTTAAAACTCTCAGCGGACCACACTACTTCTTGCAATTCAATTTAAACATGTCTTATTAAGCATTAATCGGCCAAACCAAAAAAAAAAATAGTCTTTTTATTTTGAAGACAAAGTATTCCATGTTTTCCAACCAGATATTCTTACCTCTCAATACTCAGATGACTCAAACAGATGGTCTTAATCTGCTGCTTTCACTTCCAATTCTTTCTCCTGTTTAAAGTTTTACTATTTGTTTTACAATACAACATTCTGGCTGAAACAATTTTGGAGTAAAGACTATCCTTCATATAAATTTTCAAAGGATAGCATGGTGTATTGGAATACAGGCATCAGGAAACTTGCAGTCCAGGATAAAAGCTGTGTGACCATTCACAGGTAACATGTAGCAGAGAAGGGTTGTGGGAACATGGGCACATTGGTTCCTCATCCATAAATTATGTTGAGTCAGATGATGTATACTTAACTTTCAATTCTAAAATTTCATGAAAGATCTTCACTAACTCCACATCTCACAGACCTCTATCTGCCACCCTTGATGCTGAGAAATAGTCCCCCCACTTTCTATGACTCTGGATACCAATCTCCTCCACCTCTGTGTACCTGGATTAAGATTAGCTTCATGAAACAGAAAACTGCAATTTCTAGCAGTTTAAACACACAAAGTAAACAAACAAACAAACAAAAACATACAAAGTTACAGTCTTAAAAAAAAAAAAATCCAGAGGCAGCTATAATAATCCCACTATAAGTCATTAGGGACCGAGTTTCTTTCCAGTTTTCTGCTCTGATTTCCCCAGGATGTGGGCCCTTATCTACATGGTTTAAGATGATTCCAGTTTTTATACCAGCATGCCAGTCTCAGGAAAGAAAAAAGCAAGAGAAAATACCCTCATTCTTTCAAGAATACTTTTTGGGATACTGCATGCATTATTTCCAATTACATCCAACTGGCCAGAACTCATTCATGTGTTTCTATCTGTTAGTGAAATGAAATAGTCTCTCCTGCATGGCTACAAAACTAGCCAAAAATCAGGGGTTTTATTACCATTGAGAAGAACTACTACCATTGGGGAAAACTAAATATCTCTCTCAAACTCCCCAACTCCTTCTTCTGTGGTTCCTTTTATTCTCCATCGTCTTAGCAATAGTGTTCCTTTGAACACTGATTCAAAAGATCAGTCCCTGGTCCTCTATTCTTCTGTCTCTATATAGACTTTCCTTGGGTACTCACAGTGACACACATCTATCTACTAATGACTCTCAAGTCTTTGTGTTCAGTCCCTGCCTGTCCATCTTCTGAAGACTCCATCTAGATAACTGCCAATTAAAACCCATAATCATTCAAGCCAAAAACACAAATAAGTAATTTAAAAGAAAAACATTTGCAAACTTCTTAAGTCATGGTATCAAAAAATATCCCAGACCTCCAAGTTTGGAATTTTAGTCACCTCTGCCTTTTTCCATAAGCCACAGGTTGTAGGTCATAGAGATCATCTAGTAAGAAATGAAATAGTGCTCGCTTCGGCAGCACATATACTAATTAATTAATTAATTAATTTTTAAAAAAAGAAATGAAATAAATTGGACTATATGAAGTTTATACAGCATATGACCTGGGATGTGCATTTAGCAAACTGGCTTTGGCCCCTTCAACTCTAATGTTCTAAAGTCACCAGCCTAAAAAGATAAAAAATAAAGTCACAATCCTAATTATCAAGTCTATGAGTCTGTCATAGACTTAGAATGTCTGTGTATACCCTTCCCAAAAAAAAAGAAAATGCATATATTGAAACCTAGATCTCCCAACGTGCTAGCATTTGGAGGTGGGGCCAAAGTGATGGTACTTGGAGGTGACTCGGGCATGAGGGCAAAGTTCTCATTACTGGGATTAATGTCCATATCGAAAAGACCCCAAAGAGCTCCCGAGCCCCTTTCCACGTGAGGACATCATCAGAAGACAGCCATCAATGAGCCAGGAAGTGAGCCCTCAAGAAACCCTTCCTTTGAGTTTTATGTATTTTCCATATGTTCAGTTCAGTCACTCAGTCATGTCCACTCTTTATGACCCCATGGACCACAGTACGCCAGGCCTTGCTGTCCATCACCAACTCCTGGAGTTTACTCAAACTCATGTCCTTTGAATCGGTGATGCCATCCACCATCTCATCCTCTATTGTCCCCTTCTCCTCCCACCTTCAATCTTTCCCAGCATCAGGGTCTTTTCAAATGAGTCAGTTCTTCACATCAGGTGGACAAAGTATTAGAGTTTCAGCTTTAGCATCAGTCCTTCCAATGAATATTCAGGACTGATTTCCTTTAGGATGGACTGGTTGTATCTCCCTGCAGTGCAAGGGACTCTCAAGAGTCTTCTCCAACACCACAGTTCAAAAGCATCAATTCTTCTGTGCTCAGCTTTCTTTATAGTCCAACTCTCACATCCATACATGACTACTGGAAAAACTATAGCCTTGACTAGATGGACCTTTGTTGGCAAAGTAATGTCTCTGCTTTTTAACATACTGTCTAGGTTGGTCATAACTTTCCTGCCAAGGAGTAACCATCTTTTAGTTTCATGGCTGTAGTCACCATCTGCACTGATTTTGGAACCCAAAAATATAAAGTCTGCTACTGTTTCCCCACCTGTTTGCCATGATGTGATAGGACCAGATGCCATGATCTTAGTTTTCTGAATGTTGAGCTTTAAGCCAACTTTTTCACTCTCTTCTTTCACTTTCATCAAGAGGCTCTTTAGTTCTTCTTCACTTTCTGCCATAAGGGTGGTGTCATCTGCATATCTGAGGTTATTGATATTGCTCCTGGCAATGCTGATTCCAGCTTGTGCTTCATCCGGCCCAGCATTTCTCATGATGTACTCTGCATATACTTTAAATAAGCAGGGTGACAATATACAGCCTTGACAAACTCCTTCCCCTATTTGGAACCAGTCTGGTGTTCCATGTCCAGTTCTAACTATTGCTTCCTGACCTGCATACAGATTTCTCAAGAGGCAGGTCAAGTTGTCTGGTATTCCCATCTCTTAAAGAATTTTTCACAGTCTGTAGTGGTCCACACAGTCAAAGGCTTTGGCATAGTCAATAAATCAGAAGTAGATGTTTTTCTGAAACTCTTTTGCCTTTTCGATGATCCAACGGATGTTGGCAATTTGATCTCTGGTTCCTCTGCCTTTTCTAAAATCAGCTTGAACATCTGGAATTTCATGGTTCACGTACTGCTGAAGCCTGGCTTAGAGAATTTTCAGCATTTCTTCACTAGCATGTGAGATAAGTGCAATTGTGGGGTAGTTTGAGCATTCTTTGGCATTGTCTTTCTTTAGGATTGGAAGAAAACTGACCTTTTCCAGCCCCGTGGCCACTGCTGAGTTTTCCAAATTTGCTGCCATAATAAGTGCAGCACTTTCACAGCATCATCTTTCAGGACTTGAAATAACTCAATGGGGATTCTACCACCTCCACTAGCTTTGTTTGCAATGATGCTTCCTAAGGCCCACCTGACTTTGCATTCCAGGATGTCTGGCTCTAGGTGAGTGATCACACAATCGTGATTATCTCGGTCATGAAGATCTTTTTGTATAGTTCTTCTGTGTATTCTTGCCACCTCTTCTTAATATCTTCTGCTTCTGTTAGGTCCATGCCATTTCTGTCCTTTACTGTGCCCATCTCTGAATGACATGTTCCTTTGGCATCGCTAATTTTTTGAAGAGATCTCTAGTCTTTCTCATTCTATTGTTTTCCTCTATTTCTTTGCACTGATCATTAAGGAGGGCTTTCTTATCTCTCCTTGCTATTCTTTGGAACTTTGCATTCAAATGGGTGTATCTTTCCTTTTCTCCTTTGCTTTTCGCTTCTCTCCTTTTCACAGCTATTTGTAAGGCCTCCTCAGACAGCCATTTTGCTTTTTTACACTTCTTTTTTCTTGGGGATGGTCTTGATCCCTCTCTCCTGTACAATGTCATGAATCTCCATCCATAGTTCTTCAGGCACTCTATCAGATCTAATCCCTTGAATCTATTTCTCACTTTCACTGTATAATCATAAGGGATTTGATTTAGGTCATACCTGAATGGTCTAGTGGTTTTCCCTACTTTCTTCAATTTAAGTCTGAATTTGGCAACAAAGAGTTCATGATCTGAGCCACAGTCCATATGTACAGCAATTGTATACTCACTCCATATGTCTTTATTAAACATCTGCTATGTGTCAAGCACTCTTCTTTGCATATAATTCAAATAGCATATACTATTTTTTCCAGTTTGTAAAAGTAATTTTTCAAAAAACAAGGTTCTCTTTCAACTGAAATTTTTTAAAAAATGAAAAAAAATCAACTAAAAATATTATTAATTAAATACACATTTTATGAACAAACACAGTTTAGTATATTGAACAGATAATTCCAGGAACATTCTGGAATTAAACACAGCATATTTCAGAATCAAAATATCGTAATATTAACTTTTAGAGAGATGTAGGTAATAAAATCATACTAACTCAAGAAAGCTTTGTAACAAAGGTTTGTAGACTCAATTAGGTTTATTCCTCATTTACAATTCAAACAACTACATAGATTTGGTGGATTTTGTCCCAGTAGGTTTTTATAGAGAGTTTCAGTAAAAATGATACAAAACTACAATATTGTAATTAGCCTCCAACTAATAAAAAATAAATGAAAAAAAAAAAGGATACAAAACTATTTAAATACCTAAAAAAATCTGTAGTGCTGGAGACGACTGAGTCCCTTGGACAGCAAGGAGATCAAACCTAAAGGAAATCAACCCTGAATATTCACTGGAAGGACTGATGCTATAGTTGAAGCTCTTAATACTTTGGCCACCTGATGTGAAGAGCCTACTCTTTAGAAAAGACCCTGATGCTGGGAAAGACTGAAGGCAGGAGATGAAGAGGATGACACAGAATGATATAGTTGGATGGCATCACAACTCAATGGATACGAGTTTGAGCAAATTTCAGAAAACAGTGAAGGACAGGGAAGACTGGTATGCTGCAGTCCATGGGGTCCCAAAGGGTCGGCCACAATAGAGCAACTGAACAACAACAACAACAAAGTCATTCAAATTAAAACATTTGCTCTTCAAAAGCTATTGCTAAGAAAATGAAAGGGCAAGCCACAGATTGGAAAAATATATTTGCAAAACACCTGATAAAGACTTGTATCTAGAATTTTAAAACTCAATAATAAGAAGCCAAACAAATGAAAACTATTATATATAGAATGGATAAATAAGAAGGTCCTACTATATAGCACAGGGAACTATATTCAGTATCCTGTGATAAACCAAAATGGAAAACAACATAAAAATGAAAAAATATATGTATGTATAACTGAACCACTTTGCTGTACAGCAGAAATTAACACACACCGTAAATCAACTATACTCCAACTAAAAAAAGAAGCCAAACAATCCAATTAAAAAAAGAGCAAAAACTTGCTCAGACTCTTTACAAAAATATTCCAGTGCAATAGGTGCAAGTAAAAGTGTTCAACATCATTAGCCACTAGGAAAATTCAAAATGAAACCACAATAAGATACCACTACATGTCCACTAAAATGGTTAAATTTTTAAAAATAATATAAATAAAAATTTAAAAAATAACTGGAAATCTCATACACTGCTGGCAAGTAAGTATGTAAAATAGCACAATCAGTTTGGAAAACAGTTTGGTGGTTTCACATAAAGTTAAACAGACACTGACCAAATGTGTGGTGCCCGAGGACAAAAGAACAAGATAAGCGAGAAGGATCTTGGAATGCAGGAACAAAAGCCACCAGACTCCTCTCGCCCTTCCCGCCATGTTGTAACCATCGCAGAATTTCTGAGTCCTCCTGAGAAGTATGGCCTGTTCCCACTCCTATCCCATATAAGGAAAAGGTATTTGTCTCACTCTTCTCCTGCCCTATATGTTGTTGTTCTATGTTTAGTAGCTAAGTCGTGCCCGACTCTTTGCGACCCCATGGACTGTAGCCCACCAGGCTCATCCGCCCATGGAATTTCCGAGGCAAGAATACTGGTGTGGGACTTCCCTGATGGCAGTGATGCAGTGGATAAGAATCTGCCTGTCAATGCAGGGAACAAGAGTTCAATCCCTGGTCTGGGAAGATTCCACATGCCACAGAGCAACGAAGCCTGCGTGCTGCATCTCCTGAAGCCCTCGCCTAGAGCCTGTGCTCAGCAACGAGAGAGGCTACGACAGTGAGAAGCCTGGGCACCACAACGAAGGGTAAACCCACCCCTACTCCGCAACTAGAGAAAGTCCTCGCAAAGCAATGCAGACCCAGCAAAGCCAAAAATAAATAAATAAACAATATGTCGATTTAAAAAAAAAGAACACTGGCATGGGTTGCCATTTCCTTCTCCATGGGCTCTTCCTAACCCAAGGATCAAACCCATGTATCCTGCATTGGCAGGTGAATTCTTTACCACTGAGCCACCAGGGAAGCCCCGAAAGAGGGATGTATATATATGTAGTTCATCCAATCAGCAAATGACTCGAAAGACCCCTACTTTATTTCTTGTCCTCCAGCTATACAGACCAAAAACTCCTGTTTGGGGTCTGCTCTCGCTGACTATCAGGAAGTCGGCCTACTGTACTGGCAGCGATCCCCCCCTCCCCTGCTCTAATAAACTTTACTGTCCTTTCACTCTGCCTCCTCTCTGAAAATTTCCAACCCGCACACATACCATGACAACATGACCCAGCAATTTTTCTCCTAAGCATCTACCCAAGAGAAATGAAATCAAATGAACAAAGATCTTTTTGCAAATATTCAGAGTAACTTTGTTCATAATAACCCCAAACCAGAAACTCAAAAGTCCACCAACTACTGAATGGATAACAAAGCATGTTATATTTAGCAATGAAAAGGAACTGACAGTACATACAAGATGGGTAAGTCTCAAACATAGTTTTCTAAGTGAAAAAAGCCAGACATAAAAAAACTGTATAATTTAATTTATAAGACATTCTAAGAAAAAAAAAAAAAAAAGACATTCTAAGAAAGATAAAAAAGCAAGGACAGAAAAAGATCAGTGATTGCCAGAGGCTAGGGAAAGGATTAACTGTACAAAGGGGCACAGAGGAGCTTTTTGGAGGGAAGTGTTCTATCTATATCTTGCCTGGCTACACTTATGCATACATCTGTCTAAACTCACTGAACTGTTCAGTTAAAAGGTGGATTTTACTGCATGTAAATTTTACATAAAGTATGACTAAAGAAAAATTGAGGCTTCCCCAGTAAAGAATCTGCCTGCAATGCAGAAGATGCATGAGATGCAAGTTTGATCCCTGGATTGGAAAGATCCCCTGGAGAAGGGAATGGCAACCCACTCCAGTATTCTTGCCTGGAAAATTCCATGGACAGAGGAGCCTGGCAGGCTACAGTTCATGGGGTCACAAAATTATCCCAAGTTAAAAAAAAGATACACTTTGCAATTGAGATTCTGCGATTTAAAAAAGCTTCTGGATTTTGTTACTTAAAAAAAATAATCTTCCCTTTCTCTGCTGTGGGATGCAGAGCAGTCATTATAGCCTGGCGGGGGCGGCAGGTATCAGAGCCCAAGAAGGTACTCCATGCGGGAAGGAAAGGCCAAAGGAGAGGAGTTCAGTCAGAGTCCAAGCACTGCAAGGAGGCTGTCAAAACAGAGGGGCAACCTGGAATAGGGCACTGGGGAGCATGGAATGAGGATGTCTTCCTTCAAATGGAAGCGGCCCAGTGCTGTGTGTCACAACCTAAGTAGGGTAAGACGTATAGCCACAGACAGTGGGTAAGACAACATGGGGAAATGGAGCCAGAGCTGGTTGAGGAGGGTGTCCCTATACTGAGACATCCCGGTATGGGCTATTAGGTCCTGACAGGGGCAGGATGCTGGGAGAGACAGAATGAAGAATCTGAGCCCAACAGAGAGAGGAAGGCATCCAGGAGGGGAGAGGGTGGTAGCAAAGATGAAAGACTGGTTTAATACAGGGAGACTGAACAAAGAAGTAAACATATTAAGGATAATGGGAGCCAGATTTCTATCAGAAAAAAACATTACAAATATGAAAAAGGGAAAAACTTGAGTGGACCCAGGAGTGTTGGACTTAAATTAGTGGTACTGGTAGGAACTCAGAGTTGTTTTTTTTTTTTCCATTTATTTTTATTAGTTGGAGGCTAATTACAATATTGTAGTGGTTTTTGTCATACATTGACATGAACCAGCCATGGATTTACATGTATTCCCCATCCCAATCCCCCTCCCACCTCAAAGCTTTTTAATATACATAGATAAATAGACATAAACATGTGTGCATGCATGCGTGCTCCATCACTCAGTCATATCTGACTCTTTGCAACCCAGGGACTGTAGCCCACCAGGCTCCTCTCTCCATGGGATTTACCCAGGCAAAAATACTGGAGTGGGTTGCCATTTTCCTCCTCCATGGGATCTTCCCAACTCAGGGACTGAACCTTTGTTTCCTGCATCTCCTTGTACTGGCAAGCGGATTCTTAACCACTAAGCCACCTGTGTGTACACATACATGTATTCCCCAGCTCCATCCATTCAGAAAGCCTGAGAGCAGTAAAAATACAGCAGCAGTAAACACACAAGCACTGAGATCTTAGCTTCTGAATGTCACTCATCATTAAAACAATCCAGGTCTCCCTAGAGAAATGGCTGATTCCAGCACTGAGGCAGGCACAGTCCAAGATAAGCCCAAAGCATCTTCTTATGCCAAAAAGTAAAAAACAAAAAACACTCAAAGTATAACACTCAAACACTAGCGGTGGAGACATGTCATAAAGACACAGAAGCCAGACTGAAAGGGCTCTAGTTGCCCGAATGAGGAAAATTTGAAGAACTAAATAAATAGCAACAACATAACCCAGCCAAAAAAAAAAAAAAAAAAAGAAAGAAAACCATGAATCCATACAGATATAAATGCATAAAAGGAATACATTACCTGTTTGATGAGGATCAAGACACATAGTTTCAAAGCAGTCCTCACGAAAAGCATTTAGCTATTTTTTCTTTTTCTGAGTTTTTTAATTTTAATTGGAGGAAAAACATTAACTATTAAATATTAACTTTAGGGAATTCTCTGATGGTCCAGTGGATAAAATTCCATACATCCACCACAGGGGACACAGGTTGGGGAACTAAGATTCCACAAGCTGCACAAGGGACTTCCCACAAGGTGGGAAGTGGTAATCTCACCGGTCAATGCAGGAGACCCAACAGATGCGGGTTCAATCCCCGGACTGGGATGATCCACTGGAGTAGGAAATGGCAAACCACTACAAAAATCTAGACTGAGAAATTCCATGGACAGAGGAGCCTGGTGGGCTATCGTACATGGAGTAGTAAAGTGTTGGACACAACTGAACATGCATGCACACAATCTTCATTAGGGTCAAGGTTATGAAAATTAAGAGAAGACGAGGGAATCATTTCAGACTGAAGAAGTCATGAAGCATATGGCCAAACATGTACTGAAAGTAAATGAGAACTTAATGAAATTCATCACCATCAAGTATGCAAGCAATAAACTCCTGAAGATGAGTATGATTCCTTAGCTGAGCTCCAAAGCTATCCAAGAGCTTGTCTCACCTCTGATGAGATGGCCCTATGGCAAATAAATGCAATATATGATTCTGAACCAGATCCTTTTGCCAGTAAAGAGATGGCATAATCAACAAAACTTGAACCAGTACTGAAACAGGAGGGGAGGGGGCAGGGCATAAACTTTAAAAGAATGGCACAGCCTGAGGACACGACAATTAGATTAGATTTGAACCAAATAGGTCCAAGATGGCGAACAAGCTGACTTCCACTACACCTTGAGCTTCAGTGTAACATTCACTGTAACACATCAACAAGCTAAGTGACACACTCTCCAGCGCCATGACAGTTTCGAAGCCAGCCACCAAAAACCAAAAAGTGAGCAATGACCCGATTCCTGGAAATTTCCACCCCTTCCCCAAAACAGAATAATCCTTCTACTCATCAGCCTATGAAATTATCCAGCCCATAAAAACTAACCAAGGCATAATTCAAGACTGTTCTCTTCGGAGATGGCTCACACTCTGCTTGTGGAGTATGTTGTTCACTCGCTAAGTCAGGTTTGATTCTTTGTAACCCCATGGACTGCAGCATGCCAGGGTGTCCTCCACTATCTCCCAGAGTTTGCTCAAGTTCATGTTCATTGAGTCGGTGACGCTATCTAACCATCTCATCCTCTGCCACCACATTCTCCTTTTGCCTTCAATCTTTCCCAGCATCAGGGTCTTATCCATTGAACTGCCTCTTCTCTCAAGTGACCAAAGTATTGGAGCTTCAGCATCAGTCCTTACAATGAATATTCAGGGTTGTTTGTGGAGTGTGTTTCTCTAAATAAATCCACTTATCTATCAGTTTGTCTCTCACTGAATTCTTTCTGTGATGACTCAGCAAGAACCTGAGCTTCATAAGTCCTGAAATCAGGTGTGTGTGATCACAGTTAACAAATGGTGGGTTTTCACTGGGTTCCAGTCTCGCAGGTGGGTTCAAGTCCCAATCTGAGATACACTGTCTCAGTCTGAGAACTACATGAAGTACTATGTCAGTGTAAATTTCCTGATTTTTGAAGATTGCACCTGATTACGCAGGGGAATATCTTTGTGTGTAGAAAATACACCACCTGGGGTGATAGGGAAGGCATCAGGTCAGCACTTTCTAATGGTTCAGGGAGAAAAAGGTTCTTTGTACCATACTTGCAAGTTTTCTGCAAGTTTTTTACTGTTTCCATTTTTTTTTAAGTGAGAAAAAACTCAAAGTCACTAAAAATGAAACAATGTTAAATACAAACTCTGATTCTCCATATTGTCAATCTTGGTAAGAAAGAGATAGCGGACTATGCAAAATTACTAGGAAATAAATAAAACTTCGTGTAGTCAGAAAATATTTTAAATATAGCCCAACCCTTCTCTTGCTAATCTCAATCAGGTCAAGAATACTTAGACTAAAGACTATAAAAAGTCCCCACTAAAGAAGTTACTAGGAGAGGAATAGTGAAAGGGGCAGTCGACCAAGAGTGGGAAGAACAATGGTATTCTGAAGCTACAAATGGCTGTAACCATCAGCAAAACACAATCTCAGCATCTCCTCTGAAAAAGGAAGGGCTATCTAGCTGAGACCTTAAATTTCTTGTAAATTAACCTGAAATTACCCTGAAATAGATGTGCTTCCCCAATTCAACTTATTACATTATGAATACAAAAATAAACGTGCATAAACGTTGAATTCTCTTAAACTGTGGAAGTCCCTCCATTAAAATACATCTGCCAGATTGTTACCTAAGAGGATAATTCTGCGACGAATGAAAGGCTAATTAAAACTTATTAAAGTGAAACAAGATCACCTGCAGCGATGTGCAGACGGTTCTTACTTAAAAGATCGTATTCAGACTCCTTTTGAAATAACCGTCAGATTTGTCCTGAAAGAACAAGGAGCATTTCCTAGAAATGTTCATAAGTTCAAGGATCATTTGCCCTCTTCTCGGTACCATGCGTCCACGGGCGCGGTGACTAGACCGGCCCCCACCAGCTCAGGGGTGAGGTAGCACTGGACTCTCAGCACTTCCTTTCAGAGAGGACAGCCCCCTGCGTCATTCGTTACTCACTCAGGATGCTGGGCAGAAGTTTATCCCCGAGGAACTTAGCACAGTTGGCTCCCGCCCTCCCAGCCCTGAAGTCCTGACCCAAAGCCGCCGGCACCCGGGCGATGCCCCTGGTACCCAGCCCTCTTCAGAGCGAGCGCCACGGCACCCAGACTCGCCCCAGCTAGGCCGCCCGGGGCCGGGAGAACGAGGCGGCCGCCGCCGCCTCCTCCTCCTCCTCCTCCGTCGCCCCTCGTGCTGGCCCCTCACGCCCACCGCGAGGCTCAGCCGGGCCATCAAGGCCCGACGCCGAGTGCCAGCTCCACCGGCGCCGGGACCGGCCCTCCACGCCTCCCGGCCGCGATGCCCAGCCCAGAGGAGCCCACTGGACGGCAGCCGGGGGGCGGGGGCAGGGAGGCCCGGGGGCGGCGCCCGCCCCACACCCTTACCTGGCTTCTCGTGGTCGTAGCCGACTACGATGAAGTAGTCGGCCAGCCTGGCCATGGCCTCCGCCGCCGCGCCCGAGAAGCAGGTGCCCGTCGCCGCCCTCGCCGCCGCCGCCCACCGGGCCCGGGAGGGCTCAGCATTTTCCCTGCAGCAGCAGTAGCGGCAGCGGCGGCACTTCAGCCATGTTTGACAACCGAGGCGCGCTCTGCGCCTGCGCCGCTCTTAGCGCCCGCTGCTTCCCCGCCCCCACCCGCGCTGGCTCCGTGACCCAAGCCCCGGCGGAGAGCCCACCCCCACCCTCCCGGGGCCGCTCGGACAGCCGATCTTGGGAGAGGGCTGCCCAGTGTGTTCCTACCGCGCGTTGTCACAGCAGCCTCTCGGGGTGCTTCACTCTGAGGCCTGGCTGCCCCTCCGCGGCCCACCTCCCGCTCCCCTGTTTTTCCTAAAGCAGGGTGTCCTTCCTTCCGTCCTCTCTTTCTTTCTGGGTCTGGGAAGAAGAGATAGGGATAGATGAGGGGGTCTCCTGGGAACTTTGCTGCTTCCCCTCCCCCCGCCCCTTCAACGGCCCCTCCACCCGGTCACCCGCCTTCCCAAGACAAGATTCTCCCGCCCTCGACTGGAAGCCTGGAATTTGCACCGCCAGGGCTTTTGCTGCACGTTTCCTGTTTATGTTGTGCAGATGGGAATTTTAGGAACATGCCACCGAGCAGGCGGAGGAGGGAGAGGCTTTTGCGCAATTCTCAGAGGCGCCTCGTGCTTTAGTGCTGGGTGGGCTGGGGGCGGTTGGCCTGGGCTTCCCCCAGAGCGCGTGGGGAGGCCGAATTCCTCTAAAGAATGCGGCATCCCCGGGATCCTCCTGAACTGGCCCGGAACAACCGAGTCCGAGGGAGAAGGCTTGTCTCTCCCCAAAGAGTTCTTCCCACCTAGGTTTTCGCCCCCTGCAGCGGTCCCAGGGCTCTTGCCGCAGGAGCAGGTGGTGAATTCCAATTTCCCTGTTCAAACAATGCAATTAAAATGAATTCGTGTGTATCATCATCCAGTCTAGGAATTACCTAGGTCACTTTTGTGTTACTGCACTTCTTATTGTTTGGAATTTGGCAAGTGAGGAACCCAAGTTAGCATGCTTTGCCCTCTGTTAGTATCTCATGAAGTTTTGGTAGCAGAGTATGTTACAAGGGAAGTTTGGGAAATTTTATAGTTTGCAAATGTGATCATCATCCTAGTTGCTTATCACTACTCATTATTGAGGGTTTAACCTTTACATTTACTCTTAGCAGTGCTTAACTAGTATGTTTGATGAGTGAATATACAAATTCCCCCAGCTACCAGCAGGAAGCTGCAATGACTTGAACTCTGAATTGAGAGTTCAGAGATTTGGTGTCTCAGCTACTGAAAGTTTACTCTCATTGATCATTTCCTCTTTCTCTGTGTGTGGCACTTTTTTCACTTAGATTGAGAGGGTTGGGCTGCACTAGAACTGAAACTCCAGGGAAGGAATACTTGAACTCAGGGAGTTCATTTGCAATTGCTTATGGTCAAACCGAATCAACCTAGTTGCAGATGTGAAGGGAAGATAGCAGATAGGTCTTGAAAATAATTAAACTAAGAAAGCTTTAGTCACACCTCAAGTAAGAATCTTCTCTATAACTTCCCTGAGAGCTCATCTAACTTGATCACTTTCAGTAAAGCTTAATTTCACTTCCTTGGGAGGCTGCCCATTCCACTGTTTAACAACACTATTGTTGGAAAGTTCTTCCCTGTTGTCAATGTTGTCCTGTAACTTCCCCCAATTTTGCTCTATGGAAATACCCAGAAAAAAAATCTATCTTTGTATGATAGCCTTTCTCATTTTTAAGCAGCTATCATGTTCCTTCCCCATTTAACTTTTTTTAATGGTGAAATTCACATATCATATAAGGAACCATTCTAAAGTGTGCAAGTCAGTGGTGTTTAGTACATTCATAATGTTGTACAACTACCCCCTCTATCTAGTTCTAAAATACTTTCACCACCCAAAAGAAAACCCTGCACCCATAAAGCAGTCACTCCCATTTTCCTCTCCCCCAGTTTCTGATAACTATCAGCTTGCTTTCTGTCTCTATGGATTTATCTACTATGGATATTTGATATAAATACAATCATACAATATATGACCTTTCATATCTGGGTTCTTTCATTTAGTATAATGCTTTCCAGGTTCGTCCATGCTGTAGCATGTATCAGTACTTAATTCTTTCTTCATGGTTGAATAACATTCCACTGTATGTATATACTATACAAAGTCCATTTTATCTATTTTTTTCTTTTGTCTCCTGTGCTTTGGTGTCATATCTAAGAATCCATTGCCAAATCCAAGATCACTCCTTTGATGATTTACTCCTATGTTTTCTTCTAAGACTCTAATAGTTTACTCTTGTTTTAGGCCATTGGCTCATTTTGAGTTGATTTTTACATATGATAAGAGGTAGGGGTCCCACTGTACTTTTTAAATGTGTTTTTAAAATTTCATTCACAAGTGTTTGTTCAAATTATTGTTTTTACAGTAAGTCCCCTATATACAAACCTTGAAGTTGCAAACTTTCAAAGATAAGAATGTCCATGCCAATCCCTGTATGCCCTGCTATTGTACTGTACTATTCAAGGTACTGTAAGATTAAAAATGTTTTGTTTTGTTATGTTTTTCTGTATGTATTATTTGTGTAAAAAGTATTATAAGCCTATTATAGCACCGTACTATATAACTGATTGTGTTAGTTGAGTACCTAGGCTAACTTGTTGGTCTTAACGAGCAAATTGGACTTAGGAACACACTCTCAGGATGGAACTCATTGGTATGGGGGGGACTTACTGTATTATTTTTTAATCAAAACTTGGCTATTTTTAAGCCTCAAATCAAATGTTTGCTTCTAGACATATTTCATCTGTTAAGTCATATGTAGGCTGCCAAACCATTTGCAAGTGGATGTTTTGTAGCATAGGGATTTTGAGATACTCCAGGTATATGTATATAAAGACACCATGTATTTGTATACACATGTGAACATATTTAGCATACACTGGAACTGTATTTTGCTTCTCAGCCAACAGCTGCCAGTCTGCTGAAACTGATAAGCCCTGACAAGGCAGCCTGATTACTGAGGTTGACTGAAGGCCAGACCATCCCCTGAGATAACCACCATCACCTCTCACCAAAGAGTAAGGGAGTAAAGCAAACCCAGATTTGTTTTACTGAAGTGGGGCAGGAGCGGGAGGGAGGAAGACTACGCTTTATAAGACAAAAGGAGCTGATTACTAGTAAGCAAGAACAATCAGCCTGCTCTTCCTACATTCAACTGTTGTGGAGTAAGTGTGATCTATACAGTGATTTCAAGTGCTTCCTGTGGTTAGCCACTAAAGTTCAGAGAGGCAATATGACAGTTTGATTTGACCAAGCAGGTCTGAGGCCTGTTTAAATGGTCTCTACCAACCAATAACAACGGAGACTAAGCAGCTGTGGTAGATTGCCTGATCCATTGCCACATCTCCATCCACTCGATTGCCCAAATGAGAAACAATGATTGCTACGCTTGCCACCTGCCTCTCTCATAACCCCATGTTCATCAGTCGGTCCTACTGATCCCGCTCCCCAAATATGTATGCTTCTGTCCACACTCACTGCCATCCCACTCATCTGAGCCACTATCACCTTCCACCTTGACTATTGCAATAACTTCCTAACTGGTTTCCCTGCTTCACTGGCAGTCCCAGACTTTCCTAGTAGGTAAAAAGTCAGGACGCTAAGTAGATCATGAACACTGTCATCAAACTAAATCTGTATAGCAAACATACTATTTCTACCTTGAGTGTGTTTGTTTAGGGTGTGTGAAGGAGACTTCAGAGATGGCTAACAGAAATTATCATGCAGTTGCTTTCATGTGTGTGATCATAAGAATAATTGAATCTTGACACTCACGTAAAGTACTCCTGACATTTAGCAGTATAAATTGGTGCTGTGAGAGATTGCAGGCTGCTTTAACTTAGATTGCATGTCTACCTATTTGGTGAGTGGGACTGGCTGCAGAATGTGCAGAGACCAAAGCAAAATGAAAATGTAGGAGTCTCTCTGTTCAAAAGTTATTAAGAATTTCGAAGCAGAAACAAGCAGAACGTTAAATCAAGTGTGGAGCCCTGTGTGACTGAACAGGGTGCATATCCATGAAGGCAGCTCTGTTGGTAAGTTTAGGACAGAGTGGGTGTGTGTGTGTTGAGATTATGTGGGGACTGGGCCCTGGCCAGTCTCTCCAGGGCACCACCACTGCACTGCTCCCCCTCTTGTTCCTCTCTAATCCAGTCATCACACTCGATAGCCACAATGACCTTTGAAATAAATGTATATAGATCACATCTCTCCCATCTTCAAACCTGTCAATAGCTTCCCAAATCACTCTGAATAAAGTGCAAGATCTTCATTATATTCCAAAGGACCCTATTTACTTTGATAACCTCCTAAACCTCATTTCTTTCATGCCTCTCTTCTCCCTCACTCAGTGAATTTCAATCTCCTTTTGTCTCCCCTAATGTCCCAAGTTCTTTCTCATCTTTAAGTGTTTGTGCATACTGTTTCCTTCATATGGGACATTAGGTCTCCCTAATCTTGCTTTTCCTTCAGAACACTTCAGCTTCAGTTCAGTTGCTCAGTCGTGTCTGACTCTTTGCGATCCCATGGACTGCAGCACACCAGGCCTTTCTGTCCATCACCGACTCCCAGAGTTTACTCAAACTCATGTCCATTGAGTTAGTGATGCCATCCAACCAGCCCCTTCTCCTGCCTTCAATCTTTCCCAGCATCAGGGTCTTTTCAAATGAGTCAGTTCTTTGCATCAGGTGGCCAAAGTATTGGAGTTTCAGCTTCAGCATCAGTCCTTCCAATGAATATTTAGGGTTGATTTCCTTGAGGATGGACTAGTTGGATCTCCTTGCAGTCCAAGGGACTCTCAAGAGTCTTCTCCAAACACCACAATTCAAAAGCATCAATTCTTAGGCACTCAGCTTTCTTTATAGTTCAACTCTCACATCTATACATGACTACTGGAAAAACCAGTTTTGAGTAGACAGCCCTTTGTTGGCAAAGTAATGTCTCTGCTTTTAAATATGCTGTCTAGGTTGGTCATAACTTTTCTTCCAAGGAGCAAGCATTTTTTAATGTCATGGCTGCAGTCACCATCTGCAGTGATTTTGGAGCCCCCCAAAAATAAAGTCTGTCACTGTTTCCATTGTTTCCTCATTTATTTGCCATGAAGTGATGGGGCCAAATGCCATGATCTTAGTTTTCTGAATGTTGAATTTTAAGCCAACTTTTTCACTCTCCTCTTTCACTTTCATCAAGAGACTCTTTAGTTCTTCGCTTTCTGCCATAAGGGTGGTGCCATCTGCATATGTTATTGATATTTCTGTTATTGATATTTCTCCCAGCAATCTTGATTCCAACACTTACCAAGTTTGTAATCATGTACTTATTATCCTTATGAGGATTTATTTATATTTGCCTACCCTCCATGCTATAAGCTCATTGAGAGCAAGAATAATTCTTGCATTGATGATTATTGTATGCCCAGCATTTAGCAGAGAGAAAGGCATGTAATACATGCTCAGTAAATGTTGAAGGAATGAATGACTTTCAAATCACATAGGCCCATATATTAGAATTGCCTCATTCTGCCGGTTTTAATCTGATAGTACAGTATCCCCACCTGGAGGCAGGTAGCATGATGGTGGTTCCCTCTCATTAACACCATTCTCATTGGCTTAGGATGACCCTACATGATCTAATCATCTCTATTATACTGCATTTATTAATACCATTCATTGTGTTACCAGTTGTAAATTTTTCTTAAAGTCATTTCACCTCATTCTGTTCTAGATGTTAAAGAAGCTTCTATATATTAATCATATTCTCTGTGTTCTCCTTCACCTGTCCTACAGCAACTTATATTCTTTAAGCTTCAGGGAGGTTTGTCTTCTGACTTTGTCAGACACAAGGACTGATTATTTCTGTCCATATGTTTTGTGCAGGAGCACAAAAATGAGGCAGCAAAAGCATTTCTTTTCTTTATGCTGATGCCCTGGAAAATTCTATGCCCTACAAAAAGAGAGGTTAACTGCTCTCCTCTACCACTCCAAGACAGAAACTAATGCAGTAGAAACAGTACTTTTTATTGCATCAGCATTCTTTACTTGGTCCACCTCCTGAAATCGTATGTTTATTTTATACTTAAATTGGTTTGTATACATGTGCATTTTTCTGGAAAGGATCTATATCTTATTAGCTCCTTAGAGAAGTCAGAGATTTAAAAAAAAAAAAGAAGAAGAAGCACCCTGAGCTTTGTATCCTGCTTTACTTTTTCTCCTGACTAAATTTGAGAAGCTGATTGGCTCCTTTCTCTAAACCACTTGGTGTTTTGACTCCCGGATGCTTCTTGAAACTTGTTTTCAAATGGAATTGGTAAACAAGCCTCAGCTTAGCAGAGGCATTTTGAACCATATGAATAATAAATGCATTATAAAAATTCCTGTTTGAAAAAAGAGGCATCAGAGATAATTATGCAATGCACTTAGCTACTCAAGTTTAGTTATTAATATTATTAATACTATTTATTGTTTCTCATTTCTTTTCTTCATGACCTGAGTGTGGTCACACTGGCTTTAGGGATTGGGTCCACAGTGTTAACTGAGAAGCCACCACCAAAATTTTTTTAAAACTCCAAACATTACTAAGAATAAGGCTTGGATTTAGGGCCTAAAAATAATTCAGTTGGAATGTGAAGTTGAGACACCATTATACAACGAAGCTTCTGGCATGTTTGTATATCTGTATATATGATGTCAGCATACATACAATTATTACAATGCTTTGAGGGTTTATTTACAACATGATCTTTTAAAAATTCTTGGACACAAAAAGAAGTGGCTCTTCATTGACCAGATTGTTCTTGTTTCTCTCACTTGTTTTGCCAGTGAGATTTTAAAGATGTTTCTTCCTGCACTTCCTTCCTTCCTTCCTTGTACTCTGTGGGAATCTACAATCACTGCAACTTGAATGGATGAAAGTCCACAAATCGCCAGAAGCAGAATCCTTCTAGGTTGTTTCTTTCCAAATCCGATATTTAACTGTGAATGCATTCTAGTGATTGTCCCCGCCTTTAACAGTAAGTAAACGAGCCCCAGGTTCCACGGGGGGGGGGGGGGGGGGGGGGAAATAGATGCCAACATATGGCAAACTTTATAGTTATGTTTCAACTTATACTACAGGGCACTTTGGGGAAACCCTCTGGTCCTCGTCCCCGACCCATGTAAACACACACACTTTCGAAGATACGGGTTTTCTAGCAAAATCCCGAGCCGCCAAGCCAGGACTCTACTTAAAGAAAGATTTGACGGAGTTCTCAAGCTTCAGACCTCCAAGTGCCAGAGCTACAAGGCGCACCTGGGCTGATAAGCAGCGTGCAAAGGCTCTCAGGTGGGAATTCCTGGCACCGCCCCTACGCCTCTGGCGTAGACACTGGAGCTTGGCGAGTCTCCACTTCTGGGTCGGGTTTGCTTGTTGAAGCCTCTAGTAGCTCAAAACTAAGTCTGCACCAAGAGCAGGCTTCGCGGTCCTTCAGCGGGAGCGAGAGCTCAGCGCCCTCCACCCTCATTCCTTCCCCCATCCCCTCCACCCTCCCTCTCTCCTGGAATCAGGGCTCTCCTAAAGGACACAGTGGGGAGGCCACGAGGTACAGCTGAAGAGTCCTCTGCAGACCAAACCCCCCAGGGCTGGAGGGAACTGGAAGGAACGAGTCCAGACCACGGGACCTTCCCTGGCTGTGGGCCGGCGCCCAGCTGTCCTTGACCTCCCCAGCAGTTGGAGGCGCGCGCCGGGGAAATGAAAGTAAAAACCTGTCTTGGCACGGACCCAGCTGGAAGCTGGCGACGAGTAGGTCGCATCCGCAGACAAGAGTGACAGACAGCGGGTCCTAGACAGGGTCACTGCGAAAAGTCAGACTCGCAGCGGACCAACTGAAAGAAAGCGATGAGAAATGGGAGACGAGCGAGAAAAACAGAATAGTTGGGACTGGGGAGGCTCCTGGAAACAGAGCAGGCGTTCAGTAATAACCTGCAGTCTGCGGTGCGGGCCGACCAGCCGCCAAACCTCATCTACTGCGGCGACTGCCTGGAGGCCAGACCCGCAGCCAGAACCCAGCCAGTGCGCTGCGCTGCACCCTTCCGACCCTCGGCGTGTCCAGCCCAAGCCCGAGCCCAAGCCAGGGATCTGTCCCCCACCCGGAGCTGGAACTCAGGTCCGCTCAGGTGACTCCCTTGGGGAAGAGCCCTCAGAAGAAATAGCTTCGAGGCGACCATTCCTTCCCCAAGTGCAATGTCCACCGGTCATTCCTGGGAGTGAAGAGGCGGCTGAGGCAGCAGTGCTCAGCTCAGGCCAGACAAGGTCCGTGCGCGCCCCAGCGCCAGCCGCCTGTGCACTGGGTCTCAGAACTAGTGTGGCAGGGCAGGTTATAGATGGGGAAGCTAGAAGGTGGGGTGTAACTTGTCCAAGTTCATACAGAGAATCGCTGTCGGGTGAGGACTGGAAGCTGGTCCACGGTGTTCTAGTGGTCCCGCACCCTCCTCCTCTCAGTCTAGACCCTCAGCTTCAGGACCCGTATCCAGGGTAGTAGGTGACAGAACTACAGAAGCTCTCCTGCAAGGAGGGGGGAGTCCCGCGGGGCTAAGTTCCCTCCCCAGTTTGGCCTCCAGAATTTAAGTAAGAAAGTGAAGTCAAGAAGCAGTGATGGAAGAGCATAAACGGGTGACAAACGTGTTTGGGGGTGATTCATCATGAACAGGCATAAATCCTTGGGCGGGGGCTAGGACTCTCCTCTCCCCCTTGAGGAGATGATGGCCCCAGCCTAGAAAAATATCCATGCCGCGCCCCACTCCAGTCTGCTATGCATGCTTCCGGCCGAGCTGTTCACGACCTTTGGTGTGACTTTGAGCAAATGCTTACCCCTCTGAACTTTAGTTTTCTCATTTCACCAAGTAGAAAATTGATGTTACCTTCCTTGTCTAACTCAAGGGTAGGTGTGAGGATCAAAGGAGATCGGGATGTGGCCATGGTTTGTAAAGTGTAAAGCGATTAACATACGTGAAGCATTAGTGTGCTCCTTGGCAGTAAATCCTCACGTTTACAAGGGGTGAATGAAGGCTCCAAGGGCAGTCAGGCAAACTCTCAGGTTGTAACCTTATAAGGCACAACTGGATTACAAGGGGGAAAAAACGAAACTGTATTCTTTGACCTAATTTTGGTTATTCCTATATTTCCAAACAAGCATGAAAATTCTGAAACTTCAGGTGACTCCCCACTCTAACTCCCAGTTCTCAAATCAGCCTTTCGGAGCCTTGCCCCTATTGCGAAATCTTACCAGTTCGTCCCCAGAACCCAGAGTCTCGGCAGCTGGGGGGGCGGGGGAGGGGGGGGGCGGGCAGGGCGGGTGGGAGGGGGCGCTGGCGAGCTCCCTCTCTTCTCAGGAGTGCTCTGTGCCTGCCGGTAAGGCTCCGCGGGAGTCTGAGGTCGCGGCCAGGTCAGGCACCAAGCCGGCACGGGGCGCGGTCCACTCGAGGCCACAGCTCCCGAGGTCTGGGGTTCGGGTCATCCACGTGGTACCCCGCGCTGGCTCTTGCAGTTCTGTGCCAGACCTTACACTCTGGGCTGCATGGGTCCTAGGTAAGGACCCCAAGAGGTTGTACCGGCTCTGCTTCATCCCAGCTGAAGGTCTGAACACTGTGCCCAGAGAATCAGTACCGGGGCAGTTCCTGCATCAGTCTCCCGGAGCTCATCTCTAAAACTTTCTAGGCACGAGGGACACCCCCCTCCTCAACCTACAAACCCCACACTCACGGGCAAGCAATGCGCGCGCCCGATTACAGAGCGCGCGCCCAAGGGAAGGGAGGGAGGGAGTGAGGGCCGCCTAGGCCCCGCCCCCCGCGCTCTTATAAAGCGGAGGAATGCGAGCCGGCCACTCAGTGGTTTCTTGGTGACACTAAGCGAAACAGCTCGAACCTTGTCACTTTTGGCTTCTCACTGCAGCTTCGACGTCGGGGTTTTGCCACTGCCAGAGCGCCGTCTCAGACTTAATACTCCAAAGAATTTTGGCAGATCACCCTCTCAGCAGGTATGCACCTCGGGCGGGGCGGGTTGAAGTTTCGGGGGCTTGCCTAGAAGCGCTGAGTGAGGGGTACAATCTACTTTGCAGGGTCCTCTGCTGGGTGCGTCCCGCATCCCGAGCCCAGCTCGTGGACACAGCAGGAACTCCAGAGACCCAGTCCCCTCTGCTCCGTCAGCCAAATTCTGAGAAGTTGAGTGGGGAACCTCTGGGAGCCTGGCGCTGGGCAGCGGCCTCCCCTGCAGGGCCTGTCACCCGCTTGGCGGGTGCAAATGCCGCTGGCGCCTCTCTGCGCCCCTGGGAGATAAGCGTCTGAGTCAGGCGGAGCGCAGGCTCACACTGGCCGCGCCGGGGGGCCCCCCGCTCGCCTCCTTGCCCCGCCCGGCGGTGCGGCAGGCCCGGACACTCAAGCTCTGCTCTTTTTTCTCCTTCCCCAGGGTCTGCGCATCGCCGCCGGGATGAAGCTGGTTCCCGTCGCCCTCATGTACCTGGGCTCGCTCGCCTTCCTAGGCGCGGACGCAGCAAGGCTCGACGTGGCGGCAGAGTTCCGAAAGAAGTGAGTGGTTGGCAGCGCCTTCCCCAGTCCTGGTACCTGCAAGGCAAGGGAAACTGACCAATGGTCGCCGAGGGGTTAGAAATGAAGAGGAATGGGAATGGGTCAAGACCTCGCCAGGACGATTGCGAATCGAGTCTCTTTGTTTTTTAGATGGAATAAGTGGGCTCTAAGTCGTGGAAAAAGAGAACTTCGCGAGTCCAGTAGCTACCCCACCGGGCTCGCCAGCGTGAAGGCCGGGCCTGTCCAGACTCTTGTTCGGCCCCAGGATGTGAAGGGCGCCTCTCGCAGCCCGCAGGCCAGGTAACTATGCCAGGCGCCGTTGCGGATCCCCCCTCCTTTGCCTTAGCCCTGGGGATCATCAGGGCTGTATTGCAGTTGAGATGGAGATGGCAGTTTCCAGCTCCCTCTGGTCTTAGAATGGTTCCCTTCCCGATGACTGGTGGTGGATGTGGGGGTCTCACATAGCCTTCCTTTCCCGTCTCCAGCAGTCCTGACGCAGCCCGCATCCGAGTCAAGCGCTACCGCCAGAGTTTGAACAACTTCCAGGGCATGAGGAGCTTTGGTTGTCGCTTCGGGACGTGCACGGTGCAGAAGCTGGCGCATCAGATCTACCAGTTCACGGACAAGGACAAGGACGGAGTCGCCCCCAGGAGCAAGATCAGCCCCCAGGGCTACGGCCGTCGGCGCCGACGTTCACTGCCCGAGGCCAGCTTGGGTCGGACTCTATTACAGCCTCTAGAGCCAAAGGCGCGAGGTGCCCCAGACTCCCGGGTGCATCAAGTATTTGCCACGCTCCTTAGGATTTAGGCGCCTGGGCAGCAGCGAACAGTCGGGCACGCATCTCGCCGGCACCTCTCGGGCGGGAGGGCTTCCGCGCGCCGAGCCCCTCACTCAGCCTATGGGCCCGGGCTGAGAACAGCCCTGAGAGACCGAGGGTCCAGGAGGCACCGTCCGGCAGCCAGCGAGCACTGGCTTTGCAGGAACCCGTCCTCCTCGGAGGGGAGGCAGTGTTCTCTTCACCCTAATTGGGGCCAGGTGCCCAGGGTGGGGAGGTGGGTGCAGAAGGAATCCAAAGGAGCGTCGTCTGCCAGGCTCGCGGAGAAGAGAAACAGCGAAACAAATGCTGAGACCCTCAGGGGCAAGGGTCTGAGCCACTGCCGTGCCCGCCCACAAACTGATTCCTGATGGGGTGTCACCCCACCGGGGCGCAAGCCTCACTATTACTTGAACTTTCCGAAACCTAGAGAGGAAAAGTGCAATGAGTGTTGTATATACAGAGGTAATTATCAATATTTAAATTTGTTGTCAAGATTTTTTTTTTTGTAACTTCAAATATAGAGATATTTTTGTACGTTATATATTGTATTAAGGGCATTTTAAAGCAATCGTATTGTTCCCCTCCCCTCTATTTTAATAAGTGAATGTCTCAGCGAGATGCAACGTTGTTTGCTGCGTGGAATGTGAGAGTGTGTGCGTGAAAGAGATGAGTTGCCTCTTGTGGAAGAAGAAAACACCATGTCTGTATAATCTATTTACATAAAGTGGGTGATTTAAGAAGTAGCAAACCAATAAACTGTCTCAATGCTGATTCATTCCCGGGTCACGAGTCTTGGGAGGGAGAGTGTCCCGGGTCTTGGTCTGCCGGGGAGCCTTAGGGTCCGGCCGCCTGGCGTGGGAAGGTTAGGACGGCTGCGCCGGCGGCTCTCCGCGCTGGCTGAGCTGCCGGAGTAACCCTCTACGGTGGGACTCGTGGAGTGCGTCTTGCTTGCCGGTAGGGGCTTCGCAGAGATGTTCCACGTCCCATCGTCGTGGGGCAGGGAGGCCGGGTAGAGTAGGGTGAGCCCTTAGTGGGAAGGTGAGCCTGGACTCTCTCGATTGCGCAAGAGTCCCAGATTTTATGGAGTCGCTCACGGAAACCGGCGCGAAAGCGCCCCTCGGAGAGTTGGGGTGGTCTCCGAGGCTTTCCAAATGAGGAGTTTCCCCCTGCTTCAGCGGTGCTAAAGTTAGAAGCGACTCCAGCAAAAAGTGCGGGCTCCTCCGGGAAATGCTCAGCCGGGCCAGTTAAGCCCAGTTCTCTCCCGGCCCGGTGCCCCAGCGAGTCCACGGGCTCATAAGCGATGCTGCGGCGCCCCCAGCCGGCCGCCTCCGACGTGCCAGAGCGCCGTCAGGCGGTACGTGCGGTTTAATAAGTCCTCCTACGTGGGAGTCAGCACACAGCCTTAATGAAAGAGGAAAGAAAAAAACAGTTCGCAGATGCCAGCCAGGACCGCCCCCCCAGACCTGTACCGTGGCTCCCTGTTCTGGGACCGTGACTCAGCGCCCACACGCTGCGCCGCGTGCAGCTGCTGACCCGAGTCGGGCCGGACGGACGTGCCGCCGGAACCGTGCGCCTGCGGCGGCCTGAGACCTTCATTGTTCCGCCTCTCCTTGCCGCTCTCCTCTTCCTTCCTCCTTCCCAAGACTTTTTCATTTTTTTCTACACTTCTCTCCCTTCTTCCTTCCTCCCCATTTGCTTAAATTTATACCTAATCATCTTAGACGGTTGACCCCAGTTCTGGTGATACAAGCCGGACACTAAGCTCCGGTGAGTGACTAGGGCAGGGGACGTTGAAACAATTCCGACAGAAGAGGAGGATGGGGAAGGCACCCTGTTATTGATGTCCCTGTCCCACTGGTCTCAGTCAGCATCCTGGAGACCCAGGATGGAGTCCTGCTCCCTGCCTTCCCACTTTAAAGCATGACTGAAACGTTGGTGCTTCTGGGTGATCTCAGAAACCTCCCTGGTGAAGAAAATCTGAGGGTGAGTTTGAATAATAAAAGTGTTTCCAGGGCAGCCTACCTTGTTTTTGTTTTTGCATCCATTGCATACCACAAGGTCCCTTCTGAGGGCCTAGAATAGTTCCTTTCAGAAAAAAACCTAAGTGACGTGAAAGAGGGCCAAGGTCTGGGGTCCAGAGATCGCCTGCTTCTGAAGCAGTTTCCAGTTCAAAGAAAGTAGATCCTAGTATGTGGAATGCCTTTGAAGACCATCTGAGGCCTCTGTTTTGAGCACCTGGCTGTTGAACCTGTAGTCTTCATATAGTTCATTGTCCTATTTGATCTTAATTTTATGAGGTTTGTTAGGATTCTAGGGGTTACAAATGCAGCAAGAGCCCATCCTGTCCTCAAGATCATTCTAGTAAAATTCACTTAGAGGGAGCTCTGTGCCAGGCACTGCACAAGGTAGAGGGGATGTATTGGAAGAGTGACTACAAAATCCAGTTTTGGAATTCCCATGCCAGTGAGTGGTTTTGAGTGGTCTGAAGGGGCTACAAAAACCAGAGAGCCACAAACACTTCAGCCTTGCAGACAGTGACTCGGGGTTAAATACTCACCCTTCTCCTTGAGCCAACGTTTGTCCCATAGCCACAGAGCCCTTCAGCCAAACCTCATCCTGGCAGAGTTTCAGCCAGCAGGCAGAGCTGCCAAAGGCAGGTTGGGCACTAGCTTAGGGTTGTTCTGAGCGGGGAGCAGGCATTTGCCTTCTGCCCGGGGAGTCTTATGACTCCCTTCAGGGAATCCAAGGCAAGTGAAAGAGATGGTTCAGCTCTGAGATGAAGAGGCAGCTGCTCAGATGGAGTCCTTCCCAACTGAAAAAAAAAAAAAAAAATCTGTGATTGGAGATGTGTCTGAAAGGACAAGAGACCTTCCTCAAACCAGTCCAGTACAAGTTCTGAATTGACTGAAGGTCATCATCAAACCGTGGAGACCTTCTCTGTGAACCATCCAACCTTCCTTCTGAATTTTTTTCCTTTTCATAAGGTGTCAAAGCCTGTCAGGATAAGGCCTCTCGATTCCAAGAACACGTCGTTTATCAACAGTGATGAGTCATTTGTGAGCTGATCCGACCTGTCTGCGGCTGAAGAGTAGCCACAGCTTTTATCTTTAGCTACTGTTGCTGGCTGTGGGAATGGTACCATCCATTTGTAATCAAACACAATGTACCAAGCAGTTTCTTCAAAAGCTGACACCTTGGCTGAACAGCTAAGGGTGGAAGGGAATGATGGGGAGGAATGGAAACCGATTTCTTTTTTTAGCACCTGCTTTGTATCTGACATTCTCCTTGCCACTTTAATCTCTTATCTCATTTAATTCTTACAGCAGCCTTGTGGAGTGGGTGTTATTATCTCTGTTCTGTCTGCGGATAAAGAGGTTGAACCTCAGAGACGTAAAGTAACTAAGCCAAGGTCACACAGTGAGTAATCAGGGCTGGAGTCTGGATTTGCACTCAAGTGCTACACGCTATTTTGATGCTATGAAGACATAGAGAGTAAGGTGGGATAATTTTAACATTTGTATTCTTAAGCCAGATGTCCCCAAATGTCCTCTAATATGAGGATGGCTTGGGTAGGTGATTTCCACCTGTGGTTCTGAGAGATTTACATGAGGCTGGTAGGACTGGAAACCAGAACGGCTTCAGTGGTATGCTCAGTGAGTGCAAAATAAATAAATGGAGTGAGTTTTTAAATTCTTGGACCTGGTTTGAAGCGGGGATTATAAATCAGAAATAGTCTCTTCCCCACCCCCCGAGCTAAGCTACTGACCTCTTTGGTTTTTGTTGCCAAATATAGTTAGAACATACACTGAAGACCTCAAGACCTGGCTCCTGAGAGAAAGGCCTTCTGAGCTATTCCTGGCCAAACCCAGTCCCACACTGCAGGTCTTGAGTCGCCTGGAAGGACACCTGTGTCTACAGAGCTGCAAATAGAGCTTCCACCCTTAGGTGGAAGTTTTGTCTCTGGCAACTGCTGCCCAGGCCAACTTTTCAGCTGACAGAGTTCTGAGTGCTGCCCCTCCTTTCCCCAGCTGGGAAGCCAAGGGCCTTGTTAGCTTGGGTCCCACAGAGCTTTTTGCCAAAGCCTGATTGGAGGCTTGGTCTTCATTTGCATGGGAAGAAGGGTGAGGCTAGATAGCTATCTGGTGGTCCCACTGGTCTCGTTCCAGAGTTATTTTGGAACGTTCTGGAAAAATAATAAAATGACTGTGACCACACAGGCAGATGAATTTACTAGGTTATTGTACATCTATCAAAAACCAAGAAAGTAGTTCTGAGTATTAAGATGAGTTTTTGAGAAAGAAATGCATGTTACTTATCATATAATATTTATTCAGTGTAAAAAAAAGAAATGATTCACCTTTCATACCACTCCCAGAGAGATAACCATGACTAATATTTTAGTGTTTACTTTTTTAGACATATACACATATACACATTTTTAAAAACTGAACTTGAGTGCAGAGAGCTGAATTAAACATACTTCTCAGTTTAAGGCAAGTTGTTATCCGTCTTTCCAAGTCTTCTCTCTTTTTTTAATTATTTATTTTTCTCCTTTATTTCCCATCCCCCTTCCTATTTCCTCCACAGGAACTGTCTTTCATATGTTTGATATTTTACTTATTCTATGTTTATAATCCTGTAAAATTGTTTTGTTGTTTTGTGACTTATGTGTTTGTATGTGCATGTGTTCTGTGTGAAGCACTTTATCATTCCAAACTTGTTTTTTCCAATTAATCAGTATCAGTTCTTCTTTTCGGGAACAAAGACCTGCTGATTTCAGGACTTAATAATGCTCAGGTTCTTGATGTCTCATCACAGAAAGAATTCAGTGAGAGACAAAGTGATAGGGTAAGAAGTGGATTATTTAGAGAGAAATGCACTACAGAGTGTGGGCCATCTCAGAAGGAGAGAGCAGCCATGACTATGTGTTTTTAACATACAAGTATATTGTGTTAAAATTTTTCCTACTTTTTCTTACTAACCACTTAACAAATAATTATCCAAGTAGATTATTCCTTCTTACAGCTGCATATTATGGAGTAGCAATGCATCTATCACATTTTAATTTTCTTGTCTCTTAATGAGAGACACTTGGGTTGCCTCCAGCACCAGTTTGCCGCAAATAATGTATACAAGAACATCCTGTTTCATGTCCTCTAATGGATCTGAATAAGAATTTCTTGAGATTATATATCCAGAAATGGCATCAAAAGACTTCTGCAGACAATGCTAAATTTTGTGAGATTACTTCTCAGAATGCCTATCCCAGTTTGTATTCCCACCAGCAGTGCACGTTCCTACCTCCCTGTGTCCCTGTCAACCTCTGTATGGATTCACATTTGCCATCCAAAAGGGTATACATTAATAAGGCACTATTGTTTTACCTTCCATTACTGCTTACTGCTGAATTTTAGCACTTCATTTATTTTACTGTTTTAAAGGTAAATTCTTAGAAGTAAAATTACTGAGACCATTTTCTCACTCCACACGCAAATGTAAACTAAAAGTGTTTTGAAGATTTACATGTAACCTCTGAAACCTTAAAACTTCCAGAACAAAACTGGACAAAACACCCTAGGCAATGTGTTCTTTGATGTTGGTCTTAGCAAAAATTTTGCCTGTCTCCTCAGGCAAGGACAACAAAAGCAAAAATTAACAAATGAGACCACATCAAGCTAAAAAGCATTCGGACAGCAAAGGCAGCTATCAACAAAACAGGCAACCTACTGAATGAGAGAAGATATTTGCAAATGATGCATCTGATAAGGGGTTAATATCCAAAATATGTAAAGAATTTGAACAACTCAATATCACAAAACCAGTCCGATTAAAAAATGGGCAGAGGATCTGAATAAGTATTTTTCAAAAAAAAAAAAAACATACAAAAGGTCAATAAGAGCATTGAAAAGATACACAACAACACTCATCATCAGATAAATAAAAATCGAAACCACAATGAAATAGCACCTCACGTGAGTTAGGATGGCTATCATCAAAAAGACAAGAAATATCAGGTGTTGTAGAGGATGCAGAGTAAAAGGAATCTTTGTCACTATTGATGTGAATCTAAATTGGTGTAACCTCTATGGAAAACTGGCAACCCACTCCAGTATCCTTGCCTGGAAAATCCCATGGACGGAGAAGCCTGGTAGGCCCCAGTTCATGGGGTCGCAAAGAGTCGGACATGACTAAGTGACTTTACTTCACTTCTATGGAAAACAGCATGAAGGTTCCTCAAAAAGAAAAATTAAAATGGAGCTACCAAGCAATCCAGCAATTTCCACTCCTGGGTATTTATTAAATAAAATAAAATAAAAATGCTAATTTGAATAGATGTGTGCAAGAGGAGCCTGGTGGGCTACAGTCCATGGGATAGCAAAGTGTTGGACATGACTGAACTATTAAGCACACAGCACACATGTATGATATACAATGGAATATTGTTCAGTCATAAGTAAGAATGAAATCTTATTGCAACAGACTTGGATGGACCTAAAGGGCATTATGCTAAGTGAAATGTCAGACAGAGAGACAAATACTGTATGTTTCCATTTATAGATAGAATTAAAAAAAAAAAAAAACAGGACAAAACAGAAATAGACAGATACAGAGAAGAAACTAGTAGCTGCTAGAGGGAAGGAGGATGGGGAATGGATAAAATAGGTGAAAGGGACTAAGAAGCATAAACCACCAGTTATAAAATAAATCACATGGATGTAATGTACAGCACAGGAAATATAGTCATTAATATTGTGATAACTTTGCATGGTGCATGCTCAGTTATGTCTGGATCCTTTTACTAGGGAATGGCATAAAGGGTGCAGTCTGGACACTGTGTGTGTGCTCACTTGTGTCTGTCTCTTTGTGACCCCTTGGACTGTAGCCCACCTGGCTCCTCTCTCCATGGGATTTTTCCCGGCAAGAATACTGGAGCAGGTTGCCATTCCCTTCTCCAGGGGAATTTCCCGACCCAGGGATCGAAAACCTGTCTCCTGGTCTCCTGCATTGTCAGGCAAACTTTTTACCTCTGAGTCACCTGAGAAGCCCCAACTTTGCTCGGTGCATAATCTATAAAAATCACTATATTGTATGTTGCTGCTGCTGCTGCTGCTAAGCCGCTTCAGTCATGTCCAACTCTGTGTGACCCCATAGACGCAGCCCACCAGGCTCCCCTGTCTCTGGGATTCTCCAGGCAAGAACACTGGAGTGGATTGCCATTTCCTTCTCCAATGCATGAAAGTGAAAAGTGAAAGTGAAGTCGGCAAGAGTACTGGAGTGGGGTGAGTACTGGAGTGGGGTGCCGCTGCCTTCTCCACTACATTGTATACCTGAAACTAATACAGTATTGTAAGTCAACTATATTTCAATAAAAAAATAAGTAAATTTATTGAGCCCACGAGTATGTGCTTTTTTGTTAAATATTGTATACGTATTGCCAGATCAACCTCTGGAATGATCAGTTTTTACTTCTACTAACAGTAAATGTCAGTCTCCTATATTCTTAGAAACACTGAGCATTATCCCTCTTTCTTAATACTGTGTTATCTGATAGGTAAAAATGATATTTCTTATTAGAAAGTTTTATTCTTTTCCTTTGTTTTTAGACTGCATTTATATATTGCTAATTCTGAACATATTTAATTGATACCTTCATTCTTTAAAAAAAAAATTTATTTAGCTGCACTGGGTGTTAACTGTGGCATGCAGGAGCTTTAGTTGTGGCATGTAAACTCTTAATTGTGGCATGTGGGATTCTACCAGGGATCGAACCTGGGCCTCCTGCATTGGGAGCCTGGAGTCTCAGCCACTGGACCACCAGGGAGGTCCCTATACTTTCATTCTAATAACTCTATAATCTTTATCAGCTGACTCTTAGTCGTCATGATTTATTTCCTATTTCTGTAATTTTGGGTTCTGAGCTCACCTTGTTAAAAGCTTCTGGGTTGAGGTGAATTGCTCCAGAGAGGTTTGTGTTTGTTTTTTCTTACTGCTCCAGAGTTGCTACACCAGATTTTTATTTTTTATTGGAGTATAATTGCTTTACAATGTCGTGTTAGTGCCTCCTGCACAACAGCATGAATCAGCTATACGTACATACATATCCTCTCCCTCTTATACCAGCCATTTTTAATGTTAATTTCCTTATTTGCTGTTTCTAAACCATGCACATGGCTTTTGTGTTGGAGAAGTGGGGCATAGCTTTTGGAGGATCCTGGATTTGCTGGAGTGTCTCAGTTCCTTTTCTTCTGTCCCTAAGAAAGTTTCTTTATTACCAGGGAGAGGAAAATCCTCCTGGAAGCCCAGGCAACTATTGATACTTTTCAGTTCAAGCTCTCCATTCTGATTTTCAGTTACCTTGGTTTGGTCTCTTGTGAATTTTCTGTATGTTCATGGGAGTTCAGTTATCTATTTAAAAGGATGTTAAGTATACTTTACTTAACATGTCTAGATGTTTTATAGTAGTTGAATTTTTAGCTTGTCTAGTTTGCCATTATATTCAGAAATAAGAGTCAGTATCAACTCTTCTCATTATTACTTTAATTTACAATATTTCTTTGATCAATGGTAATGAAATATTTTTCATATCTTTATGATAATTTATATGTCCTCATATATATTATTTTGTTGCTGTTGATCCTTTTATTCTATTGAAATTTTTTTTTTTATTGATTTGAAATTCTACTTAATTTAGCAATATTAAAGTTTGGCACATACACATATTCCTTTTTTTGTGAAGTGTAATTTATTTTTTTGCCCTATAAAACTTTAGATATTTATATAATCAAAGATACTAGTTTTTCTGTTAATTTTTGCCTTTGTTGGCTTGATTAGGAAGTCCTTCTCTGTCTTAATATTTCAGAATATTCATCTATTTTTCTATTATTCATCTGATTTCATTTTGTACTTTAAACATTTTAAGGTGACTAGAATTTATTTTGGTATATGATGTGAGGTAGAGATTTAACTTTATTTTTTTTCCAAATGATTAGCAGTTATCTAATACATATATTAATACCAAGTAATATACATTTTCTGCAGGACTTGAGAGGTTTCCTTCATCATGGACTACAGAGGTTTTCAAACTGTGTCCTATAGAGCCACAAGGTTTCCTGGGGTTACTTCTGCAGATTCCTAGGGAG
The DNA here is from genome assembly GCF_963930625.1 of Muntiacus reevesi. Classification (NCBI taxonomy): domain Eukaryota; kingdom Metazoa; phylum Chordata; class Mammalia; order Artiodactyla; family Cervidae; genus Muntiacus; species Muntiacus reevesi. Next base: position 50,014,278 of record NC_089257.1, read on the forward strand.
ACAAGGAGGAAGAAAAAGAGCTAGACTCTCTAGCCCAAGTGGTGGTAGAGGTAAAGAACCTGCCAGCCAATGCAGGATATGTAGGAGATGAGGGTTCGATCCCTGGGTTGGGAAGATCCCTTGGAGGAGAGCATGGCAACCCACTTCACTCCCAAATTCTTACCTAGAGAATCCAATGGACAGAGGAACCTGACAGGCTACAGTCCCTAGGGCCACACAGAGTCGGACGTGACTGAAGTGACTTAACACACACACTCTAGCCTCAAGTGGAGCAGGTCTACTCTTTTTTGTTTTGTATGTTGGGGTCCCATGTCAGAGTTTATTTGAAGAAAGAATTCATCTGCCTGCAAATCATTAATACAATATAAATCTCTTGCAACTAAAAAATTTTAATTACTTTTTGTTGGAATATATTTTATTTATAATGTGTTAGTTTCTTCTGTACAGCAAAGTGAATCAATTCTATGTATACATATATCCTCTCTTTTTTAGCTTCTGTTCTTATATAGGTCATTACAGAGTATTGAGTAGAGTTCTCTGAGCTATACAACAGGTTCTTACTGGTTATCTATTTTTTATATATATATATATATTAGTGTGTATATGTCAATCCCAATCTCCCAATTTATCTCTCCCTCTTACAGTAAATCTAAAACAATAAATGTTTGAATTTGTTTCTGACCCTTTTATTCTCTTCCATAGTCTGTCTTTTCCTGTAATAGAGTAACAATTTTAAAAATTGTTACAAGACTTTTCAAATTTAACAACAAAAAAGGAAAATAGAGATAATAACTAAAGAACTCTCATATACCTATTGTTAAAGTCCAACAATTATCAAGATTTTGTCACACTTATTTAATCTATCCCCTTTACTCTTCTGTTTGTTTCTTCCCAGAGTATATGGTTTGCCCCTCCCTCCTTTCCTTCCTTCCTGTTCTCTTTTCCCCAGACATCATATCATTTCATTTCACCCACACACAATTCCACACACAAGGGGCTTCCCTAGTGGCTCAGCTGGTAAAGAATCCGCCTGCAATGTGGGAGTCCTGAGTTCAATCCCTGGGTTGGGAAGATCCCCTGGAGAAGGGAAAGGCTTACCCACTCCAGTATTCTGACCTAGAGAATTCCATGGACTGTATAGTCCATGGGGTTGCAGAGAGTCAGATATGACTGAGCAAGTTTCACTTTCACACACAATTCAGTATGCATCTGTTAAGAAAAAAGAAATGAAAAGAGAATGTTTTCTTACATAACCAAATGCTATTGTTACACTTAACGTTAACAATAATTTTGTGGTATCCTCTCATACCCAGTCCATAATCAAATTTGCCTTACTGTCTCAGACATGTCTTTCAACAGTGGTTAGTTCAAAACAGACTCCAAACAATATTGTTGTATCTCTACATTTCCTTTTAGTCTAGACCAATCTGCCCCCGTCCCTTTTATTTTCATGTCATTGACTTGTTGAAGAAAACAAAGCTTTAATAGTTGTCATTCAGAACTTTCATTATCAAGATAAGTCTTGATTCTCCTCTTGATTCTGCCCATGTAGACTCAGCCAGGACATCCTGGCCTGCTCACTTGCCAGGGTGGGGTCAGGGTGGGGGACTGGAGTGACCAATGTCACAGTGTTTCTTACACAGCAGAGTATCTTGAAAGGTTCATCTTTGTGCTTTTCTTGCTACACTTTTTCCGCTTGACCTTTCCCCTAGTAAATCAGAGGAATTGACTTGAGAAGAATTAGGATTGGTAAAACCGGAATGTGACGAGAAAGAGTCAGAATAAAACAGTCAGTGTTCAGCTTTCTGACATTTAAAATAGGCTCTTGAAGCCCACATCAAAAACAATAGTTTTGAAAGCCAAAGCCTTTTATTTGCAGAGCACCAGGTTTTGTTGAGAGAAGAAAAGGCCCTTGAGAATCAAAAGGGAAGGCCCGGAAGCATGAGGAATTGACTTTGCCTTAAAAACACATTGGAAACAGACTAGAGGGAGAACCTGACTAAGTGGCTTCACTCCAGTGTCCTCTGGGCTAGGGGAGAGCAAAGACTTAGGAGGTTGGAGGGAGGCCTGAGAGAAGAGTCCCACCTAGAGGAGGGCAGCATCTTGGAGAGACTGTAGATCGGCCTCAGGGAACTTTGGAGCGCCTGGAGTCCATCTGCCATTTGACTGAGTCCCACTGTTTCTGAGCCCAAGAGCCATGTTAGCTGTTCTTAGCACTGCCGAGGGTCTTTCATCACCAACAGCCAGAAACCCCAGCAGAAGTGATACTTGTCTGTGTCCAGAGTCGTTGTTGAGTCCCACCCAGAGTGCTCTGAGTGGCAGAGGACACAAATAAGCCACCACCAACTACTTAGATCAAGGTGGGTGGCACTTTACACCAAAGGAGTGATAAACTGAAGGGAGGACCACTCATCTCTGTGCTTGGGTGGGAGTGGACCCTGCAGGACATTCAGAAGTCACAGATGGGACGGGATCTCTCAGCCTAGTTGTACTCTTGTATTCTAGCCTAGTTTTTGCCTCAATTTGATGGTTTTGTTATGCGAGTTAGAGCAGTCATCTCTAACCTTTCCTGCCTATTAAAACCACTTGGGGTGGAGAAGGAAATGGCAACCCACTCCAGTATTCTTGCCTGGAGAAGTCCATGGACAGAGGAGCCTGGCGGGCTGCAGTCCATGGGGTTACATGACTGAGCATGTGTGCACGAGGGTGGAGGGAGATGGGTTGCTAGCAATAAAGTGGTAGAAATAAATAAATAAATAAATAGATAAATAAAACCACTTGGGGGAGCTTTTTAAAAAGTACTGACACTGGGCCACATCCCAAACCAATTGAACTAGATTCTCTTGTGAGTGGGGCATAACGTCATTGTGTGTTTGTGAGTAAAATTTTATCTTTGTGAGGCCATTTAACGTTGTTTAAACCCAGACATTATAACTCTTAAGCTATTTCAAAAACACACCCCAGCCGTAATAATGGACTGAGACCAAGAGTTAGTTTATGTTTGCATGTACTGCTAAAGAGAAAGCTACAGGCCCGAAATTGGCATCACCTGAGCTAAAGCTCATGCTGCCAAACCTACACTTAGTACTCAACCTAATAGCAGTTTTTAAAAAATCTATTTATTTTTAATTGAAGGAAAATTGCTTTACAATATTGTGTTGGTTTCTGCCGTACATCAACGTGAATCAGCCATAGGTATACATGTGCCCCTCCATCTTGAGCCTCCCTCCCATCTCCCACCCCATCCCACCCCTCTAGGTTGTCTCAGAGCCCTGGTTTGAGTTCCCTGAGTCATAGAGCAAATTCCCACTGGCTATCTATTTTACATATGGTAATGTATATGTTTAGGCTTCCCAGGTGGCACTAGGAAAAGAACCCACCTGTCATTGCAGGAGACATAAGAGATGTGGGTTTGATCCCTGGGTTGGGAAGATCCTCTGGAGGAGAGCATGGCAACCCACTCCAATATTCTTGCCTGGAAAATCCCACGGACAGAGGAGTCTGGTGGGTTACAGTCCATAGGGTCGCAAAGAGTCGGACACAACTGAAGCAACTTAGCATGCATGCAGTATATATGTTTCTGCTGTAGGAAGAGGGGGCCCCCCTCCAGGGCCTCAAGAGTGGGCTCTTGTCTAACACTCGGAAAAGAAGTATCCGAGGAGACAAGTGCTGACAAAGCAAGAGGGTTTATTGGAAAAGGGCGCCGGGCAGACAGCAGCAGAGTAAGCAAACCCAGGAGAACTGCTCTGCCATGTGGCTTGCAATCTCGGGTTTTATGGTGATGGGGTTAGTTTCCAGGTTGTCTTTGTCCAGTCAATCTTACTCAGAGCCCTTCCTGGTGGCACTCGCATTGCTCAGCCAAGATGGCTGCCAGAGAGAAGGATTCTGGGAGGTGGAAAGACACGTGATATCTCCTTTTGACCTTTCCCGAACTCTTCTTGTTGGTGGTGGCTGATCAGTTCCGTGTTACTTACCAGGACCTCCTCTCATAAAACAACTCAGGCACACCGTTACTACGGTGCCTGGCCAGGGTGAGTGGTTTCAGTCAGTTTGCTTCCCCTAACATTTCCGAGCTACTCTCTCCTTTAGTACCACCCTCTCTTCCCCTGCCCCACCCACTGCGTCGACAAGTCTGTTTTCTATGTCTGCATCTCCATTCAGTTCAGTTGCTCGGTCGTGTCCGACTCTTTGTGACCCCATGGACTGTAGTACACCAGGCCTCCCTTCCATCACCAACTCCCAGAGCTTGCTCAAACTCATGTCCATTGAGTCGGTGATGCCAACCAACCATCTCATTCTCTGTCATCCCCTTCTTCTCCTGCCTTCAATCTTTTCCAGCATCAGGGTCTTTTCCAATGAGTCAGCTCTTCACACCATGTGGCCAAAGTATTGGAGTTTCAGCTTCAACACCAGTCCTTCAAATGAACACCCAGGACTGATCTCCTTTAGGATGGACTGGTTGGATCTCCCATGCAGTCCAAAGAACTCTCAAGAGTCTCCTCCAACACCACAGTTCAAAAGCATCAATTCTTTGGCACTCAGTTTTTTTTTAGTCCAACTCTCACATCCATACATGACTACTGGAAAAACCATAGCTTTGACTAGATGGAACTTTGTTGCCAAAATAATGTTTCTTCTTTTTAGTATGCTGCTAGGTTGGTCATAACTTTCCTTCCAAGGAGTAAGCATCTTTTAATTTCATGGCTGCAGTCACCAACTGCAGTGATTTTGGAGCCCCCCAAAATAAGGCCTGTCACTGATTCCATTGTTTCCCCATCTATTTGCCATGAAGTGTTGGGATCAGATGCCATGATCTTAGTTTTCTGAATGTTGAGCTTTAAGCCAACTTTTCCATTCTCCTCTTTCACTTTCATCAAGAGGCTCTTTAGTTATTCTCCACATTCTGCCATAATGGTGGTGTCATCTACATATCTGAGGTTATTGATATTTTCCCCGGCAATCTTGATTCCAGCTAGTGCTTCATCCAGCCCAGTGTTTCTCATGATGTACCCTGCATGTAAGTTAAATAAGCAGGGCGACAATATACAGCCTTGACGTACTCCTTTTCCTATTTGGAACCAGTTTGTTGTTTCATTTCCAGTTCTAACTGTCCAGTTCTATGCTTCCTGACCTGGATACAGATTTCTCAGGAGGCAGGTCAGGTGGTCTGATATTCCCATCTCTTTAAGAGTTTTCACAATTTGTTGTGATCCACACAGTCAAAGGCTTTGGCGTAGTTGATAAATCAGAAATAGATGTTTTTCTGGTACTCTCTTGCTTTTTCAATGATCCAACGGATGTTGGCAATTTGATCTCTGGTTTCTTTGCCTTTTCTAAAATCAGTTTGAATATCTGGGATTTCATAGTTCACGCACTGCTGAAGCCTGGCTTGGAGAATTTTGAGCATTACTTTGCTAGCATGTGAGATGAGTGCAACTGTGCAGTAGTTTGAGCATTCTTTGGCATTGCCTTTCTTTGGGATTGGAATGAAAACTGACATTTTCCAGTCCTGTGGCCACTGCTGAGTTTTCCAAATTTGCTGACATATTGAGTGCAGCACTTTCACAGCATCATCTTTTAGGATTTGAAATAACTCAACTGGGCTTCTATCACCTCCACCAGCTTTGTTTGTAGTAATGCTTCCTAAGGTCCACCTGACTTCACATTCCAGGATGTCTGGGTCTAGGTGAGTGATCACACCATTGTGGTTATCTGAGTTGTGAAGATCTTTTTTGTATAGTTCTTCTGTGTATTCTTGCCACCTCTTCTTAATATCTTCTGCTTCTGTTAGGTCCATACCATTTTTGTCCTTTATCTCCATTGCTGCCCTGCAAATAGATTAATCAGTACCATCTTTCTAGAGTCCATATATATGCGTTAATATGTGATATTTATTTTTCTCTTTCTGACTAATTGCAGTTTTGACCTTCACAGAAATGTAAGCTTAATCAATCAGGCTGGAATTTTCTGGTCAGCGCCTTTGAGGTGATCTGTCACTCTACCATTTCCATCCCCTACCCCCAGAAGGGATGCGCATGATAAAATCTTTGTCATTTCCTCCCCTTCCCCTAAGCTGTCCTGATCTAAAAATAATCCTTTCTTTTCTTTTGCTAATAGCTCCCTCACCCCATCCTTCTTCCTATAAAAACCTTCTATTTTGTACACCCCCTGAAACCCCCTTCTAGTTGCTAAGATGGGATGCTGCCCCATTCATGAATTGGTAAATAGAACCAATTAGTTCTTCAAACTTAGTCAGCCGAATTTTGTTATTTATTTACAGTCATGCTGTGCAGCATGAAGGATTTTAGCTCCCTGACCAGGGATCGAACCTGCACCTCCTAAAGTGGAAATGCAGAGTCTTAACCACTGGACTGCCAGGGAAACCACTGAAAATTTTGTTAAAAAATATTTATTTTTGGCTGTGCTGGGTCTTCATTGTTGCATGGGTTTTTCTCTAGTTGTGGTGAGCAGGGGTTACTCTCTAGTTGTGGTGCACAGGCTTCTCAATGCTGTGGCTTCTCATTGCAGAGCACGGGCTCTAGGGCACAAGGGCTTTAGTAGTTGTGGCACATGGGCTCTAGGGCACAGGCTCAGTAATTATGGCTGCTGCTGCTGCTGCTGCTAAGTCGATTCAGTCGTGTCCCACTCTGTGCGACCCCATAGATGGCAGCCCACCAGGCTTCCCCATCCCTGGGATTCTCCAGGCAAGAATACTAGAGTGGGTTGCCATAATTATGGCACATGGGCTTAATTGCTCTACGGCTTGTGGGATCTTCTGGAATCAAGGAGCAAACCCGTGTCTCTTGCATTGGCAGGTGGATTCTTTACCACTGAGCCACCATGAAAGCTGCTGGATTTTGTTTTTTTTAATAGTAGTTTTAGATTTAGGGTTATACTCATTAATACAGCCAGAAATAGAAGGGTTAACTGCTGCCAGCAGGGGCAGGTGTTCGGAGAGAAGACCAGCTGATGGGAGAAGACCATCAGAAGACCAGGTGATGGGAGGGACGCCAGCTCAGGGTGCGTAACAGACAACAGGTGGTTGTGCTGTAAGGCATTGGCGGCAAAAAGGAACAGCAGGAAGCACCAGGGCATCAGAATGGCAGAGAGCACAGCTGTGGACATCCTGGGAGCAAACTGTAGGCAGGCCCCAGCAAAGTCCAGGTGTAGGAGGCAAAGAGAGGACTCTACCTGTGACAGCCTGTTATAGGCTGGACTGTCTCTTCTCCCCAAATTCATGGTTGCAGTCCTAATTCTCAGAACCTCAGCATGTGACTGCATTTGGAGATAAGGATTTTAAAGAGGCAGTTAAGGTAAAAAGAAGTCCTCTGTGTCATTTCTAATGCAATATGGCTCACGTCCTTATAAGAAGAGGAGATTAAGACAGAGGTAGCATGCAGACTGAGGGGTGACCATGTGGGGACACACAGAAAAAGTGGCCATCTGCAAGCCAAGCCAAAGGACTGGCTTTCCAGTCCAGAAACCAAATCTGCTGGCATTGTGATCTTAGACCTCTAGCCTCCAGAACTGTAGGAAAAAAATTCTATTGTTTAAGCCACTCAATATATAGTATTTTGTTATGGCAGCCCAAGTAAACTAACACACTGCTGTCAGAGGGATTGGAGAGAACAGGGCAGGGCTGTAGTCCTAGAGGCAGCGCATCCTGGCTGGGGCTCAGTACCAAGCGCACATCAAGGGTCAGGGAACCAGGACTGGGTCCCTGACGCAGGGCAAGCAGGATCTCATTCATTCAATCAACCAAAAATAATTAATTAAGCTCCTACTGTATGGTGGTCCCTGTTCCAGGTACTGGATACACAGTGACTGCAGTGGTCTGGTTGAAAGGTGACATTGGCTTGGATTAAGAGAGTAGCAGTGGACTAGGTGATTTGACACAAACTGCCCAACCTGTAGCTGATGTTCCCTAAATCCCCCTGTCCAGGCATATACCTACTTATCTACCTGCAGAAGGATTTGAGTTTCCTCATTTTCAGAGAGAAGGAACTGTAGATTAGTGACCAGACAGGTTGTTTATAACTTATCCAGAGATACAACTTTTCTCCTTGGGAGAAAGTAAAGTTTCCGTTTACACACAGTTTTCACTGGCACCTCAGATATCAAGGGCTTCCCAAGTGGCCCAGTGGTAAAGAAACGGCCTGCCAATGCAGGAGACATAAGAGATGTGGGTTCAATCCTTGGGTCAGGAAGATCCCCTAGAGAAGCAAATGACAACTCACTCAAGTATTCTTGCCTGGAGAATCCCGTGGATAGTGGAGCCTGGCAGGCTATAGTCTATAGGGTCACAAAAAGCCGGACACAACTTAGCAACTGAGCACACATGTCAATTAACAAACTTGGATGCTCCCCTGAATGTCTTCATCTCATGAGCTTTAACGCATAACATTCCAATTTTATCTTAACTTTATTAGATTTTCTAAAATGTCACAGTTTCTTTCCCAAACCAAGTTTCTTTGGGAAATGAGAACATTTCCAGGCAATAACTCCATCATCTGTGCCACTGTGGACAACCATCAGATAAACTTCCTTAATTTATACCACATCTGCTCTCCCAGCCCTGCTTTACTTTGAGCATTAAGAAAAAAAAAATCCAAATTATTTTTTTCCCCAAATAAGCATCCCTCCCACATTTCCGTCACTAATTTTCTATTAAATGAAAGACAAATCGTCAACATCAAATCAGCCAACTTTTATGAAAAGCTGGGAAGTCTTTCAAAAGATTTCTGAGTAAACTGCCTTGTTGAACATGATGAGTAGATAATGGGCCATAGTTTCATCTGTATGGACCCTGTTGATCTCTTTGATAATTCTGGTAACCGAGGACTGCTTAGACACTGTCATTCTTCTCTTATCACTGTGAAGGACTCTCTCCTCATTCCATTATTTGAAAAGTTAAAGCGACATGAGCCTACAATCTCCCAAGTTGATTTGCACTCTGGCCTTGTTTCATTTGGCAGGCAGCATGGGGGAAGAGAAAAGGACATAGGCTTTGAAGTCAGGCAGCCTTGAGTTTACCCCTAGCCCTGTAATTTAGGGCAATTCTCTTAACCTGACTCTCAGTTTCATTAGCTATAAAATGGGGATAATAACATTCACCTAATAGGCTTGTGTGAGGATTAATAATACAACGTGGATGAAAGCATCAGCCCCTGCCTGGCAGTATAGTAAATGCTCATTAAATGGCAACTCTTTTAAAATAGTAACAAGTGAAGATGACCTGATTGAAAAATAAATAAATAAAGTACCTGCTCTTTCCCCATGCCAGAACCCAAAGCTGAAACAGTAGATGTATCATGTCACCTTAGATTTATAATCTTTAAAATTGGGAGATGGAATCAATGATCTCTGATTCCTCCCCTCTAGTTCCATCCTGCTAATATCTTATGTTCAGGGAGAAATGGACACTAAAAAGCAGAAAAAAATTAGATCATCTTTTCTGACTAGTTCCTCTGGAGGCTCAAGCTGTGCTTCACTAGTACTTCCAGTTCCAAAGCTTATAGGATGATGTTTTTTCAAGAGATCAGGAGAAGGAAGCCTGGGGGCGGGGGTGGGGGTGGGAGTGGGGAGAGTACCTGTTAACTTCATGACTGCAAAACAGTTTTTCAGGGTTAACAGAAAAAGAGCAGAGGGACATTTGACCTTTTCACGATTTTTTAAAAATGCAAAATATAAGGTATGCACATAATCTTGTTTTCTGACTGATCCTTTAAAAAAATCTGGCATATTAATGATTCCACTTAAAAGCACTGAAGATGGGGGCCAGAAGGAAACTTTTTCTTTCTGAACAATGACTGAGAAGGGAATTCTAATGAATATTTTGGCACACCGATCTCATTTTCTGGCTGCTTCAAGACCCAAGAGCTAGTAGGTCATAATTAAAGCCAATAATGGCAACTCCAGACAGTTATCCAAATATTTTCCTGGTGCTGTCAATTCTCCGTGTTAAATGATTTAACATCATATTTGGGGAGTGTAGAACATACAGAGAGGGAATTGAATGTTGATATAAATTCTGGAACATTCACTGCAAATTGCCTCAGAAGATATTGTTTATTACATTCGGAGGAATCATAAAATGTTTTCTTTAGTAGATAATTTTAAAGGACCCTTTCTCTGTGCAAGAACTGTGAAGTTTGTCTTTAAGCCCTCAGAACAAGATCACATTTTCTGCAGGAAAGAAACATATCCTGTGTTTGGGACTGAGACCTCATGTTATGTAAATAAATGGACTTCTACCTCAGTGCACCTTTCTGAAACGTTCTCTTTGATCCCCAAGAGCTGCTAATGCTGTGGATGTAATTATATGACTTACAAAAGACCAAAGCTGCTCACTTTTCTGTCAATTCCAGTTGCAAAAAAAAAACCCACAAATACATCTGTTTGCAAAATCTGTTTAGGATCTTGAAAACAAGGTCTTCACTTTTGTCTTTTTTTTTTTCCGTAACAAATTTTGTATCTTTAAAAATGATAACTATGCAAAATCCTCCAGCCCCATTCCCACCCCTGTCCAATCCTACTTTAAACAGGAAGAGAGTTTCCTCCTGGATGAAAATAAAGTGTGTGTGTGCGTGCTCAGTTCTCAGTCTCTTTGAGACCCCATGGAATGTAGCCCGCCAGGCCCCTCTGTCCACGGAATTTTCCAGGCAAGAATACTGAACTGGGTTGTCATTTCCTCCTCCAGGAGATCTTCCTGACCCAGGGATTGAACCCACATCTCCAGAGTCAACAGGTGGATTCTTTACCACTGAGTCATCTGGGAAGCCTGGAAATTAAGCAGCTCAATCTAAAATGGGTCTGAGAGAATTCTGAAGCACCACTTTGGGGTAAAATACACTGCCTAGTCAGTTCATAAAGGCAAAACTGGATTTGTTCTGCAAAACAGTTCAGCCAGAACTTGGGTTCCAAACTCCGACGCTGTACTGGGGCAATGGAAACTTTCCAGCCACAACTTGAAGCCTGACGCCAAGCATAACACTAAGGCAAAGAAGACATTTGAGACCAAACCAGACGGTGATCTTGGCACAACCTGTCCCTGAGCCCAGGACGTCAGCGGCAGGGTGGTGGTGATGTAGCCTTCAGAGGTCTCTAGATCTCTAGGTGCACCAGAGACCAGATTTGAAAATCCCACTTGTCTCTCCTATTTTTTCTATCCACACAGATCACCTTGTGGGTTACATCATAACAGATGGTGAAAATGCTATGCAGCATACATACAATTCTAAGGCATACTTCCACTTAATCATACTTGGGTTTCTATGAGGGCTCCCCCACTGTGAATGAGCAACTCCTTGACATTGGGCAAGAGAACACGAGAATCACAGCCACAGCCTCTGGCACGGTGATCTGGCCATTCTGTGCCAGTCACTTTCCTGCCTGGTTTGCAGAACCAGGTAGGTCTCTGGTTTGGTGTGACATTTTGGGGGTTCTCTTGTCACAATGCACAGAGACCACTCAAGAAGACTCTATATTCTCCATATTACAAGAGGGCAGTGTGCCAGTTTTAGGGCCAGCTGGCTGACTCAGAGATGAGGAGATAATTCCATGACAGTTTGTTTTCATTCTCACCCAAAGGGTAAAAAAATAAATAAATAAAACTTTGCTGCCACCTGCTGTTTTCCTAGGAATAAATTCTTGAAATGATTCTAGAATAGTTATGCGTTGATTTATTTTAGCAAAGTGCCTTGAAGAATTTGGGGGATTTCAGAATAATGTGTTTGTTTGGTTGGGTACTAACTGGCCTGTCATTTCCTAGGACGGATTGCTGGGCCACACAGGTGGCTTCCTTCTTTCAGGCCAATGAGTCCTGTCTGTCCCATCCCTTGGTACAAACTTGCTATGGATCAGGAAGGAAAGGCAGACTCTCTGACCCCTGGCAACCTCCCAAGGACATCCACGCAGGAATCTAGCCAATGAGGTTTAGGTTTGGATGCCCTTTTCCCATGGGCCAGTGATGTCATGAAGCCATAACTGAAGTCAAATTCCCCAGGTAGACACTGGTCTCTCCTGGGGGTGTCGGCTGGGGGCTGGGGGAGGGGAACAGTCCTCAGAAGTGCCCTTCCGAAGTGCTCTTCTCAGCAGAGGTGGTTGTAAACCTTGGGATGAGGTTCATTTGTGATGTCTCCAAATGTTTTATCTTTGTCATCCTTGAGGAAACTGAGGCAGGTTAAGGAAGAGGGGTCCCCAGAAAAGTGAAGGTAAACCCAAATTGAAACACTCCCAGGTGAGAATCCTTGAGCCCAAGTTACATGATGAGTGGGAGGAGGGGAATAGTATCTCCTCGAGACACGGGTAAAGAGCAGAAGAGTTAATAGCCAGAAGCTTAGCTCGGTCTCGGAAGGGCCCTTAGTCACCTTACTGGAGCCATCTACAGGACAGAGACCTCCTAATCTTGACTGTATTAGTCACTTTTTGCTGCTCCAAATCACAAAGTGGGATTTTTTTTTTTTTCTTTGCTATCTCCCGGAAGATTCATTTAGATGTGAATGAGTTCCTTTCCATTGTCTTTTGAGAATTCTTTCAACCAAGATATTTTTATTGGCAGAGATTAATGAATCGATTAAGTGTGCTTTCATATATAGTTCTAAGTGTCCATTCTTCCTTTTTAAAAAAAGATGTAAGATCTGAGACTTTGATGATGGCACAGAACGAAGTTTCAAGGGAAAGACCCTTGATTTTTCTCCTTTCAAAGAGAAAAGGCACCTGAGTGGAACTGATAAGTTTTAAAGGTGTGTGATGGCCCATTATTCAATGTCTGGCATGATAGCTGGCATGTAGTAGCATGTTCAGTGAATGAATGTTCAAACTCATCACCCGTTGTTTCCCCAGTAGGTTTGCGAGAACAGTTGGGGAGGGTTGGGAGTAGAAAGAAACAGAAGGAAGAGTCTCAGATTAAACAAGGGGCAAAGTCTGTGTGTAGAGTGAATCATAGGAACTAGAATGCTATTGTAGGACCAAAAGGGACAGGAGATTAAGAGGTACAAATGATTATGTGTAAAACAAATAATCTCCGAGGACATATTGTACAGCACAGATAATATGGTCAATATTTTATAATAACTATAGAGTATGCTGCTGCTGCTGCTAAGTCGCTTCAGTTGTGTCCGACTCTGTGCGACCCCATAGATGGCAGCCCACCAGGCTCCTCTGTCCCTGGGATTCTCCAGGTAAGAATACTGGAGTGGGGGCCATTTCCTTCTTGACACTATAGAGTATAGCTTTTAAAAATTGTGAATCACTCCATTCTACACATGAAACTTAAATAGTATTGTGCATCAACAATACCTCAACAAAAAAATTTACATAGCGGACAAAAAACCCAACTAATGCTCTATAAGTGACAAAATATATTTGTACTACTTATAAACTGAATATAGTTCTTGGAAAAAATCAAACAACAAGAAGATTATAATGTATAAAATTCCTCCTTGCATGTCTCATTCCCCAAACACTACCATTGTGAATGACGGGCATAAGCCTGACGTGTTTATGCTCCATGTATTGTCTTGTTTATACCCTCATTCTTTCTCAAAAGGTTGTAAAACCTCTGGAAAAGGGCTAGTTTGGCTCAGCTATGTAAAGAAGAGTTCAGGGAAGTAGCATGTATCCTACTAAAGAAATACCAGCATCTCCCTGAAAGTGCTAATGTGATGATGGCGATAGGAGGTAAAAGGAGAAGAGTAAGCAGGAATGAGAACTCAGGTGGACTAGACTAGGTCATGGAGATTCCCACTGGAGTTTCTCCCTTCCTGGAGATTCTCTATTTTTTAGGTTTTCTTTTTTTCTCCCCCCAGCATTACTGAGGTACAATTGACAAACAAAACTGTGTATATTTAGAGTATTCAGTGTGATGATTTGGTACATGTATATATTGTACAATGATTACCACAATTAAATTAATTAACATATCCATCACCTTGCATAGCTACTCTGTGTGTGTATCTCTGTGTGTGCTTGTGTGTGTGTGTGTGTGTGTGTGGTTAGAATGCTTAAGTTCTGGTCTCTTAGCAAATTCCAAGTATACAATATAGTATTATGACTATTAAAGTTTTTTTTGGCCATGTGACATGTAGAGTATTAGTTCCCTGATCAGGAATTGAACCCATGCCCCCTGCGCTGAAAGTGTGGAGTCTCAACCACTGGACCACCAGGGAAGTCCCACAATACAGTGTTATTAACTATAGTCATCATACTGTACAGTAAGTCCCCAAAAGTTATCCTTAATCTGAAGATTTGTACCCTTTGGTCAATATCTACCATTTTCCCCTAGTCTCTGGCCACCACAGTTCTACACTCTGTTTCTATGAGTTCAAATTTTTTTTAAAGCATCCACATGTAAATGAGGTCATTCAGTGGTACACTGTATTTATCTTCTGGAGACTCTCTTGATAATGTTCATTACTTGAAGTTTCAGATTTTTTTGTGGTGGGATAAAGGGAGGCAACTTCTGGGGAGAGTGATGAGGTTGGTGTTTACCTGCACGATGGATTTGAGTAGCATGGGAGCCCAACATCCCATGCATCTGTTGCTCCCTTTCTCCCTGTAGAAACTCTATCCTGGTGCAAATGTCAGAGCCAGAGTCCTCAATCTGGTTCTGCACTCTAGGGTGGGAAAGAGAGTATTGTGTGTGTTTAGTCACTCAGTCATGTCCGATTCTTTGTGACCCCATGGACTGTAGCCCACCAGGCTCCTCTGTTTATGGGCTTATCCAGGCAAGAATACTGGAGTGGGTTGTCATTTCCTTCTCCAGAAGACAGTATAGTAACTGCTAAGAGAACTGCAGAGGACCATAAGATAAGCCGATGGCCAGTAAACTCTGCCCCTTGTAAGGGTATCAGAACTCTTTTCCGACAGACGGTATTTTGCAAGGGTACTATGGGGTTCCCCAGTGACTGGATGAATAAGATCACTGTTTCTGCAAAGCTGTCCTCTGAAGAACACACACATTCCGCCTGATGGTGCCAGGACGTGGTTGTCTGAGTGTTTTAGATACTGGCTCCTGCCCTCCTGTTGTGCTTGGTAACTAAGATGCTGTCAAGAAAATACAGCAGGGCTTCTGTGAGCTTAAAAAGAGCATTTCAAAATATGGCATTAGCATTAGCCTTTTGTCCCTTCGGTCTATTTCTCCTAGAACAAATGTAATCTTAGTCGCTACAAATTCTGTTTAAAATAGCTTTTCTGATGAGTCACCTAGCATTAAGCTGCAGATATGGTATTGTTTTAGCTATGTCAAGCTTGAAATGTTAGCCAAGTCCTAGTAACGACTCACTCCGGGAAGCTGGTGACATGCTCTCACATGTGTTTTGGGGGAAGATCCTAAAATGTCCAGAGAGAAAGACATGCCTCGGATGAGTCGGCCAGTATTATGCATCTCAGAACAGGCTGTAAGAGTGTCAAAAAGTAAGGAATGGCCTTTGCAGGCTCAGGAACTCCTCATGGTCCAAGACACGTGAAAGTGCCGCCTACCATACACCAGCCCCACCCCGGCCAGTGGACAGAAACTTGGGGAAGTCTCTAAGAGGCCGTGCAGAGGGGTCAGAGGACCTTGCAGATGCTCTGAAGAATAAATTAAAGTTTTAAGCAGAACATCATGCCATAACTTTAAAGGTCATTATCTAGTTCACACTTACATCAGACTCTAAATATTGTCAGAAAGTGGATAAGTTTGCCAGCACCACGAACAGTAAAATTGCTCAAAATAGCCCACAGAAATCATCAAGGCCAGTGTGGCCGTGGCAGGCCGTGATGTTCAGATCTGATGCTGCCTCGTGAGAGACCTCAACAGGAATGAGAAACAGCAGCTGCTTAAAGGAACATTTATACTCACTGACCCTCAAAAAATTGCAAAAGCTTTTTGGGCCACGTGAGTGCATGTGACCCTGTCTCTCCCTTTCCAAATGGAAGTGGTGCAAGAAGGAGGCTTGTGCACCTTCAGTGAAGTCCTTTGTCCAGCTGTACCATGGCCTCTAAGTTTTCTGTCCTTCCCCCTTCCCGTGGTATAGCTTGGTGCCCAGTAAGCACTGAGCAGTAGCTAGCAGCTTTACCCTCCTGCTGGCCCCACCCTCTGTTGGCCAGAGCCAGGTCCCCTCCTGCCAGGCAGCTGCTGGGTGAAAGTCCAGAACAGCTCTCCTGAATAAACAAGTCAGAGAAATGCAGTTCCCAGCAGTGGATGGGGCTGTGCTCCAGAAGTCTGTTTGCAAATCTGTCCTTTGGAACTTGGAAGACATCCCCAGGAGGATGTAATGCATTGTGGCAAGGTTCCCAGACTAGCCCACTGCATGGATTTCACCTGAACTGGAATTGGGAAGCGGTACTCTAGAACCTACCATCATGGGTAGTAGATCTGTGATCTCTTCTCTTCAGTTCACAGACATTTGCTGAGCATGGTACCAGCTCATGTGGGACTCAAGGCTGCCCCAGCTTTGCAGGGTAGATTGATTCAGTGACTCGTGGGTGCCAAGATAATGGGTGAGATTTTCCCAACTTCATGATCACCCTGCTGTCCTTTTCCACTACTTTAGGCTGAGGGTAAAAGGTGACTATTCTGGTATTCCTTTAGTTTGATTCTCAAGGTACCCTGGTGTTGGGACAGACAGCCTGGGTAATAATTCCGACTTCACCCCTTGCCCAGTTGCATAACCTCTCTAAGCTCCAGTTTCTCATCAGCAAAATTGCAGTCATGTATTCCTTAAAGAGCCTTGGGTTGCCTCCCCAGCATCTATTCTCCTTCTCTTGGCAACTAACACAACTTTTGTTAGGGTATTCACATCTCTCCCCTAACAGAACCCTCTGTTCCTGAAAGCTCAGGCCTAGAGCAATTCCATTTCCAGGTCATTATTACAGACCCAGTGCTGGCCTCATTCAAGTCTATGAGCTTGCTGAAGTTTATTGGTTACTCTCAGAAAGAAAAAAAATTCCATCTCTTATATTAGATAAGAATGAGTATATATGTGGTCTCACTCTGAGATTGCAGTAGGGGTCCACTCTAGCTGGTAACTTTCACTGTGGGTGGCAAAGTGGAGAGATGGGAAACAGAGCGCCCCTTGATGAAGCTGCTGGACTCTCAAATGGACCCATCCTGAAGCCATTTCTACTTCTATTGTTTCAAGTGTGTGAACCAGTAACCCCCTTTGTACCATTTTGAGTTGAGCTTTCTGTTCTTGTTCTTGTAATGGAAGACATCTTTAATTGATACATCACAGCACAAGATTTATCATGGGTACTAACTGGGATGACATTCAGAAAACTAAGATCGTGGCATCTGGTTCCATCACTTCGTGGGAAATAGATGGGGAGACAGTGGAAACAGTGTCAGACTTTATTTTTTTGGGCTCCAAAACCACTGCAGATGGTGATTGCAGGCATGAAATTAAAAGACGCTTACTCCTTGGAAGGAAAGTCATGACCAACCTAGATAGCATATTAAAAAGCAGAGACATTACTTTGCCAACAAAGATCCGTCTGGTAAAGGCTATGGTTTTTCCAGTGGTCATGTATGGATGTGAGATTTGGACTGCGAAGAAAGCTGAGCACCGAAAAATTGATATTTTGAACTATGGTGTTGGAGAAGACTCTTGGGAGTCCCTTGGACTGCGAGGAGATCCAGTCCATCCTAAAGATCAGTCCTGGGTGTTCATTGGAAAGACTGATGCTGAAGTTGAAACTCCAGTACTTTGGCCACCTCATACGAAGAATTGACTCATTGGAAAAGACCCTGATTCTGGGAGGGATTGGGGGCAGGAGGAGAAGGGGATGACAGAGGATAAGATGACTGGATAGCATCACCAACTCGATGGACATGGGTTTGAGTAGACTCCGGGAGTTGGTGATGGACAGGGAGGCCTGGCGTGCTGCAATTCATGGGGTCGCAAAGAGTTGGACACGACTGAGAGACTGAACTGAACTGGGATAAAGCATTCATAATATTTACCTCAGAGCCTAATTTATAGAAATGACTTCCGCTCTTTTAGCCCAAGGGCATTAGTGGGTGAGACCACCATTTCTTAAGCCTTTATTGGGGTTAGGGAAGAAGAGAGTCTGACTCAGCAGATCCCAACTAAACCTTAACCTGTTTCAAGGTTTGGGTATCTTACCTGTGCTGGGAGGGGACCCTGCTGGACTAGTTCTAGTTTCAGGATCAACTTTTCTAGAGGGAGTGGGCCTTGTAAACCTGGGGTTCCCCTGAACCCTGGGCAGGTAGGGTTGAAGAGGGTTGGAGGACAAAGAGCGAAGAAAGGAGAGAACCATAATTTGCTGGAGCAATAACAAAAGGACCTATCTTTGGGATTACAGTTAATCTCTTCCTTTCTTCTTTTTTCCTTCATTTCCCTCTCCACTTCCTTTACTCTCAGTTCTCACCAGGCCTGGGTGATAGAGGACATCAGATTTGGGAAGGATTCTTGATAGGGGCAAGGACATCTTTCCTGGAGGGAGACAGGAGAACTTCTATCTCACTCTAGTGACTTATTTAAGTGTAGTGGGGATCTCAGTTTGCAGACTAAAAGGTGGAT
The DNA here is from genome assembly GCF_963930625.1 of Muntiacus reevesi. Taxonomy (NCBI): domain Eukaryota; kingdom Metazoa; phylum Chordata; class Mammalia; order Artiodactyla; family Cervidae; genus Muntiacus; species Muntiacus reevesi. The sequence continues at coordinate 50,032,802 of NC_089257.1, forward strand.
TTAGGCTCCTCCTATAGGAGGTTGGCAAGGCTTGGTTGGTTGTCTTGGAATCTTGGCAAGAAGAATAAGGATATAGGAAAGACAGTTCAGTTCAAGGACAAACAGTTGTGTTGTGACTGTGGTAGGAGGGCTGTAAGTCAGATTTCTGGTCATTTCATCACCCCTAGATTTAGGCCTGCATCTCTAGAGAGAGGAGACTGCAATAAAAGAATAAATTGACACAAAACTGGCAGGACTGAAAGCTCTGTAAGTGACCTCGTTCACGTGACATCACTTCTTTGCAATCTTGTTGCATACGAAGGGTAGAGCTCATTTGTCCCAATTTAGCACACGGCTTTTGAAATATGCTAGAGGATGGAGGAGTGTAAGAAAACATTTCTTCAGAAAAATTGGTTAAGGGTGCCATGTTCCAACAGTGAAGTGGATGCCTAGAAGTGAAAATAGAACCACAGCGTGGTCTGACTAGAACAGGACTGAACTGCCAGCATCTTATCTGGACATGAGATTTATGACCATGGTCAAGAATTGCCCTCGCCTTTGTTTTTATCAGCCACATTCCATTAATGCCTCTTGATGAAGCTGTGGTCAATAAAAAAACCTACTTGTTTTTAACATGAACTGCTGCCAAACTAGGAATCCGCATGAATCTGTACTGCCGATTTAAAAAAAAACAAAATACACAACTAAATAATGATCCTTGTTGAATTTCATGCTGTTCAGATTATTTTTCATCTTGCCTCTTTCATCTCCTAGCTATGACTCTAAACTTTGTGCTTATCTTCTTCCTTCAAGTCATATAGAAAAATGCTGACTAAGGCAAGTTAAAAGAAGGATAAGTCTGGTGGAAAACTTCCTGCTAAGGACACCAGTTATTTATCAATCCTCTGTGGATATGGTTCTTTAGTCAACTGCAAAATCATGTCACAATACTTTTATACCACTCCCCTTCCCGACCTATCAGTGAATCGTGGGATGCTTCATCTAAGGCCTCACTGAAATCAAGTTACACTGCCTCTGGCATCTTGACCCCTAGCAGTCTGGCACTTGCCCAATATGTTGCACGTGGTAGGTGCTCATAAATGTTTGTTGATTCCTTGAATCATCAGCTTAATGGCCATATATTTTTTTAAAAAATGAAATGAGGCATGATTAATTGATGAGATACCTGGTTTCCTGGTGCTCTTTATACTCCTTTTTATTGTTTCAAGTAAAAATGGAAGTGTCATACATTACAGAAAAATCAAATATAGACTATGACTGACAATAACTATTGTGCCATTTATTATCATTATCCATATCCATTATTGTAATTTTTTAATTTAAAAAACATAATCACATGAAGCATCACTTTTCATTTAACCTATTCTAGCTACTTTTCTTTTACTGAGTAGTACTCAGTTTTGTGGATCTCATTCTTGAAGTCTGTTTAAATTCTTCAGGTTCTGACATCAGAATTGTTTGTCTCTAAATTGTGGAGTTAATTCATTCTTCCTAAAGTGTATTCAGCATCTACCATAGCCAGATCCTGGGTCAGAACGACAAGGAGCTAAGAAGAAAAAATGGTCAAGGTCCTGGCCGGTCAGAGGCTTGGAATCTGATAGGGGTCATAAAACAAACACATATTAATAATAATGGAACAAGGCCCATATGTTAGAGGTCACAGATGAATGTACTTAACTTGAGGTTTGTTTTTTTTTTTTTGCTGCTCTTAGGCTTAAGATGGCTACAACCCATGGGTTCTTTGCCTTTAGACAGCTCCTGCACAGGTAACTGTGCTAAAAGAGGTGAGGGTCCCATCCTCATCCCTAGACCTGTTGGTTATCAGATCGGCGCAGGGTCTTGGTCACAGAGAGACTACAGTAGGGAGAGGAAGAGGAAAAAGTCCGGAAAGCAGAAGCTGGTTGTGGTAGGTAGACTCTTGGGGTGACCTCCCTGAACTTCAAGTCTGGTAGTTACATCTTTGTATATTCCCCTCTTCTTGAGTGCAGACATGGCCTGTGACTTCTTTCTAATCAAGAGAATACACTAAAGGTGATGAAATGTATATGATTATTGATTTGATTGCATATATAGTATTTTTTTTGCATATATAGTCTTAATATTATTTTCCTGAAGGGCTTTTCTAGCTTCGAGGATATAGTTATTTTGGGAGCCCCATGTGCCAAGGACCCGTGAGCAGTCTGTAAGAGCTGAGGGTGGCCACAGGCTGACAGACACCATGAAACTGAAATTCTAAAACTCCAAGGAACTGAATTCTGCCCTCTGAGTTCTGAATGAGCTTGGAGCAGAATTTTCCGTAGGCTAGCCTTAAAGGCGGAGAAGGCAATGGGACCCCACTCAAGTACTCTTGCCTGGAAAATCCCATGGACGGAGGAGCCTGGTAGGCTGCAGTCCATGGGATCGCTAAGAGTTGGGCATGACTGAGTGAATTCACTTTCACTTTTCACCTTCATGCATTGGAGAAGGAAATGGCAACCCACTTCAGTGTTCTTGCCTGGAGAATCCCAGGGACAGAGGAGCCTAGTGGGCTGGGGTCACACAGAGTTGGACACGACTGAAATGACTTAGCAGCAGCAGCAGCAACCTTAGAGGAGAACATAGCCCTGGTTGATACCTGATTGCCTTTTGAGACCCTAAGCAGAGGGTCCAGTTAAGTCATGGCTGGACTCCTGAACTGTAGAAACTATGGGATAATAAATGTGTCATAGTAACACTACCGCAGTTGAATTTGTGGTTGTGTCATTAAGCAGCAGTAGGTGACTAATACACCACGGGTTGGTCTCTTTTGCCTTGCATAAGAACTGCAGGATGAAAAACAGACAGAGGGAAGAAACTGGAAGGGAAACTCAGCAACTTTAGAAGAGAAGGAAGTGACAAGAGAATGGGCTTTGGCAGTGAAACTCTGTTGTGTTTATTCACTCATTCATTCATTTATCCATTCATTTGTTAACAGATGTTAAATTGGAAGTACAGACAAGTCAAGATATATGTATCAGTCAGGTTTCAGGGAAGGATGTGGTTATAGACTGAATTGTGTTCCCCTAAAATTCATAACTGAAGCTTTAAATTCCAGTACCTCAGAATGTGATTGTATTTGGAGAGAGGGCCTCTAAAGAGATAATTAATTTAAATACTGAGGCCATTAAGCTTCCCAGGTGGAGCTAGTAGTAAAGAACCTGCCTGCCAATGCAGGAGACGTAACAGGTGTGGGTGCAACCCCTGGATTGGGAAGATCCCCTGGAGAAGGGCATGGTAACCCATTTCAGTATTCTTGCCTGGAGAATCCCATAGACAGAGGGGCCTGGTGAGCTACAATCCATAGGGTCACACAGAGTCAGACGCAACTGATGCAACTTAGCACATAAGTAGCAACAGCAGCAATGAGGCCATCATGGTGGGCCCCCATAAAATCTAACGAGTATTCTAAGAAGAAGAGGAGATTAGGGTACACAGAGAGATATCAGAGGCACATGTGCCTAGAGGGGCAACTATACCCAAAGACAGCAAGAGAGTAGCCATCTGTGAGCCAAGGAGAGGGGCTTCAGGAAAACCAAGCTAGCCAACACTTTGATCTTGGACTTCTAGCCTCCAGAACTGGGACAAATAAATTCTTGCTGTTCCATCTACCTGGTCTGTGGTATTTTGTTATGGCAGCCCAAATAGACTAATCCAGAATTAGAAACCACTCTAGGTATTTTATGAATGGAAGGATTTAATAGGAATTTCAAATCACTGGAAGAACTGGAGTATCTCAGGTTAGGCTGCCACAAGAACTAATACATTCAAGAATGTGCTTTTGTGGCCGTGATCCTGGGGATCGTGGAGTTGCTGCCTCTTCTGTCTACTCTGCCATGGCCACCACAACTTCCTCCCAACACCCAGGAAGGTGGCAGGCTGCCCCTGAAAAGCTGAGGTCACCTACCCATCTGGTTTTCTATACTTAGGTGTCCATGACCATGAGTGCCAGGAAAAATGACAGGGGGGGTGATGCCTTCCATCCCATTTATGCCTTCCAAATCTCATCTGAAGGTTCTTTTGTAAAAAAAAATTCTTTATTAAGACACATACCCTAGTAGAATTTAAAAACCAAAGGAGAGACTGCAGCATTTGCACCCCCGTGATGGCCTGACCTCTGTGATGGTCCACACTCTGTGAAGTGTGCTTCTCTTTGAATAAATCCACTTCTTACCTATAAAAACAAAACAAAACAAAAACCAAAGGAGGGCTTCCATGGTGTCTCAGTGATAAAGAATCTGTCTGCCAATGCAGGAAACATGGGCTCCATCCCTGATCCGGGAGGATCCCACATGCTGTGGAGCAAGTAAGCCCCTGCCTCACCACTGCTGAGTCTGTGCTGTAGAGCCCAGGCTGCTCAATAAGAGAAGCCACCACAATGAGAAGCCTGTGTGCCGCAAATAGAGAACAGCCCCCCTTCCACAGCTAGAGACAAGTCTGCACAGCAACAAAGACCCAGGACAGCCAAAAGTACATAAATAAAGTTAGATAAGAAAAACAAAGGCATATAGCTCCAATAAGAATAATTTGAGTGAAATTGTGTTACACATATAAAGGCATGCAATGTTACCTTTTATGTAAATACTGAGGCAGGTACTGTTCTTTCCATATTACCATATCTTATTGTTGCCCTTGGACATTTTTGTTCATTTCTTCTTTTTTTAAATTTTACTTTATTTCTATTTATTTATTTTTTGGCTGTGCAGCATGGGGGATCTTAGTCCCCTGACCAGCGATCAAACTCTTGCTCCCTGCAGTGGAAACACAGAGTCCTAATCATGGACCACCAGGGAATTCCCCTTTATGCATCTTTAATGTAAATTTAGGTTCAGCCTGATGAGTCCCTGATTATGACTCCCAGTGAGCATATACTAATCTTTAATCTCAATAATTCTGTTAGTTCTAATTCTTACCTTAGTTTTTGGTCTGATTGACTTTCAGTGAATATATCACCATATTCACTCAGCTGGTAAAGAACCGCCTGCCATGCAGGACACCCTGGTTCGATCCCTGGGTCGGGAAGATCCCGTGGACAAGGGATAGGCTACCCACTCCAGTATTCTTGGGCTTCCCTGGTGGCTCAGATGGTGAAGAAACTGCCTGCAAAGTGGGAGCCCTGGGTTTGATCCCTGTGTTGGGAAGATCCCTTGGAGGAGGGCATGGCAACGCACTCTAGTATTCTTGCCTGGAGAATCCCCATGGACAGAGGAGCCCGGTGGGCTACAGTTCATGGGGTCGCAAAGAGTTGGACACGACAGAGCAACTAAGTACAGCACATTCACTCCACAGTGACTCCCAGTGATCCCCACTGTCCTATTGCAATTACTAAATGGTAGTAACTGGCTTCTGACCAACAGATTACAGCCAAAGTAAACTGGGATGTCACACCTCAGCTTTATTATTATGCTATTTTTAAAAATTCATTTTATTGAAGTTAGTTGATTTACAATGTTGTATTAATTTCTGATGTACAGCAAAGTGGTTCAGATATATATGTATATATATATTCTTTTTTATATTCCTTTCCATGATGGTTTATTACAGGATATTTAGTATAGGTCCCTGTGCTATATAGTAGGACTTTGCTGTTACACCTCAGTTTTAAATACAGAAGACTGTGACTTCCCTCTGACACTCTCTCTTGAGTTCCCACCCTTTCTCTTTCCCCTTGTTTCTGTTCTCTTCCTCTGCACTCTCTTTTATCCTAGAAAACAGGCACCAACGTTAAGAGCTATTCTACAGACATGCTCGTGTGATGCTTCTTAACTATGTTTAGTATTCTGGCTGCAAGGGGGCCATAGTTTTTCACTTCTCAGCCTCTGTAGCACAGGAAGACACAAAGAAGGGTATGGGACGGAATGCTGAAGCTTGTAGACATATTCAGGGCCATGCGCTAGACATCGGAGCAAAACAGGTACCAAGATATTCAAAGAAGATATTTGAAACTGATAACAGAGCTAATTGAATTGCTCACCTACATCAGAGGTATAAAATGCATGGAAAAGAGAGGATTTGTAAGGATTTCTTTGGGGAAGTTGTGCAGTTTTATCTTCACCTATCGCTAGCAATAGCTCTGCATGCTTCTCCCATCACTTCAGGTGAGGAAGAAGCTACTCATCAGGACCACTTGGGGAGTTTGATATGGATCCCGCTGCGATTCGGGCCTTGGAGGATTCCTACTGGACTTCTGTCTGACTTTTGCCTTGGAGAATATAAAACATGGAGACGGTTTGGTGAGCTGCTCAGACCTTGGGAGTGAAGGGAAGGTAGTTGATCTGGGCAGCTTGCTCTTTTAGAGTGTGTTGTGGCAGAGAACATGTATCTCCAGAGCTGTGGAATGTCCAGGAGAAGTGAACTGGGAGAGCTGGGGGAAGCGTTTGAGTTGAATCATTGTTGGAGTTAGCTAAGCTGAGAAGGGTGGAGTATGGCATTCCAGGTAGAGGGAACAGTATGTGCAAAGGCTTAGAGGCACGAAAGGGCCTGGAATGTCCAGGTGGAAAGTTGAATGTTCAGTGTGGCTCCGCTATAATTTGAGGGTGCAAGGAATACAAAAAATTAGCTTGGAAAGATGCCCTAAGTACATGCTGTGCTTCCAAGCTTAGCCTTTGTCCTTTAGGAACTAGGTAATTACTGTAGAGGTGGTTTTTTTTTTTTTTTTTTTTTTTTTCTTTTAAATGGACAGGCTATTTTTTAGGACATTTCAGATATGCAGAAAAACAGCAGATAGTACTAAGTGTTCCCACAGAGCCCCATGGTTTCTTCTTCCGTTAGTAACATCTTACAATGTCATAGTACTTTTGTCACAATTAATGAACCTTCTATTGACACATTATAATTAACTAAAGTTCATAGTTTATTCAGGTTTCCTTACTGTTTACTTAATGTCCTTTTTCTGTTCCAGGATCCTCTCCAGGACCCCACATTACATTTAATCCTCTTTCCTCCTTAGGCTCCTCTTGCCTGTGACAGTTTCTCAGACTCTCTTTTTTTCAATAATCTTGACAATTTGAGGTGTATTGGTCAGGAATGTTTTTGGATGCTTTTAAGTTTGTATTTGTCTGATGTTTTTGTCATGATTACACTGGAACTCTGGGTACTATGGATTTTTCCGTATAATTTGAGCTATGTTTTACAAAAATGATTTGGGACCAGTGTGAATGGTGAATGAGATGGGTATATTAAGTTGGCACTCTTTCATTAGCAAGTCCTGCAATGACTCTCCATCACAGTCACTATTATTTATTAATTAATGTATTCATTTTGGCCGCACTGTGTCTTAGTTGCAGCACTCGGAATTCTTGTTGCATCAGGAGGCTCTTTCATTGTGGTGCACAGACTCCCCGGCCATGGTGTCCAGGCTCAGCGGTCGTGCTGCTCAGGCACAGTTGCTCCACAGCATGTGGATCTCAGTTCTCTGACTGGGGACCAAACCCATGTCCCCTGCATTGCAAGGCAGATTCTTAGCCAATGGACCACCAGGGAAGTCCCACAATTTTTATTATTATTGTTTTAATTTTTAATTTGATATGTAGTTGATTTACAGTGTTGTGTTAGTTTCAGGAATATAGCAAAGTGATTCAGCTATACATTCTTTTCTGATTATTTTTCCATTATAATTTATTACAAGATACTGAATATTGTTCCCTGTGCTATATAGTAGGTCCTTGTTGTTTATCTATTTTATATATAGGAGTTTGTATGTATGAATGCCAAACTCCTAATTTATTGTCTCTCCTCTTTCACTTTTGGTAACCATAAGTTTGTTTTCAATGTCTGGGAGTCTATTTCCGTTTTGTAACCAAGTTCATTTGTATCATTTTAAAAATGATTCCACATATAAGTGATATCATATATTTGTCTTTCTCTGACTTTACTTCGTCTGATAATCTCTAGGTCCATCCATGTTGCTACAAATGGCATTATTTCATTCTTTTTTAGGGCTGAGTGATAAACCATCACAATTATTGGGTTAAAAGATCTAGAGAAAGACAAAATTGTGTATGCTTTCATTTATATGTGGAATCTGAAAAAACAAAACAAATGAACAAACACAGCAAAACAGAAACAGAGTCTTAGATTCAGAGAACGAACAGGTGGTTGCCAGAGGGGAGGGAAGTGGAGGAAGGAAAGAAATAGATGAGGAAATTAAGAGCTACAAACTTCCAGTTATAAAATAAATGAGTCATGGGGATAAAATGCATGGTATGGAGAATATAGTCAATAATAAGATGATATCTTTGTGTGGTGACAGACGGTAACTAGACTCACCGTGGTGAATATTTGGTAATGCACAGAAGTATCGAGTCACTGTGTTGTGCACCAGGAACTAACATAGTGTTATAGGTCAATTATACTTCAAAAGCAAACAAAAAGTCATAGAAAATGATATCAGATTTGTGGTTACCCGAGGCAGGGGATGGGGGGAGGGGGGAGTTGGATGAAGGTGGTCAAAAATTTTAAACTTCCAGTTATGAGATAAGCAAGGGATGTATCATACAACATGATAAATATGGTTAACACTGCTATATTTTGTATCCAAAAGTTGTTAAGAGAGTAAATCCTGAAAGTTCTTGCCACAAAATGTTTTCCTTTTTATATGAAATAATACTGAATTTGAATGATACTGAAATGAAATGATGAATGATGCTGAAATGATCAAATGAATGATACTGAACCCATTGTGGTATTCATTTTATGATATATGTACTTCAAATAGTTATACTGTGCACCTTAAAATTACATAGTACCGTGTATCAATTATATCATAATGAAACTAGAAGAAAAAGTCATACTCTTTAATATGACTTACACAACCTATAGGATCTGGACCCAGCCTGCCTTTTGACCTCATCTCCTGGCACTCTCTTCTTCGTTCTTAATGCTTCAACCCCACTGGCTTTTGTTTCCATTTCTTGAAAACAGTGAAGGAGAGGGAAGCCTGGTGTGCTGCAGTCCACGGGGTTGCAAACAGTCATACACAACTGAGTGACTGAGCAACAATTTGAAGGTGCAAGGTTTGCTGCCCTCAGGACATTTGAGTGATTTTTGCTCTATAATCCAGGTAGAAGATGAGTTGGGCCTGAATTAGAGGAAAAGGGACCTGGTCAGAGAGTGTATAAGTGCTAGAACTGAAAGGATTTAACTGACTGGATATACAAAATAAAGAAAAGAGGATTTGAGCACAGTTCTAGACTTTGTAGTTTGAACGACTTGATCACTAGACTTGCCCATTCACTGAGATGGAATGCAGGAGCCTGGAGGGTGGGGGGAGCATCATGAGATCACAATGACATACCAAGTTTGATGTGCTTGTGGACCATCAAGATGTTCCTGTCCAGCAGGCGTTGGAAATCATGAGTCTTGGGTTCAGGAGGGAGGTTGCATGGAATAAGAGCAACTGCCAAACAAGAGATTGTGGCGGGGGCGCTGATTATTAATTCAACTGGGATAAACCCAAGGGACATATTTGCAGTAATTCAAACCCTTGGCAGCAAGTAGTTTAATGTGAACTTCAGGTCAGGAGAGAAATTAAATTTATTTTGGAGACTATCAAGCAAAAGGAGGCCAGCACTTTGGGGAGGATTTTGTGGTCATTCCACTCACCAGGCTTAGGCTAATGACTGCTTCTCTTCTACTAGAATGAAACTTTGGGGTTTGAAAAGGTTGCTATTTTAACTAATTAATATAGCCTCAGAAAAAGTAGCAAAGAGTTCTTGGGTTTGGACAGAGTTTTACGTAAGTGGAAAGTAGAGTTGTGGACAGGTCAGGTTATGATGAAATTGCTCCCAGGTATGTCATTATACCACTATAGTTACTGTCTTCCTACCACTATGTGCATGTGTATGCTCAGTCACTGCAGCCTTGTTCGACTTTTTGCAACCCCATGAACAGTAGCTCACCAGTTTCCTCTGTCCATGGGATTTTCCCAGCAAGAATACTAGAGTGGGTTGCCATGCCTTCCTCCAGAGGATCTTCCTGACCCAGGGATCGAACCTGTGTCTCCTGCATTGCAGGCAGATTCTTTACTGCTGAGCAATGGGGGAAGTCCCTCATACCACCATATTTACAGTAAAAAAAAAAAAAAATTACAAAAGTGGTATATCCATGCTTTGCAGATACTGTAGGTTGGCTTACTCAGTAAATGCTGAAACTAATTTCTCCCCTGTCTTTTTACTATAGAGTTTGGAAAGCAAATTACATGAATTCCTAGACCTCCTTAAAACCAGAGGTGGTCATGAAATACAGTCTGGGTTCATGAAAGGTTCCTAGAAGTCCTTGTGGTGGGCTTCCATTTCTGAATAGAAAAGCAAAGGTTTGTGAGGAGAAGCTTTTTGCCCTTATGCCTTCTCCTGCATGAAACCTATATACAATGCCTGGAGATAGCAGCCATTTTGGTACCAAGAGAATAAGAAGTGTAAGCTGAGAATAGTGGAGCCTGATTCTATCATGACATCCTTTAGCAACTGTACTGATCCTGACCCACCTGCTTCTGGATTTCATGTTATGTGGGGAAAAAAAAAAAGACCCTTTCCTTCTTTACTAGTAAACTGGCTCCCAAACTTAGCTGCCCATGAGAATCACCTGTGAAGGCTTAGGGTACCAAATGTTTAAAGAACCTCTGATACCATCAGTTGAATGGAAATTTCTGGGGATGGGAACTTAAGATTCCATAATTTCTAATTACAGGGAATTCCAATGTACAGCCAAGTTTGAGAACCAGTGTTTTTTTTAAACCACGTTTTTTGTTTTTGTTTTGTTGTTATTCCCAAGTGGGTGCTATTGTTACAATACACGTGTTGAAACTATATTTAAACAGTAGGAGCATATAAACTCCCCCATCTCCAATCAGCTCCAGCTCTACTACTGTCCCTAGGGGATACACAATCCTCATGGTGCTGTGCCATTTAAAAAATTTCTTTTCTGCATATACCAATGTATATTAGCTTTTTATTATAAAAATTCCTCTAAAGGCTGTTCAAGTACGACCTGAGAAGTGACATTGCTAGATAACCTGGATGACCATAATTAATTATTTTGCTGTTCAGTGCTGTGCTAGTTGCTTTGTCAAGTCCGACTCTTTGTGAATCCATGTCTATGGGATTTCCTGGGTAAGAATACTGGAGTGGGTTGCCATTTCCTTCTCCATTTAACTGTAAGACATAGAAAATGTTGACAGTGGTATTGGTAAGCTTTGATGTAAGGTAATCCACATGTTTTGTGTACTAAAATCCTCCTCTTTGGGTACTTGCCTCAAGTTTCAGTTCTGAAGGTCAGTTCTTTTGAAGAACCATCATCTTTTTTGATTTATGTTTTAAAGTTGCAAATCACTTTGAGAACCAGGAGAGACTGAAATCAGCACATATGACATTTTCAAGAGCCCTGCTATAATTGATAGCATATCTAAAAAAAAAAAAATGGGGACTTTCCTGGCAGTTTAGTGGTTAAGACTGAGTTTCCACTGCAGTGGGGCACAGATTTGAACTCTGATTGGGGAACTAAGATCCTGCATGTCTCGAGTTGCAGCTAAATAAATAAAAATTGTATATAAAAATCAGTTCAGTTTAGTTCAGTTCAGTAGCTCAGTCGTGTCTGACTCTTTTCGACCCCATGAACCACAGCATGCCAGGCCTCCCTATCCATCACCAACTCCCAGAGTTTACCCAAACTCATGTCCATTGAGTCGGTGATGCCATCTAACCATCTCATTCTCTGTCGTCCCCTTCTCCTCCTGCCTTCGATCGTTCCCAACATCAGAGTCTTTTCAAATGAGTCAGCTCTTCACATCAGGTGGCCAAAATATTGGAGTTTCAGCTTCAACATCAGTCCTTCCAATGAACACCCAGGACTGATTTCCTTTAGGATGGACTGGTTGGTTGAATCTCCTTGCAGTGCAAGGGACTCTCAAGAGTATTCTCCAATACCACAGTTCAAAAGCATCAATTCTTCGGCGCTCAGCTTTCTTTATAGTCCAACTCTCACATGCATACATGACTACTGGAAAAACCAGAGCCTTGACTAGACGGACCTTTGTTGGCAAAGTAATGTCTCTGCTTTTTAATATGCTGTCTAGGTTGGTCAAAACTTTCCTTCTAAGCAGTAAGCGTCTTTTAATTTCATGCCTGCAATCACCATCTGCAGTGATTTTGGAGCCCCCCCAAATGAAGTCAACCACTGTTTCCACTGTTACCCCATCTATTTGCCATGAAGTGATGAGACCAGATGCCATGATCTTAGTTTTCTGAATGTTGAGCGTTAAGCCAGCTTTTTCACTCTCCTCTTTCGCTTTCATCAAGAGGCTTTTTAGTTCTTCTTCACTTTCTGCCATAAGAGTGGTGTCATCTGCATATCTGAGGTTATTGATATTTCTCCCGGCAATCTTGATTCCGGCTTGTGCTTCATCCAGCCCAGCATTTCTCATGATGTACTCTGCATAAAAGTTAAATAAGCAGGGTGACAATATACAGCCTTGATGTACTCCTTTTCCTATTTGGAACCAGTCTATTGTTCCATGTCCAGTTCTAACTATTGCTTCCTGACCTGCATACAGGTTTCTCAAGAGGCAGGTCAGGTGGTCTGATATTCCCATCTCCTTCAGAATTTTCCACAGTTTATTGTGATCCACACAGTCAAAGGCTTTTAAATAAAGCAGAAATAGATGTTTTTCTGGAACTCTCTTGCTTTTTCCATGATACAGAGAATGTTGGCAGTTTGATCTCTGGTTCCTCTGCCTTTTCTAAATCCAGCTTGAACATCTGGAAGTTCACAGTTCACGTATTGCTGAAGCCTGGCTTGGAGAATTTTGAGCATTACTTTACTAGCGTGTGAGATGAGTGCAATTGTGCAGTAGTTTGAGCATTCTTTGGGATTGCCTTTCTTTGGGATTGAAATGAAAACTGACCTTTTCCAGTCCTGTGGCCACTGCTGAGTTTTCCAAATTTGCTGACATATTGAGTGCAGCACTTTCACTATTCCTCTGTTGAAAAGACCTCTCGCTCCAGAGTGAGGACTCTTGGGCCGCAAAGTATTAATGTTGTGACTTTACCAAGTGTCTTGTAAAATAAATGCTAATTTCCTTCTCATGGTGGGGAGGCTTTGCATTACAAGTTCTGGAATGAGAAAGCATGGGTTTAAATGCCAGCTCTTGGCAAGGAACAAGAAGTGTCAGTGAGAATGTGGACAAAAGCGAATCCTTGGGCACTCTTGGTGGGAATGTAAATTGGTACAGCCACTGTGAAAAACAGTATGTTGATTCCTCAAAAAATTAAAAATAGAATTACTATATGATCCAGCAATCCCATTTCTGGGTACTTATCCAAAGGAATGAAATCACTAACTTGAAGAGACATCTGCACTTCCATGTTCACTGAGCGTTACTTAGTAGTCAAGATATGGAAGCAAACTAAGTGTCCATCGATAGATGAATTAGGAAAGAAAATGTAGCACAACACCTATCATTTAAAAGTGGAAATTTAATTTACAAATACATGGGATTTTGTTTAAAGTGTCTTTAATAGTAATTTCTCATTTTGATACTAATTCTCATTTAAAAGCTTTCTTCTCTGCAATCATCCTCCATGTTTTTTCAGTCTTCTCACTTTATTGAGGCTTTTGATGGCTAAGTCAGAGATCTCTCTTGGTAAATTTCACACTGCACTTCAAACTATGTGGATTATCTTCAAATATCTTTTGATATTGATCTCTAACATAATTCCACAGTAATAAAAGAATAGATTCTGTATGTTTTCTGTACCTTTAGACCATGAAATTTCTGCACCTGGTTTTATGTCTCTGGATATATTCCATTGTCTTCTAGTTTATAGTCTATGGGAATTTGAATATGATTTGTATCCTACTGTTGTGTGAAAATTGTATAAATCTTAATTTATGTTGAATTGGTTCACTGTGCTTTTCAGGTCTACTATATCCTTCCACTTTTGTGCATATTCATTCTATTAATTTTTGAGAGTTTGATATTGAAACTCCAACTAAAAATCTTAATTTATCTACTTAAAAAATAATTGTAATATATAGTGTCAATGCAGGAGGCATAGGAGACACAGTTTCAATCCCTGGGTTGGGAAAATCCCCTGGAGGAGGCCATGGCAACCCACTCCAGTATTCTTGCCTGGAGAATCCCATGAACAGAAGAACCTGGTGGGCTACAGTCCATGGGTTTGCAAAGGGTTGCATAGGACTGAAGCAACTTCACACACACATAGTAGAACTACATGTAACCTTGTTCTGTATTTTCCAAGTCTCCTGTAAATATGTTATCATACTCTCATAATTTAAAATATAAAAATTAATAAAAGAAAATATAGGATATATATATAATGGAATATTATCCACTGATAAGAAAAAATGAAATCTTGCCATTTGTGACAACACGGATGGACCTTTTGGGTGTTATACTTAGTGAAGTAAGTCAGAGAAAAACAAATACCACATCAGTTCAGTTCAGTTCAGTTCAGTCACTCAGTCGTGCCTGACTCTTTGCGACCCCATAAACTGTAGCACTCCAGGCCTCCCTGTCCATCACCAACTCCCGGAGTCCACCCAAACCCAAGTCCATTGAGTTGGTGATGCCATCCAACCATCTCATCCTCTGTCGTCCCCTTCTCCTCCTGCCCTCAATCTTTCCCAGCATCAGGGTCTTTTCAAATGAGTCAGCTCTTCACATCAGGTGGCCAAAGTACTGGAGTTTCAGCTTTAAAATCAGTCCTACCAATGAACCTCCAGGACTGATCTCCTTTAGGATGGACTGGTTGGATCTTCTTGCAGTGCAAGAGACTCTCAAGAGTCTTCTCCAACACCACAGTTCAAAAGCATCAATTCTTCAATGCTCAGCTTTCTTTATAGTCCAGCTCTCACATCCATACATATGATCTGTACATATGATACAAATACCACATATGATCTCACTTATATATAGAATCCAAAAAAACCCCAAAGCCTTCATGAGTGATGGACAGATTGGTGGTTGCCAGGGGCAGGATTGGGGTGAGCAAGATGGGTGAATAGGGTTAACACGTACAAACTCCCAGCTACAAAATAAATGTCTTGGAGCTATAATGTATAGCATGATGACTGTGGTTAATAATACTATATTGTAAATATGAAAGAAATAAAATTTTTATAGCTGTGCATGGTAAAGGAGATTTTTTGGCTGTGTCACATGACTTACGGGAACTTAGTTCTCTGAAAGTGAAAGTAAAATTCGCTCATTTGTGTCAGACTCTTTGCAACCTATGTGTATGCATATACATGTATATACATATACATGAATATACAGTCCATGGAATTCTCCAGGCCAGAATACTGGAGCGGGTAGCCTTTCCCTTCTCCAGGGGATCTTGGAGGGATCGAACCCAGGTCTCCCTCATTGCAGTAGGATTCTTTACCAGCTGAGCCACAAGGGAAGCCCAAATCCTCTGACAAGGGATTGTTTTTTCTAACCACTGGACTGCTAGGGAATTCCCTGATGGACATTAACTAGATTTATTGAGATCATTTTGCAACATATACAAATTTCAAATCATCATGTTGTACACCTTAAACAAATATATTATATGTCAGTAATATCTCAGTAATAACAGAAGTCATTCTACCCTATGTGACTTGGGGCATATTATTAAATCTCTATGCCTCAGTTTTCTCATCTGTAAAATAGTGGTATTATTATTTCTTTTCTTACCAGATTGCAGCAGGTTTTATAGTGGCCCCAAAGGTATGCTCAAGTTTCAACCCCCAGAACCTGCAAAGTGAAAGTGAAAGTTGCTCAGCTGTGTCTGACCCTTTGTGACCCCCTGGACTATATAGTCCATGGAATTCTCTAGGCCAGAATACTGGAGTGGGTTGCCTTTCTCTTCTCCAGGGGATCTTCCCAACACAGGGATCAAACCCAGGTCTCCATATTGCAGGCAGATTCTTTACCAGCTGAGCCACCAGGAAAGCCCAGAACCTGCAAAGGTGAACTTCTTTGGAAAAACAATCTTTTCACATGTAGTTGTGGATTCTGAGATGAAATCATGTTGGATTTAGAGTGTGTTTGTTTACTTGTGCTCAGTCGTGTCCTGTTCTTTGTGATTCCATGGACTGTAGCCCGCCAGGTTCCTTCGGTCCATAGAATTCTCCAGGCAAGGATACCGGAGTGGGTTGCCATTTCCTACTCCAGGATAACAGTAGTATTATTGTGAGGATTAAAGGAGATAATAAACAATTAGAAATATGTCTAGAACATAGTAAATGTCCAATAAATATTAACTATTTGGTTAGCTGTGAATCATTTGCACACTTAATCCTGAATAGTTATGCTCAAAGGCAAATTCCCTTTTGTGGAATTTTTTCCCCCAGATCTTCAGTTGACAGGGAATTCCTCCCTCCAACAATTTCTATTGAGTTCATTGTTGAGATTTCACCATTAATATTTCATTTTCCTCTTATGGTTTCATGCTACACATTCTTCCTGACCTCTAGTTATCACCTTATGCTGAGTGGTTCCCATATTTGAAGCTCAGTACAAATTTCTTTTGCACATGCTCCAGACTCCTATGGCCTTTCAGACATTACAACTTGGATGTTCCATAACATTCCATCCTCTAAACTGTATTCCCTGTTGCAGAGAATGGCACCATAATTTGCCCACAGCCTCCTAATTCTGAATGTAATCCTTGACTCCTCCCTTTCACACCCATCAAACAGTCTACCAATTGTATCTTCAGTCTACCCACTTCTGTCCATCATTTTTGCCATTGTCTTCTCTCAACTACTGCAGTAGCTTCTTATTCTCCTATCTTCACACTGTAGTTTTAATAATATTTCTATAATGTAAAAGTGTCATGCTATCCCTCTGCTTAAAACTCTTCAATGACTCCCTATCATCCTCAGGATAAAATACAAACTCTCTAACAAAATTTGTAAGTTCTGTCAAGATCTGGCTGGTGCTTGGTTTTCCAGCCTCTCTCCCTCTCTCTCTCTTTCGTTTTTTTTTTTTTTTGGCCTTGCCTGGATCTTAATTCCTTGCTAGGATCTTAATTCCTTGCTAGGATTGACCCTGCACCCTTGGCAGTGAGAGTGCTGAGTCCTAACCACTGGAAAACCAGGGAATTCCCTCAGACTCCTCTCTTGCCCTCCTCTTCTTTATACCCCAAGGTCCAGATTTACTGATGAGTCCAGTTTGCTCTCTTAATCTCAGGGCCATGGTGCTTGCTGCCCCCTTTACCAGTTTTTCCTCTTTGTCCCAGCCTTTGCCCTGCCTCATTTTGCCTAACTCCTTCTGATCCTTCTCAGTTCAAGTATGGTGTCCTCTCAGAAAACTTCTCTTGCCTCCCACACTTGGGTTAAGGGCACCTCTTGCTTGTTCTACAGAACCCATTTCTATCATCCCACTGATTCACCCTACATTGTAATTCTGTTTGCTTACCTATAGCACTCACAAGAGGGACATACAGTTAAACCTTAATAAAACCAAGGTTTGTGTAATCAGTATCTGTTGTGTTATCAGTACCTCTACCAGGCACTTGTTCAGAGTCTTCTGGGAACAGCATTTCTTTTCTGATAACTAATTCTCTTACATACTCTGGAGGATTTGGTAGGTCTTTACAGGACTTAGATCGAAGGTAAGTGCATGGCCCAAATGGGAGTAATCATGGTATAAAGATTGTGATGGAAAAAAAACAGATTGTGATGGGATAATGATAAAGCCTAATAGGTGTTGGATTCAAATATAGGCTCTTCAGCTTAACAGCAAATGAACATCTTTGTGGTTTTATC
This sequence comes from Muntiacus reevesi, assembly GCF_963930625.1. Classification (NCBI taxonomy): domain Eukaryota; kingdom Metazoa; phylum Chordata; class Mammalia; order Artiodactyla; family Cervidae; genus Muntiacus; species Muntiacus reevesi. The sequence continues at coordinate 50,050,589 of NC_089257.1, forward strand.
TTTTCCATCTGTTAATGTGTATAATAATACCAACTTTATGCATCTTGAAGAATGGCAATGAATTATTGTAAATCTAATCGGATGTTGGTTACAGATGTAGTTTCATTGCTGGAGCAATTTGGCACCCCTGGTATGTAGCTGTTGCTCTGAATGCTTTTTTCTTTGTACTTGTTAATAAAGCCCATCAGAAGCAGCTCGCTTTTAGTTGTTAGGGCCAACAATATCCCTTCACTATCTAACTAAGGGATGTGTAAACTCTTCAGCCCTACGTCATACTTTTGTTCCAAGGAACCTTGATTGCCTTTGGTTCTGAATCACCCCAGTTCATCAGGTGGATGACATCATGCAAATGCTATCGTGCTTCCTGGTAAGCAGGAAGTAGCAATGGCTGCAGATACACTGGAAACACAAATTTATGGACAGGGTGGGAAATAAACCCCACAGAAATGTGTGGACTTGGCATCTTGGTAAAATTTCTATAGGTCTAGTGATCTGGGGCACAGGGAGTTATCTTTTCCAAAGTAAAGAAAAAGTTGCTGCACCTGGTCTCTCCCACCTCTAAGAAAGAGGTACAATATCTCATGGGTCTCTTTAGGTTTTGGAGGCACCATGTAATTCATTTGAACATGCAAGTCTCATTAATTTACTGAGAAACTAAAACAGCTGCCAGTTTTGAGGGGGACCCCAACCAAGAGAAGACTCTGCCTCAGATCCAGGCTGCCATACAAATGCCTCTACCACCTGGGCTGTGTAACACAGAAACCAGCGGTGCTTGAAGTGCCTGTGGCAGGTAGGCACACTTCAGCAGTCTCCAGCTGGTGAATCATAGCCCGAACTGTTAAGATTCTGGAGCAAAGTTTACTATTTTCTGAAGACAACTATTCTCTGGAGAAACAGTTTCTAGGTTGTAAATGGGCCTTAGTAGAGACTGAATGCTTGATGATGTCATCAGATTTCCATGCAACCTAAGTTGGTCACCATGAACTGAATGTTGTCTGACCTTCCAGGCCATAAAATTGAACATTTATAGCAACATTCCACTATTAAACATAAGTGTATGTATAAGATCAGGCTCAAGTGAGTTCTGAAGGCACAAGTAAGCTATGTAAGAAAATAGCACAAATGCCCATGGCCCAGGCTCCTCTCACATTGCCATTTCCTCCTCAACTTGAATCTGTGGCTTCTTGAGGCGTTTCCTATGGCAAATGAAAAATTCCAAGCCTGGTTTAAAGATGGGTCTATACAATATGCTGGTGCTATTCAAAAGTGGATAGTCACACTGCAGGTCTGCCATGATGGATGGCTTTAAAAGGTAGGAGTGAAGGAGAATTCTCTCAGTGGACAAAAGTAAAGATTTATATTGACTCCAGTGCTGATGGTTTGGTTGGATGGTCAAAATTTAGAACGATCATGATTGGAAAATTGGTGACAAGGTCTGAAAATGAGGTCTGTGGACAGAACTCTCTGAATATGAACATGGTGTTAATATATTCTGTCTATGTGAAAACTTCCTAAACAGAAATCTCATCATAAGAGGATCTTAATAAGCAGGTGAATGAGATGACATGTCTGTGGACATCAGTTAGCATCTTTCCTTAGCCACTTCTCTTAGTCCAGTAGAAATCAAACAAAGTTGTCCATGGAGGTTTTTCAGGGACTGAGCAATATGGATTTCCAGTCACCACTGATGAATATTCACCCTGCTAATAGCTGAGACCAACACTGAGCATTCATTCTGGCACCATTCCCTGGGAGCACCAGACACATGTGGTAGAAGATTGATTACAAAAAATCACTTCCATCAGAGAAGGGACTGAACTTGGTTCTCAGCGAAATAGACACTCACTCTGGCTACAGATTTGCCTTCCCTTTCCACAGTTGTTCTACTGAAACCACTATTCAGGGACTTAGAGACTGTGTTATTTACATGGTATTTCACAAAGAAAAACATAATGGTGTGATCATTCACCTAGACCCAGATATCCTGGAATGCAAAGTCAGGTGGACCTTAGGAAGCAAGCATCAACTACAAACAAAGCTAGTGGAGGTGATGGAATCCCAGTTGAGCTATTTCAAATCCTAAAAGATGATGCTGTGAAAGTGCTGCACTCAGTATGCCAGCAAATTTGGAAAACTCGGCAGTGGCTACAGGACTGGAAAAGGTCAGTTTTCATTCCAATCCCAAAGAAAGGCAATGCCAAAGAATGCTCAAACTACCACACAATTGCACTCATCTCACACACTAGCAAAGTAATGCTCAAAATTCTCCAAGCCAGACTTCAACAGTATGTGAACCATGAACTTCCAGATGTTCAAGCTGGATTTAGAAAAGGCAGAGGAACCAGAGATCAAATTGCCAACATCCACTGGATCATCAAAAAAGCAAGAGAGTTCTAGAAAAACATCTATTTCTGCTTTAGTGACTATGCCAAAGCCTTTGACTATGTGGATCACAACAAACTGAAAAATTCTTGGAGAGGTGGGACTACCAGACCACCTTACCTGCCACCTGAGAAATCTGTATGCAGGTCAAGAAGCAACAGTTAGAACGGGACATGGGACAACAGACTGGTTCTAAATTGGAAAAGGAGTACATCAAGGTTGTATTATTGTCACCCTGCTTATTTAATTTATATGTAGAGTTATCATGTGAAATGATGGACTGGATGAAGCACAGGCTGGAATCAAGATTGCCGGGAGAAATATCAATGACCTCAGATATGAAGATGATACCACCCTTATGGCAGAAAGTGAAGAAAAACAAAACAGCCTCTTGATGAAAGTGAAAGAGGAGAGTGAAAAAGTTGGTTTAAAACTCAACACTCAGAAAACTAAGATCATGGCATCTGGTCCCATCACTTCATGGCAAATAAATTGGGAAAAATTAAAACAGTGGCAGACTTTGTTTTTCTGGGCTCCAAAATCACTGCAGATGGTGATTGCAGCCATGAAATTAAAAGACGCTTGCTCCTTGGAAGAAAAACTATGACCAACCTAGATAGCATATTAAAAAGCAGAGACATTACTTTGACAACAAAGGTTCATCTAGTCAAAGCTATGGTTTTTCCAGTAGCCATGTATGGATGTGAGAGTTGTACTATAAAGAAAGCTGAGCACCGGCGAATTGATGCTTTTGAACTGTGGTATTGGAGATGACTCTTGAGCATCCGTTGAGCTGCAAGGAGATCCAACCAGTCTATCCTAAAGGAAATCAGTCCTGAATATTCATTGGAAGGACTGATGCTTAAGCTGAAGCTCCAATACTTTGGCCACCTGATGAGAAGAACTGACTCATTGGAAAAGACCCTGATGCTAGGAAAGATTGAAGGCAGGAGGAGAAGGGGACAACAGAGGATGAGATGGTTGGATGGCATCACTGACTAGATGGACATAAACTTGAGTAAGCCCTGGGAGTTGGTGATGGACTGGAAGGCTTGGTGTCTTATAGTCCAAAGGGTCTCAAAGAGTCGGACATGACCGAGTGACTGAACTGAACTGATTTGAAAAATCATTGCTTCTGAGCAGAGAACTCACTGCAAATGAAGTATGCCAATGGGCTCATGCTAATGGAATTCTCTGGTCTTGCAACGTTGCCCATCACCTTGAAGCAGCTGCCCTGATAAAGTGGTGGTATGACCTTTTGAAGGCTTAATTACAGTGCCACCTGGGTGAAAACAGTTTGCAGAGCTGGGACAATGTTCTTCAGGGTGTATATATGCTCTAAGTTAATGTTCAGCTTATGTTGCCATATCTGCTATAACCAGTTTTTATGGATCTAGGAATGAAGCTGTGGAAATGGGACAAGGTTCTCTTACTATTAAATTTAGTGGCCCACTAGTAAAAAAAAAAAAATTTAAACTCTTTATTTTGTATTGGTTTAACAATTAACAACAACGATTAACAATGCTTTGATAGTCTCAGGTGAACAGCGAAGGGACTCAGCCATACATATACAAGTACCCATCCTCCACTAGTGAAATTTTTGCTTTCTATTTCCATCATTTTAGGCTCTGCTGGTCTAGAAATCTTATCTCTCAAGGGAGGACTGTTTCCTTCAGGTAACACCTCAATGGTACCATTAGACTAGAAGTGAAGACTATCATGTGGACACTTTGGGCTCCTCATGCCAACGAATCAACAGAAATAGAGGGGTTACTAAACTGGTTGGGGAATATTTGATCCTGACTATTAAGGGGAAATGGGATTTTCCTAGAGACTAGACTTGAAGAGGCCTGTGTGACCCTGGTGGCTTGGGGCTTAACAGAATTCTTGGGGCTTCCCTGGTGGCTCAGATGGTAAAGAATCTGCCTGCAATGCAGGAGACCCAAGTTTTATCCCTGGGTTGGGAAAATCCCCTGGAGAAAGGAATGGCAACCCATCCCAGTTTTCTTGCCTGGAGAATCCCATGGACAGAGAGCCTGGTGGGCTACAATCCATGGTGTTGCAAAGAGTCAGACATGACTAAAGCAACTGAGTGCACAGCAAACTGGCTGGAGAATATTTGATCCTGACTATTAAGGGGAAATTGGACTTTCCTAGAGACTAGACTTGAAGAGGCCTGTGTGACCCATATATCAAGGCCAAGTATGCTGGTTTACATCTGTATTAAAGGGCTCATTAATTGCAAAGAATAGAGTCCCAAATCTAAGCAACTCAAGAAAAACAAGGAATTTACTTAGAGAATCATCTCCTGGAACTCAAAGACAAGACCTCAGTTAACTCTCAAGAATAAAGTAGGATCAGGCTCTCAAATGCTGGGTCCCCATATCTCATTTCAGCTTTCTCTGCACATCAATTTCATTCCATATTTTTGTTGCAGATTGGTCCTCTCAGCTCCTTAGTTCATGTGGCTGAAGATATGGCATCTAGCAGCAATAGCTTCAGCTCCCTGGAGGGATACTGATACTTCTTTCTTGTTCTGGTTGCAAACTTCCTGTGGAAGAATTCTGATTAGTCCAGCTTAGTTCAGTGTTTGAGGGAGGGGTCATATTGTACTAATGCAAAGGCTTCCATGAAACCGAAGGCGAGAGTTGGTTGGTCAGAAGGATAGGAATGGAAGAGGAGGTGATTGTGGGAAAGTCTGTTCCCAGAAGAAAAAGAAGGATGCTGAATTGACAAGTTATAAGGGTCTATTACCCTAATAATAATTTAAAAAACTAAATGAATAAATAAATAAACAATAACTAACATATTTGGAGCTTACTACGTGCTAGATTCTGGAGGGGGGCATGACAACCCACTCCAGTATTCTTGCCTGGAGAATCCCCAGGGACAGAGAAGCATGGAGGGCTACAGTCTATGGGGTCGCAGTGAGTTGGACACAACTGAGTGACTAAGCATAGCCCAGCATGTGCTAGATACTGTGTGTGTGTGTATCATAGTCTATAAGGTAAGTTTAATTTGTATTCCCATTTTACAGATGGGGATAAAGAGATTTAAAGAGAATTAACTAATCCAAGTAGGTAGATGAACTGGAATTTGAACCTCAAACTTAGTTATTTCCAAGGGCTGTTCTTATACCATGACACTTTTATCTAGTTCTCCAGGTTCTAGACACCCAGTCTCACCACAGACCTCAGGGTGCTGTCTGACCATCTGCAACCCTACATAGGTCCTGTGAGCTACTTTTTCTGGGATTTTATCTGTGGGCTCCATGTATCTGACTCTGTAGGATCAACTGACCCTGCACCTTAGTTTTCTTCTATGTTAAACATGGGTTGCTATTGGATTATGGAAACTCTTTGAGGGCAGATATTTTTATCTGTCATGTTTACTGCTAATCCCTTGGACCCAAAACAGTGCTGGACATGATAACAATTTATTAAATGAATGAATGAGATGATGTGAAACTCACAAAGGACCTCCTTGAGGAATACGATATTCTTGCCTTTTGGCTAACTATGAGGATTTTGTATGGAGGGTTAGGCAAGTGACAGGGAGGGAGGTGGAGAGGACTTTAAAGAAGCTGTATATATGGGGAGGGAGAGACAGAGAGAGAGGAGAGAGAAAGAACCCTGCTACAGGAAGATGACAGAGACTGAGGAGGAGAGGAGGGAGAGGACAAATGGAGCTGCTGGGTTAAGACTTACTAGTGGTCTGCCAGACATGTGGGTGCAGCGGCGTAAGGGGAGGGTGAGGTGAACTGGGAGAGTAGCACTGACATATATACACTACCACGTGTAAAACAGCTAGCTAGTGGGAAGTTGATGTGTAACACAGCGAGCTTAGCTTGGTGCTCTGTGATGACATAGAGAGGTGGGATTGGGGAATGGGGAGGCTCAAGAGGGAGGGGATATATGTATACATATAGCTGATACACTTTGCTGTATAGCGGAAACTAACCCCACATTATAAAGCAATTATACTCCAATAATTAAATAAATAGGATGGCATACCAAAGAAGAAAAAAGAAAAAGACTTACTAGCGGTCCACAATGTAAGTATCCCCATGGAATCTATGGTGAACTCTGTATCACTCACCATTGCTTTAAAGGTGGATTTCTCGAGTACTGGCCTTGAGGTGGGTCCGTGGTGATGTTTCGAGCTGAGCACACATGGTTACGATTGAATGAGATAAGGTAAGTGAACTCCCTGGCCCAGCACCTGGTCCATGAAAGTCAATCAGTATAAGTCTATTTCCCTATTGACCTCAGCTGACCTGCCACATCTCCCCGAACACAGTACAGGGCTTGGCATGCAGAGACTGCTCAGAATGTCTGCCTCCCTGCCAAGCGGGTTTTCCAAGGGCTCTGCTTGAGAGCATGACAAAGCTCTGAGATATGAAAACTTTTGCGCCACTTCACTCTATGCAGAGTTCTTACATGCCCACTCCCAAAAGAAAACACTCTTTAGCCTGGTTGGGAGACTCCTGGCTAAGCAATGATGTAATTTGTTTTCATGAAAACTATAAGAGGCTTTTGAGTTACACGTTCGCTCAGCTGGCCTTTGCCAAAAACGACAGTTGCTTTGTGTCATCCTTTGCCTGATGACAATGGTCATGGTCACACATTGTACCTCAAGGGCCAGACCATTCCAGAGTAAAATGCTTATGAGGGAGCTGAGCTGCCCAGAGGTCTGGAGGAATCCCATTGGGTGCCCAGCCAGATGTGGTCCCAGGGACCCTACTCCAGGTACAACAGAGTTAGTAGACAAAAGGAAATGACAACCAGTGCAGGCCCCTGCTGTTCCCTTGGGCACAAATGTTCTCAGAGTTGTCATAGATATTTTAATCAGGATGTTCCTTTCATTTGAATCAGCGGGATGCAGGTTCTATATTTACTTATTTGCCCCTGCTAACAGGCTGTGACCCCCTAAGAGGGCAGGAACTCTTGTCTTGCTCATTGTCATGTGCCTGTGGCTTAGCACAAAGCCAGGCGAAAAGGACTTACTTGGTGAAAGTTTATGGGATGGAAGAATGAACAAAGTGTCCTCCTTTCAGCCTCTGTTTGCAGGCTCTTCCTTACTCCCTTTCATTGGCTTGGGTCCCTGCTCCCTGCAGGTGTCTCCTAAGAGCTCATGTCCCTCTGTTTCCTTCTCATCCTGGAAACGGAAGTTCATTTTGAAGGCTGCTCTATTGTTTGTTCTGCTCGTCATCCCAAGCTAAACGGGACCCATTTGTTGCATGTTTGGCCGCTCTTCACACAGCGTGTTTTTGTGATACGTAACATTTCCTTTCCGACCAAGAGTGGCCTGGTGTAGTGGCAAGCCCCGCTGCACCTAGGGCTGTTAGTGTCCTAAATTTCAGCTCTCCTATTTTCTAAGGCTGTAATTCAGGCACATTATTGAATTTCACGAATCCTCAGGGTCCTCTGTCTCTAACATTGGTGTAACAAGGTGATATCGGCTGAGATTGGACCCAAAGATTTTTGGATTTTTTGGATAAAACTTGAGATTGAAAAAGAACTGTGATTTAAGATTCACAAACTGTTTTGTCTCCTAAAGTTTCCTGAAGAGGAAATACCTAGGAAATGCCTCTTAGGCACCTTAAGCAAACGTAGAGCAAAGATCTGACTCTGGAATGGGGAGGGTCTGATATTCTGTAGCTCCAATAACCTAAAATGGTTAGTAAAATTGGGCCAGACATTTCCATTGTATTAGAGTTAATCTCTCCAAAGCGTTTCTTTTGGAGCAGTGTTTTTTCCCTCAGTACGTGTTTAGACTGCCATCTGCTTGTTTATTATTGCTTTCAGGAAATGGATGAGCCATTTTCAACTAGTCAATCATAGAAACTCAGTTGCTCAGACACTGAAGATGCCTGGAAGGCTGCATCACCCTGGTCATAAACTCTTTCCAGAGGAGAAAATGTGAAAAAGGGCTTAATTGGGTTTTATGGGGCTCAAGATTGTCTGGCCTGTGGTCAGAATGCTTTTTCCAATATCGTTTAGAAGTTGGAGTTTTCCCTGAAATGGACTGTTCAATTTTCTGGCCTCTTGGAATAGATCCTAAAGCAGGAAATGAAGGCAAAGGTGATGGGCATTGGACTGGAGTATGGGGAAATAACCACCTCTTTTATCTGGATCACAAGGATTTGGGTAAGAAAGAGTATTCCTGCTGTGGGACAGGCTGGCCCTTGCCGCATGGCAGCAGTAGAGATGAGTAGAGAAGTCCAGCACGGGGCCTGAGAAATTAGAGTAAAAGTACTGGGTTTTACATTTCTCTCTGCTGAATTCTCTCCTCTTCTCTCTCAGGCTGTGTCATCACAATGAAAAAATAGGGGAAGGGTCTGTATATCTCATGCTGGGGCAGCTCAGTGAGTGGACTCAGGAAAGTCGTACCTTGAGGGAGGCAGGTGTTCAGATCCAGCATCCTTCATGTGGAGCCAGGCAGCCGGCCGTGGTGGAAAGTACAGGAGAAATGGGTAGGCCATGTAGGCATTCTTAGGGGAATCTGGTAAAAGTCTGGATTTCTTTCTTTTTTTTTTAAATTTTTTATTGGTGTATAGTTGGTTTTGAGCTTCCCAGGTGGCTTAGAGGTAAAGAATCTGCCTGCCAATGCAAGAGACACAGGTTTGATCTCTGGGATGGGAAGATCCCCTGGAGAAGGAAATGGAAACTCACTCCAGTATTCTTGCCTGGAAAATCCCATGAACAGAGGAGCCTGGCAGGCTATAGTCCATGGGGGCTGCAAAAGAGCTGGGCACGACTTAGTGACTAAACAACAATAGTTGATTTACAATGCTGTGTTAGTTTCAGATGCACAGCAAAGTGAATTAGTTATACACATACATATATCCACTCTTGTTTTTTAAGATTCTTTCCCCATACAGGCCATTGCAGAGGGTTGAGTTCCCTGAAAGCTTAGGTTTCTAGAGGACAAGTGGGATGGGGCTTAAGCTGTAATGATTGGGGCATTAAGTAGAAGCATGAGTTTATAAACTGAAAGTCGAACATTTCTGAATGACATCAGGATACTAAAATCTACCCTGTCCAGTGGTAAAGGATTTGCCCTTACAGTCAGGTTTTTACTATCTGCAGCTACTATCATTACTAGTGTAAGTTGAGTCAATCAACTTCTTTTTTAGTTTCTTTTTTAAAGTTTTTTTTTAAAAAAAGTCTTTATTTAATTTGCTACAATATTGCTTCTGTTTTATGTTTTTGGTTTTTTGGCCCCAAGGCATGTGGAATCTTAGTTCCCTGACAAAGGATTGAACCTGCACCCCCTACATTGGAGGCAAAATCTTTTTTTTTTTTTTTAATTTTTATTAGTTGGAGGCTGATTACTTTACAATATTGTAGTGGTTTTTGTCATACATTGACATGAATCAGCCATGGATTTACAAGTATTCCCCATCCCGATCCCCGCCTCCCACCTCCCTCTCCCCCCCGATTCCTCTGGGTCTTCCCAGTGCACCCCTGGGCTGCCAGGGAAGTCCCTTGCTGATCAACTTCTGAGATGTCTTCTTGCTTAGCAGCTGTTAGAATCTATGAGGTGCTGGGAGCACCCGTGGACTTAGCCTGGTTTTAGTGTTCATTGGTTCTCCTTACTGCATCCTCGTCCCTCACTGTCCTGATTCTGTTCAGCTGGCATGGAGTATGGGGCAATGCTGGAATATTTCAGAACATGCAGCCAGGGCAATGTTGTAATTCATTAGGAGTCATTCTTTAGGGGAGAGAAGCTTGTACCTCAGATAGCTGTGCACATTCTTGGAAATTATGGTTCTGAGATTCTCTCTGGTTGCAGGAGGGCCAATTTCCATTCATCTTGTGACATGCTGAGATGTTGTTTAAGCATTTCTTAAAAGCAGAGGAGACATTTCAGGACAAGCACAAACAAAACCTCAATTTTAACACAGCAACAAAAGAAGTAAGTCTTACTTAAAATTGGCACATGAGCATGTCAGGTGCTGCTACAGGACAAGGCCAAAGAGCCATGAGGCAAGTTGTGCTGTCCAAAGATGGCCACAGTACCACCTCTCCTCCCACATGCTGTCCCCACGATGGTACTTTGACATTCCTTCTTTTGAGAGATGGGATCTATCTTCCATCTTCTTGAAACTTGACAAGCTTGTGACTTTGGGGAGAAGGAATGCTACCTGACTGAGCCCAGGTCATCAAAAGTAATGTAGTTTTTGCCTGGTTTGTGTGGGATGCTCACTCCTGGAACCTGTATGTAACAAAGCACCCCTAAACTTAAAACAACATACACTTATTATCTCAGTTTCTTTAAGTAAGGGATTTACCACGGCTTGACTTGTTCCTCTGCTGCAGGATCTCTCCCAAGGCTACAATCAAGTTTCCAACCAGTGCTGGGGTCTCATCTGAAGTTGCAGATGGGGAAGGATCCACTTCCAAGGTCAGTTATATGGTTATTGGTAGGATTCAATTCTTTGAGGATTATTGTATTGAAGTCTTTATTTCCTCACTGGCTATGGGCCAGGATAACCCTCAATTCCTTGCCATCTGGGCCTCTTCAACATGGCAACTTGCTTTAACAAAGCCAGCAAGACAGAGAATCTTATAGTAAGACAGAAGTCATGATCTTTTGTAACCTAATCATGGATGGAATATTCCATCAATGTACCATATTTTGTTGGTTAGGAGCAAGTTACTCAAGGGGACAAGATTACACAAGGCTGTGAATACCAGGAGTTAGGGCTCATGGCGGGCCACCTTAAATCCTTTTACCGCAAAACCTAACCACCATGCTATGAGAAATTCCAGCTTCAGAGGCCACATGTAGATGTTCTAGTGTTACAGATATGAGTGAAAGAGCTTTCAGACAATTCCAATACCTAGTCACTGAGTAACCCCTGAGCCTTTCAGACTTTCCAACTGAGGTTCCAGGCATTGTGGAACAAATATAAACTGTCCTTGCTATGCCCTTTCTGAACTCCTGACCCATGTAATCCTTGAGAATAATAAACTGGTTGTCGTTTTACACCACTAGGTAGTAACTAGAACAAACCACACACCTGAAGCTTTATTACTTACCTGGTCACCTGGTTTGATCATATGAAATACCGTTGCACATTTTTTTGCAACTAGATTGGTATCACATTTCTACCCAAAGTTTGCAACCTGAGAATATTCTGAGTTCCTGCAGGGTTGAAAAACCTTGAAAGACCCTATGAAAATGTGATAGGCAATAGTTACTTTTTGGTTCATCTAACAAAAATAGCACCCCACTTTTGGTGTCTTTCCTATATCAGCAGTTTGTAAATTGTCTTCACAAGGGGCACAAGATAAATCCAGTTTTCCCAGGCTCAGTTCTGGGATTCAGCTGAGCTTTCACGGCCACGGGCACACTCCTGAATCAGGCAGGATGTTCTAAACTTTCTTATCAGTCCATTTTGAACAGGACAACCATAGCGCTTGGTCAGGCATGAACTATGCATCAGAATAGTTCTGCATACTTTTTATTTGCATGTGTATATTGAGATGGAAAAAAATTTGGATTACTTTAACATCTGGCACTTGAATTCCTCTATGGTTGGGAAGTGACTTTGTTTGAAAAAAGAATTTGATAAATAAGCAGTGGGGGTGCAAGAATATGACCCAACCCATCCCCCCTGCTCTAGCCTCTCTGAGTGAGATAAGGAAAGGAATTTCTTTCTGAATTTTGAGAGATGGTTGGGAGAGGAAACAGCAGAGGACAGAGAAGGGAGAAGGAAGACAGAGGAACCAGAGGAGTATATGTGAGTGGGTGCAGTGAAGGAAGTTATGGTATTGAGGCTACTAGAGAAAACCATCATCAGGGCCTGGCTGGAGGGGCTAAGGACAGCAGGAATGTGTGATGAGGATTTCTAGATTCTCTGTTGTACAGTGAATGATGGGACTCCTTAGCTGTGACCCCTCCTTAACATTTTAAGCAAATATTAATCTTTTTTTTTGGACTATGTCACAGAGCTTTCAGGATCTTCGTTCCCCACCCAGGGATTGAACCTGGGCCATGACAGGGAAAGCACTGAGTCCTAACCACTGGACCACCCGAGAATTCCTGAGCAAATATTAATCTTATATATGGTGTGTATTAATTTTTTTCCATGAAAGGGCTAAATTTCAAGCCTAGATTGATATGGTGCTAAACAAAGGCTGTACTCAAAGAACATTACCTTGAGAAAGCAGGACATGAGACTCTACATGTCCGGAGTATTCACAGACATCCTAGAGAAAGCTCTGGACTTCCAAAGGCCCTGGGGATATGTATTTTGAGCAAAGGTCGCCTGACCATCCTGACATAGGGAGGTCCCAGCTGATGTGAGGGACTGTCTGAGCCTCTATGTGTCAGGCCCTGTCTGGTTCCTGGCCCCTATGTCCTTTCTCAATTTTCTACCCTTATTTTTCCCTTGAATTACGTATGTGAAACCCTGGCCTGCATTTACAGGCCTAGCCCTGCTTCAGATCTCTGGGACATCCTGGAGATTCAAGAGGCATTTAATTAGAGCCAACCTGATGGTCTAGGGCTACACATGACGTCAGTTTAGCTGCTTGTGCTTTCCTGATTTTGCATCCCTATTTTGCTGCCTCTCTTCCCTCCCCACCACCCACCCCTGAGGGCCCTCAGGACTTGTAGTTGGACTTTTGCTATGCAACCTATTTCTAAATTTCTTCTCTGGTCTTCCACTTACTCCTTTCCTCTTAGGAGTAAGGAACCTTGATCTTTGGGTCTAGATCTGATACAAAATTGCTCTTGACTTTTGCAAAGTCACTTTCACTCTCTGGCCCCTGGATTTCTTACCTGTTAAGACATTGAGGTTAGGAAGATGATTCATAACTCAACAGGCTTGGACATGAGTTGTAGAGGCTCCTCAGCAAGGGACTAGACGGGATGGGTTCCAGGCGTCTACTAGTCCTAAATGTGTGGTGAAGTCAGGCTAGGTGTGGGTCAGGGCTTGTGACTACAGGGCTCCATCAAATGTTTGGGTGCAGCCATGGAGCGTAAAGTAGAGATCCATGAACAATCTTGGTTTTCAAGATTCAGGCCGTTGAACACAAACTCAACCAGTGGCTGGGAGTTGGGGAGCAGGGTCTAGCCCCTCTGTAAAGGAAATCTGGTTAGGTTAGATAGGGATTCAGAACCACAACCAGAGCTCAAGCTGGGTGGACTAGAGTTCAGGGCAAGACTCAGTTTTCAAGGGAGCAATAGAAAGACAGTCAGGGAAACTGAAGCTGAAAGTCAGTGGTATGAACTGAATCAATATAGCTGTCAGGTTGTCACTAGGAGACTTTAGGGGTTAGTTCTAGCTTACTGGCTTTTGGGGGATAAAAATAACAAGATTACTTTTATATCAGCAACTGTATCAGCTAACACAATTAAAATTCCTTGGGTCCAACCTTTTCTACTCGAGGCTGCTTTGGAATGGGACTAAACCTGTTTATGGGGGAAGATGGATTGCTGGTATCAGAACTGTCCTGGTAAAAGATTCCAAGGTTCCTTGAGCAGTATCAGACAATCAGGAGGGGTCAAGTGAGGACAAATCACAGTACCCTTCATGGTCACAGAGAGTATAGGCCAGGGCACACCTGGATTAGGTGGTCCCTTTCTAGCATGTTTGTTGGATCAGTCATTGAGCAGAGCACTACACATACTTGTGAGTTCACTCTTGTGTGGATGAGAGACCACAGTATCTGACACATAGTTAGCCTTCTAAAAATGTTGGTTAAATCAATGAAAAATGAAAGTTGAATGAAATAAACAGGAAAGACTGACAGCTGGAAGAAAGGATAGAATAGCAGTGATCTTGGGAAATTGTCGTATTTCCTTCATGTGATCCTTACCATCAACAACTGAGTCTTAACCTTTTCCCTATAACAAGAAAAATAACTCTCAAAACATATTTTCAAATTATGGATTGCCAGAGTCAGGGAGATGTTCCTACCCTTGACCCAATAATCCCACTCTTGGGATTCTATCATAGGAAATAATTCAACAAAAACAAAAAGTTAAGTGCACAAAAGTATTTATGATAACATCATCCGAAGCTGCAGAAAAATGTGAACAGACCATGTGTCCAATGAAAAGGGCCAGGCTGAATAAATTTTGGTACCTCCACTCAGTAAAACATACTGAAGCTATGAAAAAGATCAGAATGAAGATTATGTGCAAACATGAAAATCACCTACTAAATTATTTCATAAAAAAAGGATATACAAAATGCTATATACTTTATCTGTGCAAATGTGTTGAGTGTTCTTTCTTGTCTCAGCCAATTTATTCTAAGTTCCTATCACTGTGGTTAAATTCCAAAAGGAATGTAGAAGTTACTTTAGAATATCTAATGTTCCCCACTCTTGCTCTGATTTAAAAATGATACATAGGGACTATATCAGGCAATCCAAGCAATCCAGTGCTTAAGACTCCAGTGCAGTGGGCATGGGTTCTATCCCTGGTCAGGGAACTAAGATCCCACATGTCATGTGGTATGGTGAAAAAAATAAATAAAAATAAAAAATGATGCATATTGTATAAACTTTATTATTGTGGGACTGCAGCAAATTTTCCAGAGGTCAGAATAATGCATATCCTATTATAGACAGTGATAATATGGTTTGTTATAGACTTCTCAGTGTTTTATATTATAAATAAATACGTGTGTGTGTGTGTGTGTGTGTGTGTGTGTGTTAGTTGCTCAGTCATGGCTAACTCTTTTCGACTCCATGGACTCCTGCCAGCCTCCTTTGTCCATGGGATTCTCCAAGAAAGAATACTGGAGTGGGGAGCCATTCCCTTCTCCAGCAGATCTTCCCAACTCAGAGATCAAACTGGATCTCCTGTGTAGCAGGCAGATTCTTTACCATTTGTGCCACCAGGGAAGCCCAAATAAATACATAGAATCTAAAAAAAATTAGAATACATACTGGAAATGTGAGAAGATGGCAGGAGCAGGATAGCATAGAATTTGAATCTTCTGGAAGTACCACATAAAAAACAGAGCAGCTAGTTAAAAAAAAATTAAAGATCTAAGGTTGATATTTATAACAAAAGTAGGTAACAAAATATAAGCACCAACAATCATAATGTCTTTGGCATCTATGTAGGAGAAAGTGGAGGAAGGTAACAGGGAATTGATGGACCTGAGAAATTATAAGATGACATTAGACATGATGGAAGCATGGAGGGTCAATCTGAGAGCAGGAACTAAACCTGGAAGGAGTTTGCCCACTCCAATGATGGATGGAAACAGAGGGCTTGAGGTAAGGCCTGAAGGAACTGGGACACTAACCTCTTTGGACATGAACTTTCTTTTTTTTTTTTTTTTGAGTCAGGTTGACTTTGTAAAAAATAATTTTTATTTATTTATTTTTTGGCTGTGTTCTAGCCACGCATTCCGGGAAGCAAACTCACTCAGAAGGACAATGCAGATAGTGGAGTGCAGTTTATTACACCGGCGGGCCCAAGGCAGAGTCTCCTCTTAACCAAGGACCCCGACCAGCATTTGTGAAAATCTTTTATACCCCATGTGTACGTGTCCAAACCCACCACCCCAATTCCCTTGAGACTTACATAAACAAAGGTAGGGTACATACAACTACAATAACCCCATCATTCACATGTTATGTGTTCAAACAGTCAATAATCAATAAGCCCGCAGTTACATTCCAAACAGTTAATAATCAATAAGCTTGTAGTCACGTTCCAACCAGTTAATAATCGATAAGCCTGTGATTACATCCTGATAGATACGGAAAATGTTTATGACCTGTCTGGAGACAGGGGTTATTATGGTATGCTTCCTCTTAGGCAATGAGTAACCTGGATGTGATCTTCAAGATTCCCCTGTCTGGAGGGGGTCTTATCCTTCCATTGTCATTCCCACAGGCACTAAGCAGAGAGTTCAGAGTCCACTGGAGAGGCAGCCGAGCATGATCAGCACAGATAGGCCTGAGATGGAGTCCTGGCCCTATGAATTCCTTCTTCATTCCCCCCTCTTGATGCTCTTAGTTTCCGTAATGAGCTTCATTCATTGAGATATATTGTACCTTAGCCCTCCTGCCACCCACATGAGAGAATGTTATCAACCTCTGGGTTACAAAATTCACAAGGCATTGTTAGGAAGCAGGACCCACAAAGCAGTATGATTAAGATTACTATAACAACAGTTACAATGGTTTTCCACCAGTCTCCCTTTACCCAGGAGAGGACTGAAGTCCAAAAGGGAATATTTTCATTAGACATAGCTTTCACTTGATTTTGCCTATCCTCCAAGGCAGACAGGTCAGGGATGTACACACAACACTCAACTTTAATTATGGCGCAAGTCCCTCTTTGGGCTGCTGTGAGTATGTCTAATGCCATCCTATTTTGAATTACTGCCTTCCTCATCTCAATTTGTTCTTCGTTCAAAGCTTGAATGGCTTTAGTACTGCCTAAGAGGGCCTGTTTAGTGAAATTAGTTAAGGCCTCTACCTTAACCATGATATCCGTTGTCCCTACAGAGGGTACAAACAAGGCATCAAGATAGTCATACCATAGGAACACAGATCGTGTCCATCTTGCATGCAGATAAGGCAGGTTTACTGGAGGCTGGTGTAGGCTAGGCTTAATACTGCCATGGGCGAAAGCAAATCCTAATGTGCAACGCCCCACCCAGCCAACTGGCAACCATGGCCATAAGTTCAGCCCACAGAGCCACTGGGTCCCATTGGGGGCTGCCCAGCGGATTCCAGGATTATATTTCCAGTCGGAACCGGGCCACTGAGCAGACTGATTGGGGTGATAGGTAACTTCCAAGATTTGTTTACATTGTTCAGGGGCCAAATAACCCATATATTTTAATTCATTTGGGTCTAGGGGACGGTCTCCAAATCCAATTTTCTGTTCTTTTTGTTCCCAGCAAATAGTAGCAGGGGTAATCAACTGTCCTTTCTCAGGAGTCATCCAGAAATATTCATCCCAGACCTGGTAGTATTGCTCAAAGTACCAGGAGGCCTGTCCACCTTTTGTAAGAGAGCCCTTCTCCTCTTTAAGTTTCATATATGAGGTATAAGCCTTTGTTATCTCCATAAGGCTGGTGTTCATGTTAAATGTAACCCTATGTCCCTGGCCCATTGATGGCTTCTTCTTACACCAGGAGAGCAAAGAAAGGTTATGGTTGGTGAAAGAGAGGAAAGTTCCTTTGTGTTGTTCTAAAAAGGAGCACAGTGGTATAAAGTCCTCATAACGGAGTGGCGATACCCACCAGGGGAGTCTGTCCATTACTGACAGGGGCATAGCCCCACATACCCAACAGTTAGAGGAGTTGTAGAATTTCACGTAAGAATGTGCCCATGAGATGAAGACGTTGTCCTGTGCAGGAGCAGTGGTCAGGTTCAGAATTGCATTGGTGAGGCCGAGCAGCAGGAGTCTTTACCCAGCTCCATCTTGTAGAGGGCTTGTCCGGGACCTCGTTTTCTTCTTCCTCCTCAGAATGATCTTGGTTTCCCGTGGGTTGGTGGGGTCCTTCTGGGTGGTCCACTCGGCGTCCTCTGGGTCAGCGTGGTATGCCTTCTTCGCTCTGGCGTGATGGATCAAGGGACAATACCTGCAACTTTAACTGCAGTAGGGGTAGTTAGAGTAACATAAGGGCCCTTTCACCAAAGGGCTAGCAAATCATGTTTCCAATCTTTGACCCATACTTGGTCACCAAGCGTAAACTCATGACTCTGTTCCCCAAGGGGGAACGGCACCCTTTCTTGTACAAACTTAGCTACCCGATTTATTACCTTACCCAGTTCCATCTGCTGTGAAATCCTATCTCCCCTTACCTGAGGCAAATTTGTTGACACCTGTTTTATTATGGGAGGAGGCCTCTCATACACAATTTCGTATGGAGAATAGCCTTGGGACTGTGGGGTCATCCTGAGTCTGAGCAGAGCCATTGGAAGCAAGTCCACTCAGAAGCAGTCAGTCTCTCTGATCCACTTGGAGAGTCTCTTTAAGTGTCCGGTTGGTTCATTCCACCATCTCAGAACCCTGGGCCTATATGCAGTGTGCAGTTTCCATTTGATGTTTAAAGTTTTGCTTACTTGTTGTACTAAATCAGCTACAAAAGCCGGGCCATTGCCTGATCCAATGCTGGTAGGAAGTCCAAATCTGGGAACCATTTCCCTAAGCAGGCACCGGGCTACTTCTGATGTTCTTTCAGTCCAGGTAGGAAAAGCTTTTACCCATCTCGGGAACGTACATACCATGACCAGCAGATAATGGCAGTGTCAGTGAGGTTTCATTTCAGTGAAGTCCACTCCCAGGTGTTCAAGGGGCAGTGTGCTTTTCAGCTGAATACCCGGAGGTTTTTGTCTGAATACCCGAGAGGCAGCATTAACCTGTGAGCAGGCAGCATGGCCTAGGTGGGTCGCTTGGTGTGTTTGACTTACCAGAGTGTGTGCCAGCTCCTCCGGTACCAATAATTTGTCACTTGACAATTCCCACCATCTCTTTTCAGTCTTGATGGTCCCTTCTGCTCTGGCTAACCTGACAGCTGTTGTCCTTGTTTTATCAGACTAGTGCCATCAGTATATAGGACCCAGTTAGGGTCTGGAACCTTGAGCCCTTCTTTAAAACAAACCCCAAATACCTAACCTCCTCTTTGTAGATTGTGCCTTCTTCTTCAACAACCGGTAACCTGCTTCCATCAACAGCTGGAGCAGTGCATTTGTCCCTTTCCAGCATTTTTCCTTGGTCTCAGGCAGCCAGCAGCAGGTCATCCCCGTATTGTAGGAGATGACATCCACACTCTTCCGGATGGAATGAGTCCAGATCAGAAGCCAAGGCTTCCCCAAAGATTGCTGTGGAGTTAGCCTTTGTTATCTGGTGCTCCTGACTGGATCTTCCCATTCAAAGGCAATGATGGGCTGTGATGCTGGGGCGAGGTGTATGCAGAAGAAGGCATCCTTGAGATCTAGGCAAGTGTCAACTTTAGTCTTCGGCGGGAGGAGGCTAAGCAAGGTATAGGGGTTTGGAACAGTGGGGTGTAAAGTCACAGTAGCCTGGTTGACTAGCCTGAGATCTTGTACAGGTCTATAGTCCTGTCTCCTTCCCTTTTGACTGGCAGGATTGGCGTATTCCAAGCCGACTGGCACTCTACTAGAATGCCTGCTTGTTTCCTATTGATGTAGGGCAGTATGCCGGTTCAGGCCTCCATCCATAGCAGGTACTGGCACCCTCTAACCGGGATGGTGCCTGGTTTGAGTTCCATTATTACTGGGGCATGATGTTCAGCCAGCCTGGGGGGAGGGGGGCGTTGCCTTCCACCCAGACCTCAGGGAACAATTGAGTTAGCTCTCTCATGCTCTTCTGGCCCACCCGGCTCTGCCTTCAGAGGCTCATGGAACCTCCACTCATCTTGGGTTGGCACTGAGAGAGAGGACAAATAAGTCATAGAGTCCGTCCAGAAGGTGGGCCTCTCCTCAGGGGAGAAAGTCACCTGTGCCCCTAGTAAGTCTCCTCCCAACAGGGGTACTGGGCACTCAGCAATGTAGAGGAATTCATGAATCACTTGGTGCCCCCCCCCTCCCCCCATCTGACATTTTCTGGGCTGGCAAAATGATTTAATCGTCTCTTCTCCCAATACCCCAGTTGCAGCGGTAGTCTTTTTGGACAGTGGTGCCACAGGTTTTGTTACTACCGACAATTCTGCTCCTGTATCCACCATGAAGTCAATGTTTTGGTCCCCCACTTTTACGGTTACCATGGGCTCTCAGGGACCTGATATCGCTGAGCCCCAACAGCCCTAGTTAATTTCCAGGTCAGCAAGCCCCACAACTGCGGGAGCTTCCTCTTCCTTCCTTGCCTTAGGGCATTCATTCTTCCAGTGGCCAAAAGCTCGGCACCGGCACCGGGCACACTGGTTTGGCTGTAACGGGCCCAGGGCCTCCCTTGGGACAGGTTGAAGGACTGTCCTGTCCCTGGGGCAGATGAGGTTTTCCGGAAGGGCCGAGATAGGCTTTCCCAGAGCAGCAGCTTGCACTGTAAGTCTCTTGTCTGTTCTCTTTCCTTCCCTCTGGCTCTCTGGCAGAGCGCAGTCTCTGCTTAATTCCAACGTCTCCTCCCCTTCTTGTCAGTACTCACTGGGAGAAGCGGGTATAGCTTGGGCGGTTCGGTTGGAGCCGGATCCTGGAAGTGTTGGCCAGAGACTTCTGTCACCGGGATCGGAGCCTGCCCAAACGGCGGCTCTACAACCTCCAGGAGAGCTGGCGGAGGAGCAGTGGCTGTTGCAGAAACTTCACCTGGCCCTGGATCAGGCATTAAGGCTGCCTCCGGTCCTGGTGAAGCACTGGGAGGCAGACGTGTCATCATCCAGCATGGGGGAGGGGTCAGGTCATCCCCATCCAAATCCTGTAGAATTTCCTTTTTTATCATCAGTCAATTTTTGTGCCATTAATATTTTTTCCTTTTCCTTCAGGATACAGAACCTTGTCCAAGTAGGAGGGTCTCAAGCTAACCCCAGCCATGAGTCAATAGATGGATATTGATCCAGGTGTCCCGGCTCTCCTGTGACTACTGTGTAGACTGCTTCCACTATTTTTAAGTTCACGGTGTTCTCTGGTGGCCATCTTGCTCCCATAGGGGTCCATTTGACCTCACAGAGTATGTGGAGGCAGTTAGGCTTCATCTTCACCCCATAGTCTCCTCCTAATCCCTTCTTTAAATTTTAAATCATGCGCTCCAATACAGTTGCCTTAGATTCACTTCCCCCCATCTTGCTTACCTTCTCAGACCTTCTTCTACTTTTCCTTTTCGTTCTGTCTATGAAGTTCTCAGTACCCTATGATTTCCACTCAGTGACACTTAAATTGCCATTCTGCCTCCTTCCTAATTGGGGTGAGAAGAGTCTTACCTGCCAGATCCCAGAGGGAGAAGGGGGATTGGCGTGTCATCACCTGCCGGTCAGCACAGCTGAACCAGAACATCACATGGTCCAAGGCTGTTTCTCCCTTGAAGTCCGTTCTGCCTTGGTGGGCTTGAAAACACAGGTGGGTTAAATATCCCATGTCCCAGGCCATCTCCAGAAAAGCCAATTCATACTCACTTCTGTATCCCCCTCCTTCTAGCCTAACAATTCCGAGGGGGTCAAGAATTTCACAGCAGATAGGACACCTCCTGGGGGAGGGAAGAATACGAGCATACAAGGACCAGTTTCCTATCCTAAAAATCCCCTGGTGATCGCTTGGTAATAATTTTCCCCGAGATGGCATGGACACACCTCCTAAATGACCTTCACAAATTTCCTTCCTAAACCCTAGCACGCTCATCGACCTGTGTACCAAGCAATCGCCACCTGCCTATTCCAGGCTCCTGTGGGTCCCTTCTCCTTCTAGTCCCTCCCAGGGGGTTGATCAGGCCCCCTCTTCCACCCTCCCGGGTGGGCTCCTCCTCACCTGAGCGCTCAGTTCCCCTACTGCCGTTCACTATCTGCCAAAGCGAAGAAACCGGGCTTTGAAAGGCTGAATTCTTCCAGAGGGGTGAGGCACCTTCCCCCCTCTAGGAGATTCAAGCCACAAAGCCTCGGGGTGGCCTCAAATGAGACCTGTCTCCTCAAAGTGAGGAGCTTCCCAGCCCATGCACCAAATGTTATAGCCACGCATTCCGGGAAGCAAACTCACTCAGAAGGACAATGCAGATAGTGGAGTGCAGTTTATTACACAGGCGGGCCCAAGGCAGAGTCTCCTCTTAACCAAGGACCCCGACCAGCATTTGTGAAAATCTTTTATACCCCATGTGTACGTGTCCAAACCCACCACCCCAATTCCCCTGAGACTTACATAAACAAAGGTAGGGTACATACAACTACAATAACCCCATCATTCACGTGTTATGTGTTCAAACAGTCAATAATCAATAAGCCCGCAGTTACATTCCAAACAGTTAATAATCAATAAGCTTGTGGTCACGTTCCAACCAGTTAATAATCGATAAGCCTCTTATTACATCCTGATAGATACGGAAAATGTTTATGACCTGTCAGGAGACAGGGGTGATTACGGTATGTTTCCTCTTAGGCAATGAGTAACCTGGATGTGATCTTCAAGATTCCCCTGTCTGGAGGGGGTCTTATCCTTCCATTGTCATTCCCACAGGCACCAAGCAGAGTTCAGAGTCCACTGGAGAGGCAGCCGAGCATGATCAGCACAGACAGGCCTGAGATGGAGTCCTGGCCCTATGAATTCCTTCTTCAGCTGCACATGGGCCCTCTAGCTGCGGCGAGTGTGGGCTGCTCTCCAACGTGGTGTGTGGGCCTCTCATTGCTGTGGCCTCTCGTGTTGTGGAGCGCAGGCTCCAGGACTCAGGGCCTCAATAGTTACCGGTCATGGGCTCTAGAGCGAGGGCTCGGTAGTTGTGCTTCATGAGCTCAGCTGCTCCATGACACGTGGGATCCTTCCGGACCAGGAATCAAACTCCTGCCCCCTAGCTGGCAGGTGGGCTCTTATCTACTGCACCACCAGGGAAGTCCCTGAATGTGAGCTTTTGAACCTGAGTAGTCCTGATGTCATTTAAAAGCAGGGGCCTATATTAATGGAAACTTCTAGGAGTACAGTAAAAATTGATAAGATAGTGCTAAAAAACAAAGTAAACAACTAAAGTCAGAGAAGGCTGAGAAAAAGTGGGGAAAAACAAAAGAACCAGGAAAGAAAGAAAGCAAACTGTTAAAAAAAAATATAAACTTTTAATTGTAGAAGGCAGATTGCCACTTTTTGACATTACATGGACACAGCAGAAGAGGGTGCTCTGTGAAGTTAGAAAAGCTATTTGAACAAAATTCAAGGAAACTATACTCCCATCAGTATGATCACCAGAAATGTATCAAAATCAAATTTTCTACGATGAAAAGGGTTATGCAGCATTATAATATATCCAAGAGATAATGAAAGCTTGCCAGAGAGCCATGCGCAAAAAGGAGATGAAAATATAACATTCTATTTCAAAACAAGAGATTAAAGACAAACATAAATCAGAATTTGAAAAATTTAGAAATCGTATGACAGAACTGGGCTTACCTTGTGGCTCAGCTGGTAAAGAATCTGCCTGCAATGTGGGAGACCTGGGTTTGATCCCTGGATTGGGAAGATCCCCTAGGTGAGCGAAAGTCTACCCACTCCAGTATTCTGACCTGGAGAATTCCATGAACTGTACAGTCCATAAGGTTGCAAAGAGTTGGATACAACTGAGCAACTTTCACTTTCACACTTTCATGGCAGAACTAAAGAATTAGAAATAACAGACAAAATCATTTTAGAAATGAAGATGCAATTAGAAGAAGCAATAGAAACTATCCAAGCTACAATACAGAAGAGAGGGGGAAAAGGCTGAAAAAGATGATCAGAGCCTCTGTAGCCTATAGGACAATAACAGGTGGTATAATATATGTATTATAATTGGAGTCCTAAACTGGGGGTGGGGTGGGGCAAAGGAAAAATGGCAGAAAAAGTTTTCATATTTAATAAAAACAATAAATCTATAGACCCAAGAAGTACAACAAACCCCAGGCAGGAAAACTAAAAATCAAATCACACCAAAGCATAACATAGTCAAACTGCTGAAAGCTAATGACAAAAACAAAAAACAATCTTAAACTTAGAGAAATTCAGAGACACATACAGGGTAACAAAGATAAGAATGACTATAAAAACAAGCCATTGTCTTCCAGAAACATTTTTGAAGTACTGAAAGAAAACTCTGTCAACTTAGAATTCTCTATCCAGAAAAAATATCCATTAAAAATGAAGGTAAAAATACTTTCTCATATAAATAAAAGCTGAGAGAATCTGTGACTATCACTTAACTGCAAAAATGTTAAAGGAAGTTCTTAATGCTAGAGAAATATGACACCATCTGGAAACTTGCAGCTACATGAATGAAAGCAAAGTGGAAGAAATGGTAAACATGTGAGTATTTATAAAAGAATTTCCTCTCATTTAAAAATTTTATTCCAAGATAAGTCACAGTTTAAAAATAATAACAAAATGGGACTTCCCTGTCGGTCCAGTGGTTAAGGCTCTGTACTTCCACTGTGGAGGGCTCAGGTTCAACCCCTGATTGGGGAACAAATATCCCACATACCACACAATGTGGCCAAAAAATAAATAAAAATGAAAATAATGACAGTGTTTCATGGTGCTTATAACATATGTAGAAGTTACATGTATGACCACAATAGCACAAAGAATGCAATGGGAGATAGAAGCAGATTGTTATAAAGGTCTATAAACCACATAAAGTGGTATTTAATTTAAAACTAGACTATGATAGGATAAATATGTATATATAAAAAGGAGGCAATCACTAAAAACAAAAGTCAAAAGAAAGTACTTCCAAGGAAGTGATGTTTAAAATAATAGTAGTTTAAAAATATATTTTATATCTGGCAGAACAAAGGATTTCCAATACCCATCTTATAAACATTTCCCCAGCTCTAGTAAAACTTAATGTTATTTATTACAGGCAATACATTTACTTGTCTTAAAAATCAAATCATAGCAAAAGGTGTACAGATGCAATAAATGTATTTATCCATGTTTAAATATGCATCCGTATTTTATACATAAACTAGTGAATATGTAAGTATAATTTTTTCTATTTAAAAAAATATGTGTATGAATGATGGCAAATTAGCACAGTCTTATGTACTTTGGTTTTTCACTTAACATTTTCCCTTGGAGTTCATTCCATTTCAGAATGTTGAAAGCTTCATCCTGTCTTAAGCTGCCCACTGTGCCATTGAAGAGACAGCACAACTGTTCACTGAGCAATTTCTTATTGATACATATTTTTTCCATTTTCTTAGATAATAACAATAAATAAAAAATAGCATTGTGCATATGCTTTTTTACATAGATACAAGGATATCCAACAGATAAATTTCTAGAAGAGGACTTTTTGGATTAAAAGGTGTGTGTACTTATAATTTTTAGCTATTGTCAAATTGCTCTCCATAGAGGCTGGATCAAGATACAATACAATGAACAATGTATGAGAGTGTCCATTTGCTCACATCCTTGTCAATGACATATTTTCAAATTTTTTGATAGTTATCATTCTGCTGCTGCTTCTGTGCTATGTTCAGTCATATCTGACTCTTTGTGACCCCATGGACACTAGGTTCATATATATAGCACACTAGGTTTCTCTATCCATGGAATTTTCCAGGTAAGAATACTGGAGTGAGTTGCTATTTCCTACTCCAGGGGATCTTCCCAATCCAGGGATTGAACCCATGTCTCCTGCATTGGCAGGCAAATTCTTTACTACTGTGCCACGTGGGAAGCCTCAGTAAGGTATAGTGTTGATAAATAATGACAATTTTGCCTTAGAGCCACTTGTTTCTCTTTTATGTCTTCCTTCATTGTATTGACCTTAACTTCAAGAACAATATTAAAAAATAATGATGAGACTGAGCATCCTTTTCTGGGTACTTATTTTAATGAAATAGTCTATAGTATTCTCTTGGTGAAAGTGAAAGAGGAGAGTGAAAATGTTGACTTAAAGTTCAACATTCAGAAAACTAAGATCGTGGCATCCAGTTCCGTCACTTCATGGCAAATAGATGGGGAAACAGTGGAAACAATGGCTGACTTTATTTTTCTGGGCTCCAAAATCACTGCCAATAGTGATTGCAGCCATGAAATTAAAAGACGCTTACTCCTTGGAAGGAAAGTTATGACCAACCTAGATACCATATTAAATAGCAGAGACATTACTTTGCCAACAAAGGTCTGTCTGGTCAAGGCTATGGTTTTTCCAGTGGTCGTGTACGAATGTGAGAGTTGGATTATAAAGAAAGCTGAGCGCAGAAGAATTGATGTTTTTGACCTGTGGTGTTGGAGAAGACTCTTGAGAGTCCCTTGGACTGCAAGGAGATCCAACCAGTCCATTCTAAAGGAGATCAGTCCTGGGTGTTCATTGGAAGGACTGATGTTGAAGCTGAAATTCCAATACTTTGACCACCTGATATGAAGAACTGACTCATTTGAGAAGACCCTGGTGCTGGGAGGGATTGGGGGCAGGAGGAGAAGGGGACGACAGAGGATGAGATGGTTGGATGACATCACTGACTCGATGGACATGGATTTGGGTGGACTCCAGGAGTTGGTGATGGACTGAGAGGTCTGGTGAGCTGCGGTTCATGGGGTCGCAAAGAGTCGGACACGACTGAGCTGAACTGAACTGAAGTACGATATTGCTACTCTTGATTATGTTAAGAGATTATCTTACTCTTCCTAAAATTTTAACAATTAAAAAAAGAACCAATAGAAATGGATATAGAATTTTAGCAAATGTTTTTTAGAATGTAGATTTGAGTGATTTATTTTTCTTATTGATGAACTGTATAATTGTAATACCTTTCCCAATGTCAAACCATCCTTCCATTGCTAGAATAACCCTTGCTTGAGTATCACAGATTTTTTTTAAATGTGCTTTGATCCAATTTGGTAAAAATTTTTCTCAAAAATTTTCCTGTCCATATTCGAAAGTGAGACTGCCTGTTGATTCCTCTCGTGTTTATACTGTTCTTGACAGGTTTTGTTGTCAGGGTTATGATGACCTCATAAAATGAGCTGGGCAGCTTTTCTTTGCTTTTTTGCCGTGCTGCTCTCCTGGCGTGGGGAGAACAAGGCTGGCCTGCGTTCAGAGCTCGTTCAGGACCCCTGGTGACCTCCAGCATGTTCCCCGCCCTCTTCTGGACTCCTGATGCTGTTGTCTCTGGCATCTGCTTTTCCTAAGGCCGGACTTCCCAGTGTGCTCCCTTGGCGGCTCTGCTCCGATGTGGGCTGGCCTCCGGGTGAACCCAGGGGAGGGGATTTCCTTGGCAGATGGAGCATCTCTGGGTGCCCCTCCTACTTCCTCCAGGAGCCGGACCCCCACCCCCACCCCCCACAAGCAGCTGCAGCCACCAGCTCTCTCCTGGGTTTCTGTTTTCAGCTCTCTGCTGCCCTCACCTGCCCTCTGGCCACCGTGTCTGTCCTTACCACGATTCTCTTCAGCCAAAAGAACTGAGAACAGGGCTTACTCCCATAGGTTCAGTGTTCATGGATGTCTTGAAGCCCCCTGGGAGTTCTCCAGAGCAACTGATTAGAAGTGAATGCTGCAGGGAACAGAATAGGTGTTCTGGCTCTCTCTGAAGAAAGAGAATGCAAGAATAGACCCAGAGCCTGGTCTCTGCCCTTATGGGAGAAGCACAAATCACATTTCTGTTACAGGTCACCTCTCAGAAGGCTTGACGTGTTCTGGCAGGGCAGTCAGAGTGGGGAGAGGTCACATTTCGTCTGGACCTTTGTCCATTGTGAATCGGTGTCCCCAGAGACATCTGTGGCCTAAGAGGTGTCTATGACTTACACCTCTACACCCTCCACCCCCTAGGCTGTTTTCCCTTCTTTTCCTGCCACCTGAGACAGTTTGTATGTTCATCCTTTCTGTTCCACTCTCAGCTGTGAATGAGACCAGATGGTGAAGTCTGAGCTAGTCTGTGAACCATCTGGCTCAGGCTGACGCTTTCCTTGCCAATCTCCCCTGATGCCATTTAAGGCCGAGGCTGTGGGGAGGCACTTTTGTAAGTATATTGTTGGTCACAATTTAATCTCATCTAGTGGTGAAGAGTCGGGCAGATTTGGTTTGAACCCTGGGTATGTCACTTACAAACCTTGGACAAGTAACTTGTCCTCTCTGTGCCAACAGTCCTTGTCTTTAAACTAGGAAAATGATAAATGAACTTGTTAGGTTGTTGTGAGATACTAATGCATGCAATGCATTTGATCTGATGCCTGACCTAGCACACATTCTATAGATGATAGTTCAGTTCTTTATTATTCTGATTATTATTTCTCCTGTGAAATCAAGGTAACTCCTTAACTGACATTCAGGACTCTACACAATCACTTTTCAAGCTGTCTTTCCAGCCTTAACTCTACCGCTCCATTGTACATACTCTATTAATCAGCCAAATTTTTACCTCCTTGTTTTTGTTCGTGCTGTTCCCTTACACTGATCTCTTCCCATCTCTTCATCATTTGCTGAGAAATTTCCCAATTGTTAAGGCCCAGTTTAAATACTATGATCAATAAGGAGTTTTTGGACGCCCAATTCAGAGGCTGTCTGCTTCCTCTTGGAATGTTACCATTGTAACTGTTATCAATCAAGAATCTAGTGATGAGATTTGACCCCAAGAGTGAAACTTAATGTCAAAGTTCATGTGACAAATGTCCTGAATTTCCATGGATATGCCCCTCTTGGAGAGTTATTCTCTGACTGCCTCAGGACTTAGGGGCACTGTTGGCTCCAGAATTTCATCACCAAGAGGGCTGGGAGGCAGTCTGGTAGTAGGGGACGCTAGGGTTGCATGGTGAATACCACTGTGATGTCTGTTTATCAGGATGCTTAGGGGTAGGGTTAAGAGATTGGAGTCGGGTAGCATTGGTCCTACTGACAAACTATGGATACTTCCTAATCCATGACTGAATGGACTAGTTAGACTTTGACAATAACTAACCCAGCTCTAATGTAGGCTGTTCTTAGAAAAGAGAACGTGAACAAAGGTGCAAGGTGGTCCTGTGGTGACAAGTCAGGGTGTTAGCATATACTGTGTCACATCCACCTCCAGGTCTCTTTGTGAAAGTCCTACTGGAGTAATGGGACCTTTGCCTGGGTTGGGCTGGGTTGGCTGGTGTGGGCATGAACTTGACATTCCTAGAAGTTGAGTTAGTCAAAACTTGTGCCTTGGTAGGCAAGGACCTTACCTCTCCAGGAACCTCTCAGGTCTGATGGGACCTTGGCATAGACCTGTCTACCAAGAATCACAGGCAGGAGATAAGGCTATGGGCAGAGGTGTACTTATCTCTGGCAAGTGGCTTGGGGGCTGTCCCCAGGGATTCCAAGGGTCTGGCTGTGCTTTGGAGCATGAAACTGGTTGGGGGGGAAGAGGGGTGGGCTGGGCTGTGTGTGTGATTTGGTGTCTAGGCATCCTCCCCTTGGATCAGAGGATGCCTAGGAGGCAGGAGTGGAGACCTATAGTAAGAAGGGAAAGTCAGGGAATGACCCAGAGGACTTGAGAGATTCTTGTTCCTCTGAACTTCTGTGTGAGGCAGCAAAGGATAAACCGGGCCCAGGGAACAACCATCAGAGAGCCTTTTAGAGCACAGTCATGAAAAAACCTCATTATGCCATATTCCAGCCTAGGCCCCAGGATCCAGCCCTAGCCCCTTCCTTGCCTTTCGTTGAAAAGTTTGTTTCTCTCTTAAGCTTTGAGGAATCATTAATGCTGTTTTCCAGATACTTCCAGTTCTCCTCTATTCCAGGCACACAGTAAGACTGCATTTCCCAGGCGCCCTTGTGACTGGAGCCAAAGTGACAATTTGAAGCCAATGGGTTGGGACCGGAAGGGGTATGTGTATGCATCACTTCTGGACCATAACATCTCATTATCAATACCAGATCATCTGGAACTCTCTTTCTGCCAGTGGTTTGGGCAATGCTCAAGATGATGACTGATCTATCAGCCTGGGTTCCCAAGGAAGAGCTGTGGAGCAAAGCCCCCGGTCCTGGACAGGTAGCATAGAGGGGAAACAAACTGGGTTACTGTAAACTACTTATTTCTCTCAGTTCTGCTTCATGGGGGATCCAGGCCCCCTGCCTACTCCCCCATTTTACTCTTCCACCGTGTTGGAAGACGTGTTTATTTCCCCCCCCCAAGACAGTGCTTTCTGATTTACTTTTGTCTTTCTCTATCCTCCTCTTTCTTTTCCTAGTTCTTATCTTTTGCACACATATCCCTGGGTCCTGGTGCTACCTTGTCATTGATTAGCTCATCCCTGGGACCCTCGAAGTCCCCTCTTGGACCATGAAGAAAGCTGGGCATACCGCAGGCAAGATTGCAGAAACTGGAGTGGGAGAGGGCAGAGGGCACATTGTAGCTTCCAAGACGTCCCTGGTGAGCCTCGCCTCCGGGTATCACACCCTCGTGTAGTTCCCTCCCACCTGGTACCAGTGTAGGTCTGTGAGATCAACAGAGTCTGACAGAAGCACTGGGATGTCACCTCCTAGATTATAAAAGATGGCAGCTTCTGTCGCTCTCTCTCTTGATAATTCCCTCTGGGGGAAACTGTCATGAGATGCTACGGAGAGGTCCCTGTGACAGGAAACTGAAGCCTCCTGCCATTAATGCTGTGAGTGAACTTGAAAGTGGATGCTCCAGTCAAGCCTCAGACGACTGGAGCCCTGGCTGAGACCTTGAGTGCCACCTCCCAAGAGACCCCTTTGCTAGAAACACCTTGCCAAGCCCTCCTGGATTCCTGACTCCATAATACACTGCGGTTGTCTTAAGCTACAAATTTTGGAATAACTCATTATGTGGCAATAAATAACTAATACAGGGAAGATGCTGGGGAGATTGTTTGGGGACCTCAAAGCTGAGTACAATAAAAATGATAGATCTCAACTTAGCCTAGGCTGTGTCCCTTGCTCAGGGACAGATTTGGCCACGGGGTGCCTTTACACATCATTCCTGAGGGACCTTCCAGGACAGCATGCAACCCAGGGGAGGAGGAGGAGGCAGGATATGTGAACACAGCCTGGTGTCTGATCCCTTAGAAATGTCTCTTGACTCAATTCTAAGAGACCCACTCAAATCTGTTTTGTGATAAACATCGAAACCATTTTACAAAGAATGTAAAACATTGGTGCATTAGCCGCATTCCTTTAGGACAACTGTGCTTAGTGTGACACGCAGAGAGACAGCCAGTGTGACTCTGTGAGGATTCCAGCACAAACATAGAGCCATGTAGAGTAGTGGACACCCCAGAGATAAGTGACAACAACCATAGGAATGAGCATCTAAGTTATTGACAGGGAGCAGTAAGTTGATGAAATCAGAACTATTGCTTTTAAAGCATCTTCCCTTGTGCTTATAGCCTTTTGGGGCTTGGGAAAATCTGGGGTTCAATAACAACAACAACAACAAATCCTGTTCTTCCATTTATTAAACACTTGCTTTGTTTGACTTCAGAGTAAATAGTTGATGAAAGTGAAGTGAAATGTTATTCACTCAGTCATGTCCGACTATTTGTGCCCCCCTGAACTGTAGCCTGCCAGGCTGCTCTGTTGATGGGATTTCCCAGGCAAGAATACTGGAGTGGGTAGCCATTCCCTTCTCCAGGGGATCTTCCTGACCTAGAGATCAAATACCTGGGTCTCCTGCATTGTAGGTAGATTCTCTACAGTCTGAGCCACCAGGGAAGCTCAAATAGTTCGTGCATGTCATCATAGTTTTCAAATTTTGAAATACTCTATTAAGTGAATATTGCTCCCGTTTTACAGATGAATAAACTGACATTGCATAACTTGCTTCCTACAGAAGTCAAGGCAAGGGCCACACAGGCAGTCACCTTCCACTCCTAAAGGCACCGTCCTCTGGTTCCTACATCTGACAAGGAGGGCTTAGCTCCAGTTGTGTTCTAAGCACTTGTAAATCTGGCCCCTTTGTGAGGCCAGGTCCCCTGAAAGAGGGTCCATGCTACCATCTCAGTAAGGCTCTTGGCTCCAGGGATCCAGGGACTGTGTAGAGTGGGGCAGGGGTGTTTCCAGAGTTGGGGAAAGGGTAGCTGAGTGCCTCCAGGGCTCAGGGGCAAGGTGAGGTCCCTGAGATGAGTCTTTACGTCTTTATCACCCACAGCCTCCACTAAGCCCAACACACAGTCTCATGTACCTGTACCAGGGAGGGCACACTTGCAAAAGAGGATTTGCTAGATAACTGATGCCCACTCTGTACATCCAAGAGGAGGGTCTTTTTAATGCTTAGCTTTTGAGAGGGAAATCTATCTAAAATGGCATATAGCTTTTTATTTTTTAAAAAATTAATTATTTTAATTGGAGGCTAATTACTTTACAACATTGTAGTGGTTTTTTGCCATACATTGACATGAATCAGCCAGGGGTGTACATGTATCCCCCATCCTGAACCCCCCTCCCACCTCCCTCCCCATCCCATCCCTCTGGATCATTCCACTGCACCGGTCCTGAGCACCCTGTCTCACGCATCGAACTTGGACTGGTGATCTGTTTCACATATGGTAATATACATGTTTCAATGCTATTCTCTCAAATCATCCCACCCTTGCCTTCTCCCACAGAGTCCAAAACTCTGTTCTTTACCTCTGTGTCTCTTTTGCTGTCTTGCATATATGGTCATTGTTACCATTTTTCTAAATTCCATATATATGTGTTAATATACTGTACTGGTGTTTTTGTTTCTGTATAATAGTCTCCAGTTTCATCCTCCTCATTAGAACTGATTCAAATGCATTCTTTTTAATAGCTGAGTAATACTCCATTGTGTATATGTACCACAGCTTCCTTATCCATTTGTCTGCCGATGGACATCTAGGTTGCTTCCATGTCCTAGCTATTATAAACAGTGCTGCGATGAACATTGGGGTGCACGTGTCTCTTTCAGATCTGGTTTCCTCAGTGTGTATGCCCAGCAGTGGGATTGTTGGGTTGTAAATCACTGCAGATGGTGATTGTAGCCATGAAATTAAAAGATGCAGACTCCTTGGAAGGAAAGTTATGACCAACTTAGATAGCATATTAAAAAGCAGAGACATTACTTTGCCAACAAAGGTCCATCTAGTCAAGGCTATGGTTTTTCCAGTGGTTGTGTATGCATGTGAAAGTTGGACTGTGAAGAAAGCTGAGCACCGAAAAATTGATGCTTTTGAACTGTGGTGTTGGAGAAGACTCTTGAAAGTCCCTTGGACTGCAAGGAGATCCAACCAGTCCATCCTAGGGGAAATAAGTCCTGGGTGTTCATTGGAAGGACTGATGCTGAAGCTGAAACTCTAATACTTTGGCCACCTCGTGCGAAGAGTTGACTCATTTGAAAAGACCCTGATGCTGGGAGGGATTGGGAGCAGAAGGAGAAGGGGATGACAGAGGATGAGATGGCTGGATGGCATCACAGATTCAATGGGCATGAGTCTGAGTAAACTCCAGGAGTTGGTGATGGACAGGGAGGCCTGGCGTGCTGCAATTCAT
The DNA here is from genome assembly GCF_963930625.1 of Muntiacus reevesi. Classification (NCBI taxonomy): domain Eukaryota; kingdom Metazoa; phylum Chordata; class Mammalia; order Artiodactyla; family Cervidae; genus Muntiacus; species Muntiacus reevesi. Next base: position 50,084,024 of record NC_089257.1, read on the forward strand.
GGGGTTGCAAAGAGTCGGACACGACTGAGTGACTGAACTGGACTGAACTGAATGGCAGTTCTATTTCCAGTTTTTTAAGGAATCTCCACACTGCTCTCCGCAGTGGCTGTACTAGTTTGCATTCCCACCAACAGTGTAAGAGCGTTCCCTTTTCTCTGCACCCTCTCCAGCGTTTATTGCTTGTAGACTTTTTGATAGCAGTCTAAAATGGCATGTATCTCATGGGTCTTTTTAAGCCATCTATAAGAATCATATTTTACAACATGGTGAAGGGGAAGAGACTTGGGCTTTGGAGTCATAAGCATATGGTTTCTTTTACTCAATCAACTAATAAAGCACAAAAAAACAAAAAATTAAAAGTAAAAAAAGGAGATTTGGGAAATTATTTTCAGTTAGGAAATGGGATCTGATAGAAGAAAATGACTGTTCTCTTGAGGTTTTGTGTGGGTCTGTGTGGAACATGGATCAACAAGCTGAAGAAGTGGGTGAGTAGGTGAGACACTGCCAGGTCATGGCAAGGATGACCAGATGAGATCGTCACAGAGCGTCTACCCGGAGCCAAACTAGAGAGGAGAGATTGCCAATTCATCTTAGGCCCCCATGTGGCTATAACACGACAGTCACGCTTAGTAATAGTCACTGTGTGTGCTTGTATGTATATATTGGGTTGACCAAAGAGTTCATCTGCTTTTTTTAATAAGATGGCCCTAGTAGCACTTAGGTGTGTGTGCTCAGTTGTGTCCGACTCTTTGCGACCCCACGGACTGTAGCCTGCCAGCCTCCTCTGTTCATGGGATTTCCCAGCAAGAATACTGGAATGGCTTGCCAGTTCCTCCTCCAGGGGATCTTTCTGATCCAGAGATGAAAATAGCATCTTTTGCGTTGCAGGTAGAGTTGTCTTTAACCATTGGACTTCCCTCATGGCTTAGCTGGTAAAGAATCCGTCTGTAATGCTGGAGACTGCGTTCGATCCCTGGGTTGGGACGATCCCCTGGAGAAGGGAAAGCCTACCCAACTCCAGTATTCTTGCCTGGAGAATTCCATGGACTGTATAGGCCATGGGGTCACAAAGAGTCAGACATGACTGAGCAACTTTCACTTTCATTCAAAACAATTTTGTTAGATTGTATTGTGACAGCTGTCATATCAGCCTGCCTTAAAAAACTTATCAAAATTGGTGAATTTTTGCGTAGCTATTTTAATATTGAAGATGCAAGGAAAAAGTCACATTTTCAGCATATTATGTTTTACTTCAAGGAAGGTGAAAATGCAACTGAAACACCAAAAAAGATTTGTGCAGTGTATGGAGAAGACGCTTTGACTGATAGAACATATTAAAAGTGCTTTGTGGGGTCTTTTCCTCACAACCCGGAGAGGAGGCCCCAGAAGGAGCTTGCGATGGACGAAGAGGCAGTGCAAAAGCCTGCTGGCCCACCCACAAGGAAGAAATTCCTCATTCCTACGGACGAGGATGTGGTCCCTCCTCCTGGGGCCACGCCTTTATTCAGATCCACACGGAGCCTGTCCACCGTGGAGATCTCACCCCCACCAGGCCCTCAGACCTACGCTGAGTACACCCTCTCTGGACCTCCAGGCAGGGCTGAAGCCAAACGCCCTGTGGGACCAGAACCCCTGGCAGGAGAGGCCTCCAAACCAGGAGCAAAATCCAACAGCATCATTGTGAGCCCCCAGCAGAGGGGCAACCCAGTGCTGAGGTTCGTGCGCAATGTGCCCTGGGAGTTCGGGGACGTGCTCCCCGACAAGGTGCTGGGCCAGAGCACCTGTGCCCTCTTCCTCAGCCTCTGCTACCACAGCCTCCACCCAGACTGCATCCACCAGCGGCTGCAGACCCTGGGGAAGAGCTATGCCCTGCAGGTCCTGCTCGTCCAGGTGGACGTGAAAGATCCTCAGCAGGCCCTCAAGGAGCTGGCTAAGATCTGCATCCTGGCCGACAGCACCCTGATCCTGGCCTGGAGCCCCGAGGAGGCCGGGCGGTACCTGGAGACCTACAAGGCCTACGAGCAGAGGCTGGCCGTTCTCCTGATGGAGAAGCTGGAGCAGGACTTTGTTTCCCAGGTGACTGAATGTCTGACCACTGTCAAATCAGTCAACGAAACGGACAGTCAGATCCTCCTGACTACTTTTGGGTCTCTGGAACAGCTCATAGCTGCATCCCGGCAAGATCTGTCTTTGTGCCCAGGGCTGGAACCCCAGAAGGCCCGAAGGCTGTTTGATGTCTTCCATGAGCCCTTCTTGAAAGTGCCCCACTGACCCCAGATGTCAAGGAGGTCCTTGGTGTAATAATAAAGCACTTTTTTCTGGCAAAAATAAAATAAAAGTGCTTTGTGAAGTTTTGCGCTGGAGATTTCTCGCTGGATGATTCTCCATGGTTGGGTACACAAGTTGAAGTTGATGGTAATTAAATTGAGACATTAGTTGAGAACAATCAATGTTAAACCACATGGGAGATAGCTAACATTCTCAAAATATCCAAATCAAGCATTAAAAATCATTTGTACTAGCTTGGTTATGTAATCATTTTGATGTTTGGGTTCCACTTAAGTGAAGTGGAAAGAAACCTTCTTGACCATATTTCCACATAAGATTCTCTACTTAAATGTAGCAAAAACATTCTGTTTTTAAAACAAATTGTGACAGGCAATGAAAAGTGGATACTGTACAATAATGTGGAATGGAAGAGACTGTAAGGCAAGTGAAATGAACCACCACCAACCACAGCAAAAGATAGTCTTCATCCAAAGAAGGTGATGTGGTATATATGGTGGGATTGGAAGGGAGTCCTTTATCGTGAGCTCCTTCTGGAAAACCAAACAGTTAATTCCAAAAAATACTGCTCCCAATTAGACCAACTGAAAGCTGCACTCGACAAAAAGCATCCTGAATTAGTCAACAGAAAGTGCATAATCTTCCACCAGTATAATCCAAGACCACGTGTTTCTTTGATGACCAGGCAAAAACTGTTACAGGTTGGCAGTGAAGTTCTGATTCATCCACCATATTCACCAGACATTGTACCTTCAGATTTCCATTTCTTTCAGTCTTTACAAAATTCTCTTAATGGAAAAAAATTCAATTCCCTGGAAGAGTGTAAAAGGTACCTGCAACCAAGTTCTTTGGTCAAAAAAATAAAAAGTTTTGGGAAGATGGAATTATGAAGCTGCCTGAAAAATGGCAGAAGGTAATGAAACAAAACAGTGAATACATGGCTAACTAAAGTTCTTGGTGAAAATGAAAAAATGTGTCTTTTATTTTTACTTAAAAACCAAAGGAACTTTTCACCAACCCAAATACATATACATGTGTGTGTATAAGTATTATTATATACAATAATAGTTATACAAGAATTATACAAAATTATATTTTACATACTATGTAACATTATATATCACACATACATGTAACACATATGTAACATATATACACATATAATAGACATATATTACATATATGTAAAATACATATAAGCATTGTATATATTACATAAAATTATGTAATATTACATAATATGTAATATGCAATAGTATAATTTTGTATAACTATTATATAATTGCAATTGTTATTGTGTAATAGAGTGAGAGATAGAGACTTGGCGTGCTGAGTCTATGTGGTCACAAAGAGTCGAACATGACTGGGCGACTGAACAACAATTGTGTAACTTATATTACATTATATAATGTCAATTATGTTCTATATACTTGTGTGTGTAAATATATATATATATCTCCTATATATATGATTAGTAAACATTAGTACATGTTTGATCACATAGGATGGGTTCGGGTCTTTCAAATGATTCTTTGCCACCTTTACACAGTCCTGGGTCACAGAGGCCTTTCAGGTTCGCGTAGGAAGGAGTCTGCAAGGGTGGCCCCCCAGCACTGTAGTCATCTTTCCAGGGCTGAACTCCAGACGAGCTGCTCTTGTTTCTGTGTGTCTGGGCTACATGTTAGACTTGACCTGCAGCAGAGCACATAAAGCCACCATGGAAGAAACACACAGGTCCTGATGACTGGGCAGGAGAATCCAGACCCTCTTCAGATCCCACAGGCTCCCTGGGAGGTGGGGTCCTGACCTGACTCTCAGAGAGGAGCCATGGTCCTGAACAGTAAGTGATGGGCCTGGAAATGGGTTTGGGAGTTGGGAGAGGAGCTGAGGCTCCTGCATTTTGCACGCTGAGAAGCAGAAGTCTTTTAGAGACATGGGACTTGACTGCGAGTTGTGAAACTGGAGTGCCATCTGCTTTTCAGGCCCTTTGGATGGTATTTAAGAAGCTCCTTTGCCTAGCCAGCTTTCCCATCCAGCATCAGGGAGAACTCATACCTTTGACCACGCAACACCTAGCACAGGATCTAAGAGGGGCTCCACATACCCTCATTCCCCTCTTGGCTCAGTCCACAGCTTGTCTCTTTAACCTAATTATAATCCCCACAAGGGCAGATACCATGTCTTAATTCATCTTGGACGCTTCTGTAGCTCTTTACCTCCCTCTCTCCTTGTACTTTGCAAATAATATATAATAGAGGATACCAGTGACCATTTGTTAAAGACCCTTGTCCCCAGATGCTCCTTAGCAGTTCTCTTTTCCTCTGCCCTAGAGACCAACTGCTGTGGCTTGATGACTTTACACTGTCAGCCAGAGTTCTTAAACTGCAGTTTATCATAGTCTGTCATCTCCAGATTCTTGCTTAATTCCTCTCTCTCTGGAAATATGCCAGATAAATCACAGTCAGTCATATCCGTACTTCACCTCTCCCCAGAAGAGCCAGAGGGAGGGCAGAGTTAGAAGGGCCCTGGGAAAGCATCCTCATATTATAGACAGAAAAACAAAACCCCTGGGGAGAGAAGGGACTTGCCCAAGGTCATGGTTTTGAGTCAGGGCCAGAAGTCAGCTCTCCTGCCTCCCAGGGCCTCCGTGGCTCAGAAAACTGGTCTGGTGGCCTCTCTCTCTGTGCAGACTGAAGCTTTGAAAGGGTTTTTCTTTGGCCCTTACCGTTCAGGCATCACATCTGGAGAGGCAGGTTGATGGCTCGGTCAGAACAAGCGTGTCTGCTCCAGGGGAGGATAAATGCTTGGAGTTCAAGGAAAAAGACTGGCCCAGGGAGTGGAGATCATAGCCAGGGGCCCTCTTGACATTCTCTCCATGCAATGTGGTCTTCTGTCAAGTAGTGGTTGGACAATGAACCCACTGAACAAATAGCGTCCTGCTGGAATTCACCCTGAACATGAACTTTGTAAAGTGTTCATGGCCATCGGAACTTCTTGTCTACCCCATTTAACTGTCTTCTGGCAGGAGGATGGTTTTGTTTTTGTGGCCTCAGGGTAATGTTTTTCTCATCAGCAGAGGCTGATTCCCGCCTGAGCTTTGACCAAGGCCGCCACGCTGAGTTCTTTGGGGGAGGAAGCTGGTAACAGTGCTTCATGAAGCTGTTTTCCAGGCACTGCTTACTTGATCCCCACTGAAGCCCTGGGTGACAGGCAGGGAAGTCCTGATTCAGTTCAGTTCAGTTGCTCAGTCATGTCCAACTCATTGTGACCCCATGGACTGCAGCACACCAGGCTTCCCTGTCCATCACCAACTCCTGGAGCTTGCTCAAACTCATGTCCATCGAGTTGGTGATGACATTCAACTATCTCATCCTTTGTCGTCCTCTTCTTCTCCTGCGTTCAATCTTTCCCAGCATCAGGGTCTTTTCCAATGAATCAGTTCTTTGCATCAGGTGGCCAAAGTATTGGTGCTTCAGCTTTAGCATCAGTCCTTCCAGTGACTATTCAGAACTGATTTCCTTTGGGGAAAAAAGTCCTTATTAATCCATACTTTATAGAAGACATAATGCAGGAACCATGAGAGAGTGGATTCAATCACTGGGTTGGGAAGATCCCCTGGAGAAGGGGATGGCGACCCTCCCCAGTATTCTTGCCTGGTGAACCCCATGGACAGAGAAGCCTGGTGGGCTTCGAGTTGGTCCTGGTGGTCCATCAGGTTGCAAAGAGTCGGACAAGATTGAAATGACTTACACACACACACACACAGCCTAGAGAGGATGAGTGATTAGCCCAAGGCCACAGAACTAGTGAGTTATTGAGACTGTGGAAGTTCTCATATTCAAACTCTGCTCTTTACCCTGAAGAGCATTTGAATCTAGGGTCTCCTACTTACTAATTTGGGGATCTTGAGCATTACTTAACCACTCTGCCTCAGTTTCCTCACTTTTAAAATTAAGAATATAGCATGACCCTCACTGGAATGTTGGGAGATTAAAGGTTGTGTGAAGTTCATAACCCTGCACTTGGCAGCTGGTAAGTACTGAGTAATGTTAGAGATTGTTGTTATTATCAACTCTGTCTCTGCTCTTAAACAGGGCAAGTTTCTTCTGAGCTCAGATGGGGATCCCTCCAGGCAAAGTCGAAGTGCTGCAGAAGAGCTAATCCTGTCAGAGCTAATCCTGTCTGACTGCTCATTTAATTTTATTATTATTTTAAAAATCTGACAATTGAAGATAATCATATATAATTACACTTGTGATACATAGTAATTAAGCCCACAAGGCCAGTGGTTCACATAAATAGTTGAAATTATTTTTGCCTTTATGTAGGCAAATAAAAAATTGATTTTTCTCTTATTTGGTTATTTTTGTTGTCTGTAATGGAGATCCATGTCATCACATTTCTCCATTACATGCACCATTTAATCCTGATCAAATGTACTGACAATGACTCACATTAAGAGACAAAAATAGGAAAAGAAAACAGTGTTACTCATAATAATCGGGAAGTGGGGGGTGGGGAATGATAGGAAGCGTAAGGGTGTTAATTTCCTTACCTTTCATAGCAGCCAATCAATTGATACTGTTTAAAACTGAAGATTGTTAAAAAAATATACATTGTGATTCCAGTCTCTTAATATTTTTCATAATATGTTTTCTTAACCTTAAAGGTATCTTTGAGAATAATATCTCTTGTGGGGAATAAATGAAGTAAATAATTCCATTAGCTTTACTTCAGCATTTTATACCTTTTACTAAATAGTATGTGAAGGGTGATCCCTTTTAAGCTGACTATTTATTTATATTCATCCATTCATCCATCCACCCATCAATTCAACCACTCGTGGTTAGTTATCTGCCCGTCTATCTGTCTCTCTGTACATCCATAGACAGAAATATTGGCAATGATGTTCACTTGTGTTAGCCATAATTATTTTGAGGTGAAGGGATTTTGAAGATTTTTTCTTTGTGTTTTTCATTATTATTTAAATTTGTTATAATTAACATGTATCTGCCATTTGCAGTAATCTGGACATGCGTGCTGTGCTTAGTCACTCAGTCGTGTCTGACTCTTTGTGATCCCACAGACTGTAGGCTTCTCGGGCCGTGGGGATTCTCCAGGCAAGCTAGAGTAGGCTGCCATGCCCTCCTCCAGGGACTCTTCCCGACCAGGGATCGAACCCAGGTTCTGTCTGCCGCATTGCAGGCAGATTCTCTACTGTCTGAACCACTAGGGAAGACCAAGAAGACTGGAGTGGGTAGCCTATCCCTTCTCCAGAGATTCTTCCCGACCCAGGAATTGAACAAGGGAGTCCTGCATTGCAGGCGGATTCTTTACCAGATGAGCTATGATTATAATACTAAGTAAAGTAAGTCAGATAAAGACAAGTATCATATGATACACTTATATGTGAAATCTAAAAATATAATACAAATGAACTTATTTACAAAACTGAAATAGATTCATAGACATAGAAAACAAACTTGTGGCATATATAAGATAGATAATCAGCAAAGACCTACTGCGTAACACAGGGAACTCTACTCAATATTCTGGGATAACCTACATGAGAAAAGAATCCCCAAAAGAATGAATATATGTGTATGTATAACTGAATCACTTCACTGTACACTTGAAACTAACACAACATTGTAAATCAACTATATTTCAATAAAATTTAAAAAAGAAAACAAACTTATGGATGCCAAAAGGAAAAGGAGGAGAGGGATAATTTCCAAATGTGAGATTAACAGATATGCACTATATATATGTGTGTGTGTATATATATATATATATATATATATATATATATATATATAAAAGAGATAACCAATAAGGCAATAAGGACCTACTATATGGCCCAGGGAGCTGTATTCAATATCTTATAAAAACCTAAAATGAAAAGAATCTGAAAAAGAATGTATAATATATCTATAATAAATCACTTTACTGTATACCTAAAACATTGTAAATCAACTATACTTCAATAAAATATACTAAAATTTTTTCAAATTTAAATTTATCATTTTTATAAAACTAAAGGTTATCTTAAAAAAGAGGAGACAGTGCTTCTAGAGTTCCCCAACATTTGAATTTTCTTGCTCTTACCACCCTCCCCCACTCCACAGGCTCCAGAACCAAGGCTTTCAGGCTCATCCAATACCCAAGGTGGTTCTATCCCAGGCCCCTGTTCCCAGAGCTCATGTCAGGAGTCCTCAGTGATGGAGAACTTGGGTGGCAGAAACTCTTTGCAAAGAGGCTGTGAATAGCCTGACAGGGAAGCATATAACTGAGGGAGGTGGCCAAGGATGGGGAGAAAAGAAAAGAGCTCTGTGTCCCTGGCATTGCCTCATTTTAATTTGAGGAAACCAAGCTTAGAAGGGAAGCGCGCCTTGTTCAGGGTCAACCAGCCTGTCACACATTTAGTGCACCACTTCAAAGGCAGGCAAGGCCTTTCTCCAAGCCCTACTGAATAAGCAGAAATAGTAGGGCCTCGGCCCCTTATTCTTGATTTGGAAAATGGAGAAGGAAAGGTAATGTCAGAGTGTGGGAGAGGGATTGGGGCCACAACCTCTTCCTCTCCATCATCTAGTTCTATTTTGCTTTAATAAGATGTAATGTCTTTGGTGGCTCAGTGGTTAAAAAAAAAAAAAAGAAACCCGCCTGCCAATGTAAGAGTTTTGACATGGATTTGACCCGTGGGTCGGGAATATCCCCTGAAGGAAATGAAAACCAGTATTCTTGCTTGGGAAATCCCATGGACAGAGGAGTCTGGCAGGCTATAATCCATGGGGTCTCAAAAGAGACAGGCATGACTTTGAGACTAAACAACAGCAAAAAACAATGTCTGGCAGAATTAGCATCTGTAGGGACTGCAAGACCCCCTGGAGGCATCTATAGCAGCCGCTGTTGTGACTGTTTAGATTCAGAGACTTCCGGGCAAAGAGTACACGTGGATCTGAGTAGAGATTTGGAAGACTCTGCAACCAAGGATTGTCTTCTCTACTCCGATGGGGGAACGTGACCTATGTTTCCCTACAGTAGTTTTTTCTGGCTTCTTCGGGGTTGGGTGGTGGCAGGGGTGAGGCGGGGGCCCTTTCACAGCTCTGGAGGAGGGCGACTCCTGCCCAGCTACTGTCAGCACTTTCCTGCTGGACAGCTCCACGGCCACCACCGGCTCTGCCCATCTCAGGGGGGGCACGGGACCACTGGTGTTCTGTGAATGAAGGCTTGTCTTTCTCTTGTTACTTCTTTCTTTCTGAAGACATCATTTTGTCATCAGGGGAGATCGGATTCAAGAGGTTTTATTCTTTAAGATACACAAAACAGTATGTAAAAAGAAATCTCAAATGAGCCTGAATAAAGGATTACTTTGGTTAATTATAAGAGCCCGAGTGATTGAGTTAGAAACAACTCAGGGATCTCTGTGTGTAATACCTCAGGAATCTCTTATGGCAGAACTTTCAGATCCAAATCAACATCAAGGATACATCATCTCACAAAAATTGTTTGGGCTACTTCCCAGTGCTAATGCAATATGGGAGAGGTTAGTTGGACACTGAAACCTTAGCATTTCAAAGATATTTTAATGCTTTGAGGTTGATGTTAAGAATACGTAAAATCTGGGATGTTCCAGAAAATCCAGAATTATAATTATTATGCCCCTAACCAGCAATCTAGAATGACTCAAGTAGAAGAAAGAAGTCTAACTGGAAATGGGCGTCCTAGAATTGTGAACACACTGCAAGCCAAAGTACTCAGAGGATGTACAGAGATTTTCGTTCTGGGAGTGAGCAGAAAACTTTGAAAAAATATGATTCCATCTATTTCTTCACTTAATAGAAGTGGAACATGACACTAAAGCCTGTAAAAAGGTGTGTAGCCAGGTCAGGTGCTGGTGGGAGAGGCTGGTTGGCTTCCATTAGGCTCCTTATAAAGCAGCCTTTACTTGGTGAAGTCATGTTACCCCAAAGTCTGGTTCCCAGCCTGGAAGGCTTGGAAATGCAATTTTGCCAATATCGAGAGTGGCTCCGTTTCTCTCAGACCAGAGTTTAACTGGTATTTTTAACTGGTTTATTTAGGTATTCACAATACTGTTTATGATTTATCCATTCATTTTATTTAAGAGACAATTTGTTAAAACTATTTAATTAGATTTTTCTCTTTCTACTCCTGATCCCAGGAAGTCTATGATTATAGCTTTTTACCTGTTTCTAGTTTCTCTGAGAGTGTGAGGATTTTGAGAGTTCAATTCTTAGAATTTTGGGAGTGCCTTGTTGATGACCACATGTACTGATTCCAGGAGGTGGGGGTGGGGATGAGGAAAAACACATTAGTAATCAGAAAAGGAGGAACATTTAGAAACAGTATTTGATGTGCTCTGAATTTTTAATGAAACTTGACCACTGACTCTTGAGTTCATCTGGAAGAGAAAAGACACAATCCTAGCCAAGAACATTTTGAAAAAGAACAATGGTGAAGAATTTTCCCTATTAAATATCAAAACATGTGATAAAGCTACAGTGATTAAAACATTGTGGTTTTAGTATGCGTTCATGCTAAGTTGCTTCAGTTATGTCTGACTCTGCAACCCTATGGACTGTAGGCTGCCAGACTCCTCTGTCCATGGGATTCTCCAGACAAGAATAGTGGAGGGGGTTGCCATACCCTGCTCCCGGGGATCTTCCCGATCCAGGGATTGAACCTGAGTCTCTTACATCTCCTGCACTGGCAGGTGGGTTCTTTACCACTAGTGCCACCTGGAAAGCCTGGTTTTGGCACAGGAATAGACAAATAATTCAGTGGAACAGCACAGAGTCCAGGAATAGACTCACATATATATGTGAGTTTAGCATATGATGAATATTTCAAATGAGAAGATAAATGGAACAGAATAGGGTGAATTATATAGTAAGTGGCTTTATTAGTTATTCATTTAGAAAATAATTAAATTGGATCCCTATCCCACACATACACAAAAATAAAATTCAGTTGTGGAAGTAATACTAAAGAGCAAAACTAAAACATTTTAGAACAAAACATATGAGATTATTATTATTATTTTAAATCTTGAGAGGGGGAAGACCATTCTAAGTAAGAGAGAAATTTAGAACCCTGGAAGAGGCTGGCAGATTTCACTATGTAATATTGAAAACTCACGTGCCGACTAAGATATCATAAACATTACAAATATAAAACCAGCTCTGGAACTCTGTCCTCCCTCTCCAGTTCCTGTCTTTCTCTGTCTGACTCTCCTCTTTTCAGTCCCTGGCTGCCTTTCCAAATCCCCACTCTCTTTTCTGAACCTCTCCTGCTCCTTTTCTCAGGTTCCCGATCCTTCCTCTTTGAGCTTTCCCTCATTTTGTCTCTGGGTTTGTCTCACAGTTTCTTTCCTTGGGAAAAGCCTAAAGAGTGAACTCACATGGATTGAGAAGTCAGTAAGAAAAAAAATGGTAGAGTGCGAGGAAATTTTGCAGCATATATATATAACAAAATATTGAGATTCATAAGATATATACAGCAAACACAAGTCTATGCAAAAGGCAAGTGCTATTAGAAAATTGGATAAAGGACATACACAGGCCATTGGAAGATACTAAAATGTAAGTGGCTTAGTGATGCTCTGTACCCCTGGTTCCCTCAGAGCAGGACACCTATCCCTGAGATTCTGGGCATCTCAGTGCCTTGTGGCTCTCAGCTGAGTCCTCCTACAGGAATTGTCACTTATTTAAAATTAAATTGAATGCTGTCATTCCTAGAAAAGCAGTCATAGAGAAGTTTGAAATACACTAAATATGGGGTCACTGCCATTTTATCAGTAAAAGTGGTCTTTACAGCTGCTACCATAATTGTGTCAATTTCCTAAGTCTAACTTTAGTCTTTTTTAATTTAAACACTTAATTCCCTTTCCACATAAAAAAGGGAAAGAACTAATTTGCATTTATGTTAAGCACATGTTATTACCTAAATCAAGACTTTTTTGGGTACTTGCTTGCTTTTATATCAGGAACTGTGAGGTTCCAGGGGAATTTGCTCTGCCCTTCCTATTCTCCCGGGAGGAGCTCTGACTGACTGACCTCTGTCCTGGCTAATGATAGGGTCTGAGGGCCAGGACAGGGGGCAGTGGCTGAAAGCCTCTTTGGGATCTGACTGCCCTCAGAACACAGAAACACCATGTGGACTGGAGCAGAACTGCCGTGACAGGCATGAGTCAAAGGGAAATGTTGCTGTCAACAGCTGGGGTTGTCATTGTGCTTCCCCTGGCAGCTCTGCAGATCCGTGTGCTCATGATCTCCCGTCGCTCCCCAATGCACAACGGGATGGGATGTTTACTGCTCACCTGAGCAGCTGAGGTTCAGAGGGGCCAAGGAGATAAACAAGAAGGACAAAAGCAGGACTTGAACCCAAATGTCAGGCCACGCACATTCCTAAATGAGGGCATGACTCCCCTAAAAAGCCCCTCCCACTTCTTTATGCTCCTACAGGTCCTTGTTCATTCAAAATTATGTCAGGTTTGAAGTATCTCTGTAACCCTTGGTCTATTCTTGTAACACCTGTGTGGGGTGGGTACAGTCTACCACCAGAAACACCTCTTACTCTCAGGGCCTCATGTACACCTGGAGAGTTCAGGAGATTCAGCAAAAAGATTTCATTTTCTCATCAAGCCACTCATCACTCCTTATAGAAGTAACCTTAGATGGGCAAGTGGGAATTCTCTTTGCTCTCCTCACCTCACTATAATCCTGTTTCTTTTTCCTACTCTTTGGCCACCCCCAGGAGCCTAACTCCATCCCAGAGCTGTGGTGTCATATCCTAAGGTCTTCAGGTCTTCATGTCTTTCAAAATCAGAAGAGAGAAACATCTATAAAGCAAGTCATCCTCTTTCTAATATTGATTGTCTTCTGTAGCCTGGGGTATTTATGCCAACAGAGTGTCAGCCACTCTACTGTGATTATCTAGAGACAAGCCTTCCTCATAAGGGAGAGGTGAGGTTATCTGTAGCAAAAAAGTGGATGAGGGGGAAAGAAAACCTCATGCAGCTACCACATCCCTGGGTCTGTCTCCTCTAGTAGATGGTGGGCTCCTTGAGGGTAGGGATGTGCCATAATCCTTGCTACCCCCACATCAAGCATGGGATCCGCTTCAGAGTGAAAGCTCAGTGAACACTGGATGAGTGAAAACACTCAGGTAGAGAAAAGTAGACCTCAAGAGCATTCCAGAACCCAAACCTCCTTCACATGTGACTGGTGTGACTTCTTTTCATTGATTCACTCAGCAACATTAAAAACTATCTTCACCCACCTGGGCCTGAGAGAACACAGTCCCTTCCCTCATGTCAAAGAGCTTCTGAGTGATTCTGGTAGAAACAAATGAGCCACACAGTCATAGTACTGTCTCATCACTAGAGGATGGGGGTCCACAGGGTGCGGTGGGAGCTCAGAGGAAGGACCTCCATCCAGACAAGGGATTGGGGAAGGCTTGAAGTTCTTTCTAGAAGCTGATACGTTCCTGCTAGAGATGGGGAGAGGTTGCAGGCAGCAGAGCCAGCAGAGGAGCTGGCCGGCAGTGGGGCCAACAAAAAAACTTGGCTATTTTCACCAGCCTCTGGCCAGGAAGGGGGAGTGAGAAGCCTCAAATGGAGCTTTGACACTGTTTTTCTTTCTTCTGGAGAGCTGCCACGTGCCGCCACAGAGAGCATTTCACGGGTAGATGCATATTATTCCAGTGTGTTTATCTAGGAAACCGGAGCCCAGCTCCAGCATCTGGTTTTCAGCACAATCCTGAACAAATTCCAATTTTCCAGTTGGGTTAATGAAAATAAAACCTGGGAAGCTGTGGGCTGGCTGCATATCGGGGGTGAGTCCTGGGCTCACGCAGGGTCACTGGCTGCAGGGCCGGAAGGGCTCCGGCAGGTCATGGATTCCGTGGGACTGGCCGTGTGGCTGGCACCGAAGACAACCTCGCACAGAGGGGGAAGCTGCCAGCCTGGCTCGGAGGAGCGTGCCTCACAGAGAGATGGATGTCTTTGGATTCCATCTGGCTCAACCTGACAAAAGCTGAAGGAATACCTCTGGGTCCAAAGCACTGGGCAGAGTCGTAGGGCGGGGTGAGATGCAGATGTGAACCAGCACTGGCCCTGGCCTCCCGGAGGGCAGCATAGAGCCGCCAGGCTAGCTGACTGATGAGTGAGACCCTTGACAGTCCCTGTCAGCACTCGCAAGCTGTCTGGGAAGCTGGGATGTGAGAGGGACCTATTTTTAAAAGTCACACTGAAAAAGATATAGCGGGGCTTCAGCGCTTCCTAGGTGGTGCTAGCGGTAAAGAACTCGACTGCCAATGCAGGAGACCTAAGAGATGTGGCTTTGATCTTTTGGTTCAGGAAGATCCCCTGGAGGAGGGCATGGCAACCCACTCCAGTATTCTTGCCTGGAGAATCCCATGGACAGAGGAGCCTGGCAGGCTACAATCCATCGGTCACAAAGAGTCGGACCCAACTGAAGTGACTTAGCATGCACACACATGGGGTTCAAGGAGACCTGAAAGCCAGAACTCAAAGTCCACACAGCTCTCCTTGCCCTCATAGCTGCCCGTCCTGCATGACCTGCCTCATTTTCCCATCTCATTGCAGATCAGGTATTTCTGTTCTCCAGACTGCATGACAAGAAAACACGATTTCCCCAACTGCTTCTGAGTTCACATGAGACTTCTTCTCTCACTCTTTCTTTCCCTGTTCCAGATTCCTTGGGAAAAGGTGTTCATTGGGCCTGGTAGGTGACAAGCTCACTCTTGGTAAAATCAGCTATGGCCGGGGATCAGGGTCACATGTGTAAATCGGGGGGAGGGGAGCTGATCCTGACCTGGGCCTCTTCTTCATAGAAAGTGCTTATAGGAAGATGCACGTCACAGGCAGCTTGTCCTCCACCCAGTCTACTGATGTGAGTGAGATGGGACAGGGATGCTCATCCATGAGTGTCCAAAGCAGGGCTAAACCCAGACTCCTGACTCCCAACCCGATGCTCTTTCCACTACACCCCGTTCCTTTCGTCCTGACGCAAAGCCAACAATTGTGAAATAGACTCTGCCCATGCTGTTTCCCCGTGGGAGCAGCTCCAGAATTAGCAGTGTTGATTAAAGAGAATTTTGTTGGCAAAACTTGGAGTGAGCTGGAAGCTGAACACCAGTGGTGGAGCTGGTTGCAAACCCTTGGGGAAGCTACCAGAAGGTGTGTGTCATAGGTTGCAGACAGGGTGATCTCTCACAGAGCTGTGAGGCTCTTCGGGGAAGGATGGCCTCTTACTCTTGTCTCCTTTACCTGGAGGTTGCTTCTTAGGACAGAATGTAGAGAAGGCCAGGGCAGGGCAGGGAGGAGGTGCCTCTTTCTTCTTGGTCTTGGCTCAAACTAGCGAGCCATAAAATGGCCTTTGGTGGAGATAACTTTCCCCGAGACTAGAGAGCAGAGTCTGCAAGCCAGACCAGAGAGCTAATTCCTGAATGACTCCTGGGGGAAGGAGATTGGTATATCTTGGTCATCCTCCGAAGCTCCTGATGATGGCATTTTTCTTTCATTGTACCGTCTTGGTGTGGGAAGTGATGTGATGTTTTCCAGGAGGCTGTCAGTGGTGTGCACGCCCTGCTGCTCCTGCTCCCGACTCTCCAGAGCCTCATGACTGAGATCATTGATGTTGTGGCTTCCAAGGCTGAGCCCAGCCCAGGGCTGGAGCCAATCCTGATGGTGGCATCAGTTCATTCCTGGGGGCTTAGAACCATCTTCCTACTGGTAGACCTGGCAAGGGGAGCACCAGGCCCAGCCCTTGGTTGGGCTCCTTCTGCCTTTCTGTGTTGGGATATCCATAGACTGGGCTCCTACCTTGGTCCCTTCTTCCTATTTTACTTGGTAATACTTCCCTGAACCCAAACTACCTGGGGCTCCACATCCACTTACAACCTTTGAACTGCTGTCCATTTCTCCAGCCACTGAAGAGCACCATGATCTAGCTTCACCTGGTTCTACATCACCTCTCATCTCTGTCATCTCTGCCTCCTGGACAGGCTGCCTTAAATACTAATGCCTATCAGAAATGCCTTTTTCAGCTGAGCTGGAACCTCTGGCTCAGGGTTAATGAGGAAGCTCTCTCCATCCTCTCTTGTTCCTTTCCCTGGCTCTGCCTACTTTTGTGTGCCCATTCAAGTGATATTTAGCATGAACTG
The DNA here is from genome assembly GCF_963930625.1 of Muntiacus reevesi. Lineage (NCBI taxonomy): Eukaryota > Metazoa > Chordata > Mammalia > Artiodactyla > Cervidae > Muntiacus > Muntiacus reevesi. The sequence continues at coordinate 50,100,518 of NC_089257.1, forward strand.
TGCTTTATGTCCCACTAGACCGTGTATTGGAGTCTTCTCTCCTTTCCATTTGTCTTTTTTTCATTGATTGTGAGGGTTGTTGGGAGTCAGCGGTCAGCAGCCCTTTCCCCAGGGAACAGATCTCCTAGTATACCAATGAGGGTTGCTGACATTTTAGAATCAAGCCTATCATGTAAATATGCCCTGGAATATTACGGATCATCTTATATCAGGATGACCATCATACAACAGGATTAATCCAAATCTAAGCAGCTCTGCTCAAGGTGAAGGAGGACAGAAGTAGACCACATTCATCACTCGTTTGACTTTAATTCTTCCTCCCGTGATGCAGGCAGGTATTACCTAAGTACACTCTTGGCTGACCCTTCACAGTCCTTTTCTCAATCCAGCTGCTGAAATGACATTGTTTGCATCTCTGAATTTGGGTCTATAAGATTCCTGCATCCGCAGGGGCTGTTCTGTCTAATCACTTCCTCTCCCTGGGACATGGTTCCTATAGCGTTTGCCCAAGGCTGAAATTTCCTCAACCTCCTACCTACCCACCCACCCATCCGTCCAGTCACAGTTAATGCTTCTGCCAGGCTCTGCACTGTGCAATGAGAACACAGTGATAAAAAAGTAAAGCATGGTTTCCTCCCTCAAGGACCGCTGTGCCCCGCCTTGATCACCCCAGCACCTCTTAGCTGGAGTCACTGATGTGTCCACCTCTGGGCCTGGGCTTGTTTTTGTGGGGATGACAGACAAAAGTGGGGGAGACTGAAGATAAACATGTAAACAATAATTAACGCTACTCGCATGGCAACAGAGAACAGCAAGGAATCAGAGATGGGGATCTATTTAGAAAGGATGTTGGGGGTAGGCTTTCTGAGAAAGTTACCGTAAGGCTGAGATCTGAAGGATGTGGTAGGACAGAAATGCACAGGCAGCAGAAAATAAAATACACTAAGGTCCGAAGGTGGGAAAGAAAATGGTTTCAGGAATGGACAGCAGTATGACTGAAATACAGTAAAAGAGGAAGGGACATGAAATGAGACCAGGGAGGTAGGCAGGAGACATATTAATGCACAGCCTTTGGGTTATGGTGAGGAAGTTGGAAAGCGAAGAGGCTTAATCAAGGACTGATGTTATCTGATTTATTTTGAAAGATTGCTCCAGGACCTCTTGTATGGTTCAGTGGTTAAGACTTTGCCTTCCATTGCTTTGGTCATCCTTCAAAACTCCTGACAATGACATTTTTCTTTCACTGCACCATCTTCATGGTTTCAATCCCTGGTTGGGGAGCTAAGATCCCACATGCCTTGGGGCCAAAGAAACCAAAATATGAAACGTAAGCAGTATTGTAACAAAGTCAATAAAGACTTTAAAAATGGTCCACGTCAAAAAATCTTTACAAAAAAAAAAAAAGATTACTCTAGTTGCTATGTGGATGAGAGTGTGGAGACAGGTCCTGTGGAAGTGGGGAGACCAGATGGAAACTACTGCAGTCTTTCAGCTGAGGGAATCTGATGTCATGGCCTTGGAGACACATTTTGGATATAGAATAGGAAGATCAGAGGTGGTAGGCAAGGGAGACTCCATGCATGACTCCCATGTTTCCAGCTTGAGAAACTGTGTGAGTAGAGGTGTCTTTAACAGAGATATGGAGACTGCAGGCAGAGAAGCTTCATTTGGCCGAGAAAATCCAGAGTTCAGACTTGGGCATGTCCGTTAGACATCCAAGTGGGTCAAGTAGGCAGTTGGAGAAATGAGACTGGCGCTCAGGGAAGGGGTTGAGCTGAAGTCAGCTAATTAGCCTTATCAGCACTTGAGAGCAATGAGACAGAAGGACACTTTGTATCTGCTTCCCTGGCAGCTTTGCCCCAGAGCTAAGGTCTTTCATGCTGCCTTAAAGAGAGAGGTTGGGGTAGGGGTCCCAGAACACGCTTCTCATAAGAGTGGGGCTTTGGGTTCCTGCAGGGTCAGGACTGTGCAGAATAGTGATTCAATTGGGGTTTAGGAACTTTCTCTTCTCCACTGGGACCAGCCTTTCCTAAGACTGTTTTAAATTCCATTGATTTTTTTTTTTTTTTTTTTGCTTTGCCGGGGAAACAACTCCATTTTATGTAAGCCCTCTCAGAAAGTGACGAATCATGGAAAAATTCTCTTGGACTCGGATTCAGCAAAGATGGCACATCTTACTCTGTGGTGTGGAGGCCACCCCCAAGGATGCTCCAGAGGCCCAAGAGCTGGAAAGTAGATGTCATCACAGCTCTTTACTCCTAAGAAATCATACATAGCTTCACAAGATATGGAGGGGGTGCAGGGGGATGATGGGGGTGGAGCACGTGGCTGTGTCTGATAGCCAAGGCAGGAAGGGAAGAATTGGAGGAGGAGGGGAAAATGATTCTCTGGGGCAGGAGAACACAGTGTACTTCTCTCGCTTCCAGGAGGAATTCTCCTGCCCAGGGTTCCACTCTCTCCCATGACTGAACTCTCTAGGACAGAAGACAGTGACATGACCCCAGGGAACCTCCAGTGGAGGTGCCTGCTGCCATCATCCTTGACTCTATAGGATACATTTAGGGAAAGCAGAGTCCTGTCCCTTCTCCCACAGGGAGAGCTTCCTGAGCTTTTGATACTTCTCCAGGGATGAAGTGCCTGCTTCTACTTTTCATTTCTTTATTTCTCCACACTCCCCCTCAACCCTGATCTCTCACGATGGAATGAGTGGTGTGTAGGGGCTGATGTCCTTGGCCATAGCTGTAGAATGTTGATGGTGGCCACAGAAAGTGAGGAAAAAGCAGAGAAGCTCCTATGTACACAGATCCCAGAAGACACCTCTTCAAGCCTCAAGGTTGTGATATTCAGTAATAAAGGAGGAGGTACAGGGTGGAGATGAACTTCCGGTGGGCAAAGAGAAGGGAATCAGCTGTCACCACGGGCACATTTGCTAGACCACTTAAAGGTGGAATGTCGATTGAACAGTTGTCAAGATTATAAAGAAGAGAGACTAGTGGAAGCAATGTGGAGAGCACAAACATCAACTTGGACAGATGGTAGTCGACATGTGGCTCCTGGTGGTCCTCCTCCCTCACTTCCTCTTCCCATCCCCAGGTTCTTCTCCTTAAGGTTAAAGCGATCTCCCTCTTGGGCTAAGACAAAGTAATTGGGAGCCAAGGCAATGGCTGTTGGAAATGCAGAGGACTCAGGACTTCCCTGATGGTCCAGTGGCTAAGACTCTGTGCTCCCAATGCAAAGGGCCTGGGTTCGATCCCTGGACAAGGAACTAGACCCCACATGATGCAATTAAGATAGAAGGTCCTGTGTGCCACAAATAAGACCCAACGCAGTCAAATGAATACATAGCTTAGAAAAGAACAGAAAATGCAGAAATCCCTCTGGGGCACACAGTGGCCCAGGAGTGGCGGACACAGAAGGTCTGGATTGTAAAAACCACTTCTTCCCCTTTCTTTTTTCTCTATTTTTTGTGAGTTTTATGGAGTTAGTATAGCAACCCTGGGTAAACACTTCAACGGCTTCTCATTTTTCTGAGAGTAAAATCCAAAGTTCTTATCACAAACCTAAGGCCCTTCATGACTGTCTCCCACTGCTTCTCCTACTGTGTTCTCCTTGTTCACTCTATTCCAGCCGACTGGCCTCCTCGCTGTCCTTTGATGATGCCAGCATATCACACTTCAGGGTCTTGGCATTTGCTGTCTCCTCTGCTTGGAGCTCCTTTCTCAGAGACCTGCCTGCCTCACTCCCTCAGTCAGGTTGTCTGTTTCAAAGTATTCAAATACTTCAAGGTATTCAAATACTACCTTAACAGAAAAGCTTTCTCCAGGCATTCTACCTGAGTCAGACACCTCCCTAATTCGCCTCTCCACTATCCATCCCTTTTCGTGCTTAATTTTTCTTCATAGCTCTTTATCACTCTGTACCATATTACATGTCCATCTGTTTGTTTCAGGTCTGTCTTTTCCTGCTTGAACGTAACTATTCAGTACTGCATTCCCAAAGCCTAAAACACCATCTGGCACATGCAGAAATTCAATAAATATTTGTCGGGTGAGTGGATGACTGATTAAATCTGATGGAAGTAGAGGTTTGGGTGACTCACTAGCATTGACATGTAATCTGTACAGTGAATGTTTGTCAAGGTTATCAACATTTTCTTCAAATTAATCCACTTTCTAATAATCTTGTCTCATTAGCGCAAAATAACTCCTCAGTGTTGGGCCAAGTGCCAGGTTTTTCCTGGAAAGATTAGCAAGAAAGACCGGCAGGGTGCTCGAGCTGAGCCCCTGATGTCCGAGAAGAGGCCCATGAAGTCCTGGGACTTCAACAATGATCTCACACTTATCTGAATTTCCCTGGAAGGAAGTCTGAGCTGTGTCCCTCTCTGTGGATGAAGTGGAGGGAAGGGGGGATATTAGTTAGGGTTCTCCAGAGAGACTACTGACAGGACACAGAGAGAGAGAGACACATTTATCCATCTATCCATCCATCTATCTATCTATCAAGAGGTATCAGAAAGCTGTGTGGAACAGAGGCAGGAGATGGGTAAGATTGGAGAGGGGGAGTCAGCTAAAAGGAAAGAAATGGAAATGAGAGACATGTAGATCTGAAGAAAGAGAAATTGAGGGTGTGTTAGCTGAAGGCGACTGCCTCAGTAAAGCATATGCAGAGGCTCTCCTGAAAATACTGACATTAGCAAAGGAAGTTCGTGGGGTTTGAAGGGAGAAGATAAGGGCAGCTTGTTGGCCAGAGAAGTGAGGAAACCCTGGGATAAATGAGGGGCTACAAGAAGGCTCCCCAGTAGATGGAGGGTGTGACTCAGACCCTCTGGCAGCCCTCACTGGCAAAGGGTTTGGGGGCCAGACAAGAAGGGACCGGGGAGGACTGGAAGTCAAGAAGGCCAGAGGGTGCTGGTTGACCTGCAATGGAGAACCTGGGAGAGGCCCAAAGCCTGGAAGTCACCCGGGGGCTCCATGGCAGGCTGGGCAGAAACAGGGAAATGTGAGGTTGGATTGGGGGCTGCGCGCTCCAAGGGGGGGTCCACAGCCCTAGGAAGGGGCAGGGGTTCATCATGGTGACCATGTCCTTATATCCCTGTAGCTGCTCTTGCCCTGTCTGGAACAGCCCTGCCCTTGACGTGTCCCACAGCCCCACGCACGCCTCTTTCACGGACGGCTCAGGTGGGACTGTTATCACCTTCTCTGTGCTCCCAGTGCCTGGGCTTGCCTCCTTGCAGCACTTGTCAGGCTGGATTGAAGGTGACCCTGTCCATCTACTTCTTCCATTCCCCACACCCCCAGCCATGGGACTGTGATTTCTTGAGGGAGCAGGCTTATGTCTTGCTCATTTGTGGGGCCCTCTGTGGGTCTTCAAACAACTAGGACCTGAAATGGGGCTCTCCTGAGGGTGGCTTTATGCCCAGGATTCCAAGTTAGAGTAAGCAGAGGGTTGTGGTGGGAGGCTGGCTGTCTCCTCTCCCTTGCTCTTTGCTTTCCCTCCTTTCCTTCCTTTTCAAAGTTTTTTTTTTTTTTTTTTTTTTTTTTTTTTTTGATGCGGACCATTTAAAAAATCTTTATTGAATTTTTTTTTACAATATTGCTTCCATTGTTTATGTTCTGTTTTTTTGACCCTGAGGCATGTGGGATCTTAGCTCCCCAACCAGGGATCGAACTCACACCCCCCCAGGTGAAGTCTTAACCACTCGACCACCAGGAAGTCTCTTTCCTTTCTTTTTCAAATTGAAGTATAGTTGATTTACAATATTGTATTCATTCTAGCTGTAGAGGGTAGTGATTCAGTATTTTTATAGATGATGCTCCATTAAAAGTTATTACAAGGTAATGTCTATAATTCCTCTACTCTATTGTACAATCTATCCTTGTTGCTTATCTATTTTATACACATTCCCTCTCCTTCCTTTCCTCCTTTCTAACCCGGCTCTTCCGTTCTGTGCTCTGAGGAAAAGCGACAGAACAATCCAGACCAGATGATAGCCTCAGACAGTACAAAGTCTGAGCAGTCCCCACCGCTCAACACCGGAGCTCAGATTGGCCTGCGATGAGGGAGACTCATCCTGGCGGCGGAGGAGGCGCCGCGCCGCGCCGCGCGGGAAAGCGGAGGCCCCAGGGAGGGTCGGTAGGGGGCGCCTGGAGTAGACAGTCGGCCTCCTTGCCTTCCCCTGTGGGTGATCTCAGACTGGGTTTGCAGCAGTATCACAGATGACATGCTAATGGTCACAGCTGAGGGCTTGCGCGGCCATTCCCTGGCTGCATAATCCAGTGCCATCCACAATCTTAGTTTTCACAGTTATAAAATGGGTTTAGTAATAGGACCATAAAAAGTGAAAAGGTTCTCAGAGTGTTGTCACATTTGTTACTGATAGAGGCTTGCTATTCCTAGGACTTAAATTTCCCGATTTCCCGCCTAATATCTTTTGCATCCATCAGGCATGTTTGGCAGGGGTAAGGATGAAAAATCCTCCTTGGGTGGGCCTCCTCTCTGAGGATGATAAATTCTCAACAACTACTGTAAACGCTTTTGGCCCCACTCCTGCCTGGGCTTTTTATTACCTAGTGGGGGTGCCCTAGAGAGGGGATTGTGGGCACTAAAAAGGGTGAAAAGTTGCTCTGCCAACCCTGATTGAGCCCTTTATTTATTCAACAAGTGTTCATTGAGCACTATTATATGTAAGGCTATTCCAGGCACTGGGGATACAGCAGTGAGCCAGATAGCATGACAATTCTGGACTGTTTTTTCACTTTTAAAGTCTTGACCAATCCTGTCCTAGATGGCGCTAGTGGTAAAGAACCTGCCTGCCAAAGCAGGTAGAGGTAAGAGAAGACAGGTTCCATCCTTTGGTTGGGAAGATCCCCTGGAAGTGGGCAGGGCAACCCACTCCAGTATTCTTGTCTGGAGAATCCCTTGGATAGAGGAGCCTGGCGGGCTACAGTCCATGGGCTCACACAGAGTCAGACACGACTGAAGTGACCTAGCATGCACATCGTAGATTAGTTTCAGGTTTCCCTAAATCAGGGGCCGGAAGGTTCTGCCTCTCCACCCTCAATCCCAGCCCCTGCCCTTCTGTTAATAACAGCCTTGGAGGAGATCTGTGCCGGGGTCGAAATGTCAGGCTCAGAAATGCCAAGGTTTTTGGAGGCCAGGGACTGACACCTCCCCACACCCATCCCTCCCACAGCTTCCTCGGGGAGTTTTACCCTCATAAAGAGTGATGAGCTCTGGGCTTTGTCAGGCATAAGTCATCCTCAGGGTCTGAGTGAACTCACCCAGCACAAAGTGTGGCTGAGTTTGGGCTGGTTCCCTCTCCCCCTCCTCTACTGTGCTCTCAGAGAACTCAGTCTCTAATTCCTCAGCCTCAACTCTGGGTGTTAGCTTGAGCCTTCTTGAAATTTCCCAGTTGCTGGTTCTCTCTGTGTCCGAGTTTCTAATCCCCAGTCTCCTGTTTTGGCTCAGAGTTCCGGAATCCAGGTCTAGAGCACCTGAGAAGTGAAACCATGGCTGATGATCTTTAGGGATTCCCATAGCACCTGCTGAGATGGAGGCAGCCCAGGCCCCAGGATGGCACAAAGAGGCCTGGAGCCTGGTCCTCCTGCTCTTACTTGTTAGATGTGAAATGTAGGGTAAGTCACTTTCCTTCTCCGGGCTCAGATCACTCGTTTGTTCATCTACCCATTCATCCACCAGTATAGTAAACATTTTGACAACTCTCCATCTCCTGGCACTGTTAGATAAAGTCCCAGCCCCTCTGCACAGCATTTAAGGCCTCTCATAGTCTGAGCCATCCGGGGGGGAGCTGGATGAGAGGTTTTGTTTCCTGAACTGTTTTTATTCTGCCCTGACTGCCCAGCCCTTCACACACCACCCCTGGAGCCACGGCTGGTCTCCTGTGCCAAGTAGCCTGGCAGGGACACACTCAGGGTACCTGAGTGCAAAGACGCTCTGTCCTTCCTAGAATTTCCTGGGAATTTTGGCTGCCTGCTACTAAAAGACCCAAGGGTTTTGAAAAGTCGTTGAGTCCCTGAATTCAGATCTAAACCTGGGGGTGGCGTGGGGCACAGAGAAGCATGTTATAATGAGAACCAGCTGACCTGGAGAGGCTCAGTGGGGTAGGTCTCTGGATGCACAGTCCAGGGAAGAAAAGAAAAGGTGGGAGGAGAAAGAGTTCCGTAGGAGTCGAAACCAGGAGAGACTTGGAAGTGGTCACGGGCAGATTGGTGTGACTCAGAAATGGGGACTTGAATTTGCTGCTGCCTTGGTGTCCAGACTGTTGGGGAGAGACAGTCTGGGCAAACTGGGTGTGTCCTGTTCTGTCACTTGACCCACAGTGCTTAGCTCAGCTTATGACATGTGGCTCAGGAGACATGTGGTTCAGAGTAAATTCCAGGACTTGAACAAGAGCTTTGGGGAAGAGACTTGATCTTTTCCCACTGGACTTGTATCCAAGAAGATGAAGGCTTGGAGTTGCTGGGAACCATTTTCCCTTAGCTGTGACATCTGAGGTTGAAGTCAACAGGAGGAGAGCAGAGCAAAGGCAGAGCTCAAATATCATCATTTGAGCCTCTTATGCCGCTCTGCCTTAAACTGCCCATCCCTGGGACTTTTTATTTTCATGCCCCTCGCCTATTATTATTATTATTTTTTGCTTGAACCGATTAGATTTGTGTGTGTATGCATATGTTTTAATCACTTGCAACTAAAAAGTCCTACCCAATATAGAGACCACGATAAAATCCATCTTTATTAATAAAAGCCAATGTGACAGGGGAAGGTTCTTCAAGAGATCATTAGAATTCAGTCCTACAGTGACTTAATGGCGATCATCTGCTAATGACTGCTGCCCTGTGCAGGGCTAGCAGGGCCTCACTGACCCAGAGACTGGCAGCCTGGGGGCCTCAGGAGAGCTGCTTTATGGGCCCAAGTGAGGCAGGCCCAGAGCCTGTCAATCTGATCACAAGTGCACCTGCTCTGCACTGCTTGTATTACTGTCTGGCTACTGTCTGCAGCCCAAGATAAGTCCACTCACGTAGTCCCAGGGAAAGGGGATTAATTAGACACCAAGTCTGGGACTTAATCTCCTCCTGGAGAGGGTGTGTGCTTCTAAAGGTCCCACTTGAAAGCAAAGACTGAGAGAAATATTCTGTGTCCCTCTGATGTCCTTCATCATAGCAGTCATGAAGTTGTCACTCCCTCATTATGACTTAACCTGACATCTCTTCCCCAAGTGGATTTCTGGGTCTTGACCTGGCAAAGTAGAGCCTAGACAGGGAGCCAGGCTACCCTGGTGACTCAGATGGTAAAGAATCCACTTGCAGTGCAGGGGACCTGGGTTTGATCCATGAGTCAGGATGATCCCCTGGAAAAGGGAATGGCTACACACTCCAGTATTCTTGCCTGGAGAATTCCATGGACAGAGGAGCCTGGTAGGCTATAGTCCATGGGTCACAAAGAGTTGGACACTGCTGAGCGAATAACATACACACACACACACACACACACACACACACACACACACACAGAGGGAGCCAGGACCTCTAGTCTGCAGAGGTCTTCAAATGCAGCAGATGGAAGTGAATACTATAACAGATTATGTAGAATTTGTAGTTTTCTGGACTTACACTCAAAGCAGAAGTGAAGTTCCCTCAATAGTAAATGGTCCCATACAGAGGAGAACTTTGTTATCCTCAATAATTTATTTACTGCCTGTATAAATGAACCACAACTTTTTTATGTTCCAACTTTCACAAAACTTTCACTTGTGTAACTACATGTTGATACCTTGAAACTGGTACTTCGTCTGTCAGCTGATGGACTTTGTGTTCCTTCTCGGTGACCACTTGCTCCCCGATGCTGCTAGCAGATGAGAGACTGGGTCTCTACCTTGGGGTGGGGCCACAGGAAGTATGGATGGTGGAGTTGGCCATCCATTGCCCTCCATGTGCCAAGGGGACCCCTAGTTCCCTGGATGCTCGGGTCCTGGAACTTGCCTGTTGATATAAGATTGCTGAACAGGGTAGTTGCTTCCATCTCCCTTCTTCCCTCCTGTGGTCTTTGCATCTTGTGGGGTGGGGAAGGAGTTCGGTGGCTTGTGTTCTCGGTGATGGCAAAGGTGGTCTTCTGCCTGGGGATGGTGGAGATTTTCCTAATCTGTAGCAGCAGAGAAGATGAGGGTAGCAAGGGATAGTGGAATCTTGGAATAGAAGCCACAGCCTGGACTTCCCCAGGTCCCATGGAACAACAGGGGAATGTCCATGAAGCCTTGCACCTGCCAGGACCCAAGGTGAGTAATAACTGTGATGTTCTTGCAAATATAAAACTGATGTGTTTAATTAATTATACCTCTTAAGTCATTGTTTTCCCTCGAAGGTCTAGTTATAAAATGATCACTAGAGGGCAGGAGAGACTTCTTTAGCAAGACAATAGGCTTCCAGCCAGGGCCAGCACTTTCCCCATACCTGGGGCTGAACTGCCTGATGCTTCCCCATTCATATAGAAAATGAGAATATGTGTATGGCACACTCGGGTAAACTGAAGGGAATTTGGGGATACCTGTTTGGGCTTAGTGAAAAATGCAGAGCATTTTTTCACATTTTGTAATTATAGTAAGATAATTCAGTTCAGTTCAGTTCAGTTCAGTTGCTCAATTGTGCCCAACTCTTTGAGACCCCATGGACTGCAGCACGCCAGGCCTCCCTGTCCATCACCAACTCCTGGAGTCCACCCAAACTCATGTCCATTGAGTCAGTGATGCCATCCAACCATCTCATCCTTTGTCGTCCCCTTCTCCTCCCACTCTCAATCTTTCTCAGCATCAGGGTCTTTTCCAATGAGTCAGTTCTTCTCATCAGATGGCCAAAGTATAAGAGTTTCAGCTTCAGCATCAGTCCTTCCAATGAATATCCAGGACTGATCTCCTTTAGGATGGATTGTTTGGATCTCCTTGCAGTCCAAGGGACTCTCAAGAGTCTTCTCCAACACCATAGTTCAAAAGCATCCATTCTTTGGTGCTCAGCTTTCTTTATAGTCCAACTCTCACATCCATACATGACTACTGGAAAACCATAGCCTTGACTAGACGGACCTTTGTTGGTAAAGTAATGAATGTCTCTGCTTTTTAATATGCTATCTAGGTTGGTCATAACTTTTCTCCCAAGGGGTAAGCATCTTTTAGTTGCATGGCCGCATTCACCAACTTTAGTGATTTTGGAGCCCCCCAGAATAAAGTCTGGCACTGTTTCCACTGTTTCCCATCTATTTGCCATGAAGTGATGGGACCAGACGCCATGATCTTAGTTTTCTGAATGTTGACCTTTAAGCCAACTTTTTCACTCTCCTCTTTCACTTTCATCAAGAGGCTCTTTAGTTAGTTCTTCATCACTTTCTGCCATAAGGGTGGTGTCATCTGCATATCTGAGGTTATTGATATTTCTCCCGGCAATCTTGATTTCAGCTTGTGCTTCATCGAGCCCAGTGTTTCTCATGATGTACTCTGCATATAAGTTAAATAAGCAGGGTGACAATATATAGCCTTGACACAGTCCTTTTCCTATTTGGATCCAAAGGAGAATAATAATGTTGAATTTGTATAAAATTCTAAATAAAATTATGTAAAATATTTTACTGTTAAATATGAGTTGGCATCCACTAACATATCTTTCTATATCTAATTTTAAACTTAAATGGAGACATGAAATTTCTGATCAAGATTTTTAGTTATTTCTTCAAATGGTGACTATCAAGAATAATCATCATTGATGAGAAAATTCATTCATACAAACTGGTAATAAAGAAATTTAAAACAACTTTATAATGGTTCAAAAGTTTACAGCAGTTGAAATTAGGTTTAAAGACTATAAGCTTTTGATCTTCTTCCATTGATTAATGCAGTGCTGAAATTTCTTGTGATAAGGCATTGGATTTAGCATCCACTGAATTTCTTGGATTTGAATACTGAAATAATGATGATGCATTAATTTTCATAATGCACATGCATTCTTAGAGCAATCATCCTGCAACCAGCTTGGATGTAACTAAAAAAAATTCAGCTGCTGAAAAAGATAAACAGCAGCCCATATACAGAGAGTAATCATTGTCCTGATTTGTCCTGAAGGGTTCTGACTTACATCTTCCAACTTGACATGACTATTCATAGCGCCTCCTTTCACTCCAAAAAAAAAAAAAAAATTGCATCAGTTTGTCAGTTTGGTGTTGATACACATAACAGGGATGAATCTCAAAAACATCCTGAGTGAAAAAAGCCAGATACCAGAAAAGTACATGCTGTATGATTGATTTCATTTATTTGAAATTCTAGAACAGGCACAACAAATTTGTAATGATGGAAAGCAGATGAATAGTTGTCTAGGGCAATGGGGTGGGGCGGGGGAGTGGGTGATGACTGCACAGGGGTACATAGAGACTATTGCGGCAATCGCAAGGTTTTCTATCTTGGTTGTGGCAGTGGTCACCCTATAGATTACCCACGTATACATTTGTCAAAACACATAGTTTTGTATAATATATTTAAAATGGATGTATTTTATTGTGTATAAATGATACCTCATTAAAATTGATTTAAAAAAATAAGATGGGGACTTCCCTGGTGGTCCAGTGGCTAAGGCTTGGAGCTCCCAGTGCAAGGGGCCTGGGTTCAATCCTTTGTCAGGGAACTAGATCCCACATGCCACAACTAAAAGATGTCACATGCTGCAACTAAGATCCAGCACAGCCAAATAAATAAATAAAAATAAAGTAAAATAAAATAAAATAAAGAAAGTGTACTAGTTTGGTCAAGAGACTATACGGTTTCTGTTCAGGGCTGCCATCTGATGCTGTGCCCGCCAGGAGCTCCCTCACCTGCCCCATCCCCACCCCTTGGTGGGCACTCTGTGGTCTCTGGGCATGTGGGACACAGTTCTTCTGATCCACAGGGGGCAGCAGCACACACTACAGCTGTGGCCAGGAGACATATGCTGGCGGTGGGGGCCCCCTCTGCTGATTGGGGGAAGATCATTGTCCTTGTTGCCTAAGGGGGCCTTCTTGGGGGAGGGGTGGCCCTCCAAGGAGCTGTAGGCCAGGCTCTCCCCAGGAGTGACCAGCTCACGTGGTTTAGCTGCCAATGTACCCAGGGCTGTGGGCATCACACCATTTTGCTGCACCTCCTCGGTCCACTGGAGGCATGCCTAATAGAAAGCTCCAGCCTAGGGAGGGTGCCTATGCCAGTCCCTAAGGCTTAACCATGAGGCTGGAGTCAGAAACAGGGAGGACCTTATGTAAAGGAAATGAACCAACTCCCATGTCTTGGCCCCAGGAAGTAGGCGAAGATGAGAGGGGGAAGAAGGAGAGACATGAGAGCTGTCAGATACATGGGTCTTAAATCCCCTTTCTGAATTTCATTCTAGAATGGGTGTCAGGCATACTTTTCTCTAAAGGGCTAGAGAGTAAGTGTTTTAGGCTTCCAGGTTGTCCTAGCTCTGTTGCAACCACTAAACTCTGCATTATAATTTGAAAGTAGCCATGGACAATACAGAAGTGAATGACTGAGGTTGCATCAATACAACTTAATTTATGGATGCTGAAATTTGAACCCACTTAATTTTCATGTGTCACAAAATATTATTTTTCTTTTGATTTTTTTTCTTCCCCAACCATTTAAAAATGGAAAAAAATTCTTAGCTCACCGGCCTTACTTACCAAACAGGTGGTGGGCTGGATTTGGCTGGCTGGGCACAACTTGCCAGCTACTGGTCTAGAGAGGTGTGTTTAGTATGGGGATACTGAGGGCACAGGAGAAGGAAATGGCAACCCACTCCTGTGTTCTTGCCTGGAGAACCCCAGGGACAGAGGAGCCTGGGGGGCTACAGGCCATAGGGTCACAAAGAGTTGGACACAACTGAAGTGACTTAGCACGCACTGGGGGTGCAGGGCTTCTGGAAAGGGATGGCTCTTTGATTTCTGGGTTTCGACCTAGTTAAAGAGGCAGTGACCTTTAGTGTTACCAAGACGTTCTTAGTTCCTGCTTGATTTGCACGTAACGCAGAAGTTCTCTTAGCCCCTGAGGAACTGAGTACAACCCCAATTCAGAATATGCAAATATATCATTAGACTTTTGGTCATTTGGTTTTTACTTTCAAGTAAGTTTCTGGAAATCATTTGGCATGACATAATTAAAATAATAAAAGAGGGCCATAAATTGACATAAAAATGTGTGGGGAACCAAAGGTTATGAATAACCAAAGACTGTGTTTTGATGTCTGTAAAAAGGTGTGTGTGAGGTGGCTACTTGAATAAATTCTAGGGTGGGGGCCTCTTCAGGGACCATTACAGGGAGCTAATCCGACGTGTAGCGTCAAGGGTCCACTGAGGTCAGTGCGCCTGGCATCCAGCACAGGCAGGCCAGGGAAGCCGTGTCCTGACCGGAAGGGCCAGATTCATCAGGGCCTGTTTGCGCAGGCGTGATGCCTAACGCCGGCATGCATAGGTGTCCCTCAGCCAGCTGTGTTTTCTGCTTTCTGTCTGCCTCCTTCCTAGGTCCCACGTCTCACTCCCATTCTGCACCACCGAATTCTTCCTTTCCTTATTCCCTTTCCTTCCTCCTTGTCACACGCAGTCGTTTGGTTTTGCTCTCGGTTTTGCGGTTTTTTTTGTTTTTTGTTTTTTGTTTTAGCTGACGTCAGGAGCTGGTGTCCCAGGTTGGCACTGTGGCAAAGCTTTTGGCCCTCCCACTCTGTCCCTGGTGGGTCGGCGGGAGGTTTTTCCTGCACCCACTCTTTGTGAATTGAGTGAGGGAAAATGGCAGTCTGACTCAGGAATCACTGAAGCTAAACAGCATCCCTGGCTACCTCACTCACTCTTCAGTTGGAAGCCAGCCTACAAAGACCTGCTCCCAGGACGGTGTGGTCATCAGAGGACTGGCTGCCCTGACTTCTCTGTTCTCTTCCCTCAGTCTCTCTGCTCTTCCTGTCATTAACTATCTTTCCTGTGTAGTCAGTAGATTATAACTGTGGGTGCTTAGAGCCGCCTCCCCACAGGGGCTGGGCAGGGCTGTGTGTATCCCCCCAGGACCTATACCAGGGCCAGGCCCAGAGTGGGCCTTGATAATATTTGTTGGCTGGAATTGAATCAGCAGTTCACTAGCAGGATCTGTCCAGTCTGGCTGGAATCTGGAAGCTTTAGCCAGCCCCTGTTGCCTGTCCTCAAGGGACCTTAGTCACGGAGGATGCCTGTGGGTCACTTACTCCAGAACAGTCTGTTGTGTTGACTAACAGGGCATCCTGGGGTGGGGAGGGTTGGGGACCTCAGAGGGAGGGGGGATGCAGATGAGAACAAGATCAGGGCTCCAGAAAGGGACTTTGGTAGGAACTTTGCCATGGGGTAGGAGCAGAGAGCAGAAGCAGGAAGCGGGGGAGTGAGATCCCAGCCCCGGCCTTGGTCCTGGTTTTCCTGCTGGGGCCCTGCCCTGCTGGAGAGAGAAGCTGGCAGCCTCTCCCAGGGAGAACCAGGCCTCACAGGCGGGAGTGTGAGGGCTCCGTCGGTGTCCCATGTGACACAGTCCCTCACCTCCGCTGCGGTCTGACAAGAGGAAGTTTCAGCTCTCAGGTTTCCTCTGCTGAGGGCTCTGGGGGATAACTGCTGTGGGAAAGGGCAGTTTTGGGTGGCAAGAAAGGGATTTCTGTGAGGCCCACTATTTTGTGGGTTGGGTGGAGGCACCTGGGAGGCGTTGGAAACTTGGTGGGTGGAACCTGCAGCTTGGGCCTCTGTGGCCTCACTTGGACCTCACTGGCCTGAGTTATGGCTTCTGCTTTTATCTTTAACATGCTTGTTCTTTCCTCCACAAAGGATGATGAAAGGAGAACTTCTAGCACCCAGCTCTGTTTAGACACTCACAGGAAGCTCACAGTCTAGAGCGTGGAGGGGGATGTACGATTTAATAAGAAACTGCATAAAATGAAGAGGTGGGGCTCAGAAGGGTTGCCCAACTCTGCCTGGGGGTGGGGCTTGTGGGGACACCTTCCCAGAGCAAATGGTGCTTTTGCAGAAGTGGGTGGGGAGGCAGGAGGATGGTAATTCAAGCAGAGGGAACAGCCTTTGCCAAGGCGTGGTTGTGAGAGAGTTCAAGCTGTCATCCATTCCTTCAGGGAGTCAGGAAGCTTTGCCACAGCGCTTGGGAGGGGAATTCAGGATGTTCTTTTAAGAACTCCCAAGGGGCCCACCATGAGGGGTATGGTCAGCATTTGGGTGGTGTCTAAAAGCATTAAATACTGCTGGCTTCCACTGAAGCCTCCAGCTGCCAGCTCTGGGTGTGCATTCTATTCTTCCAGTCCAGGGGGCTCAGCACTCCCCCTGCTCCTTCACCTCCCCTCAGCCCCAACTGCAGCCCCTAGAGAAAGCCTTGAATTATGAGAAGGAGGCTCAAAACAAGGCCCCTGTGTGGGATGGCTGTGGTAGTGGCCGCCACCAGAGTTAGATTCTGGGTGTCTGGTGGGTACAGAAGGGTTCCGGAAGGAATGTGGGAGCCAGTTTCCACTTTTTATATTAATTTTTGGTTTTATATCGTAGCATGGTTGATTTACAATGTTGTGTTAGTTTCAGGTAAGTGATTCAGTTATGCATACACATATATCCATTCTTTTTCAGATTCTTTTCCAACATAGGTAATTACAGAATATTGACTAGAGTTCCCTGTGCTATACAGTAGGTCCTTGTTGATTATCTATTTTATGTTAATAGTGTGTATATGTTATTTCCAAACTCCCAGTTTATCCCTCCCCCCATCTCGCCCCTTTGGTCACCATAAGTTTGCTTTCTATGTCTGTGATCTGTCTCTATCTTGTAAATAGGTTCATTTGTATCATCTTTTTAGATTCCACGTGTAAGTGATATCATAAGATAGTTATCTTTTTCTGTCTGGCTTACTCCGCTTAGTATGACACTGTCTAGGTCCATCCATGTGCTGCAAGTGGCATTTCATTCCTTCCAGCTTCCACTTAACACCTGTGTCTGCTTTGATCTCACAGCTTCTAAGACAGCAGTGTGCTCCCCAGTATGTCTCCTGGGAATCCTGGCCCCCAGGATTAGGTGTTGGAGGAGCTTAAGCTCAAGAATCACCTTCTCTTCCAGGCACAGATGGTTTGGGGATGTTGGCTCCCGTGTTGTCAAAATGGAGATCGAATTTATTGAAGTTTGAGAAGTTTTAAAGAATGTTAATAGCTGACAACAGAGTTCTTGTCCTGGATGTCTCAAATTGGAACATGCAATGCTGTACCAAGGGTCAGCTGAGTTAGGATAAACATGGACCATCTTCCTGGAGCATCGATTTGATGTGAATTATTTGTGGGGAATACCACTCCCAGCTGTGTTTATTAAAACAAACATACATATAGGAGTAAAATGCAAAATTTACATAAATGTTTAAGTGAAAAGGGAGCCCTGATGGAAATCTTGAGTTTAGAAGCATTCTCAGGCTCTCCTCCAAGACCTTTGAGATTTTCATTCTTTGCTCTGCTCTGAGCATTGCCACTCTCTCTACGTTTTACAAATGATAAAAGTAGGTCCTGAGAGAGAGGTGGGTTGGTGACTTGCCTAAGTGATGCCATAGACTGCAAGGTGGGGATGTGACTGGAACCGGCATCGCTGGACTCTGCATTTAGCATGTTGTCTACCACGCAAAAGTGAATCTAAGGCACCATGTTTTAGGATTTTGGTTTCAGTCGTGCCACGGAAATAACTAAATCCTACCTGTCAGAGTAGTCTTTGAGCATGTTGGAGGGAAGGCAGGGGCAGTGGAAGGAGGCAGAGACTGAAAGTCGAGACTGAACTTTGTTCTTGAGCAGTTCATTCAGTAATTAAGTTCTGTGACTTAAGGCAAATTGCTCAGCTTCCCTGTGCTTGGCCTTCCTTATCTGTAAAGTGGGATGGCTACACAGGATACTGTCTAACAACCTGGTCTTCTAGGAAGTGGGACACTGCTTGCCTTCCCAGACCCTCCACACCTGCAGCTGGGCCCTTCCTGGCCATTCTAGAGCCTCCAAGGGAGGGGTGGCTTGTAGCTCAGTTGGCTGCCCTGCATAACAGTGAGCAAGGAATGCTGCAAGGAGGCCTGGACAGGGGTCTAGAATATCAGCCTTTTACAAGATTACCCCGCTTTTGTTGGGGATCGTCCAGCTACACGTGTGAGGTCAGAGCCACTCGACCTGTCCTTGTAAGGGGTGCTTGTGTGAGGATGCACAGGGTCATCTCACAACCTGGGGGAAGAAGAACTGCCTGGCCCTGGCCTGAACCTGGCACCCAAATCTGTCCTTACATCCTGGGGCAGCAGCATCATTCATCTTCGCTGCTTTCTCTCTCCTTTCATCTTGATTGGCTCCCTCTGCTTGCACACAGCCAGCCTGGCTGCCAGCCCAGCAAGGGTGTTGCCCACAGCTCCTCAGTCTGCTACAGAGAGCTATAGAGAGCTGCTGGCTGGGGAGGGGGATATGAGCCTCGCCAATCAGTATGTGAGTCTTATTCACCTCTCCTGCTTTCAACTCAGGGCCTTACCTTTACCTTCCCCAAGTTAAGGATCTCTTATTCTTGAGTTTCACGGGATCAATTTCTGCAGAGACTAAACCATTTATTTCCCAGCTTGATAGTTTCCTGGCAGGGTTGGATTAGGGAAGGGCTCTGGGAGAGCCAACTCTTCCTTATAAAGACTTTCTCCCTGCACTCCTGTTTTCAGCCCGCTTCTCACCTTGGCTCAAGTTTGTGAGCCTTGCTGGGGTTCGCTGATTGGAATCAGCTTGCTTCTTGTTGGCATCCCCACCCCTCCTTCGCAGGCCTTTTGGTTTCAGTTTTCTCTGCTTTGCTTAGTCGACATTATCCAGCCTCTTGCCTCTTCTAAGGATTTGTTAACTTCTCTTGTCCTCTGTCACCTTCATGCCATTCTCTTTGCTCTTGTGGGACTCATTCATTTTCAGATCATCACTTATACTTTATTGGGTGTCAGGAGGGAATGGAGATACACCTGTGTTTAAACCCTTCCACGCTTAAGGGGAAGTCCTAGTCACCATTTAAGACATTCTTTCATCTCTGGCAGTCCTTTGAAGCTCTTCTTGTCAAGGACACACATTATTTTCACATTGCTAAATCTAGAGGTCACTTCACTGCCCTCAGCAGTACTGTCTCTCAGCAGCATTCCACATACTTTTTCATTGCAGTATAATTGCTTTACAATGTCGTGTTATTCTCTGCTGTGTATATATGCATTAGCAATCTGTGTATATATATATCCATCCCTCTGGAGTCTCCCTGCCCTCCCCCAACAATCCCGCCCATCTAGGTCATCACAGAGCACCCAGCTGAGTTCCTTGTGCTAGCTCCCTGCTAGCTAGCTATTTCACACAAGGTGGTGTATCTATGTCAGTGCTACTTCCTCATTTAGTTCCCCCCTCTCCTACCTCACCTCTGTCCATAAGTCTCTCCTCTACATCTGCATCTCTATTCCTGTCCTACAAATAGGTTCATCAACACCATTTTTTTAGATTCTATATGTATGCATTAATATACCATATTTTTCTCATTCTGACCTACTTCACTCTGTATGAGAGGCAGCATTCCATGTACTTGACCCTCCCTTCTTCTTGAACAACTGACTTCTTTTGACCTTCATGGTGACCCATTCTTCTGATTTGTCTGCTTCATACACTTGCTGCCTTCACTCTCTTTGCTAAGTCTTCCCCTTCTGCCGAATCCCCAATGGACACTTCTGTTTTCTACCTGTACACTTCCCCCAATGGATCTGATCTAGTTCTGGAGCTTTTAATGCCTCCTAAAAGGCAGTAACCACCACATATCCATCTCCAGCACTGATGTCTCTTGACTTCAACTTATTGAACCTCTCTATTTGGATACCTAAAAGGCAAAACTAGAACTCTTGATTTTCCCTTGAATCTGTTCCTTCTTGGTGTTCTCTGTCTAAGTAAATGGCATGCCCACACATCCAGTTGTTCAAGGTCATGTTTCACTCTGTTCTTTCCTTCTCTGCTCTTATTCACTTTATCAGCAAGCTTTCACAATGTACTATTATGTCCACTTCTTTCCAATTCCACTGCAACTACCTCATGAAGGCCGCCACCATGTCTTGCTTGGACTATGCCAATTACCTCCTGATTGATTTCTCTGCTGTCACCATGACTCCCCATGTCCCTTGAGCCACCTTCCACACTGTAGCCAAAATGATTCCATTAAAAATATCTATCAGGCCCCAGTTAACCTAAAGCAGGCATCAGGAAATGATGGCCTGCTGGCTAAATCTGTCCTGCCACCTGTTTTTAATTGAACCCTAAGGATTCAATCCCTGGATCGGGAAGATCCCCTCGAGGAGGGCATGGCAACCTACTCCAGTATTCTCACCTGAGAAATCCCATGGACAGAGGAGCCTGGCGGGCTACGGTCCATGGGGTCACAAAGAGTCAGACATGACTGAAGTGATTTAGTACATACAAGCCAAGAATAGTGCTAACATCTTGCAAAAAAATCAAAAGAATAATATTTCAAGTCACATGAAAGTTATTGCTGTTATTGTTCAGTTACCCAGTCATATCTGATTCTTTGCAACCCATGGACTGCAGCACACCAAATGAAAATTAATGAAATTCAAATTTTAGTGTTTATAAATAAAGTTGTATTGGAACATAGCTATAGGCAGTCACTTATATATTGTCATGGCTGCTTTTGCACTATAAGGACAGAGTTATGAGGTTGTGATAGAGCTCTTATGGCCTCAAAGCCTAGAATATTTACTATCTGGATCTTTATAGAAAAAGTTTGCTGACTTCTGACCTAATCACAAATAGAGTTTAATGCTATGACCATTTAAAATTTGGTGATGGGAGTATATGGACACCATGTGTTTTCCTTGTGAGAATTAAGGAGTTATTCAAAGCATTCGTTTCTTTGGGAGAAACTCTTTGGATTGGGCTAAATCTACAATAATTCTAAATAAAGAAGAAAACAATTCTTTCATCTTGTTTGAAGTCTAAGAGTGAAGATGCACTGATTATCAGAAGTTATTTAAAGATTCAGTCAAAACAAGACTTGCTAATGGATTGGAATGAATAATTTCCTCACCTGACTAGTAAACATGTTCTTAATGGAGAAATCAGCTGTACCTTAGCAAATAAAATATGGAAGGAGTTTATACTAAAAAATATCTATCCAGATTATGCCACTCTCTTGTTTAAGATTCTCCAGTGATTTCTTTTTGCATTTAAAATAAAACCCAAGAGTTTTACCATGGTCTCTGCTCTTCTATAAACTCCTTCTACCACCCTCCCTTGTGTCATAGGCTTCAGCCACATTGGCCTTTCTGTTGTTCTCCCATTTCTGCCTCAGACCTTTGCATTGCTCTTCCTTTTGTCCAGAATGCTCCTTGCAGCCACAACTCCTTCTCATTCATGTGTAAGCTCATATTTACTTCTTCAGAGAGGTTTTCCTAGTCTATTCTATCTAGAGCAGGCAGCTCTTCTCTCAAATGACTTCCTAGAACATCACTCTGTTTTGTTTGCATATGAAAAAATTCATAGCAAGTGTCATTATCTAAAATCATCTTCTTCGTTTGTTTATTTGCATATTATTTAACTCTTCCACCAAAAAATTAGCCCTTGTCTGTCTTGTTCATTTTTTTGTATCTCCACTTACCACAGTGCTTGACATACAGGAGGTGCTGGATAAATATCTGTGCAATAGATGAATGAGCGACCATGTAAGTTAAAGGGACTAGAGACAGGGACAGATCCCAGAGAAGGGGATGTAGGTAAAGCAGGCACCTCTAAATGTGTCTCTTGAACTTTTACTTCCTTTCGTCATTCGAGGCCAGAGTATTACATGAAAGCTGGCAATTTTTAAAGAGTCAGCAAACAGAATCGAAGCGTAAAGGGGAGGACATGACGACAGGGGAGGGGGCTGGCTCAGTAGCACAGCTCTGCAAAGGTTTCTGCTCTGCTCCTCCACCCCAAGCAGTGCCGTTTTCCCTTGTGATGTTCTATAGCTTTCCATGCAGCTTGCTTTCACAGCTCTTGGTGGGTAGTTTTCCACGTGGTCAGTCAGCTCCATCAAGCGTAGGATGTGGGATGGCTGCGATGGTCCTGAGGATATCCGAGGAAAGGTGTGGTGTGTTATTTGTACCTGGAACCAATTCCCAGCACTTCTTGGTGTAGCAGAGTCCAGGAGTGACACACAGGATGTTCCTCTGTGGCTCTTTTTAAAGGGAATGGTTCAAAGAAACTCATTTTGTCTCCATGTTAAAACTGGAACCTAGGAACTTCCCTGGTGGACCAGTGGTTAAGACTTTGCCTTCCAGTGTAGAGGTACCGGTTTGATTCCTGACCAGGAAGCTAAGATCGCACATGCCTTGTGGCCGAAAACCCAAAAAACATAAAACAGAAGCAATACTGTAACAAGTTCAATAAAGATTTTTAAAAATGGTCCACATGAAAAGAATCTTACACAAACTGGAATCTGTGGTCTGCAGTTCCAAGGAGACATGGCAACACAGATTCTCCCTAGGTGTTTGGGCTGGAGTCCTGGAAATGATTATTTAGCAGTTTCCTTTCATTTGTGTTGCTGTGTGGTTATTGAAGTTTTTGATTTGGAGGAAGAAAACAAACAAAAATAGTGACAAGTATATTTATAAAAAAACAGCGAGAGAGAAAAAGTTCACCTTTGAAGAAGGCAAAGTGGGAAGCCGGGTCTCTGAGCACGTTTCCTTCATGAGGGACTTGAGGCTCTAGGGGGTCACAGCGCTGCTGCAGAATTTTCTCAAAACTGGGGAAGTGGTGGGCCAAGCTTTTGGAAACTCTGCCTCCTGTTCTGCTGCCCACAGCCCAGGGCAGGCTCTACCCTGAGGTGAGCTGGGGAGCAGCAGCTCCTGGGGGTTTTGAGGGGGTTTTGCAGAGTTCTCCCACCCATTCCTCCCCTGCCTGTATTCCTGGGGCTGTGACTGCACTCCTTCAGGCCTCGGGGAAGAAGGATGCTCAGTCAACTTGCAAGACTGGACCTGTCCTAGCGACACATTCTTATTGACCTAATAGCACAGCTGCTGGAAATTTCCTTGGTCATATCTCAGAGATCTGCATGCTTGTTGTTTCTTGGGCCCCTTTATGTCCGTCTGACCCAGTTTTTAGTCTGGACTTTGCTTCTTAATTAACCCACATGCTTGTGTAACAAGCGGCACACCCAGGTGGGGATGAGGCCTCTCGCATTCCGGCTTGTTAGATGAGTTTCTAAGGGTGTGGGTGGGGTAGGTGGGGAGAGCTGTTACTGGATCTGCTTAATCTGGAACCAGGGTCAAAGCAGTGACTGCCTGCCGGAAGCCACCAGGCCAAGGTGTCTTTCTATTATGGCAGGAGTCTTATCACCATACCCAGCGAGGGGCTTCCCTTGGAACTCTAGAAAGACAGTGACAGCAAAAAGGTGCATCTAGAAGGACTGAGCTGACGCAGGGCGATGAGAACTGTACAAGTGGACTGAAGCGAATGTGTGTACACAGGAAACCACACAGAAGATGAAGAGGTGTTCAGGTATTGATGCTAATTCCTCTTCACTAGGGAGCGGTGACAGTGACTGCCCGCTGTGGCTGAGGACTCACCTCTGTCCTGATTCTGTCAGGATCCTCTCCTTTTGTTGTCTTACCCTGGTTTTACTTCTTAATCCTCTTCTTTGTCTCAAGCTGTCTGCATACCGCATTATCTACTCTGACATGATTTACTTTCTTAAAATGGGGTTCAGTATTAAGAGAGGAGAATTTTGAGTCTCTCCTCACTCAAAGTTCACAGTAAAGGAGCAAGTCTTCAGCGACTATGTGTTTGAAGAGGTTTAATTTCACCCAGTTCCTCTGGTTCTACATGAACTCTTTAAAATACCAGGAACAGCCTTTGGGCCGGGGAGTCAGTATGACATTAAAACAGGCTCCAATCTATAATCCCCCCAAAATGAAAACACTAATTCCAAAAGATATGGGCACCCCAATGTTCACAGCAGCATTATTTACACCAGCCAAGGTATGGAAGCAACCTGAGTGTCCATCAACAGATGAATGGATAAAGAAGATATGGCATGTATCTGCAATTGAATATAACAAAGAATGAAATTTTGCCACTTGCAACAACATGGATAGATTTGGAGGGTATTTGATTAGTGAAATAAGTCAGATAGAGAAAGACAAATACTGTGTGATTTGACATATATTTGGAACCTAAGAAAGAAAAACCAGTGAATAGAACAATAAAGAACTCACAGGTATAGAGGACAAGCAAGTGGTTAGCAGTGGGGAGAGGAAAGAGGAAGAAGCAGCATTGGTATAGAGGATAAGAGGTACAAACTATTATGTACAAAATAAATAAGCTACAAGGATATACTGTGCACCACAGGAAATATAGCCAATATTTTATGATAACTATAAATGGAATATAGCCTTTAAAAATTTGAATCACTGTGTTGTACATCTGAAACTTATATATAACATGTTGTGCATCAATTATACTGCAATTAAAAACACACAAGCAAAAAAAAAAAAAAACACACAAGCAAACCTGGCCCCAATGCTGTCTGTTTTACAACTTTGGTTCTGAATCTTTCCTGACCAGGTGGCGCTAGTGGTAAAGAATCTGCCTGCCAGTAAAGGAGATGCAAGAGATGTCGGTTTGATCCCTGGGTCAGGAAGATCCCCTGGAGAAGGAAATGGCAACCGACTCCAGTATTCTTGCCTGGAAAATTTCATGGACAGAGGAGCCCGGTAGTTTACAGTCAATGGGGTCGCGAAGAGGCAGACACAATTGAGCATGCATGCATACACTCTCCTGACAGCTCTGCATACCGTGTTCTGGCTTGCTCTTGATCCTTCCTGTTCTCAACCTGACATTTTTCATCTTTGACCTCACTTTACTTTTTTCCCTTTATTGGAGTGTAATTGCTTTACAA
This sequence comes from Muntiacus reevesi, assembly GCF_963930625.1. NCBI lineage: Eukaryota > Metazoa > Chordata > Mammalia > Artiodactyla > Cervidae > Muntiacus > Muntiacus reevesi. The sequence goes on from NC_089257.1 coordinate 50,125,484, forward strand.
TGTTGAGCTGGTTTCTGCTGTACAACAGAGTGGACCAGCTGTATTCACTTTACCTTTTGTACCTGTGCATATTGCTGGCTCTACTTGCCTCCTGCCACCTGGCTGAAATCTCTCATTCCAGCCTTGCTTCCAAGTGAGTGAAAGTCTCTAAGCTGTGTCTAAGTCTTTATGATCCCCGTGAACTGTAGCCCACAGGTTCCTCTGCCCGTGGAATTCTCCAGGCAAGAATACTGAAGTGGATTGCCATTTCTTTCTCCATGGAATCTTCCCAACCCAGGGATCGGACCCAGGTCACCTGCCTTGAAGGCAGATTCTTTTTTTTTTAATTTTTATTTTAATTGGAGGCTGATTACTTTATAATATTGTAGTGGTTTTTGCCATACATTGACATGAATCAGCCATGGGTGTACATGTGTTCCCCATCCTGAACCCCCCCTCCCACCTCCCTTCCCATCCCATCCCTCAGGGTCATCCCAGTGCACTGGTCCTGAGCACCTGTCTCATGCATTGAACCGGGACTGGTCATCTATTTCACATATGGTAATATCCATGTTTCAGTGCTATTCTCTCAAATCATCCCACCCTTGTCTTCTCTCACAGAGTCCAAAAGTCTCTTCTTTACATCTGTGTCTCTTTTGCTGTCTCGAATTATAGGGTCATTGTTACCATCTTTCTAAATTCCATAAATATGTTTTAATATACTGTATTGGTATTTTTCTTTCTGACTTACTTCACTCAGTATAATAGGCTCCAGTTTCATCCACCTCATTAGAACTGATTCAAATGCATTCTTTTTAATGGCTGAGTAATATTCCATTGTGTATATAGCACAGCTTTCTTATCCATTCATCTGCCAATGAACATCTAGGTTGCTTCCCGTCTGAACCACCAGGGAAGCCCAGACTTGCTTCCAGAGTTCCCCAGTTTAGATCCCTCTGGGGAGCTTCTGCCATTCTCTCTAGTCAAAGAGCAGGATCTAGATGCATCTGAGTGTCTCTTCCAGCTTCCATCTGTGCCTCACACTGGGCCAGGCCATGACCACAGACTGTTGATCAGGGTGGATGCTGACTGCCAAAGGCTCCTTACTGCCCAGTCATTGATTTCCCACCCTCTGGATTCCTACCATTAAGCATCTTCCAGTTGGGGGGTGAGGTGGGGTTTGGTTTTTAACCATTTCATGACCACATACATGGGCTACACATTTACATTACACTTCTGAGGGCACCCTTCTGATAATTAATAATTAATAGTTCTCACATTTGTCCAGTAACATATAATCAAAAGAGAACTTTAGTATATTCACACATATTGTCTCATGTCCATACTTCTATTTTCTTTTGCCAAAACTACATTGATGTATCATAAAGTACATATGCATTTGTTTCTTCTGTTCTTTTTATGGTTTGAAAGTTCATTTCTTTTTAGAACTGAATAATATTCCATTGTCTGAATGTACCACATTTTATTTGTCTAGTAGCCTTCTGAAGGACATCTTGGTTGCTTCCAGTTTTGGGCAGTTATGAATAAATCTGCTATAAACATCTGTGTGGACACAAGTTTTCAAGTCATTTGGGAAAATACCAAGGAGTATAATTACTGAGTGGTGTGGTAAGAGTGTGTTTAATTTTGTAAGAAATTTCAAACTTTGGAATTTTTCAAATTCCAAAGCGACTATGCCATTTTGCATTTTCATCAGCAATGAATTAGAGTTTCTATGGCTCCATAGCCTCATCAGCGTTTCGTGTTGTCAATATTCTGCATTTTTAACATGCGTGTAGCGGTATCTCGTTGTTTTAACTTGAATTTCCCTAATGACTTATGATGTTGAACATCTTTTCATATGCTTATTTTCCATCTGTATATCTTCTTTGATGAGGTGTCTGTTAAGGTCTTTTGCTCATTTCTTAATTGGTTCATTTTCTTATTGTTGAGTTTTAAGTTTAATTGTTGATATTTTGTATAACAATCCTTCATCAGATGTTCTTTTCCAAATATTTTCTTCTAGTCTGTAGCTTATTTACTCATTCTCGTATTAACTTCACTTTTGTAGATAATAAATGGTATAAATTGTTGAGAGCTTACCATACACAAGTACTGTGCTAAACTTCCTACATAAATTATCTCATAAAAGTCCTATGAGGTGCTGTGTTTATTGAGGTTCTGGCTTCCCCAGTGGCTCAGCAGGTGAACAATCTGCCTGCCATGCAGGAGACAGAGGAGATAATGGTTCGACCCCTAGGTCAGGAAGATCCCCTGGACGAGGAAATGGCAACCCACCCCAGTATTCTTGCCTGAAAAGTTCCATTGACAGAGGAGCCTGGTGGGCTTGCAGAGAGCTGCAGAGAGTTAGACAAGACTGGGTGACTAAGCACACAGCACAGCCCAGACTGTGAGCGGCAGAAACTAATTCTGGCTAGCTAAGTAAAGAAGAAATGTATTGAAAGGATAATAGGGTATCACATGGGATAGGAGGCAGAATTGAACAATCAAAATTTAAAAGAGTAGAAACCCACTCTTGCCTACTTTTGTAGGCTCCTTAGAAGGTGGATTTGGAGATAAATCTGGGCAATCCTGTTGGCTCCTATTTCCTGCTATCTCTTGTTCCAAATACCACTTTTCTTTGACAGATAATCTGACTGGGCCAGATATGTATCCTCGGGCCAATCAGGTTGAAGGGACGTACATTACAGGCACAGCCACTGGGGCCCCTGGTCTTTGTATAAGGGGTGTTCTCAGAAAAAGGGAATCAATATGAAACAGTTAGTCACTCAAAGGGTGTCTGCTCCAAGCACATAGCTCTATCAGTCAAAAGGTCCTGGCACTCAAAAGTGGGTCATTGAAGCACATTATTAAGGGGATTATGAGGGAAGAGCTTAGGGAAAGCAGCCAGATATATGAGAGTATCTTGGGGCTGTGATAGCAGGGAGCTGTTCTGTGCCAGGCTTGAAGAGGAAGGAGGAAGTAGTGGTTTTTGAAACCTGTGGAGAAAGCTATAAAGGAGAAAGCTGGCTCAAAAGTAGCTGTGGTTTGGGGGAGAGGGTCACAACAAACTTTCAGAAACCCAGCAGTGTGGGATCTAGGGAAATAAATACCAAGATTCCATTCTCCCCTCACCTGCCCATTTCTTGGACACAATCAGAAGCCAGAGAGCAATGGAGTCCCTTGACGTGATTCTCACAGGCCAGCCTCCCGGATCTCCAGCCTGCCTGCACTCCTCTGCTCTTCAGTGGAGAGTGGATATGGAGAGGCAAATCGATGGCAGCCAACACAATAATACAAATTTCAGCTCATGGACAACGACTCTCAGGTTTGGAGGAGGTAGTGACTGGTTTAGATTCACACAGTTAATTGAGACTCAGAGTTAGGGTTTGAACTCGGGCTGACTGCAGAACTTATGTTTTTAATCACTGTTCTCTCAGGTGAAAATGCTGAATTCAAACACTGGACAGACCACACATAGCTTTGGTGAGGACTTTTTCTCTATAGACTCCTTGAAATGTAACCTCTTAGCTGTAGCAGCAGGAAGAGCCCATAGTCCCTCATTGGTGCTGGTTTCCCTCGGAGTCCTTCCTCCTGGGCTCTGTGGGGCCATGTGGCTTGGAATATCAGAGGCAGTCGAGGTAGAGTCCAGGCTTCCTGACACCATACAGGCAGCTCCACTCTCCTGGGGGTAGGCGTGTGATCAAGATTTAAATTGCACTCCAATTAGGTCTCTCCTCGGGGGACCATTCTCACACTTGGACCTTGCACTTGTGAGAGCTCATGCCCATTCCTCTCACATAAATAGGCCCATTAGTGGCTTATCTGTCTGGCTTTACACTTTCCTGCTGCTACATGGGATGCCCCAGACAAACACATTTCCAATCAGGCATGCAGAAGAAAATATCATTAATGGCAATAATATTCATTCTATGGTTTTATTTCCTTTCCCATTATTTTCTACCTCTTTAACCTACTTAATAAGAGCTAATACCTATGATATAGGTGTTATCATATCATATCATATCACCAGGGATTCCCTGGTGGCTCAGATGGTGAAAAGGGTCTGTGTGCAATGCAAGATACCTGGGTTTGATCCCTAGGTTGGGAGGATCCCCTGGAGAAGGAAATGGCAACCCACTCCAGTATTCTAGCCTGGAAAAACCCATGGATGGAGGAGCCTGGAGACCCATGGGGTCTCGAAGAGTCGGACATGACTGAGTGACTTCACTTTCACTTTCATGATATACTTGCATGTGTTAGACACTGCCCTGTTTTTAAATACGTGGATTGTCTCATTTCATCTTGACAATAAGCATGGGAGCTAGCTAGATATTACTTAAACCGCACTTTAAACTGAGCAACTGAAACTTATAGGAGTGAAGTATGGAGCCATGGGCAATAGAATTATTATTAAGTAGTAGATCCAAGATTTGAACCCAGACAGCCTGGCTCCAGAGCCCACAGCCCTTAGCCATGATGATGCCTCCTCCTGTTCTGGATGGCCTGTATTCTTAACATAGTGAATTCTAACTACCCTTGTGCCACTTTTGAGGTGAAACTTTATTTAGAGAATAGGGGTAGGTAGGGTGCAGACTGCTAGGGATCATCGACTATCAATGTGCTCCTGGAAGGTTCCCATCTGCATTGCAGTAGAGGTGGAGACATGAAACTAAGTCTGGCCCATCTGATATGTGGAGGAGTGATATATACCATTTTCAAGTCAGGCCATAACCTCCCTGCACTCTGGGTCACTCTCTCTTTCCTGTCTGTGGTTCTAGAATTGAAGAACTCTGAGATGGATAAATTGCCATTTGTAAGAAACTTGTTACTGCTTGGGGAGGGCAGTGTAGAAGAGTTGCCTGACCTGCATTGGACAGTGACATAGGTGAGAAATAAACCTTTGTTGGATTAGACCGTTTAGAGTTTGGGGCTTATTTATTATTGCAGCATAGCTTATTGCACTCTAATATAAACTTCATACTCATACAGATATTGGTACCTCTAAGTAGGGCACGGCTCTGACAGCTTAACAGTCTAGCGGTATACTGAGCAGGAAACTAATGTTAAGACTAGAAGTATCTTAACGCTGTAGTGCTGAAACATTATTAATTGATCTAACTTGGGGGACATAACCCACATTTATTAATAGGACATTTCTAGGAGAAGAGATTGAAAAACGGAACATTAGTAGTGTATGTTGGCTACTGCTGGCTGCAGTTGTCAAGGTACTACAAGAAAAAGATGAACTCAGAGTAGAGTTGGTCAGACTGGTGGAATAAATAAAAATCAAACAGACAGACAAGCAAACACCTATGACCCAAATATATGCTGTCTACAAGAGACATGTGTTAGCTTCAAAGATAGAAACAGGTTGAAAGTAAAAGATATACCCCCCTAGACAGCTATCAGAGAGAAATGAAAACATACATCCACACAAAAACTTGTACACAAATATTCATGGCAGCACTATTCATAATAGCCCCAAAGTGGAAATGTCAAGCGAGTGTACGCTCCTCGGTTCTTTGTCTCGTCACAACAAAGATTTGGAGTGACGGACATTAAAGCCCCCTCAGAGGGTCACAGCTCTCGGGTCTTTGACAGACCGTGTTATAGCTCTTAAATAAATCAGTATTACAGCTCAGTGTTACAGCTCTGTTTATTTAGATAATAGCAGGAAAATCCATCTTCGAGGCGTGAGGGCACGTGGATCCAAAGACTCCGAGAGAAGAGTGCCTCATCGCGCGTGGAGGGTGGGGGTGGGGTGGGGGAGAGCTTTGGCTCTTCTTTTTATATGTCTTTTTCTTCCCCCTGGGCCTGTCCTATGCAAATTGGGCTTAGGCAGGAGCGCAGTTCTACCTGAAGTCCTCACTCCAGTCCTCGGACTTTCCTTTGAGCTTCCTCTGACCTTCCTCTGTTCTATTTTCACGGGCATTTCCCTTCCTTGTCTTTTAGCCACCGCCATTTTGGACTCCTTTTCCTTATTCTAACTACCTAACAGAAACAATCCACATGTTCATAAACAAATGAATAAACAAAATATAGTATATCTTCGCAATAGAATATTATTCAGCCATAAAAAATGAAATACTGATTCATATTACAAAGTAAATGAACCTTGAAAAATTACGCTAAGTGGAAAAAGCCTGACCCAAAAGATCGCATATTCCATTTCCATGAAATATCTAGAATAAGAAAATATACAGTCAGAAAACAGGTAAATCTAGGGCATAGAGGAATGGGAAATGGGGAGTGACTGCTAATGATTACAAGGTTTTTTTTGGGGGGGGGGTGATGAAAGTTTTCTGAAATGAGACAGGGGTGATGGCTGCACGGCTTTGTGGGTACACCAGAAAAACACTGAATTGTACTTCTTAAAAGGGTGAATATTGTGGTATAAAAATTTACATCTCAATTTAAATTTAAAAGCACAAGATTGGTGGCTTTGTTAATTAAATTAAATGCAATAGACAAAGTTCAGGATACTGAGGCCTGCAGAGTTAGAAAAGTTGACTGCTTTTGATTCCCAAATAGTAAGAGATGGGAATTTAAAAGTTTTTGCATGACAAAGGCCCAAGAAAATATCTCAGTTGAAAGTGAATCATGGAAAATATCTGATGAAATGTGAGTTCGCTTGTTCCAGCTAGCTTCACCAGCTAGCTTTAAGGAAATCACTCTCACGTTGAGAGTATCTGGGGGCAAGAAGGCAAAAGAATAAAGTAAACATGAAAACTATGTCTTACAAATGGAACACTGAGGGTGAATATTGGCAAATAGAATGGTCTGGTGCAAATAGGTCAGAAACTAAGCAAATTTTTGAGGAAGCTGTATTGTCAAAGAAACCACAGGTCTGTGTAAAAAGTTTGAGTTCTTTAGTTAAGCCATAAACAACCGCTGGGAGGAAGTTGCACAACTCCTAAGAGAGCATTCTCGACAGTTCTCTCTTCAGATGTGGACAAAGAGAATAAGGGTCCAAGAGGAAGCCCCTTCCAGGGTAGTGCCAAGGATCATAAAGAACAGTAGAGGAAAGATCCTGCCTCAGGTTAGGCAGTAAATCTAAAGGCTGCCCTTTAGATTTCAGCAATGTAATACCAATGTATTCAGCAGAGTCACACTGTTGCAGGAAGGGGGACCCCTTCCAGGGCCCAAAGCTGGGCTCTTGTCTAACACTCAGGAATGAACTGTCCGAGGAGACACATGTGCTGACAAAGCGAGAGATTTTATTGGAAAGGGCACCGGGTGGAGAGCAGGAGGGCCAGGGGACCCAGGAGAACTGTTCTGCCACGTGGCTCACAGTCTCGGGTTTTATGGTGAAGGGATTAGTTTCGGGTTGTCTTTAGCCAATCATTCTGACTGAGTCCTTCCTGGGGGTGCACTCTTTGTTCACCCAAGATGGATGCTAGAGAGAAGGATTTTGGAAGGTGGTTGGACCTGTGGTGTCCCCTTTTGACCTTTCCCGAACTCTTCCGGTTCGGGAGGTGGAGGCTTATTAGTTCCGTGTTCCTTACCAGGACCTCCTGTTGTAAAACAGCTTATGCAGATGGTTACTATGGTGCCTGGCCAGGGTGGAAGGTTTCAATCAGTGTGCTTCCCCTAACAACACCAGTGTACCTGTGGGACCAGAGAAGACAATGGCACCCGCTTCAGTACTCTTGCCTGGAAAATCCCATGGACGGAGGAGCCTAATGGGCTGCAGGCCATGGGGTCGCTAAGAGTTGGACACTGAGTGACTTCCCTTTCACTTTTCACTTTCATGCATTGGAGAGAGAAATGGCAACCCACTCCAGTGTTCTTGCCTGGAGAATCCCGGGGGCGGGGAAGCCTGGTGGGCTGCCGTCTGTGGGGTCACACAGAGTCGGACACGACTGAAGCGACTTAGTGGCAGCAGCAGCCGCTGTGGGGCAGTGACCACTGTGGGTCTCTCATTCTCCCCTTTCTGAAGGGGAATGTTAATTGAAGTTATCCTATTTCTGTTCCATCACTGCATATTTGTATGTTGGCATGGGTATGGGTCAACTAACCCAAGTGGTTCAGTGTTAAAGAATCCACCTGCCAAAGCAGGAGATGCAAGATACCTGGAAGATCCTCTGGAGTAGGAAATGGCAACGCTCTCAAAAGTATTCTTGCCTGGGAAATTCCAACACAGGAGTCTAGTGGGCTGCAGTTCATGGGGTTGCAAGGAGTCAAATACAACTGAGCGACAGAGCACCACATACACGGGTATGGGACGGAAAACTTGCCCTTTTAGTTCACAGTCTATAAGAAGTCACATGTGTTCCCAACAGAGAGGACTATGAAACACAATGACAGATTGGATTTTGGGTTGTTTCCCATGAAGAGCAATTGAAGGTATTGTATTTGTGAAAGAAGTAAACAAAAGGGATATTCAACGACCAGAAGAGTACACTGTGGTGGAGACTGTTATTGTTTACCACATAGGCTTGCCATTGCGCCTTTAAATTTTTCAGCCTATGATGTTGGCTAATAATTTTTCTTTCTTGTAATGTCTTTCTAATATCAAAGTATTGAATTTTTTCCAGGCTTACTAAATGAGTTTGGATGTTTCTCCTCTATTCTCTGGGTTCATCTGTTTAGATTGGTGTTATTTATATCTCAAATTTTTGTGATTCCATTTGGGCTTGCAGTTTCCTTTGTGGAAGAGTTTTAACATCAGATTCAGTTTCTTTGATAGATATACAACTAGTGGTATTTTCTATTTCTTCTTGTGGCAATGTTGTTAAATTATATTTCAACAAAATTGAATATTTCACCTAAAATTTTCAATTTATTGACATAAATATGTGCATATAGAATGCCAATTTAGTGGCATTGAATTGTTTATGATACTCTCTCAATATCCTTTTAAAATATGTAAGGTTTGTTGTGATGTTCCATCTTTCTTATACCTGATTTTGGTATTTGTATACTTTCTCTCTCTCATTTTTTCCCCCTCTCTATATCTGCCTTGCCAGGCATTTATTAATTGTATTAACCTAGCCAAAGAAAACACTTTTGACTGTTGATTTTCTCTATTGCATGTCTTTTTTCTATTTCATTGATTTCTGCTCTTTATTCTTCCCTTCTATTTGTTGGGGGGGAGTAGTTAATTTGCTGTTCTTTTTCTGAAAGTTTTTGAGTTGGACACTTACATCACTGGTGTTCAACCTTCTTTATTTTTTAATATATAGATTTAGTAGCTTCCCCGATTGCTCAGTGGGTAAAGAATCTACCTGCAATTCAGGAGACATAGGATCCCTGGGTCAGGAAGATGTCCTGGAGAAGGGAATGCAACCCACTCCAGTATTCCTGCCTGGAGAATCCCATGGTCAGAGGATCCTGGTGGGCCACAGTCCAAAGGGTTGCAAAGAGTTGGAAACAACGGAGCGACTAAGCATGCACACAATATATAGATTTAACGGAACAGGGTTTCTTCTAGGCACAGCTTCAGTCGTGCTCCCTTCTCCCATACATCAAGTAGTGAAAGGCTCCTAGCTGGTGAAAGTGCAGGATGGAACCTGCATGGAGCTCTGAGTCACTGTTTGGAGGAAAGCCATACAGGAGATTTGCTTGACCTGCACCAGCTTGTGATATAAGCAAGAAATATAACTTTGATGTGTTGAACTAAGTTTTGTTTTTTTGTTTTGAATAAGTTTGCCATAGTCTGACTTATCTTGGCTAATGCAAGAGGGCTGCATTGGTCTATATTGAAGAAGACTTCTTCTCCTTGATTTTTCCAAATATACATACTATGAGAGGGCTTCTTTTGCGGCTCAGCTGGTAAAGAATCTGCCTGCAATGCAGGAGACCTGGGTTCGATCCCTGGGTTGGGAAGATCCCCTGGAGAAGGGAAAGGCTACCCACTCCTGTATTCTGGCCTGGAGAATTCCATGGCAAAAAGTGGGGTACAACTGAGCGACTTTCACTTTCACATACTATGAGATTGTTGTTATAGGAGGTTTTAAGTGAATTTGTAGGGGATACTGGTGGGGTATTACAGCACAGCACACAATAGGAAACAACTTTTCACTGTTTCTCTCTTTGGCTTGATCCTGCCCCATAGCCAGGTTTTGGGTTCTCTTCTCTATTTAAGCTCTTTCTTCACAGTTCATATTCTTTCTTCTTCCCATCCTTCCTATTCCAAAGAACCTCAAAACTCTCCAGTTTTTACATATAGTTTTTCCTTATCTTGGATAAAATAAAATTCCTAGTGTTCTCTCTACTGACCAAAGCACACCCAGAGGTCTGAGATGGAAATGGGGCTGTGAGTAGCCTGTTGGAGAATTGGGGGGGGGGGGGGGGGTGCTTCCAAGCCAAGAGGTTTTTTTCCGCAGAACCCAGAGTTGTGTTAAAAAATTTTTCCTGCTACTTTTTTCCTATTCTTTGGGTTTTTATTTATTTCACTTCTTTTATTTTTTACATAGTTGGAATCATGCTCTGTGTTGTACTTTTATAACAATGTTCTAGGATAAGCATTTACTTTATTACTATATGATCTTGGTAAGCACCTTTTTTACATTCACACTTCTTCCTATTTAAAATCACAGTTATCAATGCCAAGGTGTATAAAAAGGACAAAGCAGCGCCCTGAAATCACACCCGCGGGACGGAGAGCATTTTACAGACTGGACTACACAACTTTGGCTTCTGACAGTTGGACTGAAAGAAGAGTACTCAGAAAGTCTGTGGAGTGACTGATTGGACAGAGCTGTCCCTTATAATATTGTAACTGAGCCGTGGTTCTGGTTGGATAGCCTGGGGTCCTGGGACTTCGTACTGCAAGGCTCAGATGCATCTGAATGTGTCTGGAGCAGTTGCGGGGAGGGCTCAGGAGCAGTCTGCTCTCAGAAGGATCTAGGAATCACTTGGAAAGGGTTTACCTGTGCACATTGTTCCTCTTGCCCTGACTAGTCTCAGAGGGAGGGGTTATAATGGAAATGAATAAAGTCAGGGCTGCTTTGCTGATTTCTGTGGGAATATTGGGCCACCTTGCTTTGTGTTCTCTGTAATGGTGACCCATGGAGGACAGGGAGGGGATGGTGGGAGGTATTCTTCCTTCTCATGGTAGATAACCCTGGGGACAGATTGCATACAGCTGCCTGAGCCATGAGTAGACCAAACTATGTTGGTCTGGAAAAGGAGGGTCAGAAGCCCTTCATAGCCTGAAGCCTCCTTCAGGCTGCCACAAAAATGGGCCATGATTTCCGTATTTAGCCTGATTGGGTACCAGTCACCAGTTAACGCAAAGGCTAGAAGCCAAAAAGAGGTCAGAGGGCCAAGGTGGTAACTCTTACCACTGTTCTCAGATCCTCAACTGAGGAAGACAGAGAAGCTAGAGAGACAGGAGGGCTCAGCCAGGTGCCTTGGGCTCATAGAGTTCATAGGAAGCCCTGCGGGCCAGGTTAGAGACAGGAAAACTCCATGCTAAGAGTAACACCTGCCTATGGGCTTCAGAGGCATTTGAAGATGTAGGCTAGAACTGTGAGGAAAAGGGCCTGCAGGACCAAAGGAGCTGGTCAGGTAATATGAGACGAGTAAGATGACCTGGAATCTGCCTTTTTTGGAGGCCTTCCATGTGATTGGTGCAAATGCTTTTTTACCTTCCCTGTTCAGGCCCAGGGAGGTGACACCCTGATGGTACCAGCTCTTGTTTATCATACAGATCCCCATGGTTCCCTGCACCCTGCTTACATCTTGGTAAATAGTCCCTCTATTAAATTATCTATTAAATCAATTCTCTTAATGTGAATGTAGTATCTGTTTGCTTCTGGGACCCTACTGATATAGAAACAATTCTGTTGATGGCTCTGGAGAGGCCCCCTGGAACTCTAGTTCTCAGCAGCCAACTCTGGTGATGGGGGATGGGATTTAAATGGTGGACACCTAAAAGAGAAGAAAGCACAAAATGTAAGGTCAGAGACTGTGACTTCACTGACATACTTCAGAGATCCCTGGTAGGAATGGAATTTGGCAATGCATTTGGGCCTAACTCATTGGGATGGATAGAGATCAGACAGATCTGATTTGAATCAGCGGGGTAGGGTAGTGGTATTAGGAGACAGGACCATTGATGTCACCTGATCTTATTCTACCTGCTCTCTGGAGAAGGGCTGAGCACAAGTTAAGACCCTGGGGGAGAATGAATGATCAAAGCTAGAGCCCACTGAAGTAGGAGTAGGGTAGGGTAGGACCTGGCCTTGGAGGCCTGCACAGGGTCTGGCCCCTCTAGAAGTTTGGCAGAAGGAACAAAGATCCTTATAAAACAATATGAGGAGAACATTCTTCCCCACTGACTTCCAGAATATACTCACATGGAAGGAATGTTTGAGAGAGGATTGGAAACTTCCAGAAAACACAGGGTTTGGGAATGGTGGGCATGAGGAATTTAAAAACAGGTTTATTTATAAATAAATTATTCATAAATGCTGGAAAAGTGACAGGATTTGGAAAAGTTAATTTGAAAACATCATCACCCTGGAGCACTAAATCTGGTTTTATTTACCCAGGCCATGTGGTACTTTCTTTAGTAAAATAAGGAATTTATATGGAAATAAGGAATTTATGAGGAAATCAAGCTGTCATTGTGTAATCTTTACAGAATGTCCAATCATGAATATGGGGCAGAAATAAAATGGGAGAATATTACTCAGGTATTGTTCCTCTAAATTCTCCCAGGGCCTTTGCATATATTTCCAATGTGTGGAACCTGGAAGGAGGTCAGTTTTTCTTGTTGTGTTCTGACACAGCTCTTGAACTTCTCTTTCTAGCACTGTCACTGTTGAATTTATGTGTTCAGGTGGCCCTTTGATTAATGATCTGTCTTGCTAAATTGCTGTAACCTCCATGAAGGCAAGAACTGTTCTGCTGACCGTTGTTGCTCAAGGACCTAGGACCTGACCCCTGCTAGATACTCCATAGGTATTTCATGGGTGACTGCCTGAAGGACTTTAAGAACATGTTCCCAAGTAAGAACAAGTGAACCACAGTATATAATTCTGCTAATCTTGGGTGTGTGTGTGTGTGACTGTGCTGGGCCTTCGCTGCTGTGCATGAGCTTTCTCTAGTTGTGGCCAGGTGAGGGCTACTGCAGTGTGTTCTCTTGTTGCAGAGCATGGGCTTTAGATGTGCAGGCTCAGTAGTTGCGACTCGTGGGCTGTAGCGCTTAGGCTCAGGAGTTGTGGAACATGGGCTTAGATGCTCAGTGGCATGTGAGGTCTTCCTGGACCAGGGATCAAACCATGTCCCCTACACTGGCAGGTGGATTCTTTAACACTGAGCCCCTAGGGCAATCCCTAACCTCAGGCTTGCATTTCATTGTTCTGTGTAAAGACCTTTTTCTGACACCACACTAGCATGCTGGGAGCATTGACATCAGATTCAGCATGGTAACTGCCCACATTAGGACTTCACGAGGAAGGGTAGTGAAGACTTAAGTCAGTTAGAATCCTGCCCTCACAGGACAAAAGACACACAACTCCTTTGATTTCCCTGAAATTGTCAAAAGTTTGTTCTTACCTCAGAGGTCTTGCATCTCAGAGTGGTTGCCACTATTATGCAAATATCATGGTGCTCTGACTGCAACTTGGAGACGTTCTGGGTGGTGATACCTAAACTGTACTGCACTTTTCCCTGTTTTCTTTGATGGGAGATTTTAGGCCTGATATAATCAAGTTAATCACAAAATCTATGGCAGTTATATTTGGATGTTACAGAGCTGCTCAGTATGGCCAACAGGAGATAAGTGGGAGCGTGATGTGGTGGCTTCCTTAAAAGACATTTGGGATGTGTTGTATAGCACAGAGCACTGTATTCAATATTTTACAATATCTATAATGGAAAACAATCATATACCTGGAATCAATGCGGTAACTCTCTTTCAATGACTGGCTTCTTTCACTTAGCATCATGTCCTAAGGTTCATCCATGTTGTCACATATTGCAGGATTTCCTTCCTTGTTTCCTAGGGCTGAACAATCTTTATTGTATGGATATATCATATTTTCTTTGTTTGTTCATCCATCAATGGACATTTAGGTTGCATCCTCATCTTCCTACTGTGAATAGTGCTGCAGTGAACATGGAGTGCTAATATCTCTTTGAGATCCTGATTTCAGTACTTTTGGATAACTGTGCGTAAGTGGGGTTGCTGGATCATATTGTAATACAACTCAATAGCAAAAAAAACACCCTAATTACCCAATTTAAAAATGGGCTAAACACTTGAATAGACACTTCTTTGAAGAAGATATACAGATGGCCAACAGGTAGTTGAAAAGATATGTAACATCATTAATCATTAGGGAAATGCAAATAAAAATCACAATGAGATATTACTTTGTATTTGTTAGGGTGGTTATTATCAAGAAAACAAAAGACAAGTGTTGGCAAGGATGTGTATACACTATTGGTGGTAATGCAAAATGGTATATCTGCTGTAAATAGTATGGAGGTTCCTCAAAAAATTAAAAATAGACCTACCATATGGTCCCTCCTCCCTCTTGCTTCATGAAACATGGATATGATGACTGAAGATATAGTTGTAAGCATTTCTTAGCAGAGGACATGCGTGCCTGCTTGCTAAATTGCTTCAGTTGTGTTGGACTTTCTGTGACCCTATTAATTGTAGCCTGCCAGGCTCCTCGGTCCATGGGGTTCTCCAGGCAGGAACACTGGAGTGGGTTGCCAGGCTCTCCTTCAGGGGATCTTCCCGACCCAGGGATTGAAGCCGTGTCTTTTATGTCTTCCGTATTGACAGGCAGGTTCTTCACCAGTAGCACCACATGGGATGCCCTAGCAAAAGAGGGGGGACTGCTAGTTCCCACAAGGATGAGGTCACACTTGAGGTCAGGTAAGCTGGTGACTGGCTCAAGTGGGGTTTGTCTGGAATATGATTGTAGGTGGGAACTATGCAGATGGGCCAGTTTTGGGGAACAGTTGACAGGTAATAGACAACAGTGACTTCCAACTGCAGGAGTCTGAGGATCTGTGAAGTGTCTATAATTCCCAACTCTGAACTATTTACTGAAGGGAAGAGAAAGAAAATTTTTTCTTATTTATCTCATTGCTATTTTAGGTTACCCTCAACCGAGTCTAATTCCAACTAATATATTTAAGAATACTCAGTCATTAGCAAACCACAAGCTTTTGTAATGATCATTTAGAAAGGATCTGGGCATTGACACATGTCACTGAAAATTTATCTGGCTCAAGTGGGGTTTGTCTGGAATATGACCATAGATGGGAACAGATGGGTCAGTTTTGGGAAACAGTTGACAGGTAATAGATAGCAGTGACTTCCAATTGCTTTGTTTCTCTTTCTCAAAGACTCACCCTTTAGACAAATCATGAGCCATGGGGACTTTTGCCCCTCCTGAACTGTTTGGGGCTCCTCCAGTGTTCTCTCCAAGCTGTCTGAGGATTTCTGGGTGGAGTTTCTGAGTCACAGTGACCTTTGTGTTCTCATTCCTTGAGATGTGTGGATTCTCTCTCCTCTGGCAGCCACCCTCCCTTCTTTCCCGAGTCCTTTCAGTCTGGAGCTCAACTCTTCCTTCTTTGTTCCCTCACAGCACCTCTTAAAGCACTTTGCCTGAGAGTTTGGGGATAGTCAAATGGTTGATAAACAGCCATTTGCCCTGGACCTGTTCACACTTAATGGTTCAAAGAAACAGTGGTGTTGTGGAATAACAGTTTTTAAAAAATTCAATTTTGGAGGTTTTTTAAACAATTTTTTATTGTAGTAAAACATATAAAAATAGAATTACCCATTGTAACATGAACAATGCTGCATACATTTCAGTGGCATCAGTTACATTCACAATGTTGTACAATCATCACAATTTTCGGATTTTTGATTTCCCAAATCAAAATCTTATGCAGAGTCCTCCTCTCTCACCCAGAGGTGCCATTATCCTCAGTGAGATCATAGTGAGGCTCATTCTTAAATAATCAAAATTCAGGAGCTGGAAAAATGTCTGTGCTTCTCTCTTGCACAGTGTAAACTGCTCCCACTCCTCCCTGGTAGAATTCGCAGAGCTGAGGATGGATTGGGTGTTGACTGTACTCTTAAGGACTGAGGGTGGCCAAGAGCCTGGAAGCAGGCACTGGGGGACAGGACAGCTCCAAGCTCTTGCTTCTGCTTCAGCCTTTGACCTTTGATCTTATTGTTCATTAAATGGTTGGGTGGGCAGTTCTGAATCAGGCATTCAGGAATTGAAAAGAGGATGGCCTGGGACTAGGATTGGGAACGAGTATGACCTAAGGGAATGAGTGTGTGTGTGTGTGTGTGTGTGTGTGTGTGTGTGTGTGTAGGGGCAATGAGGGAAGACTGCATCTTCAGGAGACAGAGGTCATAGCCTCATCTGAGACTGCTCTGTTCACTTTCCTCTCTTTCCTCCCAGATGATTCTGAAGGGCTATAGTCAAGCTAGAATTTGACACCTGAATTTCAAATTATAAAGTATGAGATGAAGGGAGTTTGGGGCAGATAATTTGGGGCATTCAGACAATGACTTAAATGTGCAAGATGTTTGAGGCTGTGATTCCTGTCTATTGGAGTCCAATGGCAGTCTCACCAGATGGTACAATGGTTAGGCTGATGAGTTTGTAGAGTATGAAAAACACACAAACATGGGAATGAGCTGGAGCTACAGCCCAGCATGGTCTTGTGCAGAGTCCTGGAGGGAAGGCGGAGACAACAGGCCATTCTTAGATGGGGAAGAGGACTGCTAATTCCTAGGCTTCAATTTAACTACAGGGACCATGTGCCCAGGTGGGTCCTGGGGAACAGCCCCTGACTACTAAGCAGGTGTTCCGTGGGCATGTGGTCTTGGCTGTGGGCCCCAAGCCTCGAATCCCCACCCACTGGCCCTCTTCACTCCAGTCCAGAGAAGAATGACTGGGGGACTCTAAGCCCAAGGTCCCCAGTCACCCCGAGGGCACATGCTCTGGGTCTAGGCCTAGCTCTCACTCACACTAATTTTCAGAGTGCTCTGGTTTGTCGCTTTCCTTTCTATATTCCATTTCAGGAAGAAGGAACTGGCTGTTAACTATAAAGGTAGAGTCCTATCCGACTCCAGCTTGCTTACAGCTGACTGGCTACACAGAAGTCAAACATTGCTGGGGAGGAGGGAGTTCCTGGTGGCCTAGTGGTTAGGATTCCAAGCTTTCACTGCAATGTCCCCAGATTCATTCCCTGGTTGGGGAACTGAGATCTGCTGCATGCTAGTGCCAAAAGAAAAAATTCCTGGGGAGGGAATTGAACCTCCAGCTGGAGTGGCGAGGCAGGTTGGGGAAGGTTGTACCCCCAATTATGCCACAGTATCAGTGGGGGCCACAATGCCCTTCCACACTGGAGCCAGGAACACTGCCCCAGGCACTTCTTCCAGCTGCCAGTTGCTCCTGATGGACCTATTTCTGTCCCGTTGTTAGATCATATGCCATGATTTCAGTCCACTCAATTAGTAGAAGGCCCTGGGGCACTTTGGTCTAAAAATGGGATGTATTTGCTGAGATTCTGCTAAGTACTCTCAGAAGCAGAACCCTCTCTTATTGTGTCTTGGGGGAGATTTATGCTTCTGCAGTTCAGGAAAGCGTTGTTGTTGTTTATTCTCTGAGCCGTGTCCGACTCTGTGACCCCATGGACTGTAGCCCACCAGGCTCCTCTGTCCCTGGGATTTCCCAGGCAAGAATACTAGAGTGGGTTGCCATTTCCTTCTCCAGGGGATCTTCCCAACCCAGGGATCGAACCTGTGTCTCCTGCATTGGCAAGCGGGTTCTTCACCACCGAGCCACCGGGGAAGCCCTCAGGAGACAGTAAAGGGAAACAGAGAAACTGGTTATTTGGAGGCTCCCATGCCATCTTAGATGTACGTGTGTGCATTGTAGAACAGTTACCCAGAGCGGAGTGTTAGTAAGAGCTGGGGGGATGATGCACAGACCCCAAATACCTCTGGGCTTCCAAAAACTCAAATAGTCCCCACTTGCCAAAGGTATCAGGAGTCAGAGCACTCTGGGAGGCAATCGACAGCTGTGAGCCCAGTGCTCTCTAAAGTGTTCAGGGCTGGATGATTGGAGGGAAGTGCAGGTTGGAGGAGAGGGCTCAAGAAATCTCCTTCTGGTGGCTGAAGCCTGGAGAAGACACTGGTGGTGATGCTGGGGGAAGACAGTGGGGCAGAGGAGGCAGTTTTGTTGGCAGCGACAAGTTGGTTTTCACATTGAACTGAGGCTACAGGAGGGACGGATTAAATCAGTGGTCTTCAAAGTGGAGTGTTTAGGATGGATGATCCAATGGTTTATAAAAGAAAAATTTAAACTTGTACTTAAACAGACATACCATGAGGATACCATGGTTTCAGCTCCAGATCACCATAATAAGGCAAGTATCACAGTAAAGTGAGTCACAAGAATTTTTTGTTTTTTTCAGTGCGTATAAAAGTTGTGTTTACGTTATACTATAGTCGGGACTTCCCTGATGGTCCAGTGGCTAAGACTCCACGTTCCCAATGCAGCCCAGGGCCCAGGTTCGATCCCTGATCAGGGAACTAGATCCCACATGCCTCAACTAAAATGTCCAGCATGCTTTAACTAAGACCTGGCACTGTCAAATAAATAAATAACTATTAAAGAGTATATGTTATAATATAGTTGCCTAAGTGTACAATAGCACTATGTCTAAAAAATAATATACATACCGTAATTAAAAAATATGAAACAGAAAAATTACAACAGTAACATCAAAGATTACTGATCACAGATCACCATAACAAATACAATAATGAAAAAATTTGAAATATCTTGAGATTTTCCAAAATGTGACATGGAGACACGAAGTGAGCAAATGCTGTTGGAAAAATGCTTCTAGTAGACTTGCTCAACACAAGGTCACCACAAACCTTCAGCTTGTTAAAAATGCAAATTTGCTAAGTGCAATAAAGTGAAGCAGAATAAAATGAGGTATTTCTGCTTTAGTATACAAATAAAAAAGTTGAGTTTCACCAATACTTTCTGTATGGATTGATAAGGCATGCTTCCTCAACACTTGCGCCATGGGTCCATGTCATGTATCCTAGTTGAGGTGTCCCCAGGGAAAGGAGGGGAGGGGGTGACAGGGGTACCCTCACTGGTTCAGTTACTTTCAAGTGAATCGTGTAGCCCAGGTTAGATAGATTACATCACCTAACTATCATTTAACTAATGCTCACAAAAGGGACAAGTGGGTTGAAAAGGTTCCGGCAAAGAAATCCAAAGACTGAAAATGCAGTTGGCCTTCTGTGTCTGTGGGTTCTGCATCGATAGACTCAACCAACTGCGAATGGAAAATACTTTAAAAAAATTCCAGAAAGTTCCAAAAAGCAGAACTTGAATTTGCAGTGTGCCTGGCAATGATTTATATAGTATTTATATAGTATTTGGTATTGTAAATAATCTAGAGATGATTTAAAGTATTTGGAGGATGGTGCACAGGTTATATGTAGATATGCCATTTTATATAAGGGACTAGAGCATCCATGGATTTTAGTATCTGTGCAGGTACTGGAAGGGACACTGTAATATGGATAGTGCAAGCAAAAGCAAACTCAGAAAAAAATGACAGAGCTAACAATTTCCTACTATTTGTATGAGATTCATTATGATGATATCGCTGACATGGAAGTCTACCCAGAAAAAAGTTTAAATTTGTTTAAAAAAAATTCAAAATATGAATTTATATCACTACAGTTAACAACCAGCCTAAGGGTATATTGGACCTTGAGGTATTAGCTGATAATAATATAAATATGCCATCATGATCAGCAAAATATGTACATTCTATATACCCATAGTCTGAAGACAAACCTCTACAATTTTTTCCAAGTCATGTGATGCTTAGTTGTGTATTTTTAGGAACTATTATTAAATATAATAAGTATGTTTAGAAATTCCTTTTGAGTAAAATCTCTTTTATTTAATAAAATCTTTTTTATTTAATAGTAAAAGACAAAATGTCAGTCAATATCACTGGGAGAAAACTACTGTTCTATTTGCCATGGTTAAAGTGACTGAAGTGGTACAGAACACATAAAAATGCATTCTGTTGAAAAACATTATCAGATATTTGAGAAAGGTTTCGAACACATGATAAGTTGTGGAAGTTGGCTATATGATTGGATGCCAGTTGCTAACATGTTTCACTTCAGTCTTTTCAATGATGGCATTAATAAGGGAATACTTTTTGTGCTCTACTATGGGAAGAGTTGACTCATTGGAAAAGACCCTGATGCTGGGGGGGATTGGGGGCAGGAGGAGAAGGGGACGACAGAGGATGAGATGACTGGATGGCATCACCGACTTGATGGGCATGAGTTTGAGTAAACTCCAGGAGTTGGTGATGGACAGGGAGGCCTGTCATGCTGTGATTCATGGGGTCGCAAAGAGTTGGACACAACTGAGCGACTGAACTGAACTGAACTGAAAGAAAAAATGTGTTTATAATGTGAATGATATATCTAGTATACTATGCTGTGGTTTTTATGTGTAAGAGTAACCACCAATGGAGTGGCTACCCAGACTGGAATACAAAACTATGGATTGGGGGCAGGGAGGGACTCCATATGAAACTCATCAATGGCATTATTCACTTACAAATTGCAACAATATAGAAATTGAAGTTAAAAGAGTCAAAATATAGGATGTGGATAATATGGTTAATTTGAAAAAAATTAAATACAGTAGAATCTTTACAATAATTTATAATGGGATATGGATGAGACTATGAACATTTTTTATATTAGCCAAGGTTTACTGATCACCTCAAGGGAAAGAACTTAAAAGTTGTGGAATTAAAAGATGTGTTTCTTTAAGAAGAGGGCAGTTGGACTTCTCTGGTAGTACAGTGAATAAGAATCCACCTGCCAAAAAAATAAAAAAGGAATCCACCTGCCAATGTGGGGGACATGGGCTCGATCCCTAGTCTGGGAAGATTCCACATGCCATGGACAACTAAAGCTTTTGTACCACAACTACTGAGCTCTAGGGCCAGACAGCCACAGCTAATGAGGCTCTGTGCTGAAGCCCTCGAGTCCTAGAGCCTGCCTGATGCTAATATTGAAGCCTGTGTGCCTAGAGCCTGTGCTCCGCAAGGAAGAGTAGCCCCTGCTCACCGCAACTAGTGAAAGTCCTTGCACAGAAATGAAGATCCTGTGCAACGAAAAATAATAATGAAAAAAAAGGAAAAAAACAGTTATTTAAAATTTGCTGGCCTCTTGCTTGTGACTGTCTGTGTGTGTGAGCTCACACGGAAGCACACACACACATCCCCACACCCACTCCCCCCTGCACACACACATATATATACACACACACAATGTATCCCTTCAGGTAAAGGTGATGCTTTGGTGATGAATATGATTGTGCTTTAAAATAATCACGTTATGGGGAAAGCACTTTGAAAATTGATGTTTGGAACTGTTTCTATTATTATGGGATTTTAATGCCAAAATGAAGTGTCTCATTGCTAACTATAGAGACTGGCATAGCCACAACCTTCAAAATTAAGAAGTACACTTTTAAAACCCATTTTGCATTCTTCCAAATGAAGAATTTCTGGAGTTTAAAAAATCCCATTGTTAAAAATATCCACAGAAACAACTGATGAAAATGAAACAGCATCTAAAACATCAACCAGCTTATACTGGTTTTTGCCTCCCCAAGTAGACTGTTGAAACAGCACCAGCTTAAACTGGTTTTGCTTCCTTCAAATAAGTTCATCAATCAAACCTTGACTTATTTTACAGAGACAACAGTGCAAGATGGAAAACCATCTCCCCAGGATAACCCCCAACCAAGAATCTTCAGTCTACAGAACTCAAAGATCAAAAGGTTGCCCCTGGAACCCTTAACAAAGCAAAGGAAGAAGTCATTCAATAAGGAAAACCTGGCTTTCAGTAGCATGACTAGCTTATATGTTCTGATTCAAGACTAGCCAATCAGCTTCGAAGTTTGAAATTCCCCTAACCCCTTAAATTTTACCCCAACCCTGGATCATGGAGACAGATTTGAGAGCTTTGTCTCCTGTCTCTCTGCTGGTCAACCTCGCAATAAAAATTTTTTCCCCCTCAAAACCAGTGACATATTATTGACTCCTATACACATCAGGCATCAAACCCTTGCTTGATAACAAAAACATCATTGGGAATGAAGGCTTCATGGACAAAGAAGAGTTCTCTGGGGGAATGTCACATTTGCAAAACTGATATTAGATGGAACTTAAGCAGTGAGAATTATGGTTTAATAAGTGTAGCGAAAGATAAAATTCTTCTATTTGGGTGTATTTATCTTTGTGAGGTTTTCGTTTTGCAATAACAGCCATTAGGACTAAGTATTGACATTAACTGAACTTAAAAGCATACTTTCTAGTCTCATAAAATATTAAAGTAAGACTTATTAAAATCATTTTTAATCATATTGCTTTCACTAAACAGAATTTTGCTAATAACTTCAAAGTAAAGGGGGAAAAGTTATTAAAAATGAAATTATTTAAGATTATTGTTTCATCTTTACCAAATCCTTTAATGGTTTTTGTGAGTGCTCAGTCGCTAAGTCATGTTTGACTCTTTGTGACCCCGTCTGACTGTAGCCCACAAGGCCCCTCTATCCATGGGATTTCCCAGGCAAGAATACTGGAGTGGGTTGCCATTTCCTTCTCCAGGGGATCTTCCTAACCCAGGGATTGAACCTTGGAGTCTCCTGCATTGCAGGGCGATTCTTTACCACTGAGTGACCTGGCAAGTGTGCCTTATATATTTATATAGTTACATGGACATAAAACGTACACATAAATTGTAAATAGCAGGCTAGGACATAGAAGGAATAAAACTTGGTACATGAATAAGATGATGTGAAGGCAGTTGGCACCATCAGGACTCTAATGAATAGTTTCATTTCCCCACGACGACCAACTTGATGTGAGAAATTAAAGGGAGAAAGAGTTGAGAATATCTCCCAAGCGTGACCTGCGGAAGTGGGTGGTGGTGCTGTCATGCGGAAGGCTGAAATGTTACCCAACCAAACTTGGGTCCATTCACCAATCTACCGACACCAGGTTTTCAGGAAGTGAAGGGAAGTGTATCATTTGCTGCAAGGCCAAGCAAGGAGTATTGGCGGCTAAGGCTCAAAAACCCGGACGGATTGCAGGGAAGTGTTTTTAAAGACAGGAAATGGGTCACAGGGTGCATGAACAGCTCATGGACAGTCTTCTGATTGGTGAGATAATTGGGAGTCAACGTCATCAACCTTCTGATTCCAGTTGTTGGAGGTCTATGTGCTTGTTGATCAACATGCAGTTAATGTTTTTCAACTGGTGTGGGTTTCAGTGTCTGCAAAACAGCTCAAGGTTATGGCTCAGATGTTATCTATAGCCTTCCAGGAGGAGCTAAACATTCTTGACTTAGTTTTATAGCTAAACTAGTATTATTTTATCTTGTCTATTTTCCTCTGTTTCAGCATTTTCTCACTTCTCTGATTAAATCTGCTCCTGGGAACTCAGGGAAGGCCTAGGATGCTAAGTCGTGTCCGACTCTTGTGACCCACGGACTGTAGCCTGCCAGGCTCCTCTGTCCATGGAATTCTTTAGGCTAGAACACTGGAGTGGGTTGCCATTTCCTTCTCCAGGGAATCTTCCCCACCCAGAAACAGAACCCAGGTCTCTGCACTGCAGGCAGAGTCTTTACCAACTGATCCAGGAGGGAAGCCCTAGGATGCTGAAGTTTTCCACAAACAAGAAGCAGGTGGAGGACATGGAAGGTGGGAGGAGGCTGTTCCTTGGAAGGATCTATAGGATCCTGCTTGGTTACAGAAACACAGGAAGAAGAGCAGGTTCTGGCATGTTACTGGAAGGAGATTAGGAGCTTGAGTTTGAACACGTTTTCCAAGGCTTAGGAACCTCTGGTGGAGATGTGTCCAGTAAATTGGATAGACCATTTGCAGCTGTGGAGCATTTCGGAATGATGAGGAGGTTCAAGAGTCATTAGCAGGCAAGAGGTTGTTAAAACCGTGGGAGTGGGTGAGAGCCCCAGAGGAAGCAGGCAGCGCAGCGGCAGAAAAACCAACGCTGCAACGAAAAGCCAGGCCCTGGAGGCTGAGAACCTAGCAGTCATCATTGGGGTATGTTGAAAATCTGGGGTTGTGGGGGGCGGGGGGGGTGGGCGCCAGCGCAACTCTGGAAACTGTACTCCAAGAGTTCCAGGAAGAAAGGTGTGGTCAGCAAGTTCAAATGCTGGGGAGGGGCGAGTGGGGGCTACAAAGCACTCACTGGCTTCTGGCAACTAAGAGGTCAGTCCGGACTTGGAGAGGCGGGTGCATAAGCCCAGGGTTGGAGGAGAGGGAGAGAGGGAGTGTCAGCTCAGTTCCGGGGACTAAGTCACCTGTTTGGGGGCCGTGACCCCAGCATCTCTCCTTGGGACAAGTTCCGGCAGGGGAGGAGGTTCGGGAAGATCGAACACAGAGGAGAGCTCTTTGGGGGCTGGGGCTGACCGCGGAAGCGAGGTGCGAGGAGCCGGGCTGGACCTGACCCCCGGCGGCTGCGGGCGCGCCTAGGGCCGAGGGGCCCATCGCCGCCGCGGCGCCCCTGGGGCGCTCAAGTTTCCAGTTGGCCGCGCGGCCGGGTAGCGGCGCTCCAGGTAGCGGCGGCCCGGCCCGGTGGGCGGGCGGCGGGCTTGGCAGACCTGCGCGGCGGCGGCCCGGCCCGCACCGCTCTGTCGCCGGCTCCTCGCTTCCTCTCCGCTCCGCGCCCAGGTAGGTCACCGGCTGGGGCGGCGCGAGGCCCCCGGGCTTCTCGCCTGCGGAGGCGGCCCTCCTCCTGCCTCCCGGCGGGCCCGGGAAGTCCGGGCCCGGGACGCCGCAGCACCGCGCCCAGGGAGCGCCGGTCCCCGCCCCTGCTGCGGGACTCTCCGCAGGCTCCCGCCCAGCGCCAGCGGCGGGCAAGGCCTGGCCGGGGCCGGCTCGCCCCGGCAGCAGTGCCCGGCAGCCTTTCCGCGGCGCTGGCTGTGCGCCCTGCCCCGCGCCGCTACCTGTGTTCCAGCCTGCGGGCCGCCCCCATCGGCCCACGGCATGGCCCTGTCCCCTGAACCCGGTGAGTGCGCGCGATGCTGCGCTCCTGACCTTGGGCCCATGCCCCGTGGCCCCCGGCTGCCCGGCCGGGAGTCGGAGCGCCCCGGGGTGGGAACTTCGGTCCTGGGCTTCCCCGCCCGCTGAGAAGGTGGCTCCGACCCCAGGCTCATCGCTTGCCAGGGCTCTGGCCTCTCCCAGTCCCTGTGGTAGCCTAGCGTTGAGAGTCCTCGGGTGAGCCCGCCGCCGCATCTCAGCTCCCTGGCGACTGATTTTGGATTCGAAAGGTTTAGAGAAATTAAGGGATCTGGGACTTGCCGCCACTTAAGTACCTGGACAAATTTCTGGGGGCTTGAGGACCGGCCAGATGGCAACCGCTTAAGACTTCACCTGAAAGCAGTGGGAGGGACAGGATGGCAGGGTGATGGGATCATTGGAGGCCTTCATCCTTACCTCTTTGGCTCTTTCCAGGCAAGGGAGGTAGGGAGACTGCATCTGGCAGCCTGCTCTGTGCCCTTGAACTTCCTCGTAGTTGCTTTGCCAGTGGAACTGCTTGACTTGACTGGCAGAGGCCTCTGGAGTAGGAGAGGCTTGCTAACTAGAGTGTCATTTCCCCTAACTGTTGGGTCCTTGTGTGTGAGTGGAAACTTGGTGATGACAAATTAGCAAAGGAGCTGAGTGAAGAAAACTGGAAACACTAGGAGGAATTTCAGCATGGTCCTGAGCCCTTGTTGACTATCCCCCTGGATGTGGTAACCAACATTTGGCTTCTTTAGGGAGAAATTGGCTGCAACTGGAACTCTCATAGGAGAAATTCCTCCCCCGACTGAAGCATCAGTGGTAGCCGTAGAGCCAGGCAGCCACAGAGCCTCTGCCAGCCCTCACCTTCTAGTGTCTTGACAGCTAGTTTGGAGTAGTTGTGTGCTGTGCTTAGTCGTTCAGTCGTGTCCAGCTCTTTGCAACTCCATGGACTGTAGCCCTCCAGGCTCCTTTGTCCATGGAATTTTCCAGGCAAGAATACTGGAATGGGTTGTCATTTCCTACTCCTGACCTTCCTACAACTCTGGCAGCAACTCTGAGAAGCTGCTCTAAAGATGCCTGTTTGGAGCTGCCCTAAGAACTATAGGACTTTCATGAGTGGCCTGTGGGAGACTCTCGGACCTCTGAGCCCCACCCTCAGCCCAACCTCGGTTCTTCAGAGATCCTCAGTAAGGGGTGAGTGACTCTCAGCAAAGTCAAGAAGCTCTTGGAGAGATGAGCTCTGCTTTCCTTGTCTTCACACTAGGTCCGTCCTCTTTAGATGGCTTTGAAATTAATTCCTGGTCTTGAAGATATCATGGGCAGATAAAATACAGCCTTAGGGTTAAGCACGGAGAATATCTTCTCTCCCCGAAAGCCGCTCATTGGTCTTTTGGTTCTTCCCCCACAATATTAATCTCTCATTTCTTCTGTGTGCTGCTGCATGTCTAGGACAGGAGACCATGGCTTTGGGCTCTGATCTGGGAGGGACTAGGCCTGAAGAGGGTGGGGTCCTGGCTTGAGTGCTGGCCATGCAAAGTCAGCGAGAAGTATCACTTATGGAGGAGAAGGTGATTTTTCCTGATCTGGTTTCACATTTGAACATGGTTTCCTTTTCCTTGAACCCAAATAGGAGTTGAGACAGTACCTGGTACATATTAGTGCTCAGTAAATAATGCTGAATGAAAGGATTTGGTGTCTAGATGAAAGGTCATGTTCATTTTCTCTGTTGGACTTTCTCACAGCTAGTATCAGGATGATAATGATGTCAGGAGATAATACTTATAAAACACACATTATGTGCCAGGTACTATTCTAAGCACTTTACACATGCTAACCAATTGTCATGGCAACCTATGAGGTTGGCACTGTTATTATCCCCATTTTATAGGGAATAAAACTGAACCAGAGAAATCAGTAACTTGTCCAAGGTTACATAACCTAGTGGTGAAGCAAAATTCAAACCTGAGAAGTCTGGCTTGAGTCCATATTCTTAACCACATACTGTACTGACTCTTGACATTGATTCACCACTTAGCTCATTGACTCATTCATTAAGTTATTCATTTGTTCATTCAACAATTATTTCTTGATACTTACTTTGAGGATTCAATAGTGAATGAGATGCGCAAGGTCATGAAGGTGATACATAGTGAGCGAAACACCTTTGCCCAACTTCTCTTTGAGTCATGCACACCTCAGAAATGAGAAAATGAACCCCATATAGGTAAGGCCACAGCTTCCTTTTGGGGAGAGGGGAGTGGTATCTTTTTGGATAAGACAAAATTTGATTCCAGCCTTTCCTGTTTGTTGGGATTTTGTAAGGGACAGTTAAGTGGTAAAAGTGAATGCAGCCTGATTTGGCACAATAATTTTATATCCTTGAACCTAATAAATATTGTAGGTTTTTATATCATGGAAATGAAAATAAAAAATTGTGTGTAGTCTGGTCTCCTGGGCAGGAAATGCAGGCCTGGGCCTGGTTATCATAGATTGTCTTTTTTTTTCTTAAAATCTACTTTAAAAAATTGAGATATAGTTCATGTATAATGTTATATCAGTTATAGGTATGCAACATAGTGATTCATAATTTTTAAAGGTTATATTCCATTTATAATTATTGTAAGTTATTGGCTATATTCCCTGTGTTATACAGTATGTGCTTGTAGCTTATTTATTCTATACATAATAGTTTGTACCTCTTTATCTCCTATCCCTATCATGTCCCTCCCCCTTTCCTTTCCCTACTGGTAATCACTAGTTAGTCCTCTATATCTGTCTCTGTTTCCTTTTTGTTATATTCATTAGTTTGTTGTATTTTTTTTAGAGTCCACATGTAAGTCATATCATACAGTATTTGTCTTTTTCTGTCTGACTTATTTCACTTAGTATAATACCTTCCAAGTCTATCCATATTATTGCAAATGGCAAAATATTCTCTCTTATGGCTGAGAATTTCATATATACAATTCCATTGTATATATGTCCACATCTTCTCTATCTGCTCATTGTTGATGGACACTCAGGCTGCCTCCATATCTTGGGGATTGTAAATAATGCTGCTCTGATCATTGGGGTACTTTAGAATTAGTATTTTTATTTTTTCAGATCTATATCCAGGAGTGGAATTGCTGGGTCATATGGTAATTCTATGTTTAGCTTTTTTATTTTCCACAGTGGTTGCCCCAATTTACATTCCTCCTCACTGTGTATGAGGGTTCCCTTTTCTCCACATCCTTGCTAACATTTTTTATTTGTGGCCTTTTCGATGACAGCCATTCTGACGTGTGGGAGATGATATCTCATTGTGGGTTTAATTTGCATTTATCTTATTAATGATGTTGAGCATCTTTTCATGTGCCTGTTGACCATCTGTATGTCTTCTTTTGCAAAATGTCTATTGAGGTCTTCTATTCACTTTTTAATTGAGTTGTTTGTATTTTTGATGTTGAGTTGAATGAAGTATTTATTTATTTTGGTTATTAGCCCCCTATTGGTTATATCATTAGCAGTATATTCTTCCTTTCAGTAGTATCATAGATTGTCTCAATGTTCTTTCAAAAGGTAAAAGGCTTTGAGTTTGGGACCAGTGCTCCTTAGTCTAGGGGAACTTCTGGGCCATGAGGAGCAGATATGTGTTAGGCTCAAGGAGGAATTGTTAGTTCCCGAGCAAAGTTTGCTCTCCCAAGACAAAGCCACAATTTTCTTCAAAACTGCTGCTCTTCTGGAGGGTCTTGCATCCCTCCAGTGGGACCCTTGGCCACTGTCCCAGCCTGTGTCATTGTAGTGGGGCTGCTGCCCATCTCTCTTTGGACGTGATGGAGTAGATCTCATGCTAATCAACTGGGGCCTGGGAAGGCAGCTTTTTCTAGATTGGAAAATGAAGGCTCAAAGTGGAAGGCATTTTCCAAAGCCTATGCCCAGGATATGCATAGGTATTTTTCCCTAGGGTGTCAGTGGTGGAGGGGTCAAATAAGTGTGTTGGGTTAAACGAAGTCAAGCAGCTTTTAAAAAGTTATTATTTGTTTATTTTTATCTGTGTTGGCTCTTTGTTACTGTGCATGGGCTTTTCTCCAGTTGCGGTGAGCGGGGGCTCCTCTCTAGTTGGGGCGCGCAGGCTTCTCACTGCAGTGGCTTCTCTTGTTGCGGCTGACTGGCTCTAGGGTGCACAGGCTCTGTAATTGTGGTGTGAAGAGTTAGTCACCCTGTGGCGTGTGGATGTTCCTAGACCAAGGATCGAACCCATGTCCTCTGCATTGGCAGGTGGATTCCCAACCACTGGACCACCAGAGTAGTCCCCTCAAGCAGCTTTCTTGACTAGAGGATTTCTAAATGTTTAGAATCTGCTAGTAGGAATCATGTGTGTGAATTCCCATGAAGGACTATGGTATGCAGTATTGTATAAGCCTTCTGGCATTTTATGTTCTACAGACTACACTTTGGAAAATGCTTGTTTAGACCAGAACTTTCCATGGTCTGGTTAAAGATCTAGAATGAGACTCCTGGATGTGCTAGGTCCAAGTCGGTTCTCAGATGCATGGGCTAGGATGCTCCATGGCAGCCCCATCCTAACCCCACTCCTGCCCCAAACACGCTAGCTGAAGGAATCATTTGCCTTTCCTCCCTCTGGCAAAATAGTACTAAGGGCTCAGGTTTTTTTTCCCCCTCCATTTTAAGGTCGTTTAATTATTTAATGAATACACATGACCGTCCCTCTAGGTTGCTTGTAGCCTGCTGGTCGCACTGTTTATGAAACAGCTGTGAGGACAGGTGGGTCATAATCTCTGGGTAGCTAAAGCCCAGCAGCAGCCCGAGGATCGTGTGTCAACCCTGTAATCCCACTCTGGACGCACAGCAATCATTATGCGGCTCAGGAAGGCACAACCTCACGATTGGCCATGAGGAGGTGACTCAGGCCCAAGCCAGGGCTGGAGCCAGCCTCCCAGTAAACAACTGGCCCCATCCTCTCTGGGCGCTTCTCCCCAGGGTTTCAACAGCACCACAGAAATAGCCCTGTTGCTCATGGTTATTTCCCAGACCCACGCCGCTGCTCTAAGTCCCTGGGAGGCCGGGTGTCTGTTGTGAGCTTCCCCACAGCGGACTGTCCTTCTCCTAAAGGGCGGGTGAGGAGTGGGACTTCGCGCCCTGGGAGGCTGTAGTGATCCATCCGGACTGCTCCGTGGCCTCCCTGAGGCAGGCAGCCGGGCAGCTGCTGGTGGCCACATCCAGCCGGCCCTCAGGAGGCTTCTCCAAGCTGGAGGCCCACATGGGAGCTGACAGCGGCAGTAAGGAGGGGAGCCGGGGCGTTGGGCTTGGCCGGGGCAGGTGGCAGGCGCTTCTTCCCTGGGGGTGGGGGGTGGGCGGGCAGGCCCGAGGCTCTGGCTGAGCTGGTCAGGTTGCCCTGTCACCTGTGATGTGCAGCTCCCTTCCGGGAAGGAGCCGAAGGAGGCAGTCTCTCATCCTCATCCGCTCCCGCCCTTCCCTCCCTTTGAGGTTCTGTCCTTTCCCTCTCTTAGGGGTTGGGGGAGGGGCTCGCATTGGCAACTGGCCCAGAGCCCCCTTTCCCCGCACCTCCAGTCTTGGGGTGCTCCCAGGAAGGTTGCTTCGCGGCGGGGGGCCCTCTGAGGGGACCAGGGCAGGCTCGTAAGATGAGCCTGGTCGCGAGGCAGAGCCTGAGTGGGGTTGAGAAACGGAAGCGGCGCAGGTGATGGTATCGCAGCTAGTGCTCAGCTTTCAGGAGGGGTCTGGACGTTTGAGGGAGGGGGTGGCTTATCAGCTGTGGTTGGTCGGGAAGGCTGAATGTACTCTTGCCTAGGGCGGCAGCAGCAGCAGCTTGAGTTTCCTGCTCTGAAGGGGGCTGTGAGTGGGGCCAGGACACCACTTTCTGGACACAGCAGCCGTGATAGCTGGCATTACCTGGGCCCTTTAGGACTCTTGGAAATTTTCCACTTCCATTTCATATTCACGGAAGAAATTCCAGCCCAGACGTATCCTGCTGTTGCTCAGGGCTGCTCACAGATATGCAAAGCAGAGACCTCCCACCCCAGCAGCAGACAGAGCCCAGCTAGCTGCACTCACACTGACTCAGTTCAGCCTCCCGGACAGCACGCAGCCCTTGGTCCGAGTGCGTCACCTGGATGGCATCCTCAGGAGCAGCCATGGGGACCCCAGTGCCAGGCTCAGGTTTGTGTTGTGGGTTCTGACCTTGGGAGTCTGGCAGGAGCGAGAAACAGCTTCATTTGTGTAGCGAAGAGATTTTTAAGAGGCACTGTGCCCCTTTTCTGGAGAGGCTGTGATGCCGTGATAAAGTGCCTGTTTGTTGAAATTGGTGGCATATTACAGCTTTCTAACTTTGGGACACTTTGCTGCCAAGCTTACTGGAGGGTGTGGTATTCTATGTCACAGCGACATAAGCTGTATAGCTAGCCAATGCCAGTGAATTCACAGTTGAGCCTCCCAAGCATGCTGGCTTCAGCTGACAAGTGGTTGAAAGTCAGGCCTGAACTGGCAGTTGGAGCTGAAGCTCTGCTGGGCGTGTGTACAGTTTACTTTCCTCCACATGCCTGACCTGGCTGGGGTCTCTGGGTCTGAGATGAGAGGCAGGCTCTGGAGGGAGGGGTTGGCAGGTGGGACTTGTCTGCCAATGATGTGCAGAAGACAACAAATATCCAGAAGGCTCCTAAGACCCACTGACCTAGCCCAGCACCCTGCCTAGGTTACTTGGTCAATTCTAAGGCATGGAGTAGTCTTCACCAGTTATTTAAGATGTTGGTAGTAGTGCTGCTGGGGATTCACATGGATACTGACACAAAGGTCTGTGGGGAGATGGTACTGTGTGATGTGATCCTCAAGTCTTTGATGTGCCTTATGAATCTGGGGTGAAGAGGCTATGGAATGCAGCATTTCCCTAATTATTGACCCCAAGACCTGTTTCATAGCAACAGGTATTGACTTCTAATGAGACCCAATATGGAAAAGACTGACTTAAACTATTTGAGCTAAAGAAAAAGGAAGATCACTTGTAGAAGGATGCATCCTGTAAAGTATGTTTAGTTGACTTGAGTAAACTAAAAATGCTTTGTGGAAAAATTGGCAGGATCTGGCATAAGAGCCCTCGGACACAAAAGACACCCCCGAATGGCCCACTTCTGAGGGGATGTGGCTGGGTCATGCTTGTGTGTGTTTAGTGGGGTATAAGGAGGTGGTGAGCAGCCTCTGTGATGCTATCGCAGCTAAAGGGCTAAAGCTAATGCAGAGATGGGTATTAAAAGTGGTATTCCTTTTGGACTGGCCTTTCTGGTGTGGATTAGATGGGAAAGGACCCTGATGGCCAAAATATGGGATGCAGACATTTGATTTTCCTATTTTTCTCTTTTTAGAACTCTTGAGTCTATTCATTTTCTTTGTTTTTGTGCAAATGACATTATAACAGCATCAATGATCAAAATCAGATATTGCCTCTCCCACTGGCTGTCCTGCCATCTGGCCATTTAAGTATGTCTCTTGCAGCCTTGTTCCATAAGGGGATGTGTTTTCGCATCATTATAATCAGAGCTTGGGAACAGTTTCATGTATTAGTTTTTTCATTTGCTGTTATCTCACAAGGTATTTTTTTGTGTGATGGCACTGTCCTCGTGATTATAATTTTGGTTGCTTCATGTTCTTTTTCAAGTGAGTATGCTCTCGTCTGAACCTTTTAAAGCTATTTCTATGAAGAGTGCAGGTAAACATCTTTGTGCATTTTCCTTCCTTCAGATTCTTTTCTTAGAAGCAATTTCTCAAGTGGGCTTAGTCTTTCAGATGCTTGAATGCTTTATGGCTTTTGCTGCCCCTTGCCTGGAGTCCTTTAAAGATCTGGAAAGCTGCGCTTGACAGAGGCCTTAGATTTGGGGGATGGGGAACAAAGTTGGTCCAGCTTTGTTCACCCCTAACAGCTCCTCCTGGGTCCAGCTCTTTGTCTTTCTCTCCATTTCTCCCTTCTGTCACCTTCTTCTCTGGCCTCTGCTCTGATGGTTTCCAGCTTCCTCTTCTCTGCTATCAGGGTGTGGTAATCTCCACAGTCAGCCGTTCCTCTTCATCTTTGCAGGATGCTATCTTGGTCTCTGCTGCCACAGACCAGCACAGTTGCGTCCTGGGCTGCCTCTCCCCTCCCACTCAAGTCCCGAGGGGTGAGAGGGGCCCAGGAAAGGCCTGGCCCTGGGGGCGGAAGGAAGGAGGAAATTGGTTTCACAGTCTAAGGGCCCACAGAGGTTTTGTAGAATACCTCTCTGTATAGCCTGCCCTTTAAGCAGCCTGCTTTCCTCTTTCCTGTCTGTGTCATGAATTAGATCCACAGGTCGCAGAGAAGACCAGAGCAGCAAGCTCTCCTGGAACGAGAAACCTCACTGGTGCCTAGAATTATGGTGCTTAGAACTGAGAGGGCCTCGGAGACCACTTAGTCCAGTCCCTTTATCTCACAGATGAGAACACGGGGAGGCGTAGAGAGTGACTGCCCCCAACTGCTCAGAGTCCCTCCTCCCCTGAAAGTGCTTCCTCTCCCGGCCAGAGAGCGGCCCGGCACTGCCTCAACCGGCAGCCTCTGTCTGCCTGATGGAACCACGTCTCTCTTTAAACCCTCCTTAAAGAAACCGGACTGGCAGAAAGCTCCTCTCCTGGAGCTGTTCCTGGTGAAGGTGGCTTGTGGAAGGGATACAGTATTGGTCTGCTCCATAGGTGGGATGCTGGGGACAGCGAGGGGACCTGCCTGGACCCCCAAATGGGCAGAGAGAAGCAGCACAGTTTCGGAGTTCAGAGGACAGATGCCGGAATCAGATTTGTGTGCTCAGAGCCCCTGAGCAGAGGCTCAGAGAGGAAAGGGGTGGGAGCCAGTGGCTGAGAACAGTTCAGGTCACGGTCTGCTTATTAAAAGTGTGACCCTTCTCTCATCTGTAAAAGGGGAACAAGAGGACTAACTGAGTTAGTACATGTATAGGGCTTGACAAAGCGCACTTACTACGTGCTATATAAGTGTTGAAAGACAGGCAAAGAAAAGAACCAACCAGGCGATTTAGGCCAGCAACTGATAGTGAGAAGCCAGTGTGCAGAGGAGGTAAGGGCAAGCTTCTTTGAGGATGTGAGTCTTCAGCCGGGCTGTGAGAGGTAAAGAGTCTCTCTGTCCCCAGATTTTTATTTTCCTGGCTGTCCTGTTAGAGGTTCCAGAGGGTTTGGGAGATGGTGCAACTGTGGTTTCCTTTCAGTAACAGTTCTCATTTTGTGTAGTGAAGAATGCAGCTGTGGATCTCCTGGGATCTTACACCGATCATTAGACCCTTTGGGCTTTGGCCTTCCTCTCTATGCAGTGGGGAGCAGGTTTGGTCACTGTAGCACCCCGCACGGCCTCCTCATCGTCTACAGGAGGGGTTCTGAACTCTCCCCTCCACAGGAGGTGGGAAGGGTGGGGCTTGCCCGTGCACTGAGGATTCCCTGGGTTTGGGAAAACAGTAGAACACTTGGTTGGACAGTTCATGGTTTCACTTCGGAGCGTTTGCTTTCTCTTGAGATGTAAGTGGGCCTATACTTTTCACATTTACTTGCTTATGGAGCTAATTGTAAAAATTGGCCTGTTGGGCTTGGTCCGGGGAATTCCTGAGCAGACAGCGGACCCCAAAGACTGGGGCACCTGGCCCTTTTTTCAGTGTCTTCAGCCCTGCACACCAGTGACTCAGGTAGTTCTTGGCTCACATTGGTTCTCTTTTTCTGCCAGCCGAGATGCCGCGCCAATTCCCCAAGCTGAACATCTCCGAGGTGGATGAGCAAGTCCGGCTCCTGGCCGAGAAGGTGTTTGCTAAAGTACTCCGGGAAGAGGACAGCAAAGATGCCCTGTCCCTCTTCACAGTCCCTGAGGACTGCCCCATTGGGCAGAAGGAGGCCAAGGAGAGGGAGCTGCAGAAGGAGCTGGCGGAGCAGAAGTCCTTGGAGACCGCGAAAAGGTTTGTCCCCCGGACCTGGGTGGGGTTGTGCAGACACAGGTGGGCTGCGGGCGCTTGTCTTGTGATGAGATGCCTTGTGTGAAATCGGCTGTCCTGGGAGCTGAATTTAGTTCTTAACCAAGACTATTTAACTCGCCATGTATTCACTGAAGGGTGTTGTGGTGCCTTTGGTTGAAAAGATGGAAAACCACTTTCTCTACTGCTGTTTTAAAAACAAATCATGTGCCTAAATACACACGATTTCCAAATAACATTTCCATCTTCTTTCTAGAAACTTGAGGATTTCTTGGGAAACATCAATTTAACTTCTTTCATCACTTGACAAGTACTTTGTGTTGTTAATTAACTCAGCTCACTATTTGCCAGGTGTTGGGCTGGGCACTGGGGATATATTAATGAACTAGATATAGTCCCTGCCGTGTAGAGCTTACAGTTGGTCTAGACAGTAATTGACTGGGAAAATTAATTGAGAAGTGACAAGTTGTGATAACTGCTGTGTCAGTCAGAGTCTAACCAGAAAAGCAGAAACTCCTTGAGTACTGGAAGTAGGATGTTTTCTCAGGAAATTGGTTACAGAGGTGATAAAGAGCCAAGCAGTGGGGAGAGAGGCCGCCCAGAGAGTAGACACAGTAGGAAGCAGCTGTCACCCCAGCCTGGACAGACAGTGGGGGAAAGTGGGGTTGCTGGAACTTGGGGCAGAGGAGTTGGAACTGTGGTGGCCTTTCCAATGGAAACTGGAGCCTAGGGGATGATGTACTAGCCGCAGAGATGGCCTCCGAAGGCCGAGATGGAAACAAGAGATACCTGGCTTTAATCTTTCTGGCACGTTCTGGTTTCCCCCACTGGTTGCCGTCGTCCAAGCCTAGCCAGAAGCCAGCTGACACAGGGAGAGGGAGAGTCCTTTTTCAGATTGGGTAGTTGAGGAAGGTGACATTGTAGCTGATGCAAGGGTGTAAGGGGGCCAGCTACTGTAGAGCTGGGTGAGCGCCTTATAGGCGGAGGAACCTGGACAAAGGCCCTTGGGTATCTTCAGGGAGGCCTGTGTACGGTCGAGGTGTGGTTAAGGGTGAAGTGCCGTGGTCTCCATCTGGACGGGTAGACAGGGCCCAGATCAGATTGGCCTGTGCTCCCTGGGAAGTCGTTTGGATCTCTCAGTGCATTGGAAAGCCTCTACCTTTCAGTTTATCTCACCTGTGTTGTGCTGTGTACTTAGTTCTTGCAGTCGTGTCCAACTCTTTGTGACCCCATGGACTGCAGCCTGCCTGGCTCCTCTCTCCATGGGATTCTCCAGGCAGGAATACTGGAGTGGGTTGCCATTTCTATCTCTAGGGGATCTTCCCAAACCAGGGATTGAACCTGCATCTCCTGTGTCTCCTCCATTGCAGGTGGATTCTTTACCCTCTGAGCCATCTGGGAAGCCATCTCACCTGGGAGAGCAGAATTAAAGAATAGAAAGCTTTGAGGAAGTGTCTGGTGGGGCTCTAGCTAGGTGCCTGTCTGGTTGGCACTCTGCAGACCTGAACGGCTAAGGTAGTGGAACTTGAGCCTTCTCTGCAACCTAGTCCATCTTCAGGTCCTTCCTAAGGTACCACCTCATTTTAAAAGGCAAGTCCTCTCTTTCCTTGGTAGTATAGAACTTCAGTACTTGGGTGACATTTTTTAAGAGAGTAGTGAAAAATCAAGTACTGGTATAAGGGCAAAAACAGAGCTTTATCGTGCAGAATATAAGTGCTTCCCTTCCTCTGAGGGGCAGTGAGCCCGTGAAGTGAAGGGGTCGTTGATGTCATTAGCCAGTGAGGTGGTCACAAGGTACCCCGGAGAGTAAAGCAGAGCCCGAATGTGGAGACCGTCGTCCATACTTTGCTGACCGAACAGACGTTATGAAGTGAATGCCCTGCAGGACCTTCTGTCTTCTGAATTGAGCATTTTGGACCCTTAATAATGAGAAGGAGTCCTGACATTTTGTATTACTAGAAATGATAGGTTTCTGAGGTCAGTTTCCATTACAGAGAGACTTTGGACCTGACATCTGCAAAAGAGATTCTTCTGTTATCAACGCCCAGGCTAACAGCAAGCCTTCTTGCTCTTGAGTCCAAATAATGCTTCATAGTTTCTAGAAATTCCTCTGTAACCTTCTTTCCAGAGTTTCATTCTTTTCCCTACTTGTTAGGTTGTGGTGGTCTTGGTTTGCATCTGTCTGCCCCCTTTGACTGGAAGCTCCCTGAGGACTGTGTCTGGCTCCCACTGTATCCCAAGGATCCAGCCCAGAACTTAACCTGTGTTGGTGAGCAGTGGTCCTGTGGTAGGAGAAAGACATCCCGTTTCTCCACTGCCACCACAGACACTACCTCAGAGTGGCCATGGCTTCCTGGATCACTGTGTTCTGCCACTCACTGGGATGCTCTGTGACCTTGGGCCATTAGGAAACCTCTTTGTGCCCCAATTTTTCACCATCTGTAAAGTCAAGAGCTACTTTCATGGGATATTGTGAGCAATGAGGGAATTAACATGTAAAAGGCTTAGGGCAGGGCCTGGATGATGGTAAGCCCCATGGAAGTTTTAACTATTTGTCCAACTTCCTGCAGCAGAGATGGGCAGCAACCTTACTGTGGGCTAAGTTAATTTATATATTAAACTTTGTTGTTCAGTTGTTCAGTCGTGTCCAACTCTTTGCAATCCCATGGACTGCAGCACACCAGGCTCCCCTGTCCTTCACTATCTCCCAAAGTTTGCTCCAACTCATGTCCATTGAGTTGGCGATGCCATCCAACCATCTCATCCTTTGTCACCCCCTTCTTCTCTCCCTCAGTCTTTTGCAGAATCAGGGTCTTTTCCAATGAGTCTGCTCTTCACATCAGGTGGCCAGTCTTGTAGCTTCAGCTTTAGCATCACTTCTTCCAATGAATATTCA
This sequence comes from Muntiacus reevesi, assembly GCF_963930625.1. Classification (NCBI taxonomy): domain Eukaryota; kingdom Metazoa; phylum Chordata; class Mammalia; order Artiodactyla; family Cervidae; genus Muntiacus; species Muntiacus reevesi. Next base: position 50,163,436 of record NC_089257.1, read on the forward strand.
GGGTTGATTTCCTTTAGGATTGACTGGTTTGATCTCCTTGCAGTCCAAGGGACTCTCAAGAGTCTTCCAGCACCACAGTTCAAAAGCATCAATTCTTTGGTGCTCAGTCTTCTTTATGGTCCAACTCTCACATCTGTACTTGACTACTGGAAAAATCATAGCTTTGACTAGATGGACCTTTGAATGCAAAGAAATGCCTCTGCCTTTTAATACACTGTCTAGGTTTGTTATAGCTTTTCTTCCAAGAAGCCAGTGTCTTTTAATTTTGTGGCTGCAGTCACTGTCTGCAGTAACTCTAGAGTCCAAGAAAATAAAATCTGCCACTGCTTGCACTTTTTCCCCATCTATTTGCCATTAACTGATGAAACCAAGTTCTATGATCTTAGTTTTTTGAATGTTGAGATTTTTTGAGTGTTGAGTTTTAAGCCAGCTTTTTCACTCTCCTCTTTCACCTTCATCAAGAGATTCTTTAGTTTCTCTTTACTTTCTGCCATTAGACTGGTATTATCTGCTTGTCTGAGGTTACTGATACTTCTCCTGGCAATCTTGATTCCAGTTTGTGATTCATTCAGCCTAGCATTTAATGTAATGTACTCTATATATAAGTTAAATAAGCAGGGTGACAATATACAGCCTTGACTTACTCCTTTCCCAATTTTGAACCAGTCCATTGTTCCATGTACAGTTCTGACTGTTGCTTCTTGACCTGCATATAGTTTCCTCAAAAGGCTGGTAAGGTGGTCTGGTATTCCCATTTCGAAGAATTTTCCACAGTTTGTTGTACAAACTTTAGCATAGCCAATGAAGGCTTTAGCATAGTTAATGAAGCAGAAGTAGATGTTTTTCTGGAATTCTCTTGCTTTTTCTATAATCCAACAGATGTTGGATTATATAGGATTATATCATATTAATATAATAATATAGGATTATATAATATATAATATAGGATATTATAGGATCTCTGGTTCCTCTGCCTTTTCTAAATCCAGCTTGTACATCTGGAAGTTCTCCATTCACATACTGTTGAAACCTTGCTTGGAGGATTAGAGCAATTTTGAGCATTGCTAACATGTGAAATGAGTGCAGTTGTATGATAGTTTGAACATTCTTTAACATTGCCTTTCTCTGGGATTCTTTTTTCCAGTCCTGTGGCCATGGCTGAGTTTTCCAAATTTGCTGACATATTGAGTATGGCACTTTAATAGCATCTTCCTTTAGGATTTTAAATAGCTCAGTTGAAATTCCATCATCTCCACTAGCTTTGTTTATAGTATTGCTTCCTAAGGCCCACCTGACTTCACACTCCAGGATTTCTGGCTGTAGCTCTAGGTGAGTGACCACACCATCCTCATTACGTGGGTCATTAAGATCTTTTTTGTATAGTTCTTCTGTGTATTCTTGTCACCTCTTCTTAATCTCTTCTGCTTTTGTTAGGTCCACATTAAGCTTCAGTTCAGTTCAGTCGCTCAGTTGTGTCCGACTCTTTGCGACCCCATGAATCACAGCATGCCAGGCCTCCCTGTCCATCACAAACTCCCAGAGTTTACTCAAACTCATGTCTATCGAGTTGGTGATGCTGTCCAGCCATCTCATCCTGTCATCCCCTTCTCCTCCTGCCCCCAATCCCTCCCAGCATCAGGGTCTTCTCCAATGAGTCAACTCTTTGCATGAGGTGGCCAAAGTATTGGAGTTTCAGCTTCAGCATCAGTCCTTCCAATGAACACCCAGGACTGATCTCCTTTAGGATGGACTGGTTGGATCTCCTTGCAGTTCAAGGAACTCTCAAGAATCTTCTCCAACACCACAGTTCAAAAGCATCAATTCTTCGGCACTCAGCTTTCTTCACAGTCCAACTCTCACATCCATATATAACCACTGGAAAAACCATAGCCTTGACTAGACAGACTTTTGTTGGCAAAGTAATGTCTCTGCTTTTTAATATGGTATCTAGGTTGGTCATAACTTTCCTTCCAAGGAGTAAGAGTCTTTTCATTTCATGGCTGCAGTCACCATCTGCAGTGATTTTGGAGCCCCCCAAAAAAGTCTGACACTGTTTCTACTGTTTCCCCATCTATTTGTCATGAAGTGATGGGACCAGATGCCAAGATCTTAGTTTTCTGAATGTTGAACTTTAAGCCAACTTTTTCACTCTCCTCTTTCACTTTCATCAAGAGGCTCTTTAGTTCCTCTTCACCTTCTGCCATAATGGTGGTGTCATCTACATATCTGAGGTTATTGATATTTCTCCCAGCAATCTTGATTCCAGCTTGTGCTTCTTCCAGCCCAGTGTTTCTCATGATGTACTCTGCATATAAGTTAAATAAGCAGGGTGACAATACACAGCCTTGATGTACTCTTATTCCTATTTGGAACCAGTCTGTTGTTCCATCTCCATTTCTAACTGTTGCTTCCTGACCTGCATATAGGTTTCTCAAGAGGCAGGTCAGGTGGTCTGGTATTCCCATCTCTTTCAGAATTTTCCACAGTTTATTATGATCTACACAGTCAAAGTTCTACATTCAAAAGATCTGGGTCACTTACTGGCTATGTGTCCTAATCTGCAAAATCAAGATAAGAATATCCACTTGATAAGCTTTCAAATCCTGAAAGATGATGCTGTGAAAGTGCTGCACTCAATATGCCAGCAAATTTGGAAAACTCAGCAGTGGCCACAGGACTGGAAAAGGTCAGTTTTCATTCCAGTCCCAAAGAAAGGCAATCCCAAAGAATGCTCAAACTACTGCACAATTACACTCATCTCACACGCTAATAAAGTAATGCTCAAAATTCTCCAAGCCAGGCTTCAGCAATACGTGAACCATGAACTTCCAGATATTCAAGCTGGTTTTAGAAAAGGCAAAGGGACCAGAGATCACATTGCCAACATCCGCTGGATCACTGAAAAAGCAAGAGAGTTCGAGAGGAACATCTATATCTGTTTTACTGACTATGCCAAAGCCTTTGACTGTGTGACGTGAAGTGGCTCAGTCGTGTCCGGCTCTTTGCGACCCCGTGGACTGTAGCATGGAGAATCCCATGGCGTATTGAGTGCAGCACTTTCACAGCATCATCTTTCAGGATTTGAAAGCTTATCAAGTGGCTATTCTTATCTTGATTTTGCAGATTAGGACACATAGCCAGTAAGTGACCCAGGTCTTTTGAATGTAGAACCTCACACTTTAACCACGAGGCTATCCCATCTCCAGTCAGGCCTGGGGTCCTTGGTTCCATGTGGAGACACTGGGACTGCTCTCCAGGATGTAATTGCTGGCTGCTGAATGAAATGGAGGGAAACCTGGACCACAGCTCCCTGCTGCCCACTGGCTCCTTTTCTGCCAAAGCACAGTCTGGTCCCTGGACTACTTGTCAGATGTCCTGGTGTCCTCTGGAGCTGTGCACCCCCAGTTTTAGCTTTCAGCCTTGCTGCTCAGTAGAGGCACTGTTATGCAAATATTCAGATGTGAACTGTCTGGAGGAGGAGCCCTCTCTGCAGCTTCTTTTTCTCTCACTTGTCCCTGACACTCTGGAACGTAAATGGTAACATGGAGCGCTCTCGCAAGGAACCCCAAAGCCTGGAGCCAAAAGCAGGTTTCCAGATACCCAGAGTGTCTGGATTTGCGTTTCAAACTGTGACATTAGATGGGACTTCCAGTTTGGAAAAAGGTCTCTCTTGCCCTGGCTCCTCTGGCAAGCCCGAATGTTTCTGGTACTTGGAGAAAGCTTTTTTGTACAACCATTCTCTTTTTCTCTCTTGTTGTTAAAAAAGAATTTAAAAAAGACTATTTAAAGTCTAATGCAAAGGCACTAGCTAGAACTTGGAAGTAAAACAGCTTCTTAGAAAAAGAATGAGAAACTTGGATTGTGAGTAAGAAAGATGAGCACCTAAAACACGGAGGCTGCTGTCAGGATTCCAGCAGTTCTCAGAGCTGAACTGGGCTCAGTCATAAACCTCCCAGGGCTGGGGGCCCTCTCCAGGGAGCTGGCACCCCAGGCTGCTTCAAAGAGGTGCTCAGTTTGCAGGCCAGATAAGGAGGTCAGCAGTGACGTCTTGCTGCAGGGACCTCTCTGCCTCCTTAGGAAGATGACATTGACCAGGCCTCTGTGGAGACTCAAGGTGCGCCAAGGTGAGCAGGCGGGGTAGGCTGTCTATGGAATCAAAGTCAGGAGGCAAAGACAAGAAGGCTGAAAAACCCTGGTGGCACCCAGAAGCTCTCTGTTGTTCACTTTGAATCTCCTCATCTCACCTAGCCAGAGCTCACCCACCCTGCATATATACATAGCTGCAGTGTAGCCAGCATGGGTGACAACCCTGTAAGAATATCTGATGTGCAGCCAAAACGCACATCAGGGTTCCTTCGGCGCTCTACTTCTCCTTGTTTTTAAGCAGCTTTATTGAGGTGTAATTCACATACCATATAATCCATTCATTTAAAGTGTACGATTCAGTGGTTTTTTAGTATATTTGCAAGGTGCAGCCATCACCACAGTGAATTTTAGAACATTTTTTCAACCCCTACCCCTGAAAGAAATCCTGTATGTTTTAGCTGTCATCCCCCCAGTTCTCTCACCCCATCTTCTGTTCTTGTTTCACACTGAGTTCTAATAAGCTTGGTTACTTTGTTTCTTATCCTGTGACAGATTTAAGGAAGCAAATTAAAAGTGGGAGAGGGACTTGTATAGGCAAGTCACAGGTGTGTTGTGTGCTGATTACAAACTCAGACTTTGGAACCAGACCAGCTGGGTTCAAGTGGTGGCCTGTGTCTTAGACTGAGTGGCCTCAGGCAAGGACCTTAAGTTCCTATTTCCTGATCTGAAAAACGAGGATGATGGACCTACCTTGTGAGAATTAAATGAGCTAATAAGGATGACTGCTTAGCACCCGTGCTTAGACATCATCAGTGCTCTTGTTTTTGTTATTATTTAACAGTTCACAGTGAGAGAGGAAACAGAATAATTATGAAAATCAGACCCAAGAATTCAAAGCACAGCAGTCTTGGGACAAAATACCTCTAAGCTGGTGACTGAATAACGAGATGATGACGCTGAGTCACATAGAGAAGTTTCAATTATGTTCAGCATGATTCAGATTCAGATTCCTGATTCAGATACAGGAATTATGAATTTCATTTTTAAAAACCACACTGAAGTTCTTTTTAGAGTATAAAGGGGACAGCCATCTGATGGGAAAAGCCAACTCATTGGAAAAGACCTTGATGCTGGGAAAGATTGAGGGCAAGAGGAGAAGGGGAAGACAGAGGATGAGATTGTTGGATGGACTTGAGTTTGAGTAAACTCTGGGAGATAGTGAAGGACAGGGAAGCCTGGCGTGCTGCAGTCCATGGGGTCACAAAGAGTCAGACACGACTTAGCGATTGAACAGCAACAAGAGGACAGAGTTTATCTGAAAAATTTAGCTCTCCAGAACAATTACTTCCCTGAGTAAACTAGAGAAACATATTTGTTATGAATCGAACATAGCACAGCTAAATCATTTTGTTTTATGAAACTTCTTACATCAGGGGTAAGTCATATCTAAGTTTAGGGCCATTGACAAAGGAGCTTCGTTTGGAACAGGTTAATTTATCTGCTTTTAAAGTTAAGAAGAGAGTTTAACACTTAACAGATAAGGAATATCATACTTGACTGTGCTCTTTGGGGAGGAAGGGTGGCTGAGAAGGACTGGGGAGAGGGGGAGAGAGGTCCATAGAGACCTACCCATGGTCAGGAGCAGTGGGAGGGCAGTGGCAGGTCTCAGGGGCAGATGAAGGGAGAGATGGCTGAGGTTCTGAGTCTTCATACCTGATGGGCTTCAGTGTGCAAGTCAGCTACACCCATGCCGTCAGACACGCCGGGTGTGTGCTGTGCCCTCTGCACACCCACCTTTGGGTGCCCACCATGCAGCACGTGTCACAGTTGGCTTGCCTGCCTTCTCCTTTCCAGATAGGCTGAGACCTCTGGTTTCACAGAGTAGGTGTCAGCTCTTCAACTGCTCCCCTCCTTAGACCCAGGTCCCTGCTTCCATGTGAATCAGTGGAAGCAGTAGGAGCAGATGAGCCTGTGGAAGTGGGAATGCCTGCCCCACTTAATGCCATTCAGATTCAGAATTGTTAATAAAACCTTGTGCTGGTGTATGACTCCTGCTTCAAGCCTTTAGCATAGTAATTCTCATCTGGAGTGGTCTGGGCTGCCAAAACAACCTGAGTGTGTGTGTGTGCGTGTGTGTGTGTGTGTGTGTGTGTGTGTGTATAGAAGGGCTTCAAACAAGTCTCCCATTCGGGAATGTTTCCCTCTCCCTCTGGGAATGAGGCAGGGAGCCTTCTCTGACCCTCCTGCTCTCCGGCTTCCACCCTCAGTCTGGGTTAGAGTCTAGAGTCTCCTCTGGGATCCTGAAATATCAGGTTGTCTCATCACACTAACCACGTCGTGTGATGATAATCTATTGAACTGTCTGGACATGGAGGTCAGCCTCTGGAGTCAGAGGAGTATTTTGTCTACCCTTCGATCCCTAGGACCTGGCACATGGTAGTTGAGTAAAGTGAAATCCACTATGCCTCCTGACCCACTGTATGTCGTTCAGAGCCTTTGGTGAAAGGTTCCCCTGGCCAGACCTCACAGGGCGGTGGCTGCAGGCTCCTGAGAAGACGCTGACTCTTCTCTGGAAGAGCATGGAGCCCTGGGGCTCTTAACTGGAGTGCCTAGGAACAGGGAAGGGCTGGGGAGCAGGCAGGGTGAGGGTGGGAGCAGAGTGACAGGGACAGGCAAGGGCGGTAGACGTGGTGGGGGCAGCAGGCAGGTGCTGAGAGATGCCCGCTAACAGCCCAGAGGAGCAGGTCGTGTCCTTGAGCTGAGGGTCTAGTGGGATAGGAAGGTCCCTGCGGCCCAGGAGGGAGGACAGACCTGCTCCCTGGCCCTTTGCCCCTCAGGCTGGGCCTGGAGCTGGTGTCCTATAGCCGCACTCCTGCCAGCTCTTTGGCAGGAGTGCATTTCTGCCAGGTGGACCTGTGGGTAGGGAAGGGAGGGGGTGGGCCAGCGGTGGCAGAGCGGGCTGGTGTGCTCTGTGTCCCGAGGGCTCACGCGAGGGGCTGCAGGTGGAACTGCGGATAGACAGGTCTTGGCCCCTGACAAGGAAATGCTTTCTAACAGTGGCCACAGATCGTATTTTGTTCACCTTGTATTTGCGTGCTTGGCACTGGCATGGCTCCAGAGTAGGTCCTTGGGAAATGGTTTTTGAATAAATGAGTGACTGCTGACGTCTTATTCAGAAATGTAGTGAGCTGTCCGTCACTGGATGTATTCAGACGAAGGCTGCCTTGGAGGATTGGGGTGTGTAGCTTTAAAATCCTTTCCAGCCAGGATACTGCATGGTTCTATAACTCAGAAAAAGCATTTGGTTACTTCATTGTTGTGACGCAGGTGGGGCTTCAGGCAGCCTTGAGAGGGCTAGGACACACACACACACACACTCTCTCTCTCAGTCACTCAGCTGCCGCTCTCCACGTTTGTGGCTGAGCCTCAGCTGCACAGAATGGAAATGAGATGTGGACCTGTGGTAGACAGAGTTTCTAGAATGTCCCCCCAGAGATGTCCTTCCCTAATCTTCAGACCCTCTGAATATGATGAGGCATCGCTCCTGTGATTCTGCGGTGCTGTGTGGCTCAGTGGACCTGAAGGCAGGGAGGTGAGTGGGCCTGACCTGGTCACAGCAGCCCTTAGCGCAGGGAGCCTTCTCAGGGGGTCACGGAGGGGGAGGTCAGAGATTCCAAGTGCCAGAGCCAGGCACTGTACCAGGCTTAGAAGATGGAGGGCGCCGTGTGCAAGAATCAGAGGGTGACCCCTGTCCCATAGCCAGTGAGGAGCCAGGGCCTCAGTGTAGGGCCATGTGGAGATGAATTCTCCAACCACCTGCATGAAAGCAGACTCTTGAAAGTGGAGTCTTTCCCAGGGTCTCCAGTTCAGAGGCTAGTGTGGACAACCTCCCGGTTTTGGCCTTTTGATACCCTGGGCATGCATAGAGCCCAGCTGTGCCCACCTGGACGTTTCATGTACAGAACTGTGAGCCAGCAAGTGGGGGCTGCTTGCGGTCACCAGGCTCGTGTTTCTCGTGCAGCCATAGAAGATGAATGCAGGGCCCTGTCCTCGCGCTCTGTTTAGCTTTTCCAGTTTTCTTAGAGACGAGCCTAATGGTTAGCTCTGGTTATTCCAAGCACTTGCCTAGGGTGTCCGGGCCCAATCTGTTGTTAAACCGGTACCTTATCCCTGCAAAGTCCGTATCCCCAGCCTGTGTTCACCTGTGATAATTTTGGGGCTCACCTGGTGACCAAGACTAGAGTTATCATGGATGTCTTCAAGAAGGAGAATTTGAGGTGGGGGGAGCCAGCTGGTTATTCTTGGGGGCAGAGGAATATGGTCATTTCTCGGATAAGCCTGGTGGCCTCTTGCCTTAAGCAGCCTTCCAACTTTCTGATCATGGTTGGTGTTTGTTTGTTTAAATTTTCTTACCTGTTTGTCATCTTAGATATCACCTTGGTTCTCCTTAGCAGGATTGGTCCTCAGGCAACACTGGCTGAGGCTTGTGGGGGTGAAGTTGGCAGAGGGATTAAAACAGTAACCTGGTAGGCATATGAGTGACATGGAGGCCAGAGTCTTATGGGGTCTGGCTGAACCTGTCAGAACATTGGAGGGAGCCAAAAGTAATGGCTCCTCTAGGTGTGAACATCCGAAAGATGCTAAAGTGGGAACCTCATCACTCCAGGTGAGTCTGCCTCTAAGTAATGATTGACAGGCATGAGTTGGCATCTTTCTTGAAATGGGATGTTTGACTCAGCTCCATGTGATGGATGGATGGCGGGCTCAGAAAAGCCTGACTGGTTGTTCCTGGAGTTCAGCCTGGGTTTCCTGAACAACCCAGTACATCTGTTATGCAGGGTCAGGGGCAGGGCAAAGACAGACTTCTGTAAAAAGGCCACTTCCACTTTCCAAGTGTAAACGGCCTTGTCCCCAAGGAGGTGGTAACACATATGGGCAGATAAGAACCAGAGAGCCGTGGCAAGCGGTCAGTGTATAGACAGAGCAGGGAACTGTGGTTCCCGAAAAATCGACTGTGGGTCTGTGAGAAGAGGTCTGGCCAAGGGCCAGGAGGAAGACAGCTACTTCCGGGTGAATCATGAGGTCTGTTTACAGATCAGCCGATTTCTCCACACCTTGTACTTGTCACTGGTGCCTGGAGAAGGGGGCAGGTGCTAGGGGCTCTGGAGGGTCACGGTTGTCACTGAGTCCTTCGCTGGTGGCTATAGGCTCTGGTTGTGCTGGGATTGTACCCAGGATGCTGCTGGGCCCCATGGCCCAGGAGGGCAAGCAGTCAGCTTGTTGCTGGCACTGGACATCACTGAGCAGCAGTGCTGGGTTCCCTCGGAGACAGAAAGAGACATGGGAGAGGGGAGTGCTGATGGCCTCACCTCCCTGCTGCTGAACTTCCTGCCCAGGGATCCTAGAATTTATGGTGGTGTCATTTGAAACATAACTAATTAGTTAGTGAAGAAGGTGAGTATTCACAAATCAGTCTTGCAAATAAGCATGAGCTCATGACAGTTTAAACCAACCTGTGCCTCCTTCCCCAAGAATTTGCGAGATCATCTTTTGGTGTCAAGGTGACAGGTCCAGAGGGACCTGAAATTGATGCTTATCAGTCGCTTTCCTGTTACAGAGCTACAGATCTGTGACTGAGCCAGCAGCAGGTGGAGGGTACTGCTAGGCTGGAGGAAGGAGTAGCAGGGGAAAAAGCGTACCAGGGAGGTGGGAAGCTGAGGGTTAGCTGCCTGGCTAGGACTTTGTAGAAGTCATTTCACATTCTGGACCCCTGACTCTTCCTTTGTGAAAACAGGAGGTGTCACAGTCTCTTCTGGCTCCAGTGCCCCAAATTATCAACTTTGTGAAATGTGCTGTAATTGAGACTCTTCACATGCTGGGACTCAAGAGTTTGGCTTATCTGAAGACAGCATGCTGGCCAGTTTGACATCATCCTCACTTCTGCCCTCGGTGTTAGACCCCTGCTGTGTGGTCTGCTCTCTGTCTCCTGAGACATTTGCCTACTTACTTGTTCCACATGCCGTGCGAACACAGCCCAAGCAGTTTTTAGTGGCTGCATAGAGGGGTGTCTGGGATATTGCATGTGGAGAGATGTGTGTGAGAGGAAGGCATGAATAATTAGAAACTTCTTAACGGTAGGGCCAGCACCGCTGATTAATCAGAGGCAGATTCTCCTTCCATGTCCGTAACAGAGAGTCTTCATCACTCTCCCCGATTAGCTGCTGTTGTCTCTCACTTTTGCTTGTCCTTCACTTTTAGAAAGAAAAGTTTTAAGATGATTCGATCCCAGTCCCTGTCTCTGCAAATGCCGACACAGCAAGATTGGAAGGGTCCCCCGACAGCCAGTCCGGCCATATCTCCTGCAACCCCCGTGCTCCCTGGAGCCACTTCCCTGCCTGCGCCCACACCCTATGCCATGCCCGAGTTCCAGCGGGTCACCATCAGTGGAGACTACTGTGCTGGGGTAAGGCGTCCCCGTGGGCTCTCTGGAGGCTGTGTGAGTATTGTATAGTGTGCCTTGTGCAAAAGCTGGGGTCCCTTGGGGTCACGCCCAGGCCCCAAAGCCTGGCTTGGTCTGTGAGTGTCTGGGAGGTGGCGGGCAGAAGTCTGGAGAGAAGGAGGATTCTAGGCAAGGTGGTGGGTGTGGGTGTGTGTCTGGGGCACTGCTGTCCTTGTGGGGAGGGCCTGGGGCTTCAGGCTAGCACATCGAGTGGCCTGTAGTTTCCATATGTGCCCTGGGCCCAGAACACTGCTCTCTGTTCCTGTAGCCCATTGGAGATGGTTCCAGTTTGGGCCCTTTAGAGTTCTCAGATGTTGAATGGATTCAAGTCTTGGTGTGGATTGGTTTGTGTGCCATCGTGTTCTTAAACAAAGGCCAAACCCTCGAACCGGGAAGAGAGTCGTGACTAGAATGTGATCAAGCTTGGTTTGCACCAAGTCAGTTAACTCAGCCACTGAAAATGTGCTAATTTCACCTGGTTGGATGCTGAATTTTTATTGCTTCTTGAAGAGAAATATCACTTAGCACCAGGTTTGGTTCTGCCTTCCTGGCCCTCAACCTACTACTCATGCCTCAATTGGCTTGTTATTCTCTCTTCTTTTTAACAGTACTTTTAGGATATACAGTGTATCTGAGAAGATGGTGTGACTTATTACTCTTACAAATTTTCTTCTATTTTAACAAAATCAATAGAAGATCTTTGCATATGGCTTACAATTTAAAAGGCCCTAAAATTATATCAGTCCTCTAGCTACCCGATTCTCCTCTCCTGAGGCAGTCCTTGGTTTTGGTTTCTTATTTATTCTCACACAGTAAACTGTGTACCTACTGTGCTCGTGTTTACTGTGCTCATGTAGGTTGATTTATTTGTTTTTACACAAATGGTTGTTACCATACATTATGCTGAGCCAAGGTTTTCCCTTAACAGTACATCTTGAAGATAATGCCATATCATTATATCAAGAGCTATCTTGCTTTTTTTTTTTTAAACAAGTGCATAATATTCCACTGTGTGGATGAACCATCCTTTAAGTTCCTTTCTATGGATGGGGATTTTGGTTGGATTGAAAACAGCACAGGCCTTGTTTGGAGATACAGCATCCTGACCAGGAATCCGTGATGCCCACCCAACTTCCTGCATGAGGGCAGGGTAGCTGAAAGGGGAGTGGAGGGGGCTGACAGCCAGCTGAAGGGAGGACATTGGCTGGTGTGTTAACCAGCTCTTTTCCGTCAGTCTCCTTGTTGGCACATTGTAGGGCACGGAGCCTCTGAACTGGGTGACTGGTCCCCAGAGAGCCACCAGTTCATGAGTGGCAGGCTGACTTTGCAGGTCGCCTTGGCCCCCCACGGGTCTGCTGCCAGGCCTGAGGTGTGCAGTGGTAATAAGCTGGCTGGTCTGTTGGGATGCTGAGCCCATCTCTGATGCCTCCAGCCCTGGCCCAAGCCCCATGCCATGCTGAGTCTGTGGGTCCTGCAGATGAAGTGTTTGGCTCTGTTGTGGGCAGGAGCATATTTGTCTCTGGCATTGTCTGCTCACCTGTGCTCTCAGAAGCCATCAGAAGGTGTAAAATGGAGTTACCACCCCCTCATGGGGACATCTGGAGTCAGGAAAGGAGAAGCTACTTCCTTAATAAAAAGCAAGGAGGAAACAAAAGTAAAAGTATAAACATATGCATGGGAAAGATATATACCTTCCTCGGAGGGGGGTGGGGGTAGAGTTTTAGCTGCCTCTGAGATGATCTATTTATGTAAACGTATAAGACATCCGAAGCAGTGATAAAAAATGTTAAAACTGTCAGTGCTGGAAGGTAGATGCACAGGAATCTGTCATCTTCAGTGCTTGTCTGTATGTTTACAACATTTCAAAACTAAGAATGATTTTTTTTTTCCACTGAAGCAGAGGGGGCCCCAGCTTTCCTCACTCTGTGCTCCGTCTTGTGCCTCCGTTTTCCACGTCTCTTATCCCCTCTTATGAATGACTGACTGTTTAGCTGCTTATCTCTTCCAGCACGTTCAGGTTTCTGCCACACACTTCCTTCCCAACAGACAGAGATGAACAAGTCCACTGGGAGGGGGGCATTTATCTCATTTGTCTCTGAGTACGAGGCAGCTCTGGGAAAGCAGAGCATCCTTGGGCTTCAGGAATCAATCCGTTCAGGGTCTGAAGTGTGGCTTTCTGACTTTCTGTGATTTATCCTCTCTGATTGTTTCCCCAGTTGTGAGATGAGTGGCAATGAGGACTAAAATGAAACTTATGGAAAGGATCTGTCCCATAAGCGTCTGTTGCTTGGGTGGATTGGGGTGGCTGCCAGATGAATCAGAAGCCTGGGGTTGGCAGAGCAGCGCACTGAGCACTCGGAAGGACCCATGTATTTTCTTAACTGATCATGATGATGCTCACTCCATCAGGGACCCGGTCCAGCCTGGGCCCCGTTGTGTGCCGGGTGCTGCAGCAGCTGGCTTGGGGGATGTGCTGAGTGCTGGCCTGGGGTGTGCACACTGGAGTACCTGCCTCCCTCCCAAGAGCCCCAAATCTCCTCCCGTGTTGGGGGGTTCCGTGATTTGCCAGGAGGACTCCTGGGACTCCATGCATAGCTGCACTCGTGACCAGGATTTGCTGCAGTAAAAGGATGCTGAGCAAAATCAGTGAAGGGAAGAGGTACATAGGGCAGAGTCTGGAGGAGGCCAGAGGCAAGCAGCCCCTCCCAATGGAGTCACCAGGATGCACTTAATCCCTCAGCATTCACATGTGACAGCACGTGTGAGGTGTCATCTTCCGCAGAAGCTCATTAGAGACTCAGTGGCTGAGGTTGTTACCGGGCCTGGCTGCTTGTCTGCAGAGCACACCCCTCAATCCGAGGCTTGCAAACGGAAATCAGGCGTCCTGCATACATGACGGTGTGTGTACAGACTTGTCAGGCAGCATGGTGGGGATGCTCCTCAGACCCAAGTGCCCTTCTGTCTGTCCTGGTCCCACCTTGCGGCAGACCTCACTAGGTCAGCGGCCTCAGGCCTGCTCTCTGAACTTTTTCCTGCAGATCACCGTGGAGGACTATGAGCAGGCTGCCAAGAGCCTGGCCAAGGCCCTGATGATCCGGGAGAAGTATGCCCGCCTCGCGTATCACCGCTTCCCGCGCACCACGGCCCAGTACCTGGGTCATCGGCGGCTGGATGCCGCACCTCCGGAGGAGGGCCTCCCAGGTACGGTGCTGTGGCGGCAGGTGGGATTCCAGGTGGGGTACAGCCCTAGAGTTGGTCAGGATGTTTTATTGGTTGGATGTGTTTCCCTCAGATTGTGTTTTAAGGGCAGAGCCCTGGTACTGGCTTCTCCTACACTGATTTTTTTGCTCATTTCCCCCAGGGTTGATTCCATGTGCTCCAGGTGCCTTACTTTGAACCGAGCTATACAAGTTGGGGGAGGGAAGGAGCTGAAAGGCAGTCTCTGATCTTGGGAGATGGGCAGTCTCAGCCTGGATATTTATACAGTCAGACAGGAAATACCAAATTAGTGATGAGGTGCATGGATTGGGGGTAGGTAGAGAGGGTGTGTTCTCAGGGCAAGGAAGTTGGCTCTGGAGTCCAGCACACTCACATTCCGATCTAAGCTCCACTTTCTAAATACCTAAAGCCCACTTTCTTGGGAAAGGAAGGCCTTTCTCCAAACCTCAGTTTTTCAATCTGTAAAATGGGAATGCTAATAGTATCTATCCTTTGGGCCTGTTGTGAGGATGAAACGAGATAATGCACGTGAAGTAGTTAGTGCAGTTCTGGATCTAGTGCATGCTCAGTCGTGTCTGACTCTTTGCGACCCTATGGACTATAACCTGCCAGGCTCCTCTGTACACGGGATTCTCCAGGCAAGAATACTGGAGTGGATTGGGTTGCATGCTCTCCTCCAGGGGATCTTCCTGATTCAGAGATCAAATCTGCTTCTCTTATGTCTTCTGCATTGGCAGCTGGGTTCCTTACCACTAGAGCCACTTGGGAAGCCCCTGGATCTAGTGGGTGATTGGTATAGTGGTATAGTAGTTATGTTGATGTGCTGTGGAGTTCACGGAACAGGGGATCAGAGAAGGCAGGATGCTTTCTGGTGGAGTCTGTTTGGCCTGTGAAGGATCCAGGAGCAGTAGGGGCTGTACATTAAGCAATGTAAATGAAGACAACAGGAGACCTCAATTGTGAAAGTTGGTGGTAGGGGAATCAGATGAGGGCCTGGTGGTCTGTGCCAGCACCCAGGACCCCGGGTGGAGTTGGTGCCAAGACGTCTCTTCTCTGGCTTCCTTGAAGCACTGAACCTGGACTTTGGGCATCTGTTACCACCTGGGGCTCTGGGTCTCAGCCCTCTCAGGCCCAGTTCCCTGTCTGTCTGAGGGTTGATCCCACCTGCTCCACTGTTGGCAGGCAGAAATGACTGTCAAAGGTGTACTTTATACAGAACAGAGTCCTGGGGGCCTGGGTGTGAGTGTGGTGAAGTGCAGGCTGTGGTTGACCCGGCTTTCGGACTGCCTGCTTCTCATGGGCACTGCCCTGCATTTGGGGACTCACGTGCTGGCCTGTGGCCATGCCTGATGGGGGTGTGTGTGGCATCTCTTGCCCCCTCTGTGCTGCCTTAGCCCCTGGGATGGTTCACGTCTGCTCCAGGAACAATTTGTTCTGAGCTCTGATGGGAGACACTCAGCCAGCCGCTCCACCTTCCTACCTTCCTTCCATTGATGATTCCAGGATTTCCTCCTGCCTGTGGTGGCAGGGGACAGTCGGGACCCTATGCAGGGTTGGCTGATGTGCAGAGTTGAAGCCCCTAGTTCTACTGCTACTTAGCATAACCTGTTCCTTAGCCAGAACAGAGCTTACTGAGAGAACAAGAGAGATGAGAATAACATCCTATCATATATTTATACAGCATCTTCCTCTACCTGCTGCTGCAACCCTCACAGCAGCCTGTTAAGGCAGGGTGTTATCCTCAGCTGAGCAGACAGGGTCGGGAGGTAAAGTCCCAGTTTGCTCGAAGTCATAGCTGGGAAATAGCCAAGAGGTGCCTTCTGGCTCCTGTGGGCTAACAGTCCACGGTGTGGGGACAGACAGCTCTGTCTCTGGGGGCACAGGCTCCCTATTCTGTGCTTATGGGGAGGGCTGGCTTCTCCATCTTGCCCCTTGGCCACCCTGGGCTCAGGAAGATGTGGAAGGACAGGAACAATTATATTCCCACTGGGCAGTCCCAGATCCTGTCTGTTCTCTTATTAGGAGAAGACACAGCTGCCCGTCTTAGTAAACTTCATGTCCCTGAACTACCCAGAAGACTGAAGCTCGTTTCAATTAAGTTAAAAAAAAAAAAAAAATGAAGTGCTAGCCACAGGCCAGGGATGGTTCTAGGAAGTGGGGATATAGCAGTGAACAAGATGAACATTTACCACCCAAGATAAAGACAGAGAAGTTATCTTACATAGCGGCAAGTGATAAGGAGACAAAATAAAGCAGGGAGGGGGAGGTGAGATGCCGGGGCAGGTTGGGGTGGTTAGGTTTTAGGTCAGACAACCAGGACAGGCCTCACGGAGAATGTGACTTTGGAGCCCTGTAGTCCTGAGGTGAGCTCCTGAGGTCAGGGGCATTTTGCTCTCACTCAGTCCTGTCTTTCAGACTTTCATCCACCCCCTCTGCCTGAAGAAGACCCTTATTGCCTGGAGAATGCTCCCCCCAACCTGGGCTACCTGGTCCGCATGCAGGGAGGCATCCTCTATGTGTATGACAACAAGAAGATGCTGGAGCGCCAGGAGCCCCACAGCCTACCCTACCCCGACCTGGAGACCTACACGGTGGACATGAGCCACATCCTGGCGCTCATCACGGATGGCCCCACGTAAGTCCCCTTCCCCCTCCATGACCAGCTGAGTCCACCTCTTTCTGCAGGAGTGCTGCTCGTAGGAAGGGACCAGGGCAGGCCTTCTGCTCTGGGCTTGCCCTCAGATAAACCACCCAAGAAAGAGAGGGCTTTGTGGGTTTCTCTCTTTTCCCAGTGCTTTGTGGGCTTCGGCGACAATTTTTCTTCACAGACTGGCGCATTCTCGAGTTGCTACTGCCTGTCCCTTCCGCATGCACAGGTGTGGGGCTCCTGCTTGCCGGTGGCCACCTGTGCACCCTAAAATGATGGTCACCCCTCCCCCCAGGCAGGACAGCAGCGATGCAGAGAGTTACCAGCCCAGGGCTTTAGGGTAGATGTGGGGGAGCCAGGAAGACTGTTGCTTCCGGTGTTGGTTTTTCCATGTTTCTGGAGCGGGGAGTGCAGGGAACTTGGGAACTCTGAGCCGCAACTCCCAGGATGCTTGTAGGCTTAGCTGGAGCTATCCTGGCAGGGAGCTGTCTTCCTGAGTTTGGGCCCTCGTTCCTCCTTAAGGGAATCAGCAGTGGAGGCTATGCTTGAGTACCCAGCCTAGGGGAGCAGAGGAAGCTGGTCACAGCTGAGGGACTTCTCTCTTGCCCTGCCATTTGGGTTTTGCTGGGAGTGGGGTGACGCCGGTTTCCAAGGGAGGAGAGTGGGCCCCGAGGGGTTGGACAGAGTGGGTCCTTGGTGATCCGAGGGCAGAGAGAAGAGCTGTGAGGGGAGAGTGGGATCCCTGGGAGCTTGCCTCAGCCAATGTGAACAGAGGTCTGAGGGGAAGCCTTGGGGACAGGGCTGTTGCAGGATGTGTGTGAGCAGCAGCTGTCCTGTCCTGGAGACTGTCAGGGCGAGTCCTGCCGGGAGAGGGACTGGGAGAGATGCCCTTGGGAATCTGGTCTGACCCAGACTCTCCCGTGCTCGGCTGTGGGCTCGTCCTGGCACACATATGGTGGTGCTGGTCCAGGCTTGGTGGCCGCTCTTTACAAGGGTCTCTGCCTGGGTGCCAGGGGCGCCGTGTGCATCTGGGGGCCACAGGGAGGCAGGGTGGCCCGACTTGTGATTGCATGTTCTGTGTAGCTGTGGCACAGGCACGTGGCCTGGCACCTGGGCTGGGTGTGGGCTGGCTGTTGGCTGAGAACAGTGGGTGCTCCCACCCCCCAGTGGCCTTTGCAAGCTGGTGGGGACATCAGTTCTTTCATGGACTTCTGTCCTGGTAACAACACCCCTATATCCCTCATCTGCCTACGATGCAGAACATCCGCCCCTCGCCTTGAAGCCTCAGGGTTGAGAAATCTTTTGGGTGTCATTTTGTCACAGCCAAGGTGGGAAGGTCGTGCCTTAGGATTTGACTGTATTACTGATCTTTTGGACAGAGGTGAAACTCCTTTCAAGGAATGAAAGGTGGCAGAGGATAGATGGGAGGGTGGAAAGATGGAAGGGCTGAAAGAGGGAGACTTTCTTTGAGTATCCATGAAGCTGAGTTGGACCCTTCGCACCCTCAGCCAATTTAACCCTCGCTTCTGTCTTGGGCAGTGCCAGCTCCATATTTGTTCATGAGAGACAGCAGCTTGAGATTAATTGCCTAAACCTGTAAAGCTCATACAGAAGGAATTTGTATGAGGTCAGCTCTCTACTGCCCCCTATCGACTCTCCACACATTTCGTAGAGCACGTGGCTGTGGTTACACAGTCTGCCCCTTCTCATCCCTTCCCTGACCTCCATCCTGACTTTCCACCCAGGACTGGGTCCCCACAGACACTGGAGGTCTCCAGACTGGAGAACTGATGCGACTTCTCCTCAACTGTGGTTTCTTCTCCTTCCCAACCTGCAGGAAGACGTATTGTCACCGGCGACTGAACTTTCTGGAATCCAAGTTCAGCCTTCATGAGATGTTAAATGAAATGTCTGAGTTCAAAGAGTTGAAGAGTAACCCCCACCGAGACTTCTATAACGTGAGAAAGGTGTGTTAGCGGGCCAGTGTTCAGAGCTCCAGTCCCGGGCCTCATTTCAACCCAATCTGGCTCGAGCCAGTCAGGGGCAGGTCCCCAGTGTGGCCTTCCTATGAACAAAAGGAAAACTGGCCAGCTGTTTTCCATGTGTCCGGCCATGCCTCAGATGGTACTTGTTATGACTTTGTTGTATATCTATTAGAATGTGCCATCCTCCTTGAAAAATAGAGCAGGGCCTATTAATTGGTTGTAAGAGTTGAGACATAGAGGATGCCTCAAATTTATCATGGATTGAAAAACAGTTATCAATGTTAAGACCTCTTTGGACTTGGGGGAGTGTGGTTCTGCTTCCTTCTGGACCGGGTGTGTTTAAGGAAGCGTATCCGACGTGCTCCTCTCTCTGCCCTCCTATAGAGTGGATGAGCAGCCTGCGTGCACCTGGGCTCAGGGGCTGCCGTCAGGACGAGCCTATAGGTTAAATGGTCGCCGCCTCCTGCTTTCCATTTTATCCTGTGTAACTAATATATATCAAGCATGGGATCAGTGCCAAGTGAGGGGCATTTGATGCTGAGTAAGGGTCACTTTCTGTCCACAAGCAGTTCTCAGCTGGTTACTATTAGTTTGATAGGGATGTGATAGAGGTGTCTTTCAGGAAGAGGTCGGAACTTAGCTGACTTGGAGTGAGTTGAGCTCAGCTCCTGGGCTCTAAGGCTCACGTAAGAGTCTCGGGATTTCCAGGCAGAGGTGAAAGGGCATGTGTGGGCCACCCCGGCATGGCATGTTTACCTTCAAGCACCGTCTGTTTCTTCTCTGTGATCCTCAGGTGCTCAGACAGATGGGTGCCTCAGTCGATAGACCGGCTCCTCTCTATCCTGCCTACATGAACCCTCCACCCTAGATGAGTGTCCAAGGAAACTCCTCGCCCAGCTGTGGGTGGCTCTGCCCTCTGCACATGCGCGTGCTCAGAGCTGGCCTGCCGCCTGCAGCAGTGTCCTTGCTGACTGCACCAGCTCCGACACTGTTTGCTTCTGAGGCGGGGCCCCTGTGGGTGCTGATGGGCTGGCCAGCTGCTCTCTGGCCACTCTGTGGGCGAGGGTCCTGGGGGCAGGGGAGGGGGCGGTGGTTACATACCAGAGCCAAACCTCGAGCTCTCTGTCCGTCTAGGGGTTCGTGTACCCTCTGTACGGACATGCTTTCTTTGAGTGCTGTGCTGCACGCCAGCTCCACAGCCATCCAGAAACACAGGCCAAGGTCTGCTCCAGGTCAGGCTGTGCCTGTCCCTCCCTGTCTCCTGGGTGCTGACGGCTCTTACCCTGGCATTCTCTGCGAGGGGAGGAGAGCTGATTCTGAAGTCCAGGATGGGCTGGGAGGTGGCCTCCACACTTCCAAGTGGCTGTCAGTGTCGTGGTGGCCCTGCTCTGAGGCGGGAGCTGTGTGTGGCCATGGGTCAGTGTGGGTGGTATTGTGAAATTACCTGTGGCATCACAGCAGATCGTGGGTCCTGGCACCGTGGGGCCCAGCCAGCAGGTGTATGTAACTGAGATGATTGTTTTCAGCTCAGAGCTGAGAACAAGGGGCTGAGTGTGTTTGCTGCTTGGCAGTGGGGTAGGAGTAGGCCTTACCCACTTTGGTTTAAGTTTCATATCAAGGAGAGCAAACAGATTTCATCTTGTGTGCCAAACTTGACCAGCGGGGAGTGGCTACCTGAGGCTATTCCCAAAGCTTAGTGAAGGGTACTATAGTTGATTATTGATGTCTGCCATGGATGTGGCAGACCCCAGTTCGATTCCTGGGTCAGGAAGATCCCCTGAAGAAGGGATAGGCTACCCACTCCAGTATTCTTGGGCTTCTCTGGTGGCTCAGCTGGTAAAGATGCGGATGCCTGCAGTGCGGTAGACCTGGGTTTGATCCCTGGGTTGGGAAAATCCCCTGGAGAAGGGAAAGGCTACCCACTCCGGTATTTTGGCCTGGAGAATTCCATGGACATGGGGTTGCAGAGTCGGACACAACTGAATGACTTTCACTATGGATATGGAAATAGTGTTGGCTTAGAGGCCAGGTATTGGCCAGCCCATTTAGAAACCACTGTTTAGACCCAGATCTTAGGTGAAAGCAAGGATTGCTCCTGGATCTTCCAGTGAATCGAAAGTACTGACCTCCGATTACGGGCTCTTTTACTTGTTCCTAAAATAATCACCGTGGTAATTTTAAAGTTTGGATCAGATGCTTCCTGGATTGTCCTGTTGTTTTCCTGCCTCGTCTTGTGACTCAGGGGGGTAAGCACAGGCTGAACCCCCTGTGGTGTGTCACTGGGATGCCGGAGGACAGCAAGAAAGCCCAGAATGTGCTAAGTCATGCTGAGGTGGTTGAGCCCAGCTGTGTCTGGCTGAGCTAAGGCCAGCTGACCTTCGCTTGTGCCTCTCCCACGAGCCCAGCCTGTCCCTGAGGGACCTGAGCTTTGGGTGATGTTTTAACTTTTGGTGCTTCCTTTCTCTGATGCCCAGTGGTCTGTCTTTCTGGTAGGAGTGGCGGGATTAAAGGCAGGAAGGCCCTGAGGAGTGAGTGATGTGGCCGGTGACAGGGGCTGGCTGGTGGAAAGCTCACAGAGGTTCAGTGGATTGGATGTCGGGTTTGGCATGACTCGGGGATGCCTGGCCAGCTGTGGACAGCATTCCTTGGCCTGAGGTCAGCCGCCTCCTCGCCCTAGCCCTGGCGGATTGCCCAGCTGGCCGCAGCAGGGACTAGAGAGTGTGGGCTAGTGGGTGGCAGCACCCTGGCCTGTGAGATCACTGCCCCCTTCCCCGGGACCTCCCGCAGGCCCCTCGGCTTTAGGGGAGAGGGTCAGGATGCCCACTGTGACTTCAGGCCATTCCCCAGCTTAGCCAGGGCTCTATTTCTTTAGGGCTGGTGGCTGAGGGGAATGCTCTGGGGGTTCTAAGAGAGGTCAGTGGCAAGTGTGGGATTTTGTGGGGCATTACGTGAGCCCCCGAGGTTCTATGAGGAGGAGGTGGATATCACTGAAACTGTTGGAACCTTCTACACCTGCTCATTGGTCTGTTCCTCCATCCATTGATTTCACATCATCCCAGGCTCTGGGGTAAGCGCTGGAGGCTTAGATGCATCAGACACGGTCCCTGTCCTTGAGGACTGAGCTTCCAGTCTAGTGATGAAGTAGACAGAAAATTATTAGAGTGGACTGGAGGATATATACAGTGACGGGAGTGTCTGTGCCAGGGTTCCAGGTTGGACAAGGGAAAAACTCATTTGTTGTGTTTGGGGGATCAGGATAGGCTTCTATGTGAAGGAGGTTGTAGAAGATTTCCAGGTGGATGAGATTGGTGGGGAGGAAGGCAGACATCCAGGCTGAGGAATAGCATGGCTCCTCGGGTAAGTGGGGTGTCCTGGCTGGAGCAGAGAGCAGGGCAAGGTGAGACTTCAGACTGAAGTAAGCCTTGAATCCCAGGCTAAGGAACTTGGGCGTTATCTTGAAATGTTGGGCAGCACTGATGTGTTAACAGGGCCAATGGCCAGATCTGAACTGAACTTAGAAAAGGTCTCCTGATGCTGTCAGGAGGGGGACTGGGCAGCAAGGCTGGAAAGGGGGGAGACCAGTTCTAGAAGAGATGGGGTGGGGCGGTCCAGCACCAGGGGAGGTGCTGAGGCTCTGCACTCAACACCGAGGCCTGGGGGTCCTGGTTCTTGATGCTGAGGGAGGTGGATCGGCTCACGTGCTGGGGCACTTTGTCGCAGGTGGACACGCACATCCATGCAGCTGCCTGCATGAACCAGAAGCACCTGCTGCGCTTCATCAAGCACACGTACCAGACGGAACCCGACAGGACAGTGGCCGAGAAGCGGGGCCGGAAAATTACCCTGCGGCAGGTGTTCGACAGCCTGCACATGGACCCGTATGACCTCACTGTGGACTCGCTGGACGTCCATGCGGTGAGTGGGCTCGGCCCCAGGGCCTCACGCAGTCCTGGTGGAGGACTCAGCCCACTGGAAAGCAGCCACGATTGGTCTTGGAGACGATTGGTCTTGGAGAGGGGCTGGCTGTGTAGGCATTGCTTTCTCTTCCAGCCATGGGAACTGTGAGAGGCAGTTTGTCCTCAGAGGACAAACAAGGACAAGGGCTGGAAGCAGCTTTGGGACAGAGGAGAAGAGGGTGTGACTTGGAGTCAGAGACATTCACCTTCTAACTCCCATTTCCGCTACCTAAGAGTTAAGTGCCTTTGAGTAATTCATTTGAGCTTTTATTTCCTTGCTTGTAACATGGTGACTACCACGTGCCTTAATGACATTACAGTGTTATTAAAATACTAAATGGTGATGCAGCTGCTACAGAAAACAGTAGGGCATTTCCTCAGGAAGTTAAATATAGAATTACCATATATTCCAGCAATCCCAGTCCTAGGTATATACCCCAAAGAATTGTAAGCAGGGACTAAAACTGATAATTGTACATCAATGCTTATCACAGCATTGTTCACAGTGGCCAAAGAGTGTCCATCACCACTTGAATGGATAAACAAAATGTACATACACACACACACTGGATTATTACTCAGTCCTGAAAAGGGATAAAGTACTGATAACCTGCTATATCCATGGATGAATGCTGAAAACGTTATAAATCAAAGAAGTCAGACACAAAAGGACAAGTACTGTATGATTCCACATGTATGAGGCATCTAGACAGGCAAACTCATGGACACAGAAAGGAGAATGGTGGTTACCGTGGGCTGGGGGAGGGGTCATGGGGAGTTACTGTTTCGTGAGGACGTAGTTTCAGTTTTATAAGATGAAAAGAGTTCTGGGCACAGATGGTGGTGATCGCTGCTCAGCAGTGTGAATGTACACTTAAAAATGGTTAAGATGGCACATTTTGTGTCCTATACATTTCACTATAGTGAAAAAATCTTAAACCAGACCTTGAATGAGGAGATGTGGAGAAAGGGCCTTATGCAGTCTAAGCAGTAATAGGACACACGCTGTTACTGATGGCTCAGTATTCTCTGCTCGCTCAGCTAGCCCTGCTCCTAGAAGCACGAGGACCTTGACCCTGCTCTACAGAAGGTCTCAGGGAATGACCCCAGGGCTGACCGAGTGACGATGTGTGGTCCTGGCCCTGGGACTTCCCAAGCTTCCATGCACGAACGGACATAGAAGGTGCCTTTCAGTGTGGCTCACGCAGGCCTCATTGTGAAGGCTGGAGGAGGCGTGTGTCTGCTGGCTGCAGGATAGCGTGGTGAGCTGGCTGGTGTCTCTTTCTCCAGGGCCGGCAGACGTTCCACCGCTTTGACAAGTTCAACTCCAAGTACAACCCTGTGGGGGCCAGCGAGCTGCGAGACCTGTATCTAAAAACAGAAAACTACCTAGGAGGAGAGTACTTTGCTCGGATGGTCAAGGTGAGTGAGCCCTGGGCGTCTCCAAGCCCTCCTGGGATTCCCGACAGCATCTGCGTTCAGGGAGTGGGGGCCTGCAGGGTCTCCTCTCCTCTTCCCCTTCCCGGATCCCTGTCCGTCCAGCTCAGGCGGGGTGCAGGTGCCCAGTGTCCAGTGCTGTGGCCCTGGCCGCGGCTTCCAGGTGGGCAGGAACTGTGTGTGGACTGTGCTGACTGCAGGCAAGAGGAAGGGGAGGATGTCCATCCCAGTCCAGCCCTCCACATCCAGGCTTGCTGCTCTGCGTGTTTGCAACCTGCCCTGGGTATAGGTTCGCTCTGTGAGGAGATGCTGCCGGGCCTAGTCACGCGTGTGACTCTGCAAGCCCAGGGCTTTCTTCCCCACGAAGGTGGAGTGAGTGCTAACAAGAGGTATAGATCAGGCCTTCTGAGCCGGGGAGCTGGTGGCTGGGGAGCTGTAGGGTCTGCTGCTGGGGTCAACCCAGGGTCAACCCTTGGGCTGACCTGAGCTCTTCTTGGTGCCAGGAGGTGGCCCGGGAGCTGGAGGAGAGCAAGTACCAGTACTCAGAGCCACGGCTCTCCATCTACGGCCGCAGTCCCGAGGAGTGGCCCAACCTGGCCCGCTGGTTCATCCAGCACAAGGTCTACTCACCCAACATGCGCTGGATCATCCAGGTGCCCCGGATCTAGTAAGTGAGGTGGCTGCTGTCTCCCTGTGTCCTCTGGGGTCATCAGCCTATCCTGGAGGATCTGCTGAGCCTGTTCCAGTGCCAGCCTAGGCCTGGTGCCCCTGGGACTCCCCTACAGAGAGGGGTGGTCTGCACAGATGTCCTTGTGATGCTTCAACACTGTTCTTTGAAGAACATATGATTGCAAAGGCCTGGTGGAAATATGTGCTCAGTTGCTCAGTCATGTCTAACTCTTTGAGACCATTGACTGTAGCCCACCAGGCTTTTCTGCCCATGGAATTTTCCAGGCAAGAATACTGGAGTGGGTTGCCATGCATTTCTCTGGGGGATCTTCCTGACCCACAGGTCGAACCCGTGTCTCTTGTGTCTCCTGCATTGGCAGGCTGACTCTACCACTGCGCCACCTGGGAAGCCCTGGGTGGAACGACTGCCCATCTTCTTGTCACTGCGATTTGAGGATAGACTATCTTTTTGCGTGAGGCTGGGAGTCTGCATAACCTGATAGGGGCCCACATTGCTGGCCCACTGCCTGTATATGGCTCAGACTACCCCTGTCCTCTCCAGTCTGGGCCAGGTAGGGCCCCTGGAATGGCTAGGCCTCGTGGTTTAGGGGAACTGAACTGAGTGGCAGGGAGTTAGATCAGCCTGAATCCCAGCGCCCCCCTCCCAGTGTGGCCTGTAGCTGAAGAACGCTCACTGATGGGCATGGGCTGGTGCTGAGTGTGCCAACCAATGCTTGGTATTGCAGAACCTGGTGAGGAGGGGAAGGATCTGTGTTGGAGCCCCACCTCTGACCCTGCCCTGGATGCTTAAATGGGGACTTGCACTGCCTGAGGAAGGGACCAGGGCTGGTCTCTGACAGGTCAAGGGGGCTATTGGGACCACCTTCATCGGCAAATCTCCCTTTCCCCCAGTGACATATTTAGGTCAAAGAAGCTGCTGCCAAGCTTCGGGAAGATGCTGGAGAACATCTTCCTGCCCCTTTTCGAGGCCACCATCAACCCTCAAGATCACCGAGAGCTTCACCTCTTCCTCAAATATGTAAGCTTGGGTGGTGCTCAGGTGATGTGCCCAGTGGGGGAGGGAGGAGAAGACTCCCAGCAAGTTGAGTCAGCTTACCTTCTAAGATCCTGTCACTGATGTGCCCCAGGCATGAAGTGTCCAACCCTGAGAAGCTGAATTTCTAGAATAACAAGCTTCTTGCCGAGAAGGGAAGTTCCCTTCTCCTCTGGGGTGGCCCTTCAGGCATGGGTGGGGTGCTGGGAAGGCAGCCACAGGGCAGAGAGACTGAAGAGTCAGTTCCTGGCCAGGCGGGGCTGAAAGGACCAGGCCCGCCCCAGCTGCAGACATTTCAGACTCCTGCTTTCCCCTAGACACCAGTGGTCCTCATACCTTGTTTGGTTAAGCCCCACAAAGTATATTTTTCTGCTTAGTTGTGGGAGAGGGGAGAAGGGTGGAGAAGAGATTTAACTAGGAAGGGCGTCAGGGGGGCAGGAGCTTGTCCCGCCCTCTGGATACCCAGAACAGAGGTGGCTGCAGACGGTGAGAGGCAAGTTCAGTGCCTGGTGGAGGTGATGGTGTGGATGGTTTCTGACAGGGAGGGAGGCAGGGAAGATCCCAGAGGGCTCAGGGTGAAGAGGTGGGGGTGGAGGGATGGCTGAGTGTATCTGTAGCGGGGAGGGTTGGGGGGTGCTGGAAAGTTTGAACAGGTGGAAGGCCAGCATTGAATTTATGTCTTAGACCATCAGCACACAGGCTGTTGGGTGAGGAAAGCCCTGGAACCAGAAGGTAGTTGGAGGTGGGCGCAGGGGGGCAAGGTGAGAGTCGGGATCCAGCAGTAGAGACGCGAAGGGGGCTTGAAGCAGCAGTAACAGCTCACACTGATGACCTCCCCGGCCCCGTGATCCACGCCGTGATGCGATCTCACCTCACCCTCATGACTGCCCCGTCTTACACCGTTTGGTAGGTAGTAGCCAGCGTGATTATGCATTGCTGTGTGTTAAGACACTGTGGATTATCTCACTTAATCCTTACAGCAGTCCTGTGAAGCTACTAGCTCCAATTTTCACACCAGGAAACTGAGAGACCACAGAGCTAAGAGGGGCAGGACTGGAATTCAGACCCAGGGTCCTGACCCAGGTGTCACCGGTCCCATAGGATCCTGCCTCCCATTAAGGAGAGTGAGGGGTATACAGGTGGTGGGTGCGGCTGGAGAACAGACGGGGCTTGGGCATGGCCTGCAGGTGAGCAAGGGGAGGAGCTGGAGGGGCCCTGGGTGCCTCGTTTTGCAGGGGAGCAGGTGCTGTGCCTTTAGGAGGTCACTGCCAGCTATGCGGGGAGCGGGGAGGCTGGGGAGGAGGAGGAGTTGGGGTTTGGACAGATTCTGTGCTTGATGCCCTTGGGATGTCCAGTTTAGGGCCCTGCCTGGGGGGCCGCAGAGCTCAGGAGAGGGGCTGACGTTGCCCCCGTGCTGGGCCCTGAGAGTTCAGGAGCACCACGGAGCTGAGTGCCGACAGGGCAGAACTCGAGGTCACTCTGGGCCCCAGACGTGTCCAGGCCACGCTGAGAGCTGCGGTGGGGACTGTCATTTCCTTTGACATATGACTCTTTCAGGGAAGATTCTGGCAAGACATTGGTGGTCCTTTGCTCCCCTGGGCCTCTACAGCCCAGTTAGGAACAGGCAGACCTGGCTGGGCCTGGGCTGGGAACCCCCCAGATTGGGCCGGTCCTTCAGGGGCCCCTTCCCAAAGCCCTGCTGTGGCTGAGTGATGGGAGCAAAGCGGCCCCGTGTGCCGGCTGGGAGCCGGGTCCTCGCAGGTACATCCTCCCCCAGGGCCTGACCTCTGGGAGGAGGTGACAGCAAGAGTCTGGTGACTCGGGTGGGCTCCTGGAGTGTAGTGTGGGCCCAGTGTCGGTGTGAGTATGGTGAGGGGAGGGGTGTCTTCTGAGCTGCTCTGACCCTGCTCAGAGGGCAGGCTCCGGGAGGCAGGGCTCAGCCTTCCAAGAAGCCCTCTTGGATGGCGCCCACCTTGGCCTGCTTGTGAGGCATCCCAGCTGGCTTCTCGTGGCCACCCCAGGGCATCCTCCACCTGCAGCCCCAAAGAGTGCCGACCCCGAGCCCATCTAGGCTCAGCTAGTGGTCTCACGTGGGTAAGAGCCTTCACCAGCCATGCCCAGCTCTCAGCCAAGCCCACCCTCACAGGGCCACTTGAGCATTGAGTTGGCTGATGATGTGTGGTCGGTGCTTCACGCAGGGCCTGACACACCCTAGGTGTATGGAAACGCCTGTCCCCTTCCCCTCACAGCTGTTGTCCCTGCTGCTGATGGCACAGCGGAGGACGGGAGGTGAGTCCAGCCGCCTCACCCTTCACCTGGCCTGGCCTGAGTTTCCCTTCGCTGTTGCCGCCACACAGGGGCTTGGTGCTCTCTAGGCTGGCTTCCGGGGTACTTCTGGAAACCCTGGAGGGACAGCCTGGGGTGCTGTGCCCACTCCCCATCCCTGGGAGAAATGTGGCTCAGGCAGGCCCCGGGGTGCCCAGCTGAGAGGCCTGGGCGCCAAGGCCTTTATCACTTGGCTCTGGCAGCCCATCTGCCGCAGCTTGATGCAGGACCCCTCCTCCGGCCCAGGTGACAGGGTTTGACAGCGTGGACGACGAGTCCAAGCACAGTGACCACATGTTCTCGGACAAGAGCCCCAGCCCGGACGTCTGGACCAGCGAGCAGAACCCGCCCTACAGCTACTACCTGTACTACATGTACGCCAACGTCATGGTGCTGAACAACCTCCGCAGGTGGGTGAGCGGCCCTGCGCACCCCTCGCACTGGGGTGCTCCCCAACCCACCCCTCCGGACCCACGCCCGCAGGGCCACCCACACACGCACGGGCCGCTCGCTGCAATACACCATCACACATACAAGGCGGCCAGCCCCCGTGCCTGGACACACGTGTCCATACACACACCACACCTGTGTGTGTGTCCATCCCTGATAGGATACAGACACGTGACCTTCCGACATGGTCACTCACCTCCACACCAGTGGCGTTCATATGTGTGTCCATCCATTCAACACATCACAGCACCTGCCAAGTGAAGGCCCTGTCCTGGGCCCAGGACACATAATAGGGAGCAAAACAGACTGGTTTCATGCCCTCACAGAGCTTCCATCCCATGGTCTTGTGCGCCCAGGCTCCCCCAGCGCACACACCTAGGCGGGGTCCAGGTGGCAGAGCGCTGAGCGGTCCTTACCACCCCTGCCGGGTCGCGAGGCTGAGGCCTCAGCCAGCGCTAGTTCCTGGGTGTGGGGCTTTTGAGTGGGACCACAGCTGAAAGGAGACGGCCAGGGGTGGAGTCCTGGGCTGAGCTTTCTGAGGCAGGGGCTCTAGTTCAGCTCCGTTGCTGCCCTGCTCAGGGGCTTCTGACATCTGGCTGCACTCTCTGGGGTTGCCCCCTTCTTACAACAGAGTCTGGACTTGATGGTTTCTCAGGGCCTTGCCTGCTCTGAATCTGGGCTACCAGGCCCTGGAGGAGAGGATGGATGGAGGACTGGGCCCTCTCTCTGTTCCCTGGAGATGGCATCTCTTGGTTCTGAGGAGCTCTGGGCCTGGGTCTCAGAATTTGGGGAGAGGTTTCCAGGGTGCTGTGTGTCAGCTGTGCCAACTCTGCCACGGGTGACTGTCTTCCCTGGAGGGGGCCCTGAGCTAGCGGTGCAGGCCCTCGGGGCCTGGGGCAGGGGGCCAGGGTCCTTTCTCACCATGAGCCTCACGTCTGCAGGGAACGGGGCCTGAGCACGTTCCTATTCCGGCCTCACTGCGGGGAGGCCGGCTCCATCACCCATCTGGTTTCTGCTTTCCTGACTGCCGACAACATTTCCCACGGGCTGCTCCTCAAGAAGGTAACTGGGGCCCTGACAGACGCCTGCCCTGCCGTGACAGTCCCGCCCTGGGGCTCCTCTGGGGAGGATGGGGACCGCCTGGGCTCTGGCCACACCCTGGGAGGCACTGGCCAGTGATGCAGAAGCGCTGGTTCTTTTTCTAGGCTTTGCTATCTGTAGTCTCTTGGTTTTATATTTAATTATGAAACAACATGATCAAATCCATCACAATTTAGGTTTTTGAAAAAATGGAGAAATAGAAAAAAAAATCCTTACTGCTATCACTTAAATAAAAAAAGCATTAGCTTGTTATTGTTTCCAATTCCCATCTTTTTTTTTCCAGGGCATGTTTTTAATAAGCTTATTATCATAACAAACAGTTCCTTCTTTCTCCCTTAACTTTGTATGACAAGCATTTTTCTGTGCTGTGACGTGACATCTGTGTTGCTCATCCTAAAGGCTGTGGAAGGACAGCCCTTCTCCAGCTGTTGAACAGAATCCATCTGACTTTATGCTTGTGTAATTAATGCTATCATGAACTCTGCATTCATTCTTCCCCATATTTTGACTCACTTCCATAGGAAGGATATTTTGCTCAAACTCCTCTCCTTCCCTGTTCCTAGGGGAGTCTAGCCATGCCTCATGTTTCTGTGTGGGGTGGGTGCTACATCGGAGAACCACTCTAGCCCGGTCATGTCCACCCCTTTCCACCTCCAAGGAGTTGCAGTGTTTACAGTCACAACCTCAATGTTTGTGGTCAAGCAAAACAACAAAAGTGGGGCATCTCCAAGGGCTGACTTGTTGGGGTCAGTGCCTGGGAGAGGGGACCTGAGGACGTAGGCTGGGGTCAGCCCGGGGCCTGGCGGGTGCCCTTCCTGCCCTGAGCTGTGCTTCCGGTCTGGAGCCAAGGCGGAGCGCTTCCAGCAACCGCAGGAGAGCAGCCCCGGGGAGGGACGGGCCCCGATGCAGGAGAGAGGTGAACGCAGAGGGTGGGGCCCAGAGCCCTGGCAGGGAGCTCGGGGGTCTCCCACAGACCCCGCCCGGAGCCCTGGCTTCTGCTGGTGAGTGCCCCCCGCTTCGGCTCTTGTCTCCCGAGTTTGGCGGTTCTTTTGCAGAGTCCAGTGTTGCAGTATCTCTACTACCTGGCCCAGATCCCCATTGCCATGTCTCCTCTGAGCAACAACAGTCTGTTCCTTGAATATTCCAAAAACCCTCTGAGGGAATTCCTGCACAAGGGGCTTCACGTTTCTCTCTCCACCGACGATCCCATGCAGTTTCACTACACGAAGGTGAGGACCCTAGGGGAGGGTGAGGGCTGCCGTCCTCCCACGGTAGGGACCTGAGTACACGGTGCCTTCAGGGTAGGACTGGGGGCCAGTGAAGACAAAAGGAAGCTCCTGGTGAGGAAAAAGTGTTGCTCCCAGAAGCCCTTTTTTGGGGTTCTTGAAACCAGGAGGATTTCTTTTCTTTGCCTTTCACTTTCCCTTCGATATTCCCTAGCTCTGTAATATTGGCAGAGTTACTTGTATTAAAAATGTTAGCTACCATTTTTGTTACCACTATGATTACTAGGAAGTTGTGGATCTCTGGGACAGTGAGGAGGAAGGGAAAGGTGGTATCTTGCATGGGGACCAGTCACCAGCATACCAGCACATTTGGGTGGTAATGATGAGACCAGCCGCAGATTAGTAAAAACAGAAGTGCCTAGGTCTTCTAGGACAGGCTCAAGGCTTCTGGTCTCACGTGTGCGTGCTTAGCTACTACTGTGTCCGACTCTTTTGCAATCCCATGGACTATGCAGTCTGCTAGGCTCCTCTGTCCATGGCATTTCCCAACCAAGAATACTGGAGTGGGTTGCCGTTTCCTTCTCTGGGGGATTCTCCCGACCCAGGGATCAAACTTGCATCTCCTGCATTGGCACGCAAGTTCTTCTTTGCCACTGAGCCACCAGGGAAGCCTCTGATCTCAAGCCTCCTTTATATAATGAGGAATTGAGGCTCTCAGAGAGCTGAAGTTCACGTGCCTTGTAACTAGCGAAAATTAACTGTGTGAAATTGAAAAATATTAACTCACGTAAAAATAACACTAATAAATCATGAAATGTTAATACAGTTAGCAATTTTTATGAGAAATAACCATATTTCCACAAACAAAATAGAGAATGGCATTGCTTTACATTTTTGCAAATCTCTTTAATGTCTGGTTTGATAGAAGACAAGCTGGATTCTCATCTCTGCTTGTGCAGTCAATCTGTTGTGACAAATTGATTTTACCAAAGTGCATGAAGAAACCTTGCCTCACAAAATAAATACATAGTTGGAAAAGGGAGGACCTTTCAAAAAGCCTTGGGGACCCTTAGGAATCCTGAGACTGTGTTTTCAGAACCACTGCTCTAGGATACTGAGGCAATGATGTGGCAGAGGTGACAGAGGGCTTGTGATAAATGTGAAATATTTCATAGCTGAGAAAGTGAAAGCACAGCTCAAGCTTAAATCCTCCCAGGCTTACACTATCTCACTACTGATCCTTGACCACTTCTCATTCCTAATTAATGCTCCATGTCTGTTAGTACTTTACTCAGATTAACTTTTATTTTGGACAATCTTAAGAAAAAGTGTTAACTACAAAGCAAGGCTGCAGAGTGGGTATTAAAAGTGTGCATGACAGGGAGATAGGCACAGGAGAGCAGGCCGGCACCCCTAGTCCTGGGCGCAGGGCCTTCAACATGTGCTGGTCAACAGATAAACCTGTAGGTGTTCTTTGATATTTCTGTCTTTGGTTACCTGAACTTTCAGACAAAAAAGATCTTGGGAGTTTGTGATTTTTGGGGGAGGGGGATGTTGTCCATGTGCCAGTTCTTAAGGAAAAATGAAACCTGCAATGTTGGTCTGATGTTCCTAGCTTGGGAAATAGGTGAATCGTTGAAAAGGACAGACTCCCATCTAACGTTTCCTCTGGGGGGAATCTAGGAAGCGCTTATGGAAGAATATGCAATTGCGGCTCAAGTGTGGAAGCTGAGCACGTGTGACCTGTGTGAGATCGCCAGGAACAGTGTGCTGCAGAGCGGCCTCTCGCATCAGGTACCTCTCGTCCTTTCCACACCGTACGTCAGATGCCTGCTGTGTGCTAGGCGTTTTTTCGGCCCTGCCACTGTGGATGGATGAAACAAGCAGGGTCTCTGCCACATTCTAGGGGAGATCACTGGGGAAAACGTGTGAACTTTCATGGCTGCTCTGACGCCTTTTTCAGATCTCTGCTCACATGTCACCTTCTTGGAGAGGCCTTCTCTGACCACTCATTCTATAGTAGCCACAAACCTGCCCTTATTATCCATCCCTTAAGTCTTTTTTTTCCCCCTAAACATTTATTACTACTGACATTGCCATTATGTAGTCATATGTTTTTCTGCCCTGCCTTCCAGAATACAAGTTCAGCATCACATCCCTGGGGTCTGAATTAGACTCTGGCACATAATAAGCACTCAGTGCTTCTCAAATAGCTGAACAGTACCTAGATTGAACAGAAAACTCTAGGAATGGGACCCAGACATCACTCTTTTTTTTTTTTTTATCAGCTCCCTAGGTGATTCTGATGCGGAGCCAGGGTTGAGAACCGCTGCTGCAGAGGGTGTCTGTGTCCCTGGGCAGCTCCTCTGGGCAGGGTCAGTGGTACAGGGAGAGAGCTGCACTGTGCTCTTCTTGTTGGATGCAGATGCAGATGAGAGTTAAGGCTCAAGATTCATCTTGTGGGGGCCTGGTTCCTTGGACTGGTTGTCCCCAGCCACATCTGTGTGCCCTTGTCAGCTCTCGGGAGAGACTTCCAGAATCTTCACGCCTTCACCTTCATTGCCAGCGGCTCTTATAGTTTTTGTCTTTCTGATCAAGGAAAGCACAGTTAGAAATGAAGGCACTGAATGTGGTTATCAGGGTGACATCCTTGAGGACAGGAAGGCAGGAGGAATTTTGTAACAGCTCTGTGAGGAAAGATGTCTTGATGGAGGACCTGCTTTGAAAGAATAGCCTGATTTGGTATGGCTAAGTCTGAGCGGCCATGTGGATATAGAAAGTGAATATAAGGGATATTGTTTCATTTGTATTTCTCTTGGTCCATAGGAAAAGCAAAAATTTCTGGGACAAAATTACTATAAAGAAGGACCTGAAGGAAATGATATTCGAAAGACAAATGTTGCTCAGATCCGGATGGCATTCCGATACGAGACCCTGTGCAATGAGCTCAGCTTCCTGTCTGATGCCATGAAATCAGAAGAGATCACAGCCCTGACCAACTAGTCGAGTGTTGGACACGTGTTTTAACTTTTTGGTATAATTTCAAGTTTGCCGTGATTAACAGTGGTCAAGATACCAAACTAGGACTTTCCTCCCTGGAGAGGATACTGCTGAAGAACTTTCAAACTGGTGATTTTTGGTTGCACTGTTCACTTTAAGGTCTAACATGCCCATTTCAGTGGCTTCCCTGGTGGCTCAGAGTAAAGTGTCTGCCTGTGATACGGGACAATCCCTGGGATTGGGTTCAATCCCTGGGTTGGGAAGATCCCCTGGAGAAGGAAATGGCAACCCATTCTGGTATTCTTGCCTGGAAAATCCCATGGACGGAGAAGCCTGGTAGGCTAGTCGATGGGGTCGCAGAGTCAGACACGACTGAGCGACTTCACTTCACTTCATGCCAGTTTCTGTTAATATTTTTGAGTAATAGATGGTGACTCCTCCTTGGGGATCTGGGAGCTAGACACTTGTCTGAACTAATTGCTCATTTTCCAAATGTTCCTCTTCAAAGTGCTAATGCTTGCATTGTGGGGGCCAGGATCTTACATGGTCCAGTGCCCACTGATGTGAAGTATATGTGATTTTCCGCCATAGTCCTCTCTATAAACCCTGCAGACTTGTTGGTAGTTGTTCATTTCAGCCTCTCATGGGCTGGCTGCCTTAAAATCTGCTTCAAAGCTCCCTTTCATAAAGGAGCTACTTTGAGAGAATTAGAAAACTTCCTTGTGTGTGTGTGTTTTTTTTTAATGAGTTTTTAAAACTGTTTATTTAGCCTTCCTCCCTTCATATTTAGGAAACCAAATATTCATATCACAGCCATCACTCCTATTCTGTGTCTTGGTTTCCTCATCTGAAAGGTGAAGGTTTAGATCAGATGAGTGGTTTTCAGTGGTGTTCTGTGAGCTCAGCTCCTGGACCACTTCAGGGCAGGGAATGAGAAGGGGGTTGAGGCTCTGAGGTGCTGCTTTTACTTCAAGGTGACTCAGCTTTCATCGGTTTTATACTGGGGCCTCTATGTATTTACATTTGAACTAAGGACTTTGAAAAGCACAGGACTAGATGGCCTCTGTTCCTTTTGGCTCTAATATTCTGTGATTGTAGCCCAATTATCATTTTACTTATGAACAGTTAGGATCACAGAAGTGAACTTTGCTTAAGGTCACACAGCTCTAATAAGTAATAGGATCAGAACTAGGTTTCCCTAATCCTAACCTAGTCCTTTCCCCACTATTCTTTCAGGCCTGACAAATTTAGAATTTTTTTTTAATCACTGTAACTTGGTGCATTTTCTGCCCCCCAAGGTAAAATGTCTCCTTTACCTAATATGCAGACCTCTTCAGCATATATGTGGTCCCATGGGCCAGGTAGAAAGCATTTTTAAAGACCAGTCTGAATTTAAGCTTTACCAATGTACTCTTCATCTGTGTTACTAGTGCCTGGTACATAGTAGGTGCTCAATAAATGTATATTATATAAAACTGAATGAATTTCCTCTTTTGGAAATTTTTTAAGGTTGTATGCTCCTGGAACTCTAGAGGCTGCTCAAGGACCTTCTTGTCTATCTCTATAGGCAAATGTAGACTAGAGTAAGCCCTTGTGAATCATTACAGAGTTAGAAGAACACTATTTTTGCCTGTGAAGATGCTTACCTGGCTTTAGGTTGTCCTGTCACTTGATAATGATTATCCCCTCCACTGGTCAACTTAGCATATGGAACAATAAATACAGTTTTTTTACAAGGCAAACATATGCTATCTTATAGCTAACGGTGAAACTAAATGAAAACCAAGTATTTATCTTAGGCATTCATTATTTTTGAAAAGCCATTTGTATACATTTGCCTGAACATAAGTATTTTACAGTTTTTCATTGTCCTTTTATATGTATCAAACATTTAATTATTAAATAAAGTCTGTTAGGATTATGGCTCAACAGTTTTAAACTATTTTAAGCAAATCTTTAAATTAAAAAAAAAAGATATAGGCATCATGAAAAGCTATCAATAGTTACTAATTTATCTTTTCTGAATCAAGATTCAGATATGGATGACATTCACTAGGAAAACTCAAAAATTTGAACTGAAGCTTGCAAAACCCAGGAGGGAAACTTTCGCTCTTTTTTTCTAACTTCTGCTGTAACAGTTCATGAGCAAAGTCTCACATGGTCATTTCCTTTTCCCTGGATATATCTCCAGTCTGTTCAGTCAACACTTGTTGGATTTTACCTGACCTGCACGCTTTTCAGATACCTTTTTCTATAGCACAATGTAATAAATCATCAACCTAATTGGCCTTTTTAGGGTGAATCTCTTTTGTGATCACAGTTGGAATCAAAGCCAATTGTACACTAGCCCACATTTCTAGCAGAATGGTTTTGAGACATGCTTATTCTAAAGGGCTCAAGTTCACATTAAGTGTTACTTGAAACTGCACTGTTGAAATGATCAATGTTACTGTTCTGTGCCTCATAAAAATCAATCACAGCTCCTGGGGTGTCCTGCACCTTTACTCTGTCTTACTTTTGGATAAAGCAAGTTAAAAGCACATCCCTATGGCTTTCTCTTGTTTCTGAGTGCCGTGATGGTGAAATAATATTTTGATCATTTTCTGAGAGATCACAGATGCAACTGAAGGTGATACCCTGGTAATATACCTAGGTATTCTCTACCTAAAAACTGTAACTGTTATAAAAAACAGGTATAACTAACTGCAATAAAAGGAACACTTATCAGACATAGTTCCTTGAAAATTTTTATAACTTCAACCTCTAAAGAAATATCTTATTAGGGAGCTAGAGTATGCCAGAGTTAGACTAGACTATAAACAGCTGCAAGATTGTAAAAATAAATCTGAGGGGGCTTTTATGTCTTTGACATCAGAATGTGTACTTCTCCATGATGATGCACATTAATTGTGAACTGTTACTCCTTATGAATGGCTTTCCCATTCTCAGCACTAAGATTCTAACCTACTTCTCTAATTCTACTTTTATCTTAGAAATTATCTTATAAGGTAAAATATCAAAACCACCACAGGGTGAAGTATTTTATTATTTTTACTATCCAGTAGGGTAACAGAAAGACATGAAAACAAATGAACACATGTTGCTGTTTATATTATATTGTCATTGTAAATGCCCTTTATAAATTTGGGTGATCACCTGATTTCCCTAATCTCCAAGTAGCCTTCTTACTCCTAGATAGAGAAAGTAAGCTGGACTTAATGACAAAAAAAAAAAAAACAAAAAAAACAAAAAACAGTTAAAAGTGCAAATTCTTTGGACTGCCTTTTAATGAATCCAACTTCTCAATGATAAAAATCACTGTTCAAGCAGCCTTATTACCTATATTAGGTATAAGTAAATCGAGTCTAATTTGAAGTGTTTTAAAACATAGCACAAAAACATCACAATCTGCCAGAACACAACACAAAACAGTCCTCTAAGGAATATAAACACTTGGTATATAAAAACAAGAAACTACATGATAAAAAAAAATCTCAATTACCTAAAATTTACTTGCTAAAGATTATTTATTGCACAATACATCAGTTTGCCCCAAGAACAAAACATATACTATTATCTTCAACTTCTAAATTCAGTCCATAGTCAAATCCATTTTCTCAAACTAAAGTTCTACAGTATTATGAGTAAACCCTTTGTTATTAAGACAGGGAAACTTTATACTTACAAATTTCTTAACAGTTCATGAAACAGCTTCATAAATCCTAGAAGGCACACATATTTCCTATCATAGTAAGTGCATTTAAGTACTTAATATTTAAAAAAGACAAGCTGTACAGAATACAAAAGTACACATTTCATCCATTAAACAAATTTACAACTTTTACAATTAGTTATTACAGTAGAACCTACCTAACATTCACATCTAAAGAATTATCAACCAGTTTAATGGAGTGAGCAAAAAACTGTGCTCATTTGATAAGGCTAGTAAAAATATATTTCACAGTAGATCAGTTAGCGTCTTGGAGCTTATATTGGAAAATAAAAAGGCTTGGGCAACATCAAGTCACTGGGCTCACTATGAAAATAATTCCTTGAAAGGCAAAGGATTCTGGGGGATAAAATCATTGGCTATACCTGGAAAGATTAAAAAATCTGTAAAGAAACTATTCATTTTCAGAAACATTCTTAAATTGGGCAATCTGAATGAGACTCAGCAAATCTAATCCATAAAGACAGTACTCCATGGAACATATTTTAGAAGACTTTTTAAAGACTTTTATCTCCAAGTTTTCAAAATATGTTCCATGGAGTACTGAGGAACCTATGGAGGAGAATCAAAGGTCTGAATTTTGACTTGGATTCAATTGAATTTTTTTTGGGAAAAAAGTTAAAAAAAAAAAAGTCTCATCATGCAACTGTGTTACTCATCAAATTCCTATATACTTGTAATCACCAGTGTATTAACATGTTTTTGTTGGCTGATTTCATAAATATTTAGTGACTGTGGTACATAAATTTATATAAGGAAATGTATAATGAGAAAATGATAGAGCAGGGTCGGGGTAGGGGGGTATTTTGTGTGTGTGTGTGTGTGTGTGTGTGTGTGTGTGTGTGTGTGTGTGTGTGTGTGTGTGTGTGTGTGTGTGTGTGTGTGTGTGTGTGTGTGTGTGTGTGTGTGTGTGTGTGTGTGTGTGTGTGTGTGCGTGCGTAGGGATTTTGAGTAAGATTTTTACTTGGGAAAAAAAAAAACAGTTCTGCTACTGAAAGAAAGTGAACACCACAGATAAAGTCTGTTTCTAAAGAGCCTGCAAACCAGAGGACGGGGCTTTCTCAGGTCGCACAGCCATCAAGTGCACTGCCAGGTCAACAGGACAGAGACCCCAGTACTCCTCTTGTATAAACAGCTGCCTCCATCATGAAAGTCAACCAATTATTAGTATTGTATTAGTGGGTAAAATCCAAGCTACATTTGGTCAGACATTTTTCCTAAAACTTACTTAATTTGCATTCTGATTAAAGTCCCCAGTATCCAAAAATTCTGCCGTCAATAAGCAGCAACTTAAATTGTATGCTTTGGTACTTCAGAAAATAGTAATATTTGTAACATACCAATAATAAATCAGAAAATTATGTGGAATGTTAAAACACTTTTTAAAGACATCAGGCCCTAGTTTATTATATGCTGAAATGTTAATGTGTAGCATAAAATAAAATTTTACTTTATAAATAAAATTTTTAAAAAGTGGCTCAAGTGCTACTGAACATCATATCTATACTCTTTCCTGGCGTTTCAAATGAAATGCAGTGAAACAGAAAGTCAAGTTATCTCCTAATTTTCAGGGGTTTTTGTGTACATATGGCTAAAAAGGCTACATACTATTTTCTTAATCTAAGAAATTTGAAGACTCTGGGACCTCAGGAAGATGCCTTCAAATTAGGAAAATAAAAGCACCATAAACCAATGTTAAAGACTTATCATAATTTGGACATAAAATTTAGGGTCCCTGATGAAGAAAAACCTCCATCTGAATCTCCAGGATGAATAAGTATTGCCAAAAGCTATTTAGAACAGTTTCCCAGCTGTAGGAAAGCATTTCTAGAATAGCCAAGATGACTCCCCAGCAGAAATCCATTTACAAGGCAAACTCCTGCCCTAATTCATAGTCTTCACCCATATTACACAGCAGGGGGAAAAAAAACACTTAAGTTAAAAAACATGTAGTTCCAAAACACATTGTTAAAGTTACGAAATAATTACAGATTATTTCAAGTAAAAACTATTAAAAGAGCAATAGTCAACCACAAGGGGGCATACATATTCCTTAGATCCCAGCAGGAAAGACTAATTTAAGTAGTAACATGCACTCTGATGTATTATACATTTTCAGTTAAGATTTTCTCTCAGATGGCTACAACTTTTTAAAATACAAGGTTTATTTTAAACCTAACTAAATAGATTCCAGAATACTCTTGCCCTGAAAAGTAAGTGTTTCAGAAGCCCCTGGAAATGTTGTTAACTCAGCAAAGAATTCAAGAGCAATTAGTCCTAATATGTATTAGAACAGATAAATAATAGGAAAATATGGTCTAAAACGGTAGCAAATTTTAATTTATCACAAGTGGAAGACAGGGAAAGTTTATCAAAATAAAAGGACAAACTGTCAGAAGAGCAAAAATAAGAGGGTGGGGGGAATTGCTGCGTCTGTGCTACAACATCCCTGCCCTCTCTCCCCATGACTGAAGTATGTGTAGCCCACACCAGCAATGGAACACTCCACCAGGAGGTCACGGCCTATGGGGCTGGCCTGCCTCATCAGCCATGTTAAGAATATAGTTAGCCATGTCATCTTCAGTGGGTGCATCTGACACCACCCAAGATTCATTCGCTCCAGTCATCTGTAGGCGACAAATAGGGCAATTCCTGTGTCGATCACTCCTATTAGAGAAATCAAATAAG
This sequence comes from Muntiacus reevesi, assembly GCF_963930625.1. Classification (NCBI taxonomy): domain Eukaryota; kingdom Metazoa; phylum Chordata; class Mammalia; order Artiodactyla; family Cervidae; genus Muntiacus; species Muntiacus reevesi. The sequence continues at coordinate 50,203,508 of NC_089257.1, forward strand.
AATAGTTTGTTTTCTTTTTCTGTTTAGAACACTGAATTTGAAATGTAGTACATTTTTTTTTTTTTAAAGGAAATAGCGTAAAAGTGTATAGTGAAAACTACATCTCTTCCTCCTACCCTAATCTTTATTATCCCCAGAGGCAACTGCTGTTAACCAGTTTCTTATATATTATTCAGTCTTTTATATATTCTTCTAGAGACAGACTAGCCATGACCAAGCTTGTCATGGCTTGACATCACTGCTCTTTTTTAAAGTATCAGCACATGTTAGAGCTGCCTATTCAAAATAAACATACACTGTTTGGATAGGCCATAATTCATTTAACTTATCTCCCATAGAAGGAAGGACATCTAGGTTTTTTCCTATCTTTTGCTGCTATAAACAATGGAATGAAAGCATTCAAGGCTTAAAATAAAATGAACTTTACATGCAGAATAATTTTGGGGGGAGGAAACAGCTTATATATAATCACTTAAATAAGATTATGTTTTCCAAAGGGATTTTTTTCTCTTGTCAAACATTACTTTGGAAATTTAAAAAATAGCATATTTGAGCCAGAAACATGTCACAGAGGGAAAATATTTTTCTCTTTATTGCTCAGTGAAATCTGAAACCAAAGTAATTAAATTATATCAATTGCTCTTTGGCTTCTGTGCAAAAATTTAGAAATCTGTTCTGAAAACTAAATGTGAAAGTAGAGCTGGCATATATTGTTCAGATTCATTTTTGGTTCTTCAGAGATAGTTTTTAAGATAATTATCTGTGCTCTTCTGTGCACAAGTCACAATTTTAAAACAGTCGATTTCTGCTTCTGGCCAAGGGACCAGACTTATCTTCCCACTTAAAACAACTAAAACACTGGACAAAATACATGAAATAATGGTTTTCAACACTAAACACAAGATGACAAAGGATTATAATGCCAGAGAGATGGGAAACAAAACAAGGTGAGCCCTATAATTACCCAGCTCACTGCCTCTGAGAGCTTCCATGCCACAGAGAGAGCAGGGGAAACTGAGATGGAGCCTGGTAGACTCCCTGAGTTGACAAGACAAGAGCAGAGAATCTTAGGACGCCAAGACAGCTAGGTCTTAGTGTAAAGTGCTGGACAGGAGAAAGCTACACCAAGGGTATATCCCAGAGTCTACTGAAGGTCCCTGTAGATATATTCAGCAGAGTAATGATCAGTGTGTGCAAGTCAGGAAACTACTCAAGCCCAGGAATCACTCAAAAGGATCTGAGGGGACAGTAACCAAAGTTCACAAAGGGCCTGGACATTGCCTGTTCCTACCAGACAGAGTAGAAAACCTTGTAATTCATGGAGCATCAGGTAGAGTACTCTGAAGGCTTGCCTCAGCAAGGGCATTATTAGCTCTAAACTAAACATCACTCTGGTCCTGCCTAACAAGCCATAAAAGCAAGACTCAAAAGGATCAAACTGTTTCCAAGTAACTATATTCCAGAACAAAGCTCAAGGATATTTATAGGAATACAAAAATATCCAGTACCCCAAAAGGTAAAAAATCACAATGTCTGGAACCCAGCTAAGAACTACCATTCACACAGAGAAGCATAAAAATACAACCCAAAATGAAGAAAACAATCCATCAAAACTAATCCAGAACTGACAGATACATCGGAATCAGCAACAAGAACATAAAAGGTTATGATAACTACATTCTATATATTTAAAAAGCGAGAGGAAAGACCACATATTAAGCACAGACTGGAAGATACTAAAAACTTGAACTTCTGGATGAGAGCTAAGATATCTGAATAAAAAATACACTGTGTGGGATTAATGGCAACAGACTGCAGGAAAAAAAGATCAGTGAATTTGAAATGATATAGCAGTATTAATTATCCAAAATTAAACACAGAGAAAATGACTCAAAAAAGAAGGAAAATAGCATCTGTGAACTGTGCAAAAGTGGTCTAGTCCATCAGTGGCTGGAGTCCCAGAAGGAGACGGGACAAATGAGAACAGAAAAGGATGTTTAAGAAAATACTGGCTGAAAAATTTCCAAAACTCATGATACTATACTCCTACAAATCCAAGGAGCTCAATGACTCTTAAGTGCAAGAAACATTAAGAAAACTAAGGCACATCAAAATCAAACTGCTGAAAATCAGAGATGAATGGGAAAAAAACCCTCAAAAACAGCCAGAGGAAAAAAGGCACATTACCTACAGAGGAAAAAAGATGAGGATGAGAGCAGATTTCTCATAGAAAATGTTGTAAGCAAGAAGATGGTGGAGCAATGTCATTAAAGTACTGAGAGAAAAACTATTATCAGTCTAAAATTTTATAACCAGAAAAAATCTCTCTCAAAAAATGTTTTGCACAAAACCCACTGAAAAATAAAAAAATTAAATAAAAAAAAAAAAAAAAAAAAAGAAAAAAAAAAAAAAAAAAAAAAAATGTTTTGCTGTCATTCAATAAAATTCTATGGAATTTATAAAAAAGAGCTTATAAATAAATCATTATTAAGGTTGCAGGATACAAGACTGATACACAAAACTGCTTATTTTTAATATATAGAAATACAATAATCAAAAATTGAAATTTAAAAATAACATTTAAAGTAACATAAAAACTATAAAATACTTAGTGATATATCTGTCAAGGATATGCAACACTGGAAACTATGATTGATGACAGAAATTAAAGAAGACCTGTGGGAGACCTGGATTTGATCCTTGGGTTGGGAAGATTTCCTGGAGAAGGGAAAGACTACCCACAGTATCCTGGCCTGGAGAATTCCATGGACTGTATAGTCCATGGGGTTCACAAAGAGTTGGACACGACTGAGTGACCTTTACTTTCACTTTCAAATAAATGGAGAAACAGTGAGATATGGGTTGGAAGACAATATTGTTAAGAAGTTTTATTATTGTTTAGTCACTATGTCCAACTTAACACTCCCCAAATTATTTAACTCAATCCCAATCACAATTCTTATAGCCTTTTTTTGGTAGAAATTGGCAAGTTGATTATAAAATTCACACTGAAACGCAAAAGATTCAGAAAAACCAAAACAACTTTGAAAAAGAACAAAGCTGGAGGACTAATACTCCCTGATTTTAAGACTTACAAAGCTACACTAATCAAAGTAGTATGATATTGGTGTGAATTAGACAAAAGGTCAATGGAACAGAAAAGAGTTCAGAAATACTCACCTGTGTTTTAACAACTGATTTTCAACAAAGGAGCAGAGGCAATTTTAGAGAAGAAAACACAGTCTTTTCAAAAAACTGTGCTGGAGCAACTGGAAAGCCATTAAGGATAAAATAAAAATTTTTTGATCCATACCTCACACCATACAAAAATTAACTCAAAATGGATTATAGACCTAAATGTAAAACCTAAAAACAATAAATCTTTTAGAAGGAAAAATGGAAGAAAATCTTCGTGACCTTGGGTTAAACAAAGATTTCTTAGATATGATCCCAAAATGATTATTCATTAATCACAAATGGAGAAACTGGACTTCATAAAAATTAAAAATTTCTACTCTTTGAAAAGATAAATCAGAGTGGGAGAAAATATTTGCAAATTATATATCTGATAAAGGGCATGTATCCATAATACATAAAGAACTCTCAAAACTTAATACAAAAACAACTAATTAAAAAATTGGGTAAGTAGGATCAGGAGTACCATCTTTCTAGATTCCGTATATATGCATTAATATATGGTATTTGTCTTTCTCATCCTGACTTACTTCACTCTGTATAATAGGCTCTAGGTTCATCCACCTCATTAGAACTGACTCAACTTCATTCTTTTTAATAGCTGACTAATATTCCACTGTGTATATGTACTACAACTTCTTTATCCATTCATCTATTGGTGGGCATGTAGGCTGCTTCCACGTCCTAGCTGTTGCAAATAGTGCTGCAGTAAAGACTGCAGCAAAGGAGACACAGACATAAAGAAGAGACTTTTGGTCACAGTCAGGGAAGGAGAGGGTGGGATAAATTGAGAAAGTAGTACTGAAATATATATATTACCATATGTAAAAGAGTGGGAATCTGCTCTATGACACAGGGAACTCAAACTGGTGCTCTGTGACAACGCAGAAGCATGGGATGGGGAGGGAGGTGGAGGGAGGTTTAAGAGAGGGGACATATGTATGCCTGGGGCTGATTCATGTTGATGCATTGCAGAAACCATCACAACATTGTAAAGTAATTATCCTCCAATTAAAAATAAAATACAATAAAAAAAGAAATGGGCAAAAGAATCTGAATGAATATTTCACCACAGATGAAATACATATAGATGGGAAATTAGCATAAGAAAAGTGTTCAGCACCACCAGTCAGCAGGGAAAGGCAAATTAAAACCACAATGAGATACCACTACACATCTATTAGAATGGCTACAATTAGAATGACAAATACCAAGTACTGGCAAGGCTGTAGGGCAACTGGAACTTTTATACACTGGAATGTAAAATGGCATAACCACTTTGGAAAACAACTGGCAGTTTCTTAAAAAGTTAAACATACACCTACCATATGATCTAGCCATCCCACTTGTAGCTATTTATCCAAGAAAAAAGCCAAAATGTACGTCCATAAAAACAGTTGAGCACAAATGTATACAGCAGCTTTATTTGTAATAGCCAAAAATTCAAAACAACCCAATGTCCATCAACAGGTGAATGGATAAAGTAGCTGCAGAATATTCGTACAATGAATACTACTCAGCAATAAAAAGCAAGAAACTACTGATACATACTACAACAAAGTAAATCTTGAAAAAATTATATGAATGAAAGAAGCCAGACCAAAAAAGAGTATATACTGTATGGGACATCCAGATTATTTTACAGTGAGTGACTGAAACCACACTAGTGGTTGTCTGGGGACTAGGACAAGGGATTGGGGGAAGGAGACCTTACGGTGGGCATGAGGTAACTTGGGGGTGATGGATTTGTTCATTATCTAAACTTGAGGATGATTTTTATGAGTATATACATATATCAAATTGTACTTTAAATATATATAGTTTATTGTATGTCAGTGATAAATTTTCTTAAATGCTTGATTCTTATTTTGTAAAATAATGAGCTTGACTAGCCTTTCTCTAAAATTCTCCTCAGGTTCAATATTCAAGGATTAATATTATTCTTTCTAATGACATATGGAGGGAAAATGTAGAAAAGAGGAGAAAAATGGAAGGAAAGGAAAAATGTTTGATTCTAGACTCTAATCAGGCACAAATCTCTTTACAGCAAAAGTAAATTGTCAAAACTAAGCTACATCCTCACATTTTATAAACTATGTATAAAAATATTTTAAGCAGTAGGAGGCATGTCATAAAATCCAAAATATTAAAGAACAAAGTCTCTTATGTTAACTACAATATATTTGCATTTTTTGAAGTGTATTCATATACACTTTCCCATTTGACCTTGGCCTACCTCATGAAGGCAGCAGACTACTTACCACTTGTCAATGCACTTCTGACAAAAGCTGTGAGCACAGGGCAGGATAAGGTCAGCTCGACCATCCATACAAATACAGCACTCTTCCTCGTCAGTCAGCTGCTTTACCCTGCAGTGTGAAAAATGAGCTGGAGCAGTGATATTCTCTGTTGTCATTGTACTGTAAACTTTGTTTCCATTGGCTTGAAAAGTGTAATCAAGGATGTATGTGCTCTCAACATAAAAGCACAACATGACTCATGCAGTATCAGAGTAAATTAACCTATATTTTAGGGATAGCAAACATATTAGGGAAGTACTAGAGGGGAAATTTCATAGAGAAAAGACTGGATAAAAGATAAATCCTGAGATGGTTAAAAAGAAAATATGGACTAAAACTAGAAAAATTCAGATCTTTCTGAAAATAACTTAGCCCATTTTAATTATATTGAATTTTTATAAATGAATTCAACCAATATATGAGTTATTCACAATGCAGGATATAAAGCTCTCTAAAATATGAGCCCTGCCATCAGGGTCTATATATTATGCTGCTGCAGCTAACGGGCATATAAATGAAAGAATAGCTTAGTCTTAAGGTTCAGGTGCTATATGAAATGTGAAAGAGATAGAATGCAAAGTATCTGTCCTCAAAGAGCTCTTTCATCTCAGGAAGAAAAGAGATGTTCAACCTTCTACTCCAGCCACAATTTAGAATGCCCCTGAGTGAGCCAAGTGCCTTTGCAGGTGGTATTTGGCAAACTCCAACCTCAGTTACTCAGCTCAAGATACCATCTTCTCTGTGCTCTCAAAAACCAACATTTTCCTCAACTAAAGGTCTTAAATACTGCATTTTATTGGCTGTTTATTGGTTAGTCTATCCATAAACTGTAAACTCATAAGGAGTTTGTCTTAGGTTCTCAATACATTATTTCTTGAAGTGATTTAAATTTGCTTTTAATTTCTGTGCTATTCTGTAATGTTTAGGTTTTCTTCATCAAGCATGTATTGCTTTTATAATTATACAAAAATTAAATGTTCCAAAGTATAGCCACTAGACTATAAGATTCTTAAGGGCAGAAACTACCTCTAACATGTTTTTATTCCCAGCTGTGCTTATACACTGTATGTAAGACACTGATATAGTACTTTAAAATCTGTCAATTTGTATATAGAAAATAACCGAATGTCAAATATGCATTATGTGTAGTAAGTGCTAAGTAAAGAAGAAAGAAAGTATATTTCAAATTTGTCAGACAGATAAGGTAGAAAAATGACAGGATTTCAATAGAGGATATTCAACGTGAATAAACAAAGCTAAATAGGTAGGGAAAAAAGTGTCTATCAAGCAGGCTGGTATGAAAGACTGCCTAAGTATAGCAGAGATAATCTGATCCTTATACATCAAAACAGTAAGTTTAAACTTGTTTTGACAGAGTTTAATCAAGGGAAAAGTGAACCCCTATTGGAAATAATGCTTTAGGAGATCAACTGGGAGAGCAGTATGAGGGACAGTCTAGAGAGAGGAACACCAATTAGATCCTTATTTCAGTAATTCACCTGGGACATAATTAAGCCTGGTCTAAGGGGCATTACAAAAGACAAATCATTAGGATGTGGTAATAGAGTAAATGCTATGCTTGAACAATGTATCAAAGAGGGCAGCCTCTGAATTGAAATTGGGAAACTGAAATGAAAACCTAGATGGGTGTGGATCTAATGTATTTTAATTTTTCTATATCTATTTATTTCAATGTTTAAATGCCTTTTAGGTGCAAGGTAATGCTAAAAATCCTTCAAACTCGGCTCAGCAGTACGTGAACTGAGAATTTCCAGATATACAAGCTAGATTTAGAAAAGGCAGAGGAACCAGAGATTAAATCACCAACATCTGTTGGATCACAGGAAAAACAAGGGAATTCCAGGTAAACATCTACTTCTGCTTCACTGACTTTATTAAAGCCTTTGACTATCACAAAAAACTGTGGATCACAACAAACTGTGGAAAATTCTTAGAGATGGAAATACCAGACCACCTTACCTGTCTCCTGAGAAACCTGTATGTGAATCAAGAAGCAACAGTTAGAACCAGACACAGAACAACTGACTGGTTCAAAATTAGGAAAGCAGTATGTCAGGGCTGTATATTGTCACTCTGCTTATTTAACTTTTATGCAGAGTACATCATGTGAAATGTTGGGCTGGATGAATCACAAGCTGGAATCAAGATTTCTAGGAGAAATATCAACAACCTCAGATATGCAGATGATACCACTCTAATGGCAGAAAGTGAAGAGGAACTAAAGAAACTCTAGATAAGGGTGAAAGAGGAAAATGAAAGTGCTGGCTTGAAACTCAACATTCAAAAAACTAAGATCATGGCATCTGGTCCCATTACTTCATGGCAAATAGGGAAAAAGTAGAAACAGTGACAGACTTTATTTTCTTGAGCTCCAAAATCACTGTGGATGGTGACTGTAGCCATGAAATTAAGAGATGCTTGCTCCTTGAAAGAAAAGCTATGACAAACCTGTGCGTGCTAAGTTCCTTCAGTTATGTTCATCTCTTTGTGACCCCATGGACTGTATAGCCTGCCAGGATCCTCTGGCCACGGGATTCTCCAGGCAAGGATACTGGAATGGATTGCCATGCCCTCTCCAGGGGGAATCTTCCCAAACCAGGGATTGAATCTAAGTCTCTTATATCCCCTGCAGTGGCAGGCAGGTTCTCTACCACTAGTGCCATCTGGGAAGCCCTTGACAAACCCAGACAGTATATTATAAAACAGAGACATCACTTTGCCAACAAAGGTCTGTATAATCAAAGCTATGGTTTTTCCAGTAGTCGTGTACAGATGTGAGAGTTGGACCATAAAGAAGGCTGAGTGCCAAAGAACTGATGCTTTTGAATTGTGGAGCTGGAGAAGACTCTTGAGAGTCCCTTGGACAGCAAGGAGATCAAACCAACCAATCCTAAAGGAAACCAACTCTGAATATTCACTGGAAGGACTGATACTGAAGCTGAAGCTACAATACTTTGGCCACCTGATGGGAAGAGCCGACTCACTGGAAAAGACCTTGACCCTAGGAAAGATTGAGAGCCGGAGAAGGGGTTAACAGAGGATGAGATACCTCTGTTGGATGGTATCAACGACTCAACAGACATGAGCTTGAGCAAACTGCGGGAGACAGTGGGTAGGGAAGCCTGGCGTGCTACAGTTCAAGGGGTCGCAAAGAGTCAGACATAACTCAGCGACTGAACAACAAGGTGCTATGTATTGTGCCAGATCCAAAAAAACTGGGGTCTCTGCTCTTGAGGAGCTTACAGTTTATGTCTAAGGATGTGGACTTGGTTGTCAGTAGCAAAGAATATAACTGAATCCATAGAGTGACAGACAGGGTTTTGAAGGTTAGAGTTTAAAGCTGAGGGCAGAGGGCCACAGAGAACAGCATTCTGGATGGAGGTAAAAGAAAGAAAAAAGGATACAGAAGCAGCCAGTGGAAGCCATACTATGTTCACTTGATTTTTTTGCTACCTTCCTAGCAGTACAGTTACCAGATGAAGGAGGGAGAAAGTCTTGCTGTTTGTCCTTATTAGACCACTTGTAGAATAGAGAATTCAGTTCTCTGTCCCCCTACTCTGAAAAACAAATTTACAGATAAAAGGTCATCCAGGAAAGCCTCTGGGATGTAGAAGAGACCAATATAAACAAAGGCTGAAGGAACTGGGGAGGTTTATCCTGGGGAACAAAAGGCTCAGTGAGAATTGATTAGTGTTTTCAAATATTTGACGGCTGAGAGAGAACAGACTTGTTTGGTGGAATTCCAGAGGGTACTGTCACTGAAATAAGTAGAAAACAGTAATAATTAGTAACAATGATAGTTAACTTTTATAGATACATATTTTTATGAGCCAGGCACTGTTCCAAGTATTTTGCATATACTAATTCACTTAACTCTCTCAAGAGTCCTATGAAGTAGACCTTATTACAGTCATCTTCTTTTAAAAGATGAGGATACTGAGTAAAGAGAGGTTTAATAAATTGTCCAAAGTGACACAGTAAGAAGTAAAGCCGGGATTTGAACATAGGCAATTTGGTTCTAGAATCTGTGCTGTGCTGCCTTAGGAGAGCCAGATTTTGGCTCTAAGAAAAATTATGCAAAAGGGAAAATTACACAGTGATTAAAGCCATTTGTGTATCAAAAACCTTGTCTTTCTGAGACAGTGAGTCCCACACAACTGCAGGTGTTCATGTTCAAGCTGGACTACCACTTGGCTAAATACGGTAAGTCTTGCTACGCAAAGTGCTATCCATGGGTGAGCAGTAGTGACAACACCTGACAGCTTGATAGAATCTCAAGCTTTTTCTCAAAACCACTGAATATCAAAGTTTAAGAAGCACTGTAGTACAGGATTTTCATGCACCAGGGAGTACTAATGCAGAGGTTAGGAGCATGGCTGTATTGCCAGACAGGCCTGAATGTGAATCTCCGCTAGACCAGTTTCTAGCCATGTCATTCATTTGTCTAAACCTCAGGTTGCTACATCTGCAGTGAACCAAATCCCCTGGGGTTGCTGTGATTTAATGGGTTTATAAAAAGGGCTTCCCTGATGGCTCAGACAGTAAAGAATCCACCTGCAATGCAGGAGACCTGGGTTCGACTCCTAGTTTGGAAAGATCTCCTGGAGAAGGGCATGACAACCCACTTCAGTATTCGTGCTGGAGAATTCCCATGGAAAGAGCAGCTTGCCAGGCTACAGTCCATGGGGTCGCAAAACGTTGGACACAACTGAGCGATTAAGCACAGAGCACAATGAGTTTATATATGTAAAGCACTCCTCACAATGCCTAATACCCTATAAGTACTTAGTAAATATAAAATACTACTAGAAATAGGTACCAGATATAAGGCTGAATCAAATAAATCCCTCTCAAGATCCCACTCAATTTGAAAAGTCTATTTTTCTATGAACTAAGTATATCAGGGTATAAAAAACAAAAACAAAACCCCAAAATATACAAAGGCAAGCAGCAGCCCTAACCTACCAATTAGGCATTGAGTTTCCCAGTGTAGAGGGCACATGAAAAGGGATAACACTCTTACCTTCCTCATTAAGATGACTGCAATAAGAAAAAAGTATTACTTTCATTTTCGACCACAGAGCCTAGTAAATACTATTTACTATTAAATGCTATTTTCAACTTTCAAAATACTTAAAATCAATTTGAAGAGGGAAAGGAATAAAAAACAGAAAATCAGATGTCTGTCTTTGAAAGATTAACTTAACAAAATACAGGAAAGATAAGCCTAAATGCTACCTATAATACTCTAAAACTCATTTGGCATTTTATCAGTAACACTTGTACAGCCCAAGCCTAGAAAACCAAACAATCCTATTAAAGACAAACAGGAAAGAATAATTTAAAATACAAACTACAACATAGTATTTGGAAACCAGTGGTTAAGAATGGATTGGAAAATGCAACCATAAATGGAGCAATAAAAATGAAATTCTTGTTAAGCATATTCTTAACTTTAAGGTAAAAGATACTGTCAATACTGATTTGTGCTGTCTACCCTGTATGACAATAAGACAGGATGTCAACATGTCTAGACCCACGTAAGCCTTTTTCCAGTGAGGCATTCACAAATTTAAATTATGGTCATGGCTGTCAAATGGCAACAGGTGGGTGCGTTCACATGCCAAAAGCATTATGGAGAAGGAAAAGAAAGTTTAGATAGAACAATAATATATTAGGCCTGAGTAAACAAGCACCATCACAGAAAATGCTGGCTGACCTCATTTCCTTCTGGTAACTCAGTACATGCAGTATGTGCACTAACTACTTGTCCATTCCAGAATGGACTGCCAAGTCCTGGAGCCAATATTTACAATATTAATGCTCCAATTAGTCAGATACCTTTAAGAAAAACTGGAATGGTTTTACCAGATTCTTGGACCTAATTCCTTGAAGGGCTTTTAATGTCTAAGATCCTAAATGCATATTAAAGAGGGTATTAACTATGTATCTTGTCATTAAATGCAAGCAGGTTGAGTATTCACGGAAACTGGGTTGACAGAAACATTACCTGGTGTGAACCACTTTAGTTTTTCTTTAATGTGGCACTCTAACAATGTCCTGAAACACAGAATGGTCCGAAAGCAGATCTGGGATATAATACCATCTGAGACAAAAAGTAATGTGATTTAAGAAGTCACAGAGACCATTAACAAAAATATTACTGTGATTTCAGTAGTTTGCATGTTGGAAAAGGAGAGAAACATGGCATTTATGCATTGCTTACCTTCCCATCCAAAGACTAGCCTGACAAGATGTTACAGACGCTGAGTTTTCATCAGGGTCTTCAGAGGTGGAGCTCTGTGCCAATACTCCTGCTGCTTGACTTGTGATGTCTTTATAAAGCTGGATAAACTGGTACAAATTCATGATCCGTGATGCTTCCACAATGCCACTGCTTTTGTTAATCTAAAAATACAAAGAAAATGAAAAAAAAAAAAGTTGATAATCTTTCTGATTGATTTTTCCCAAAAAGGGGAACAACTATTTAGTCACCTAGGAAACAAAGTTTGCCAATTATGTAACGAGAGAGAGAGAGTCTGAGCAAATGAATAGTATCACTTCCTCTATGTTTGCAGGGTTCAAAATACACAATATTTTCTCCTGTGATAGTCAAAATAACCTGTAGGGTTGATTAGGCATCAACCTGTTTAGTAGTGGAGGTCAGGCAATTTTCCCAGACTTAAAGAAATGAATTTTAGAGATCAGTATTAACAATCCTTTTAATTTATTTAAATAATTTCTTAAAGATTTAGTTGAATCCAACAACCACTTGCCATTCTACTATAACTGAAACAGATTAGTTTCTTGGATATCTTAAGTTCTATTACATACCAACACTTACAAACTGAAGCAAGAAAACTACAGTAAAGTAAATCCTAACAAAAAGTGGTTGAATTTTTCCCAACAGGTCATTTTGAACTTTAGCATGAAGTAGAATCATTGGTCTACAGGTTGTAACTCTCCCCACTCTAGCTTACATTCTTTTTTTTTTTTTTAATCTCATATTGCATTTTTGATGTCTTTTTCTTAAAATCTCTTTTAAGAAAATTGCTTTACATCTCACTTACATTCTTTTTAAAATATTTATTTATTTACGGCTGTGTGGGTCTTCATTGCTTCATGGGCTTTTCTCTAGTTGTGGCGAGCAGGGGCTACTCTTGAGTTGCAGAGCATGGATTCTAGGGTTTGTAGGCTTCAGTAGCTGCAGCTCCTGGGCTCTGGAGCAGAGGCTCGGTAGTTGTGGCGCAACAGCTTAGATGCTTTGCAGCATGTGGGATTGTCCCACATCAGTGATGAAACCCATGTCTCCTGCACTGGCAGGCAGATTTTTTACCACTGAGCCACCACCAAAGCCCCGAGCTTCCATTCTTAATGTGAGGAGGTACTGGGGGCAACTGTGAGGTAATAGGTAAGGAGAGACAACATTGCTTTCATCTGTCTTGGGAAGTCATGTAGTATGGCATATATTCTCTTTTAAAATGAGCAAAGCCAGAAGGATTGAGGGCATTGTATTCTTGGATAAAGAACTTGAAGTAATCAAAGACAGGTTATAAAGATGTGAAAGACTTCCTGTCAACACAGGAGGTACCACAGAAGACAGTGGGAACTATTAAATGCAACTAAAGTATGAAGTCTGTTAAGTGCATATCAAAGTACACGGAGCAAACAGAATCAGAAAGCATTTAGAGAGAAACGAAGAATAGAGGAGAGATACAGAGTAGGCCCTAAAATTGTAAATGAGAGTTTTAAAAAGTATTGTTGGAACTGGGGACATGAGAAAGTGAAGTAGTTCGATTATATTAAAAAACATGTTACAGCAACATTTCAATATTTTGAAGAATAACAGTTGTAATTAGCATTTATTGTTTATTACTTGAGAAGACAGTAAGAGAAAAAAGTTGAGAATCAAGTATGAATCAGAATCCGTATTGTGAAAATGGAGGAACCATTTCTAATAGAAAATTGATTCAGTTTGGGGAAGGTTAAGAGTCTATCTGGAGATGCAAATATGTAATATTCTTTGCAATAGATTATACATGGGGTAGAGAACAAATAAAATTACAGGTGATAGGAATTTATGTGGGGTAACAAAAAAAGACTTTCAGAGCTGAGGAAACTGAGCCAGTCTTCCTTCAGAAATGCATAGTTTAGAAGAAATCAGGGAATAATTCACATAAATTTCATATTTAATAGCAAAGTTTATCAAACTGCAATTTTTAAACTACTTGAAGTATAGTTGATGTATAATTATAGGTATACAATATAGTGATTCATAATTTTTAAAGGTTATACCCCATTTATAGTTATTATAAAATATTATCTATATTCCCTGTATTGTACAATATATCCTTGTAGCTTATCTTACACCTTATAGTTAGTCTTCTTAATCCCCGAACCTTATATAGCCCCTCCTCCTTTCCTCTCCCCACTGGCAACCAATAGTTTCTTCTTTACATCCATGAGTCTACTTTCTTGTTATATTCACTACAAACTATAATTATTATAATCATAGGATTTACACAACAAATATTTACCAATACATATAGGCTCTATATAGGGACTCCTGCTCTAGCACTAGTGACACCATGTATAAAAACCAGATAAAAATCCCTGCCCTCATGAAGATTACTCTATAGGTTGGAGAGACAAAATATAGATAGGATGGAAATAAGTGTTAAGAAGAATATTAAACAGAGGAGAGAAAATGCTGAACGGCTGCAGGGAAGGCCTCACAGCGGTGCCATTTAGGAACCTGGAAAGAAGCACAGGGTCCAGCAAGGAGCCCAGGGCAACTGGAACAAAATGAGAGAGGGAAGACTGGTAGAAGATGAGGTTAGGGAGTGAGGTGGGGCCAAATGTATAGGACTTTGCTGATCACAGTAATGATTTTGGCTCTTATCTCAAGTACATGGCAAGTCACTGGAGGGTTTTGAGCCAAGGAAAATTAAGAGCTAATTTCACTTCAGATTATGAGTGGAATAGACTGGTTGTTGATCTGAGACTAGACAGAATGGGGACAAGGGCAGAGAAGCAAGGAGATGAGTTAGAAGGCACCTGGGATAATCCCAGTGAGAAATGATGGTTGCAAGGAGTAAGGTAATAGCAGTAACAATGGTTAAAAGTTGGTCACATTCTGAATACATTTTGAAGAGCAACCTATCAGGATTCAATTATGCACTGACTGTGGGGTGGGTATAAGAGAAAAAGAGAAGTCAAGATGACTCAAAGGTTTTGGTCTAAGTAACAAGACAGATGAAAATAATATAATTAATGAAGCTTCTAAACAGCCACCTTAGTCCATAATTTTAATTAATTCGTTAATTTTCTAATATTTCCACAAAGTATTCCATTTAAAAATTATTTAGATTGTTTTTTGTTTAAACCGGTGGTAGAGGGGTTTTCTGTGATTTGTAGCTGATGGCAATTTAAATGACAGAGGAATGAACATTCTAGATGAGGGAGCTCAATAAGCAGAGGCACTGAGATGGGAAAGTTGCAGCTACACAGCCTTAAATTAGTTAAGCCTGATGAGACTGTAGACTGCAAAAGGGGACAATGATAAAACAGAAAAGACAGTCTGGAGCCATATTGCAGAAGGCCTCAAATGCCAGGTTAATGAGTTGGAAATTTTTTTTTTTAACATCTATTTAAATCACTGAGTCTTCACTGCTATGCACGAGCTTTCTCTAGTTGCAGCGAGTGGGGGCTACTATTTGTTGTGGTGCACAGGCTTCTTTTTGTGGTGGCTTCTCTTGTTGCAGAGCACCAGCTCTAGGGCACACAGACTTCAGCAGTTGCGCTACAAGGGCTCAGTAGCTGCAGCTGTAGGGCTCCAGAGCACTGGCTCAGGAGGCTTAGCTGCTCCGAGGCATGTGGGATCTTCTGGAATCAGGGATCAAACCTGTGTCCCCTGCTTTGGCAGGCAGATTCTTAGCCACTGGATCACCAGGGAAGCCTGAGTTGGGACTATTTTGAAGCCAAGGAAGAATTGTTGAGGAACTTTAGACAGAAAAGTGATCTGATGAGAGTCGTGCTTTAGAAAGGCTATTCTCATAGCATCACAAATTAGAATTAGGAGAGGAGTCTGAAGGTGCAGAGACTAATCACAGAATCTAAAGTAATCTAGATGAGAAGAAAGAGGGGCCTAAGTATTAGTTACAGTCTCCTTGAGAGTGTGAACTCTGTCTTACAAATAAACTCAAGTGAAATATAGTAGAGGTAAAACCGAAAAGATCAGCTGGATGGTTACTGTGGAAGTGAGAGCAAGAAAAGGAGAAAGAAAGTATATTATTTCAAAAATGACCTTTGTCACTAGTTTTTATAAATTTACCCATGTATCCTATGAAGTAGACTTGCAAATAGTCCTAAAAGATTATGTACACTGTAAACTCACAGACAATGGGAATATGGAAGATACTTAATTTGAATGGATTTTACACATTTTAAGCCCAGTTCTTAATTTCTTCTTTATCTTATTTCTTTGCAAAGTCAAAGGTTGCAGATTCCCAAAGTTCTTTTGGGGAGCATGCATATTTACAGCACTGTAAAAAACCTCTAATGAATTTAATATAAATATAATCCCCGAAACAAACACAAAATGGAAAAATATGTGGTTGGTATACAATTTTTGAGACCATGAGTCAAACTATAAACAACAAAATGTGACTGTTGATCAAGTTATTTCAGCATGTATTCTGTTATTTCTGAAGGTGCAGAGATAATACATTCTGTTATTTCAGCATGTATTCTCTTTCTTCTTACCTAGATTACTTTAGATTCTGTTATTAGTCTCTGCACCTTCAGACTCCTCTCCTAATTCTAACTTGTGATGCTATGAGTATAACCTTTCCAAAGCACAACTCATCAGATCACTTTTCTGTTTAAAACTCCTCAACAATTTGTAACATATTATACACTATATAAAGTTACACTGCTACCCCAAACTAGTATCATATTATCTAATTCTGATGAATAATGTAAAAAATTTTTGAATGATGGTTCTCTCACAGCTATTATAGTGCTTTTTAAAATTTGGACTTAAAAAAAAAATCAATAAGCAAATGTTCAATGTGGATAGACCCAGTTGAATGGTATTAAATGATACTGTATATTTTCTTTAAACCAACTGTAAACTTGAACAGGTGCCATTCAACTTCAGTCAAGGGTAGAATTAGTCCACATTTATTCAAGTGTGGAAGTAAGATCTTGGTCTTTGCTAATCTAATCCTCTTAAAAGTTATTTTATTACTTAAATAGATTAGACCTTCAAATTTGATCAACTAAATAGAATCAATCCTACTACACTTACAGCTTAGTAGAGGCAATAAACCTATTGGGGAAATGTGGCATATTGTTTGGGTAATATCCAGGATCCATGATACAAAAGAAAAAAAATCTCCTTACCCAGGAATTCTTTATAGATTGATCAGGAGTTGAATTAAGGACATTCATGACTGCCCAACTTATTGTTTATAGGACTATGGATGATTTTATTGTATTTAACAGCAGGGGCTGAGATAGGAGAAAGCTTAATAAAATTCATTCCTTCATTTTCACCAAAAGTTCACTGGCCTCAAAAAGGTTAAGAACCACCTATTCTAATCTACCCATTAGTGGATAAGGCTTCCTGATACTCTATGACTGCTGCCATCACAGTTTTTTTTTTTTTTTTCCATCACAGTTTTTTACATAGTTGATATACTCATTTATCTTAAATTTAAAGATGAATTAAGAGACACAGTGTACTGATGGTGAAAATCCCTTAACTAAAAATAATTTACAAAAAAAAAACAAACAAAAAAAAACCCAAACCCACAATCCATTGTAAAACTAAAAATTACTTTTAACCCCCCCAACCAAACCAAAAAACCAACACTTTCTAATGGATTTTTAAATTATCATTTAACAAATAAAACCTAGTGTTTTTAAAAGAAATTATCTCATAAGATACTTTAATTTTTAAGAAGTCATCTTAGAGCTACGTAGGGTGTCACTTTAGGATTCCATAGTCAGTT
Source organism: Muntiacus reevesi (assembly GCF_963930625.1). NCBI lineage: Eukaryota > Metazoa > Chordata > Mammalia > Artiodactyla > Cervidae > Muntiacus > Muntiacus reevesi. The sequence continues at coordinate 50,221,041 of NC_089257.1, forward strand.
CAAATCCAAAAAGAGAAGTACATGATAAAGATGAGAGTTTACTACTGCCTTCCTTGAGTATAAAAATTTCTGCTATATGACAAGTATATAACCAGTGAAATTTAGTTAACCTGGAAGAGCCATCAAAATTATTTTACACAGTTTTACAAATAAATATTAATAAAAACCAAATTATAAATATTTATTTCTGCTATATTATATTATACTAATAATTACAGTTCTAACCACCAAAATAGTTTAAGTTTGGAGCTAGAAGTTTCTATCACTCTTACCTTGGTACAGACCACTCGTACAACCACTTTCCAAAAGGCAGAGGAATCAGAGCCAGGTTGTACCTCAAAGAGAAGATGTTTTTCCTGGCCAGAAGCCACTTTAGCAGTTCTGAAAAGAGGCAAACACATTCATTAATTTTATTAAAAGTCATATAAAATAATGGAGCTATGAGACCAGATTCAAGAAAGTTTAAGGCAGAGGAGGAAATGTGAAGAAAACACAGAAAGGCAAGTAACATTAACAGTGATTGTAATAGTTAAGATTCTTAAAATACAGGGATAGAAAATGTTTTGACTATACACATACAATTTAATTTCCAAAATGGACAGCATAGTGGAACGATGTTTATAAATCTATTTTTCTCAGATCTATATCTCAATGGTCTTTAAATTTCTAATAAAGACATTTAGGAAAAAAAATGTATACAAAGAATCAGGTACTTAAAGAAAAAATTCAGCTGGTTTCATTTATCCCAATTTTGACTACCGCCTCAGATATATTTAAAATATGAAAAAATCTTGCTCTTGGTTGAGTCTTTCCTTAAGGAACAACACATATTTTTATAGATAATTTGAAACTGGATAAAGCAAATGATTTTGAGACATCAAACTTTACTCTCTTCTAGCAGAGTCATTCTAATTTACAAAGAAAGAGAATACTAACACAAGAATATAACACTTTTTAGGATAACTCAATATTATGCATAAGTGTCAATTTAAATCCATTCAAAGACATAATTAAGTATTGCAGCTCCTTTTTTATTTTTTAAATCATTACTCAGATTTCTCTCTGAATACCAGTGGGGATATCACATTCAGAGCTAAGTAACTTTCAGTTAAATAAATTTAGGCCTTTGAAAATTAAGCAACTAGCCCTAGGTAACAAAATCAGCCAGTTAAACTAGTACTGCCAGTTGTCAGTTCCATTTTCTAGCTATCAAGTCATGCTTCTTTTATGTAAGTTTAACTATATAATTCTCAGACAGCACTGAATTTGTGAAATGCCCAACTCTGGTCCATGGAGATTGGTTTTAAGAAGCAAATATAGTCAGAAACATTCTGTTCTAAATAAATAAAAGGGAGACACACTATACTATCGTCTCTGTATTACACAGTAAGCTTAGCTTGTGGATGCTTTCATAGGACACATTTTATCCAGTATCTTTAGACCAAAAAACAAAATTTCAAAGGACAGACTAGGTTTTTTTGTATATAAGTTCTAAGACTTTAGGGGATGGCAAATGTCATTGATTACTTGTTAGAAAGTTGAAACAATAAACTTTATAAAAAAAGTATTTCACTTTTATGGTACTATTAAATTCACAATCCAATTTTATTTCCTAGGAATATGTTCTCAAAAGTAATGACTCAAATGCTACCATTTGTATGATCTTAAAAAAAAAGAACAAAATAAAATGCTAGAGTTTTAAAAACCATGACTACATTTTTATTATAAAAGATCAGACAATAAACAAATACACACAGTAAAATGTAAAATCCCTCTTATCTGCCCACTTCCCCATCAGTTCACCAGAGACCCAATGTGTATCCTTCCAATTCATTGTCTATGCATTTACATACAGGATCATCCCTATATCCATACAGGGTTCTTTTTTTTTTTTTTGGTTTGTTTGTTTTTAATGAGTGAAATCCAATGTTTTTAAAAGAAATGCTGTTCTAATATAACTTTTAAGAGTCAATAATGCTTTATTCTTCATGACTGGCTAATGACAGGATGCTCCAGCCATGTCCATAAAAAGACTTATTTCCTTCTTTTTATCTAAGTGTTCCAGATAGCCAAGTATGTCTCTTATCTGATATAGCTATAACAAAACTTAAGGAGTACATTCATGTATTTTACCCTAAACTATTAATGGTGACTATAATATAAATTGATATATGCTAAATGGTCCCAAACTTCTAGGTGATTTTGTTTGGCCTTTTCCAGGTTTAAGGAGAGGTAATGTGGGATAATGGGAAGAACTTTAGATTTAGGGAAAGCTGGTTGATTTAGGGAAATCAATACTTGAGTAATCACTTTAGACCTCAGTTAAAACTTTAGTCTGTCAGCAGAGTGCCCTGCACATACTCTGTGTTCAGCGAATGTTAGCTAAGTTGAATAGACTAAAGAGAGAATCTTTAAAAGGTTTAAAAGGCAATGCCAATAAGTTATAACTATACCTTCAGAGAGATAGAAGATACATATATAAAGAGTCAGATACGAGTGCTGCTAGAGGAAGACTTAATAGAAGTGACATCTGCTCTCCTGTCACTAGGGAGAATACACAAACAAAAATGGAGTATTTTAAAAGTATAACAATCTGGGGTCATTCAGGGACAAAGAGCCCTGTGTATTTTAATATCTTCTATACAGATCAGTATAAAAATTGATTTAATAAAGAATAATTCACAAAGAAAAGGCTAAGTTCTATTAGGTGTGCTCTTTAAGGAGGCAGAGAAGTTTATATTCCATCTTAGAAATCCATTCAAGAATTAAGTAGAGATTTAAAGAAAGTGAAAGTGAAAGTTGTTCAGTTGTGTCCAACTCTGTGACCCCATGGACTATACAGTTCATGGAATTCTCCAGGTCAGAATACTGGAGTGGGTAGCCTTACCTTTCTCCAGGGGATCTTCCCAACACAGGGATCGAACCCAGGTCTCCCACATTGCAGGGGGATTCTTTACCAGCTGAGCCACAAAGGGAAGTCCAAGAAAACTGGAGTGGGTAGCCTATCCCTTCTCCAGGGGATCTACCCAACCCAGGAATTGAACCAGGGTCTCCTGCATTGCAGGTGGATTCTTTTACCAACTGAGCTATCAGGGAAATCCATCAAAGATTAAAAGATGATCAGAGATTTAAAGATGATAGCTAATTAGAAAACATTTATAAACAAAACATCTTATTCTTCAGTGATGACAAACAAATTACTACCATATAGGCATGTATCTGGCAAAATAGTGGTTCAGTGGACAATCACAGATTTATTATCTAGATGAACTGGCTGATAGAAACCTGAAGTGCCCTTTGACTATCCTAGGCGCCTTTCTCTAGATGACTAATTGGTATATTCTCTTCTGTTATTCACCTTCTTCAGTGCTTTAAAACAAAGGTCAATTTATATGCCCATGATCAAAATTCAATTTTAAGTTCTTTCCATTATTTTAGGCCTATGACATATTTTGAAACAGTCACATAGAAAGTATTAAGGTATTCAATAAATACCTGCTACCCACTGCTGCTGAAAACATTAAGTCTTACCAATCAACACTTCTGGTTATTTTTCAGACAGTCACAACATTGGAGCATATGTTAGGGAGAAAAAATAAAATGAAAAGAGCAAGTCTTACACATCATTAAGTTCTGCTACTCTTCCAAGAAATTCTTCATAAGTTAAGGAGCCACTTTCTCGAACCAATGTGACATGTTTTGCTACCTTTTCTGGTAACTTGTTAAGAACCAACTGTGTCTGATCCGAAATTTGCTGTCCCATGATGAGATGATGTCTTATGAAATCCAAAGAGTGTTGCTTCACATAGTTTCTGTCAAACATACATAAAAGTTACTTTTATGTGCAATATAAAAATGGCAATATACCCATCCCTTCAACAAAATAAAAACAAGAATACTTTTAAGTGAGATCTCAATAAACTCGCATGAACCTAAGGTGGAATTTCAACAACTATAAAGATTTACAGTTCTATTCTTCTAAAGATCATATAGTTAAATAAGAAAACAGGATTCATTTATCTTATTGGGAGGGTGCATTTCTACAATTTTGTCTACTTGGCAACCATTACACACACACGGGCATTTAATTGACTATATTTAATGGGAAGCTTATTTACCTCATGTAATTTTCCTAAAAACATTTCCTGACTGCTCACCACATGTCAGGCTTCAAACTAAGGGCCTTCTTATACTATCTCATCTATTTTTTCCAATAACCCTAAGAAGTGGGCATTATTATAGCCCTAGTTGACAGATGAGAAAATAGAATTGAGTGACTTATCTAAAGTTAAACACTTGGTAAATGGTTGAAGTGAACTTTAAACTCATGTTTTTTTAGATTCTTGTGCTTATCTTCTTCAGTTTAGTTCAGTTTAGTTGCTTAGTCATGTCCAACTCTTTGTGACCCCATGGACTGTAGCACGCCAGGCCTCCTTGTCCATCACCAACTCCCAGAGTTTACCCAAATTCATGTCCATTGAGTCAGTGATGCCATCCAACCATCTCATCCTCTGTCATCCCCTTCTCCTCCCACCTTCAATCTTTCCCAGCATCAGGGTCTTTTCAAATGAGTCAGTTCTTTGCATCAGGTGGCCAAAGTATTGGAGTTTCAGCTTCAGCATCAGGACTGATCTCCTTTAGGACAGACTGATTGGATCTCCTTGCAGTCCAAGGGACTCTCAAAAGTGTTCTCCAACAGTTGAAAAGCATCAATTCTTCAGCGCTCAGCTTTCTTTATAGTCCAACTCTCACATCCATACATGACTACTGGAAAAACCATAGCCTTGACTAGATGAACCTTTGTTGGCAAAGTAACGTCTCTGCTTTTTAATATGCGTCTGGGTTGCTCATAACTTTTCTTCCAAGGTTATATTCTTAAACACTATAATATTCTATGATGTATAATCATGATATAATAGATCAGCTAAAATTTTTATTGTAGAATTACTATATTTATAAATGTGCAACTTAATTCTAATTGTAAAATATATGTAAATTTAACAGATTTTTCAGCAAACTGAGCTACCTTACATTTTCTGCTTAGGAAAAAAAAGATAGTGCTTTGGCTTTTTAACTCCTCTAGGTATTTTAAACTTAGAATTTATGTAATTTGTTTTCTAAATATAAAGGTGATATTTTAGTTAAAAGTCTAGACCACTAATAACCTGCTATCAATGGAGATCAATAAGTTACTGAATTGACTTAAAATTTAATTACAAAAATTTATTTAGTAATCATTCAAATCATTAAAGATTCTATGTATCATGGCTAGAGAAGAGTTGGATATATTTATTCTAGATAGTTTTCTTTCCTTTGGTTAAAATAGAAAGTAAGATAAACTGTTAGTATTTATCTATCCTGATATGTCGGAGAAGGCAATGGCAACCTACTCTGGTACTCTTGCCTGGAAAATCCCATGGACAGAGGAGCCTGGTAGGCTGCAGTCCATGGGGTCGCTAAGGACACGACTGAGCAACTTCACTTTCACTTTTCACTTTCACGCATTGGAGAAGGAATGGCAACCCACTCCAGTGTTCTTGCCTGGAGAATCCCAGGGGTGGGGGAGCCTGGGGGGCTGCCACCTATGGGGTTGCACAGAGTCGGACATGACTGAAGTGACTTAGCAGCAGCAGCATCCTTATATGTTATAAAACTGAATAAAGAAATATGATTCAATATATATACCACTACTAGTAACAGTAAAATCAACAAATATTCGTTGACCACTTCTATTGGGTTACAATCTTCTAGGCACTTTACATGTATTCATAAATTTAGTCATTTAAATCCTCATGATAAACATTTTATAAACAAAGAAACAAGATAGTTAAGGAAATACGCGCAGAGAGGTTAAAGTAACAAAGTCAAAAATCAAGTAAGAGCTTTTTAAAAACTACAGTTGGAAAAAGAAAAAAGCATTAGAATTAAAAAAAAATCTAATTGCCCCTCCTCCAAGAAATTTCATTTTATTTACCCGTTAAAGACTATCATTTTACCTCACCTGAATTAATACTCATAGCATATAAAGCAGGTAAAATAGTAACAATTTATAGCAAATGTTCTGTCAGGAAATCTCCTTTAACATTTAATAAAAAAAAGTTAAAACTAAAATATTAACTATCTAACTTTAAAATATAAAATCATTTACAGTAAGAGTTCTCAGTAACCATAAATATGCAAATTTTGTCTTTTGGTATTCAAATCTAAAATATTATATTTGAGGCTTATTCTTTTAATCACTTTAAATATAGGAAAACTACAACTGTTCTAAAAAGAAAAACTCGACAATTACTGTTTTGAATCTGAGCCTACTTGGCAATGATAAGTATGTATTACAGAGATAAATGAAAGGAAGTTGTTGAGGAAGATCCAAGGCACTAAAAAAAAATCTCTGAAGGCAAAATTACATATTTTAAATATAGCCAAGTGCATTCATAACAACTGTATTCAAAGAGAAACAAAGATTTTAGCCTAGAGGAGATCTTGAGAGTATTCAATATTAGTGACTCCTGGATTTCACAAACTAGTCAAGTCTCAAAGCCCCGTGGTGCTGCACATTTGTTTCTATTGTTTCTATTCTAAGTAAGGACCGTGTCCAACAATAAACAAACAAAAAGAAATCCCTAAAATGTAACAAAAAATTTAAGAACTTACAACCTAAGAAATAGAAGGATATATTAATAATACTAGAATAAAAGTCCTTCCCAAGAAGGCAGTAATTTCACACTGACATACGCAAACACTACTGTCCTTCTTATTTTTCTTGTTCTAATCCAAATGTGTGAAAACATCATCAGGAGCCAAAGGTTGTACACCAGTGCTAGGGAGCCACTGTTACACAGCCTTTGAAAAATTAAATTCAATAAGCACCATACCCCCTGCATTGTGCTATGTTCTGGGGCTTCAAAAGTCAGTGCAAGAAACGTGGTTCTTGCCATCATGGAGTATCTGATACAGTGGGGAAGAGATAGCAATCACATAATAAATACATACAAAATGATAGGTCTTCCCTCATAGCTCAGTTGGTAAAGAATCTGCCTGCAATGCAGGAGACCCTGGTTCGATTCCTGGGTCAGGAAGATCCACTGGAGAAGGGGTAGGCTACCCACTCCAGTATTCTTGAGCTTCCCCGGTGTTTCAGCAGGTAAAGAATCTGCCTACAATGCGGGAGACCTGGGTTCGATCTCTGGGTTGGGAAGATCCCCTGGAGAAGGGAATTCCCACTCCAGTATCCTGGCCTGGAGAATTTCACTGACTGTATAGTTCATGGGGTCACAAAAAGTCAGACAGACTAAGCAACTTTCACTTTCACAAAATGGCAAGTGCTAAGCCAAACAAGTATAGAGTATTGAAAGCCTAAAGCCTGTAAAATCGGGACTTGACCTAGCCTTGTCAGAGAAGTCCTTGGGCAAACATTGGATCTGCCATCAGTCACAGTTCCCCAGAGAAGAGAGACGGGGCATGGCAAGGGGAGGACAGTCCAGGCAGAGACTAAGGAAAGTGCCTAACACAGGGAGGAGTATGGTAACTCTGAGGTAATTAAAAAGCTCAAGTGTGACTAAAGCCCAGACAGAGAGGGAGACTGCCACCAAGAGATGGGATGTTTACCAGTTTTGTTGATGACAAAGACAAGACTGCATGCCTGGTCAACCTACGGATGAGTCCAGTTTTAGTCACTGGAATGAATAATATCCACAGAATATTAGAATCAAGACTGAAAGTGTATATTTATTTTCTGAAACTGAATAAAGTATATCAAATATGACTAACTTGCTCAGGATCTAACCTAAATATGTTTTAAAATGCACATAAAGCACATAGGTAACATATGCTTAAAAGTAATTAAAATATAAATGGTCTGAAGGTTCTAGTCAAATACAGATAAGAAAGATGCTAAAATAATCCTAAATTCTTGCTAGAAGCAGATGTCCAGAGCAAGGGCCTAAAATTCCACTATGTTCTGTAACGGTTCCAACACACTGAAATTTTATAATGAGCTCTAAGAAGTCACACTTATTGTTTTAACTAATTAATCAATTAACTTGACTGCACCGGATCTTAGCTGCAGCACTCAGGATCTTTAATTTTCATTGTGGCATGTGGGATCTTTAGCTGCAGCCTGAAGACTCTCAGCTCTGGCATGTGGGATCTAGCTCCCCAAAACAGCGACTGAACCCAAGCCCCCTGCATTGGCAGCAGAGTCTTAGCCACTGGACCACCAGGGAAGTCCTCCAAGAAGCCACACATTTAAAGAGCACAATCATTTGAACATATTTGGGAAAGCACACAAGATGTTACGGATCTAGAGAAGGAAACAAAGCAATTTATTTTAGATAATCATGGTTCAGTAACAACATGACAGGTTTGTTCAAACTCTTGAAGAGCTTTCATATGGAAGAGGAAGTAACATTTATTTTATACAGTTACACAGACCAGAATGGCCAGTATAAATTAGGTGGACTTCAGGTCAATATAAAAATTTTCTATCATCCACAATCATCTAGAAGGGTTAAAAGCATGTGTGCCTGCTTTTGGAAAGATGGAGATGCTTAAGCAAAAATAAGTTTATCTAATTAGTGTTTTAGAGAAAATTCTTGCTTGAATGAGAAGTGGAGATGATCTCTAACCTAATATTTCACTCTCAAAATGAAAACTTAAATTCTCTCTAGCATTTCTATATTGATTTAATAAAAATGCAATAAAATATTCTAATCAACCAGACTGAAAACTTTACTTTATACCTACAATTCTTAACAAACAATTAAACTTTAGAGATATGTGGTCTTAAGATTTCATGTACAACATTAATGATAATTTAATCAATATGCCCATCAAACAAATAATAAAGAGATCTGGTTGCTTGTTTACTGAGTTAGACAAGTTAGGTGCCTTTTAAGAGGTAGAATTGTGGGAGGGCGGTTCCAGAGGGAGGGGGACATATGTATACCTATGATTGATTCATGAAGATGTATGGAAGAAACCAACACAAAACTGCAAAGCAATTATCTTTCAATTAAAAATAAATTTAAAAGTAAAATTAAATTTTAAAAAAAGAGGTAAAACTGTCATTATATGCAGATTTCATGATATTATATATAAAAAACCTTAAAGATTCTACCAAAAACCACTAGTTCTGATAAACAAATTTAGCAAGGTAGCAGGATATAAGATTAGCACACAGAAATATGTTTTAAAATTGCAGCCCCACTCCCTCCAAAAACAAAAACCTTAAACCTGACCAAGGAGCTGAAAAACTTATATGCTCTCAGAACTATAAAGCATTGATAAAAGAAGCTAAAGATACATGTATGTTTATGGCTGAGTCCCTTCACTGTTCACTATAAACTACCACAACATTGTTAATCAGCTATAGTGAAAGTGAAGTCGCTCAGTCTTGTCCGACTCTTCGGGACCGCATGGACTGCAGCCTACCAAGCTCCTCTGTCCCTGGGATTTTCCAGGCAAGAGTACTGGAGTGGGTTGCCATTGCCTTCTCCAACGCATGCATGCATGCTAATCAGCTATATCCCAATACAAAATAAAAAATCTATAAAGTTAAAAAAAAAACCACTTTGACACAAGTTAACATTTACTAAACAAATTTTATGATTTCATTTAGAAAATTCTGATATGACACATTAGCTGCTGCTAAGTCGCTTCAGTCACGTCCGACCCTGTGCAACCCCATAGAGAGCAGCCTACCAGGCTCCTCTGTCCCTGGGATTCTCCAGGGAAGAACACTGGAGTGGGTTGCCATTTCCTTCTCCAATGCTTGCATGCATGCTAAGTCGCTTCAGTCATGTCCGACTCTGAACGACCCCACGGACAGCAGCCCACCAGGCTCCTCCATCCACAGAATTCTCCAGGCAAGAATACCGGAGTGGGTTGCCATTTCCTTCTTGGCACATTAGCAATCACATATATTTACTCATAAAAGTTTAATTCATTAAAATTATTCCATACAAATACATGCATATATATATAAATCATAGACATGACCTTGATTAATAAACATTTGCTAATATATTTAGCAAAAAAAAAAAAAACAACCTGGGTATATATTCCCCCCAAAAAGAAAATGCTAATTTGGAAAGGTGCATACACCCCTATGCTCATGGCAGCATTATTTACAACTGCCAAGATATGAAAGCAACTTAAGTGTCCATCAACAGAAAATGAATAAAGAAGTGGTATGTAGATAGACAATGGAACCTACTCAGCCATGAAAAAGAATGAAATCTTGCCATTTGCAGCAACATGGATAGACTTGGAGGGTATTATGCTTAGTGAAATAAGTCAGAGAAAGACAAATACTGTATGGTATCACGTATATGTAGAATCTAAAAAAATAAAACTAGTAAATATAAAACAAACAGACTCATAGAGAACAAACTGGTGGTTACCAGTGGGGAGAGGGAAAGAGGGAGGGGCAAGATAGGAATAGAGGATTAAATATACAAACCATTGTGTATAAAATAGATAAGCTACGAGGATATAGTGTACAACACAGGGAATATAGCCAATATTTTATAATAGCTGTAAAATATTATCCCCCCAAAAAAGAAAATGGTCCATTTTGTTTCTATATTGTTTTGAATTGGTGTCCTAACTTTGAAGAAAATTTATAATTTGAAGCAGCATATTAACTCATCTTGTAATTGTACTTGGTATCAGGAAGCCTGATTATTAACTCCTCAGATTAAAAGAGAAAACTATCTACAGACTACTGAAAGAGCATGGAACAGTGTCTCTCAACCTGTTTCAGTGGAGAAGGCCCCTGACTCACAGTTCATTTTGAATACCATAAAAAGATAAATATGAGTCCATCTGAGAATAAAAATATGGCTCTGCAATCTAGATGCAATAAAATCACAATCAAGGGTGCATGCATGTTCACAAAACAATCTGCTGAGGCCACCCTCTAGTCACCCCCCACAGGTTTTTCAATGTCCCTCTTTGGTGACTCGGCACATTCTTCTGTCAAAGCACACATCATCAGTTAGGTCACTTGACCATCCCCCTCTGTGAGCTTCTTGAGGGTAGCAGCTGCGTTCTCTTTTCTGGCAGATACATAAGCACACAATAAATGTTTACCAACGGATACAGTAAATACTGTTGACAGTCTGGGGTTTTTTATTATTCACTTAGTATTTTTTTGACTTTTGTTAACTTGTTCAGTCATCTACTAGTTGGGAGAGAGGTTGATGTTAAAAAAACACAGGGAAGAAAAAATAGAAAATTTATTGTTAATGTTTACATGAATTGAGAAGTATTCATTATTTGATATGAGCAAAATACTTCCCTGTAGATCATGAAACAGCGGGTATTGAACAGGAACTTAATTTGTAAACCACTGGCATACAATTTAGCAAAAGATAAATCTCTGGTCAAGACTTAAAGAACTGGCCGCTCTCATACTATTGTGCCCCTATAATTTAGTCCTTTCAAGCAGGATAACAATGTGCTTTCAAAAAACATTTGAAGGATTTTTCTAAATAAAGAATAACTGTTATTCTGAAACTCATAATATCAAGGATTCCAAAAATGCCACATTCCCTAGTGTGTGGTAACTCATACACTTGATCCCTTCTTTTTCTAACAAAATGAACTTTTGTAGTTCAAATATTCTTTATAAAGATATAAAAATCACATCATGGGTAACTGGAAAAAAAAAACTTCATGAAAATTTAAACCATATCCATTCATAAAAGGATTAAACAAAGATGAAAAGCCTAGAAGTGTAACAAGATGACTAGTTCACAAATACTGAGGTATTTAGAAAACCTCTCTGAAACCTGATCTCCATGAAATTTTGTACGAATTTCTTTACTTAAAAAAGAGATATTTATAGTTGAAACTATTTTCACTGTTATTTAGCATCAGTGATGCTAAAAGTACTAAAAACTAAGGTTCCTAAAGATACTATTTATTACTCATTATACTCAAACTGTAGATCAAAAACAGATTATCAGCTGTCCTGCAAGACAAGAAATTTATAGAAGTTATAAAAGACCATATTGAAACAATTAGACTAGTCAGAGACACTATAGAGTCTGGAATGCCTGTTACAGACTCAAAGATCTTAATCAGACAAAAATCTCATACAAAGAAAAACTACAAAAGGATAGTACTTGGAGACTGAAAGCATGGATTTCTGTTATCACCAGGATGTTTACTAGTACATTTCATATCTGGAAAAATGCAATAACTAGACTTGTAAGAATTCTCTTTGGACCTTCTCTGCCTTTTGGGGAAGAGAAAGGAAGTGTGGCATGTGTTTAAATATGAACTAAGATGGCACAGGTGGTAACACACACCAAATATAAAGTGCACTTATACCAAATGACAAAGAACATATTTCGAAAACATATAATCATATTCTGAGGAAAATATTTAGAAACTGCAGCCAGGCAGCATCAGAGGAAAGGAGAAATATTCATACAATTTTTGTGTTCTGAATTCAGAAAGCATTGCTTCTTAGAGGGGAGATGCTTTCCAACATAGAGGCGGCTAATTCAGGATTGTTGGTCCAGGGCCCCTCATGTTCCAGATGAAATTCGGAACGGATGGAGCTCGTGTTATAGCAATAAGAATGGGCAGAGGAAGATGCAAAAGAATCACTCCACGTAGAAGATCTAAGAATTGTAAACCACAGGAAGGGTCACAGCCGCTTTATCAATACGCAGAGACAAGAACTGAATCATCCGGCACCGTGAAACAAGCCAGGGTCAGAATACAGGGGCTGGGGATAAATATTAACAATAGCAGTAAGCCCACATTCTAACACGGTAACACGATAAAAATAACAAACAAATCATTCAAAAGCGGCACAGAAAGTTTCCCTTCCAGGAATGATTACTACAATTAGTAGCAGTTAAACTTCTGATCTTTGCCGGGTCCCATGGTAGCTGGTTTGACAAGCTCAGGCCTTTCGGAAGGGGAGCAGCCTGAGCTAATTTAGAGAGGGTGGGCGGGTTAAGTAGACGGACTCGGATATTTCTGAGCCATTAGCCAGGCAAGGGTTTCTAACATGGGGTGTCCACGGCAGCGGGGGCGCACAGGTTTCCAGCCTCACCAGTGCGTTAACTCAACACACCGGCCACCCTCCCACCACCGCCCCGCCTCAAAGCGCACCTGCACTCGCAACCAACAGCTACGTCCGCTGGCCGACTGACTGCGCCGGCGGCAATATTCAAAAGCAGGTCCGCGCTCGAGGAGAAACAAGTCTCTCTCCTGGTCCCCCAGAACCACCCTCCCCAAACGGGACAAGCCACTTCCACGCCCTGTCACTGGAAACCACCGGGTCAGAGACAGTGCGACCATGGAAGGGCCTCCCAAGCTAGCTCCGCTTCCTAAGCCGAGGCCTAGAAACTGCGGCGGCGGGGCGGGGCTTGACTCCCTACGTAAGCCCGGCGCTGCAGTAGAGGCTTGGCGGGTGTTCCTACTCCCTGTAGGAGGGCTGAGGAGCAGCTGGGAAGGGAACCGGCAACAGGCTAGCGCTGCGGAGCTCACCCCAGGTTCAAGGCATCGCGCTTCCGGGAGCCGCCGCGCCGCCTCAGCCAGGCTCACAGACCCGCAGGCGGCGACGGCGGCGGCGGCACCGACCACTACCGGGTCGCACTTCAGTGACGCACTAAGTCCCGCCTCCAGCGCGTTGCTTGGAGACGGTGCCCAACCTTCTCCAGACCTTCGAAGAGCTGACTGCGCTTCTTCTGAGGACCTGCGAGGCCTCGGCCTCGGGGGCCATCCGAGAGGGAAGGGTGGCGGCGAAGGCCAGAGGGGACCGTGCGCTAGAGGCGGCAGCAGAGGCCTCGCCTCGCAGGTTCTTCAAGTCTAAGGCTCCGTGGGGCGGCAGTGGGTGCGGCCTGGCCGACTGCCGCCTTTGCTGGCCCCATTCCCCTGGCGAGAGCCCGCCTGGTGACAGAGGTACTGCGATCCCTGATTTGGTCAGCACTTGAATTCCAAGTCACTGCTTAGAAGGCCTCCAACCTCCTGCTGGTCATAGCTGCACGAGTGAAAGTGCAAGTCGCTCGGTCGTGTCTGACTCTTTGCAACCCCAATGGACTGCAGCCCGCCAGACTCCTCTGTCCACGGAATTCTCCAAGCAAGAATACTGGAGTGGGTAGCCATTCCCTTCTCCAGGGGATCGTGCCAACCCAGGGATGGAACCCAGGTCTCCCGTATTGCAGGTGAATTCTTTACCATCTGAGCCACCAGGGAAGCCCATCTCATTTCTTTTACATGAAGGGGGCCCATTATGCTCTCCTAGCTAGAATAAGCGGAGAAGGCAATGGCACCCCACTCCAGTACTCTTGCCTGGAAAATCCCATGGACGGAGGATCCTGGTAGGCTGCGGTCCATGGGGTCGCTAAGAGTCGGACACGACTGAGCGACTTCACTTTCACTTTTCACTTTCCTGCATTAGAGAAGGAAATGGCAACCCACTCCAGTGTTCTTGCCTGGAGAATCCCAGGGACGGGGGAGCCTGGTGGGCTGACGTGTGTGGGGTCGCACAGAGTCGGACACGACTGAAGTGACTTAGCAGAAGCAGCAGCTAGAAAAAGAAGCATTAAAGAGAAATACAGGAAATATACCAGCACAGGGTCCAAACCAGTAAGCCCTAGTAAATGACTATTATTATTTTGAACACATGTTGGCGAGATCATGGCTTTTCAGAACGTCCGTAGTGGATAATTGCTGTCTATTACGCACCTGTTGTGTGCCAAGTACTATACTAGACACTTTTTAGGCATTGCTTTTGTTTAAATAGTGTGCTTCAAGTTACACTGCCCGTGAATAACAGAGCAAGGGTTTAGACCCTGGTATGACTCACACTATCATCTTTATGCTTAGCAGCTAAACTACTTAAGCTTGTTGCCAGGCAAGAATGCTGGAGTGGGTTGCCATGCCCTCCTCCAGGGTAGCTTCCAACCGGAGGATTGAACCCGCATCTGTTAAGTCTACCTGCATTGGCAGATGGGTTCTTTACCACTAGCGCCATCTGGGAAGCCCAATCTTGCCCTCTAATAATAGGTAATATTTGTTGACCATTTACTATGTTCCAAGCCATGTGATGCTAGTGGTGAAGAATCTGCTTGCCAATGCAGGAGATGCAAGAGACACAGGTTTGTTCCCTGAGTTGGAAAGATCCCCTGGAGTAGGAAATGACAACCCACTCCAGTATTCTTGCCTGGAAAATTCCATGAACAGAGGAGCCTGGTGGGCTACATTCCACAGGGCCACAGCAAAGAGTCAGATACAACTGAGCACATGAGCACAAGTCCTGTTCTAAGTTCTTTAAAGGTATTAATTCATTTAATCCTTACAGCAATCCTATGAGGTGTGTAAAGTATTATTAATATTCTCAGTTGAAGAAACAGGCTTAAGAAAGTCAAGCTTTCCAAAGTCAATCAATTAGTAAGCAGCAGAGGCAGATTCAAACCCAAGCTGACCAAACCCTGAGCTTCTTGTTTAACAACTGTCTAAATAAGATGGTGAGAGGTCATTAGGGCCAGGTCCATGGCCTGTATACTCTTAAAAATTTTTTTTTACTGAAATATAGTTGATTTACAATGTGTACTCCTTTTTTATACCTTATGGAGAGTGTACTGAGGATTATCTCCTTGACAATCAGCACAAAGCCTGGCATTCAATAATTTTTCAACATTTGGACATTTGATGAATATTTGAATATGAGAAAAGCAAAGAGCCTAAAAATGAACCATACATTGTGATTTTTAAATATCTAATTAAACAAGATCATATAGTTGAGCCTAATCTGGGCCAGGAGTTAGGTCTATATCTTTGAAAAATTGCCTTCAATTAAATGTAGAGTAGGAGATTCTAGTCACCGCAATAAAACTGGACAAAGAAACTTTTAAAAAGGTATTCACATTGGAAGGAAAAAAGTTTAACATTGTATTTTCAGGCAAAAATACCATGGAATATTACCAAAAAAGCTACTCGAACGAGAATTGAGTTTCGTAGGATACCAAGTCAATATATAAAAATCAGTTTATTTTTCTATAGTAATAATGAAGAATTAGACTTTGAAGTTTTAAAGTACCCTTTAGCAGCAAAAAAACCGCCAAAACACACACACACACGTACATAAACCTAGGGATACACTTGACCAAAATGTGAAAGACATATACACTGGAAACTATGAAATACTATGAGAGAAATTAAACATCTAAATACAGGGATATGTCATGTTCATGGTTCAGAAGATTCAATATTAAAAAAATTTTTTTTCTCTGAATTGATCTATAGACAGGGCAAGTCTAATAAAAATCAAAGGAGATTCATTTTGTGGAAATTACCAAGCTGGTTCTAAAATTTCTATGAAAATGCTACCTAGAGTAGCCAAAACTGATTAAAAACAACAAAGTTGAGAGACTTATACTACCTGACTTCAGGACTTTATGATATACAGTAATAACACAGTGTGGTATCAGTGTAAAGACAGACAAAATGGAGTTAACTGAATAGGATGCAGAAATAGACCTATACAAATACGGTAAATTGATTTTCACCAAATATGCCAATGCAATTCAATGGGGGAAGGATAATCCTTTAACAAATGATGCTGAAACAATTGGATAGCCTATGATAAAAATAAAAATAAAAAATGAAAAGAATCTTGATCCTGTCCTCATTCCATATTCAAAAGGTAACCAAAAATGGATCATAAATCTAAATTTAAGTGCTAAAATTATTAATGTTATAGAAGAGAACATAGGAGAAAATTTTTAGTGATCTTGAATTTGGCAAAGATTAAGAAAATAGCACAAAAAGCACAATCCATAAAAGGGAAAAATTGTGTTTACTAAATTTCACTTCCTTAAAATTAAAACTTCTGCTTTTCAAAACGCACTTAAAATGAAAAGGCAAGCCATAGACTGGGAGCAAGTATTTGCAAAACATATATTTGACAATGCACTTCTAACTATAATATATAAAGAACTGTTAAAGTTCAATAAGACAACCAATTTTTCTAAATGGACAAAAAATTTAAATAGACACCACGTCCAAGAAAATACATGGATGACAAAATAAGAACACAAAAATATGCTCAACACCGTTACCATCAAGGAAATGCAAGTTAAAAGTACAATGAGATATCACTGCACATCCTAGTCAACAGAATGGCTAAAATTAAAAAGACTGATCATATAAAGTGGGCAAGGATGTGGAATGACAGGAATTCTCATAGGATGCTTGTTGGGAATGCAAAATGATAAAACTATTTTTGGGAAAAAATTTGGCCATTTTTTAAAGTTATGCACATCTACCATATGATCCAGCCATTCTACTCCTAGGTATTTACCCATAAAGACTTATACATGAATATTCATTGCATCATTATTTGTAACAGGCCCAAATTGGAAAACATAGATGAATCTTAAAAACATGGATAAATCTCAAAATAATTATTTTGAGTGAAAGAAATCAGACTAAAAGACAATTCACACAGTGATTTCACTGATATAAAATTCTAGAGAATCCAAACTATAGTGATACAGAAAGCAGTGTTTACTTGAAGTGAGGGATGAAAAGGGGCCAGGGTAGAGATGAGTGGGAGGGTGGAATTACTTAGAGGCAGGAGAAAACTTTTGGGGGTGATAGATAGGTTCCTTTTCTTTATTCTAGTAATGTTTTCATGGGTGTATGGCCTCACTGGTGGCTCAGACAGTAAAGAATTCGCCTGCATTGCAGGAGACCCAGGTTCGATCCTTGGGTCAGGAAGATCCCCTGGAGAAGGGAACGGCAACCTGCTCCAGTACTCTTGCCTGGAGAATCCCATGGACAGAGGAGCCTGGTGGGCTACCGTCTATGGGGTCACAAAGAGTCATACCCTGAGCAACTAACACACATTTCATAGGTGTATACGTGTGTCAAAATCTCTCAAATTGTACACTTCTATCACGTCCAGTTTATTATATCTTAATGATGCCAGTTGTACCTTACCGATGTTGGGAGGAAAACATATCTGTTTAAATTCTGCGAGACTTTATATTTCAAACTGATCTGAGCCTGGAAGTCAGGAAAATCACTATACAAATTGCCTTCAATTTTATGAAATAGGGCCAGTAGTCTTATATAGTTCATGGAGAATATAATAAGGCCTGGACTTTAGGCAAGATTACAAGGCTTAAATATTTTAAAGTCAACATTAAATTGATGTTATTACAGACATCTCTAGATAATTCTTTCTCATCAGTACTGCTCTTTTCTTAACTTTGCACAAGCATGATAAATTAGCTAGAATGTAAACCAGTAGGATAGTAGTAAGGATTATCTTAAAAACCGTAATAAAAGAGATCAGAAATTCTCTTTGGAATAGGACTTATGAAATTATTTTGTAGCAAGATAAGGAAGCCTTTATTTTTCTTTAATATACAGAGAAAGTGGAGGAAAAATATTTGTAGGAAGCCATAAATATAAACAGTTATGCAGGGAGGGATAAATTAGGAGTTTGGGTTTGACAGATACTACATAAAATAGGTAAGCAAGGTCAACTATATTCAATATCTTGTAATAGCCTATAATTGAAAAGAATCTATATATAACTGAATCACTTTGCTGTATACCTGAAACTAATACAAGTTTGTAAATCAATGACAGTTTTAAGAAAAAGTTTTTAAAAGTTATGGGAGAAGAAATCTCTAAGTTAATCCTTTTATAAGAAGTAGTATCCTCTTGTAATGAATCTTGCAATTTGTGTGTATTCAGATTGCCATAGTTTATGTATGTATTTTCCAGTTAAAACAGAGGCTTCGATAAAATTGTAGTAAACACAGTCCTTTAGTGAAGACCAGAAAAATTTGAGAGAATTTTGAAATATTTTTTCTAGGAAAGTTTGTCCAGTGTCTCCTGCTTTTCATAAGGTCACTAAACATCTGTGATAGGGCTGTGGGAATATATGAGGAAGGCTTTCAGTGGCTATGGGTTGTAAACACTTTTAACTTCCTGTATATAAATCATAAAATCATAGAGTAGAAAGAACTAGCAAGCCATCTTGTCCAACATTCTTCTTTTATAGATGAGGAACCTGAGATCCAAAGGTGGGAAATGGTTCACCGAAGGACTAAGAGCAAGTTAACTAAACTGGGTTAAGAATCCAGAAATTTTCTGGCCACTAGTGCCTTCCCTCACAATGTATTACTGCTTTTAATTAGATCAAGGTAGAAAACAGAGGAACAAGTCATCTACAGTTAAGATGAAAGCATCATCATTTTCCAGGATACTGAACTTTGAGGTTTTTATATTTGACTGACTCCCTGTCTCAGGCTGCTGCTTCTCAAGCTCTGGCCTCAGTCCTCTGCTTTTATTTTTAAACACTCGGCGAGCTCATGCACTCATAGCTGCAATTATCACCTGTATACAGATGATCCCAAGTCAACATTGATTAATGTTAACTTTCATTGGTGTAGCAATCCTATACTTCCCTAATTACATAGGCTCTCTCCTATAGGAATGAATATAACAGTAATGGCACCTGAACACAACAATTTCTATATCAAAATGGCTTCAATATTTCTTCTGGTTGCTCAGACTGAATCATACGAAGAGAGATCTTTCTGTCTCTTAAAGCATTCTGGTATCCTGTACCTTTGTTAAAATTTCTTCTCATTTATTTTAATCCTTTTTTTTTTTTTTTTTTTTTTGGAGTTCTTAGTGCTGTGTATGTGTTATCTCCTATAAGTCTCACAATGGTCCTAAAAGACAGATGTTAAGGATACTAATATCATCTCAGTTTTACAGACAAGAAAACAGTCCTAGAGAGGTGCAATAACTTGCCCAAGTTCACATAGTGCATACATGGCAGAGCAAGGATTCAAACCTACTGTCTGAATTCAGAACCTCATGTTTTAGCTACTGTACTTTACTACTGGGTATAACCCTTTCTTGTTTATTCCTATCATCTCAAAGTTCCATATTAGATCAGTGGCCACAGATACATTAGCATACCTTAGCTGATCAATCTATCCTGAAACATATTTATTCAGTCTATTCTGCATCTTGCTGTCAGAGCAAGCAACTTAAAATATTAACTTTTAAGTCTATACCACAAAGGTTCAGTTCAGTTGCTCAGTCATGGCTGACTCTTTGTGACCCTGTGGACTGCACTATGCCAGGCTTCCCTGTCCATCACCAACTCCTGGAGCTTACTCAAATTCATGTCCATCGAGTCAGTGATGCCATCCAACCGTCTTATCCTCTTTCATCCCCTTCTCCTGCCTTCAGTCTTTCCCAGCATCAGAGTCATTTCTAATGAGTCAGTTCTTTGCATCAGGTGGCCAAAGTATTGCAGCTTCAGCATCAATCCTTTAAATGAATATTCAGGACTGATTTCCTTTAGGATTGACTGGTTTGACCTCTTTGCAGTCCAAGGGACTCCCAAGAGTCTTCTCCAACACCATAGTTCAAAAGCATCAATTCATCGGCACTCAGCTTTCTTTATAGTTCCAACTCTCACATCCATACAAGACTACTGGAAAAAACCAAAGCTTTGACTATATGGACTTTTGTCAGCAAAGTAATGTTTCTGCTTTTTAATATGCTGTCTAGGTTTGTCATAGCTTTTCTAATGAGGTGCTGGTGCTCAGTATTAAGCCAGAGCAGGTCAAGAAAATGGAACATAGTGTTTGGCAACTGTTTTAAATGAGTGATTTTACCACCCCATTTCCCTAAAGATCTATCTGGATCTTGGGGGAGAGATAGCTCTCTATACTACCTCAATTCAGTTCAGTTCAGTCGCTCAGTTGTGTCCAACTCTTTGCGACCCCATGAACTGTAGCACGCCAGGACTCCTTGTCCATCAGCAACTCCCGGAGTCCACCCAAACCCTTTTCCATTGAGTCAGTGATGTCATCTAACCATCTCATCCTCTGTCATCCCCTACTCCTCCTGCCCTCAATCTTTCCCAGCATCAGGGTCTTTTCCAATGAGTCAACTCTTCGCATCAGGTGGCCAAAGTATTGGAGTTTCAGCTTCAAAATCAGTCCTACCAATGAACACCCAGGACTGATCTCCTTTAGGATGGACTGGTTAGATCTTCTTGCAGTCCAAGGGACTCTCAAGAGTCTTTTCCAACACCACGGTTCAAAAGCATCAATTATTCAGCTCTCAGCTTTCTTAACTCTCACATCCATACATGACCACTGGAAAAACCACAACCTTGACTAGACAGACCTTTGTTGACAAAGTAATGTCTCTGCTTTTTAATATGCTATCTAGGTTGGTCATAACTTTCCTTCCAAGGAGCAAGTGTCTTTAATTTCAAGGCTGCAATCACCATCTGCAGTGATTTTGGAGCCCCCCAAAAAAGTCTGCCACTGTTTCCACTGTTTGCTCATCTATTTGCCATGAAGTGATGGGACCGGATGCCATGATCCTAGTTTTCTGAATGTTGAGCTTTAAGCCAACTTTTTCACTCTCCTCTTTCACTTTCATCAAGAGGCTCTTTAGTTCTTCTTCACTTTCTGCCATAAGGGTGGTGTCATCTGCATATCTGAGGTTATTGATATTTCTCCCGGCAGTCTTGATTCCAGCTTGTGCTTCATCCAGTCAAACGTTTCTCATGAGGTACTCTGCATATAAGTTAAACAAGCAGGGTGACAGCCTTGACGTACTCCTTTTCCCATTTGGAACCAGTCTGTTGTTCCATGTCCAGTTCTAACTGTTGCTTCTTGACCTGCATACAGATTTCTCAAGAGGCAGGTCAGGTGATCTGGTATTCCCATCTGTTTCAGAATTTTCCACAGTTTATTGTGATACACACAGTCAAAGGCTTTGGCATAGTCAATAAAGCAGAAATAGATGTTTTTCTGGAACTCTCTTGCTTTTTCGATGATCCAGCGGATGTTGGCAATTTGATCTCTGGTTCCTCTGCCTTTTCTAAAACCAGCTTGAACATCTGGAAGTTCATGGTTCACATTGCTGAAGCCTGGCTTGGAGAATTTTGAGCATTATTTTAGTAGCATGTGAGATGAGTGCAATTGTGCGGTAGTTTGCGTATTCTTTGGCATTGCCTTTCTTTGGGACTGGAATGAAAACTGACCTTTTTTAAAAAAACAAAAAAACCTGACCTTTTCCAGTCCTGTGGTCACTGCTGATATGCCACCTACCCCCAGGGTTATTATGTTAATCCAAGCCACTAATCTTAACAGAACTCTTCACTGCCCACCTTCCTTTGTCATAACTCATCCCTCACCACAGGCAAGCTTATTTTTAGCCTCAGCCATCTCAATTTGACCCCAGGAATTCCAATTTTCCTGCCAACGTCTTCTCTGCCATTATCTGCTTTTTCTTTGAATGGCTTTCTACCTTACTGAAACCAGAGGAATTCACCTCCCTGACAACATTTTTTGGCTAGGAGACAAGTTAACATTTTCTTCCCGAACTATTGGATCCTTTCACAATATTTTACCACTATAAATGTTTTACTACTATCAATCAGCCATTTTGATTCCTGCAGTGCAGGAGACCTGGGTTCAATCCCCAGGTCAGGGAGATCCCCTGGAGAAGGAAATGGCAACCCACTCCAGTATTCTTGCCTGGAAAATCCCATTGACAGAGGAGCCTGGCAGGCTACAGTCCATGGGGTCACAAGAGTCGGATACAATTTAGCAACTAAACCATATCAGTCATCTTTACTTCTTTAAGCTCTTCCCTCTGGAAGTTTGTTTTTTCCTAAACCAGCTGTGCCTATTAATAATACAGATGAAAGTCATGTTTCTCCTTATGCAAACATGAGCCTCAAACCATCATGTATAATGCAAGGAAATAACAATCCGATGCATAAAGACAGGGCCAAGGGAAGTGAAGTGAGAAAATTCAAGAACAACATAAGAATATTTGCTCCAATCCTGGAAGCTATTCACCCTGGTTTTTTGGGTCCTTGTTGTCCAAGAGACAGACTAATGGGAAATGGCAAAATCTATCCTGAGAGAGCAAAACTCAGGTCAGTTTATTACTCTGCTACATGGAAAACAAAGACTAGAAGCAGTTGGTTCATTATTATATTTCCAGATTATGTGAAACATGTCTTTTTACAGATAATAAATTTGTACTAATTTGTTTTGAATTAGAATCCAAACAATCCTTCGTCGCTGTGTTCTATGATCACTGATCTCAGCATAACTGTTTATAGCCTCTCCTTGCGTTTGATTGTTAAGTTTTAAAATTTAGAACAGTCTGTCCATTCTGCTTTTTTCATGCTATCAACTTGTTATAAAAACTGGGTGTGTTAGCGTTCGACCAGAGAAACAGAACAAGTAGGAAATATATTCTAAGAGATTTATTGCAAGAAATTGACTCAGTTGTCAGGGCTATTATGGCAAGCTGGAAATCCATAGAGCAAGCTGTCAGGAAGGAAGGTTGGAACTCTTGGGTATGAGTTGAAACTACTACATTTTGGTAGAATTTCTTCTTCCAGGAAGCTTCAGTTTTGCTCTTAAATTCTTTGAGCTTATTGAATCAGACCCACCCAGATTATCTAGGATAATCTCCCTTGTTTTTGTTGTTCATTCCCTAAATCCTGTCTGACTTTTTGCCCTTACCTAACAGCAACTGATCAGGACTTTAATTTCATTTACAAAATACCTTCAGAGAAACACTTAGATTAGTATTTGAATAACTAGGGACTAAGAGGAACTAAAGAGCCTCTTAATGAAAGTGTAAGAAGAGAGAGTGAAAAAGCTGGCTTAAAATGCAACATTCAAAAAACTAAGATCTTGGCATCAGGTCCCATCACTTTATGGCAAATAATGGGGAAACAATGGGAACAGTGAGAGACTTTTTTTGTGGGGGCTCCAAAATCACTGCAGATGGTGACTGCAGCCATGAAATTAAAAGACGCTTGCTCTTTGGAAGAAAAGTTATGACCAACCTAGACAACATATTGAAAAACAGAGACATTACTTTGCCAACAAAGGTTCATCTAGTCACAGCTATGGTTTTTCCAGTATCCACGTATGGATGTGAGAATTGGACCATAAAGAAGGCCAAGCGTCAAAAAATTGATGCTTTTGAACCATGGTGTTGGAGAAGACTCTTGAGAGTCCCTTGGACCGCAAGGAGATCAAACCAGTCAATCCTAAAGAAAATTAACCCTGAATATTCACTGGAAGGACTGATGCTGAAACTCCACTACTTTGGCCACCTCATGCGAAGGGCTGACTCGTTAGAAAAGACCCTGATGCTGGGGAAAGATTGAAGGCAGGAGAAGGGGATGAAAGAGGATGAGATGGTTGGATGGCGTCAGTGACTTGATGGACATGAGTTTGAGCAGGCTCCGGGAGATGGTGAAGGATAGGAGTCCTGGCATGCTGTCGTCCATGGGGTCTCAGAGAGTCAGGACTGAGTGGCTGAATGACAACAAGATTTAGCTACATTAATGCATAAGGACTATCACTCTGGGTTAGCTGTTGCATAGACTATCCCTTCATTTTGAATTTATCTGTTTTCTTCCATTTACCTTGCTCCCTTTTCTTGCCACGTTTCCTGTATGAGTAGTTTAGCTTTAGAGGCTTGATTTGTCTCACATCCACCTGTTTGGGCAGGAATACTTCCTAGGTTGTGCTGTGTGCTTCATGCTGCATCACACCAGGAGGCCCACAATATTTGCTTTAAGACTGATCATCGGGACTCCCATCAGTATTTCATCTAATGCTTTTATCCATTATGATGGTAGCCTGAATCTATTTTATTAGGGGTTATAAAATGTTGATTTTCTAGTTATCAGAAATTAGTAGCTTAGCTATCACTAAATTATCACTTAGTAGCATCACTTTTGTAAACAGTGTAAAAAGGCTATTTGTTTACCCTGAAATACTGTTCATACAGGAAACACATGAGAAATACCAAATTCCTTCCTTTAAAGGAGTTGGTAACTAGCTACTTACAATTGTGTCCAGGGTGTGGAATTTTACTTTTTCAGTATAATTATGAATTCGTGGGTTTTAAATATTTGATCAGTTGAATTTATTATTACTTTTGATGTTTATATATTCCCATTTTTGGCCAGTGATAACCACAGTATACAGTCTTTTAGACAAGACGTTGATAGCTTCCTTGCATTCTGGTCCCTGGCTTATCTTCTCTATTTTTTGCTCCAGATCTGGAACTGGCCATTCTTCCAAGGAATTCTAGATCCTTTTACTGAGAAATGGTATACAGGGTCCAATCTTGTCACTAGATGTATCCATAGCTATTGGACTATACAGAGTTAGGGAAATTAAAAAGGAAATAATAATTAGAGTTCATACTGATGTTCCTAGTTTAAGATTTAAAATCTTGATTAGTCTTTTCATGTATTAGTATTGCATTGTTTTAATTACAGGGGATTTATAATATGTTTTACTGTCTGGTTGTGATAACCTCCTCCTCCATCTCTCTTTTTGTCCTCAATGGAGAGAACTTTTCTGAAGGGGAAAGGAAGCCAGGCCATTATGAATGTTTGCCTAATAAAGCCTTAGTCAAGGGATGGGGAGTGGGTTGGAGTGACGTGATTTTAACTTGATTTTTATCCATGAACCAATTCCCATGGAATCAAATCCATGTCATAGATTTATAAAAGGGTGTTCATAAAAACTGCAAAAGCTGTCTGCACTAAAAAGTCAGTATTTTAGGTTATGATAATTACTGCTTTGGTTCATTTCAAATGGAGTTAATTGCAATTGGAGAAAGAAGCACTAATTCTCCACTCGTCCCACACTAAGGTTATCAGATAAACAGAGATTTCTGGTTAAATTTGAATTTCAGGTAAACAACAGATTTTTTGTTTTTTCTTTTTAGTGTAAATAAGTCCTAAATATTACGTCACACCAATATATGGGACTAAAGTGTTATTTATTATTTATCAGAAATTTAAATTTAACAGGGCATCTTGATGTTTGTCCTGCTAAGCCCAGCATGCCTATCCAGCCCATTCTGCAGCATTGGTACTTCAGGGATTTCAGCCCATCAGTGCTGGTGTCAGGCAACTGCAATAATAACAGGCAGAGAGGGGCGTGCCTGCAGAGTTTTGTGGCAGCTGGAGAAAAAAGCAGCCGTCTCTAATAGACAATTGTCATCTAGAGAAGTAGCACTGTTAGCTGATAGATGCCACAGAGGATATTACAGGGGGCAGCAGCAGAGTCTGTCAATGTCACTGGTTTCCTGTGGGTGTCGCAGTTCCCAGAGGAGATAGAAGCAGTGCTCAGTACAGACAGTGATGCCTGGTAGATGTATTGATACCTTAGAGGAAATAGTCATAATGCTTGGTAGGAAAAGGAAGAAACAAGCAGAAGTGGCCACAGCACCTAACGGAAGATATGACAGCACTCACTGGAGGGGAATTAGACTGAAAGCAGTGGGAAAAACAATGCCAAAAGGATGATGACCACACTTGCTAGTTGTTTATACATTTTAGTTGTCTGCTTCTGGTTAAATCTAAAGGGATGTTTCCTTTATTTTTTTTAAGGAGTAGGACTCTGCTTCAACAGAGCCAGAGAAATGCAGATTACATTGGTTCCTTCAAAGCCATCATTCTAGAAAAGGAGAATAAAGGAAGTATAGACAGTGTCACAAGTATAGACAGTATCATAATGATCTCTGCGTCTGCCCACACTTTACTGACATCAACCAATAACCCCTAATGCAGGGCTCTCTGTGAAAGCTACTTTGGGCACAGGGCTTAAGGTTAGAGGCCTAAATATTATCCAGAAAGAGAAGATTCAAAGGGAGCCACAAGTCCACTTATCTAACCACGTATATAGTGTGGAAGTGATGGATGGCTACTGTGCCTCGAGGGATTAGGCCCTGCCAGAGTCTGAGAAAGTGCACAGTTGAGTGCCATGAATAAGTCCTGAGTTTTAAGGCAGAATAACTCTACACACCAGTGAAATAATGGCTAATAGAGGTCCTGACCTTTATCAGTGAGGTTATCAATGGCTCTTCTCATCGTGGTGGTGGTTTAGTCACTAAATTGTGTCTAACTCTTGCAACCCCATGGACTGCAGCCTGCCAGGCTCCTCTATTCATGGGCTTCTCCAGGCAAGAATACTGGAGTGGGTTGCCATTTCCTTCTCCAGGGCTCTTCTCATGAAGGGGTATTAGAAAGGGGACATCTGGGGACTCCCTGGTGGTCCGGTGGTTAAGACTTCATGCTCTCAATGCAAGAGGCCCGGGTTTCATCCCTGGTCAGGGAATTAGATCCTGCATGCCACAACTAAAGATCCCACATGATGCAAGAAAGTTCCCACATAGTGCAACTAAGATCCGGTGCAGCAAAATAAAAAGGGGGGAGGGGAAACACAGAGATAGGAGCAAGGATAAGAATATTCTCTTGCTTCTGCTAAAGTTTGAAATGTTTCCAGCTCTGGTTGCCACCACATGACGTTTCTCCCTATACAGGTGCAGACCACCGACTCTACACACTGAAATACTACTGTGTCATTTTCACTGAGAAGTTCTTTGATCGACCTGCCCTGGAGTTTCAGACACTGGTCAAGATGTCCCACAGACATAGCCATATTTCAGTCCACAACAGCATCAGGGTTGCCTCCTGCCTCCACCTAGATGCTAGTCAATACCCATGGTGAGTTCACATCATCTCTAATATCTACTGGTGCCATATGCCCCATCCCACCCCCTTTCCAAATTTATAACCCAAACAGTTTCCATGCTGGACTTCAGATTTAGACATCTACATCCCATAACCTCTACTACACAGACATTCCACTTGATCGTATACCTTTAATAGGATCTTTTAGGAAATCTGCTAATGGAGAAAACATGACATGACTAACATATCTGTTATAATATCTTAGCTTTATTCAGTTTTGTAACATCTGTCTTTGTTATTGCTATTATCTATAATACATATAAATATTACTATAATTACTAAATATATTCAGTTCAGTTCACTCACTCAGTTGTGTCCAACTGTTTGCGACCCCATGGACTGCAGCATGCCAGGCCTCCCTGTCCATCACCAACATCCATTGAGTCAGTGATGGCATCCAACCATCTCATCCTCTGTCGTCCCCTTCTCTTCCCACCTTCAATCTTTCCCAGCATCAGGGTCTTTTCAAATGAGTCAGCTCTTCCCATCAGCTGGCCAAAGTATTGGAGTTTCAGCTTCAGCATCAGTCCTTCCAATGAACATTCAGGACTAATTTCTTTTAGGATGGGCTGGTTGGATCTCCTTGCAGTCCAAGGGACTCTAAAGAGGCTTCTCCAATACTATAGTTCAAAAGCATCAATTCTTTGGTGCTCAGCTTTCTTCATAGTCCATATATAACTCTCACAGCCATACATGACTACTGGAAAAACCATAGCCTTGATGAGATGGACCTTTGTTGGCAAAGTAATGTCTCTGCTTTTTAATGTGCTGTCTAGGTTGGTCATAACTTTCCTTCCATGGAGTAAATGTCTTTTAATTTTATGGCTGCAGTCACTGTCTGCAGTGATTTTGGAGCCCCCCAAAATAAAGTCTGCCACTGTTTCCACTGTTTCCCCATCTATTTGCCACGAAGTTATGGGACCAGATGCCATGATCTTAATTTTCTGAATGTTGAGCTTTAAGCCAACTTTTTCACTCTCCTCTTTCACTTTCATCAAGAGACCGTTTAGTTCTTCACTTTCTGCCATAAGGGTGGTGTCACCTGCATATCTGAGGTTATTGATATTTCTCCCAGCAGTCTTGGTTCCAGCTTGTGCTTCATCCAGCCCAGTGTTTCTCATGATGTACTCTGCATATAAGTTAAATAAGCAGGGTGACAATATGCAACCTTGACATACTCCTTTTCCTATCTGGAACCAGTCTGTTGTTCCATGTCCTGTTCTAACTGTTGCTTCCTGACCTGCATACAGGTTTCTCAAGAGGCAGGTCAGGTGGTCTGGTATTCCCATCTGTTTCAGAATTTTCCGCAGTTCATTGTGATCCACATAGTCAAAGGCTTTGACATAGTCAATAAAGCAGAAATAGATGTTTTTTTCTGGAATTCTCTTGCTTTTTCAGTGAATGTTGGCAATTTGATCTCTTGTTCCTCTGCTTTTTCTAAAACCAGCTTGAACATCTGGAAGTTCACGGTTTACATATTGCTGAAGCCTGGCTTGGAAAATTTTGAGCATTACTTAACTAGCATATGAGATGAGTGCAATTGTGTGGTAGTTTGAGCATTCTTTGGGATTGCCTTTCTTTGGGGTTGGAATGAAAACTGACTTTTTCCAGTCCTGTGGTCACTGTTGAGTTTTCCAAATTTGCTGGCATATTGAGTGCAGCACTTTAACAGCATCATCTTTTAGAATTTGAAATAACTCAACTGGAATTCCATCACCTCTACTAGCTTTGTTTGTAGTGATGCTTCCTAAGGCCCGCTTGACTTTACATTCCAGGATGTCTGGCTCTAGGTGAGTGATCACACCATTGTGATTATCTGGGTCGTGAAAATCTTTTTTGTATAGTTGTTCTGTGTATTCTTGCCACCTCTTCTTACTATCTTCTGCTTATGTTAGATCCATACCATTTCTGTCCTTTATTGAGCCCATTTTGCATGAAATTTTCCCTTGGTATCATTCATTTTCTTGAAGCAATCTCTAGTCTTTCCTATTCTATTGTTTCCCTCTATTTCTTTGCACTGATCACTGAGGAAGGCTCTTATCTCTTCTTGCTATTCTTTGGAACTCTGCATTCGAATGGGTATATCTTTATTTTTCTCCTTTGCTTTTCATTTCTCTTTTCTCAGCTATTTACAGCTGTCTGAGGCCTCCTCAGACAGCCATTTTGCTTTTTTGCAGTTTAGCTTTTGATGAAATTATAATCTTCATAGGTAAAAGAATATGCACAATAGAGTACTCTGTTAGATATTTTGGTATTTATAGAGATTGTACTTTTAATTGACTTTGTCTTTTTTTTTTTTTAATCACAGAAAAATGTCTTCAGTTTACATGAAGACAAAAACCTAGACAAAATAAAAATGAATGGAGCAGTAAAAAAAAAAAAAGAAGTCTGGAAATGCACCCAAATGGTTCTAATTTCTAGGGAATCTTAAAATTTAGTATTCAGAATATCAGATTGCCAAGAAATCATCCTAAATAGATCCTTAACATCACTCATTATTAGAGAAATGCAAATCAAAACTACAATGAGATACCACCTCATACCAGTCAGAATGGCCATCATCAAAAAGTCTACAAACAATAAATGCTGGAGAGGGTGTGGAGAAAAGGGAACCTTCTTGCATTGCTGGTGGGAATGTGAACTGATACAGCCACTATGGAAGACGGTATGGAGATTCCTTAAAAAACTAGGCATAAAACTACCATATGACTCAACAATCCCACTACTAGGCATACATCCTAAGGAAATCAAAATTGAAAAAGACACGTGTACCCCAATGTTCATTGCAGCACTATTTATAATAACTAGAAGATGGAAGCAACTCAGATGTCCACTGATAGATGAATGGATAAAGAAGCTGTGGTGCATATATAGAATAGAATATTACTCAGCCATAAAAAGGAGCACATTAGAGTCAGTTCTAATGAGGTGGATGAACCTAGAGCCTATTATACAGAGTGAAGTAAGAGAAATATAAATATCATATATTAGCGCATATATATATATGTATATATATATATGATGATACTGATGGATTTATTTAGAGAACAAGCCTATGGGCATGGGGGAAGGGAGGAGGGAGAGGGTGAGATGTATGGAGAAAGTAACATGGAAACTTACAATGCCATATGTAAAACAGATAGCCAATGGGAATTTTCTCTATGACTCAGGGAATTCAAACAGGGCCTCTGCAACAATTAGAAGGGTGGAATGGGGAAGGAGATGGGACAGAAGTTTGGGAGGAAGTATCTATGGCTGATTCTTGTTGATGTTTGACAGAAAAGAACAAAATTCTGTAAAGCAATTATCCTTCAATTAACAAATTAATAAAAAATTTAAAAAAGCAAAATAGATTTCAAAGACTAAAATAAAAATTCTAGAGAGGAGCCACATTTTGCTATTATTTATTTGTCTTGTGGTTGCTGAGGGAGCTCAACTTTCTTTAAGTTGACCACCGTCCAAAATACACTGCAGTTTCCCTGCTAAAATAAGTATTAATATGAGATTACTCATAAAGGTGAGTCAATGCACAACTCGTAAATTTCCAGTATTAGAGTCTTTATGTACTCTTTTGGCTTGTTCACAACTTCATTCTGTACCAAGAGAGTCATCAGGAAGAACAATATTTGGATGGTCAGGAACAATCAGCCCTATAATGGATGATCTTCAACCTCGATACAGACAGCTGGATAAAGGTATTGACTTGGATCTCCTGAAATCTGAAAGTGTATGCATGTGGTCATTCAGCATTTACTGAGAGCCAGCCATGTGTGTGCTAGTATATATGGTACCCTTATGTTCAGGCACAGAACTCCTAAAATATCCTGAGTGATAAAAACACTGGGAACATCTTTTGTTCTAATATTTGTGTTTTGACCCTGGATCCTGACACAGAGTTCCTGAATCTCTTGGAATCTTTTCTCTGGGTGATAGAAGTGTCTTTTGTTCTAATGACATGACTGTTGATGGGCTTCTAGTGGTGGGTGATCACCAGAAAGACCAAGTCATGAATAGAAGCTTTAAACTACTCAATCTCACTCCCCATCATCCAGAGAAGAATTGAAAGTGGATTTAAAGAGTGATCATGCTTATGTGATGAAGTCTCTATAAAAATCCCCACAGGAACTTCCCTGGTGGTCTAGTGGTTAAGAATCTGCCTGCCAATGTAGGGGTGGTGTTGCTGGTAGACATGGGTTCAATCCCTGGTCTGGAAAATAAGATCCCACATGCCACATGGCAACTAAGCTCTGGCGCCACAACTATTCAAGCCCATGCACTGCCGAGAGCCAGTGCTCCACAACAAGAGAAGCCACCACAATAAGAAGCCCCTACACTGAAACAAGAGAGTAACCGCCACTCCCTGCAACTAGAGAAAGCCCCAGTGCAGCAGTGAAGAGCCCATGTGCAGCAATGCAGACCCAGTGCTGCCAAAAGAACCACCCCAAAGTACAGGGTTCAGAGAGCTTCCAGGTTGGTGATGCATAGGTGCTGGGAGATTGGTGTACCTGGAGAAGGCACGGAGCTCTGCACCCCTTCCCACATACCTTGTCCTGTGCATCTCTTCCTTGTTCTGTGCATCTGTATCCTTTATCATCTCTCTTTAGATAGACTGGTAAACAGTAAGCTGTTTTCCTGCACTCTGTGAGCCGTTCTAGTAAATTAATCAAATCCGAGGAGCGGGTTCTGGGAACTTCTGTTCTATAGTCAATGGTTCAGAAGCAAGGGCTTCCCTAGTAGCTCAGTTGGTAAAGAATCTACCTGCAATGCAGGAGACCCAGGTTCGATCTCTGGGTCGGGAAGATCCCCTGGAGAAGGGAATGGCAACCCACTCCAGTACTCTTGCCTGGAGAATTCCATGGACAGCGCACCTGGTGGGCTACCGTCCATGGGATTGCAAAGAGTCAGGCACGACTGTGCGACTAACTTTCCCTTCCTTTCCTTTCAGCATGGGTAACAACCCGGACTTTGATTGGTGTCTGAAGTGGGAAGGAGTGACAGGCTTTTGGAACTGAACCCTAAACTGGAGGGATCTGACGCTATCTCCAGGTGGACTTTGTCAGAATTGAATTAATGTCCTTCCCAGGTGGTGCTAGTGGTAAGTGACCCACCTGCCAATGCAGAAGAGGGAAGAGACGCGGGTTCAATCCCTGCATCGGGAAGATCCCCTGGAGGAGGAAATGGCGACCCACTCCAGTATTTTTGCCTGGAGAATCCCAAGGACAGAGCAGCCTGGAAGGCTACAGCCCATAGGGTTGCAATGAGTCAGACACAACTTTGCATGCACACATGATACCCAACTGGTATCCCAGAGAATTGCTTGTGGGGAAAATCTCACACATATGTGATGACGGAAGTATTGTGAGTGTGGCAATAGTATGAGAGTAAAGGAAAGACACACACAGTTTTTCTAACACAGGTAAGAATGATACCATGTTGCATAAGCTAACAGACATGTAGACAAATTGCAAAGAGAAAGAATGAGAAGAATGACTAATGTTTGTGGGAGGCAGCCTTCTAAAAAGCCTTCCAGTGATCCCTCACCTCCTGATAGTCATTGTTTTTGTTGTTTAGCCAATAAGTCATATCTGACTCTTTTTCGACCCCATGGACTATAGCCCAACAGACTCCTCTGTCCATGGGATTTCCCAGGCAAGAATACTAAAGTGGGTTGCCGTTTCCTTCTCCAGGGCATCTTCCCCACCCAGGGATTGAACCTGCGTCTCCTGCATTGGCAGGCAGATTCTTTACCACTGAGCCACCAGGGAACGACCTTGGTGCATTCATGCCTTGGCATAATCCCTTCTCTAAAGTGTGAGCTGGACATAGTAATTTACTTATAGTGAATAGAATATGCAAAAGTAATGGGATACTACCTCCAAGATTAGGTGTAAAAGATGATTTCCATCTGGCTAGCATACTCTCTGACTCTTCAATCTTGCTGGCTCTGTTGAAGCAAGTTGCCATTTTGTGAGCTACCCAATAGTGAGTTCCACGTGGGAAAGTATGGTGGTCAGCCTTTGGCAGATAGCAAGCAAGGAACTAAATCCTGCCAACAATCACGTGAATAAACTTGGAAGTGATTTGGCCCCTAGAAGGGCCTTGAGAGTACAGCCCTAGCTGACACTGCAGCTCTGAGAGAGCCCTGAAGCAAAGAATCCAGTTGGCCATGCCCAGATTGCTGACAGACAACAACTCTAGATAACAAGTGTAACTACGAGTCATTAAGGTTAGGCTTAATACTTTGGCCACCTGATGCGAAGAACCAGCTCATGGGAAAAGACCCTGATGCTGGGAAAGATTAAAGGCAGGAGGAGAAGGGGATGACAGAAGATGAGATGGTTGGATGGCATCACTGATTCAATGGACATGAGTTTGAACAAACTCCAGAAGACAATAAAGGACTGGGAGGCCTGGCAATCTACAGTCCATAGGGTCACAAAGAGTCGGACGTGACTGAGCAACTGAACAATAACAACAACATGGTTAGGGGTAATTTGTTATACAGCAACAGATAATAAATACAATTGGGAAAAAAAGCAAAGGTATTTGAAACAGAAGGAACGGCACTTGCAAAGATGAGAGGTCATGACACTAATTACATTCCAGAATAGCAAATGTTCTTGTGTAGTTACATCATGAAGGATTCTTGCAGAAATGACTGGAGAAAAGGTTTGAGATAACGATTGAAGTCAGATTGCAAGTTTGTTCAGATGTGTTCAAGAATCATTTGTATCAGTCAGCATGTCCTCATAGCAAACAGAAATCTCTCCAATTGTTCTAAACAGAAAAACCTTAACATAGGGAATTAGGTATTGTTGGAAGGACTTAGAACCTAAGTGTGAAAGCTACAACTGTAGCTGCTTCCTATCACCCATAAAATTAGGTTAGCTTCTGGAACTTTGCCACAGAAAAGCCGTGATCCACAATCATGCTTGCCTGTAGCCAATTGCTGAAGCTGTGCAAAGCTGGTCTCTCCCTCCTTCTGCCTTCTAGCTCCTGGATGGTTGTATAGTGCCAGAAAGTAAGGAAGTGAGCAATCAAAGCACAATTATGGGAGTAGGCCAAAGGGACACAGGAGCAAATGAAAAGAGTTCCTGATGGTCAAAACTGGAGCAATTTGAGAAAAAAAGAAATGAAATAGTACTGGAGTTTTCCCAAGTGGTGCTAGTGGTAAAGAACCCACATGTCAATGAAGGAGACTTAAGAGACATGAGTTCGATCCCCGAGTTGGGAAGATCCCCTGGAATAGGAAATGACAACCCGCTCCAATATTCTTGCCTAGAGAATCCCATGGACAGAAGAGCCTGTCCTTTGTCCATAGGTGGGCTACAGTCCATAGGGTCGCAAAGAGTCAGACATGACTGAAGCGACTAAGCACGCGCACATGCAAGCTTGTGAATAATATTGGATTATACTAAAGTAATACATATTCACTGGTCCATATTGATAGAAATAAGCTATTGAATAAATTAAAGAGATTATTAAATCAGTATCCTGTGCAAGAGAATTACAAGTAACTTATGTAGACATTTCACTTCCAAGGAGGCAGAACATAACTCCCCTACTTAAGTATAGGCTATGTATTGTGACTTCTTTCCAAAAAGCACAATGTAGAAAGGGGAAAAGAAGGCTCTCAGCTGATTTCAGTATTTTAAAAATGCTCTGAGGTCAAACCTGACCTTGCATATAGACTGTTAGGGGGTAAGCAACTAAATTTTATTTACATTGAACTAGGAGATTGAACTGACAAATAATTGCTTTTTTTCCTGTTTGGATACCTAAACCTTTTCTTTTCAGTGTGTGACTCTCCCATTCCTTAGGAAGAGTTTATTTACTTGCATATTATTATTATCGTCTTTAGAAATTTGTTCTCCCCCAGAGCAACTGATTTTGCTTTGGGCACTAGCTAAAGGTCTAGAGAAGTACAATAAAATGTAGCATTCTTTGGCTTGAAAGTCAATATGACACAATTCTGTTCAAGCCAACGGATATTTAGAAATTCCCACTACATGTAAACATGTTCTGGATCTCCAACCATCTGCTTTACTCCAGTTTTCTACGCTTGGAAATCAGCTTATCTTCAGTGGACCCACACTAGCATGTTAATATCTGACAGTTGGCCTGGAGTTTATAAGCATGCAGTTTTACAGAGGACTCCTTCCCAAGACAGAATAACTTTGTCCAAAGGAATGCATCTATAGTATTTGAGCCTGTGAGACAGACATGGAGAAGCCATTTCTGGGCAGGGAAATCCTTTGCACCACCTGCAAATGTAATCACATGGCTATCTACTGGCCTCTTTCTAAAACTGGCTTTGGTAGGCTGGCTTGTATGTCTGACCTGGGATGCCCCCTCACATTCTTCCAATCTCTCTTTGTTCAGTGGAAAATAAAGAGAATCTGACTAGGAAAGAGGAAACTTCTAGACCAGGATCTACTTCTAGTTGGTTGTGACACTGGGCTCCATTTTTTTCTGTTTTTTTTAACTATGAAAACAGAGTTTAGAGAAGCTTATCTTGAGTCCTTCTGAGCCTTACATTTTCTGATCCTGTGAAATGAAACAGGTAAGTCTTTGCTGTGGTCAGTATCTGCTTCAAGGAAGGAGCAGTTCTCAAAGTCTTTTAATACTTCTCTTTTCCCCTTGTTACTGCAATGGATTTTAAGAAAAATTCCCTGAAGTTGGGACAGGAATCCTGACTTGTTTTTCTTATTTCACCTCTGTGTTTTTTTGGCAAGTGACTGATTTCAACCTTGCGTATTGGAATGGTTTACATCCCTACATTGTCATTTGCCAGGGAAGTCTGGTGTTGTAGGGGAACGAGTGTGGGTTCAGTGGTCATTCTGACCTGGAATTGAACCCTACCTTCACCACTTAACTAAGCCTGTGATCTCAGAAAAGTGACTAAACTCCTCTGAAATTCCAACTTTCTAGTAATAAGAAATGACAGTAATAATCCTTCTCAGGGAAGATGTGGTGATTAAATAGAACAACATGAGACAATGACTGTCACTTAGTAGGTGCTCAATAAATGATAGTTTCCTCCCTTCCTCCCTCCCTCCCTTCTTTCTTTTTTTATTTCCTCTCTTCCATAATGATGGAAGTTACACATTTTCATCAGTATTTTTGCAATTGACATTTGGACTAGCAGTTATATGTGGCTGTGTAGAGTTTTAGTCTCTCCTCCTCCCTCCTCCTGAATAGGGCATAGCCTTGTCTAAATTAATACAAGATCCTATGTGGCATATGGGCCCTGGTGGCTCAGTGGTAAAGAATCCGCCTGCCAAGCAGGAGATGCGGGTCCCTGGGTTGAGAAGATCCCCTGGAGTGTGGGTCCTTTAATGGACCGGAACCTGGTGGTCCGGAGTCGATGATAAGAAAGTAAGAGAGAGAAAGAGTCTGATAGCGCTTGTTGGTCCTTTAATGGACCGGAACCTGGTGGCCCGGAGAGTAAGAGAGAGAAAGAATAGAAAGAAAGAAAGAAAGACCCGGGGACCAAAGTTCTGATGGAGCAAAGGTGTTTTAATCATCATGGTGTGGGCATAAATACTGTCTTACAAGGTGGTTATTCTCAGCAAAGACAAAGATTAAAATTCCAGACTTACAAAACATAAGATGATCCCTATCAAAGAGAGAGAGTTGCAAACAATCACCTTTTACCATCTGGCTCATAAAAAGGAAGAGCGTACTTGTCACTGTAATGAGAAATGCCTGGATTCCTCAGCCCTGGGAAAGGCGTGCCTCTCTTAATTCCTGAATATTCAGGAATCAATAAGGGCCAGAAGGTTCCTGACAGATCCAAAACAGCACACAGGAAGCCTCTTGTTAAATGCTTCCTGACACTGGAGAAGGAAATGGCAACCCACTCTAGTATTGTTGCTTGGGAAATCCCATGGACAGGGGATCCTGGTGGGCTACAGTCCATGAGATTGCAAAGAGTTGGACATGACTTAGCAACTAAAACAGCAAGTGCGGTAGGTACTCATGGATGGAAGACCTGGTGTAGATGAGCTGATTCTTTTCCAGCTAAACCCCACAGATGGAAGACCCCCCCTGAGGCTTTTTCCCCCTTTTCTTCTTCACTTCTTGTGAACTTGTTGAGGCTGATTAAACTTTGTTGTTATTGTTGTTTATTCACTAAGTTGTGTCCGACTCTTCATGTTCCCATGGACTACAGCCCGCCAGGTTCCTCTGTCCAAGGGATTTCGCAGGCAGGAATACTGGAGTGGGTTGCCATGTCCTTCTCCATGATTAAGCTGAAGGACTGACAAACCAGGGTTTTAAATTCATAGACCTCAGGGCCAGCCAGGCATATGGTCAATGAATGAAATGGACTGGGTGTGAAAAACAAAAGGCAACAGTAGTATAAGACTCATAGGAAATGGCACCTTTACTTTGGTGTGAGGGTGCAGTCGGGAGTGGTGAGGACTGTGGTGAGGTGCAGAGAGCATCGTCCACTTAAGGGGGCAGCCACAGCTCAGGATCAGCAGCTATAGAAACTATGAGGCAGTAAGCATTCTCTAGTTCCAGATCTTGCTTGTTTTCGAGGGAACAGAAGTATAAATATGAAATCTCTTGATGTTTAATTCTTGGCAATAAACCTCATTTTAAGAGAATACTTTGTGGGCCAACCGTAGAAGACTATGCCAAGAGGTTATGGCCTCTGAGCTGAAAGGATCATGGAATTGTGCACTTACTAATGAGGGGAAGAGGATATTAGCAGTCTAAGAAAGACTATATATACATGTAGAGAGAGAGTTAGAGAAGCAGGATAAATGAGAGGTCCTGAATCCCCAGTTTCCTGTGAACTCTGAAACATAGTGGAATGTAGGACCTGAATACTAAGTAAAGGACTAATTTATATGTGTATAATTGACCTACTTAAAATAAGCCCATCTGAAGCAAGTAAAGTCCCACACGGTGACATGTTCTATTGACTTTGCCAATATATTTCAACAACCAAAGTTGTTTACTTTTGGAAACAACAGGTTCAGTTCAGTTCAG
The DNA here is from genome assembly GCF_963930625.1 of Muntiacus reevesi. Lineage (NCBI taxonomy): Eukaryota > Metazoa > Chordata > Mammalia > Artiodactyla > Cervidae > Muntiacus > Muntiacus reevesi. The sequence continues at coordinate 50,259,655 of NC_089257.1, forward strand.
TTCAGTCGCTCAGTCATGTCCGACTCTTTGCGGATAACAGGTTACTTCATTGCAAGGAAGTTAAATAAGAGAGTAAATAAGTGTAATAAGTGTAAATAAGAGAGCAAAGAAACTTTATAAATGCTTTTATTTTTTCAGCACAATTATTTCTGCACCTCCCAGGCTTCTTTTGCTGGAAGGAGAGCTAGCAATACATTTGGTAGTGACATCTAAAAAGCGTATAGAGGTAATGATGTATTTTTTAGGTATGTTAATAATAAATTAAGGCTATAATGGTTGTCATATTAATGAGAAAATAATGAGTAGGTTAGTCTCTGAAAAAAATAATTGGGTTTTGGAAGTAGACAAGCTGGGATATTAACAGTGAAAAAATTATCTTCATATATTCTACTACATGAAAATTTTGATGAATAAGATTCAATTATGGGATGTAAGAACTTGCACAGCACCTGACATAGAGTAGGCATTCAGCAAATGTTTATTAAACTTTGCTGCTTTTTAACAGTAATTTTATTCACTAATAATTTCTGTAATTTGGATTAAAATCGAAATTTGTAAGAGGTTTTTTGGGGGAGGCAGGTTCTTGTAATAGTATATTCTTCTAGAGAAAATAGCAGCAGCTCAAGAGAGAAAAGTAAGTGTGTGTAGCTTCTGATAAGTGATTTCAATTCAAATTATTCAGAGATGAACATTTGCTCTGTCTGTATTTATAGTCCCTACTGACAAATGCTCTCACATCCCCAGCCTCGTTCTTTCTCTATTTATTTTGGCTTTACAGAGATTAGGTCTCACATCATGGGACTCTATGTCTTTTAGCTGCTAAACTTTTCCTTCCTTCTTTCACTCTTGCCTGGCTCAGAAGAACATGCCAGGTGGTAAAAAGTGTTTCCCTTCCAGAGCTGAAGAAAGGATCTGGGCTGTAGAGTCAATCAACAGACAAAGCCTTGATCTCAATGGTTTCTTGACTCTCAACTCACCTATTCTCAGGCAGCATAAAGGCCACTTGGCAAACATGTTCTGCTTAGCTGTTCAGGTCCTGGTGTTTTGCACAAGTTCCTTTCTCCCACTGGGATATCATTAGGACATAACCAGGCTAGAAAGATTGTAGGAAGCTTTGGAGGTAGGAGGGTAGGATCCAGAAAGGACTGTAAGAAAAAGGGTATACTCCCTTTGGTGTACTCCAGAGTTGAAAGGTAGCCCTGAGTTGACTCTAGTCAGGAACCAAGGGTAAACTTGCTTGCTTGGTTCTCTGGTCCTTTTAGGCTCCCCATCTGGGACCAGGATATGTATCAGGAAGGAAATAAGCCTGAGGTGTGTCCTCTCACTTCTTGCTTGTCTAAACTTCAGCTTCCAGGCATCGCACTGTGGTTTTGGGTGGACTCTTGGGCTCCTCTGGTTTTTTATTCATTTTCTTTGATTCCTCATTAGGGTTGCTATCATCGGCCTTCTCCTCTTTCACTACTTTAGTTTCTATCATTTCCTTCTGCTGGTTCTTATTTGTAAAAGGGAATGCCTTCACATACCTGTAGGCATAAACACAAAATTAAAATGAGAGACTTCTATATAACACATAGAGCAACAGATAACACTTTGTAAAGACCTATACTGGCAAAGTACACTGGGTTCCTTTATTTCAGAGAGATGCTGACACATGCATGCATGCTCAAATACCTTCACCTATCCTGACCTGAATGGATTCATTTAGATGGAATGGTAGGTTCACAGGCCAAACTTTTGCCTGGTCTCAAAACCCTCTTGTCAAAAGCAAAGAATTGAAAATCAAAGAAAGCATATCCATTTCCTTCTAGATGGCCAATCTTTTCTTTTGATTTCTTGATATTCAAAGGGACAGCTGTTGATCTATATCTTCAAGCTGGATAACATGCATATGCTGAAATAGTAGGGAAGTTTGTGTGGTAGGGAGGACCAGTGAGGTGAGGGAGAACGTTTACAGTGTAAGAGGACTGCCCTTTCCATTGGAAAAGGGAAATGCTAATAACGACCCTCTGGATAAACACAAGATAGAGATGTGACAAAAATGAGGAGACTGACCATGCACCAACAACATCACCTTTTGACGTTGCAAACTGCGAGGCCAGCTGCGGCAGCAAAGAAGAGGAGCGCGAGAACCAGCAGGGCTGTGGGAACACCTGAGGGAGACAGAGACAGGGCCTGTCGGTCCTTCACACAGACATCGCTGTGGGCTGGTCTTCTAACAACTCACCCTTACACTTGATGGAGGCCAGAGACAGGCAGGGGAAGAGCCTTCTCTGTGACCACACAGGGGCCACTTAGGGTATTAGGCTCACATGTACTTCTTTCCTTCTTCTATAGAATCCTTGGTCTTGCCTCTCACACTCTCTACTCTGTTAGTTGCAATATGACAGAATCCGTTTCCTGTCTGTGGCCTTGAAGACGATGAGTTTGGAACAAATTAAGTGCAAGACCCTTCGTTTTAAATAGAAAAACAACTTACTGGTCATAGGCATTTAAGGTGTCTAGATATATTTTTAAAACTTCTGCATATGAATGCTACTGTACTGCTAAGTCACTTCAGTCGTGTCTGACTCTGCGACCCCATCCCTGGGATTCTCCAGGCAAGAACACTGGAGTGGGGTGCCATTGCCTTCTCCGTCTGCATATGAATAGATAGTAATTTATTCTGAAAAGTTTTTATATTTTAAAAGTCAAGCTATCTTATTTTATTTCTTTAAATGTAGATTTTTATTACATATTCTTGTACATGTATAAGAAGAAAAATAATTGGTTAAGGCCCTCCTAAAACTTCGCCATATTTGGAGTCCATTTGTTTTTCTCAAAATCATTGATATCTGGATATCTCATACAATACAATTCCATGAAGACTTAGGTGATATATATACTTCCTAGAAAAGTGTTTTGCCATTGTCACTAGAATTTTATTCCAAGCTACTGAAAATTGAATCTATTTTAGACTCATGGTGGTGGTGGTTTAGTCACTAAGTTGTGTCCGACTCTTTGCGACCCTATGGACTTTAGCCCCTCAGGCTCCTCTGTCCATGGAATTTTCCAGGCAAGAGCACTGAAGTGGGTTACCATTTCCTTCACCAGGGGATCTTCCTGGCCCAGGAATCAAATTTGCATCTCCTGCAATGCAGGCAGATTCTCTATTGCTGAGTCACCAGGGATTCCCTTTAGACTCATGATTTTTAGTTTAATCATTAAGGTTCTCTAGAGACCTCAAGTTCTATGACTATATGAAATTTGAATTTGCATTAAGCTTTTATTTGTATTAACATTTGTCAGGTCCTGAGTCCCCAATCTGGATACAGGCTAGTTTCTATGTATTGTCTATTATACACACACACACACACACACAATATAGACAGAAAGTTTTTACCTCCAAACCCAACAGCTTCATTCTTGAAGGCTGGTCTATTTTGAATATCTGATTCTCTTTCTGTAGCTATGGTGCTAGTTTCCATAAAAGCTTCTGTTATGCAAATTAATTTTCTTTTCCGTGGAGTAGAAGTGGACGCCGGAGGGGGAGCCCCAGTCGTTGTAACATAGTCAGGACCGTCAGTAGACAATGCTGAGTGTGTACTGTCACTGACTATCATTTTTGTTGTGACCATCATTTTCGTTGTGTATGTTGCAGTTTCAGTGTTGAATAAGGGATCATCAGTGGTGATTATTTCTGGAAGGCATGAGTTAATCCAAGTATCTGTCCAGGGACGGAAAAGTAAAATAAGAAGTACGTATTGAAATAGCCTCCTAAGTGGTCTGTCTGCCTCCAATCTTACTTTCCTCCATTCTCTTTATACTGTAACTGGAATGGTCTTACAAAAAATGTGAATGTAATCATATCACTTTCTTCTTTAGAATCCTCCCCTTACTATACTGCACGGCCTATGAAGTCGTTCATGACCTGGCACCTGCTGACATGGCCTGCCTCACTTGATCAGTCTTTCTCTCATTCCCCTTGCCATAAAGGAGTTCCTTCAGTTCCTTGATGTGCTTTTTTTCATATTCAAGTCTTTGACCAGGATGCTTTGTTCACCTGTAAGAAGCCCCTTTTTATTAAGCTTTTCCTTGTCCTTCAGGTCTCAAACTGACTGTCTCTTTCTTAGACAGACTTGAAGGCCAGTCTGGATCCCTAGACTTGCAGTCTTGTACCTCCTGGTATTTCCTTTGTCATGATTCTCACTATACTGCTCCCCACTGGACCACGAGCTCCCTGGAACAGGGCTCCTGTCTGTCTTGATCATCATGGTCTGTGCACTATGCCTGGCACATAGTGCATGCTCAATAGTTGATGATTAAAGGAAAGAAGGAAGTGTGAAATGAAGAAAGGAGTAGATGGGGGAGGCCAAACATACATACATGACACCACTTCGGGACAAAGATCTACTAAAACCAGATTGTTCTGTGTTCATTGGAAAAAAAAAGTTTTTAAAGGAGGTGGGGGACAGAGGAGGGATGTTGGTTTTCTCTCCAATCTGTTGAATGTGGTAGAGAGGAAACTAGCATTTGATGAATATCTTACTCTTGAGTCAACCATGGTAATTCATTTACAATTTTATAAAACCCTCATTTGTACAGGAGAAACTGAAATTCAGAGAAATTGAATACCTTGCCCAAAGTCATGTAGCCAATAAGTGTTAGAGACATGCAATATATTCCAACATGCATTTGTATCTCTTTTAAATCCCTAGTTATTTGTGAGAGTGGGTAGCATTGGCTGGAATGTTAGCCATAAAGGAAAAGTTATTCTATTATTTTTTAAAATTAAGTAAAAATTACCAACCAAGTCTGTGGTGAATATGATAAAACATTTTGACCCCACATGCATTCAGTCAGTGTTTTATACTATTCTTTTCACTTTGAAAAGACCTCTATTCAAATAGGCATCATCCTTGACCTCTGCTCTGGACTTTGGAAGGCAGCTCTGCTCACCACTATACCACTAACGCTGCCCTGGATTTTTAGCTACATTTTCCATTCTTGAGCATGTGCTAAGTTCTTCCTTCAAAAAATGAACATTTTTAAATATCAAGGGGAAAAGCATACTGTACATGATATACTGTGCTTGGAACTGAGAATACAGAATCAAATACGAGGGGATTCCTGTTTCCTAGAGAAGTATTTTGATGAGAGTAGGGGGAGATAACTGGGGATTCACAGATGAGATGGTATGAACAGTATGTGGAGGGTTAATGTGCTCATTCAACAAATATTTATTGAGCTCCAACTGTGTGCTAGGTGCTAGGGACATAGTGCATATAAGACAAAGTGCTTGCTCATAAGGGGCTTATATGTTATTGGAAAGAAGGATATAGATAATAAAAAAGCACAAAATAAGCCAGAAATTTCAGAAGATGATAATTGTTGAGAGGATAATTAAGCAGGATCAAACTGGAAGAGGCAGGAATGGGAACAGATACTTTGGATAAGGTGATAAGAGTAAGTCTCCTTGGGGAGGAGATACTTAAGCTGGAACCTGAATGATAAATGTAGTGAGTCATTGAAGATCTCAGGCAAAAGCATTCTAAGTAAAGAGAACAGGAAGTTCAAGGGCCAGAAAGTGAATAATATCAGCCTGTTTGATGATAAGAAGGCCAGTATGGTTAGGATAGAGTTCCAGCTCCTCTAATATGCAAGAGGGAATAGGATAGCCCAGTCAGTCAAAACCCAAGATTACAGAAATTTGGAAGTGTAGGCATGTCAGAAAATGACAGGGCACATAATGTGGCTGGCGGGCAGGGCGTGTCTATGTTGGGAGCATGAAAGACTGCAAGGAGATGAGACTGGGAAGATAGGTAGGAGCCAGAGTATTAAAATTACCATGGTAGAGAATTTGGAGTTTGTTCTGTAGGAGAAGAAATTTTCAACTGCAGTCAGCAAACTTTCCAACTGATATATAGAAGTTCTCATCTACACCCAGTTTTATGTGAAAAAAGTCTTCATAGTTTACATTAGATTCTCAGATGGGAAGCCACCCAAAGCTATGGAGCAGAGGAGTGACATGATCATCAGCGAAGGTGTGTGGAGGATGAAATAGAGATGACAGAGTAAACATGGTCATTTTTACTTAATTTTCAGGAGCCAACAAAGAGGTTATTGCAATTGCACAGAACTAGGAGAATCCAGAGTATCTGGAATTCTAGAACTTACGTCTTGGAGATCTCGGCTAGAGAAGTGGTTCTCAACTCCGACTGCAGGTTAGAATCATCTGGGGAACTTTGAAAACATATTCTTGTGAAGGACCCACCCTGGGCCTGGTATGTTACTGTCGTGGAAATCACCAGGAAAGGTGACCCAAGGAAGTCACCCAAGGCCCAAGATTTAAGTCCTAGCTCTGTCCTTAGTGACTGCTGACATTGCAGAGCGCACTTTAGGCACAAGTTACTTCTCGTGGAAAGTAGTGGTGGGACCCTTGTGTGATTTCACCGCGGAGCGATGAGACAGTAAATGTGCAGGGCCTAGCATAATCTATGACATGATCTGTAAGGTCTGTAAGAATTGGTTTCCATTGCCTCCCTGTTCATTAAGGTTAGGCCAGAAGGCTACCATGTGAGGGAGCAACAGCAATTTGGTTCCTTACCAGCTGAGGGCACAGTATGTCTCACCTGGAAGTGATAGGACCTGGGTCTTCTTCCCTCCAAACAGTAAATATAATTTCTCTAGAATATGCCAAATTCTTTGATACATTATTAAGCACAGTGTGGTTGGTGTCCAAGAGGAAAGATTAGGAATCAGGGGTACAGAAAGCCTTCCTGAAGAAGGAAGTCTTTATTCAGACTTGAACAAAGAATGCAAGTCAGCTAGGTGATGAGAGGATAAGCGTTGTGGCAGAGGGAACAGCACGAAACACACAGTGCATGCCAAGCATTAAATGCACTTTGGTCTGATTCCCAAAGCTCACAAAGACAGCAATAAGAAGATAACATTTGGAGTCAGGTTTCAGGTTACTCTGATCCTCAGAGCCTATAAGACAGCAATAAAAAAGAAAGTTACAAAAACAAAGAAGCGTAAGATAAATCCAGGTCAGTGGCAAGCTGAGGGCTAGGGTAACTCTGATCCTCACAAAGATGGCAAACAGAAGCAAGTGAACCTAATTTATTTTAAAAGGGCAGCAAATTTTCTCAAGTCACTTTTATATATAATTCTCTGACAGTACATTCTCAGAGAGATACCTTGTGAGGACTAAAAGAAATACAAATGAACTGCAAATTCCATTCAGTAGGTTTATTATCTTAATAATGTTGTTTTTATAATTTTGAAAATATTATAGGGTAAGAAAATATATTAATTTTATTTATTGAAAACAATAATTTTCCATGTAAGAGAAAAAAAGATGCCAATGTATATGTATACACACACATATATATTCCTAGTTGCCCACTAAAAAGGGCTGAGAAGTAATGAAAATGAAAGTATTAATTAGAACAACTTAAATGCAGACCTTGGTTTCTAATTAACCTCCTCTATTAAAAAGGTCTCTTGGAGAAATAGTTATAAATGGCTGATTTCATGTCTAGGATAAAGAAAGCACAAAGTGAGCCTGTGACATATTGTTATGACAGAAAGCAATGACTTGCTCAAATACTAATGGCATGACAAAAGTCAAGTAGCAGGGGTTTCCACTTGCCAAATGTGGGACCATTTGAGCATCAAAAAGAATAAACTAATAATAACTGAAAAATTGATGACAACATATGGAACACACAGACTAAGTAAAATGCTATTCATCTATGTGATAATAGTATTAGTACTATATGCATTATAGTACTAGGGGAAAGGAGAAGATGTGTGTGTGTGTATGTGTGTGTGAGAGAGATTCTTCTTTATCAAAGAATGCCAACTAATAGATGAAGAAGGAAGAATGTATTTAGATTTTGTAGTCCTGCATATAACTGATTCCAGCAAGGATCATCAATGTCTGCTTGAACTATTAGGTAAAAGATGATTGGGGGTATTTGCATGGTGCCAAAATATCACACTAGAGGTTCCCTCCTCACTGCCAAAGGGAAAACAAATCTGAGTTCATTAGGGAGGTCCAGCAGTCACCATCTTATTCAGATGATCAAAGTTAGCATGTTAATAGTGGGATATACTGACATTCAGTGCCTTTTGTTGGGATATGATCTAAAGTACACAATATCTAACCTATCAAGTATTTTTGCCCAAACTAGTAACCGTGTGTCTAATCAAGCGTCTATACTTAACTTTAAGTATATAGGAAGCATAGAGAATGGAAGTACAGGTTAAATGAAACACGAGGAAACACACAAACCTGAGTCATCTCCCTGGACTCCTTTTCGTTTAGTCCAGAGGACTGGGTGTTTGTTTGTCACGCTGCCAGCTGTCAGGAAGGGCGGGCATTTGAAAAGCCAGGCCATCTGACAGGCATGCATTGGCTGTCATATAAGCAGGCAAACAAACCACCAATTCCCCAGCCAAAAGTGATAGGTGGATGAGGTGGGGAAAGGAGGATGGTGAAGAAAGTTGGTAAAAAGCTTATGTTTTAGTCTTTACATAGCTGGAAGCTCACTGTAAGTCTTCGAACAAGACAAACCTCCATTCTGAGCTATAGTCATTTCATCTGTGAAGTAAGGGAAGTGAAAAATCTCAAGACTTTTTGAGGCCAAGGCCCCATAGTTCATAGAACCGCTTGGATCTAATTGCTGCCTTTGGGCAACAGAACATTGCTGGTGGAATTTTACCTCCTGGATCTTAGAGAATGACCACTGAGCCACTGACCTTTAGAAGGTCAGATTTATGAATATGTGTGAAAAGTAATAAATGAGACAGAGGAGAACAAGTGTTTAGTCAAAAGCTTTCTGAGAAGTTACTTAGGTAAAGCACTTGGGCTAAGGCAGCCTAGATCTTCCAACAAGGTTAAAGGGATGACCATGAGCAAATCAGTTCTATTTTCTAGCTTCAATTCCTTCCTTCATAAAATGAAAATTGGGTCTTATTCTTAAAATCATCTAATGTAGCATTTGAACTTCCACTCCTGTAAAGGAATGTGGGATAAATGAAGGAGATCTGTGTGTGAGTCTTCATAGTAAGGAAATCTTAGACAAATGTACTTATATCCTCTAACCTCAGCTTTTTCATTTGCAAAATAGGGATGATAAAGCATACCTCCTATGGACATTGTCAAGGTTTAGTGAGATAAATAGTATATTGCTTTGGCCATGGGTGCTTCCCTCCCTTCTTCCTATTTATCTTATGCGATGAGAGGAGGGGATGGAGCCTCTAGGGGTACCCTCTCCCTATATTGCCAATCTGTCATATTTCCCCTAAATTTTTCCTCGGAGGGGGACACTGCCACCTCTAGCCTTGTAAAGATTCAGTCTTGGGAGGATTCAATGGCCATCACTGAGATTGCTTCTGCTGATGCTCAGGCTTACTCTTCTCAGACTGGTCATGGTGGTGGTTTAGTTGCTAAATCATGTCCAACTCTTGTGACCCCATGGACTGTAGCCTGCCAGGCTCCTCTGTCCATGGGATTTCCCAGGAAAAATTACTGGAGTGAGTTGCCACTTCCTTTGCCAGGGGATCTTCCTGACCTTGGGATCGAACTCACGTCTCCTGCTTTGCAGGCAGATTCTTTACCTCTGAGCTACCAGAGATGTCCTGGTTATAGAGCTATTGAAATCCAGACAAAACATACCACATGGAGAGACCACAGATCTAACTCACCAGATGAGTTGTGACAGTAGGCCCTGTGCCTACTGCTGAGTGAACTTCTCCAAATCACGACGCCCACCCCGCTCTTCCCACACTTGGGGTTGGAGATAATTCGAGGGATGACCACGAACTGATTTTTAACCCATCCATAGCTGTAACAGAATACACATGAATTGAATGGATACACAGATCTCTTGTTGCTGAACAAGATCACAGAGCCACCAAAGCTCCCACAGTGTTTGTGAGTCTGTTTCTCACCTGCAAGTCTCAAAGCCAAATTTCCGTGCTTCTTCAACCTGGTCTTGACTGGCCAAAGTGAGTCCCATGAGCCTACAGGCCTCCTGGGCTTCTGTGAAATTCAGAAGCGGCTGTGTCTTTTTGGTCACAAGGGTGACCCCCATGATTCTGCATGGTCCTGAGACGATAAGTTCTGCAAAGGAATCACAAAGCCCCTCAGTGGGCTGCTGTCCTTGTCTCAGCCCTCGGGCTCTCCTTCTGGGTAGAGCCTCACTGTCAACACGGCAGCTGGGATTGAAGTTCAGAAACAACAGGACACAGATAAGGCAGGTAGGTGCTCGCCTGGATCCATGCTGTGTCCCTCACTGGGTCCAAGTCCATCCCCCCTCACCGAGTTTAGGTGCCTTGTTCATTACATGGAGACTTTGGCCACTAGGTACTGGGCAAGGGCAAGTCTAGGGCATGCAGCTGCTGCAAACCTTTTTGGAGTCTATAAAATGAAGGGTCTGAGACACTGAGAAAGATGAAATCCAGGGCTCTGCATGAACATAATAGCAATACTCCCAACTAGTGTGGGCTGGAGACAGCACTATTTCTGAGATGGGCTGAAAAATGCTGTACTTGTTATAAGAGAATGTGAACTTTCTCAGTCCCAGGCCGTCTCTGACCATTGGGGGGCAGGCTTATGCATAAGTTCCTGGAGGAGTCAGATAGTAAAGCTTGCATGGTAGAGAAACTAAATAAAGGAAGTGGAGTTTTAGAGTCAGACCTGGTTTTGAATCTAATCTAGATGGCTTGTCAGCTCTGTGAATTTAGGCTAGTTACTTCATCTCTTTGAGCCTCAGTTTCCATATTTAGAAAACTGAAAGAACAACAGTATCTACCGTATAAGGTGGTGGTGGTTTAGTCACTAAGTTGTGTTCGACTCTTGCGACTCCATTGACTGTAGCCCACCAGGCTCCTCTGTCCATGGGATTCTCCAGGCAAGAATGCTGGAGTGGGTTGCCATTTCCTTCTCCAGGGGATCTCCCTAATCCTGGAATCAAACCGGCGTCTCCTGGATTACAGACAGATTCTTTACCAATTGAGCTACAAGAGAAGCCCACAGCTTAGGGTGGTGAAAGTTAAATGAATTAGTTCAAATAAAAGTGCTTAGTACAGTGCCTGTCACATAGTAGGTGCTCAATAAATAATAACATAGTTTCATTATGTCATCTGCAAAGCACTTTAGTTTTAGTTTGCTAACAATTGATCTTCCTGGGGAAGCTGAGGCAGTTGAACAGTTAAGATGTGAATAATATCTTACTCAAAATCGAATGAATCTGAGAGTTCTGTTGATCCCTCCTCTCTGGATTCTGGGATTTATAGACCTGTGTGAAGTTGCAAAGTTGCATTGCATTCAGGTACTTTATTCCTACTGGGCTTCACCCTCGAAAGTTCATGAAAGGGCATTTCCTGAGTAATTGCTTAAACACAGATCTGTGCATTGGATGCCTAGTCAAATGTTCGACCACTGTCTAAGTTGGTGTTTAAAGGAAGTTTTTTCTTGCAAATTTGCAAAGAGCCTTTCTAAGTACTCCAGGAGACCTTGCTGTGGAGCAGGGGACTGGGGGAAGGGAAATGAATATGATGTATGGCATTTGTGGATAACCTTATTTGTTTCCAGACTCTACTGTTGCCAAAAGAGAGACTAGAGAGCCAACACCCATTATGAGTGTTTGTGACAGAACAGTTTTTTATGACTGTGTTCACTAATGCTAATATCTACACCAACATTGATATTTACTAATCCCGATGTTAATTCCAACTTCTATCATCTGTAGATGCCACTCTGTGCCAAACCCTGACTCTTCTAACAGAAAATTGAGGTTCAGGGAGATAAGCAACTTTCCCAACCCAAGGATATAGAGCAGCTAGGTGGAAGTTCAGAGGCACACATCCAGCCGTGATTGATACGAAAACCTCAGTTCTTAACTAGGACACTGTTCTGCTTCTCACTGTGCAATGGGGAGAAGATACACACAGAGCTAGAACTTAACTCTTGCAACACACCATTTGTCCTGGAATTTGGCTCATTTAACTCATAAGCTTGCTTATAGCAGCGTCTTTGGGAATACTTATAGAGAAGGCATGTTAATTACACTGTAAAGTGGTCTTGATGCTCTAAATATTATTGTTATGAGTAATGATAGACCTATTCTGGGCAATAGAGCTAACTTTGACCATTTCTTCTCTTGTTAGTTGGCAGTCTAACCTTGGGGAAGTTAGTGTTCTCAGCTGTAAAAGGGGGATGGTTATATTTTGCAGAATATTTGTCAGAATTTTTAAATATATAACTTGTACCTAGTGGAGGCTGGGTCTATAAGTGCGCAGTCGACAAATATTTGTAGATTTTATGTTTTCCTATGTAAGGACAAAAACAGGGAGCTGGAACCTTAAGAGATCCTCCAGGAACCCCTTCCTTAAGCTTTTTTAGAAAATTGCAAATGTAATAGAAAGAGCATATACCTAGGAATCAGACAGAGCTGAATTCAGACCCAAGCTTTATTATTTACTGCTTTTATGACATTAGGCAAGTTGCTTGGCCTCACTGAGCCAGTTCCTTCATCTATAAAATGTATTCTTAAGAAATATATATACATATATTTCTTTTATATATATTTTACATACTATATATACAATATATAAAAATAGGCCCTCAAAAATACTAGTGCCCATTCCCATCCACTTATCTTCATCAAGCACCTCCTCCCTAATCATGGCTCTGGATAACTTTCAGTTGTTTACAAAATTTTAATTTCCTTAGGAAAATGTTGCCATTATTGAGGATGGTCCAAAGAGTATGATAAATCAGGGTCAAATGAAAATTTCCATAATAGTTTGAGTAGTAATGGCAGTATTTTGGGGAAAAGTGAAGAGTCTCCCCAGGGGTGTGTCAAATAAGTTTGTTACTTTCAACAAACTTATTTCAAACTTATTTGAAAGTAACATATTCTGGCATTTGAAAAAAAAAAATCAATCCTATAACTCTAACCTTTATAAAATGGAATGCAACAATATCTAAATCAAGTCTGGATGTCTGTTCCCAACATATTTTATACTTCAGGGCATCTCCCAACAGAGGAACACATAATTTTCCTTTTAAAGTGCTTATATTTTCATTTGCCCAGAGCTGTAATGAGTGATTTGTGGTCACATTTTTTTTGACTACAGTGCAGAGTGAAGTTACCAGTTAGGCATCTCAAAAGCCCAGAAATCATTTAAGTCATTCCTTTGGTAGGGAGCTGATAGCCAATTTTCAAACCTGTATTTTTTTCATTTTTTTTCCAGTTAATTCGCTGTTTACTACATATTAAAAATGTATGCATCCCATGATAGTGTAGTAAAACTAAAATTAAAACAATCACATTGACACTTCCAAAGACATAAAACAGGCCAATATTCTGTGAAAGTTAACCATTTCTCAGGCTTCACGATTGCTTAAAATTTTTCACAATCATTCTTTGCTCCTTCAATGAAGCACTTTTTAAATCAAGTGATCTCTCTTCATTGTGTCAAAATATTTTCATTAAAAATATCCCATAGCCAAAAATAAAAGTCAAGATAACATAAAGGTAAGTGACAATCATTTTGGTGAAGCTGACAATATGGTGAAAACATTTCTGCCAGAACCGTCCTACCAATGAGATCTTCTGTTGACACTGAGGGCCACCCCCACCCCAGAAATTCAATCAAGAACTTAGTAGACTTAGGACAATATGCAGCATCTTTCCTTGCCTCAGGCTGGCATCTAGTAAGAAACGTACCTTCTGAGTGGAGAGAGCCTTGGACCAGGTGCCTTGTGGTCCAGATGGAGGCAAGAAGCAACCCCAGACTGAAGAACTTGGCCATTGTGCCAGCACCTTCAGAGCCAGAGAAGCTGGTCAGATGAGCACTGGTAGTATCAAAGGCAGACAATAATCATCAGTGGCTGGAGACTTCTGGAAATATGTGGAGCCCCCACTGCTCTGCTTCATAACCGAGACATCCGGATTTTCCTGCTTTCAAGCTTCTGACTTGTCAAGGTCACTAGGGGGAAATGAGTGACGTTCTTATAAGCCCAGGCTGTACTTTGTGGAAGGCTTTCTGGAAAATTTAGCTAATGCTGACTCAGAAAACACACAAATGAGGAAGGCAGAGAGCACAGGGTGAACTGTTGGAGGTTTCCCCCATTCTCATATCCCCTGCCACCACCCATGTCCCCCCCCAGCTCAGTTCCTATCTGGTTCATTGTTACTGTCTGCATAGCTGCTCATTTATATACTCGTAGGAATGTCTCCGTCTCTAAAGGGGACTGAACATGGATTGCACTTCTTTTCCTCCTACGATTAGTGGGTTTTTTTTTAATCTCCCAATTGCATATCCTTGTGATCTGTAGGGAAATGAGGCTAAGAGTCATGAAAACAAATGACTATTTAAATACCAAGAACAGAATCCTCATGCTCCCTTTCGAGATTTCTTTATCATTTGAAATTTCTACCCCACTATAGGTGATTCCTGCTTCAAAGAAATCAGACACATTGAAGATTCATATAAAACATGACTAGGGGGGCAATTTATAAAATCAGTAATACTTTACAATAGCAATCACCACAGAGGGCCTTTATATAACTTTCTCTTTAATAATTTCTCATATTCTGGTAGGTGAAAATTCAACTCAGACTTCCCCTTTCTTGTTTGATGAGTGTGAGATTTTTCTGCACGTGTACTAGCAGTCTGCATGCTCTCTTTTCCCAGCTAGAGTTTCAGTGGTTTATCTCCCATGGTAATTATGGAATTCTGGCTTGAGAGTAATGCCTTGAGCAAAGGGTTATTAGTTTTCTCCAAAAGGAATGTCATTTTCAGGAACAGTGTATAAGGACTTCCCTGGTGGTTCCAGTGTTTAAAATACCATGCTTCCAATGCAGGGGATAAGGGTTGGATCTTTGGTTGGGGAACTAAGATCCCAAGTGACTCAAGTGTGGTCCCCCCCCCAAAAAAAAACAAAAAAACACAGGAGTAGTATATGGGTAACTAGTTCTTTCCTTTACAAATGGTATTGGTCATGAAGTTAGATATTGGTGTGGAAGATACCAACATGAAAGGAGAATCTGCTCTGCAGAGGCATAGAGCACTTCTATGTAAATAGGGTTTGTTTGTGCTCACTCAGTCATGTTGGGCTCATTGCAACCCCAAGGACTGTAGCCTGCCAGGTTCTTCTGTCCATGGAATTTTCCAGGCAAGAATATTGGAGTGGGTTGCCACGCCTCCTCCAGGGCATCTTCCTGACCCAGGGTTCCAACCAGTATCTCTTACATCTCCTGCATTGGCTGGTGGATTCTTTACCACTAGCGCCACCTGAGAAGCCCAGAGACCAGGGGACTTACCTTAATACACCTTAAATAGCTGTAGTTTAGACTTCATTACTTGGGTGAGCACAAGACCTAGGCTACAGGGACCTCAGAAACATACATGACTCTATCACCATGGAGCCAGGGAGACAGGAAAACAGGAATTGTGTCCTCTTCATCATTATCCTTAAAGCTAGCATCACATCTGAAAGAGAGTTAGCCTTCAAGCACTTGATAAAGTATTACAAAGAGGAAGAAGGAAGGAAGACAGAAAAGGAAAAGAGAATTATGAAAGGATCTCCCTATTCAAGGTCAACTGCACTATGCAACATAACAGGAATGATGTCTCACATTCAAAAGTTCCAGGGAGTGAGGTGTAGAAGACGTCTTGAGGTGAGGTGCTTCAGAAATTCTGTCAACCATAGTTCCCTACCTTCATTTAGACCCTGATTCTGCTGCCTAGGAGAAAGGCCCACTTCCCGTGTCTGCTGTTCTCTGTAGCCCTTTGTTGGATAGAATCTTCCTTGGCCACATTTGTAGTGGGAATTACAAATTCCCCCAAGGCTTCCTGGGGGTAGCACAGCTTGTTCAGTCTGCTTTCTGCTGATGTGAGCTTAGGATGCCAAAAGTTGTTTTCTAACTTAACAATTGAAGGAGTTTTTAGTCGTGGCTTGTATCTCTTTGTAAATACTGCTGCTGCTGTTGCTGCTGCTAAGTCGCTTCAGTCGTGTCCGACTCTGTGCGACCCCATAGACAGCAGCCCACCAGGCTCCCCTGTCCCTGGGATTCTCCAGGCAAGAACACTGGAGTGGGGTGCCATTTCCTTCTCCAATGCATGAAAGGGATAAGTGAAAGTGAAGTTGCTCAGTCGTGTCCGACTCTTAGCGACCCCGTGGACTGCAGCCTACCAGGCTCCTCCGTCCATGGGATTTTCCAGACAGTATTTTCCAGACTCTAGTACTGGAGTGGGTTGCCAGTTGTAAATACTACTCCTTCCCAAACAGGATTCTGGTCTATTTGCTTCCATTTGATTTCACGTACCAGTAATCATACCCCAAATCCTTTCCCAGTCACAATGCTCAAGATGATTTTTTTTTTTTGGTCTCAGCCCCATGCCCCTCTCTCTAATTTAGTGGTGGCTATTGAGTTCATTTGAAAGCACAGATGGAGGACCATATCCTGACTCTGACCTTTACCATAGGGCTGATCTGATCTGGATTCAGCTAAAAAGTTTTACTTGTTCTTTTTCACTCAAAGCTCTTTTCAGTCTAATTGGGCTTTAGAAGCAATCAGGTTTTCTAACCCTTCGGTCTAAGAACTCTGTATCCTTTTTCCTTTCTGTTTCAATTTATCCACTTCTTTCCCAAGTACTTCTTTTTCTAGTAATCTCTCTCAAAAGTCAGCCCAGAAGGGTTCACATACTTCAATACTGATTCTTTTCAGCCGCTTCTCCTAGAGCTATAGGTTGCCCATGGATTGCCTTTAAGTTATCATGGGTAAGATTTTACCTATTACTTTTGTTTTATTCACAGCACAGGTCCCTGATATCCAGTGTTCTGGATTCCTGCCACTTGACTGCTAAGTCAGTGTCTCCTATTGTGAAAATTTGTTCTTGAAGTTCCCTGTTTCTGCTTCTGTGTTAGTCAGGGTAGGCTAACTGCTATAATAAACATTCCTGAATTTCTGTGGCTTAATATGCTAAAATCGTATTTCTTGCTTGTCAGTTGAATTCTGTGAATACGAAGACTCAGCTTCTACTTAGTGCGGTGCCACCAACTTCTTGGCCCTCAGGCTCTGAACTGAACGCTCTGAGTCTGGCAGGCAGAAAGGGGACTACAGGGAATATAAGGTACTGCGCAGGAGAGTCTGTTTAGGAAACGATCTGGAAGGTTCACATTTGCTTGGCCCTCACTGCAAGAAAAGATGAAAAAGATTGTCTAGCTGTAGAAATCAGATTGGTAAAAGCGTAGCAGTCTCTATCACAGAAAAAATGTACTTAAAACACACACACACATACACACACACACACAACACAAAGACCAGGAAGATATGGGAAACTAGGGTCAGGAATGAGGATGAGGAGAGGAATTGATCCAGCCCCGGGAAGGGATCTGGCGACCCAAGGACTGGGAGGCCCTGTCACCCAAAGGTAGCTTCTAGTTCAGGGTTGGGCAAGGTTCTGACTCAGCTCCACAAAATGAGGAGGCATTTGGCTGCTGCCAAAGATTTGGAAATGTGCTTTTATTTTCAAACTCAGGTACGTGACACTCTATAGCTCAATGCTAGCACACCTGTGTGAGGTTTAACAACATTAGGAACTGCCAGCCAGTGATACACAAACCCCGCATCTCCCTCCTCTTACTCCGCCAGGCTGTGCACGGGAGTGACACAGAAAGTGGAGGTCCTTTAGGAGGGGACAGAGTGGCACCAACAGCAGAGTCCTAGGGCCAAGCAGAAATGTCAGAACTCAGAGGCATGGTGAAGGAAGGGGACTTTTATTTCTGACCAATATCACTCACTATTGGACATACAGGGCCTGTTTCTCTCCATTTCACTGCTGCTTTGTCAACAGTTCCAATTGCATTAGGTCCATCTTCGCTTTTAAGAAATACCGAGGAGTCCTGTTTCAGGAATGCCCTTGGTAATGTGATTACTCTTTTGTTCCTTCTGGTCGCTTCTTGTCCTTGACCTCCCTTACTCATACAGTTGTTTGGCTGAGGGCCTGGTCTGGAAGCATTCTTGCAGGCCTTTCTATGAAGTGGCTGGAGGCTCAGAAGCTCACTGCAGCTCCTCTCCTGGCCTTTGTCTCAACCGGAAACAAAGGTGGGAACCCTGTGGCCAAGTGGGCAATGGGTCAGCTCGGCCCAGTCCTTCAAGGCAGGCTGAGACTGGTCAGCCCAGAGTCCTGCCTCACAGCCACACTCTCCGGAGCTCTGTTTACATCCTGCCTTTGGCTCTGAGGGCCTAAAGCTCCTTCGGTGTGTCTGATCCCCCGTGAAGAGGTAGGGCAAACCATCCATCCGTGAATCCAATGTCTGCCTGCCTTGATCTGCGCCTCTTTACCTTAATGGCACATCCTTGGTCAACCCTGGCTTGGACTTCTCTCACAGTGGTTTTCTTGCCACTGAGAAGGGTGCCCCTCTCCCCCCAAAAAACAAGCTGTTTTACTGGGGGGCCTGATCTGGGTGGGTCTTTCTGAAAGAAGTGGTTGCTTCAAGCCCAACCCTTTAGTTTGGAAATGATGGTGTTAGGTCACAGAGTAGATTGAAAAAATACTAATAAGTTGAGGTTAATAAAGATGCGATTTCTCTCATTCACCATTTGAGATGGTGGTGGTGAGGATGCTGGTGCTGGGAAGTATGCAAAATGTCAGCTGCTCCCAGACTGCTGCTCTCCACCACCTTGCACACTCACTCATTCTTCTGACCAACATTAAATGACACCCTCCCAAGCATTAGCCACCATGCTAGGCACTTACCCAGAGAATGGGTAAGACATGGTTCTTGTCTTTGAGGAAAAACACTTGGAAAGACAGACACATAAATAAGTTATTAATATTATGATACACTGTAGTAATGTTCATTAGTAGTAGTAATGAAAATGCTTTAAAAGTGCCAGAAAGTACAGAGAAGGGTATGACCTGTTAATGTGGTCTGGTGTGGAGTTGGAGAGAGGCCATTAAATCTGCATGGAGCGGGTGATTTTTGCACTTGGTCCTGAAGTGACCAGAAGAAAAGAGGAGCACGGTGGAAGAAAAACGAGTGTGAGAAAACAGTCTAGTTTGGGAACCAGAAATGACTTGGAGTGGCTGAAGGGCCACCTAGGGGTGTGGGGCTGAAACAGAACATGTCCAGATAGAAGACCTTTGAAGAGGCAATTTAGTGCAGGGTTAAGAGTACAGCCTCTGGGACCAGCCTGGCTGGGTTTGACTTCCAACCCCATGGGTATCCTTGGCAAGTTACTTGTGTTTCTGTGTTCAGTTTCCTTATGTGAAAATGGGAAGAGTCATAGCTTTTTTTTCTTTTTCTTGAGGACACAATGAATGAATCTTTATATGATACCAGTGTTTGGCTCATAGTAAGTTCTACATAGGGTCAGCAGCTAAAACAAATGACAACAGCAAAACAAGAGCAAAGACACCACTACGAAAGCCATACAGAAACCAACACTCCCCAGATCTGATGCGGCAAGAAGGCAGGCAGTGGCTCTCCAGGCGGAGCAAGAAGTCAAGCTGCAGGTAGGATTTGCTCTGTTTTCTGCTAAGCAATGGGAAAACTCCAAGACCTACACTCGGGTTGGGAATCCCACTGAAACTGGAGCACTGCGGTGGAGATGCACACTCGCCCGTGGGCACAGCGGAGTGAAGCACACTGTGTTTCCTCCCTTCCCAGAGACAGTAAAGTGGGGATAGGCCATGCGGTAAGCATGCGTGTGTGCTCAGTCAAGTCTGACTGTCTGTGACCCCATGGACTATAGCCTGCGAGGCTCCTTTGTCCACAGAATTGTCCAGGCAAGAATACTGGAGTGGGTTGCCATTTCCTCCTCCAGGGGATCTTCCCAACCCAGGGATCGAACCTGTATCTCCTGCATTGGCAGGTGGGTTCTTTACCACTGAGTCACCCGGGAAGCCCCCACCACGCTGTATAGCAGCTTAGAATTAACACTGGAAATGGAGACCAGCAAGTTCACCACGCAAGTCATGAGTTTTCAGTGTTTCTCAAACATCGTAAATCCACGTGGAGAGCTCACTGAACAGGTAAGTGCCTGGTGACTGCCCCACACGCAGTGAAAATCTGTGGGTTGGCTTTCTGCCCAACACACACCCAGAGCACACATTTGGAGGATAGTTGACTTCATGCATGTGTGAGCTGTGTGTGTGTGTGTATTGTATGTGTACAGAGGCATATGTATTAATTTACATCTTCCCATTTCATTTCAAGCACTGAACTAAAATCAGCCTAAATATTTTTGTGAGAAACCTTTCCGTCTTCTGTAAAGAAACTCTGATTGCCATGGTGAGGCGGGGAGGCTGAAGGAGTGTCAGTAAGAATGAGATGTGAAATGGGAAGATACTTATGTTGCTATTCCAAATTCCAGGTCTGATCCTCAGGGCAGAGTTAGCCCTTAGGCACAATCGTTCCTAATTTCCGATGGGTTGTAGAGAGGAAAACCAAGGAGAGTGGGCTTTTCACGTGCGCCTGTGAGGAAGGTATTTTGTTTCTCCCCAGCCATCTGAACTGGCGCAGCCACGTTCCCTTCTCTTCAAGTCCTGGTGATGGCTACTTCTTTGTCCACTGATACCTTTTGTTGATCCTCCAGGAACATCAGCTATTGTGTGTGAATAGCTCCCACAGGGGTGCCAAGTGTGAAAGAACCCCTGCTCATTCCCCTGAGGGCATCAGTGGCATGCCCATGCCCGGGCCCGACGCATCATGCTTGAGGAAAGGGCGGCAGGCTGCGTGCTGGAGCTGGGCGCTAACTGAGCGTCGGCTTTTCTACTGCTCTGTAGGCTGCTCGTGCTGGAGTCCTGAGCTCCACCAGGAGTCCCGCTGGGCTGCCGAGCATGTGGATTTCCCAAGGGACCCGTCGGCCTGCTCTACGCAAGAGTTATGGGAACCGTAGAGCCCCAGCACGACAGTCAAGACCAGCATCGCCGCGGCCATCATCCAGATGACTTGCCAATGCTGACACAGTTTGGGATACATGACTTGTAAGAAATGAACCAATTCTTCAAGTTTGCTGTCAAACGAAAAAAATAGGTGGAGGGTTTAGTATATTGGACACATATAAGATGCCCCGACCCATACTTCCGTCTGGAATACTTTCCATGTCTTGAGCCATGGTTCTCAAACTCAGCTGTGCAGAGTTGCTTAGCAGTAATTATTCAAAATACCCCAGGACTACAGATTAAGAATCTTCAAAGGCATGGGCTAAGAGTCTACCATTTAAAACATTTCCCCAGGTGATTCTGATGCTAACAGTCCATAACCTTTATATTAGGAGTGCCTGGGCTAGACCACTCTATTTGTGTGATCATTCAGCCTTTCACACATGCCCTCATCTATTCATGAGATGGTC
This sequence comes from Muntiacus reevesi, assembly GCF_963930625.1. Taxonomy (NCBI): domain Eukaryota; kingdom Metazoa; phylum Chordata; class Mammalia; order Artiodactyla; family Cervidae; genus Muntiacus; species Muntiacus reevesi. The sequence continues at coordinate 50,281,017 of NC_089257.1, forward strand.
ATTGACATCTGAATTCCCCCAAGGCCCAAGATCCAGGTTGGCTGACCCAGACTCCCATGCATCCATGCAGGCCCAGCATCTTTTCTGTACTTAGTGTCAGTAATATAGTGATCAGCTCCAAGTTATAACCTGTTCCCTGCCTCCATGTTCAGATGCATAATTTGTTGTGCTCAGTTCCACATATGACCATGTCCAGAGTGAAAGGACTGTGATAAACTCCTAGAAGATCCTTGATGTTGAATAATAAACAACATGGAACCAGTAACCTCAAGAACTCACTTCAAACCATCCCAGGGGCTTCCAGAGAACGCCTAGCCTCCGGCAACCTCAGGGTGACTTATTCAAGTATTTTCTCAGTCCTATAATCTTCCTTCCCAGTAAAATAGACAGCCAACAGGAATTCGCTGTAGGATTCAGGAAACTCAAATGGGGGCTCTGTATCAACCTAGAGGGGTGGGATGGGGAGGGAGATGGGGGGGAGGTTCAAAAGGGATACCTATGGCTGGCTCAAAAGGTATACCTATGGCTGGTTCATGCTGAGGTTTGACAGAAAGCAACAAAATTCTGTAAAGCAATTATCCGTCAATTTTATATATATATATATATATAAATTTAAAATAAATCTTCCTTCCCAAATATCTCTTCCTCCACTTTCTCTGGTTGCTCCACACTTTTCTCTCCCTTCTCAGCTTTCTCTCTTCTCTCTTTGCCATTCATCCCCTCACCTCTGCTTTTTGCCTGTATCCCCCCCGGACCCTTGGCTTCCCAGGTAGTTCAGATGCCTGCAATGCAGGAGACCCAGGTTTGATCCCTGGGTTGGGAAGATTCCCTGGAGAAGGAAATGGCAGCCCACTCCAGTACTCTTGCCTGGAAAATTCCATGGACAGAGGAGCCTGGTAGGCTACAGTCCATTGGGTCGGAAAGAGTCAGACACAACTGAGTGGCTTCACTTTCATTTTCTTTCCCCCCTCCTTTCCTTCTTCTTCTCTTGCTGACTACCTTTCGACTTTTCCACTCTTTTTTTGTGGCCCAGTGAAAAGATGGTTGGATGGCATCACCGACTCAATGGACCTGAGTGTGAGCAAGCTCTGGGAGTGGGTGATGGACAGGGAAACCTGGTGTGCTGCAGTCTGTGGGGTCGCAAAGAGTTGGACATGACTGAGTGACTGAAGTGAAAAGACATTTGGTCAGATGGCCCACTTGGAAGAGTCCATTCTTAAAGCTTTCTGGGGAAGCGTTGAACACATTTATTACACTGGAATTTCTTCCTGTTTCTAATTCCAGATCGATCGATCAATCTATCTAAAACTGAGAATACTGAGCATCACTAAATGGAGGAGGTGAGAAGTGACAGGAGGGCCTTCTCCAGATCTTGAGGTTCACATAGACCCTGAAATATGCAGGCCACTTGCTGAGAAGTAGACAGCTCTAGATGCCTTATGATGGGTAGAAAGATTAAACAAATACCCTCTGTACAAAGGGATCAGATGCTCAGAGTACCTGCCTTGGATGCTAAAGCATTGGTTGATTTCTTTTCCAAATGGGAAACCACTGATAATTGTTTCAGAAGCAGTTAAGCAAAGCAAAACAGTGAGCACATGAGCCAAGGTGAAAATTATTGGCTATTTTCATAACTGTAGGGGAGAGAGAATTTGGAAATGGAAGCTTATTTTCCTTTGGCACCATTTTGATTCCTTAATATCTATTAAGATACAGTTGGCTTTTCGGCCGGAACCGCCATCTTCCAGTAATTCGCCAAAATGACCAACACAAAGGGAAAGAGGAGGGGCACCCGCTACATGTTCTCTAGGCCTTTTAGAAAACATGGAGTTGTTCCTTTGGCCACATACATGCGAATCTACAAGAAGGGTGATATTGTAGATATCAAGGGAATGGGTACTGTTCAAAAAGGAATGCCCCACAAATGTTACCATGGCAAAACTGGGAGAGTCTACAATGTTACCCAGCATGCTGTTGGCATCATTGTAAACAAACAAGTTAAGGGCAAGATTCTTGCCAAGAGAATTAATGTGCGTATCGAGCATATTAAGCACTCTAAGAGCCGAGATAGCTTCCTAAAACATGTGAAGGAAAATGATCAGAAAAAGAAGGAAGTCAAAGAGAAAGGGACTTGGGTTCAGCTGAAGCGCCAGCCTGCTCCACCCAGAGAAGCACACTTTGTGAGGACCAATGGAAAGGAACCTGAACTGTTGGAACCCATTCCCTATGAATTCATGGCCTGAAGGGTGTAAAAATAAAGACATGGACTGTACAAAAAAAAAAAAAAAGATACAGTTGGATGCTATGGCACAGTCTTTCTTTTGGGCTGTATTTCTCTGGGCCCCAAAACAAGCTGCTGGACCTGGAAGAATCCCACTCTCATTCCATCCTTTAGCGGGATTGGGAAGGAAGAGGGCAAGATAGGCTTTGTGACCCTCAGCTGGTTACCCATTTAAAGTCTATAAAAATGGTTAGAAGTAGAATTATTGATTAGAAATAGAATTCCTTTGGAAATCAATTTTTGATTGTTCTGAGGTCTACCTACTCCTCCATCGGGAGGGGTGACGTTGCTCCCCCCTCACCTGGGCTAGGAGATGCTGCGTGGGGAGCTCAATACACTGCAGTTTGGGCACATGGTGAGTGGACTGGTGTGTGACTCCCACCTGAGGGATCTGAAGAATGAGAATCTTGCTGAACTACTTGATGCCATCTGAACAGGGGGCCATGAGAGCAAGAACCACCCTCCCACCCCTAGTGGGCCAGAGATGCGTATTTCACTTCAACAGGGTATAGACAGGAGAAGGAAAGCTGGCACAGGATGTCATAGACCTGGAAACACTACCCAGAGGCTGAGTACAGAAGGTACACTTCCAGCTGTCCGAGGACTGAGAGAGAGATTGTAAGTAGCCAGCCAGAAGAGCTGCATTTGACCTCACAAAGGGAATTGCAGTTGAGAGATCCTCAGTAATGGTGTGTGTGTGGGGTTCTCTGAAGGTTCCATAAAACACCACACTGAACAAAATCAGAACATCAGGGGACTTCCCTCGTCCAGTGGCTAAGACCCCGAGTTCCCAATGCAGGGGGCCCGGGTTCAATTGCTAGTCAGGGAAATAGATCCCACAAAGCCACAACTAAGACCTGGCACACCAAATAAATTAGTAAAAATAAATATTTTTTAAAAATCAGCTTTAAATCTCTGCTAAGGCTTGGAGCCCGCTCACAATAAGACCAGTGAAGTAATATCTTTCCTACCCTTAATCTCCGTCCCCTTTCCCAGCCCTGGAGAGGTCAGGTGCTGGATTAGCTAAGCTTGGTTGAGGGCAAGAGTGAGAGAGAGCAAGAAGTCAACTCTGTCCCCACTCTATGCTTCCTTCCTGAAGCAGAGCCAAGTTGACTGGAGGCAGGAAGGGATGGGTAGAAGGTTGAACTTTTTAAGTTCAGGATTTTGACTATTTCAGGGATCTAGCCACTTAAATGACTGAAACGAGGTTATTCTTGGGACTTAAAGTTGACCAGAGGACTTCTCTTTTCTGAGAGTTATTGGAAAAGTAAAGGAGTCTGCCTAATATCATCTTAACCCCATGGAGCAGTTTTGAAGAGACTCTGGGAGCCAAGACAACAGTTTTCTGTTGCATCTTAAGAGTCTCATTCATTCAGTGTATTACACAAATGGTAGAAGACCTGTGCTCTCTGTTTTAATATAGTTAAGATACTGGGTTGATTCACCCAAAGTTCACTGAAGCTGATCCTCCAGAAAGCAATATTGAGAACAGATTATATTATTATAATGGAGGAGAGATTCAGACAAAAAGACTCTAGTGTTTGAGGTTGAATGTCTTAAATAAAGGGTTGGCTGCTGGGGTGATCCTAGCGTTTTTAAAATGCACTAAATAGGACATAGAATTTTTCACAACTTCAGACCCTGCTTGTTAGTGAGATGCCAAAATTTCGTGGTGGGAATTGTGCCTAAGTAGAGGTGCCTGCAGGCTACTGTGTGTGTTAGGGACTTGAGGATGAATGGCTTGTCTGGCATTCAAGACAATGGCTCTCAGGATTGGTCTGGATTGGGTGATGGGTGAGGAAGGGATCCTGTGACTGTGAGTGGGCAGTTTCTCTGATAGCAGTGTCAGTCGTATGGAGAAGATGATGCCACACTGCTGAGCCTGAACAGGTGAAGATGGACCATGTGCTAAGGACCCTTCTGAGGGTGTGCTGATGCCTGGTATCCATTCCCTGAGGTCCAGGCATGTTCTTAAGATCAGAAAGTGAATCTGAGAGGGAGCAGGGGTTGGGCCTTTCAGGATCAGCAGGACCAAGAGAACCCTCTTGGACGATGGGTGTGAAGGGCAGCCATTGCCGTGCACTGCTGACCAAGAGCTAGACAGGAGGAGAGCTGGGCACAGCCTCTCTTCTGCTGGGATTTCATGAATTAGGAGGGAGCCGCCCATGACCCAAGATCAAACCAGCTAGATAAGGATTCCAGCCCTGTACTTTGTAAGCCAACTTGTTTATAGTCCATGTACTCTCTGTGTTCTGTCCCTTTTGTTTTATCTTGGTGTTTGGAAGGGTTAGAAGTCCCAGCCTGTCTTTTGTTTTGAAGGGAGCCAAAGAAAGGGCTGTTGTCAGGCCTGGGCTTGACTGCATTAAAGGAGAGGAGAGAGTGTGGAGGCTCACAAAATGAGAGCAGAGGACCCCCAGGAGGGACAGAAGACCGAGACAGACGGGACCCAGTCACTCAGAGCAGGGACTGTGCTGTGACTGTGAACACTGGGCTTCTCTCCCTAGAAGAGGTAGTGCCTCCTAGCACAGGTTTGTTTCCAACTGTGAAACACTTTCTCTTCCCATGAACACTGGAGTTGACTCCTGCAGGCTAATGCCTCTTAACTCTGGTTGAATCTTCCAACTGGGCTCTGCTGCTTGTTCTTATGTGCTTTGAAGCATACCCATCTCACTTCGAATCTGCATTTTATTACATGATATGGCATGCATATGATTTCCAGAGTCTGCTAGCAATGAGACACAGACAACATACCCCATCCCAAATGAAGCAGCTGATTAGATTAATTGATCATTTTTGACTAAAGTCATCCAGGACTGAAGGTAGCCTGGGAGTCTAAAAGCAGTAATTTTGGTGAAGTGTTCCAAGTTAGCTGTAACTACATTTTAAAAATCCAAAACTCAAGACTTCTAGTTTAAATGTGCTAATAGAGATAATGCTGCTGCTGCTGCTAAGTCACTTCAGTCGTCTCCGACTCTGTGCGACCCCATAGACGGCAGCCCACCAGGTCTCCCTGTCCCTTGGATTCTCCAGGCAAGAACACTGGAGTGGGTTGCCATTTCCTTCTCCAATAGAGATAATAGGGCCAGATATACAAAATTGGGACCTCTATTAAAAGCCAGGACGTCAATTTGTCACTAGATCCATAGGGCACAGGTAGGGGAAGATGCTGGATCTACATTACCTTTATCTACATGTTACATAGATTTTTTCATGATTTTGTGGAAAATGCACTTAAAATATAAAGTATATTAAAAAAGAAAAATCTGAGTATTTCCAAACCAAAGTAAAAGCAATGTCCAGATGACCAAATTTGTGTGGTCACCATGGAAAGAACCTTTTGGAGACTCTTGTTTGCCACATATCATATCTCCATGTGTTCTCTCCACCCCCATCCTCCTCTAGGGCTTCAGGCCAACTCCCTTGACCTTGGATCTCTCATGGGGATGGCTGGGCAGTAAGTTAACTGTGGTCCCTTGCATTTTCTCAGCTCTGAGGAACTCCTGACCCTACCCTTGGCCACCACTGACCCCTAAACCCTTGCCAACACCCCCTTGTTAACTACTTGGACTCTTTGGGATTCCCTATGCCTCCTCCTCCAACATGAGTTCCCTCTCGGTTTCTGTTGGCTGCTCACTTAGGCCCTAGACTGCCTTGGACTGGCCCCTCTAGGGACATTGTGCAATGAAGGGAACTGAGACCCATTTCAGCAACTGTAAGGGCTCCAACCTGCTTCTCTGCTCCTTTTCCTCTTCCTCAGTTTCTTCTGCCTCTTCCGGCTCCTCAGGGATCTCACTCTTCTGTTCTTCTTCCTCCTCCTTCAGGTCTTGAAGCTCCTTGGTTTTCTTTAGACCTTCCTGGTATCTGGAAGGCCACAATGAACAACTGAGTCTGGAAAGGCCAGCAGACACAGAGCATCCTTTCCCGAGTTGCTAGAGGAGGGGCACTGAGCACTTGCAGTGATTCTGCTCTCACTTCCTGTGGCTCCACACAATAGGGAAAAGCCACCACATCCCACGGTGGCTCACACCAGGACGATTTCCCTTCACCCCCAGTCCTCCTTCCTGTTTATGTGAAAGTGTGACAAAACAGATAGGGAAAAAATGTGGGTGCAGTCTCCTGGCTAGATTCTTCTCCAACAAACCATCTGGGAGGGCTAAGGACTGCATCTGCCCTCTGTGTGGCCGTGGAGCCTTGGCTACTCCCCTGTGAAAAGGAGGGGCTGGCACCCATTGCATGGGTGGTGGAACATTTTGAGAAAGTGACAAGAGTATAGCTTGGCCTAGGGAAGGTGGGGCTCATACACAGGCCTTCTGGGAAGCTTTGCAGAAGTGAAATGCACACAAGTTCTCAGTAAATGATCACAAAGCCAATGGAAGCATTCACTCCCCTCCATTCTAAGTACAGGGGACAGGCATGGGTGAAAAGACAGGCTTTTCGAGAAAAATCTTCTGACTTCCTTCTCCCAGGATTAATATTACCCTGAACATATTTTTTGCTCGTCTAACAACCGAGTGTTTAAGGCCAGCAAAGTTGGGCTGGGGCAAACGCCACTATGGTTCCATGTCAGAGAGAGGCTGCATCTCCCTCAGGGGCTACAGGGCAAGATGCTCAGGATGCAGTGCCTGGTCAGAGGTAATTCTTTACCTGGCTGGGCTGGGGTCCTGCTCAGTATTCTGTCCCATCGGTGACTGACAACAGGCCAAAGGTGCTATTGAAGCTCAACTGGAGAAGGGAGTGGCTAGAAGTTGAGGGGACTCCTGTGACAAGAAGGGATGACTGGGGCAGTTCTAGGAAATGGGGCTGCAGCTGCTCCAGGACACTGCTGGCAGCGGCGTGACTGCTCTGGGCATGTGTCAGGAAGCCTCAGGCACCACCAAGAGGAACCCACCCAGAGCCTTTGACTTCCAGATCATTCTGGTGGCTTTATGCCTAAAAAGAGGGCAGTATTGTTATTATCTAACCACACCCTCTTGCCCCATTTCCTCCTGTCTTTCCTGTGGAACAGTACTGCTCTTTCCTATATAACTCCTTACTCAGGCAAGGAGGTCCTGGGGCCATGAGTTGCTTCCCTAAATCCTTTAAGAAACAGGAAAGGTCTGTGGGAAGGTATCGTGCGAGATGTGCCAGGTGGCCTCAGGGTGGCTGACAGCTGACTCACCCCTTGTTGTAGGCTTCTTCCTCCATCCTGGCCTTAGCCTCCTGGCTGATCCCCTCCAGGCAGCTTGGAGTCGGCACAGAAGCAGAGGCTTCACAATCTGGGTCCCCATTCGTCTTCCCACTAGTGAGGAGGCAAGCACAGGACATCCTTTCAGGGACAGAAAGGGCATCTGAAAACCAAACCATGTCTTTGGCCTGTTCCTGGCCAGAAGTGAGGAAGCTCATTTGGGTTGAATCTATTTCAATCTTTCTATCTTAAGATTGTTTTTTTAAAGGCCCTGGTCCATGAATCCTCGCTAGACCCCCAAACATCCAGTACTGTACCAGCACCCCTTTTCCCTCCTGCTCTCAAACCCACTTTCATTCTTATTCCAGGAGATGCTGTGAGTAGACAGACAGCTATCGGGCGCTCCAGGGCACTAAGAGGAAGAAGATGGGGGTGGACAAAATGTTCAGAGTCATCACATCCCTGCAGTCCATTTTCTGCTTCATTCATTTAAATATCTACCCAGGATTAAGTCACAGGCACCTTGTAATGTGCAGGGGAGACATTAGAAAACAAAAGAAAAAGTCTTAGCCAACATGGAGCACAGCAGGAGAAAATGCCCAAAAAAGTTACACACACACAAAAATAAATAAAATTAATTACAAATTGTGATGACTTTTAGGAGAGAAACAAACACTGGGCAATGACAGAAAATAACAAGGGAAGAATCTGCTTAGATTGAGTGGCTAGAAAAGGTCTCTCGGAGATGGAATAACAGACCTGAAAGATGAGAAGCCAGTCATGTCTAAGGCAGAGGGAAGATTATCCAAGGTAGAGGATGTAGATGTGTGAAGACCTTGAGATATAAAAGATGTGAAGTTTGAGGGACTGGAGAGAGGCAATGAAGTAAGAGTTAACTTCTGGACAAGACATATTTCTGATGCCTGTGAGGTATCTAGGTGGAGATGTCAAGTTGGTAGTTGTATGTACCATAGTGCGTAAGAGGAGAGCTCTAGACTAGAGATATTCAGAAGATAGCTGGTACTTAATGCCAGAGGAATGGAAAAGACTTGTATAGGGACAAGTATGAGGAAAGATGAGAAGATGACCCAGGACCAAGCCACATATATGTCCACCCTTAGCTCAGGTAGAAGAGGAGGAGCCTGCGAAGGAGCTGAGAAGTAGCAGCCAGAGAGGTAAGAGGAGAACCCGGAGAGTGTGGAGTCCTGCGAGCTGAGAAAGTGTATGCAGCTCTTTGTGGGAAAACTCCTTCAGCGGGAAGCCCCTTTTCTTGTCACTTTAGCAAAGCTATATTGTAACTAACCATTCATTCATTTATTCATGCCACACAGCATATGGGATCTTAGTTCCTTGACCAGGAATCAACCTACCCCACCTCACCCCACCCCACCCTGTGTTGGAAGCTCAGAGTCTTAACTACTGATCTGCCAAGAAAGTTCCTGTAACTAATTTTTAAACCATGTACCACCATGCTCTACTTATCTCTGGCTCAAGCACAACTTGCCTAACTTTTTGGTTCCTCCTATAGATCAAAGAGGTAGAAATGAAGAATGAGTAACAGATGACCAGATCTCTTCCCTAGATCCCCCTTCAGTCATCTCCCAAACAAACCATGCGACCAAACTGCATGAACAATATAACATCTAGAGTCAATGAGACTACATGCAGTGTGGGAATAGTGACCATTCCCACCCCCATCCCAATGATTAACTGAGATGACTTCCCTCCTTCCCTTTAAAGGTTTCCTAGCCATGCAGGATCTTCGGAGATGGTTTGGGGGTCAGGGAGTCCACCATCTTCACAGACTACCAGCATTCTGATGAAAGGCATTTTCCTTTCTACCACTCTATTGATTTTGTAAGTGGCGAGCAATGGGACCCTCTTCCCCCGGCCCGCCCAGAACATGGAAAGCATGTCAAGGAGGGAGCATTGTCTCTCTCACACACACACTTCTGAGAATCTGACTCAGATGTGTATAGGAAAAGTGACTCTTGGATTGGATACCATGGAGGTCAAGAAGAGCTCTGGTGACACAGTAGGAGCCAAAGACAGATTGGAAAGGGCTGAGTGAAGACTGGGAGGTGAGGAAGGTGAAGACATAGACACAGGAAACTGACAAGGACAGGAAGTAGGGGGGCGGTGTAGCTGAAGAAGTGGGTCAAAGGACAAAAGCACATTTGAATGTGGATAGAAATGATTCAGTAGAGGGGATGAGAGAAAATGGAGGACCAAAGAAATAAATCCGTTGAAAAGGAAAGTAGGGACAGACCTTAGAAAGGTAGAGAAACTTCTCCTTAGTCATAACAAAGGCAGGAAGGTGATGGAGATGGTGGGCTGGGAATCTGGAAAAGAAAGATGAGAGGAATCTTCTCATCCAAGAGCTCAAATTTTCTCTATAAAGTGGAAAAACAAGGTCATCTACTAAAAGTGAGAAGTAGGGAGGCTAGGCAATCTTGAGGAGGGAAGAGAAGGCATAAGCATCATGAGGTGGAGGTAAGGGGGACAAATGTGTTCGATTAAAGTAGGATAACTGATGGTGCCAGGAGTCCATTTGAGGTATGAAATCACTAGTTGAAAGGAAATATCCTGATGGCCGTGCCTTCTCTACGGATCCTGCAGCTCACCTAGGGGGCCTGGAATTCCAATGGGAGTCTTGTCATGGCGGAGACCACAAACAAGGCAGAACAGTGACTAGGGCTTTGCAGCCAGGATTCTGAAGCTCACAGCTGCTACCCTCCCCGACCTCTCAGCCAGGCTTCATGAGTGAGTCTCCTCATTCTCGGCATCAGTTTCCTTGTCTTAGTTTCCTTCAGGGCTTGTAAAATTTACATTTGATCAGGTTGGAAACCAAAACCCACTGTTAACAAGAAAGAACACTCTACAAATATCAGCTATTCATAACATTTTTCCTTTTTAAAATCACATTATCCACTCCCTTCTATGTGACCTCTGCCTAATGTACAGTTTCTTATTTTTCCAAACGATTGGAAAAAGAGCAGAAAAACAGAGCTACAGCCAAGGGCAGGGAAAGCCATTCTTTTACAAAATGTGGCGGTAGTGGTTTAGTCGGTTAAGTCGTGTCTGACTCTTGCGACCCCATGGACTGTAGCCAGCCAGGCTCCTCTGTCCATGGGATTCTCCAGGCAAGAACACTGGAGTAGGTTGCCATTTCCTTCTCCAGGGGATCTTCCTGACCCAGGAATCGAACCCAGGTCTCTGCATTGCAGGCAGATTCTTTACTGACTGAGCTATGAGGGAAGCCCTTACAAAATATGGTAGGGGGTAAAATGTTTGCAGTTATTTCCTGACCCCTAGACTGAGCCTGTGTGTGTGGTAGTTGCTTGTTTGTATCTGACTCTTTGCAAGCCCATGAACTGTAGCCCACCAGGCTCCTCTGTCTGTAGAATTCTCCATGCAAGAATACTGGAGTGGGTAGCCATTCATTTCTCCAGGGGTTCTTCTTGACTCAGGGATCGAACTCAGGTTTCTTTTACTGCAGACAGATTTTGTACCATCTGAGCTACCAGGGAAGCCCCTAGACTGAACTTATAGTTCCTTAAATATCTTCTCCAACTATCTGGAATCTTCTCCCCGTGCACTTCAAAGGCTTTGTTCAAATATATTTTCCTTTGCAGAACTCTTGCTAATGTTTTCCCCTCTCTCATACCCTCTGGTTAAATTTGATCTCTCTCTCCCTTTATACCCTCAGGGAACCTCTTTTACAGCCTAACTCAGAGCTATGGCACTTCTATACGCATGCTCTTCCTTCTGTATGACTGTGATTGCAGAGAAAGACTGTTTCTGTTGAATGATGCTTAGCACATGGGAAATGCCTTTAAGTGTTTGCTGAGCTGTGCTGCCTTCACTGTGGCTCATCCCCTGCCAGTTAATCTTACCAAATGCACAGGTCCTCTATGTAAATGACTCTTTCCTGAGAACTCAGTGCTTGGACTGAACCGAAGGAGTCCCTATGCATGGTTGTAAACTTGGAGTTGAGCACAGCTGTGCCCAGACACTCATGGATCTTGGCATCTGTTCCCAGTTCATAATCTTGTGTGCTTTCTTCCTGAGATGACTGATTAGAAAGAGGCTCATTGTTCTCTCTTGTCCACCGGGTCAAAAATGTTTGCCATTATGCTTAGCTCTCAGTAATGTGAAGAGATATTTAGTCAAAATGTGTTGTTTCACCTGCAGATATATTAGACTCTATTTTTCCCACGTGGTCAACAGTATTTGAAAGCGACTCCAGTCCTTTCCCATGGTCAGATCTTACTTTCTCGGACTCAGCTATGTCTGTAAACCACCCCCATTACCAAGGTTGCCTCAGACAAGTCCAGCTTGGGGGATCTTGGCTACAAGAACTTCCTTATTCTTGGTTACTCAGCCCCAGGTTCCTGGAGTTCACTAATAGGTTGATTGAGGGCTAATCCATTCCAGAATACTATCAGCAAAGGGGAACTGTTTAACTGTATATATTTAATGTCATATAAAACCTTTAAGCAATTATCTTGACTGCTTCAAAAATGTAGAAAATGGTTATTTTACAGAGTAAAGAGAGAATTGCCCTGTGCTATCGCAATATAATGGCCCCTTTTATGAAGCCAGGCCTGTGCACTGTCTGCATTTATGATGGTGCTGATCCTTCAGTGAATGGCCCTGTGTGCACTTTGCACTCCCACCCACTCCGCCCTCTACTCCACGCCCAGTCACAAAGTTCTTTCACAATAGCTCACAGGAGCTTTTTCAAAAATAGCCCTTAAATCCACTCCCTTCTTGCATGTCATACCGAATTTCTTCCCATTTTTCCAGTTGGAGTGTCTATTAAGAGGTTAAACACATGAGATCTATTATCTATGTATCCTCAGGTACGTGATGGTTTCTCTGAATTTCAGTTTCCTCATCTACAAGACAAAGATATTAATAGTATACCTTCCTCATGGTATTATAAGGATTAAAGGAGATCATTAATGTAAAGCAATTAGAACAGAACTTGGCATAAAGTAAGCATTCAGTAAATAATAAGAGTAATTCTCATTATCTTCAATATTATTCCTTGATTTCTCCATACTTTATTGCCTTAGTGCCTGGAATGTTATTAAACTCCTAGTTACCTGGTTAACTATTATAACCTTCAGGTTTCACTTTTAACATAAATTCCTAGAGGAAATGTTTTCTAAGCAACCCCCATTACCAAAACTGGGTGATGTGCTCATTTTCTTGTGTGTTGTTTCCTTATAACCTGTTCTTCCTTCTGATATCACTCATCACACTATATTGCAATAGGCTGTTTTCCATCTGTCTTTCCCATTATCCTGTGAGCTCCTTGAGTGCATTCCAGGTGCCTGGGTTTTGGTCATTAATTGGTGAAGAAATGAAAGAATATGAATAAATAGCCTTTTCAAGTTATAAAACTGTTCTTGAGTCTTATTCTTTTTTTTTTTTTGAAGAGTTAATCTTTAATACTAATTTTAAATATCACTCTCTCTATTCTTCTCTAAGTCTAGAGGTTCCTAGACCCTTGTTGAGTGAAGAACAGGTTTCTATGAAGTCATCTGGAAGAACAAGGCTCAGAATTCTTTCAAGTTATTATTGGGAGTGCAGTCTGTGATCAGGTATTTGTTTGTGAACTATCCACAGGAAATATGATCTTCTCATCATCTTTCTTGTGCCTAGCCAATTCCCTTCCTGCTCAATCATTGTATGCTTAGGGAAATGTGAGATCATTTAAATACAACAATCTAGATAGCAATACATATTAACTGATAATGCATTGTTTCTCTTTAACAGTATGGAAAAGGCAGTTATAAACAACTGTATTTCTGTTAGAATGGAAATTATGAATTCATTTTCACTCATAGATTATTTCTCTTGGCAATTTATTAGATATTTCCAGTTCCATAAATTTAGATCAAAATTACTTAGCATCTTTTAGAAATTCAGAGTGGGAAAGAAAAGAGAAAAAAAAGAAAGAAATCCAGAGCAGAAAGTTGTTGCTAATCTGAATCCCTCCTCTTTTGAATAGCCCCTCCCCTTTTAGCAGTCATCTTTATAGACTGGATGTATTCCCAACAGGCAAGTCAACCATAGCATGGGTAATGTATCACAGTGGTCTTTTTGAATAGCCCATAAGAACGAGCAGCACATAGTTGCTTCTTCAGGGCTTCTTGGTCAACTAGGTTCAGTCCTCACTCTGTCCCTGTCTCTCCTGGTTCTATACCCTTGGAATGGTGCTGCCGCCCTTGATTCTCATTCATTGCCACTCCTGGTTCAGGGCTGCTGCCTACTGTCCCCAGTTTTGTACCCCATTTTCTCCTACTTAAGGACAGTTCAGATCCTTGATGATCCTGCTGCCTCAGATGGAAGCTCTCAGCTGGCCTGAGCATTTGTTCTACAGAGTACAGGCCCTGCCCCATCCTAAAAGTCTGCTGGGGAGAAAGGGGATATAGATCTTCTGCCTTGACTGGCTTTACAGGTTGAGGGTTGAGAATGGAGCCTTGATAGGGCCTTCATGGAAAAGGGGTTGGTGTGTCCTAAGGTGGGACTTCGAGGGAGAATTTTAGCGTGCTTCTCACTCAGGGCATCAGATGACCATTTCTGGAGAGATTCAGAGACCATGGACTGGACACTATGGCTCTAGGGACTTGGCAAGATTCTGTAGGCCCCATTACCTCCACAATGTTGTGAGTCTGTCAGCTCTTTACACTGTCCCTGTAGTGATCAAAAAAACAAAGAAACAAGCAAAACACCCTACTCAACATGAAGGATCTGTAAGCTTTCTCGGGGTAAGGTGGCAAGGTGAAAAACTGCCCAGCCAACGTCAAGATTAATAGGTAGAGAATGAATCACTGAGTGATAGATTGGTGGTTGCATATACTGAGAAGTGAGGAAAACAGGCTGAGTCTGGGGTGGGGAGCTGGGAGCTTGCCTGTACTAAAAAAAGGCACACGACACAGACCTTCCTTGCCAGGTCAAGCAAAACTATTCTAACAGCAATGAAAAATGAAGTACTAAAGCTGTCTCAAGGCAAGGAAGAAGGAAGAATAGAGGTGTATGTTCTACCAAATGAAGAAAGACACAAGGGGAAAGTTCTGAGAGGTGGCAGCTGTGATCCAGATGTTTCCAGCAAGCAAATGAAAGAATTAGAAAAGCAAGTTATAAACTTCTCTGAGTATGTAGAAATAACCTGCCTTGCTTCAGCTAAGGATGAAAAGAACTGCAAATAGCATAGATGCCTAGAAAAGTTACGTATAGCAGGAACTGTTTGTTGCCAACCCATTATTCACTCTTCCTCCTCTTTCCTAACAGCAACATGATTTTGCCTGGGAATTTACTCTTCTTCATAGAGCCATTTGCTCCATGGGAAGCTGATCTTCTCTTCCCATCTCCAGGGTATAGTTTAAAACTATGACAACAATCTCGTTGCCTGTGATTGGTATAGAAAGGGACCATGTTCCAAATCTGCTAACAAGATAAAAAGGAAGACTGAAAGACTGGTTCCTAAGAAACAAACATGGGACAAGATGGCCCCTTCTTCCTCAAGATGTTGTCATATCTGGAATAACACCTGGCATTAGCCATTTGCCACAAATCTGCTGATGAAGTCAACATGCAAACTGGGCAGAGAAAAGGAAACTATAGAGGCTGAGCTGGGGCCCTGCCATACCAGAAAAGTCTCACCTACTATTTAAACGCCTTTGATTTGGGGCTTTCTTGTATCTGTAACTCAAAGGATCCTAATGAATAAAGAAGGCTTCTGTCCCCTCTGGGCTCTTCTAGGATTGAGACACACTTAGACTAATCTCCAGCATCTTCCTTGTCCAGGAATTTTGCAAACTGGGTCTGAAATCTTTGTGGGTCTCAGAGTACCATTCATTTCCCTCTAGAACTTAATTTGCCTCCCATTGCATTTTGCAAGTGAGGATGGGAGGAAGGTGAGTTGGAGAACTTTTCCTCCGAGATCCTCAAAGTTAAGAAGAAAATGGACATACTTACTTTTCCAAAAGTGCAGGCAGTGCTGAGGTGACAGGTGGGTTGCCTTTCCCATTGGATGATTCTGACTAAATGGAAAACAGAAGATATTGAACTGAGGATGAGCTAGGAAAGAAGAAGCCAGGGCTCACCGGTCTCTGAATCCTGGGGTAGGGCCTAGGCATTGAATGTTCTAGAAGTATCCTGTGTGATTTTAATGGACAGCCCTGATTGCCAACCCCTAGTCTAAAGGAATGTATATTTGGAAACCACATTGTACATTTAGTATAGCTTGGGAAATAGTCTCCATTAAAACATACCAACTAGTACTCCTGAAGCTCCTTTTTAAAAATTTTTTTTCAAATTGCTTTATTTTAGTGAGTGATTTGGGAGTTTGTATTGATTTCATGGATGATTGAAATGCTCAAGGTCAGAAGAAGTGAAAGAAATGTTAGAGTTATTGCCACCTATTACCAGTACAGTAAAGCTTTTTCTTGCTTATACAGTCAGATTGGCTCTTTGTAGAACAGTGTTGATCACGAACAGGGCATACAGAAACAACTAGAGAAATAATTTAAAGAGTTTTAAATAGGATTAACCAGATTCACAAAGTTCTGGGAACAGTTTATAGGAACTGTTTATAGGAACAGTCTTTGTTTAAAAAAAATTGAAATGCATTTTTTTCTAATTATAAGTAATAGAGTTTTACTATAGAAATATAAAAAGGGATCAAAAAATTAAAATTGCCTGGGTTTTTACCACTGCCTGGAAATAGCTATTATTTGTAGTTCCATATATATTCTTTCAGAATATTCTATGTCTACACATAGATAGAAAAACACTTTTTTAAAACTATAAAACAGAGCTACACTGTAAATACTGGGGTTTTGCTTTTTGTTTGTAATAAATTATGGATTTTCTTCATGCCAATAAATAAAAATTTACATTTTAATCATTATACTTAGCAACCGCATAGAAACTCCTTATTGGGCTATTCATAATTTAATTAAATAGATTTCTTATTAATGGAAATTCTGGTTATGTCCAATCTTTCAATGTTGTAAACAGTGCAGTAATGAATCAAGGCAGGGTAACACTGAGTTGAAGAACTCAGGCTCTGGAATCAGAGCACCTAGGGTTCAAAGCTCAGCACCACTTACTCCACAATGCAACTTTCAGCTATTTAAACCCACTGTGGAATGGAGTGTTCTGGTTTAAGCATGAAGAGAGATACACTTTGCAAGGAACACTCTCTGAGTGGCCAGCACCTTGCTCAAGGATACTATGTCTTCTTCTCTGGGCAGTGAAAGACATGGAGCCTGGTCTATGCTGAGGTTTCTCAGCCTATAGCCGATAGCATAGAATCTGTGCTGTGAATTTCCCCACTTCTTTGATGCTGCCCCATCCAGGTCACCTCCACAGTTGTGAGCCTGAGGCCTGAGAGGCAAGCATCATGATACTCACCAGGGCTGGTAAGGAGGGGATGGGGGATGAGCTGGGTGACTGGCCCGGCAGGTTCAGGATATTAAACTTGGGCACCACGGCAACGCTGACCCTCCGGCGGGGCATGTTCTGTGGAAAGAGAATGGATCCACGGTCACAGAGGAAGCACCCAAAGTTCAGAAAGGCCTGGGAATGCCTACTAATTCCTAATGCTGTATTCATTGGATATTCTGGCTTTAGGGTAATGATGGTGGTGGAGGTTGGGGTGGAGAGAGTGGCCAAAATTAACAAATATTTTTATTACTGAGGAGTGATTTCTCAACATCTTCTGATTTTTTAAAGATTTCTTTTATGTGTATCATTTCTAGTCTTCATTGAATTTGTTACAACATTGATTCAGTTTCATGATTTGGTTTTTTGGCCATGAGGCATGCGGGTTCTTGGCTCCCTGAGAAGTGAAAGTGTCTCAGTCGTGTCCGACTCTTTGTGACCCCATGGACTATACAGTCCATGGAATTCTTCAGGCCAGAATACTGGAATGAGTAGCCTTTCCCTTCTCCAGGGGATCTTCCCAACCCAGGGATCAAACTCAGGTCTCCCGCATTGCAGGTGGATTCTTTACCAACTGAGCTATGAGGGAACCAGGGATCAAACCCACACCTTCTGCATTGGAAGGTGAAGTTTCCCAACCACTGGACTGCCAGGGAAGTCCCAATTCTGATTTTAATTAATCAGATCCTAAAGAAATGGAACAAAAATGACCACTAGTCATTTGACAGTGTATGAAATCCTGACTAGCATAAGAAAACTATCTATGACAATACCAAAATATGTGCATCATTTCATGTTCATTAAAGAAATGGTATAGCCTGGGAAGTCAGGAGCAAGGGAAGGTTGGAGGGTGAGCTAGCAGGTGTGGGAAGCTGAATGAGAAACTCTGTCCAGAGGTTCTCTGGCACCTATATATCTGAGAATGAATGATTTCCTGGTTGACTGTAGAAATTTCTTTCTCTCCTCAGTTTTCCTTGAATATGCATACCTTTCCCAGGGAGAGGGACATGGACCGCGCTGTGCGAGGGACTCCATCTTCTGCAGGAGGAGGAAACAGAGAAGAGAAGTCAGGTAAGTTTTCAGAGTAGGCTCCAGCAGGAAGCCGACCACAGAAACTGAGCCAAGGTCTCTATGGACCAGAACTGACCCTCAAGGGATGCCCCAAGGGCCTAGGTGCCGAGGTCACTGACTTGGACACTTGACCCTTTGAGACAGTCACCTGCAGAGTGGGGTTTCTAGGGGACAGGACCTTCAACCTAACTCCTCTGGACACTATGAGAAGTCTTGGTCTTGCACCTGACACCACTGCACCATCTCTGGATTATGCCCTGGTGAGTGTGTAAGGATTCCTCCTAGCAATACCAGGGTTTATTGGATCATCTTACTCATTCAAGGGGTGTACAGTCAAGGAAATTATGAGCAAGGAAGGTGTGGTGTCAATAAAAAATGGAAACTTAACAACAGTAATTTTAGTATGTCATCTACAAAATAATTTTGAACAAAGGAAATCAGCATACTCAGATTTTCTTCTGCTTAGTACATATATTAAGTGATAAAATTTATGTTAAATATTTAGCACCACACATGGATAATACTGCCGCTAGAAAACACAAATATGTGTAAAGAAAGGTTTTTGACAGCTCAATTCAGTTTGCTTCAGCTTGCATGGCTGTCTATTTCTCACATTCATGTATTTTAGGTGTCTCTCTTGAAAAGCACATAATTAAACACATCTTTCTTAATCTAATCTAAGGTTTTCTATTAACCAACAGTTCTAAGCTGTTTATATTTCTTGCAATTGATATATTTCTACCACCTTATTTTGTATTTTCTAATTACCTTGCTTCATAAATCAAATTTATTCTAACTACCCCTCCCTAAATTAATTTGGAATTTATATATTTTAGTTGTAATCTTTAGTGTGCCCCCTTAAATTTTTAACATGTTATTTGACTTTAGATTTAAATGAATCAAGATTTCTATTCTTCCTGAACCATCCTTAAAACAACGACCATGCCTTCAAATCTTAAATTATATTGTTTTTCAATATTTTTATTTCACTTTGTTTTTGTAATCTCAAATTATTGTGACTGTTGGTTTACACAGTGGCTATTTGTTTAGATTTACTTACATGTTTACAAATGTCTTTGATTACCATCTCTTCTTGTATTCACCCTTCTTTCGATCTCAATTTTATTTTTCCTTAAGTGCATTCTTTAGTTGTTCTTTTGGTAATGGGCTGTGAGAAGTCAAATTTCTCAGTTTTGTCATAAAATGTCTTTCCATAGGCCCTAAGCTTGCATGACAGTTTAGTTGGTAGTATTATCTCTGGGTTGACAGTTATTTTCTCTCAGTTCTTTCAACACTTTACTTCATTGTCTCCTGGTACTGGTTGGTATTGGTTGTGGGAATTGTCACTCCTTTGCAGTTAATCTGTCTTCTCTCTCTGGTTACTTTTAAGATCTTTTCATTTGGTCCTTGGGATTCTAAAGTTTATCTTTGATGTGTTTTTCTTTTGCTTGGGAGTCTCTGTACTTTCTAAATGCAATGATTCATGTCTTTCTTTAGTTCTGCAAAATTCTCAGTTCCTGGGAAATTCATTTGAATATTTTCTCTCCTGATGTATATCCTAATAAGTGTATTTCAAATCTTTTTTATTTTATATCCTATGTCATATATCTTATAACATTTCTTTCATATTTTAAATTAATTTATCTCTCCGAACCACGTTGTGGGTGACTTCCTCAAATCTGTGTTCTGGCTAACAAATTTTTTCCTCAACTGTTCCTAATCTGATGTAAATGTTATACCAATCAGGATAAGTGAGGTTATGCTACAATAATAAAAGTAGGAAGTCAAGAAACACCTGGAGTAACAAGCAAATTTGGCCTTAGAGTACAGAATGAAGCAGGGCAAAGGCTAATAGAGTTTTGCCAAGAGAATGCACTGGTCATAGCAAACACCCTCTTCCAACAATACAAAAGACCACCCTACACATGGACATCACCAGATGGCCAACACCAAAGTCAGATTGATTATATTCTTTGCAGCCAAATATGGAGAAGCTCTATACAATCAGCAAAAACAAGACCAGGAGCTGACTATGGCTCAGATCATGAACTCCTTATTGCCAAATTCAGACTTAAATTGAAGAAAGTAGGGGAAACCACTAGACCATTCAGGTATGATCTAAGTCAAATTCCTTATGATTATAAGGTGGAAGTGAGAAATAGATTTAAGGGACTAGATCTGATAGACAGAGTGCCTGATGAACTATGGGCGGAGGTTCATGACATTGTACAGGAGAGAGAGAACAAGACCATCCCCAAGAAAAAGAAAAATGTAAAAAAGCAAAATGGTTGTCTGAGGAGGCCTTACAAATGGCTGTGAAAAGAAGAGAAGTGAAAAGCAAAGGAAAAAAGGAAAGATACACCCCTTTGAATGCAGAGTTCCAAAGAATAGCAAGGAGAGATAAGAAAGCCTTCCTCAGTGATCAGTGCAAAGAAATAGAGGAAAACAATAGAATGGGAAAGACCAGAGATCTCTTCAAGAAAATTAGAGATACCAAGAGAACATTTCATGCAAAGATGGGCTCAATAAAGGACAGAAATGGTATAAACCTAACAGAAGCAGAAGATATTAAGAAGAGGTGGCAAGAATACACAGAAGAACTATACAAAAATGATTGTCATGACCCAGGTAATCACAATGGTCTGATCACTCACCTAAGTCAGATATCCTGGAATGTGAAGTCAAGTGGGCCTTAGGAAGCATCACTATGAACAAAGCTAGTGGAGGTGATGGAATCCCAGTTGAGCTATTTCAAATCCTAAAAGATGATGCTGTGAAAGTGCTGCACTCAGTATGCCAGCAAATTTGGAAAACTCAGCAGTGGCCACAGGACTGAAAAATGTCAGTTTTCATTCCAATCCCAAAGAAAGGCAATGCCAAAGAATGCTCAAACTACCACACAATTGCACTCATCTCATATGCTAGCAAAGTAATGCTCAAAATTCTCCAAGTCAGGCTTCAACAGTATGTGAACCATGAACTTCCAGATGTTCAAGCTGGATTTAGTAAAGGCAGAGGAACCAGAGATCAAATTGCCAACATCTGCTGGATCATTGAAAAAGCAAGAGGGTTCCAGAAAAACATCTATTTCTGCTTTATTAACTATGCCAAAGCCTTTGACTGTGTGGATCACAATAAACTGTGGAAAATTCTGAAAGAGATGGGAATACCAGACCACCTGACCTGCCTCTTGAGATATCTGTATGCAGGTCAGGAAGCAACAGTTAGAACTGGACATGGAACAACAGACTGGTTCCAAATCAGGAAAGGAGTACATTAAGGCTGTGTATTGTCACCCTGCTTATTTAACTTATATGCAGAGTACATCATGAGAAACACTGGGCTGGATGAAGCACAAGCTGGAATCAAGATTGCTGGGAGAAATATCAATAACCTCAGATATGCAGATGACACCATGCTTATGGCATAAAGTGAAGAAGAACTAAAGAGCCTCTTGATGAAAGTGAAAGAGGAGAGTGAAAAAGTTGGCTTAAAGCTCAACATTCAGAAAATTAAGATTATGGCATCCAGTCACATCACTTCATGGCAAATAGATGGGGAAACAGTAGAAACAGTGGCAGACTTTATTTTTCTGGGGTCTAAAATCACTGTAGATGGTGATTGCAGCCATGAAATTAAAAGATGCTTACTCCTTGGAAGGAAAGTTATGACCAACATAGACAGCCTATTAAAAAGCAGAGACATTACTTTGTCAACAAAGGTCCGTCTAGTCAAGGCTATGGTTTTTCCAGTAGTCATGTATGGATGTGAGAGTTAGACTATAAAGAAGGCTGAGCACCGAAGAATTGATGCTTTTGAACCGTGGTGTTGGAGAAGACTCTTGAAAGTCCCTTGGACTGCAAGGAGATCCAACCAGTCCATCCTAAAGGAAATCAGTCCTGAATATTCATTGGAAGGACTGATGCTGAAGCTGAAACTCCAATACTTTGGCCACCTGATGCGATGAGCTGACTCATTGGAAAAGACCCCGAGGCTAGGGAAGATTGAGGGCAGGAGGAGAAGGGGACGACAGAGGATGAAATGGTTGGATGGCATCACCGACTCAATGGACATGAGTTTGAGTAAACTCCGGGAGTTGGTGATGGACAGGGAGGCCTGGTGTGCAGTCAATGGGGTTGCCAAGAGTCGGACACGGCTGAGCGACTGAACTGAACTGAACAACTGAACTGAACAACCAGGAAGTCTCTGTGGCTTGTAACAACTAAGATTTATTTCTTGCTTTTGCTACATTGCTTATGAGTCAGCAACAGGCTCTGCTCTGCATTTCCTCACTCAGGACACAGGCTGATGGAGCTTCTACTATTCTGGAGCAGGGATGATTATCATGTCTGTTGGAAGGAAATACAGGGCAAATTGCATACTAGTTCTTAGGGATCTCAGCTCAAATGTGATACATGTCCTTCCACTGACATTTAATGTCAAATCACATTGCCTCACCTAACTTCACGGGGATAGAGAAGTGTGCCCAGGAGGAGATGTGAATACTGAGAAACAGCTTCAACTATAGGAACTACCAAAGGGTCCGACTACCAAAAAGAGAGTCGTATATAACTGAGTGACTGAATAGCTGAGCTAAAAGTAACTACCATGCCTAAACAACTGAGTTTTTAATTTTCATGCCTCTATTCCTCATATCAAGGATTATATTTTTTATAATTGTATCCTTTTATTCTCATATTTTTGATTTGTTCTTTTATGCCTCTAATTTTACACACAACTTTAAAAACTTTTTAAGATTGCTTTATTATCTGCTGTGTTTAGGATACAGTCCTATTGTTTGGGTGTCTGATGATTCTCACTGATGGTAGATTGTTTTATTTTATAATTCTATATTGTCAACTCATCTCCTGTGAAGTTTTACTTAGAGGATTCTGTGTTTCCTGGGCACAGGGTGTGTCTCTCCATAGTGGTTTGTATTTATTTCCAACAGTGCTCTTAGCAGTACCATTGTGATGTTCTTCTCAGAATCTCTGCATATTGCATCATCTCTTCTGTTATGGCATGTACTTTGTGGGTTTGCAGTTTTCCTGTGAGGAAGGAGAAAGTTTTTTTTCCTACCAGAGTCCCGGGCGAAGCAGATAAACTTCCTTGATTTGTTCCATTGTGACTTGGTGACTGTTCCAAAGATGCAGTCCTTGGAAAGTCTTCACTTTCTATAGGAGGCTCAGAGTCAGCTCCCTGCTGTGGGGTCGCTGAGGCCTCATCTCAGATTGCATGTGAGTGCAAAAGCCCAGAGTCCAGATAGCTGAGGCTGACTCTTATCCCCAAGGAAGCTGCAGGGTCAGCTTGGTTTCAGTTCTCTTTTCTTTTCTTGTATCTGAGTATTTCCATTTCTTTTCTTGTGGATTCAGCTATTCCTTTAGGCTAATGTTTGATTCACTTTATCCAGCAGAAATTTCTAAGTATTTGTAGTCAAAGGATTTTCAAGTTTTCCAGTCAGCCAAAATAGCAGTACCAGAAAATATTCTTTGTATTTGAAGAGTTCATAAAATAAAAAAACCAATCTCACAAGAGGGACAAAGAATTAAAGAATTTACACAAGTAGAAATACAAAGGCCCAACAAACATTTGAAAATAAATGTCAAGAAATACAAATTAAAACTATGAGAAGAGGTACAATATTGGTTCAAAGTAAAAAATATTTTTAAAGAGAAAAGAAGAAAAAGACAGGGCTGTCCATGGTATGATAAATTGAGCATTACTGTTACCCATTAAATGGAAATATCAATGGGTTATTTGGAAATAATTTAAGAACCTTATATATATTCCTTTCCCCTGAGGCAGTATTTACACCTCTGGAAATCTACCTTAATCCAAAATGCAGACAACTGGCATGTTTCACATTCAGAAAAACAAATAGATGTTATTTTTTTCTTTTGAATGTGTACCACCTTTCTTGAAATCAGAGATATTCTTCTTGCCCTGTAGTCTTCAGAGTCTCAGGCATAAAGAAAGATTACATATATAACAAAGAAGTCATATAAAAGCTTAAGGAACAAGCACCATCAGGGAATGGTCACAGGGCAGCTGATGGGTGTGTCTGGCCCCTCTGTACCAGCCCAAACTGAAGTGTACCTTGGAAAAACAGTGGAGTGGAACCAGATTGTGAAAACCACACATTCACCACTCAACACTCAGCTACCGGCTCCCGTCTTAACGTAAGCACTTTCTTGTGCCCCCAGACTGAACGTGGGACTCTGCCATGTGCTCCCCACAAAGTCTGCTTCCTTCTGTCATGGCACCACTTACCCTGCCCTGCCCTCACCACAGGCTGGGAGCTCCCTTGGGTCAGGCGCAGGCTACCCTTCACCTCTCTAGTCCAGTATCACATGGCACACATCTGAGGTGCTCAATAAATGTCTGTAGAACTAATGGATGAGACTCATGGGCGACTGTGCTCATTCCACACACTGTGGGTAAGGTGGTTTGCAAGAGACCTTGCGAACTTGCAGGACAATAATGCAAGAGCCTGCGTGTTAGGATTTCTTTGGTGGCAGCTTCTCCAACTTCCAACACTGACAGAGAGAGGTTTGTTAGAGGCCCAGATGCATGCGGGTCAGGAGTCTTGCTGCCAAGATCCAAAACAGACGGTCTGGAGTGAGTGTGTGCTGCCTTTGGACTCTGGGAAGTATCACTGATATTCCCCAGGAAACTTGTGAAACCTCCTGTTTATAAAGGTTTCTCCATCTGTTATACTTTCCCTCCTCCTGCTCTTGGTAACACGGATGTTTGCATTCCATAGGGATTCCTGGTCTGTTTTCTCCTGCTAACACCACCCTCATCAGCCAGAGCTCAAACCCTGGCAGCTCCCAAGGACAGATCCTGGCCCAAAGCACCATCCTCCTCCCCTTGGACTGCAGCAAAGCCTCCAAACTCATCTCTCCACTCCTCAACGTACACTCCTAATACATCATCCACTCTGAAGTCAGAGCAATGTTCTAAAAATAAGATCTGACCATGGCAGCTGGAGTAAACTCACGGTGTCTCCTCATTGCCTGCGGGGCAAACACCCAGATTGTTCTCAGGGCCTGGCATGTGGCCCAGGTCTAACAAGTCTTACCTTCAGCCTGTCACTGACACACTCCAACACCGCAACCAAACATAAGACGGTTTGTTTCAGAATCTTCTCACCCCAACCCCCACATCTTTGCACATGCTGTTTCCTCCACCTGGGGTGTATTTCCCCCTCTAGTCTGGAAAACTCCTATTTTTACTTTAAAACATAGCAACTCTTTTACTGCATAGCACAGGGAACTACATTTGAAATCCTGTGATAAACCATAGTGGAAAAGAAAATGAAAAGGAATGTATATACATATGTATAAAAACTGAGTCACTTCGCTGTATAACAGTAATGAACACAACATTGTATATTAACTATACTTCAATAAAAGATTAAAAAAACACTGCAATTCAGTATCAAGTGAAATCAGGTGGCCCTCTCTCTGTGGTTCTATAGCAATCTGCCTAGAACTAAAAAAAAAAAAAAAAAAAAAAGTCTTTCTTTAAAGCACTTGTCTTGCCCACAGATCCGCTAGTTATCTTAGCAGTAACTCCTTTAGCCAGGCTCTCACTCCACCCCCACTGCCCAGACTCCACCTCTCATCTGGACTCCTGTAATAGCTGGCTCGTGGGTTTCCCTGTCTCTGTCTTTACCCCAGTGATATAACTGTCACACTATTGCCAGAGGGAATCTTCTAAACTATACATGATGATGGCAACTCCCTGATTAAAATCTCTGGTTGGATCCCTAATGCTTTCCAGAATAAAAATGCAAATTCCTTAGCAAGTGCTGCCCAAAGTGGGGACCCGAAAGCACAAAGACTCTGAGGTCTGGGGTCTGTCAGTCTCATGTGAAGTGAAAGTTGCTCAGTCATGTCTGACTCTTTGCGACCCCGTGGACTAAACAGTCCATGGAATTCTCCAGGTGAGAATACTGGAGTGGGTAGCCTTTCCCTTCTCCAGGGGATCTTCCCAACCCAGGGATCAAACCCAGGTCTCCAGTATTGCAGCCAGGATTCTTTACCAGCTGAGCCACCAGTCAGTCTCATAGAGGAGGTTAAATTCTTGCAGCCTATGGGCTCTGCATTACTAGTCAGCTTCTCTGGTTATTTTTCTCAGGAGTTGCTTGGGGGCCATTCATGCTTTCTGGTTCCAGACCCCCAGGGCTCATGGAAGCAGTGGCTGCAAGGCCCTTGTGGGCAGCTTTGGGTGGGGCAGCAAGCCTTGCTCACCCTGACATAGATCCTGGGACTGCCGCATAGGTGTGATCCTAGCCTGGATCCATCAGGGCCAAGGTAGGGCAGTGGGCAGGAGTCTAGTTCCTTACCAGAGGGGCCACAGCTACGGCTTGAATTCTGATTTGCAAGTTTTTTAAACTCCATGAGCTCTGCATGGTCCTTCTCATACGTCCTCTTTAGGTTCTCCACATACTGCATCATCACTTCTGTTGCTTTCGACATGCGTTTTTCCTGCAGGGATGGAGAGGAAAAGTTCATCAGCCCTGCTTGATCTGAGCCAGGCTCTGGGCTGTGGGATTTGAAAGGTTACAGGGATATGACTCTACTCTCTAAGAGTTTGCTGTCTGGGGTGTGAGCTGAAACAGGCTCAGGCATCTGCCCTCAAGGAGAACAAGAACAAGCCTAGCCATAAAGCCTCAGGAGAGGAGAAGGAACAGAATCCTCTCTGCAGAGAATGGGTCAGGGGAGGCTTCATGAAATGGGGTGAAGTGCTGTAGGGCGTGGGC
The DNA here is from genome assembly GCF_963930625.1 of Muntiacus reevesi. Classification (NCBI taxonomy): domain Eukaryota; kingdom Metazoa; phylum Chordata; class Mammalia; order Artiodactyla; family Cervidae; genus Muntiacus; species Muntiacus reevesi. Next base: position 50,307,762 of record NC_089257.1, read on the forward strand.
GGCATCTGGGCACGTAGCTATGAGCATGAGAGACAAAGAGCGTTCAGCCAGGGAACTCCAAGAGCCAAGGTCTAGAGGCAGGACATTACCAGGCTTGTATCAAGGTGAGGATTCCCCCTCCAGACGGAATCCTTTGGAGAGTAAAGGAGATGCCTTCAGGAATCATGGGCTTCCCTGGTGGCTCAGAAAATAAAGAATCTGCCTTTAATGCGGGAGACCCAGATTCGATCCCTGGGTTGGGAAGATCCCCTGGAGAAGGAAATAGCAATCCACTCCAGGATTCTCGCCAGGAGAATTCCATGGACAGAGGAACATGGCGGGCTACAGTCCATGGGGTCTCAAAGAGCCAGACACAGCTGAGTGACTTTCACTTACTTAACAGGAATTGTGCTGGGGCAATAGGCATATACCAGAACTGTCTGGAAAGCCAGGAAAGCACAGGTCATCCTGCTTATGTAGGAATCAGCAAATGGTTGGGTTTGTTCACAAGACGAAAAGGTGAGAAGAGCTGAATTGAGTGCTAGAATAAGGAGTTTGGACTCATTCTGAAGGAAGAGGCAAGCCATTGAATGTCTTAAAAGAGTATCATAATCAGTTCATCCGTGGAGACTGGTCTGAAGGAAACAAGATGGGTGGCAGCTAGAGCAACAAGGAAAATGAGGATGAGTGCCTGAACCAGTCCAGTGGAACCAGAGAGGACTCTGAGGACTGAGACTCGGAAGCCACTTGGAGAAGGGTGCAGGCTGGAGTGAGCAGCACGTTCGCAAGGACTGTGCAAAGTGAAGCGTCTTCTCTGCCGACACCTCTCAAAGCCCTCAGAGAGCCCACGACCTCCCTGTCTGCAGAGGGGCATGCTCAGTGACCAAACCCTGGACAAAGTCCCCGTAGCCCTGAGCTGAGACCAGCCACTTCCCTAAAGCTCTCACTTTGTGCTGCTCCCAGCTGGAATAGCTTCCTGGGTGCTGCCTCCCAGGAACGTTGGGTGACTTTTCCCTAGAAGAACACAGGTGGGACAGCCCTGTGGCCTGTTCTTCTTTCATTCTATGAGAACTGCCCAGGGCCGGGCCCCAGGAACACCCCTGCCATGCAATCTGCATCGTGGGACACATGGAACACAGACCCATGGTAACAGCAACAGTGACAACAACATCCCGGTGCTTTACAGGAGTCACAGCAGCCTTGTATGGCAGACACTGCATTCTACAGTTGGAGCAGCTGGCGCACAGAGAGCTCGTTAACTGACCCAAGGTCACACAGTGAACCCTGGTAGAATCAGAATGAAAACTCAGGCCACCTGGCCCCACAACACCATGATGGGTGGGGGCAGTACCTTGTGTGCCTCAAGACTTCAAAGTGGCTGCAGGGGAGCCACACTTGGGCTTACATCCCAGATTTTCCCATCACTAGTGCTATTACCTTGCTGAGACATCACATCTTTATTGAGGAATATCTTTCCAAGGTTACTGGGGAGGACTAATGAAACAAAGCAGGTTTTCCTAAAGCATGTTTTGCCAAACACTAATTCCATGGGAGTTGAGTAGGTATTTTATAGGGAGAAAAAAAAAAAAAGGAGGGGTGGTTCTTTATTCAAATACTTTTGAGAACTATACAGGTAACACTAAACAGGATTTTTCATTACAGGATTTCTCAAAGCCTTGCTTATGCCAACATGCATTAGAAATCTCCAAGGAAGGTAGCGTGCAACAGTCTAAATTGCTTTAGTTGTGTCTGACTTTTTGTGACCCCACAGACTGTAGCCTCCCAGGCTCCTCTGTCCTTAGGATTCTCCAGGCAAGAATACTGGAATGCGTTGCCATGCCCTCCTTCAGGAGATCTTCGCAACCCAGGGATTGAACCATCATCTCTCACATCTCCTGCACTGGCAGGAGGGTTCTTAACCACTGGCATAAAAGTTTATTCTGGGGGAGCACCTTAAGAGTTTAATGGTCTGCCAAAAATACTCTGAAATAATTGCAATTGCGGACATAGGATGTCTGGCCCAGAGGAAGGCATCAGTCAGTGGGGTCTGCAGTTGTCAGTGCTTACACTGCGGCCCCAGTTACAAGAGGCGGAGCAGAGCTCACCTGGCGGACAGCCCCCACCATCTCGGCACGGCTGGAGAGGCGGGCAGCCAGGCGGTGCAGGACAGCAATGTCCTCCAGCAGCTTCTGGTAGGTCTCCCGGTGCTCACAGTGGTGCCAGAGGGAAGCTGAGGACTGGAGAGGGAGAAGGAACATCACCTGGGGTCCTCACAGACCAAGACTTGACTTGCACTGTCCTGACCAAGCGGAGGGGCCTCTCTAGGCCACCAGCTGCAGCTGTTTCTGGGGTTGGAGAAGCCCAGTGTGGACACTATATACCTGGCCAGCCCGGAGGAAGGGAATCACATCCAGGTCTCTGGTGCCCAAGGTGCTCCCTCTGCCATCCCAGGTCACCCAGCCCCCTTCCCGAAGAGCTGCTGACGGCTCAAAGCCCTTACACACAGCCCTGAGGTAACCAGGTCTTCAGGATCTCAGTCTCAGCTCCTCTCAGCTCTCTGAGGAAGATTCTGCCTGGCTCAGGGCCTCAGCCCCATTTCTCATTTCATGAGACTCTTCTTGGTGACTAAGAAAAGCGGGACACCTGGCCCAGTCCCTGGGGACAGTCCCTCCTGCAAAGGTTCGCCAATCAGGCTTTGCAATTACCGTAATGGAAGCTTTGAAGTTTTCCAGTTCCTTCTCCGTGTTTTCCTCTGTCAGGTTGCGTTCCCTTTCCGCCTGGTTAATTCTAGATTCCAGGGTGTAGCTGTCATTTCTAAAGGCCAAGGACAGTTGTACAAACACGTTCTGTTGGGAACAAGAGTGTGGAAGAAGTGCTAGGAGGAGGTACTGAAGGGACCAAGGCTGCCGGTGAGTTTTTTGCATGAGCATTTACATCACCTCATGGAACCAGCATCCCCCACCCCACCCCAAGCAGCTGAGTACAAATGAAACTCTCCCTTCATGGAGCAAACTGCACAAAAGATGATGAAACAGCAAGTTGAGGTCCGTGCTAGGTCCTTCCCAGGACCAGAAGACCAAACGCGTTTTACTGATAAACAATAAGACAGTAACACTTGGCTTTTTCCTAAATGTCAAGAAAATAACATCCTGTATTTGGGTTTAGATAAACTCAAGGCAACAGAGCTGACTGTGTAAGCAATTTGGATTCAAGCTAGGATTTATGGCACGTGAGTTTTGGAGGTTTCGCATGAAACTACCGTATTTAAAGAAACCCCACTTGAGATGTAAGCCTGCTGATCCAAAGCACATTTCAATCAGCATCTTACCTGAATATTCCAAATCCTACATTGAAAGCGGCTTTTAGAAGCTGCCAGGAGATTAAATAAAACCAGGTATGATTCTGGTAGGAGAAGTTTTCTGGAAAGAGTATTCCATGCCAAAAATGCAGCCTGCATGAATGAACTTTGAAAGTTGGGGTTCATCACACATGGAATTCCTGGACTAGTAGGAAACTGCTGGAGAGGAGAGACAGACAGATGGACTCTATACACAGGAAGGAAACAATGGCCTTCATCTGCCTTGCCTGCATCAAGTGGTAGCAGATTTCCACCCTTCGGGTGAGCTGATTCTGCCTGAACATCTGAGGTTCAGGTAACATGGTCCACGGTGCGTAGACATCTCCAGATGGAGAACCAAAAACTGAGCTACTCAATGAGATGATGAGAGCAACACTGAAATTGTCTCTATATCAAATGTGTTCTCTGCGCCAGCACTGCCAGGACTTTCATGCACGTTAGCTCATTTCATCCCTCAACCACGTTCTGCGTCAGGAACTGCTGTGTCCATTTTATGGGTAAAGAGACGGAGACCAAGAGAGGTCATTAAGGGGCCACAAAGGAGTAGCAGAGACAGGATTCGACCTCAGACTGATTGCAAAGCCTGTGCTCCTTTGACTGTGCTGACCACGGATTGTGTCCGTACACATTGAGGACAGGAGCGCACTGTTAACCAAACCACCCACGGCCATCTCCACCAATGTCAGTGGGTGGGGTTTTCCTGTCCTGCCCAAACCCCAGTCAGGTTTACCAGTAATGGTCAACGTTTTGTTCCCTGTACCTGGGTTATCCCCTTTAAAAGCAGTGCAATATAAAGTGCCCTAAATTCAGTCGGAAGATGAGGATCCAAATGTTGGTTCTGCTAAGCACTGGGTATGGGATCTCAGATGAGTCATTTAGTCCCTTAGTTTCCTCCTTTGTTCTGCTTCCTACTCTACCTGTTTCTCAGAGCTGATGAGAGGGTCAGCTGAAAGGACGGACATGTGTGTGTCACGGGCTGTAAGTGCCATGTCTGTGTGCCAGGCAATTGTTACTATCTGTGCCAGTATTTCACATTGTCTATCTCTCTTTGCTCATGTGGTCCACTGTGTCTCAGAAAGGGTATGTTCGCTTTCTTGTTATCAGGGTAAACCATGCTATAAGATTGGAAGACCTTCCATCCTAACCTGGAGTGAAAAGATTCTGGAATCATCTATGTTCTTGTTCCCTTCCTTCTATCAGCACCAACATAATCGCCATGGAAACAAACTACTGCTGGTGTCAGAGGTTCTCACTGTCTCACTTCCGATGCATTCTCTTTTTGCATCTACCCCTTCACCAGAATGAAATACCTCCCAGCTCTCTCACCACCCCCACTGGGACAGCATCTCTGCAGAGACAAGGAGGCCCTGCGGGGAATCAGTCGAGGGGAGAGAGCTGCCCTCACAGTCTTTCACCGTGGCTGAACTGGCTTCCTTATGTCTGAAACACTCAGAAGGAAAGCACTCTCTTCTTCCAAAGTTTGAAAGATGAAATCTGACCCTATTTTAATAATTTTAAAATAAATTTGATGTCACTCTGCAGCCTCCCAGCTGACTTTGTGTACCTAAGTCATGTTTTAAAGGAAACAATCTTTGAAGAAATATGGGACTTCCAATTACCTTCTTATCCCTGACCAAAGTTGTTAAAATCTTCCATTAACTGGGCTGGGGTGGGGTGGGGTGGGGTGGGGGGACGACTGGTTCGATTGGTCTGATCACAGTGCCCATATTTCCTCCATGGTCACTCGTTCTCATGTTTGTGTACAAACGTCAGGAGCAGAGGCTGGAGAAGGGAATGTTTTGAATAAATCCACTCATGCCCAAGTACTCAATTTCATAAAGCACTGGAATTACTTACCTCGACTTCCTTTTCAGTGAGTGGAGGGGCACTGTGAAAAAGAAAAAGACACAGAAATGAACTTTGTCCAACCCATGAAATAAACCCAAAGGTGCCTTTGAACCACCAGCAGACCAGGTGTTTCCAGGAATTGGAGTAAGCAGGGCTGCCGAGATGGAAAAGATGCAGGGTGCAATTTGCGTGAGTTCTATAACCAGTGAGATACCGCCCAGACACTGACTCCTACAGAGGAAGTGTGTTGGAAAATATTAGATTCTGGGGTCAGTGCTCTCCAAGTGCCTCTACTAACTGTGACTTTGGATGAGCTATTTAATCTAAGTTTGCTCATCTGTAAAATGGGAATAGTACCTATCTTGCAGGAGTCTTATAAAGAATACGTGTTTGTGTGTAAAAATATGTATACAATACATGCATATATATGTGGGTTTATTTTCATACATATATGACATCTACACAATTGTTTATGTGTATATACATATACAAGCATATATACGTATGTATATGCGTGTATGTGTACATCTGTGTATATACATGAGATGCCTACACTTGGTGGGCACTCAGGAGATGTTGACTATTACTAACAGACGCGTTGTGAAGTCTTAATGAGAGAATACACAAGCTCTATACTTTATGAGTTGTATACATCTGAACAGCCATTATCATTTTTCCGGGGCTGCTCAGGTCTGCAAAGCCTGACGCTTCTCTTGCCCCTGAGGACTGTGACAAGGGTGCATGTGAGCCAGAGAATAAATGGTAGGAAAGAGTGGCTAGAGCTCTTCTCCCTACAAAGACCTCCTCTGATGGCTGGAATCAGATCGGGCGAGAAAGTTCCAGCTGGAGCAGAGGGCGTGGTTCCCCCAGCAAGCATCCTCCACTCTGCACGCTCACTCTGCCACCACTCTGGCAGGTGACTAAAGCTAGCCCAGTTCAGAAACCTGGACAACGTAAATAACACACGGGCCCTTTCCTGTGCTGGGGAGGGAGGACGAGGAGGAGTCCCACCGGCGTCACAGGACTTGGCAACACAGCGTGCCATCGATAAGGCTCTCAGGAAACACAGCTTCCTCCCTTTGACGGGTGTGGAGGGACCCTGAGAGCAAAGGTAGGGGTCAGCAGTCTCTGCAAGGGGCTGGTTCTCACCCCTGACAAGGGACTATGAGAACCTTCCTGTCAGGATGAGACAACAAGACCCCACGGCCATCCAGTCAGCAGAGTACAGAGCACGAGATAAACAAGTGCAAAGATGTTGGATGCTTGCAATTCTTGCCACGACCCCATCCGTCAGGCTCTTTCCTCTGGGGACCAGCCAACAATCTCAATTCTCCTATAGAGCATGCACATCTTGCCTAAATGGTGTATCAGAATTTACTGAGCTTACCTTTGACTCTTGACTTTGTTTGGACATTATGTGAAAATTACATATTTTCATCAATTATTAACCAAACTTATTTTTCAACCTTGATTACTCACTGGCTGCTTTTCTTTTTTTCTATAGAACTTTTTTTTTTTTTTTTACTGTACAAGGCCTTGAGGGCTCAGGGAAGTGTGGTTTAGGTAAAGAACTGCATGACAAGGCCAGCTCCCAGAGCAGAGAGCTCTGCCTCATGAACTGTCACTGGCAGGCAAGGCGGCAAAGCCATTACCCTCCAGAAAGGTGATGACGTTTGAGGAGACCAGTTTGGATGTCACTGTGGGCCTCAGAATTCAAACTGCCTTAAGAGGCCTTAGATAAAATCAAGGGCCTCTGTGAACTGTCCCCTACCAGACTCTTTTTCTCACTCTTCAGCCATGTTGGCTGTTTCCTCTTCAAACACACTTACCTCATGTGGGCCCAGGGCCTTTGCATTTACTGTTCTTCCCTTTTTTTTCATTCTCTTACATTTGTAATTCAGTAGTTTTTAGTATATTCATAGAAGTGTACAAACATCATTACAGTCAACCTTAGAACTTTTTAATCATCCCCAAAAGGAACTCTGAACCAATTAGCAGTCACTCTCCCAACCCCCATCCTGAGCCCTAGACAATCACTAATCTACTTTGTCTCTGTGGATGTCCCTATCCTGGATATCTCATAAAAATGGAGTCATACAACACGTGACTGACTTCTTTCACTTACCATAATGTTTTCAAGGTTCATCCACCTGGTAGCATATACAAATACTTCATTTTTATGGCTGAATAGTATTCTATTCTACAGATATATCATTTTACTTATCTGTTTATCAGTTGATAGGCATTTGGTTTATTTCCATTTTTAGCTATTATGAAAAATGCTTGCGGTTGAACATTAACATTCCAGTTTTTGTGTGGGCACATATTTTCATCTCTGCTATATATGTAGGAGTGGAATTGCTGGGCCATACAATAACTGTATGCTTAACTTTTTGATGAATTGTTATTCAAAGTGGCTGTACCATTTTACTGAGAATTTCAATTCCTCCACATCCTCACCAACATTTGCTACTGCCCATGATTTTATTGTGCTTCTGTGGTGGCACAGTCAGGAAAGCATGGGCCTGCGATGTGGAAGACCTGGGTTCGATTCCTGGGTTGGGAAAATCCCCTGGAGGAGGGCATGGCAACCCACTCCAGTATTCTTTCCTGGAAAATCTCCATGGACAGAGGAACCTGGAGGTCTGCAGTCCATGGGGTCACAAAGAGTTGGATATGACAGTGACTAAACATAGCACAGCATATATTTTCTATTATAACTATTCTAGAGACTTAAAATTATATCTCACTTTAGCCATTTATGATAAATGATAAATCACTGACTTAATGACGTTATTATTCATGATAAACCATTTGAATTTGCATTTCCCTAATGACTAAAAAGTGATGAAAGGAAGGCACCTAAAAGATGGCAGAGTAGAAGGACATGTGCTCATCTTCTCTGAAAACTCCAAAACTGCAACTATCTGCTGAACCACCATTGACAGGAGAATGTTGGATCCTACCCAAAAAAGACCCCACATCCAAGGGCAAAGGAGAAGCCTCAAAAAGGGTAGTAGGGGAAAAATCACATTTAGAATCAAACCCCATAACTTCCAGAGATGCTCAGAGGGCTCAAACAAAACCTTGTGCATTGCAGGACCCAGGGACCCCACAAGAGACTGAACCAGACCTGCCTTTGAGTGTTTGAGTGTCTCCCGTGGAGGTATGGGTCAGCAGTGGCCGCCGCAGGGACAGGGACTCTGGCAGCAGCAGACCTGGGAAGCAAGGCATGTGAGCCCCACCATAGAGCCATCAAGCAGACAAACCCACAAACTGGAGCAATGACCCCACAAGAGACTGAGCCAGACTTGCCTATGAGTGTCCAGGAGTCTCCAGTGGAGGCATGGGTAGACAGTGGCCTTCCGTGGGGTCAGGGGCACTGAATACAACAGTCCTTTTGAAGGAGGACCCCCTACCATGGTTTGGCCTCAGGCCAAACTTCAGGGAGAGAACACAGCCCCACCCATCAACAGAAAATTGGGTTAAAGATTTACTTAGCATGGCCCTGCCCATCAGAGCAAGACCAGGATTCCCCACAGCCAGTCCCTACCATCAGGAAGTTTCCACAAACCTCTTATCCTTATCCATCAGAGGGCAAACAGAATGGAAACTACAGTTACAGAGAACTAACCAAACTGATCACCTGGATCACAGCCTTGTCTAACTCAATGAAACTATGAGCCATGAAACTATTTAGGGCCACCCAGGATGGACAGGTCATGGTGGAGAGTTCTGACAAGATGTGGTCCACTGGAGAAGGGAATGGCAAATTACTTCAGTATTCTTACCTTGAGAATCCCATGAACATTTGAAACGTCAAAAAGTTATGACACTGAAAGATGCGGGTGCCCAATATGCTACTGGAGAAGAGTGGAGAAATAACTCCAGAAAGAATGAAGAGGCTGAGCCAAAGCAAAAACAACACCTGGTTGTGGTTGTGACTGGTGATGGAAGTCAAGTCAGATGCTGTAAGGAACAATATTGCATAGGAACATGGAATGTGAGGTCCATGAATCAAGGTAAATAATTGGAAGTGGTCAAACAGGAGTGAGGCAAGAGTGAGCATCAATATTTTAGGAATCAGTGAACTAAAATGGACCGAAATCTGTGAATTTAATTTGGAAGATCAATATATCTACTACTGTGGGCAAGAATCCCTTGGAAGAAATGGAGTAGCCCTCATAGTCAACAAAAGAGTCCAAAATGCAGTACTTGGGTACAATCTCAAAAATGACAGAATGATCACTTTTCGTTTCCACGGCAAAGTTTTCAATATCACAGTGATCCAAGTCTATGCCCCAACCACTAATGCTGAAGAAGCTGAAGTTGAAAGGTTCTATGAAGACCTATAAGACCTTCTAGAACTAACACCAGAAAAAGATGTCCTTTTTATCATAGGGGACTGGAATGCAAAAGTAGGAAGTCAAGAGGTACCTGGAATGATAGGAAAGTTTGGCCTTGGAGTAAAAATGAAGCAGGCCAACCAAAGGTTGACAGAATTTTGCCTGATCATAGCAAACACTCTCTTCCAACAACTCAAGAGACGACTCTACACAGGGACATCACCAGATGATCAATACCGAAAGCAGATTGATTATATTCTTTGCAGCCAAAGATGGAGAAGCTCTCCAGAGTCAGCAAAAACAAGACCCAGAGCTGACTGTGGCTCAAATCATGAACTCCTTATTGCAAAATTCAGACTTAAACTGAAGAAAGTAGGGAAAACCAGTAGACCGTTAAGATATGACCTAAATCAAATCCCTTACAATACAGTGGAAGTGACAAACAGATTCAAGGGATTAGATCTGATACAGAGTGCTTGAAGAACTATGGACAGAGGTTCAGAACACTGTACAGGAGGTGGTGATCAAAACCATCACCAAGAAGAAGAAATGCAAAAAGGCAAAATCATTGTCTGAGGAGGCCTTACAAATAGCTGAAAAAAGAAGAGAAGCAAAAGGCAAAGGAGAAAAGGAAAGATATCCATCTGAATGCAGAGTTCCAAAGAACAGCAAGGAGAGATAAGAAAGCTTTCCTCAGTGATCAATGCAAAGAAATAGAGGAAAACAACAGAATGGAAAAGACTAGAGATCTCTTCAAGAAAATTAGAGATACCAAGGGAATATTTCATTCAAAGATGGGCTCAATAAAGGACAGAAACAGTATGGACCTAACAGAAGCAGAAGATATTAAGAACAGGTGGCAAGAATACACAGAAGACCTATACAAAAAAATCTTAATGGCCCAGATAACCATGATGGTGTGATTACTCACCTAGAGTCAGACATCCTGGAGTGTGAAGTCAAGTGGGCCGTAGGGATCATCACTACAAAGAAAGCTAGTCGAGATGATGGAATTCCAGCTGAGCTATTTCAAATCCTCAGAGATGATGGTGTGAAAGTACTACACTCAATATGCCAGCGAATTTGGAAAACTCAGCAGTGGCCACAGGACTGGAAAAGATCAGTTTTCATTTCAATCCCAAAGAAAGGCAATGCCAAAGAATGTTCAAACTACCACACAATCGCACTCATGTCACACACTAGCAAAGTAAAGCTCAAAATTCTCCAAGCTAGACTTCAACAGTACTTGAATTGACAACTTCCAGGTGTTCAAGTTGGGTTTAGGAAAGGTGTAAAAACCAGAGATCGAATTGCCAACATCTGTTGGATCATAGAAAAAGCAAGAGAATTCCAGAAAAGCATCTACCTCTGCTTCATTAACTATACTAAAACCTTTGACTGTGTGGATAACAGCAAACTGTGGAAAATTCTTAAAGAGATGGGAATACCAGACCACCTTACCTGCCTCCTGAGAAATCTGTGTGCAGGTCAAGAAGCAATAGTTAGAACCAGAACATGGAACAATGGACTGGTTCCAAACTGGGAAAGGAGTATGTCAAGGCTGTATATTGTCACCCTGCTTATTTAACTTATATGTAGAGTACATCATGCGAAATGCCAGACTGGATAAAGCACAAGCTGGAATCAAGACTGCTGGGAGAAATATCAACAACCTTAGATAATGCAGATGACACCATCCTTATGGCAGAAAGTGAAGAGGAACTAAAAAGCCTCTTGATGAAAGTGAAAGAGGAGAGTGAAAAAGCTGGCTTAAAACTCAACATTCAAAAAACTAAGATCATGACATCTGGTCCCATCACTTCATGGCAAATAGATGGGGAAAATATGGAAAGAGTGACAAACTTTATTTTCTTGGGCTCCAAAATCATTGCAGGTGGTGACTGCAGCCATGAAATTAAAAGATGCTTATTCCCTGGAAGAAAAACTATGACCAACCTAGACAGCATATTAAAAAGCAGAGACATTACTTTACCAACAAAGGTCCATCTAGTCAAGGCTATGGTTTTTCCAGTAGTCAAGTATGGATGGGAGAGTTGGACTATAAAGAAAGCTGCGCACTGATGAATTGATGCTTTTGAACAGTGGTGTTGGAGAAGACTCTTGAGAGTCCCTTGGACTGCAAGGAAATCCAACCAGTCCATTCTAAAGGAAATCAGTCCTGAATATTCATTGGTAGGACTGATGCTAAAGCTCCAATATTTTGGCCGCCTGATGTGAAGAGCAGACTCATTTGAAAAGACCCCGAAGTTGAGAAAGATTGAAGGCAGGAGGAGAAGGGGACAACAGAGGATGAGATGGTTGGATGGCATCATCGATTCGATGGACATGAGTTTGAGCAAGCTCTGGGAGTTAGTGATGGACAGGGAAGCCTAGTGGGCTGCAGTCCATGAGATCACAAAGAGTCAGACACGACTGAGTGACTGAACTGAATGACTAATGATGCTGGGCATACTTTCACGTGTTCATTGACCCCTCATACATATGTATGTATGTATTTCTTTGAAGAAATGTCTATTTAAATCTTTTGTCCACTTAAAGATATTAGTTGTCAATACTACTCAGCCATAAAAAACGAAGTTGAAACTTTTCCATTTGCAGCAACATGGATGGGCTTGGAGGGCATTATGATAGGTAAAATAAGTCAGAGAAAGACAAATATTGTATGATCTCACTTATGTGAAATCTGAAGAAATACAGCAAGCTAGTAAACATAACAAAAGAGAAGCAGACTTATAGATATAGGTTACCAGTGTGGAGAGGGAAAGAGGAAGGAAGAAGGGCAATATAGGAATAGGGGATTAAGAGGTACAAACCATAAAAAAAAAAAAAAAAGCTGTAAAGATATATTGTACAAAAACAGGGTATATAAAATTTTATGATGACTATAAATGGAGTACAACTTTTTAAAATTGTGAGTCATTATATTGCATATCTGTAACTTATATAATATTGTACAACCATATTTCAATAAAAATTTTAAAGTTATTTTTAAAATTTCACAAATGTTATGTTATTGAATTATAAGTTCTTTATATATCATAGAAACAAGCGCCTTATCACACACATGCTTTGCAAATATTTCCTCCTATTCTTTGGGTTGTTTCTTCACTTTCTCGAAGGCATTGTTTGCATCACAAAAAGAATGTTCCCTTATGAACCTTACCTGCTTTCTGAGTTGGAACCACCTCACCTGGCCCTTTATTATTCTTTTTGTTTGGGGTGCATTAGCCCTACCTGGACTATTGGACTTTGACCCTTCTGGGGTCCAAACTCAAGTCTGGTGCTCTTGTGTTCCATCCAGAGTCAAACACAGTGGCCACCCAGTGTGTGCTCTTGTGCAGCTCATGCCCTGATTTTACCTTCCAGGGAGGGACTTGTGGACCCGCAGTTTGCGAAGCAGCACATCAGAAATATTGGGCATGACATCCAGCCCGCCCTTTGACTCTTCTTCCTCAATAGCTGAGGAGAGTTCAGAAGGGTGTCCTGGAAAAACACAAAAAAGCATTTAACTTATAAAGTGTCTGTTTGAAATCACAGTAATATTCTTGGCAATTTGCTTAAGGGGGTAAGGAAGAACTTTAACATTTATTAGAACCTGGTTATATGCCAGGGGCTTCATAATTGTTATTTTATCCTCACAATAACCCAATGAGCTAGACTTTAATCATCCCATTTTACAGGTGGGTAAACCAAGACTCAGCAAGATTAATATTGTATTGGCCAAAAAGTTCATTTGGGTATATCCAATCAAACCCTTTGGCCATGCTTACGGTCACAGAACTTGTAAATGGCAAGGACTACAAACAGTTCTATCTGCTCCAAGTTCTCTGTTCTTCCCACTGCTCCCCCCAGTACCAAGCAGTCTCTTTTGTCCAGGGTCTGAGATTGGTTTTTGGCAATTGGAAGCTGGTTGGCTCTTTGGCTATACTGTTTAGAAAAGTCCCCTCTATTTGGCAGGCTTCTCAGGAGGCCGGCTGCCCAACTAATCTTCCTATAATGAATTCCACAATCTGTGTCCTGCTTAGAAATAAGCATTTGCTTCCATATTCCAACAGATAGGAGTAGAAACAGGGTTTTTCCAGAGTAAAACTAAGGTCACTAGATCTTTGATCTTTTGTGGATCTCTGAAATAGTTGCCTCTGAGTTAGTTGCCCTGAGTTGCCTCAGGACCAATAAAAAGCTTTTTTTTCTTCAAATGTCTCCTAAACCTTTCCTTAGTCTGTGCTCTGAAGACAGAAATAACAAAGCCAAGTGTTCCTCTTTCCCACAAATTTTTCTCATGTTCACAGAGAGCTCCAAAGCTTCGTTTCTCCATTTTCCCAACTGTTCAGCGTGGCCTCTAGAAACATCCCATGCCCGCACATTCTGGCTATTGCTACCCCAGAGGCTCCAACGCGCTCCATCAAACTCTTGTCTCTGGAGCACGTTGGCAGTGTCCTTTGCATTGACCTCAGTTATTCATCTGGCATAGACTTGCTGTGCCCTACGGGCTCATAGCACACTTCGAATTAAAAGTCTCAAATCTCTTTTACTTGAGCTAAATCAAATATCAATGTCTCATACAACGCTTACTTTCCATTGCAGGACTTTATATAGTTATCCATCTTTTACCATCTTTCATGGGTTTGGGCCTAGCAGATTTCCAGAACGATAGTCAAGGCCTGAGATCAGGACTATGGGCAAGGTTGTAGTAGCCATGTAAATGGAGCGAAGATTGGGAGTCATGAATTAGAAGCCTCCTCAAGCGAGATCACGTGGTGAGATGATTAGGTATACTTTGGCTCTAGGTGAAGAATGTTTACATGCTTAGATCTTTCCAACAACTGAACAGTGTTGATGATATTCCTGGTCCTCAAGGCATCCAGCAAAGTCTGGAAAGCCATCTGTCAGAGCCAGGGCAGTCAGCAATCCTTCTTGGGATATGAGACTCTACTTATATCACATAGCTAGTTCTCTTAGCTACCTGTTACCTCTTGAGTTCTGCCCTGACACTGCTCTCTGACATTTCCATGTGACAGATGGCAAACCTTGTGATGCCTTTGGCCTTACTCTGCATTTATGTATCCCCACTGCACCCAGCAGGGAGATAATGAAGAAGTGGGCTCCTGAGAAATCTATAGGATTGACAGAAATATACAAGATCTAATAATCATAGGGAAGTCATATGAGGGGGTTTTTGCCTGGAAAAGTCCCCTAGGTAGAACCCCACCCCCTAAAATAGCTGTCTTAAGAGTGATCCCATGGGATTTCCCTGGTGGTCCAGTGGCTAAGACTCTGCGTTTCCAATGCAGGGGCCCAGGTTCGATCCCTGGTCAGGGAAATAGACCCCACATGCATCAACTAAAGATCTCACATGCCACAGTGAAGATCAAAGATCCTGCATGCTGCAACTAAGAACTGACACAGCCAAATAAATAAGTAAATATTATTTTTTAAAATGGTGATCTTAGAACTAGTGGCTCTCAGAACCAGCCACCCTCCTGATTGCAGCCAAATTGACAACAATGCCAACAAAAAAATTTTAAGTCAACTAAAAATATATCGCAACTCTCAAATACAAGAAAAGATAATAATCTTTAAAAACAATGGTCAGAGAAAAAATTTCCTAGAAATAAATGTAGAGCTCCCAACCTTGTTAACTCTTTCTTCCTCCCTCAAAGAATCAGTCCAGAGAGGAAGATATCAGAGGTAATAGTAAGGTTGTGACAAACTTTTGTAGTCACTTTTGTGACTACAGAGCCAGAAGAGAACAGGGCCAAGGGGTGAGTGGGCAGACGCAGAGGTGTTCAGAAAGTCTCTCTGGAGTAGAAAGATCTCCACCCCACCAAACAACACTCCAACAAGATGAAAAATTGCCTATCCTGCTGTTTGTTTTTCATACTGAGGAGGAGAGGAGGAGAAAGGAAAAGCAGAATGATAACACGGTATTCTACCAGAGCTGACGATTTCAGACAATATAAAGGGATTTACCAGAAAGGAAGATACATGAGAAAATAAATCAAACAAGTCCCTCTGATGGAGTGAGTGGCAGAAGACACATGGAAAACCCCAGCTGAAAATTGACCCACCCATCCTGCACTTGTGAGAAATAGCAGAGTGGCCAAACTCTTTGAATTTTGTCTGTCTTTTCTTTCCTTTCTCTGGCAGAAGAGTGAGAGTGGCTGCTGGCAATGCATGGGTCAAGGGTGGAAAATAAACACCTGGGTAGATTGTCCCTATAATTCTACCCTGAATAGGTGAAATAATCCATGCCTTACTACTGCCCACCCAAGGGAATAGATATATTCCCCCCCCCCCACTTCGCTGTAATAAATTCAAGTGCTACTGTACGAACAAAGTTATAGAAAAAGAGCAGAAACCAACCCACAATCACCACCACCCACAGCTCCGTCTGAACTTCCCCTTTTCCCCATTCTCCAGGCAGTGACCAAGCAGACACAAAATACCCGGTCCTCAGCTAAGCGCTGCCAGGAGGACAGATCTCAGAAGAGGTAGGAAGAAGTCAATGAAAATTGATCTACACGATATATCTAGGTCCAGAGAAACTTCAGGTAGAAATGTTCTTATCAAAAATAAATTAAATGAAAACAAATGTCATGGCAACTACACAAAAATAGTCAAAAGAGGAAGGAAAGTGGGGAGGAAGGTATAAAGGAAAGAAGAAAGGAAATATGCAGGACACAGATGTCAGGATGGAAGCAGAGAGGCAAGAAACACGTCGAAAATGCATTTTGTGTCAAGGGTATGCCACAAGTGCTTTGATTCAAGGGGAAATTAGAACCCCCCCACCCCAAAATGAAAACAAGAACCAGAGGTGAAATTAGAGGATGGCATAAGATGGAAGAAGATTACAATCTGAGAAAATAAACTCTAGACCAAAAATAATTTAAAAAGCAAAAAATTCTAAAAATATAGATCTAACCAATATGTTGGAAATATGAAGAAATAAAAACAAAGCCTCAAGTTCAGTTAGTGGAGGAAACTGAGATGAGCTCAAGGAATAAAAAAGGAAAGAAAGATTCAAGTATTGAGAGGTAGAATAATGGACCTACAGTGGAGACACTGATGAGAAATTTCCAGATTATGGTGGCTCTGAAGTAGGGGAAAAACAAAAGGAACAAAGAACAGAGTCAAAGACATGAGAGAAGAAAAAATTTCCTCCATGGAGTGAAAAGCCAAATTTGCAGACTGAAAAAGCACACCACTACAGAAAAAAATACATGTATATATAATCTTATTCTTTCTATGTATGTAGATATATCTTATATAGATCTTTATATATGGATATGGAAATGCTTCTCCAACTACCCTCATATTAAGAGTAAGCCACCTACAGGGAAAGGTGAAGATTGAGAGGTGCTGTAAATAAGCTGGTCTTAGACTTCTCAGCAATACTGAATACAGTGTAGCATTTATAAAGATCTGGGGGAAATAGAGATCCAGAATGTATAAACATCCAAGCGCTCTTTCAAGGGACTTCCTTCCCTGGTGACTCAGTGGTAAAGACTCCACCTGCCAATGCAGAGAGGCGTGTTCTGTCTCTGGGTCGGGAAGATCCCCTGGAGAAGGGAATGACAACTCACTCCAGTATTCTTGCCTGGGAAATTTCATGGACAGAGGAGCCTGGTGGGCTACAGTCCATGGGGTCACAAAGAGTTGGACGTGAGTTAGTAACTAAACAGACCAACAGCAACAGTACCTCAATGGTATTTTTGAAGTGTTTCTATTTCTTGTTACTTTGTGGCTTAGATAATCATACACTGCATCCTTTTTAAATGTATATCAAGACTGGTTCTGGGCCCTTGATTCTGTTTTATTCTGATAAGTACTACACCACTTTAATTATTACTGCCTTATAATATGTTCTAAGTGTATAATCAGTTACTTCTCCCCTCTTGCTGTTTTTTTTAAAAGAGTATTCATTATATTTTAGATATAAAGATTCAGTGAAAATCAATAGAAAGAGCAACTAGACAAGAATTCAGGAGATTGGACTTCATGGCCAAATACCACTTAACAGTGTCTGGTGTCTTTCAATGTGTCTGGTGTCTTTGTGACACTCTGGACTGTAGTATGCCAGGCTCCTCTGTCCATAGGATTCTCCAGGCAAGAATACTAGAGTGGGTTGCCATGCCCTCCTCCAGGGGATCTTCCCGACCCAGGCATCAAATCTGTATCCCCTCCTGGGCAGGGAGTTTCTTTACCATTGAGTCACCTGGGAAGCCCAGTCTTTGAGGTAACAGAATCTTAAATCTTCAGATACATATATCTTATTAAATAAAACAAAATTCAGAAGTATTAGTAAGACAAATACAAATATAACTATAAATATAAATTGCTAGAAAACAGATTTGCTACCCCAATTAAGGAGAAATAATTGGGCTTCCCTGGTGGCTCAGATGGTAAAGAATCCACCTGCGATATAGGAGACCTGAGCTTGATCCCTGGGTCAGGAAGATCCCCTGGAGAAGGGAATGGCTACCCACTCCAGTATTCTTGCCTGGAGAATCCCATGGACAGAGGAGTCTGGAGGGCTATAGTGCATGGAGTCGCAAAGAGTTGGACACGACTGAGTGACTAACACATATACACCGGAGAGAATAAAAAGTTGTTGCTTTTTAAGAATTTATGGGGTTGTGGCAAAATTTTTAAGATAAATCTTTTTCTAGGGTTTTAGACCTGCTTTAATAAAGAAGTTAGAAATTAAAAGTAAAGATTATATCATATTTTTTCCAAAGATCTCATCTAAAGATGATTTTTTAAAAAATTAGTTCTTTAAAAAATTACTGGATATTTTACTTCTGTGAATCCGCTTGTCAATGCTGAATAGGTAGGTGTTAGTTATTATATGTCAGACTGTGTGCTAAGTCACTTCAGTCGTGTCGTCTGACTCTTTGCAACCCCGTGGACTGTAACCCGCCAGGCTCCTCTGTCCAAGAGATTTTCCCAGGCAAGAATACTAGAGTGCGTTGCCATGCCCTTCCCCAGGGGATCTTCCTGACCCAGGGATTGAATCCATGTCTCTTAAGACTCCTGTATTGGCAGGCAGGTTCTTTACCAGTAGCGCCACCTGGGAAACCCCTATGTCGGACTGGGGGCTTCCAGCATAGCTGGTGGCACCGTGGACATGAACACACAACAGTCCTTAGGCAGAAGGCTTCTGTGCTGAGAATGACTGAATGAGCATCAGCCATCCGGAGAGGGAGTCTGGGGTGGAGGGGAGGCAAGACCTCCCCCCAAGTCTTCCTTTCTGAAGATAAGTCTGGCAAGAGGGTGGGTGGGGCCTTGCAGTCCCCAGGAAGGAGGGGCTGGGGTCTGGACTGCAGATTAGAAAGCAAGAGATGACTCTGATGTCTCAAAAAGAGGAACTGTTCTAGCTGGTGACATCCTGGGTGTGAGAGGAAGAGGAAGCATCAAAAGTTCAGGCCTGGGTCACCCTTCCAGACCCACTAGGTGCTAATGAGACTCAGGGAGGGCTGGCAGGATCTGGAACAGGGGCTGGTTGGAAGGAGGCAAGTTTGGAGGTTCTCTGAGTGAGCAGGAAACACCCTCTGATTCATTCATTCATCCATCTGCAAATATTTAGCAAGGGCCTGCTCTGCGTCCGGCCCACACTCGCCACGGGGACGGACAAAGGCCCTGACAGGAAGTGCAGTGTTTACACGTTCAGCTTCTTTGATCTGGAGAAAATGAATCCAGCCCTAGCCTGAGGAGAGTGTCTCTTCAATCTCACCTACCTTTTTCCTGCTCGGCTGCTTCACTGAGTTCTGGAAGCTTGAGCCCCACTAAGTTCTGATTTCTCAGCAGGATGTGCTCCTTTTTAGGGAAAGAAAGACAACATTTCAGATGGCGACCTCACGCTGGACTCCTCCCCTCGGTTCTCTGGCTCTGTGACTGCTCAGTCTCACGGAGCCGACACTAGGAACACGGACCGTCACGACATCTGAGGGGCACTAGGAAGATCGCTTCTCTCCCGGCCCAGAAAGGTGCTAGAAACTCCAGCTTCAGCACCCCATTCCCTGAGTCAGGATTTGTTCTTGGCGCAGCCACCTTTTAAAATAGGCCTGTGAGCCTCAGAGCGAGAGAGCGGCCAGCCGCACGGTGGCTGAAGGCTGGAGGACAAACAGAAGCAGAGCCCGGGGCTCTGGGGAAAGGAGGGTCCCCTGGGTGTGTGTGGGGTTGCCAAAGATGGAAACAATCTCTGTGATCTCATGGCTGTGCTCGGAGCTGGCCAGAGCCTCCTGCCTTGTTGTTCTTGGGCAGTGAGTGCCCGCTTCCGGGACTCGTGGCCTCCCCTGCCCCCAGCTCCTCAGTGGCCTGTGATGGCACCTCTTGAGATGTTCAACTCTCCAAATCAATGAGGACTGCAGATTGCCACCTCAAGGCAGCAGGCCAGCAGCCCCTGCAGCTGGGGGCCTCACCAGCAGAGCTGGGGAGACATGGGGCTGCTGACTCCAGGTATGTGGCACAGGAAGCCTCACACTTGTACCAAGTCCAAGACCAGCACCCCCAGGAGGAACTGCTGGACAGGGCTCCTCAGCCCCATGACTTGTGCCTTCTAAGAGGGTTTCCAGTGTCCCTGGAGCAGAGGCCACTTGGGCCGTTTGCCTCCTGGATGAAGGAGAGGAAGAGGCCAGCAGAGGGAGCTCTGGCCCAAATGGAAGTCACAGGCAGGGCCCTGTACCTGTTTCTTTAGCCAGCTGCCCACAACCAAGCAGCTCTCAGGACCCTGGCTTGGGGTAGCGGTGCGGGGCTGGGGATGAGGTCAGATGCAGGGCAGTGGTTAGTGAAATCGGGCTTCCAGATTCTTTGTACTTTACTGAAGAGAGAAATGCAGGGGTCTGGGGGTAGCCTGTTGCCTGGGCCTGCCCTCTGATGCCCAGAAGCCCAAGAAGGCAAGTGCCTGACTATTTGGCTTCCTTGGCATCATTCCACCCTGTGGAGTCCTGGCTGCCTTGGCCTGTGGTCTGGATTGGCCCTCTAGGGAAGGAGGGCTCAGGAAACCTTAGTAACCTCAGTAACCTCTTTTCTTCCTCACATCCAGAGCTTTCTCCCCCTATCTCTGGATGCCCCCCTGTCATTCCCTACTTAGGGTGGTAGCCTCATGACAGACAGTTGTGTCTGGTTTGATGGTCAGTGAAAGCTGAGGACATCACAGATACTAGAAGAAATTCACCAAGAGGAAGCAGCCCTTCCTGGCCAGGTATGATGGATTTGAGGCCCTTTGTCAACAAGCAACAGGGAGGAAAGCTTGGGGGCATGACAGAAAGTAAAGCCATTCCATCCTTGTCTGTCCAAGGTGACAGGGCATTCCACAAAGACTTCTTGCTCATAAGGCATTAGCTCTGGCTGGAGCGGGGAAAACACAGCCCAGCACTGAAGGCCCATGTACCCCTCCATACACCCATTTTCCCCTCAAAATGTGGCTTTGTGTGGCAGCTACTTCCCAACTGACCTCGCCCGAGTGAACGGGTAAAAGCCCTCAAAGATGATATTTATGCAGAGTGCATAGCCCAGCGGGTCTGGCTTATCAGGGTAGGGGACATATAGGGCTCTCCAAGGCCCACGTCTGGGCCAGAGCCACCCCATTCCAGGGCCCAGCTCAGCCCAGCGGTCCTCAGCCCAGGGTGGGGACCTGCATGCACAGCCCGCCCAGGAGGCCCCAGAAACCCACCTCACGAAGCTTGGTCAGTTTCTGCATCCGCACAGGCTGCACTTGTATCTGAAAGTCTTTGAGTCCGGGTGCCTTGGCCAGCTTGCTGCCAGCTTTGCCTGTAAAACGCTTCTCTTCCTCAGCCAGCGGCAGCTTGGCGAGCACTTTCTGCAGCCGGGGGCCGGGCTCTTCGGGGCCGCTGTCCCAGGAGACCCCCCGCAGCAGGGGCGGCCGGGACGTCGGGGGCCACAGCTCAGCTTTGGAACCAACCTTAGACCCCGTGGGCTCTCCGATTGTACTCTTCCCCTGGGGGGCCTGGGGAGCCGTCCCCCCAGAGCCCTGGGTTGGAGCTCTGGGCAGCGGGTTGCCCTCCTTGGCTGTCTTTGCCGGCGGCTTCCCCAGCTCGCTCTCCACAGGGCCAGGTTGGGGGCTGTTAAGGGCCATCTTCCCACCACTGCCTGGGCCGGAAACTGGGCCCTTGGGTATGGCCTCCGGGTGCTGGAGGGGATCGAAGTTTTCCTTTTGTTCTATTGTAATTTCTTTGGACTTCTCAACTGTGGGAGAGCGGGGAGTCAGCCTGCCCTGAGACAGTTTTCTCTGGTCATTCTGCTTCCGGTCAGCTAGCCCTTTGAGAACATTCTGAAAGAGACAGGGTAAATTTGGGACCCCGGAGGCAGGTTGGAGAGGAGAAGGGCGAGTTCACTTCTGCCGTGGGGTCTCTACCCCACAGACCCTGCTAAGGGGGGTGGGCTAGGTAGAAAGGGAGGACTGCAAAGTCACATCTGAGCCAGTAAAAGGAACCCACAAACAAGCCTGGGGTTTGTAAAACAGACGGGACAAGGGGACCTGCCATTCAAAACCTGCCAAGAGCTTCTCGAGGGCTAGGAGCTGCAGAGGACAGTGGGACGGAGGGCAGCACAGGGGCAGTCACAAGTTCTGGCTTTGACTCAACTGCCCCAGATTCTAGCCCTACTGCCTGGCAGGGCCCTTAACTCTTAGGGCCTCGGATTTCCCATCAGGTTTGTAAACTCTCTGAAATTATATGCGAATGTATATGTGCTGTTCATGGGCTGTATGTATTTTTCTGGGAAGGGAATCCACAGCTTTCAATAATTTCTCAGAGTTCTATGATCCAAAAGAGGCTACAGATCACTGAATGAGGTGATTCTTGCAAAGCTGACATTTTACTGTTCAGAAGTGCTAAGATTCTATATTCTTTCATTTCCCAGGGAAACCTGCTTTGTGAGGTGTATGTGGGTCTGTGTGGGTATTTGTGTGGCTGTCCTATGTGTGTGCTGACGCTCTAATAGAGGACTCTATCCCAGACCCAGTTCTATTAATAGATGAGATTATATTCTATGCTGCCCTTGACACCACCTTGAGCAGTTGACTCTGAGCAGGTGTGGGACTCTTCTTTTTCTCATCAGCCAAGATAAAGTTTTCCAGGTGACCCCCAAGAAGAGCCCCAACTAGGGGCTGGAGCTTGCCTGCAATTTTCATGCAAACTGACTGGAACAGCAGACTTGCCTGACTTTTGCTGGGTCCAGAGGTCCCCCGGGTCTCTGGCAGCAGCCTGACTGGGGGTCTAGGGCTATGAGCAGGACCACCATGGAGGTCATTCCCACTAAATCCCACCGCACCTCCTCACCATTCCAGTCAATGAAGGGCAGAGGAAATTTCTAGCTTCCTCAGCCTGGACCTTCCACTCACACACACCCACTGGCAGGCTGCCCAGGGCCTAGCCTTCTGGGACACTGTGTCTCCCACACTCCAATCATCCCAGCTGGGCAGAGCCCAAACTCACAGACTCGCCAAGGTGAGGTGAAGGGACTTCGGCCTCATCCCTCTTCTGCTGGAGAAAGTAAACACGAGTCAGCCAGCAACGTGAAGAGACTTATCTCCTCTTGAAACACCCTCAAGGAGACCCTACAGTGGTGTCAATGCCTCCCCCACCCAGCAGCCCCACCTCCAGTGGGTCACGGGGGGCCTCTCAGGAGTTAAGGGGTAGGACAAGAGACTGGCCGGCACAGAGATCCCACAGCAGCCCCGTTACCTGTGGTGGAGCTCCAGGCAGAGGGGATGGTGGGTCGCTGCACACATCCAAACCTAAAATAGTCCAGATGCTGGTGAGTGACGCCCAGCGCCCCCAGACTCTCAGCTGTCCTCCCCAGAAGTTCCTCCCTCAGGTCCCTCAGGCTTGGAGCCAGTGTTTGTTGAATACCCCTCACAATGCTGCTCCACGGGGAGCCCCCATCTAATCATCACGGAAACTGCATAAGCAGGCTGGGGCAGAGGGAGAGCAAGGCCACACAGCCATGAGAGGCAGCGCTGGACTCTGAACCTGGGTTGCCTGGCCCGAGCCTGAGTTTGCCCTGCAGCTCCAACCAGGGCAAGCTGCTCTCCTGGGCACCTCACTCTTTCCCTGGCTGAGCTGTGGTTATGGCTCTGAACGCAGCCTCATGAAGGGAAGCAGTCAAAATACAAACTGTGGCTTAAGTAGGGGACTTTGCAGTAAGCTCTGAGGTCCCCTCACTCCGAGGCCTCTCTGGACAAGGGGCCCTGGTCACAGCTCGCTCCCACCACCTTGCACCCATCCTCACCCTGGGCCAGGCCCATCTCCCCATGCTAGCTTGAAGTCCTGAAAACAAGCATATCTTCCTCTTCTGAGGCAGCCCAGTCAGGCCCCGGGGGAAGGGGCCAAGAGGGGGTCCTGCCTGGGAAGCCCACAGGATGGGAGCCCTGGGGCCCAGGGGAGGGACTGCGCCGCCACCCAGCGGGAGGAGCCAGGGCAGGTGATGTCGGGGACTGGACCTCACCGGGCGAAGTGGGGACGGTGAGGGAGTTGCTCTGAGAGGATGCAGGAGAAGCTCCGGGGCTGAGGTTTGGGGAAACAGCTGTGGAGACACACAAATTGGCCAGCATTCATGAAGGTTCAGGACTTCAGTCTGACAAAGACATCCTCTCAGGTTATGTCTCACCCTTGGGGACCGGATCTGCCTCATCGGGTTCACAAGCTGATTCTAGACTTTATATAAGGCTTCTGCCACAGCCCAACCCCTACCTGTCCCAACAGAGGGGGCACTGAGGTCACTTAGGGATACGGACGGCAATTTGGATCTTACTCCTCAGTCTGCCTGGCCGCAACTCAAAGTACCTTCTAGAAACAGAAGACCTGGCCTCACTTGGCAGGTATGGCTCCAAAGGCTGTACCTCTTAGACTTGCCAGGATGGCCCTGATTTTAATTGCACCCCTTGCCTCTTAAGTACATTCAGACTTGTCTAACTGCCCCAAATTTTTGCTCAAGGAAAAAGAGTGACTTTAGCCAAAGGGTTAACAGGAGGATTTCAGGTTTCAGGAAAACTTTCTAATCCAGATATTTCATAAAAACACCAAAGACCGCCTTCCCTTCCCCATAGTAGCTAGGATCCTTCCCGGGGTCTCCAGCTGGAGGTCAAGGAGAGGGAGCACAGTGCTGGCCTCTCCTGACCTTCACAGGGGAGGTGCCCACAGAACAGGGCCTCCTGGGGATGGCAGGAGGCCACACAGACCCGACTTGCAGGGTGGCCCACGGGTCTGTGCACACTGGCATCACACAGAGGGCTTCTCTCCTTTCAGGGTTCAGGGACTGGGGAGCCCAGGCCAAGTTCACGGGCATCATATGGGCTAGCATTTCTTGGCAAAGCGGGAGGACACAATGCTAACACATAGCCCCCCAAAACTGAAAGGTAAGAGAGTTTTCTGGGCTAGAGTTGGGTATTTCAGAGCTTCTGATATGGGGCAAGATGCCCTCCCCTCACAGGATCCTCTCCATGAGGCTCAATCCTCCTGGGGCCCAGAGGCCTGGTGGCAGGTGCATTGAGGGCACCCCTCAGAAGCAGGGCTCCTGCTACAACTGCTATCTGGCCCTCCCCACCCCCACGCCCCTCAGAGGGCTTCGGAGCAGCCATCTGTCTTACCTGGTGAGGAGTCTCCGGGACTGCTCCTGGACTTCCTTCCACGGCGGGTCAGGAACCGCTCACTCACCGACTTGGCTTCCTCCAGCAGCGCCAGGTTTTTCTTCTTGTCCTCCTCTGAGATGCTGATGTCCGGCAGCTGGTCATTGACCAGGTCAATGACGTGCCCTGCAGGGTCTGCAGAGGTAAGTGAGCTCCAGGTGAGACCCATGGAATCCTTGGTGTCTCAGGGCCTTGGCCCTGCCCCCAACCCCCAACCCCAAGCCCACAGATGCTGCCCAGAGTGGACTCGGCCAGCCAAACCTCGGCCCAATTCCAGGACCTGAAGAGGGCTACGTGGGGACAGACAGGCTCCCTCAGCAGGCCTAGCCCCACCAGCCCATGGCTGTGGCATGCCTTCTGTCACAAATGATTATGAAATCCCCCAGGTTCCCTGTCTTAAACTCTACCATCAGGAGCCCCACCTGTGCTATCTGCTCCCCTAGTGTTCTCCCTTTGGGTCTCTGCTCCTTTAACGAGCCAAGGACACAATTCCAAGGTCACCTTCCATCGTTTTTCCCTCTGTTCACACCGTTTACCCCTGTGCTGTGCTAGGTCGCTTCAGTCGTGTCCGACTCTGTGCGACCCGATGGACTGTAGCCCACCAGGCTCCTCTGTCCATGGGATTCTCCAGGCAAGAATATGGAGTGGGTTGCCATGCCCTCCTCCAGGGGATCTTCCTGACCCAGGGATCGAGCCCGTGTCTCTTACGTCTCCTGCATTGGCAGGCGGGTTCTTTACCCCTAGTGCCACCTGGGAAGCCCCTCTATTCTTATTCTATCCTGCTCCAAACCTTACCCCTATCCTTCTCCAAAACTGCCCCTTCTCCAGGAGACTTTCCCTGGGTGAGCGATACCACCTCTCACCCAGCTGCTCAGAAACATGGGAGTCACTCCACACTCTTTCCTCTCAGTCCACCCAGGTCCCGCCAACTCATCATCAAGTAAATATCCCTGGAACCTGTGCCTCATCTCCATTTTTGCTCGTCAACTGTAACTTACTTGCTCAGTTACATCAGCACCTCCCAGGCCCTTTCCACCTCCAGGTTACCTGCACCATCCCATCCTCCGCTGCCTCTCAGAGTGACCATCCTCAGAGCCTCCTCTGCCCATGCAGTTCTCCTGCCTCAGCTCAGCAGGATTCCTCACGGTCCCCAGGGTGACATCAGATGCCCAGCTGGGCCCAGCCACTCTTCCTGAAGCCACAGACTCCTCTCCTCCAGCCCCTCCGTGGTGAATGGCTCCCGTTGTGCCTCTCCAGCCTCCTTTCCTCCTCCTTCCCGTCAGAGCTCCCCAGTCTGCACTGGGTGAAGCTCACTGGAGTCTCAGTCACGTTGGGGAATTAGGAAGGAGCTAAACCCTGTCACCCACCTCATCTCATGTACCAGTAGTGGAACTGTGTACCATCCTCAGCCAGTCCATGAGCTCAGTCCCCCTGGGTGGCTGGCTCAGGGATGGCCAGGCGAGGCAGTGAGAGGCAATTCTGAGGAAGGTGTTGGGTGTATGGGGAAGAGGAACTCTCTCCTCACTGAAGGGATGTTAGTTGCTCATGGACATTTGCCCAGAAGAAAACCAGCACACGAGAGAGGAGACTGGGGAGAGTGGATGAGATGATCGCTCATGACCCAGCGTGAGCACCTGGGGTTAGCACACCCTGAAAACACAGACCCTGGCTTTTATTTATTTTTTGGCATGAGCTAATTTAAGCTGAGCTTCTATGATGTGAGAGTCCTGACTAATACACACAGCAAAGCATTCAGTTGCTCTGTTAAGGCTCCTGCTCCCCAACAGTGTTGCTTCTTCCATCCAGATGAACTTTCCTCCCTCTTGTCCACCTCTCTAAGGCACAACTCAGATACTCTCCCGTCTGGAATGCCTATCCAGCCCTCCCCGTCTCTAGCCAGAATTGGTCCCCTTCTTGACTCAGTTTCCCTAACCCTTTTGGGAAGGATCTGGTCACACAGTGTCTTGATTCTATCCGTTCACTTGTCAGCCTCCTCACTGACAGTGAGTGACATGCAGGCAGAGACCACGCCTGTACTTGTGTTCAGATGGTCCAGAGCAGGCTCTGAGATACCCTGGGGAAGGAGAAGGTGGCTGGGGCAGTCAGCCTTGCAGCTAAGCCCACACCTACCTGGATGTGGGCCTTTCTAGCTGGGGGTGGAGAGGCTCACCTAGCCCTTCTGTCTCCCTTTGCCTCACCTTCCTCTGTATGCCCAGGAATTGTGTTTTTACCAAAACAAACTGAAATCAGATGTAATACTTCTGGGCTCAAACACAGGGGGCTCATCGATGTTGCCCTGTTGGGCTTCTAGCAACGGACTCATCTGAGAAACAGGAGTGGGGAGGAGGCCAAGCTGCCAGACCTCAGTCTTCCTACTCAAACATACCTTCAGCTGGCCTCTGGCTGCAGAAATAAGAGAAATCAGCCTAGCCCTTACCCACAGAAGTCAGCGAAGCAGTGGAAACCTTCAAGTGTCGGTGAGAAAGCCTCCTGTGGGGACTGTGGGCTCTGAAAGACAGGACAGAATCACCTTGTTAAGAAAATGTGTCCACTGAGCATGTAAATAGGTGCCTAGATGTTTGCCTATGCTTTCAAAGTCATCCTAGAGCATGGCTTTCAATCTCCTCTAAGCTTGGGATTTGTTACAAACACACATTCTCAGGCCCCACCCACCAACAGGATCAGAAACTCTGGGGGATGGGGTCCAACTCTGTGTGATTAATTGAACAAGTCCCACCCCTCAAAACCAGGCGCTTCTGAGGCTCACTAAACCACTTCCCTGAGGAGATGTAACTTTGTTTATCAGGGCTCAGACTCTGAGCATCTAACTTGCAGAAAACTCATAAAATGTGAGTAATTGCCTGGTAGAGATGCAGATGATTTCTGTTGGGGAAAAAAAAAAAAAAAAAGGTAAACATTAACCTATTTTATATCTAACTTGGCCATCTTATTCCAGCTTTCTTGTCCTCACTGATTATATTAAGTATGTCCATTTCTTATATTCTCTTTTGAACTGGTTTTGTATTCCTGATGGTCCCCCCACCCCATTAATGAGTTAAATAAATCTTTGACACAGGCTTATTACATATCTGTATTAGAGTTATCTTGGTAACTTTTTGGAAATTACACTTAGGCCCTCTCATTCCAGTTAGACGAAGGCATGAGCTAGTGCTGTGCAAGACTGAGGCATGATGTCCCCGTGCATCTGAGCCCGTGTTCCTCCCACAAGGTCATCTGCCACACGGGCAGAATACTAGTCAAGAATCCACATCTTTCAGGTCTGTTTGCAAATATATGGACAGATATGATAGGAAACTCCCCTGCTATAATTTGTGCTTTTCTTAAAGGTTAGCCAAGTGCAAAGATCTGAATCCAGGAGAGAAAATAATATGGGGGAGGGGGAGATAATGGAAAAATGCCATGCTCTCTCTCCCATTTTGAAAAACCGCTTGATTATATTTCATCAATAAAATCATCAAGAAAGAAGAAAAGTTTTGTGTAAAAAAAAAAAAAATAGAGTTGTCTAATCCCACATGCTAGGAAATAGTGGCCTTTATTGCATAGATTAGGCACATAGGATGTACCTGTTGACCGGGTTTTTGTCAGTTTCTCCTTCCGGTGAACTGGCATCCCCAGTCAGGATGATGGTGGGTGGACTGCAAGATATTCCTGCGGTGGCAGGGTCCTGGTGATTTAGAACAAGAACACAGATGGAGTTAAGCTTCCAAGAGCTGGGACCTTTATTCCAGCGTTGTGATACCAGAGCCTTCTTGATATGGGCCAAAGGCAGTTTATTTGGATTATCCAGAAAAAAGAAAAAGAAAAAAAGTTTCTCTTTCATTCACCTAGCTTAACTTGGTTTATCTTTTAGGCACTAAGTTTAGGGAACGACAAAGCAATTCCTGGTTATTTCTCACTAACAATGTATTAATAGGAAAAGAACAGTAGAGTCCTCAGGCTGCAACCAACCTGCTTGTGGAAGGATGCAGGCCAGCAGAAAAGGGGATGACACACACATTCCTGATACCCAGTGACAGTCCTCCATTTGGCTAATTATGACATTTCAATAAAGGTGATTTGTTCCATGGGTAATGGAACATGGTTTTTAACTTTTCTAACTTTGTAAAAATGTTTTAATAAATAAACATTTCTGAAATAATAACAAAAGTTACAGACCAATCCTTGAATTTTTGAGATAGTTTGCAACTACTAAGCAAAATAGAACAAAACTTCTAGCCACCAATATGAAAGTTATTACATTGTAGGTTGGAGCAGCTGTAGTGAAAAATGGTATACTGTTATGCTGCTAATGGCTGTGTGAGTTGTAAAACCTTATGTATACAAATGTAACATATAAATTTGTATGTTACAAATATGTATAATAAATATTTGTTGAGTGAGTAAATGAATGAATGAAATAAAAGCATGCTGTATAGGATATACAACAGAATTCATAAAGATGCACGTCAACCTGTGTTTTCCCACACCTAAGTGGACTGGAGACAGAAATAGGACCAATGAGGAGTAACAATAGTATCTCTGATTTTTCTGCCACCTGATGTCCCAGTATATCCATCTCAGAATTGTTCCCAGTTATATCTGGGAGACTCTCTGGGGGTCCTCTTTTATGATCCTTCATCATTTTCCTTCTCCTTGCCCTGCTCTCCCATACTGGTGTGTGATGTTCCAGCCCTCTGTGAATGCCCTACTCTCCCTACCAAAGGCCTGCCTCCCTATGCTCCTGAGCATGTCACACCACCTACAGTATCAGTGCAGCTTCCTGGAGCTTCAGAGCAGTGGGTCCCCACGGCCTCTTTCTATGGAGGTCATGTCCTTCTAGAGCCTCTGGGCATTAGTGCCCTTACCTCTACTGGCCTCGATGAAACCATGGCCTGGGGGCTGCCCTCACAGAGCCAGGCTGAGCTGTGTTCTTTTGCCCTTGGTATGCAGGGGTTGGCTTTTTGCAAGGTGGGGAGGAGGCCCTCTCTCGTTTTCACATTATTCTTTCTTGTCAAGTAGGTACTATACAGAATTATCTGGACTTCTTGATTCCCACAACTTTTAGTGAAACCAGCTCTTCCGTTTTCATCTGCGTCTATTCCCTCCCTTGGCCTCAAACATGAGGCCAGCTGAGCTGGGGAAGAGTCTCTGAGTCCAGCCAGGGAATGCCAGATCCCTGTGTTCCACAGTCTTTTAGCAGGAGGGAGTTGCAGTGATGAGACAGGGAGAAGTCCTCAGAATCCCTGAGCACATGGAAGGAAACTTCGGACAAGGACTATGGCTGGGTAGGAGTAGGAAGCAGCATTGCCTTTTTCCTTTTCCTTTGGAAGAATCACACCCTCAAATTTCTGCTAGTCATCCACTAGCTGTGCGTCCTCGGGCAAGCTACTTAACCTCTCTATGCCCCATGACAACTCACAAAGTTGATGTGAGGATTAAAAATAATGTTGAGAAAGTACCTTAGCACAAGACTGATATATCAATAAACAACCATACCACTATCAAATCACTTTTTTCTCTCACTCAACAAATACATTTTAGTTATGCATCATGTGCCAGAAGCAGTATGAGATACAAAGACCCTCAAGAGCTCACAGACAATCAAGGGATACAGAGGAGTAACTCATACTGATAATACATATCAGGTGATAAGGGATGAACCACATTCTTTGCAAACTCAAAGGAAAGCAAAGCGAACTCTTATGAGGGGAGCTGGAGAAGACTCTCCAGAGGAGAGGACATTTAAGCTAGATCTTGAGGGATGAATATGAGTTTGCAATACAAAGATATTAGAAGAGGGACTTCCCTGGTGGTCCAGTGGTTAAGAATCAGCCTTGCAACGCAAGGATTAGGTGTTTGATCCCTGATCAGGGAACAGAAGATCCTACGTGCCACGGAGCAACTAAGCCCACAAGCTACCACTAGAGAGTCTGTGTCACACGAAAGATACCACGTGACTCAGTGAAGCTCCGTGCCGCAACTAAGACCCGACCCGGCCAAATTTAATTCATTAAAAAGAAGATATTAGGGGAGAGGTTTTGGGCAAAGGAAACAGCCTTAGTAAAAGGCATAACAGCACTAAGGATTCATCAGTGTCACTGGAGCATAGACTATGGAGTATGTGAAATAACTTGCTTACTCTCCCCGGCCCCTTTCCCTCTCTCCCTCTCTCTGTTCCTCCCCAAACCAGCTTAGTCTTCCAGCTCCATTCAATTCTTCATGGTGCAGATTGTTTTAACCACCCACTCCCTTTTTTTTAATGATTGACACAAAAGTTTTCAAAAGTCTTAGAGTCTAAGAGAGCGGCCAGTTTGTAAACTTTTGCACATTATTACACTTAGTTCTGCCTGTTTATCCAGCAAACAGTTATTGAATGCCTACTACATGCTATGGTCTGTGCTAGGGCCTACGCAGACAAAGGTGAACCAGGGGGACCTCTGAAATACTTCCCCAGCTAGCACAGTGGGAGGGGAGTGAGGTAGAAGTACCCTCCTCCCCACTGCTACCGATCGCAGGTAGGGTCCCGCCGGTCCTGCCGGTCCGGTTGGGTGCCCTCAAGGCTGACGCTGTGAGTAACTGGTCTGCAAGGCGCTGGAGGGACTACTTTCCAGTGGAGTTTTCCCTGACTCCTGGTGAAAGGGGTGAATATGAGTCACTCTCCAGAGGTGACTGTCATACACGGAGCTCCTGGTACCCTCACCCAGAGGAAGGCCAAGGGCAAAGATTCCCACACAGAAAGGCAGAAACGAGGCCCTGGTGGCGAGTGCCAAGCATGTAACCACAGACACACACACAATTTGAAATTGCTTAAAAGCCAAGAGGCACGAAGCAATCAGGGAGAAATCCTCTAATCCCCTGGTGGAATGCCCTGGAATGTCCTCATGCTCTCCTTCCAATGTGTACAAAATATACACTAATAAAATCAAATTGTTCTCTCCCTAATCAGCTCACAGAAAGCTCCAGGCCATATCTAATTTTCTGCAAAACTGTTTTTGTGGGGAACATTTAGTCTTGTGCTGGCTGGGTTTCACTTTAACGGGGGAGTCAGCAGTCAGAAGAGAGTGTGGGAAGAGTCCAGGGGCCCTCCGGGTGAATTCTGCCAGGTTTTAATGCTGTGTAAATACTCATCCTTGCTCCCGCTCTGAGCTGCCAAAACAGAAGGCAGGGCCTCAAGAAAGCTTGTTGGACGGCGCATTCAAACAGAATCTGCCAGGCAGGTTCCTGGCTCCAGGACTTCAGGACTCAGGCTCTGGAGCCACACTAGTTCATGATACAGCTTTTCACATTAGTTGTGTGACCTTGGGCAAGTGACTTCACCTCTCTGTGCCTCATCTATAAAATAGCTATCTCACAGCATATTTACAAGAATTCCACAGACTAATGTAGAAATAGGATTGCCAGATAAAATACAGGATACTCTGTTACACTTGAGCTTCAAATAAACAATTAATTTTCTAGTGTAAGTAGGTCCCAAATACTTACACTGAAGTATTCAGTGTGAAGGAGCTCTGAAGGTAAAGACTCTGCCTTCAGTGCAGGAGACCAGGGTCCGATCCCTGGGTCGGGAAGATCCCCTGGAGAAGGGAATGGCAACCCCCTCCAGTATTCTTGCCTGGAGAATCCCATAGACAAGGGAGATTTTCGGGCTACATTCCATGAGGTAACAAAGAGTCGGACATGACTGAGTGACTAACACACATGTCCCAAATATTGCATGAACATAATTGTTTCACTTGCTAAGTGTGGCAGCTCCAGATGGTAAGCTTGTAGAAGGGCAACCGGCAGCTAGTAAATGCTGAATGAGTGTCAGATGTTACAGTCCGCTACTGGTACCTTTGGGACTCAATTAATGACTTTGGAATTTGGTTTGGAGGAGATTGTTCTTAGTTTTGCATCTACACAACCATTTGGAGTTCAATTAGGAGGACCTTGTACTTCTGGTCATGGAACCACAGAACGTCTTCCATGGGACAGCTGGCCACAGAAGCCAAGTAACCAAGGCCTCCCAGGGAAGCCCACATACAAGGCCTCTCTGACCTGGCTCCACTCCCACTCACCACCTGCGTCTCAGACAAAGTAGAGATGACTCTTACCTAACAGGAGAAGCAAAGAAACGAAGATGGATAGAAGGAAGTGGCATTTAGTCCAACCCACTGCCTGCGGAGTCTTGCTCCAGGCACTTCCTGTGTGTTTTCTCATAATCCTTCCAGCAACTCCGAGGATGATCCTCAGGACACCCCTGAACAACGTGGGGTGAGAATGCCTCCTGACCTCACAGAATCGTGCAGGGGAGATGAGAAGACGAAAGCAAAAGCCTTGAGTATGGAATAGGGGATGAATATGTTTCTTTTCTTTCCCCCTTTTGCATATTTCACTTCCCACTTAACCAACAACAACAAAAACCAGACTGTCCAGGGCTGCACAGCCCTGGGGAGAGACAAACGCCAGGCCTGTTGGCTTCCTATCACCCACGTTGCCCGTACAAGTTGTCTCCAGGTCTTGGGTCTCACCTCCCCTGATTTCTGGTGCCCTGTGGGCCTCTGACGCGCCTCTCTTATTCTTCCAAATTGTATCCTACACAGTGAGCCCCTTCCTCCAGAAAGCCCTTCAGGCTGAACACACAGCTGGAGGAAAGATAGCAGGGGCACCCTTCTCACCTTCCAGGGCCCAGCCTCCCCGGGGATCCGCTCCCCTTCCCTGGAGTCAGCCGAGCACTGCAGGAGTTGGGCCATCTCCCAGCATGCTTGCCCTTTAATAAGCCAGCAGGTCACATTTTGTTCTCTTTAAATAAGCCTTATAGAAACATTTAAATGTTTATTTCGCTCATAAATTCCCAAGAATGCACCACAGTTTCCTAACTGCCTGGGCGCTGGGATAAATATAGGCCAGTGTCACAGACGGGAATATTAGCTTCCTTTCCCCCATGTCACGTGACGAGCCCTGGCTCGGAAGATCTGAGTAGCAGACCACCCCCAGCCCAGGAGTGGGGAGTTAGCTCCTGCACTGGGACCCTGGCAGCCGGTCTGGGAGAGGACTGTGCAGGCAGGCAGCATGGGGTGGTGAAGTTGGGAGGTCTACACTGGCTTCTCACCTCAGTGACCTCGGGCAAGTCACTTAACTTCGCTGGCCTTCCTGTTCTCAAATTAGTTGAAGCAAACAATCCCCATTTTCCAGGCCGGTTCTAAGGGTGACAATGACAGTGAGGATGGTGACGGAGGGTGGTCACTGCTGTAGCTGTATCCCCAGGTCCCTCTCTCACAGCCCGGAGGGCAAACAAGGACTGCCTCTGGAGAGACGGCCCTGGCCGCAAAGAGGCTTAGCACTCTCGTGACAGGATAAAAGGATTCTCTGGGGACTTCCAAGAAAATGATTATTCCAGCAATGAGTCCTAAGAGCATGGGAGAGAGCAGAAGTGCCTCTGCCGAGCTTGGCTGGACCTGGGGCTCCTCCCTGCCAAGCGCGGAGGATCAGAGTCTGGCTCCCTGAAAGCTCCCCGTGGCCCGCTGTGTGGATTTCCCCATCACTCATGGCCTGCCCTGCCTCTGTAGATCCTCTTTCTGGCCATTGTCCAGTCTATTCCCACCAGTCTGGGGTCGTTGCTTAGTTGTTATGTCTTGTCTGACTCTTTGCGACCCCATGGACTGTAGCCCACCAGGCTCCTCTATCCATGGGATTTCCCAGGGAAGCATACTGGAGTGGGTTGCCATTTCCTTCTCCAGAGCATCTTCCCAATCCAGGGATTGGGAACTCCTGCATGGACAGGCGAGTTCTTTACCACTGCGCCACCAGGGAAGCCCCAGTCAGGGGTCACCCGCTCCCAGATTATCCTACCTTCTTCATCGCTGTTTTTACTCTTCTGCCATCAGCCTTTGAAGTATGAAAGTGCACAGTGTCTGTTAGCCTTCCTCTGTTGGGGAGGAGGGTATCACACAACCAGGTGGCCATTCACCCATGATTATCTTCTATCCTCTCCTCCTCCTTCCTGTCCATCTCCTCCTCCCTTAAGTCCAGGCATTTAATCATCCATACAGCCAATTAGGCAACCAGCCTATCACACAACCATCCATCCCTAAGCTCTTACATATGCAAGAGCCTATGCTGAGGACTGGAGATATATACACATAGCTCCTGACCCTAAAGGAATGCAACCTGAAGGGGTACTCAGAGAAATAAAGAAAAAGACAAGTTACTCTATTGCTTATAATAGGATCAATAATTGTAATATACATTCCTGACCATCTGGAATAACCAACATTTCTAAAGCACTTTCAGCTTTGTCCCAGACAGTTCCATAACTATAACCTCACAACTCTTACTCTCTGACCCAAACCACTAAAAGCCATCCTGGTAGAACAGTCCTCTTGACTCATTCTGAGCTTCTCTTCCATAGAGGATGGGGCATCAAGCACCTACCTCCCATGCCTACCTCACAACTCTTACTCTCTGACCCAAACCACTAAAAGCCATCCTGGTAGAACAGTCCTCTTGACTCGTTCTGAGCTTCTCTTCCATAGAGGATGGGGCATCAAGCACCTACCTCCCATGCCTGGGATTTCTGGTGTCTAAGACATTGGATTTACGACTGGGTGGGACCAGGGAAGGAGGCAAAGGTGGTGGGAACACCTCAGCAGAAATGGGTTTGAATCTCCACTCAGCCATGACACATCAGGTGACCTCTGACAATTATGTAACTTCTACAAAATTCAGATAATAATTATATCTACTTTGGGGGTTCCCAGTAGATATCTCCAATATCTTATACATCAGACTCTAATGCTTTACTGACAGTTTATTTGAAGATACTTCACTGAAGATCTGAACAGAGCCTGTTTCTGCAAAGGGCAGGATGAGATAAGGATGAATTCAAAATCTTCAAATGGAATATTCAAGGTACTCCTCAGTTTCTGGTGGTTAGAGTGTACTTCCTTGCCTCAGTTTTCTCATCTGTAAAATGGATAATAATCATACTGATCTAGAATTGCTCATGTAAAATGCTTAGAGCACTGTCGGTCACATAGGAAGCACAGAAAGTAAGAGGATTCTCATAGGATTAGTTGGGAGGGTGGTGGGGGGTCTCCCCACTCTGCATAGTCCTTACCAGTTTCCAAGTATTTAACATGCATTATCTATTTCACCTTCATCTCATTCCTGACAGAGGATTGATTCTCTGAGTCCTGAACACTTTTGCCACCAGTGTAGAGCACGCATTTCTCCAGGGGCCTCCACTGGGGTAGAGATGGAACACTAGCCCACTGACCAGTGAACACAGGGTCTGGACAGCCAAGGGGAGGCGAAGTGGAGAGTGAGGCTGGCAAGCCACCTCACACAGTCACATGTGTTAAGGTCTAGATATATCTGGGGGTGGCAAAGAACAAAGATCCTCCAGTTCCTGATCCGAGAAGGTCATGAGAGCAAGTCAGATCAGAGAGACCTGTCATTCAACGGTAAAACCACAAGGAAGTGTACTCCCTGAGAGTGGAGCCTTGGGTGGTTACAGCTCAATAAACGCTTGGTGAATGAATTCAATAAACATTTACTGAGTAAATTAAACTCAGTTCTGTATTCGCTGAGTACCTGCCACACGTCAGCGAACTGCCATCCCTTTCCTGTGTGCTCAAACTCCACTGCATTGTAATGGGGTGTTTTCTGGACTAGAAAGAAGAAAAACCATCATTCTAGGCCTGTTTCTCAGCTATGAGCCACGAGGCAGTGAAATTCAGGCCTTGTTACTTCTTCATTATGTGACTTTGGACAACTGGCTTAACCTACCCAAGACTTACTTTCCTAATCTATAAAATGGGTGCAGGCATTGCTAACTTACAGAGCATTATAAAGTTCATCTGAGATCGTGAGTGTAAAGAGCTTAACCTAGAACACACTAGGAGCCTCACATGTTAGTTTCTCTCCTTGCATCTGGATATAATACCTAAGTGCTCTGAGCTTTCCAGTTTCCTGGGGATGATGATCTCTGTCCCCACAGTGGCATTAGGGGACCAACAACAGTGATACCTGTGGAAACTTTTTAATAGACCGTCTTGTGCTGTATGAGGGACTGAGAACTTTGTTGAGTACTAAGTTAAGTTGAGTACTTTACTTAGCACTGGTATATATTATTCTGGTAAAGTCAAGTTGCCTAGGTTTGAGCCTTGGCTCTTACAATCTAACCCCTTAGCTGTGTTGCCTAGTGCACCTTACTTTCTTTTCTGTGCTTAAATTC
Source organism: Muntiacus reevesi (assembly GCF_963930625.1). Classification (NCBI taxonomy): domain Eukaryota; kingdom Metazoa; phylum Chordata; class Mammalia; order Artiodactyla; family Cervidae; genus Muntiacus; species Muntiacus reevesi. Next base: position 50,345,180 of record NC_089257.1, read on the forward strand.
TTCATCTATAAATGGGAAGAGCAATAACACCGACCTCACAGAGTTAGTGAGAAAACTAAATGAGATCATATAGACATAAACCTAGCATAGTGCCTGGAATTGCCTTAAGAGTTAGCTGTTGTGAGTGGCTATTACTGTAACACTCAGCTTATAGATAAGGAAGCTGAGGCATGATGAATAACCCACCCAGGGTAACACTCAGGGATGAAGCACAGGCCCCCTTCACTCTGCCACATAGCTAACATCTCATGTTCCTATGAAACAGAAGCATTTCCTGTGTCTTCTGGAACTCCCGGCTGCTTGGGGAACCCTGCTTGGAATTCTTCTCTTCTAACAGGACAGCCACGCGGGATGATGGTGGTGCGTCTGGATGTGTCTCTTACTACACTAAACAGGGAGAGAGTTCCAGGTTTGTTATGGTGGCAGCTACCGTGCTATCCAATTCTGGGCCAAAAGATGGGGAGACCCTGCAGCTTCATGGTCAGAGGTTCTAGGAGCTCCTCAAACAGATCCTTTCCTGTTAAGGCTACATGCAGAGAGCTGCTTCTCCAGAAAACACTCCAACCTCATTTTCAGTTAAGTAATAATTGGGGTAGGGGTCAGGGTGGGAACAAGGATGCTGCTGGTTAGTTGAGTGCTGCAGTGATCATGTCAACCAGATGCTGCTGTGTGTGAGGGTTAAACATAAGTTTCTGTCTAGAGGATCAGAAAGTGCAGTACAGTAAGTCCCCTACAAATGAACCTTCAAGTTGTGAAGTTTCAAAGATGGGAATGTGTGTTTGCATGTAAAATCACGCTATTTCACACATCTAGAGTACGTTCTCTCATGCATGCATCCTTTACAAGCAGTTGGGTACTTCACGGTACAGTACTGTATAGAGGGCAGGAGTACAGTATCTTTATTTCAAGCCCAGGGTGTCCGAAAGGATAAAATCTTGCCGTGTTCTGTGCTTTTTTACGTATTGCTTGTGTGAAAAGTATTATAAACCTATTACAGTACAGTAGTCTACAGCCGATTGTGTTAGCTGGGTACCGAGGCTAACTTTTTTGGACCTATGAACAAATTAGACTTACAAAGTCCCTCTCGGAACAGAACTCCTTCGTATTCGGGACTGACTGGACCAAGGAGGTGCTCGGGCAGGCCTGGAGTGAGAGGAACGCGTGTATGCGGCCTGAAGCGGGAACAGCACGGGGCCTGGGTTTCTAGGGCTCAAGGCACACCCAAGCGTGCTGTTTTATCGGGAACACAGCTGTGGCACTTCAGGTTTGTAAGGCGGTGAGTGCTACAGGGCCCAGGTTGGCTGACTCTGACAAGCGGTTTTGAGAGCAGAGGACAGCGTTCCCTTGACCCTAGCACCTCTCACAGAGGCCCCAGTGTCAAAGCTGACAGTGCTCAGTGCAGGGCATAGACTAAGAGTGTGGGCTCTGGGGCCAGGCTGCCTGGGTTCGAATCCTGGGCCTTTCACTTACAAGCTGTGTGACCCTGGAGGAAGGTACTTAACTACTCTGTGCCTCAGTTTGCTCAGCTATGAGATGGGACTGATGATACCTACCTCATAAGGTGGCTTGAAAGTTAAGTGAGTTAATAGAGTAGTAACCCCAACAAGGTCCATATGGTCAAAGCTGTGGTTTTTCCAGTAGTCATGTATGGATATGAAAGTTGGACCATAAAGAAGGCTGAGTGCCAAGGAATCAGTGCTTTTGAATTGTGGTGCTGGAGAAACTCTTGAGAGTCCCTTGAACAGCAAAGAGATCAAACCAGTCAACCCTAAAGGAAATCAACCCTGAATATTCCTTGGAAAGACTGATGCTGAAGTTGAAGCTCCAGTACTTTGGTCACCTGATACGAAGGGTGGATACACTGGAGAAGACCCCGATGCTGGGAAAGAGGTAAGGCCAAAGAGAAGAGGCGGCAGAGAATGAGATGGTTGGATAGCATCACTGGCTCGATGGACATAAATCTGAGTAAACTCCAGGAGATAATGAAGGACAGAGAAGCTTGGTGTAGTGCAATCCATGGGGTTGCAAAGAGTCAGACATAACTTAGTGGCCGAACAACAAGGAAAAGAGTTAGCTGCTAGTTAGCAGAAGGTTAGCTGTTATTAATGGCTTTATGGATAATGGAGAAGTGGGGTAAGGGAGGGTTAGAGAATGGTGGTCAGAGGAGATGATGTGAAAGATATGAGGTCAGCTTATGAGCTCACACTGACCTGTCCCTGGAGCCTTCCAAAGCCCCTGGAGGGGGATAAGGGTGAGATCCAGTGAGAACTGGGTTCTTTTAGTTAATATGAATGTCTCTGTACTTTGAGGTTTGTAAGGCCCCTCTGAGGAGGCCATGCAGGTCCAGTGAGTGGAGGTGCTAATATGGCTGTTGCCACAGGCCTGGAAAGAGCTGATGTCCTGGTTACACTGCCTCTAGGGCCTGGGGCCAGGTCTGGTGCCCCAAGTGAGGCAGAGACAGGCTGGTATGTGTGGGGAGGGGTTGGAGGAGGCTCTGAAATGTGCCGTGGCATCAAAGCCTGGAGGAACTGGAGGCAGAGAGGCTCTAAGAAGATGCAGAAACCTCCTTCATGCGTCTGTGGGTCTTCACCCACAACAGACCACTGTGAGGACAGAACTGAGGGAGTCGGGGGAGACAGGCTCCAGCCTGACCATGAAGCAGAGCTGCCAACCACCACACAGGTCCTCCCCAGGAGACTTTGGTCCAGCAGGTGTAGGTTGGCAGAGGAATCCAGGGTTAACAAGCTCCCAGGCAACTTAGACCAGGCAGAATTTTGCCTGTCTTTAGAGGAAGGGGCTTAGATGTGCCCTGAGATCCCTTCCCGCTCTGTCAGTCTGTGATCCCATAAGGTCCCGGGCTCATATCCTCACAACTTCTGTTCCTGCCAGAGCCTCTTGGCTACCAACTCATCCCTGTCAGCCCTTCCCTGTTCAAAGGCCAACCCAGGAAACACTGCTCAGGACACAGCCTCACCAGAGGGCATCGTCAGGAGGCTTTAGTTCTTTGTGCATTTTGATTATAGCTTCTGCTTGGGATCTTAAACAGTATATCTCTCTGTCTATCTGTCCAAGTCTGTGTGTGTGCAAAAGTGTGTTTAGGTCTGGCATGCATATGAGTGTTCGTGTATATGAGTGTGTTTGTGTGTGTGTGTGTATGTGTGCATGTGTGCGTGAGCAGAAAGAAAAACAGGATCTTTTGTGTTTTTGTGTGAGAAGGCCTCAGCTAGTGCTCGTGTCAGCGATGAGAAGTGGGGGCTGGGGCCTGAGGAACCAGAAGTAGGGCCAGACCCCAGGGAGCTGTAAACTCGGAAGGATGGTCTGTTTTCTGCCCTGCTTCACAGAGTGGGAATTCACACGGCACCAGGAGTTCCAGCCCAGTCCTCCTGGCCAAGCTTGCTTCCCCTTGCTTCCTCTGCTGCTCTGAGCGACTCAGGCTCCAACCCCCAAGGCTCCAGTCTAACTCTCAAGACCTAACTGTCTCCTGAGGCTGCGGCTGCCAGAGAAGCCCCATGTGGGTTGTCTGATGGGCACTGCAGAGGAAGATACTCTTTACTTAGGGTGCCTGTGGGCTTCTGGAGGACTCCGGGAGGCCCAGGGCCTGTCAGTCAGGGCAGAGAATAAAAGGATACTCGATCTGATGTGGCCTTCAGCATGGGGTCTAACCTGTCCCAGCTCCACAGTCCCTCAGGCCAAAGAAGGCCCTCAAGGGCTGGGCTGAACAGAGAGAGTTCAAGAGGCAGCCACTAACACTCGCCCTGGGGAAGAGATGAGGAACCAGAGGTATGGAAAAGTTAACTGACTCAACATCAGGTCTCTTGACCAGCATGTGGAAGAGCTATGACTTCAACCCAGGATGGCCTCACTCCAGAGTCCATGTTCTGAAATCCTGTGCTAATGGGCCTCCCATAGGATCCGGGCATCCTGGCTCCAGCTCACCCGGGTTCCTCATGGGTCCTTCTCCTGATAGACTCTGGCACTGCAGAGGCTATTGAGGCCCACAAACAGTCTCTTTATTTGCTTGTCTCCCCACGAGCACATGGAGGACCTTCAGAGACCTGGAGGGCCCAGGGTTCACGTTATAGAAGTCTGGTTCAGGAAAGTGATTTTGTGGGGGCTGGAATCTGGAGTTTCTGCTGCTCTGCTGGGGCTCTCTGACCCTCATCTGTATGGTGAACTCCTGGCACACTCTCACTGCTTAGTTACCCCTAGAAATTCACCCTCACCTCTGACCCAGTGAAGTTACACCTATGTGTGGTTTGAAGCCATGATGGGGGGAAAGGCCAGCAGGCTTTTGTGCTGATTGGTCTTGCATCTTGGTGGAGGTTTGAAGTGTCTTTTAATTAGAGAGGTTTGAAACCAAGAGGAACTGAACTTAATGTGAAAAGGATCTCTTCTCTGAGGATGGAGCTGTGTCTTTGTCCATCTTTCGTTAATTTATTTTTTAGGAACTCTTGAATACTTGGGGAGCAGGGCATGGCAGCTGTTCAGGGGAGTTGCCCAGGATTCGGGAGCTAGATTTTGCATCAGAACCTGTCTTAAGGGCACTATCATTGTGAGTAAAGTAGACAGGGTCAAGGATGACCACAGCAAGAACTGATCCAGGGCTGAGGGGTGGAGATGCTAAGGGGAGAGAACCTGGGGAAGGGAATGACCTGGGGACAGGGGGCAGTGACATTGGAATCCAGATGTGTTTTAGTCTAGCTTCCTAGGTGGCTCAGTGGTAAAGAATCTGCCTGCCAATGAAGGAGATGTAGGCAATAAGGGTTCGATCCCTGGGTCAGGAAGAGTCCCTGGAGGAAGAAACGGCAACCTGCTCCTGTATTCTTGCCTGGAAAATTCCACGGACAGAGGAGCCTGGTAGGCTACAGTCCAGGGTCACAAAGGAGTTGGACGTGGCTGAGCACACACACACACAAGTGTTTTACTCTGTGTTGTATGTCCCTTCTTTAAACTCCAAGATTTCAGTAGATTAGCAACATTTTTTTGAGTAAACCTTACAGTCACTGTTGGTAACACTTTGGGGGAATTGTCCACACGTGATTTGGAGCAGCAGCAGGAAAGGCACAGCAGCAGAGCACACAATTCGGGGAAGGCTAGATGTCACCTGCGGAGGAGTGGAAGGACAGTTCGGAGCCACTGAAAGCAGCTGAGAGCAGCACCCACCATAGCCCAGGACACTCCTGGGAGTTGGGCTCAGTAAAGCCCTGAGCTGTGCCTACGGCCAAGGGCACGGGCGCTGGGCTCACTGTCATTTAGAAACTCAAGGGCTCTCCAAGGCTGCCAAGTTCTACAGCATCTCAGTCCCATGAGCTTGGGATGTGGGGATACAAGAGGCTGTTCTTTGCTAAGCATTTATTATCGAAGTTCCCACAGTTACAATATGAAAAGAAAACAAATGTCATTATAATATGAAATTATTCACTTAGAATCTGCCCACTTTTCAAATGTATCAAATTAATGCCAGCTCATATAACCTTCCCCCGCTTAACGAGTGTTCTCTCCCTTGGTCTCAGGGACATTTGGAGAACTGTCAGATACAACAGGATGTATAAGTTCAGTGCAAACCAACTGCAAAGTTCATGAAGTTCAAAACACCATGTCGGAGAACTTCACATACAAGATCTTAGATCAATGAGGAGCTCATGGAGTTGGACCAGTTAACAAATGAATTCATAATTATGAGGATGATGGAAAGATAGATAGGTTCTTCATGAGGGAATATTGAGGGATGGGAAGAGGTCCTTTGGAAAATGAATGAAGCCCTTAAATATTAAACAAGCAGAATCTCTTAATGAAGGTGCTATAAGGTAAAATGTAAAGGTTGTGACCTCATGTGAACAGATCACTTCATTGGCATAAAAAATATGTAATACAAAAATCAACATACTTGATTAATTCTCTATTCTTTCTAAAAATTAGCTTATAAGCTGTATTGTGTGATATGTTTGATTAAAAAATATATCTTCACAATATCATTTGTACAGTTCAACCTCAATGAAACCTTTCAATTTACTCTCTTCTTTTCCTTTTTTATAATAAAATCTTACTGACTCCCTTTCTCACTATTTACTAAGAAACTTTGATCTTCATTTTAAGAGGATTCAGTTTAAGTGACTTTATGCTGGTGCCCACAGCCCTGACAGGACAAGGCCCTCCAAGCTGGTGGTTCTCCTCCAGGTATCTCTCCATCCTAGGAGGGCAGTGTGACTTCCCAGGAGACCTCAGTCAGACACAGCTTAGGAGGTTCCACTCTCAGGGTATGTGGGGGCCAACTCAAATGACCTCTGGATAGTTTATTCCTTGGTGTGGAAGCCACACACCTTCCCCAGGCCCACTGCCGCCTGCAAAGGCTGGTGGCAAACCCTATGGGCTCAGCCCAGGGCTCCTGGCGTGGCCCCGGCCAGGCAAGCTGCAGGAAGGGAGGGGGCACTTACTTGGCCGGCGGGGCTCTGGGCTGCCTGTGGCTCTCCGGGGGGCTCCACGTCCTCGGGAATGTGGGGCATGGCAGACTCCTGGCGGGAGTGACTGCGTGCGCCCGGAACCTCCGCTGCGTCAGCCCCAAAGATGCTCCAAGAGGCCTGGGCTCCACAGGCTGAGGAGACGCCAAAAGGACAAGTCAAATCCAGTCCCATCCCTGACCCATGCCGGGTCCCGTTTCCAGGAGCCACAAACCGCAGAGAGCGCCTGCTTGAGTTTGCATCAACAAGGGCTAAAATAGGCGAGCAGAGGGCATTTGGAATTGCATTTCCTCCTGCTCTTTCGCTCTGTTTACAAAGTCAGAGGCGACCTTAGAGATTTTGCATCTAATTTAGGCTGTACAGGAAACAGCCATCCCAGAAGGATGCTTCGAACTCCTCGAAGCCATAACCGATGGAAGACACTCCAATGGGAACCAGACTTGTGTTTGTCAGCCATTTGTTGAGCAGCTACTGGGTGTTAGGCATTATCTAGGAACATTACAAACATCACCTAATTTAATCCTCATGCTGTAGGCATTACTATTTGCATCTTATAGATAAGGGAACTATTTGGAGAGTGGAAGTCACTTGCCCAAATCATACAAAGACCAACCATTTGAATCAAGATCTTCCTGATTTGGTGGCCACTATATCTTACAACCTTGCTTGGTTAGATGCAGGAGGAAGAAGGGATAGTGTCTCCTGACTTCCTGCCCCATGCCTCACCTCATGCCCTTCAGCAGCAATTCTGACCCTCGGTTGAGAAACAGCCCTCACTGGACCTGCCAGGACTCTGCTACAGTCATGATTCTGGAGGCTCAGCCAAGGTGGATCTCATGTGCCTTGTGCAGTGCACAACCCCAGCAACCTTGGGTTGCTGCCCCAAAGCCACACTTAACCCTCCCCTTTTCTTTCAGCTGTCTGAAAAAATAAACTGAAAAGAAAAGAAAGAAAAAAAATAAAGAAAGTTGAGCACCGAAGAATGGATGCTTTTGAACTGCGGTGTTGGAGAAGACTCTTGAGAGTCTCTTGGACTGCAAGGAGATCAAACCAGTCAATTGTAAAGGAAATCAGTCTTGAATATTCATTGGAAGGACTGATGCTGAAGCTGAAACTCCAATAATTTGGCCACCTGATGCGAAGAACTGACTCATTGGGAAAGACCCTGATGCTGGGAAAGATTGAAGGCAGGAGGAGAAGGGGGGCGACAGAGGATGAGATGGTGGGATGCCATCACTGACTTGATGGACATGAGTTTGAGCAAGCTCCGGGAGTTGGTGATGGACAGGGAAGCCTGGCGTGCTGCAGTCTATGGGGTCACAAAGAGTTGGACATGACTGAGTGACTGAGCTGAACTGAACTGAACCCTCCCCCATGGGGTAGCAACCTTGACACCTGGTTGGGGTTGACCCCAGTCAGCATAATCTCATCCATCTCACCACTGATTGGCTCAAGGCTAGACAATAGATCCAGACTAAGCCAAGGAGCACGCGGCAGTGTTCTGGGACCCAGATGCTCTCTTGTGCTCTGGGTGGCGGAGTGTGCAGGTCTGGTGCTATGGACGCCTCCATGATGAAGGCCAGACTGAGGAGAAAACTTGACACCTAGAGGAAAGCAGAGCCAGGAGATCTGCAGAGAAACAGAGCTGGAGCCCTGGTCAAAGCTCACCTGCAGCTGGAACTATTTCTTAATTGTCCAGTTACACAAGGAATTAAGTCTCAGAGTGTTTAAACCAGTTTGAATTGGGTTTACTTTTAACTACTAACTACTGTTACTTGTAAGTACTAACTGCACTTTCACATTTCCTTGCTGTTAAGAGGTGTAAGTCCAAGATCTGGCAATAAACCTGAGCCAATGGGTCTGGCTCCTCTGATTCCTCTTAGAAAAGGGGACCAGTCACCTCAGGTCTCCATCTGGAGAGGCAGGACAGCAAGGTAGAAGGAACACAGGCTGGGAACCAGATACCCAGATTTGAGGCTCCACTCTGCCCCTCACTGGATGCTAAGCCTTGAAGCCTGGCTTCACCTCTGAGCCTTGGTTTCCTCATCAGGGAACAAAGACAGAATGCCTCCCATGCAGAATAGTCCCAAGATGAAAAGAGAGCTCACTCAGCAAGGAGTAGGTGCTTATAGTAGGTCACCTGCATGCTGGTCTGCGGTCCAGAAGCTTGGCTTGGGCCCAGGGGCCTCTACCTGGCTTCTTCTCATCCCTAAACCCCTTCAGGCCCCCTGCCCTGGAGGGTGAGGAACGCCTCCAGGGACCCAAAGAACCAACAACCAGTCTGATTATACAACTTTGGGGGTTCCTTGAAGGAGCTGCTCTGGGGGACAGCAGATGAAAACCACCAGAGGCAGATGTCATCCTTAGACCCTGGCCACGGCCACAGTCAGGAGCTGCTGGGACACACAGGGGAAAGGGAAGACACTGTTATTTACTGAGTGCCAGGTCCCATGCAAGGTGCTGTCTGCTGGAGACTACAGGAGGAGGAGCCAGAAGGCCCTGCCACCACCCACAACCCCAGGAGTTCCTCTTGTCCCACCTGCCCCAAGAAAGGGCTCAGGAAGGCGCTAGAGTCACTGTGCTATGGGGCGGCTCAGATGTGGCATCAGCCGCAGCTCTTACTGACGCCCCCCCACCCAACACACAACTCTAAACCGAGCTTCCTGAGTCAGGCAAGGGGATCACAGACACCCAGATCACGATACCACAGGTATCCATTGATCACAGATACCCAGAAATCCATGTTGAGTTGTATTTTAAGAATTGGGGAACTTTATCTCTGGGAGTTTTAGTCCTTGTGACCACCATCTTGACTTGTGTCTTTCTCTACAGTGCGCAGGGAACCCCATTCAACTCTGAAACAGTTGGGGTGACCCCTGCTGGTCAGCTTAAGAAATCTCAAGTACAGGACCTGTGAGCTGACCTCCTTCACCACGAACACTCGCATCTACTCTACTATGAAGATGAAGACGTGGTCTTGGCCCAAAAGGAGCATGGAGTCCTGTGGGGGGAGACAGCCAGAAAACAAGATAAAGAGGGTAAACCCTTTGAAAGTGAGATGCTTTCCCAGAAAAGGGTCCCTAACTCGGGAAATTGGGATGAGTGGAATACCATTTCAAGGAAGATTTCACATTAGCAATGGTGTTTAGACTGAGCCACAAATACTGAAATGCTGATGAAATTTCTCTGAACAGAATGGCTGGAAGAGGTGAGACAGGAAGGTGGGTCATTGCCAAGAGGACAGATTTAACCTGACTTTTGGGAACAAGAGCTACGGGACCAGCGCTGTGCCTCCCGGCCCAAATGGTTTCTGTACAAGTAAATTGAGCAACAGGTTTGCCCAAAGCTGAGCTCTGCGATGAATTTCTATCACCTCGACTTGTATTTCAGCAGCAGGGACAGCAGTGCTATGCTGTGTTTAGTCGCTTAGTCATGTCCGATTTTTTACGACCCCACGGAGTGTAGCCCCCCAGGCTCCTCTGTCCATGAGGATTCTCCAGGCAAGAATACTGGAGTGTGTTTCTGTGCCCTCCTCAGGGGATCTTCCCAGCCCAGGGATCGAACCCAGGTCTCCCACATTGCAGGTGGATTGTTTACCATCTGAGCCGCCATGGAAGCCGAGGAACAACGGTAGTGCTGGGTAAAGTATAGAGTAGCAGGGCTGAGGGCAGCAGAAAAATATCCACATGCCCCAGTTCTACCTGCAAAGTGGACTACATGTCCCAAGAAAACTTTTTAAATGATATGCCATGTGTGTGCAGGTCTCCAGGCTGTCTTAACAGTATAGTTTCCAAAACAAGGGAGGTAACAGTTTCACTTTTCTTTTGTCTTAATCTACATGAAGTATATTGTGCTCTGCATGGTGAGAGATTCAGACAATGCGGGGTATATTCAAAAAAGGGGAAGCAGGACAAGAATTTATGTTTAAAGAATTAAAGGGACTTTGGAGGTTCAGTGATTCAGACTTCACCTTCCATGCAAAGGGTGCAAGTTTGATCCTTGGTCGGGGAGTTAAGATCCCACAAGCCTAGTGGCCAAAAAACCAAAACAAAAACCAGAAACAATATTTTAACAAATTCAATAAAGACTTTAAAAGTCGTCCACATAAAAAAAGTCATTAAAAAAAAAGAACTAATGACCTTTAGCCTGGAAAAGAGCTGGTACAGGAAGAAATAAAATCTATTTGCAGATATCTGAAAGCCATTCATGCAGTTCTATTGTCTCCAAAGGGTAGATGCATCGCCAGAGACAGAAAAGTGAGATCAAGGCAAGGGAAAAGCTTTCTAGTAGTTGGAACCATCAGAACATGAAATGCGCTGCTCTTTAAAGTAGTGAGCTCCCCTTCCTGGGAGAGTCTCATCAAAGGCTGGGGCAAGGGTCATAAGATTTCTAACCTACTTCAGGGGCTTTCTCCAACCCTAGGACTCCCTGAAATCCTGAACTCCTTCTAATGACAGCAAACCACAGACCTGAGGGACCCATCCCATAGGATTCTAGGGCCACAGTATTTCAAAGTTGCATCAGAAATATCTCTACTTCCTTTCCTTTACCTCCCGCTCCTTAAGAAAGACCTTCAGTCAGTCCCTGGGTCAAAAAACAAAGTAAAACAGAAACAAATTGAGACAAACACCAAGAGGTGTCAGATCCTGCAGGATAAAGCAGAGTGGAGGCTGGCTGAGGTCTCACACTTGACAGAATGGATCCCCGAGTTCTCCAGGGGGAGACCCAGCAGCCCCGTCCACCCAGGCCATTCTCACGCTGCTCCTGCCCAGTTGCTTTCTCTCCCATCCATTATTATAAACTTGCTGCTTAAAATAGGAAGGTAAAAGCAGAGTCCCTCCCTCAGGATGACATCTGGGTTCCGCTGGAGCTCGTGGGCACGCGGACCTCGCATCCATCACGGCAAGTTTAGAATATAATCTCCAGGAAGTGGTGATCTAGAGCACCAACCCAAAAAAGGAAAAAATATTTAGTAATGTTTGGTCTCTGAGCAGCTCCTTCTTTAACCCATTTTCAGGACGTTTTTTGTTGCCTCTCCAACCTAGTCAGTAAAGGGTTAGGTGGATCATAGCCAAAATCTATCAGCTCTTTTGACTCTTTCAGCCCCCAAATGTTGCTTAGCTATGTAGCTTGGCCCATTTTACAGGAAGGAAAACTGAGGTGCAGTGAAGTGAAGCAACTTGACTGGTCCAGCTACCTTTGTACCTGATGCAAAACTATCTAAGACTCTGCAGGGATAACTATACAATCGTTGCATTACTGAAAAAGTCAAAATTCCCTGAACCTCATTTAAATATGTTAGTCTCCCTCTGGCTATTCATCAAAGAAAGCAAACTAATATAATTTTATTCCTTCTTATTCATTAGACATGTCTAGGTGGTCTGCTGAGTACTGGACACTAGGCTAGGTGTATTTCATGTGCTATCTTGTTTATTATTTCCATCTTATGTATTAAGGAACTAAGGATCAGAGAGGTGCAGCAACTTGCTCAAGATCACACAGCTAATAAATGGCAGGCTAAGGATTATAACCCAGGCAAGTTTGAGTCGAAGGCCCCTCATCTTTTCCCTCTTCTACTTGGTTTCCTCCATCAGGAGTTCTGCTAGAGTGTAGCCACCAAACTCAGCAAGGGCACACTGCCCTGCAAGGGAGAGACGGGGAATGCATTCCCAGTGGGGATAAGATAAGATAGCAGAAGCAACAGGTTGTCAGGCCAGGAGTCTTATGAGGCCAGAAGACGGGGCCCACTGTTAGAGGTTCTGTGACCCCCACTGTGTATGGTGGCCCATTCACTCAGCCATCAGCCTGTGGGTCCATGTGTTCACCCACTCGTATTCTTAGTCTTCTACTTATGCAACTGTCCATTAGTTTGTTCATCCAATCGTTCACCCTAGGAAGGCCCACATTTGTTAGGTGAGCAGTACAGACTCTGCCCCTGAGAATGGTCACTGTAGGGCCCTTCAGGCCATGGGCAGGAGGGGGCTTCTCTGACAGAGTGGCCGTAAGGCACAGTCCTGCCACTCACAACTGGCAGAAGACCTCCATCCTGCACACCTCAGCCATGGGAGGAGGGTGGCTTCCTATGGGGCTGCCTATGTGCCAGCAGGTATGGGGGCCACTGTCAGGAGGAGTGATTTCACAAGGGCCTTTACAACCTCTTTGGTGTTCTCAGCAGCCCTTGAGGTAGGTAATGTATATACTATTATTATTAACATCGTGATCTGTCCCATTTTGCAGATGAGTGAACAGAGGTTCAATGATTGGCCAAAGTCACATCACCCATGAGCGGCAGTGCTGGAAGTCAACCACAGGTCTGTCTGCCTCCCCAGTTCCCTGCAGGGTCACGTCCACTGGATTGCGGGTGGTGATCTTGGTAAGCATGGCCTCTTAACAATGGCCCCTGGGCTGCCTCTCCCTGAGCCTTGTGACCAGTTCCAAAGAGACCAAACCCCTCTCTGAGACCACAGAATCCCAGGAGCACAGCCTGCAAACTGAGTGGCTCTCACATTCCCTCTGTTAATCTCTGGGTGTAGGAAGAGCCAGAGGCACTTCTGGGAAACAATGGGTTAACCTAGACTCCACTGACCTTTCTGGAGTGACTCAGAATTCTCAGAAGGGAGGGTTTTTTTTTTTTTTTTTTGTCCTTCCAACTTTGAATTTTTGCTTTCATTTTAGCAGCACAAAGAATTTAAAAGAGATTAGGTTGCTATTAATACCACTGGTCTATCTCTAGATGAAGAATTCGATGGAGGGAATTGTTTGGGGTGGCTGCACACACATCCCTCTCAGTTCTCTGCAAACTCAGAGGATGACAGAGAGGCCACTGGAAAAGCGCCAGACCTGCCCCTGCTCCCATCTGACAAACCCGCACAGGGGCAGGGACTTGACCCAAACCACACCTGTGGGTGAGGAGCAGCCAGAGAAGGTCCCAGAACCCCTGCCCCTCAGCCCTACTACACACATCAGCCTTCTAGCCTCTTATGTTGAAAGTTTGCTTTCAGTAAATAATAACTCGATGTGTCTCTGCCGTGAAAGTAGGAGTCCCCTGGCAGTGCCTCTGATCTTGGGAGAGTGAAGATGCCCCCAACTCCCTGCATTTGCCCCCGGCAGTCCTGGACACACTTGGAAAGTCTCCTTGGGCATCAGAGATCAGCTCAAAATACTGAGACGTGCCTCTGTGGGTCCCTAGACCTGGTCAACTGCAGAGTTGGGTCCTGTGCTTGCTAACTCGCTTCAGTCATGTCTGACTCCTGTGACCCCGTGGACTATAGCCCGTCAGACGCCTCTGTCCATGGGATTTTTCAGGCAAGAATATTGGAGTGGGTTGCCATGCTTTATTCCAAGGGATCTTCCCAACCCAGGGATCGAACCCGTGTCTCTTACGTCTCCTGCATTGGTAGGCAGGTTCTTTACCTCTAATGCCACCTGGGAAGCCCCTGGGTCCTGTATCCTGAGTAAGTGAGCTCAAGTTGAGGGTCTCCCCAGGATAGTTCCATCCTGTTTCCTAACCTCAGGATACTGAAAGAAGGCTTTGGACCTTGGGAGACTAGATTGTAATTCTCCCTCTGCCTCTTTCTTGATGGATTAGTCTCCTCTTGGCCTCAGTTTTCTCATCTGCAAAATGGAGGGAACTGGACCTACCTTTTTGAGTTGTTGAAAGGATTAAATTAGGAAATACACATGGTACCCACACAGATTATACACTCAGTGAGTTCCTTTCTCATCCTCTGAATTGGACAGCTGAGTTCTCCAAGCCACAGCATCACCAAAACCCAACCAAGGCCCAGAGAGTTTGGTGTTCATCCTGGGAGGCAGAGTTCCCAGCTCTGTCACTGGCAGATAAAGGAGACAGAGTCCTGGCCTGGAGAGGGCTTCTCCTCCGTACTGACAAATAGATAGCAGATCATCAGACCATCACGGGCTGTGCACTCTGGTGATGCTGACATTTTTCTCTTTTCTTGGGCAGCCAATGGCTACAATGGTGGGTTTACAGAAAGAGGGTGCAGTACTGTGGTTGTCCAAGCTCTGGCTGTGGTCAGTCCCGAGTCTATCTGATTCCAAAGAATGCTCAGTTATGTCCAACTCTTTTCAACCCCATGTACTGTAGCCTGCCAGTCTCCTCTGTCCATGGGATTCTCCAGGCAAGAAAACTAGAGTGGGTTGCTGTGCCCTCCTCCAGGGGATCTTCCCAACCCAAGGATTGAACCCACATCTCCTGGGTTTGTGGCAGGCAGATTCTTTACCACTGAGCCCTCTGGGAAGCCCATATCTGGTTCCAAAGCCCCAGACTTTTTGGCCACCCCAGTGCCGACTCCCGAAGTACAGAGATTGTCATTCTGCAACGGAGAGATGAAACCTAGCTTGAGAACCGGAGCAGGTGCTCAGGCTGCACAGGGTAAATAAGAGAATGGATGACTGGAGGGGGCACAGCCCTCAGCAAGTCAGCAGGAGCCCCAAGTTTCCATCCTGGAAGCAAGTATGGATTAAAAGGAGGAGTGGAGAGCAAAGGTTGGGTGTAGAAGGGTGGAAGCAAGAGGCCTTGGGGGCAACAGAGAAGAGAGGACGAGGAACTGGAAGGGACCCCCTGAATTACTTCCCATCCTCACCACAACCCTCCTGGCCCAGGGACTAGGAGCAAAGGGGCCTTGGCCTAGCAGTGTTTGGGCAAGGGAGCCCTGAGTACTCCCGACATTCCCTGGGGTCTGGCTGTGCTCTCCAGTCCAGAGGATCTTTTATGGGCCCATTTGGCTGGGGGTGCCTTCCTCCCCTAATTCAGACCTTGTTCTAGTCCTGAGAGTGAGCCAGCATCTGCTGAGACCAGTGCCAGCACCATTTCCAGGAGTGGGGGCAGGGCCAGCCCCTGAGTGAGGCTGATGCTTGGCGGATGGGGGGGAGGGTGGGGAAGGATGGTCACAGCAGATAGATGGCACATCTGGAATCATAACAGACTCCTCATTTCCCTTCACATCTCCCTTCCCCCACTGCCTTTCCCCTCCAGTAAACAGTGAGGCCCTTCTGCGCCCATTGCTTGGGAAGGGGATCGGAGAGAGGGGGATGGGGTGGCAGCAGGAGGTAGAGAAAAGGGAGTCTGTCTCTGTCTTATGTATCACAAAGGGCTAGCCCTTAGGCAAACTGGAAGGGCTGGATAAACATTTCTGCCAAGAAGATACATAAAAGGCCAACAGGTACATAAACAGATGCTCAACATCAAGACTCACTAGGGAAATGCAAATTAAAACAACAATGAGATACCATCTCACACCTGTTAGAATGGCTATCATCAGAACGACAAGAGTTGACAAATGCTGGTGAGGGCAAATTTGTGTCCTATTTAATGATATTATATTTTGGTATAGCTGCTGTGGTTCTCCATGGTATGTGTTGGTGCTTAGAAATAAAAAATTGGGTCAAAAGCATTCTAAGGGTAAGTCTCTCTCCACCCAAGACCAGTGAAGATGACGGGATGAGGGGAAGACAGGAGAGGTGGAGTGGGAGCAGCGAGAAGGTAAGCTCTGGTGAGTCCCTGAGAAAGGGGGCCTGCACCCTTCCTCTCCAGGGAGGTAAGCAAAGATCCCCAAATCTGAGAACCGAGAGGTCTTGGGCCCCATTACCCAGACACCTCAGAAGAGAAGAGATGGCTTTTTGCTGTGACTTGCTCGATGAGGCCTTTAGACATCTTCACTGGATTTTTTACATCCCTGGGGTGGGGTGGGGGGCGTGGGGCTGAGAGCACCATGATTTCTGTACACCTAGGAGCAGAGTTGCCAAACCCGAAGGTGCCTTGAGAGGGTGGATTCAGAAGTTACTCCTAAGCAAGGACTGAAAGCAGGGGGCCGTCTTGTCAAATGACAGGCACCCTCCTCACGTGGGAAGCCTCTTGGAACTTAGACACTGCTCAGGAGGAAGTGGAGGGCTGGAGACCCGTAAGTGCCTGGGATCCAGCTTCTGCACGCCCTAAAAAGCTGTCGAGTCACAGCCATACCTCCACCCACCCGCCCCCACCCGCCCCCTCCCCACTCCCTGCCCCAGCTAGGACAGAAAGTTGGCCAGAGCATCTCCCCAGCTTGCCACTCCAGCTTGTTCACTTCAGCAATTCTTTCTTTAAAAACAAGTCCACTTGAAAAAAATTTTTTCTTCTTGGAAATATGTACAATTGCTTCATCAGAGGCAGTTCAAAGGTACCGGGAACAGCAGAAAAATATCCGAGTCTCGCATTGAGCTCCCAGGAGAAATAAATCTCTCTTGGTTCTCTTTGTTCCAGGCTGCCCAGTAGCCTCTTCCCTGAGTCACTCACTCCAGAATGACATGAGTCATCCTCCCGGGGTTAAGGACCACACGGTGTTACCAGGGCTGTAGGGCTGGCCAGGGCATAGAGGGGCCAAGAGGGAGACCTGATGCTGCCTCCAGTCAATGGAGGACCAGAAACTGCCTCCTAGATCTTGGACCTGGTTCTACCCTCCTCAGGTGTGTGACCTCAGGGAGTCACTGAGCCTGTCTGGAAAGCAGGTGGCCTTCCAGGCTCTTCCATCTTGTGTTTCATAGGAACATCTCCAGTGTGGTGTGCTGGTGCCTGCTAGTATGGGCTCGTAAGAGCTGAATGTAAAATCATCAAGTGTTTTGTGAGCTTGTCATTAAACACAGATATTATGAAAAATTAAATTACCTTAGAAACAAAGGAGTTAAATAGCCACAATAATGATGATGTCTTGATTATTTTACTACATTTTACTATTATCTGTGCTCTTGAGATGACTTTTTTCTAGTGTATTGCTATGGAGGGAACACTATCTAACGACCTGCTACTGTGTACCTCTTCCCAACCCCATGTTCAGTTAGTAGCTTAAAATTGGTCATGATGGGAGTATTTTTACCACAGGAATCAGCAAATGTTATATATCAAAGTCTTATTTCCCTAGAGAGTTGACTGTTAAACATTTCCCAGGACACCACTAGGCCCCTCAGTCCCAAGCCCCATGCTCCTCACCTCTTGCCTGGAGCAGAAGGGATGTAGATAACTTGAACATTGTCCCAGAGAACAGGGTTATGGACTTGTGATTGCCAACTGCCTCTGGACAACTCTTCCCCCATGCACCGGGGGCCCTGCACACTCACCACGCCCCAAAGAGAACCCATCATTCTTCCCGCCCCCAGCCCTGCCTCCCGCAAGCCCACTCCTGTGTCCCAGTGAACACACTCAAGCTCAAAACACAGCCATCATCACTCCTCCCTCTGCATCTCTCCCCACGTTCAGTTAGACTCTGAGTCTCATCAATCCTAGTTTAGGTGTCTTTGGTCACTTGCCTTCTTCCCGTGGCCACCATCCCTGCCGTGACCCCATGGGACCTGAGTCACTGCGGCAGGTCTCCTTACCTCTGGTCTGGCCCCTCCCAAACACCCTCCCCAAACAGCCAGAGCAGTCTCTCTAAAACATAAATTGGATTGCCCTTCCCTTTCTTTTAATCTTTGAGATAATAAGAAATCTTGACTTAGAACTGGTCCCTTTTCCCATGGGATGAGATCTAAGGTGAGATTCCAACCCCTCTCACTGGCCTTATCTCTTACTTCAGCCGTCATACACCTTATGATCCAACCACAATGGACCAGCAGCTAACCTCCAAACACGCTCTGCTTTTTTACACCTTTTGCACAATTCTTTTCCCTATGCATAGGCTGCCTGTCATCCCCTTTCTATACCTGCTAAGCTCCTACTCATCCAGTTCAAACAGTCCTTCATTCACCCCAGAAAAAAATTCTCCCTTCATATGTTAGTTTCCTATGGTTCCTGTGACAAATTATCAAAAACTTGGTCTCTTAAAAGAACACAGATTTATCATCTTACTGTTCTGGGGGTCAGAAGTCCCAATTCAGTCTCAGTGACTGAAGTCATACCAGCAGACTGTGTTCCTTCGGCAGGGTCTAGGGGAGAATCCATCTCCTTGCTTTTCCCACTTCTAGAGGCTGCCTGCATTCCTTGGCTGGTGGCCCTTTCTCCATCTTCAAAGCCAACATCGTAGCATCTTTTCTCTTCTCTGACCTCTGCTTCCACCCTCACATTTCCTTCTTGTCTGACTTCTCCCTGACTCCTTCTTATAAGGACCCTTGGAATTACACTGGGCCTACACAGATAATGCAGGATGATCTCCAAATCTAAGGAAACTTAATCTAATCATATCTGCAAAGTTCCTTTTTCCATTTAAGGTAACATATTCAGGGTCTAGGGATTAGGGCACAGACCTCTTGGCAGGGAGCGGGGGAGGAATATTCGGTTTACCACACTTCTCTCTGTTCTCCCTGAGCAATTTGCACTGGCCTCAACTCAGCTGGAATTTGAGCACCTCAACAGCAGGGACTATACCTTATTCATATTTTTATGACTATCTTTAATAAGTCTTCATATTTTTATGGCCCACATCCAGGGGCCAGAATGGCTACCCACTAAACGTTGGTTGAAGGAACAAATGAAACCATATCACTAACAAACAGACTAAGAAGGCTTTGCTTTAATTGGCAGGTAGCTTCAGTAAAAATAGGGATTCATGCAAAGGTGACAGATTCAGATCCTCCAGGAGCCAGGCAGCTGAGATGAAAGAGAGCCTTCATAGGGTGTGGCCTACCACAGAGCACAGGTACCATCTAACTGGGGCAGTTACTGCTATTCAACTGGCGGAGGTGATTCATGAAAAAATATCCATCTTTGTTAGCTGGATCTCCCATTTTTTCAAGAAAAGCACAAATCCCAGATGTATAAATATTAAATCTCTCCAATTTATAAATGTTTGTCAAAACAAACACATCCCTGGTCAAGATTCAGTCTGCAGCCACAAATTATCACCTCTGATTTATATCCTGCAAACACGTTCCCCTTGATTTTTCCTGCTAGTTAACCTAATTCAAATCAAGTCCAATAAGTAGTGCCAACTACAAGCACCATCTGAGAAGGCCAGTCAGCTAAGTGGAGACTGGCTCTCCCTAGAGACTGATGAGGCTCCACCCCATGGGTTCTTCGGGTGATTTGTGAGTCTATGGGGCTCTCCTTGCTGTCCAGGCCCTGGAGTTGCTGCTTGAGGAGATAGCTGTCTGCCTGGCCTCAGACCTTCATGGAGGCCAAGCCTTGCTCCATGCAGAAGCATCTCCCCAGTCCATTGGCCCTGCCTCTGGCTATGACATCAAACCAAACCCAGCTCAGAACTGGAAGCAAACATGAGATGTGGTACATCGAGAAGAGTTGGGACTTAGGGGTGAAACAGACCAGGGGTTCCATTGCAGCTCTGAAACTTATAGCTCAATGGCTCTTGACAAAGCAATGAACTTCGAAGGGATCAGACTGCTGTTTGTAAGACAGAATTAAGATACTCCTCTCAAACTCTTGTTATGAGATTTAAGTACAATTGGCATGTAAAGTATCCAGAACACAGTAAATACTTAAGAAACGATCATTTACTCACATCTGGGAGAGAAAATGTTGATAACACTAATACCTCATGGAACAGAGGGTTTGACTTCAAACCTACATAAGCTCCTCTCCAGGATTGGTTTTCTGGTTTTCCAGTTCACGACAGATCAAAAACAGTGAGAAGACATAACTGACCACAAGAAGGGAAGCAGCACACTCCAAAGAGCAAACACAAGCATTCTGTGTGGCCCAGGCCCTGGAGTCACTGGACCTGGGCCTGTCTTAGCCTTCCAGGCCCTGTGCTTCCTGGTGGCTCAGATGGTAAAGAATCTGCCTGCAGTGAGGGAGACCTGGGTTCAGGCCCTGGGTCAGGAAGAGCCCATGCAGAAGGGAATGGCAACCCACTCCAGTATTCTCAGAGAATTCCATGGACAGAGGACCCTGGAGGGCTACAGCCCATGGGGTTGCAGAGTGGGACATGACTGAGCAACTAACACATCCCCTGTGTTCAGCCCTGCTACAGAGTTAGAATGTCCACAGGGTATGCATGAAGCAGAGCTTGCATCTGGCTCCTTGGGAAAGACTGGAGAACAAGTTCCATTTTAGAACATTCTGTCCAAAATGGCTCAAAGGCGTAAAAGTTTGATGGTTTGGACATGTTGGTTTGTAAAATTATTGACTAGGGGTGTGTGGGGGGGAACAGGTGGCATGATTCTACTTTTGTTTTAAAATCATATATACTTTTATGTGTACACATTTTTTTGTGAAATATATGTAGATCGAAATATGGCTCTATCTATTCATGAGGGTAGGGAGCGGAAGTCAAGAAGGTTAAAACTCAAACATTAAAAACAGTTATCTTCAAATATCTTCAATAGTTATCTTCCCTTGTGACTCAGATGGCAAAGAATCTGCCTGCAATGCAGGAGACCTGGGTTCAGTTCCTGGGTGGGCAAGATACCCTAGAGAAGGGAATTGGCAACCCACTCAAGTGGAAATCCCATGGACAGAAGAGCCTGGCGGGCTATAGTCTATGGAGTCTCAAAGAGTCAGACACGATTGAGTGACTAACACTTTCAAGTAGAATCATGAATAAATTCAATCTAACATCTTTCAAATATTTATGTGTATATTTTCCCATTGTTCTCCTACACAGAAACTGACTTGCCTGCATAATAAATAATGGAATTGTTAAAAGGAAGAAAAGATACTCTCTTTGGTGTCCTGAGAAAATAAAGGTAACCACCAGCAGCAACCTGTCTGAAAAGCCAGGAACAGCATGCCACCACCTTAGGAATTTTGTTCCAAACAAAAATAAAATTTCTTGGGCTTTCTCTGGTGGCCCAGAGGTTAGGACTCTGAACTTTCACTACTGAGGGCCCAGGTTTGATCCCTGGTCAAGAATCTAAGATCTCACAATCTGCATGATGTGGCCAAAAAAACAATAATAATAAAATAAAACAAAATTTCTCCCTAGACTCGGCAACACCCCTATCCCCAAACAAAAATAATAAATAAATGTCCAGGTCCCAGCTTGCCTCTCTTTGCCACTCTTCCCTCCATGGCCCCTCCTTCCTCTCCCTTCCCAGCTTTGTTCTGGGGAGTGACCACCAGGGTCTACATGCAGGAACTGCTTTGGTAATGTCAGAAGGTGGCTGACTGGTGGTTGCCTAAATCATTCATTCATTCGAGAAACGCCGTGGGGGTGCCTGCTCAGTGTGAGTGCTGTGCTGGGCACCGGGGCTCCCAGCGTGTCCTTCAAGGCTGCCTCCCCAGGAAGCCTGCCCTGACCTCTCCCGGATGCTGTGTGCCCTCTCAGCTGCCCCCATCTGCTGCGCACTAGCTTCCTGTATCCTGGCCGCATCTGCCAAGCCTGAAGGCAGAGAGCTCTCATCTGTGCCCCAGCTGTGGGACATAGCAGGCTTCAGGGCTCAGTACCTGGTGGATCCTCCTTTGGAAAGAAAGGACTCTAAGAATCAAACCTTGTTTTTCATCTGGCATCGTCCACACACAGCACACCATGTAAATGCTATTTATTAGCTTTTGAACCCTCTCGGCTCTGTGAGGAAGGGTTTTACCTTTCCATTTCACAAATGAGAAAATGGAGTCTCAGTGACTTGTGCTGGGTCACACCACTGGGGAACAGGTCAGGACCAAAACCTGGGCCTCCTGTGCCCAAAATGGGGTATTGTTTTTTTTCTCAAGAGCAAAGTCACTTCTGTCCCTCTGTAACCTCAATGGAGACAGACAAGAGCACTGGGATAGGTTTCCAGACAGGGGCTCTGGATTGTTCCAGGTCACAGCCCTACCTCAGGGCCAGCAAGGGCAACCCTAGCTGAGGTGCAGAACTAAGAGTCCTCCTCCCAGCATCCCCCGGGGCAGACAGGAAGTAGCTGCATAACCCAAGGTAAGCAGAAGACATAGTTCTACCTGTCCCCTGTGTATCTCCACGTCGGGAATCCCAGTTCTCAGAAGCTGTGGGAACAGGCCCGATGACCTGGACGGAGCTGCATGGCAGAGACGGGCTCCACAAGTGCTTCAGAAGGTCAAAGGAAGGAATTGCGACGGGCTGGTGAAGGAGCCTTCTGGGGGAATGGAGAGCTGACTGTGACGTCCCCAGCCTGCGTGGGGATGGGTTCCTTCAGCATCAGCCCTCAGTCTCCCCATTGCAGTGCAGGGTCTGATTATGTTGCTGGACCGTGCTCCACTATTTTGGGGTCCATGGAGACTATTGAGAGCAATCAGGCAACCAGTGATGAGGGATCTTAACTGGCAACCTCAGGGCAGAGGCAGTCTGAGGCCATCTTCATATCACTCCCCTTATTACAGTGATTGGGTCAAGGGTGAGCAAGTGACCAGCCAGAGCCAATGAGACACAGTAAGACTTTGCAGGTCATTCTGGAATGAGATTCTTAAGTGCAGACCTTGAGTGTAAGAGGGTGAAAACAGAATTCTCATTGGGAAGGTAAAGAATTTGTCTAAGAATGGAATCAGTGTGAAAGAAAGCACAGCAAAGATCCAGAAAGAAACTAAGTTCTAAGGCTATCATCTAAGGCTCTGCTCAAGTCATGCCTGGTATCCCTGGCCTTTTATGTTTCAAGAACTGATGAATACCCCTTTCTGCTTAAACTGGCTTATGATGACTTTTTTGTCTCTTGCAAAAAAGAGTGCCAACTGGGACAAACAGCTGAGTCTTTCTAAAGTTGGCTGTATAGGGTCTCTTTCGACACCAAAGGCTTCTCTCTTCTTATTGTTCTGCTACCTACGTGGGAGTTTGATCTGCAAAACTCAGATCTGGAGCAAATGCATTTGCCCTAAGTTATTCTATGACTAACCTTATTACCATGCCCCTTTCCTCAGAACCTGCTCCTCATTCTGCTTTCCCTGCCCTCATTGATGGGCTCAGCACCCTCCCAGAACCCCCATCCCAAAGCCCTCCTGCACAAGGCCTGTCTCCCACCCTACCTCCTACTACACACACACACACACACACACACTCTCTCTCTCTCTCTCTCTCTCTCTCTCTTAAACTCAGGCTCTAGAGGTGAGAGGGACTAGGTTTGAGCAGCCAGCATGTTCTTACCTAAAAGATGGCATGATGAACATAAAAACATGTTTGAATCAAATTTTGTGATTTTATTTTCTTTATTTTTGATTGACACACTTTAAACTTTTTATTTTATATTGGAATATAGTCAATTAACAATATTGTGATAGTTTCAGGTGGAAGGCAAAGCAACTGAGCCATACATATACATGTATCCATTCTCCTACAAGCTCCCTTCCCATCTAGGCTGCCACATAGCACTGAGCAGAGGTCCCTGCACTATACAGTAGTTTAGGTATCCATTTTGACATGTACAGCAGTGTGTAAATAGCAAATGTCTTTGCCTCCTGTGATTGACCACCAGGACCTTCCACCACCCACTCCTCAGCTCAGAATCAGATGTGATCTGACTGCTAACCCTCCCAAGGACAGCAGATTCCAAGGCCCCAGGATTGGGTTGCTGTGTGAATACAATTCCCACCCTCTCCTATAGTTTGGGATGAGGACCCCAGTTTGCTGGACAAGGAAGAAGCTCACACCTCTCATTCATTGAGGCCTATGGAAGAGACAGGAGCAGTTTTGGATCTTGGCTGGGGTCTTATCTTCACTAAGAGAATCTGACTCAAACTGCATTTGCAGTTTGGTCAACTCAAAAGATGCCCTTTGGGTGGAGGCTGTGGCCACAAGAAGCCATGTGCTTAAGTCAAATGCAGCAATTCCCTTGGTGTCCAGATCTATGCAAATAGCTGTGGGATTTGAGTCTTCAAGTGCAGCTTGAGAACAGACTATGGTAAACAGTGATGTGAAGTGGCCTGGAGGCTGGGGTGCGGAGGGCAAGGGCAGGAGCCTGGGAATGGCCATCCCAATAGCAAACTTTGGTGGCCTGCGGCACATGGATTTCACTGTGTTGCTACTTGAACAGGCATGAGCAACAACAGCTGCTTAATGATCTGACACAGGAAAGACCATAAAGGATTTCTCTCCAGGGGAGTTGTCATCTTCCCACAGTGGAAAGATGGCAGGCGCGTGACAACAATACCAAGGCATCAACCGAAGAGAACGCACATTTGTTGCATGAGGTGCTCTTCCTGGCTCTTTACATCCTTTAAAAAGTCCTTACCACAGCCCTGTAAGGTCTGGTTATTCCCATTTTACAGATGGGAAGCTCAGAAAGGCTAAGCAATTTGCTCCAGGCATTATAAGCACTGTAAGCAGTGTTTGAGCTCAGAATAGTCTGGCTCCAAGCAGGGTTCTGTGCAACACACCATGATGAGGGCATTACAGAACCCAGCAGTGGTGGTGGCAGAAAAGAAACAGCAGCGCTGGAGCAGAAGAGATTTTTCTGGCCAAGGATTCACCGATTCATCATGGAAAAGGTATTATCCTTAATGTCAGATTCACATAGCTTCTGTCTGTTAAATTAAGGTTAAGTCCTTAAGTTAACAGGTAAGCAGCATAGAGTTCAATGCAGAGTTTAAGCTGAGTCATTCTTAAGAAGCTTCTGGAAATTTCTCATCTGCACTTCCAAGTAAGAGAAACTGATAACGAACCAGAAAATGGACCCTCGAGAGGGTTGGTTCCCATATTATGATGACACTTCTCAAGCTCAGGATTCAGCAAACTAAATCTAACCCACTGGCTCTATTTGTAAATAAAATTATATTGAAACACAGCCACAACCATTCATTTTTGCATTTCCTAGGGCTGTTTTTGCACTCCAAGGACAGAGTAGAGTAGGTGAGACATATACTATTATATCTGATTTACAAAGCCTAAAATATTTACTATTTGGCTTTTTACAGAAAAAGCTGACCAACCTGGCTCTAACACAATTCCAATTATTTGTTTTCAGGTTGGTCTCCCCCACTTCACTGACAGCAGCTCAGTGGGTTTCATGGCAGACTCCTAGTCATCCTTCAAAACCCAGTCTCCTCGTCTATGTATCCCCAGCAACAGATACAGATATAATTAGGATATGGCAAATGTTGAACTCAACCAAACAATTCTTTAACCCAGATTAATACATATGTCTCCTGAAAACTCCTAAGGAGAAAGGGGACAAGACTTCTGAGAAGCTCAGAGATGTGCAACTTGAGGAAACCAGGGCCACCTGTGGAGTAAAATCAGGCATTCTGAGTTTTTCCTCATGGTCCTGTTTCTGAGCCTGATTCTCCCTCCTTAGGCAGGAGAGGCCCTGCTCTCAGGGCACCCACAGATGGTCTCACCAACTTTCATCACCCAATTCCAGCACCCTGGGCCTCGCAGTTAGAATATTTTCCTTGATGGAAGGAGAGGAGAAGCTCCTTCTAGGAAATTCTCTTTACAAAGTTAGTACACTCCCGTTATCCAGGAGGGCAGAAATGGTTGGTCCAAATTGCCCATTACAGTGGGCAATTTGATGTACTCTTTTTAAATAAATGAACTAGCTGATATTTTTCTCTCTAGTCTTACTTCTTTTTTAGTTCTGACTGCTCATGAGTTTGCATTTCCTGAGCAAAGTTCCCTGTGCTAAGAAAATTAGGATTTCAAAGCAGTGAGGCCATTTCTTTGTGACCTTGTTATGAAACCACTCTGTGACCTTGGGCCAGTCATGACTTCTCTGGGCCTAGCTTTCGGCTTCTGCCCAATAACGTTCAGACTTTTGACTCCTTGGGTGGGGACGGAAAGTAGTGGCCTGACAACAGAGAGCTCTATAGAACTTCTTTCTTCTTTCCTGCCTCTATGCTACAGTAACCTCCTCTGTCTCCTCCCCACTCCCCAGCAAATTCAGCAGTTCATTCCTATTGCCCTTTCTTGAGGCTTAAAGAAGATACTTTAGCTCTGAAGCTGATCCTTGGAAGATAAGAAAATGCCACTGATGTGGTTGGAAAAATCTGAGCTGGATGAAATGGAAACACAGAGCTTTCCCTGGAGGCCAGATGAGAAGAGCATGGACAGAGGCCAAAATCCACCCCTTCCTTGAGCTTCTGGGAGCTGGCTGCCCACCTTCGTATCAGACCACAAGGCACTCCTTACCCCTCACCCTCCTTGCAGATCCCCCCACGGGCTTAACTCCTGAGCCTGCAGAATCCTGGTTATCTGGGAGCAAATCAGTCTTACTATGGATTGAGCTGGATTTTATTGATTTCCCTGTGGGTGATTTATAACTGCCTGCTTCCTAAAATGGTGTGTGGCCAGATGTCAGTAAAAACAAACAGAGGGTAAGAGAGTTAAAAATAAAAGGCTGAAAAAGAGAGTAGAGGAAAGAGGGGATAATTTCACCAGTCAAGTTTGGGATATGTCTTCTGTTCAGATGACATGAAGAGGAAGCTTGATTTTCAGTTTTTATAGACATAACTAATTTTGCTTTGGGCTACTGTAAGAATTAAAGAGCAAAGACATAAAGACCAAAGAATGGTTAACATCTTGAACTTCCAAAACTGACTCTTGCTCAAAAAAGAGCAAAATTAGAGTGAGCGTTTGCATTTCAGAACTTTGAAGTTCATTTCACAGGAGTCTTTCCATTTAAGAACTTCAAATTTCACTTCACAAAAGGACTCCTTCTTCAAGTATGTCACCATGCTGTTACACAGCAAGATCTGGAATTACTTTTGCTGTTTTTTGTTTTTCTTTTTAAAGCAAGCAATATAAACAGAGGTTCTGGGTGTTATATGCATGTGTAAGTTTGATGGCTGGTCACTGACTATCCTTGATGTGGCTGTGGGGTAAACTGACTAAAATGAACTCAAGGAACATCCAGGACCACAAGTGAGGGTGCTTTACCTCAGGGACTAGAGGCAGTGCCTTTTAATTCTGGCTGCAGTTCCCGTCATTTGGTGGTCTTATGAATGGGTTATTTAAATAAATTCTGGCTTCACTAGTTGCAACTAACTAGATATTAGATGCCTCAGAAAAAATACAATAAGGGTAGTGTTATGGGTTGAACTGTGTCCTCAAAAAATTCATATATTGAAGCCCTAGCCCCCAGCACCTCAAAATGTGACTGTATCTGGAGATAGTGTCTTCAAAGAGGTGAGGGCATCAAAACGAAGCCATTAGGACTTTATTCAATCTGACTTGCATCCTTATAAGAAGAGGAAATTTGGACCCACAGAGAGACACCAGGGTTGTACATGCACAGAGGAAGGACCATGTGGGGACACAGAAAGAAAGCAGCCTTCTGCAAGCCAAGGAGAGAGGCCACAGGAGAAACCAAAGCTGCCGACACCTGGATCCTGAACTTCCCCAGAACTGTGGGAAAATACGTTCCTGCTGTTTAAGCCACCTAATCTTTGGTATTTTGTTATGGGAGACCTAGCAAGTTAATACAGCTATTGATAGGATTTCTTAGCCATGTCAGGTTTGAAGTCAATTATTTTTCAAACAGCGAGTCTTTGGAATTGGTATCAATGAATTTGGGGGAATAATTGCTTTAGCATGTTTCTAGGCCAGCCACAAATCTCCTTTCAGGACTCTCTAATAAAATAAAAATGCTCTGAGGTAGGCCCGAAGAATTCTAGCTTTAAAGAAGTAAAACTATCACTATTCACAGAAGACACAATCTTATATGTAGAAAATCCTGAGGAATCCACTAAAAAATCTATTAGAATTAATAAACATGTCCAGCAAGGTTGCAGGACACAAGATTGATATACAAAAATCAACCATATATTTCTATACACTAGCAGTGGACAATCTGAAAATGAAATTAGTAAAAGCATTTAATTCATAACAGCATCAGGAAGCACAAAATAATTGGGAATATACTCAACAAAAGAAATGAAAAACATATACTCTGAAAACAACAAAACATTGTTGAAAGAAATTAAAGAAGACCTGAATAAGCAGGATGCCATCTCATGTTCACAGATCAGAAGACTAAATACTAAAATGGCATAGTCCCCCAGTTGAGATATATATATATATATATAAATACACATATTTATATATATATAAAGCAATCCCTTTCAACATCCAACAAGTAGATCCTAAATTTCATATGGAAATGCAAGGGTCCAAGAATAATCAAAGCAATCTCAAAAAAGAAGGGAGAAAATAGGTAATCCACACTTCTTAATTTCAAAGCTTAATATATAAAACTACAGTAAGACAGTGTGATATCAGATACTATACAAAAATAGACATATAGGTCAATGAAACAGAATTGAGAGTTCATAAGTAAACCCTTATATTTATAACCAATTGATTTCAACAAGGATGCTGAGATAATTCAGTGGGGGAAAGAACAGTCTCTGTAACAAATATTTCTGAAACAAGTAAATATCCACATTCAAAATAATAAAGTCAGACCTGTTCCTTATACCATATAAAAAAATTAACTTGAAATAGATCAAACACCTAAATGGAAGAGATAAAACTATAGAACTCTTAAATAAAAATACAGGAATAAACCTTTGTGTCCTTGGGTTAGGCAATACCTTCTTAAATACAATACCAAAAACAATTGATTAAAAGAAATATAAATAAATTGGACTTCCTCAAAATTAAAACCTTTTGCATTGCAAATGATACGAATGAGAAAGTGAAAATACAACCAATAGAATAGGAGAAATATTTGCAACTAATAAGAGATTTGTATCCAGAATATATAAAGAACTCTTACAAATCAATAATAAAAAGACAAAAAACAATTTTAAAATAAATAAAATATTTGAATAGGCATTCCTCCAAAGAAGATATACAAATGGCCAATAAACGTGTAAAAGGGGTTCAACATCATTAGCCATCAGGGAGTACAAATCAAAAGAACAATGAGATACCACTTCATACCCATTAGAATGACTAAAATAAAACAGATAGATAAGAACAAGTATTGGCAAAGATGTGGAGAAATAGGAACACTTCTACTTTACTAGTGGAAATGTAAAATGATACAACCACTGTGAAAAATACATTAGCAGTTCCTTGAAAGATTAAACATCGATTTGCCATATGATCTGTCAGTTCCACTCCTAGGTATATACCCAAGAGAAATGAAGACTTACATCTACACAAAAACATGTACACAGTGTTCACAGCAGTATTATTCACAACAGTCAGAAAGGGGAAACAAACCAAATATCCAATTGATTAACAGATTAGTAAAATATGGTATATCTAGACAATGGGATATTATTCAGCCATAAAAAGGAATGAAGTCCTGATCCGTGCTAAAATATGGACAAACCTTGAAAACTTCATGCTAAGTGAAAGAAGCCAGCCACAAAAGACCATATATTATATGACTGCAGTCATATGAAATGTCAAGAATAGAGAAATCTATAGAGACAGAAAGTAGATTAGTGGTTGCTTAGGGCTCACAGGATGTGGGAGGATGGGAAGTAACTTTTAGTTACTATTATTAGTAACTAATAAATAACTATTTGTTACTCATAAATTTCTTTATGAGTAGTGAAGATTTTCTGGAATTTTTAAACAGTGGTGATGGCTGCACAATTCTTGGAACATATAAAAAAACTGGAATTGTATATTTTATTTATTTATACTTTGATTGGGTGAATTATATGATATAGGAATTGTATCTTAATAAAGCTGTTAAAAAAAATAAAACATTTGCCAAAAAAAGAAAAGAAAAAACAAAGAATTTAAGAAAACAGATTGAGGAAAACATATGGAATATCTGTTTGTGTATGGGGCTAAGTGGGGAGAAATAAAGGAGAAAGAGACATCAAAAAGATGACAAGAAATAGGAAAAGATGTAGGGACCAGAGACATGACCTGAGAGAGACAGACACGTGGAGACATGGAGACAAGACTACACCTAAAAGAAAGAGAAACACAAGATGCGTGTGCAGATCATGCATTGATTCTTCCAGTTAGCAGATATTTACTGAGCATCTACAAAGCCAAGCTCTGTATATACTGGGAAACCAGCTAGAGCAAGTCACTGAGTTCCACGGTAAGAGAGAGCCGCCATCAGGCACTTGCAGGCATGGGTGGTGAAAGCTGGGATGCAGTACACAGGTCCACAGACATATACACATACTCACTCCAGACCACACTCAACACGTGCAACATTCCCCTAAGTCAAATCATCCTGCCCTGTACATCATTTCTCACCTGAAGCATTTAAGATTCTGCTAGCAAAGACATTCAAATATGTTGTACTTTTACAAGCACGGGCACAAATGGGAATGGTGTCTTTTATTCTCTTCCTAAAGTTTCCATAAAAGAGTCTCAAGGACGGGATTCATCTCAGTCAGGAGCTTCCCTGTACCCTTCCCCTTCATCTGTAAGGACTGGCTTTGGAAACAGAGAGGACTATGAACTGCAAAAAATACACCAGGACTGCTCCTCTGGGTTTTCAGCTGGAAAGTTCCCAGAACACATTGTTATAATTGTCCTTTCATCCATTCAGATTTAGCCCAATAAAGACATTCATGTTGCCCATTCTCCTGTCTTCTGTCCCCTCTACTGCTGACAAGCACGTGAGAGGAGACCTCAGCTCTTCAGGAAACGTGACGAGCTGTTCCCTCCACAGAGTCTGCTCCCTACCTGATTCAGGAGGGAAGGCAGGGAAGTTTCTGGATATCTCTGGCTCTGATTCCTTTTCTCCTAAGTTAGCCAGAGTCCAAGCCGCATAACATCCCTGAAATAGTCTTGAGTCATATCCTAAGTTGGTAGTTCATCCCCCCCTCTCCTTTTTTTTTTTAAAGATTTTTTGGTGTGGATCATTTTTCAAGTCTTTATTGAATTTGGTACAATATTGCTTCTGCTTTAAGTTTTGGGTTTTTTTTGACCCTGAGGCATGTGAGGTCTTAGTTCCCCAACTAGGGATTGAATCCATACCCCCTGCATTGGAAGGCGAAGTCTTAACCACTGGTCCACCAGGGAAGGCCCATCCATCCTTTTGTATTAGTGTGTGAATTCTCTTTGGAAGATTTGGTATTGAGTGCTTTGGGCACTCTGTACCAGCAGAGAAGTAGGAAATGCATAAAACCCAGGGCGTGCGGGGAGGGGGCACTGGCCCGCACTCTCTGCACAGGCTGAACCAGAGCTGTGCTGGGAAACAGCGCTTGGTTCCCTGAAGGCCTCCTCAGCTGGCCACCATTTGGAACGGTAGTGAATTAATGTGATCCAGTCTCCAAAAATAGAATTCAGAGCATCTAAAATTGCCTTCCACCCTGGGCTGGGCCAGTCCCCTGGGGATGTCAGTATTTCTAGAATGTCCCCATTCACCCAGAGTGCCTTGTGTCAGACCCAAGTGGGGATCTGGGCAACCGTCAAGGTCTGCTGGTTGGGTTCACCCCTGCCCAGGCCTTCTCGATGCTACATCACTTGTCCTGCTTCCCAAACAGGAAATGCTCTAGATTTATGCTGCTTGCTGCCACCAGGTCAAAGGCCTTTAACCTGGCACATGGCTTGGAAGGGCAGAGAGTGGCCTGGCTGACTCTCTGTCATTGTTTAGTCGCTAAGTTGTGACCAACTCTTTGTGACCCTGTGACCTGCAGCACGCCAGGCTTTGCTGTCCTTCACTATCTCCCAGAGCTTACTCAAACTCATGTCCATTGAGCCAGTGATGCCATCCAACCATCTCATCCTCTGTCAACCCCTTCTCCTCCTGCCCTCAATCTTCCCCAGCAACAGGGTCTTTTCCAGTGAGTCAGCTCTTTGCATCAGGTGGCCAGAGTATTGGAACTTCAGCTTCAGTATCAGTCCTTCCAAGGAATATTCAGGGTTGATTTCCTTTAGGATTGACTGGTTTGATCTCCCTGCTGTCCAAGATACACTCAAGAGTCTTCTCCAATGCCGCAATTCAAAAAACCTCAATTTTTTGGCATTCAGCCTTCTTTATGGTTCAACTCTCACATCCAGATTTGACTAATGGAAAAACCATAGCTTTGACTATGTCATTAGCTGTGAAATAATTCCAAACTAATTCCTAAAAATGAAGACTAAGAAAGCAGAATCACCTGGTAGGGGGCAGAGCTTCTGGCTTGATGCTGATGCTAAAGGAAGACATTTATTTCCATGACAGCCTATCTCTCTCTGATAAAATGATTCTGGGTTCCCAGGGAACTTTATCACCAGGAAGACTTGTCATACCAAGCGTGCCTCAGTGGCTCTGTACATCCTCTGCTCTAAGTATGAATGTCCTTTACCCCCTCTTCCCTGCCTGACAAATGCCCCATTGCCTTCTTCTGCAATGTCTTGCTAAGGACTGGGAAGCCGTGGTGTTCGTGAAGTTTGTCTGCAGTGAATACTTCTGAATCACCACCAGGTTGTACTCCATGTCTAGAAATGCACACCCCGGACTCACCCACCTCCCGACCAACAGGGATTTCCAGTTGCCTTGCCCCCAGGACAGGAGGGACACAGGGAAGGAGAATCTCCAACAACTGGACTGACCTCCGGTCTTCCAAAAATGAAGTGGTCAGGCTCTCCAACCATCCACCGCATGAGTTGCCTGACCGAATGCAGTCTGAGTGTCTCTCAGCTTAAAGATCATGTGCTTTCCTTCTCATTCTCTTGGTTGTAAGCCTTCTCAGTGGCTCCACATTGCCTCCTTAAGAGATGCCCATGTGGCACAGAATAGAGAAAGTGCTTGGGGAATGGGGAGGGAGGACAAGTTAGCCTATGCCTCTGTTTCCTCTTCTGCAAAAGGAAGATAATTGATTCCACCTTAGGATGGTTACATGGATGAAATGAGATTTGTAAAAAACTTGGCTCAGAGTTGGTGCTTTGAGGGACAGCTGCAAATCATGCCCCTTGTTGCAGCAAGTCCCCCTTCTTCTGGTAGCAGCAACAGCGTCATCATCCCTTTGTTGGGGAGGGATGAGGCCAGGCTCATTAGAGCACCCCACTCCCCTGGCCCTGGCAATTCACTGAGGGAAGAACACCGAATGGGTCAGAATGGGCCAATACTGGTGGAAGAAACAGCATCCTATCCAGGGAATAGGACACCAAATACACACTCTCTCACCTGGGCTTACCTGTGTCTGCACACTAATTGTCCTACTGAGAATCAATGCATTATAATTATTTTTATGAATAGCTTTGAGGAACAAAATATCATTGCCCATTTTAAAATGAAAGTGTTTAACTGTTACTACCATGGACGTTCTTAAAATCCTTTTTGTACTAAGGAAAAATAAAAAGAATTCCCCTTGCAGAAAAAAAAGAAAAGGAATGGGCCAATAAATTCAACTTGGTGACTATCATTGGAAGAAGTGGGGGAGTCCTTGTTACTGGGGGTTCTGAAAGTGAAGTGAAGTGAAAGTTGCTCAATCTGACTCTTTGTGACCCCATGGATAGTCCATGGAATTTTCCAGGCCAAAACACTGGAATGGGTAGCCTTTCCCTTTTCCAGAAGATCTTTCTGACCCAGGAATCAAACAGGGGTCTCCTGCATTGCAGGCGGATTCTTTACCAACTGAGCTATGAGGGAACATTCTAAGAGGAGGATATAAGCTGGAAACTGCAAGAACCATGGTGCCACTGAGAGGCGGAGGCTGCCTTAGGAGACAGATCCCATACTGAAAGCAGTTGAGAGATGGAGGGAACGAGTCCCATGGGTCTAGTCATTTCTGGAACTGCCCTAGACGTCTCAGTTATGTGACTAGGAAAATTCTGGTTCTTGTCTAATCTAATTCAAATGCCTTTCTGTTCCATGCAAACAAGAATCTTGGCTAGTGCAGAGCTCACCAGATTTGGTTTTACCATCCCCCCTGCCATTGCTCAGGGTGGGGTGAGGGACTCCTTGAGGCCAGCAGCGCTAATACCACAGCCCACCTTCCCGTCCTCAGCCTCCTTCTCTTCAGTCCATCATCCCCCACACTGACCGTTCTGGAACATGGGCTTAGTCCTGTTACTCCTCACTTAGAAGGCTCCTTCCCAGCCCACCCCCACCACTGTGTAAAGAGCAAGTCCCCACTTTCCCAGCTCTACCTTCAAAGCCCTCTACAATCTGACCCAATTCCCTCTCAGGACCCTCTCCCCTGCCACCCCACCTGCTGCTTTATGGATATTGTGCCTGATCCATAGCTGCCAGCTCCCTACTCTGAAATGCTCCCCAGGACCCTCCCCTACACCCTATGCCTTTCCCGAAAACCTTCCCCTTCTCACCAGTCTGCCAAAATTCCACCTCCTCGACTATCTTCTCTTCTGAGAAGCCTGCCCAGATGACTGAGGCAGAGTGAATGTCTCCCTGCCCCGCCCTTCCTCCCTGGTTAAACATAGTACTTGTCAGTCTGTCTTGAAGTGAGAATAACGTGTATACATTTTGAGAGCAGGGAGCATGTCATACTTGATAAGGATCCCCCCGGGGCCCCCACACAAGGATTGCCTGCCATAAGCTCTTGGTAAACTTGTTGACACAAGCCCTCAGCTTCTAGCTCACAAGCTCTGAGGCCCCCGCCCCTCCCCTCAACCACACTCTAGGAGAAGGGAATCTAGCCTTGGGGTCACATTTCCTCTTTACCAGGAAACTTTTTTAAATTGTGGTAAAAATACACATAAAATAAATTGTAAATTTAAGCCATTTTAAAGTATGCAGTTTGGTGGCATGATCCAGTTCCAGAAATTTTCAGCACCCCAAATGGAAACCTCATACCTGCTAGGCAGTCCTTTCCCATTCCTCGGCTCTTCGCCAGGCCTGTCAGCCACTAGTCTGCTTTCTGTCTGTATGGATTTGCCTGTTCTGGGTATCTCATGTAAACAGACTCATACAATATGTGGCCTTTGTGTCTGGCTTCTTTCACTTAGCATCATGTTTTCAAGATTCATCCAGGCTGTAGCATATGTTAGTACTTCATTCCTTCTAATGACCAAATAATACTTCACCACATGGATATATCACATTTTGTTTATCTGTTCATCAGTTGATGGATATTAAGTTGTTTCCACATTTTGGATATTGTGAATACTGCTACTATAAACATTACTGTACAAGTTTTTGTTTGAACACCTGTTTTCAAGTTTTGGGTATATACCTCAGAGTGAAATTGCTGGGTCACATGGTAATTCAACATCTACTGGGGAACCTCTCACACTTGGCATCTTTAATTTCACCAACATCCTGAGTCTGCTTAATTGACTTGACTTTGGGAGAGTCCGTCAGCTTTCTAAAAGTAAGCTATTTCGTCTTTATGACTGTCTCCTGACAGCAATCCTTAAAGGGTGTTCCCGGTTTTTAATATTAACCTTTTGCTGTTTTGAGTTTTCTATTGTTTAAGCTGTTGAGATCCACTTGTTTCATTTGTGCATCACAGAAATGCTGCGGGTAGATATTATGATGTCTGTTTTTCAGATGAAGAGGCTGAGTCTCAGTGGAGGGACGTGACTTGACAAGTTTCACAACCATTAGGGGACCAGCTGAGATTGATTCCCAGCACCAAGGTCTGTCCATATAACCACAGGGTCCCTCTCTGTCCAAGGTCTTTTTTGAAATAACGTATTCTGAATATCTGAAATGTATTCTAAGATCCATTACTGTTTAAAAATGCCCCTTGCTAGGTGACTGGTCAGTGCTGGCACAGACTTCACACACGCTGCCAGTTGGCAGCTCATTTATAATCAGAACTTTTTCCCTGGGGCAGATTCTGCCTGTAGCAAGAAGATCAACTTTTTCCTTTTCTGGATCTTCTGGGACCTGCTGCAATCCTGGGTTAATACTCCCTTTTGATGTTGAGCTGAAGCTAAATGTGAGTGTGTCCCTCAGCTCAATCCCGCCTCTTGACATTTCCTCCCCATTCTTTTATCCAACTCAAGTTCAACCCAAGAGCATCCGCTTCCCCTTCTCAGGAGGAAACTCTCTCTTGGACTGAGGAGTCCCTTGATCTCTTTGGAACAGAGAAGAGGCACAACTAGGCTTGGAAGCCTCCAACCCTAGTATCCTATTTCCACGTGGAGCCACATGGAAGACTGTAAAGCAAAACAGACAACGGACGACGATGACAACACTCACATTCGTCAGAGCATCCTGTGTCCCTGATGCTTTAGGTCTATTGGCTCACACTGTCCCCCAACTGCACTAGAAGGAGGATGTCATTCAGCAGATGAGGAAACTGAGACTCAGTGCCCTGTGCGGATTTCTCCAGAGCAACAGAGCTGAGGGTGGCCAGGCAGGACTGGACACCAGCAGAGCCCATGCTGTCCCACACCCTGGCCACCATCTGCCTTCCAGGGAGAAGCTTTGGGAGTGGGACTGGCCCTGCCCTGGCAGTCCTGAAAGTGGCCATGGGATCTGCCTCGCTGCCACTCAAGCACACATGTCCCAAGCCAGCTTTGCCCAAGTTATGTCCTCTGGAACCCTGGTGTTCTAGGTGATAGTAGGAGCTCTGAAAATGACGGTTCCACATTGTGATACACTTAGGGGTATCACTATGAGGCAGATGTCTGTCCTGTAGGCCTTCTCAGCCCTTAAGAGGCAAAATAGCCCCGGGGCTTCCCTGGCAGTTCAGTGGTTAAGACTTTGCACTGCCAGTGCAGAGGGTGTGGGTTTGATCCCTGTTCCTGGAATGAAGGTCCCAGATGACTTGCAATGTGGTCAAAGGTTTAGATAAATAGACAAATAAATAGATCCAGACATAGAGAACAGACTTGCGGACACCGCAGGGGTAGGAGAGAGTGGGACAAGTTGGGAGAGTAGCACTGGTCCATATACGTTACCATGTGTAAAATAGATATCCAGTGGGAATTTGCTGTATGATGCCAGGAGCTCAGCCAGGTTCTGTGACTACTTAGGGGGTGGGAGGAGTGGGAAGTGGTGGGGGTGGGAGGGAGGTTCAAGAAGGAGGAGCCCTGTATACCTATGACTGATTTATGTCGACCTTTGGCAGAAACAAACACAACATTGTAAAGCAATTTTCCTCCAAATAAAAATTTTTTTAAATAAAATAAGTAAAATACAGGGAGGAAAACTTAAAAAAAACTATTAAGAAAGGATATGTAGGTAGCCTTGAATTTATTTGATTATGGGATATCAAAGAGAATATCTCCTTTTTCAAGAAGTGGCTCCATGTGTCTTCCTCAAAGCCCTGATCAGAGGTGCCCCTGAGCCCTCTAATTAGTGGGTATCCAGAACTGAGGGCGCATGATGGCTGTGCCTGGGGGCTCTGGAGCCAGGCTGTCTGGGATCACATTCCAGCCCTGCTGTGTAGCAGCTGCATGAACCTCAAGCAAGTTACTTCATCTATCTGTACTTCAATTTCTGCATTTGTAAAACATGGATGATGATAACAATGCAAATTATATTCTATATGTAAGCTTCTTAGAATGATGTTCAGCACATAGTCAGCACTCACTAGATGC
Source organism: Muntiacus reevesi (assembly GCF_963930625.1). NCBI lineage: Eukaryota > Metazoa > Chordata > Mammalia > Artiodactyla > Cervidae > Muntiacus > Muntiacus reevesi. The sequence goes on from NC_089257.1 coordinate 50,382,828, forward strand.
CAGCTGGCATTTTCAATCCTTCTTGAGCCCTGCAAGTTAGAGTCTACACCTGGCCTCCCTGCCCCCAGGCCAAAAGTAGCCTTTTTTTGTTTTATAAAGCGTCTCAGTGAAGATGATGCAAAGCCAATTAAAAGACAGCTCCCTAGAAATAACCCTTCCTATCCTTCATGGCTGTGAAAGCGCCTTTTATTTCTACTTGATTTTTTTCCTTCCTCACAGACAGGCACATAAGAGTCAGAAGACCAAGATTCTGCCCCCTACTTATTTATTTTTCCAGTGGGATCTTGAGTTTCTGTCCCAACAACATGAAACATAACAAGCCTCTAAACCAAGGGCAAGGCACAGAGTGGGTGGGGTTACAGCACTGAGCAGGCAGAGGCTGGATGGCCAAGCCACAGAGGACAGCGCCAGTGACAGGTGGTATGTGTCTTCCCCTTTGAGGAAGTGGAAGATGGGGAATATGACAAGTGGACTTGGATACTAAATTAGGATAATTCACAGTAACTGCTGCAACAGACCTAAAATCTTAGTGGTGTTGCATGTACACCTTGGGGACGAAGTGTAACACAAGTTGCGATGCCCACCTCCACTAGCAAGAAGTTCTAAAAGAGGCCAGTCTATGTGGAATATATGGCCAGCATTAAGTGGGTATGTGAATACCAAGAATTCCTGGATGACTTTGGCTGCCAAAACCTTTTTCTGTTGCCCAGCCGATACTCCTTTCCCTCTTATTGGAGAAGCAAGACCTTAAGGAGAGCATGTGTTAATTCTCTCAGCTTTTAAAAGTCTTCTCTGCAAGTCTGAGTCTCTAGTGGTCTACATCCCAGTTTATTAAATTCTTGCCTCTGGGAGGCCTCAGGCTCTGTGGTAGCTGTTACTTATCTCACTGATTTTTCACCTGGAGCAGAGATGGTTCATACTCTCTGGATATGTCCATGCTCCTCTGCATTTCCCAGCTTTCCTTGCAGTTTATCGGGGCCATATAACTACCTCTGCCCAAGAGACCAGGTGTCACCTCTGAGTTGAGGTGCTGAGGCCAGGGCCTTCTACCTCTGCCCCTATTGAGATGGCTCTGGAGGCCAGGAGCATCATAGAAGAGCTAGAAGAACCAACTCAGAAGCAGATGGACCCCCTCCTCCTGGGTCTGCCTTATCCACTGAGAGTGTGAAGGGGGAGGGGAAAAGAGGGGCCCTCACCTACTCACTGGACATGAGTTTGAGCAAGCTCTGGGAGATGGTGAAGGACAGACAAGCTTGGCAAGCTTCTGTCCACGGGGTCGCAAAGAGTTGGACACGACTGAGCGACTGAACATCCACAGTTGGGTAACAGAGGAGAACAGTGTTTGCACACAGGGCCGTCCAGGAATTCTTGGCATTTACACAGCCATTTAGTGCTAGATGTACCTTCCACATGGGTTTTTCTGTGACCAAGCTTCTCACTGTAATTTGGGGGAACAGTGTGACCCCTGATTCTGATATACCAGCGGTGCCATGGGACAGTGTGGCAGACAGCATGTCTCAGACTACAATATACATACAAATGACCCAGGGGTCTCGTTAAGCTGCAGATTCTGATTCAGTAATTCTGGGGCAGTACTCAAGAGCCTGCATTTCTAACAAGCTCCCAGGTGATGCTGACAATGCTGGTCACTAGACTATGTTCTGAATAGGAAGGTGAGGGGGCAGGGCTGACTCATCCATTACATATGGTAGGAACAGAGCCTAGGGCCCTTGAAAATGTTTTAATCACTTTTAAAAATCAGAAGGAAAAAAAGCTTTTAGGTCAAAGAAAATGTTTTAATACATAACATTAACATATTTATCTTTACACCAACAGAGATATAGACTTTGTAAGCAAGAAGGGGCTCACAGGGACTTCCTTGGCTATCCAGTGGTTAGGACTCCATGCTTCCACTGCAGTGTGGCATGGGTTTGATTCCCGGTCAAGGAAATGCAATCCCTCAAGGTGCAGCAAAAAAGTAAAAGTAGTTGGTTTTTTGTAAAAGAAGGGCCTCATTAAGGCAAAAACGCCTAGACCCTACCAAAATCCTACACTGGGCAGGGGGGCAGTGGGAGGGGCTGTGCCAACTATAGTGTATATGGGTGTGCATATTTGACTCTTAGTGACCCCATGGACTGTGGCCTGCCAGGCTCCTCTGTCCATGGGATTTCCCAGGCAACAATATTGGAGTGGGTTGCCATTTCCTCCTCCAAGGAATCTTCCCAACCCAGGGATTAACCTGCATCTCCTGTGTCTCCTGCATTGCAGTTGGATTCTTTACTTGATGAGCCATCAGTGAAACCCTTCTATAGTACATAAAACTGTGAAACCTTGAGAAGTCATGAAAGGTGACACAGATAAAATGGGTCTGTGGCCCTCTCAGCAGGGAGGATCACATGAGATACAGGATAAGAACATGTTACTGGGCAACAGAGAATGGCTTTGGCAGCCAAGCTCATCCAGAAATTCTTGGCATCCATACTCACTTAATGCTGATTCCTTTTAGGATGGTCTCCTAGAACTTCTTGCCACAAGATGGAGGTGGGCATCCCAATTTGCATTAGACTTAGTCACCAAGATGCAGTTAGTTGTTTGGACCGTTATTTCTGAGTCTCTCCAGGTTCTCAAGATCTCCACTTAGGGAGCCCTGAGGGGTGCCCAATGCCTCCTGGAGGCCCTCATATTCTAGTCTCCCAAAGTCTTCCAAGGGACTTCCAGTCTTTTGTCCCTGCTCCCCACGGCATAGGACGCACCCATGTGCTCCCAGACCTGGAGGGCTTGGAGTAGCTGGCCCTGTAGTGAAAAGGAAGAAGGACCAGGCTCCAGAGGCATTTTTTGTTAGTGATGAACACAAGACCATCATCTCTAATCTAAGCAGCAAACATTCAAAGTATGAGTCAAAAGCCTTGTGACAAGAAAGAGAATGAATAAGCATTCCCTTCAGCAATAAATATTTCCTTAAAAACACAGCCATCCATTTGGACCTGATGCCAGTTCTGACTGTCCCCAAAAGCACTGCATTTGCTTTGAGAGAATGGACAATAATAGCTGGCTCTAACACACCTGCAATCCTCCTTTGTCACAGATGCAGTGTCTGACCCAATTATTGCTCTTGCTTGGCCTCAGTCATGTAACTACTCGGGTGAACCATTGGGCCTTGGTCAGTGTACTGTTCACGGATGAGGAAACTAAGGTCTCAGAAGGGAGACGTCATCTGCTCAAGGGCACAAAATGAGTTAGAAGCAGAGCCATGCCTAGCACCTGGGACCACTGCTTATGTAAACAGTCTTCATTTCAGCACCAGGGATGGATATTGGAATACTGCCTTCAAGCTTTTACTGTTTTCAAACCTGGGAAGATTCATGCTTTCATTCACTCACTATCTACTGAAAACCACCTTAAACTTGCCATGGTTCTAGCTTCCCTTAATACATCTCAATAAAATCATGATCTAACCTTTTGATCTAACCTTTTGAAAAGTCTTACTGGCCCAGCCTCTATATCCTCCAGCCTGATAGTTCCAAGTGTGGGATTCTATCTGTTGATGGGCTGTATGTGTTTTGCAGCAAGGGCAATCTGACCTTGACCTTGCCACTTTCCACTGTGTAAACCCGAGTGAACTAGCAAAACTCAAAGCCTCGATTTCTCATCAGTAAAACAGAGATATTATTACTACCTTTATTACAATGTGCAAAAATGTTATAATATGTGTAAAGCATTTAACACACTATGTAGCTGGTGCTCAATCAATGACAGCTATGATAGTAATGATCATAAGTACATTATTATTCTCTTGTTCTTGTCAAGTGAAACAAGCTCCTGGGGATTTCAGCAAGAGGAATCTCCCCACCCAGAAGGCTGAAAAGTCAGGCTTTCTTTGTTCACGTGCATGCACAACTTCTGTGGTTTACAAACTACAGGACTCATGACAGAAGGACAACTTGCAAGTGTTTCTGGGTCTAATGTACCAGATCCTTGAAGTCATCACCACGTCCATCTTTGTCTGCTGAACCCAGCTGACCAGAACAGTCTGCCCCCACCAGCGTAAGGCCCTGTGAACCCCAGCATTGTTGGGAATGTTGGCTGTAAGCGGGGACAACTGCAAAGGAAACAAGGCTGCCCTCTGATGTACAACCATGTGAAAAACTCCATGCAGTGGATATGATTAGTCAGCTGTGGAAGTGACCCAAGAAATTGTCTGTAAATGTGGTTGAAGAGATGGGAGGCTTGACCAGGATCTCCAGGGGTCGGGACAGGAAGACAATTATAAGCATGTGACGACACCTTTTGGAGAGAACTTTGCGCTCAGCAATTTCCCCTTCTCTAAGAGGAACCCTTACACACTGAGGAATGACTCCTTATGGCCACATCTATACCCCACGATCTTGTCACCTGACCGTGGCTGATTAACACTGACCCAACCAAGGTGGGCCTATCAGGGTCTCTCCCCTGAGACCTTGGACAGAGACGAGGAGCCATGGAACCTGGTTAAGATAGGAGTTGAGCCCTAGTGCAGTGGTCTTCCGGGTGAGGGATGCGTACCCAGGGAATATCCAAGATGATCCATGTCATACGGGAAGAAAATTGGGGACTATTACTTATTTCGTTTCTTTAGTATTAAATAAGCAGACTGGCAATGATGCCTTCACTCAGTCACATGTCGAAAGGCCACTGTCACACCCAGTTTGTGAGATGTCCTGAGGGAACACGGGAAATTCTACAATGCTAAGGGACTGAAGTCACACCCTCATGTATTCATTTGCTTTCAGTGACATATGACACAGTTTATATGTGAGCAAGTGGATTAGTGAAACATATCTAGTTTTAAGCAAGCCAATCATCATAAAATGGGCAAGTGGCTTAAATGTCTCCTGCGAATATGTGGAGTAAGTATACTATAACTACTAATAATACCACAAGCAACTCTCAAAAGTTTCTACAAACTGGTGGATCAAACTAAAAATGTTCACTTACAGTTCTGTAAGTAAGGACAATTTTCAGCTATCTGAACTGGCTATCCTTTGCCTGCTTTCCTTCTCCTTGCCCTGCCCCAGGATCCATCCTCTCTGCTCTGGGCTCCCGGATGACACATATAAGACCGGACGCATCATGCAGGTTTCCGTGCTTGCTGAGTTTGGCCAACAGACCAGTAGGAGGTGGGGGGTAGGGGGAGAGGTTGGGCATTTCCTTCCCTGCATCCTTCTTGCTTCAGCGTTGCATCTCTGGAAGTGGCTGTGTCACTCCCTAATAACAGCTCAACCTAGATGGTCCCACCTCCATGGCTCCAGATGTCACTGGCTTCCAATCACACTATTTTCTCCTCTTGCCCCTCCTGGCTGGAACTGGTAATGGCTCCCTGCTGTTGCTAGTTTGGGGGAGTACCTGGGCACCATCCCTTGTGGTTTCTAAACCTCTATAAATGGTTCTTTCTTTTGTTAAATCTCTTGAGCCAACTCAGTTAAACTTGGTTCCTCGCCGGGAGACTGGTATGTGTCTCATGTAGCCATGACAGTTATTAAAGCCAGGGGTTATCCAAAGTGCTGAGATCTTAAAACATAATGAGGCATAAGTAATCACATTTCTCTTACTAAAGAATACTCTTTTAAGGAAAGCAAAAAAAAAAAAAAAAAAAAAGTTGCTGGCACTGGTAAAAACACAAAGCAAGATTTTAAAATAGTGTTTTCTCTTTCTTATCTTTTAAAAATTTCTATTTTTACTAGTTTTATAAAATAACTTGCATATCACCAGTGGTAAAGAATCCAACTGCCAGTGGAGACACAGTGAAGGAGACACAAGAGACACAGGTTTGATCCCTGGGTTGGAAAGATCCCCTGGGTTGGAAAGATCCCCTGGAGTAGGAAATGGCAACCCATTCCAGTATTCTTGCCTAGAAAATTACATGAACAGAAGAGTCTGGAGGGCTATAGTCCATGGGGTTGCAAAAGACTTGGACACGACTGAGCACAAGCACAGTAGCTCAGTAGCTCGTGAACATAACTAAAAATAAAGATATACACATAAATTAGAGACGCATTCTAAGAATATTTCAGTTGATGAGATGAACCATCAAAACCTGCTGCTGTAGAGAAGACCTCTGCTCTAAAGAAAACACTGGCAAGTTCCTGCTGCCAGGTCCCTACCTCTGCCTGGGGGCTGCGTACCTGGGGCAGGTCTACTCCTTCCTTTGATTCTCTGAACTATGTTCCAACAAATCCCATCTTTCTTCAGAAGACAAAAAGTGAAAGTGCTCAGTCGTGACCGACTCTTTGTGAACCCAAGGACTGTAGCCTACCAGGCTCCTCCCTCCATGGGATTCTCCAGGCAAGAATACTGGAGTGGGTTGCCATTTCCTTCTCCAGGGGATCTTCCCGACTCAGGATTGAATCTCGGTTTCCTGCATTACAGGCAGATGCTTTAACCTCTGAGCCACCAGGGAAGACTCAGGGACAAAAGGAATTCCAAAGAGAAATGCTGATCTAAAGTTCCCAGGGGACAAACCTATCCTGTGCTCTGGGGGAGTCTCTTTGTTATAAGCAGAGATGGCTATCAGGACATTTTAATGCTCACATGAAATACCCCTTAGAACTTTCCACCTTCTGAGCTAAATCTCCATCTCCCAGGTATTTTGGTCACTGGAAGGGTAATCCCTTCCCATACATTAACACACAGACATTCAGAATTACATACTTCAGTTTCTTGTGATTATCATGAGTCAGTCTCCACATACATTATTAACTCCAGGCCACAACCAGGCTTAGGGATAGGTCTAGGACCCTGGAATACCCCCAAGATCATGTTCCTTAGGGAGTCCCCTTGGCATCCAGTCTAGATTCCTCCTGACAATATTCAGCTTCATCATCATCACCTTCCATCAGGGACAAGTTGGACCTCAACTGGGAAATAGGAAAGATGTCTTAGGTAAGAAGTCCAGAAGGGCATTACAGTCTTTCTACCAGGAATCCAAGCCCCAAACAAGTGAAAACATCATGACAAGACAGCCCTTAGTGAAACCGGACCACCTAGAGCCACAAAACTCTAGGTGCTCCATGTGCTTGATGTTAATCTAAGCTTAAATAAGTTATTATTTATTGAGTGCTTATACACATATAAGTACTATGGATACAGCAGTCCGTTTCATCTTCATAAAAACTCTTTGAGCAAGTTAAATTATTATCATCTTCAGCCTCATCTTACAGGTAAAAAAAGTAGTTAGATTCTTTCCCCCAAAGTCACAAGGTAAGTTGCAGAGTAGGGATTTGAATTCAGGTCATTTGATTTGAGCACCTGAGGTCCCAACCATACTCCATGCTGCCTCTGTAGCAGATTGCATGGCCTTGGCCATGTCAAGGAATTTTTTGGGCATAAAACTTGGTGGGTCAGAGAGAATGACTCAGGACTCATGACATAGGACATGGCATTTCCTGCTAATAGAAAGCTCATGGTTCTAGACTTGTATTTTCCTACTAAACTGAAGATAGGGCCTTGCTCATGGACAAGGTTATGAGACTTGATAGAGACTGCCACACACTGGGAGTTCCGTGGCGGTCCAGTGGTTATGAATTCACCTTCCAATGCAAAGGATGAGAGTTCATTCCCTGGTAGGAAAACTAAGATCTGAGAACTAACTACTGAGCCCAAATGCCACAATGAGAAATCACACATGCCACAACTAAGACCTGACCCAGAAGGGTGGGATGGGAGGGGGTTGCTGAGCGCAGACACCGAGCTGAGGGATTTGACCCCACAAAGCGGACACCATCATTATCTCTGTTTTACAGGAGAGGGAGCTAAGACTCGGAGAGGTGAGCTGTGGCTCAAGGCATCAGTGGTGGTCACGTGGTCACTCAGGACCTGTGCTTTCCACCAGGCAAGATGCTACTTCCAGCTCCAGCCACTAGCTTCCACTGTGATCGTGAGAGAAGAGCAGGTCAAGGCCGAGCCCTCCTCCCGACTCAGAGCCGGCGCCCTTTCGACCACATCTGTGTGAGCAAAGTCAAGGGTGTCTTCAGGCTTTCTTTCTCTTCTGATGAACCAGGAACCTTGGGCTCTCTGGACACATGCTCCAGTTAGCCTGTGGGTAGCCTCCAGTAGCCTCTCTGTGTCCCTTCCCAGAGTGACCACTATGCCCTCTGCACCATGTCCCAGCCCTGCAGTCACTGGATGGCCCCGTCCCTTTCAGCCTCTCCTGGGCCTGCTGGCTCCTAATTTTCACTTAGTTTTGCTGGGGTGGCTCAGTTTCCCTCTGCCCCATCTTATACTCACTGATACGCCTGCTCACAGAACCCATGTCCTTCCAACCTGTATTTCCTAAACCTGAGTCATCTACACCCCACCCTCACATGTTCTCCCATGTCTGTGGGCCACCTAAATATTTAGTGATTTAATTTTTTTCATTTGATTAGCAGGTAGCCAGGATTGCTACCTTGGCTGGGCCATTTGCCAGCTCTGTGTTGTTGGCCAGGTTCTTTACCCTCTCTGGCCCTCAGTTTCCTCATCTGTACAATAGAGCTAACAGTTGTAACTTCTTCAGAGGGCTGCTGTGAGGATGAAATGAGGTCCTGCAGGGAAAACAATAGAATATCGCTGAGCACACGATAAGTGCCCAGTGTGTTAGCCTCCCCTGTCCTCACATTTATTTTAAAAGGGAACTTTATATCCCTACCATCCATGGAAAAGTCAGTACCATTTGTAACACAAATAGAGAGGAGTTAGTTGTAAAAATAAACTTAATGAAAACAGTTATTAAATTCTAACTATTCCTGACGAAGTCTCCAAGCCCAAGACTTGCTCTCATTTTTGTCAAGAAGAGAGACAGGAAAGGATTGGAAAGACGTTGAAGGCACACTAGGTCCAAACCCGGGAGAACAACTTGCCCCGATTTGCCTGGGACGTCTGGTTTTAGTACTGCAAGTCCTACACACCCGCGCTCCTGGGCTGCCGCAGATGGACAGGAAAGAACGTAAAAGGCAATTCTGACGTGAATCCGTGTGTTTAGAGCTGAGTCAGTATCTCATTCACTAGCATCTTGCAGAAAAAGCCCACACCCTAGAGCGTACCGCACAAGCCCACCTGGGAGCACGAAGTTCCCAAATGCCACACGTGGATGGAAAAGCTGTCATGTGTGTGCCGCTGAGACGGGCCCCAAAGAAAAACCACACTTGTAAAGGCTCAGTGGGAGGAACGATGATTAACATGTTACACAGCAGAATTACTCGGTAGTATACAACCCCTGAAAAATCACATTTTGAAGTATCTTTGATGACATAAGAAAATGATCATGATAGAATGTTTGGTTAAAAAAAGCAGACTACTACTCAGACATTGAAAACAAAGAATGAAATCTTGCCATTTGCAATAATATGGACAGACTTGGAGGGTATTATGCTTAGTGAAATGTCAGACAAAGAAAGACAAATACCTTATGATATCACTTATGTGGAATCTAAAAACAAACTAGTGAATATAACAAAAAAAGAAAGAGATTCACAGATAACTCCAGTGGTTACCAGTGGGGAAAGGGAAGCAGGAGGGGTAAGATAAGAGTAAGGGATTAAAATTTGCAAACTATTATGTATAAAATAAATGATCTATGAGGATATAATGTACAACATAGGGAATACAACCAGCATTTTAAAACTATATAAGGAGTATAACCTTTAAAAATTGTGAATCAGGAAGAACTGATGCTGAAGCTGAAACTCCAATACTTTGGCCACCTGATGCGAACTAACTCATTTGAAAAGACCCTGATGCTGGGAAAGATTGAAGGCAGGAGGAGAAGGGGACGACAGAGAATGAGATGGTTGGATGGCATCACTGACTCAATGGACAAGAGTTTGAGTAAGCTCTGGGAGTTGGTGATGGGCAGGGAGGCCTGGTGTGCTTCAATCAATGGGGTTGCAAAGAGTCAGACATGACTGAGTGACTGAACTGAACTGAATGTTGTAAGCTGTAACATATAATATTGCACATCAATGATACTTTAGTTTTTTAAAAATTGGGGAAAAAAAGCCACTAAGATGTCCTTCACTGGGAGAATGGATAAATTGTTGTGCATCTGATAAATTGTTATTCAGTGCTAAAAAGAAATGAGCTATCAAGCCATGAAAAGACATAGAAGAATCTTAAATGCTTATTACTATGTGAAAGAAGCCAGTCTTGAAAGGCTACATAGTGTGTGATTGCAACTGTATGGCATTCTGGAAAAGGAGAAACTATGGAGGCAGTAATAAATATCTGTGATTGCTAGAGGTTGGGGTCATTGGAGAAGGATGAATAGATGGAGCACAGAGGATTTTTAGGCAAGTGAAAATACTCTGTATAATACTATAATGGTGCATACATGTTATTATACAATTTGTCCAAACCCACAGAATGTACAATACCAAGAGTGAACCCTAAGGTAAACCATGGACTTTGGGTGACTATAATTGTCAATGCAGGTTCATCAGTTGTAACAAATGTATTACCCTGGTGGAGCTGTTACCTGGCAGAGGCTATGCATGTGTGGGGGTGGGGAGGAACAGGAAAATTTCTGTGCAGACCTTCCTCTCAACTTTGCTGTGAACCTAAAACTGCTCTTAAAAAAATAGTCTTAAAAAAAAAATTTTTTTTTGACTGTGCCGTGTGGCTTGCAGGATCTTAGTTCCCTGACAAGAGACTGAACCTGGGCCACCGCAGTGAAAGCGCTGAGTCCTAAACACTGGACCGACAGGGAAATCCTTTAAAAAAAATTTTGTTTTTAAGCAGACTGTAAAACCACATATGGTAAGACCCTAGTTTTATAAAATATACAGAAATGTAAAGGAAGAGATACACCATATAAACAATATTTATGGGGACTTCCCTGATGGTCCAGTGCTTAAAACTCCACTCTTCCAATGCAGGGGGCACAAGTTCAATCCCTGGTCAGAGAACTAAGATCCCCCAAGCTGTGCAGTCCGGGCAAAAACAAAAACCCAGTACTTATCTCTGAATGATGTGATTCCACAGGGATCATTCATTTATTTATATTTGTTTCTGAATTTCTTACTTATACTTTCCAAGAAAGTTTAGCAAAGAATACACATTACTTTTATTACTAGGAAAAAAAATCTGAATAAGAATCATAAATTTAAAAAGTACTGGGATGGGAAGAAAGTAACCAGAGCAGATGAAGCCCCAGCCTTCACTAACCCTTTTTTCACATCTGTGGCTTATTAGCCAGAGGTTTTCTGTCTGGCTGGCTGACTGTCACCTGTTTGCCTTCTTCCGTGGGGAAGGCCCTCACAGAGAAGTCAGGGCGTGCCCAAGGTCACGGACTCGTGTTGCCTCTGCACCTCATCCAGTGAGGCTGCCCTGGGCTGTCACCTGGACTCAGGGTCTGGCCTCCAAGGTCCATGAGGCAAAACGAATCCCCTTGACCTTCCCATCACCTGGACTGTGACACTCTAACTGCCTGAGATCCTGGTTACTAAATAGAGGCAGGATGGCATCTAGCACCGCAAGTGCCCACTTTGGACCAAACTGGCCTGAACTGGAGTCCTCGTTCAGCACCCACCAACTGTGTTCCCTTGGGCATGTTGCTTCACTTCTCTCAACCACAACATTCTCATCTCTACCACAGGATTAAATTAAATAACAGTTCTAGCACACACCCTGGCACAAAGTCAATTCATAACCATTTTTCTCTCCTCCTTCCTTTTACATTTGCTACAGGAGAACTCAGTTCTCTATCTCTGTCCCCCTGCCTCCAAGAGCTCAAAAAGCAGAGTCTGGAGGCTCCTAGATCTCTCCTCCCCACCCATCTGGGCCTCTGCTCCTCCTCAGTCATCAAACAGTCCCTCTGCTGACCACCAAGCCACAGAGAGGGCGGCTGAGAGGCACTCTAGAAGCTACATGTGGCTACCCAGGGGAGGTGGCAGGGTAAGGAGGGGGTGGATGACTTGAGACACCCCCCCACCAACCTTGCATTCTCTCAAGATACACCAGAAGAATCTGATCATCAAGTGCACATACATAATAAACCCAGAAACCACATCATAAGCATTATGTACACTTCTTCATAAGAAAAAAAGTCACTCCTGAGAACTTTGTATTGATATACTCTTGGCATTATTCTGAGTGTAGGACACACTCTACAGAATGAGAAAGGGTCTCTGCCCTAAGAGAGCTCAGTATCCACTCCTGCTAAAGGTGTGGGCACATCCATCCACCTTTATTACTAAGAGGACAGAGGCAAGGATTGTTTGGGAAGCTGAGAATCCATGTATAAGGTTTAGTCCACCAGGCAAAGAATCTGGCTTCCTCACACAGAGACTCACAGAACCAACCCCTTGTCCTGAAATTATGAGCCCACTGGTCCACCTGAGAGGTAGTTTCAAGTAGAAGACATCCCAAGGCCTTAACTATCTTCATCCAGGACACGAAGTCTCCTGCTTGTCCCTTGATGGCTGGATGACCTTGGACAAGTCATGTAACATCCCCCGGTCCTAGTGTCCTCCTGTGAAACTGAGGTGAAGACACATCCCCTTTAGCGTTGCTGGCAAGAGCACATGAAATCACGTGTGGAAAGCCTGCCACTCAGCGTTGGAAGAGAGTCGGTGCTTCCCCACGACCCGCTCAGAAACGGCACCAGCCAGAGATGAACAGGGCATGCTGGTCAGAGCAGAGCCTGTGGAGATGGGCTGCCTGGGGTCACCAGCTGTGTTTCCTCTCTGTGCTAAAATGTCCCATCTACATGATGAGGATAATAATAATCTGTGATTTGTAGGGTTTTGGAAGTTTGAATTACTACACGGCAAGTGCTTAGAGCAGTGCATAGTAAGAATGGCATGTTTGCTTTTTCACGTTTATGGGGATCATTGATCATGGTGTAGCAATTTGTACAGAATTATACCTCCCAATCTTACATGGTATGCAAGAACACCCTGCTTACTACCAAGCACAGAGGAAGGTACATCAGCTGTGAATACAAACAGCCACTTTCAAAACAACCTATAGACTTGTGCACCCACACACAAACACCACTGAATCATGAACCAAACAAACATGACAATGACAATTGTAATATCCATTAGGGACAAAAAGCCCAAGACACTACCCAAGGCAGAAGTGTACCCTCTTATTCCCAGTTGTGTTGAGGGGCAGGAGCATTGCAGCTGGACTCGTATAGACTTGGCTCTGACCCCTAGCTCTCCCAGCTCTGCTCTTCCTTAGTGGTCTGACCCTAGACAAGCCACTTAATTTGAGTTTCCTCCCCATAAAAGCCTTGGGGTGAAGTTGAGGGGAGTTCACGCCACCTGTCTCACCCGCATGTCACTGCCGCCTGGCGGGGACAACAGAACCCCGGCAGGCTCCGACTCCCTAGTGCTCCCAGCCTAACAGCCTGGGAAACAACTTCCTTTTTCCTGCAGGAGATCCATGGGCTGCTTGACTCCCCCGACACTGAGACTTTCAAAGAGCAGCCTGAAAAGTGGGTGTTAAGAGGGCAGCTGCGCTCTGGGAGATGCGAGCACCGGCCAGGGGTCCCTGACAATCCCACACTGCGTTTACTCAATCTGCAGGGCATCTCCAGGCTTTTATAGCCATTTACTGGACAGGAGGGAACAGACAACTGGGCCCCTCTCTGGCCTCTGACTTCCACCGGCCTTTCCTTTGGAAAAAGGCAGCCTGAGTGCCTTCCACTCCAGCAATAGCTCTGACTCCGAGCTTCTGGAGGTGTGCAGGCTCAGCGCACAGGCCAGGCACACACAACCCCTCGAGGGTGCAGAGAAAGGTCACCGGGGGGCAAGGCTGGAGGCAGGAGAGATGGGTACAGGGGTAAAAACAGGGGCTGCCACCAGAACACAGGATAGAAAGTGCGGGGACAGACACAGGGGCGGGTCAAGGAGGGAGACAGACAGGACTGGGCCAGCACAAGGGCCAGAGTGCCAGGAGACGAGAGTGTCGGGGGCGGGGGGCAGTGGCAGAGAGACACAAGCGCTCAGAGAGCGGGGCTGGGGCAGCAGGCGGTGCGTGAGGAGCCCTGCCCAGTGGGCTTACGTAATCCGGGGACCCTCTATTACTCCAAAGTGGTCCACAGGAAATCTGGGGATGAGGATCCCCAGTCAGAACCCACGTTTTCGCCCTAACCTGTGCATGCTTTCCAACAGCAAGCAAAAGAAGCACAATTTAGTTAAGTCAGGATGGGCTAAGATTCACATCTTATTTTAAAATGATGACAGCAACAATAAAAATACTCGGCTGAAATGCCATTCGACCAAGCCAGCTCCCCTGGAAAGTTAAAGTCAGGCGCCCCCATCCCAGCACACCCTGTACCTTTAAGGAGGAGAAGAGTTCCCTTGCTCCCGGCTGAAGAGGCAGGTTATTCTTGGAGACAGCGACGACTTACCTAAAACTGAGTTATTCCCCTTTCCTCCTCCGGCCAGCCTCTCTTCACTCTGGGGAGCTTTTACCATTTAAGGTCAATGTTACATCTGGCTCTGGAGCTTGGAGCTGAGAAGCCTCTGGCTGCCGAGCTCCGCCGCCCGCCTCCTCGGAGAGGGGCTGGGACTTAGAGCCCAGAGCTCCTCCGGGACCCCTCTGGCCCGACTCAGGGGGCAAACGGCCGGGAAGCCGGCCAGGCCATCCGAGGCTCAGTGCAGGCTGGGTCTGAGAGGCAGTGGCTGGCCCTGGGCCCCTCCCACGGGCACCCACACAGCGGAGGGCAGTGCCCACGGGCAGCTCATGCTGCTGGGCATGTCCCGGCCAGGCAGGGACCAAGACAACTCGGTCGACCTGCCTCCCAGCCTGGAGTCTCCAGCGAGCATGTGAGCCTGGACAAGACCCTGGCCCAGCGCCAGCGAGACTGGGAACATTTCCTGTCCCGGGGATTGGGAGGTGGGGGCTGCTCCCACCTTAAGCCCTTGGGATTAGCAGAGAGAAGGGCCTGGAAGATTCAGCTAATCCCAGACCTGGCACCAGCCCCAGGGCTTCAGTCCTTGCTCCTCCACTAAGTAGCCCTGTGGTCTTAACCTCGTGGAGCCTCAGTCTCCTCATCTCTAAAGTGGGAATCACTGGGATCACAATGTCTAACTCCTAAGGTTGTAGGAGGATTTGATGAGATGATACTGAGAGGCTTAGCATAGTGCTAGCATCTCAGACTTGCTGATCAACATCAGCGAGTTTCCTGCCCCTGCTCACACACAGGTGAGGGAGAGCTGCTCTCTCCCGAAGTCCACACCTTACCCTTATTCACTCCTCACCACCTTGGGTTCAGCCCCCCACCCAGAGAAAGATCATGGTACTGTGGGACCTGACCAGTCACATGGGGGCTCCAGCCCTTTTCTGCAGTTTGAGGCAGCTCAGAGAAACCCTGAGTAGGACTGCCAGGTAGAATGCAGGACACCTAAGTAGACTTGAATTTAGTATAAGTATGTCCCAAATATTGCACAGGACAAGCTTACACACACACACACATATGCTATGCTGTGGGCTTAATTGCTCAGTAGTGTCTGACTCTTTGTGACCCCATTAACTGTAACCCACAAGGCTCCTCTGTCCATGCGGATTCTCCAGGCAAAAATACTGGAGTGGGTTGCCATGCCCTCTTCCAGGGCATCTGCCCAACCCAGGGATCAAACCCAGGTCTGCCTCATTGCAGGCGGATTCTTTACCATCTAACCCACCAGGGAAGCTGAAGAATACTGGAGTGGGTAACCTATTCTTTCGCCAGGGGATTTTCCCAACTCAGGAATCGAACTGGCATCTCCTGCATTGCAGGCAAATTCTTTACCAGCTGACCTACCAGGGAAGCCCCATATATATGTGTATGTATATATATATATATATATATATATATATATATAATCTGAATTTCTAATTTAATGAAATTTAATGGCTCATCCTCTATTTTTATTTGCTAAATCTGACAACTCTAGTCGTGGGCCATCACTTACCACCTCAGAAAGTGCTCGCTAGTCATGCTGAGAGCTCTAGGTGTTGGTGCCTCAAGACGTGTGGCCTGAAGCCCTCCTGGTGACAGGTGTCTGACTGCATATGGTCTTTATCCTCAGTTCCTGGCTGTGGCAGGCTTTCTCCCCCAAATCTGGCCCCCTGGGCTTCTATCCCAGCCCCTTCTATAGACATCCAGTCCTGGACTGTCTCTTCTCCTTGCTTGTTACAAAAGAGACTCCTGATGAGACCATAGTACATGCTGTCTGTCAAACCCATAAATAACTGTATTTTTGTAGATGGAACCAGAGGAGACTCCTGGGTACTAGCCACGCTTTTTCTCCGGCATCTACACCTATCCATCTACTGGGAACAGGCTCCCACTGGCAAAACCACAAGGTGACAGCTACTAGAACTGCAGGGATAGAGACTAGAATGAATTACCAAACTCTTTAGCGCTGTTTCTCCAACTTCATTGCGCAATAGAACCATCAAATGTGAAACTCTCTGGACCCCTTTTCTAGAAATTCTAATCTTGTGGATCTAAAGTGAGGTCCAGAAACCTACATTTTAATTAAGGCCCTTGGGTGATTCTTACTTATGCAGTTGGTCCAATAACCCCATTTTAGGGAATGGTATTCCAAAAGTTGATTTTATGAATCCAGCAGCAATTATTGCAAAGACAACTAGAAACTTGGGTTTGTGTGCATGTAAGGAAGGAGGTGTGAGTGTATGTCTATGTGTCTATGTGTCTGTATGTGTTATATAAACCTTATATTGAACACCTACTATATTCCAATCACTATATTAGACACTCTGCATAAAAGCATGTACCTTCCTATGTACCCCGTGAAATAGAGCTATTATACCATTCTTTTGAAAAGGAAACTAAGACTTGAAGAGGCAAAAAGACTTCTCTGATGTTCCATAGCCAGTAAGCGGTAAAGTGAAGGAATGAACTTAGGTGGTTTGGCCCCAAAAGTCTTCCCCTGTACCATACTTCCTTCTCTTCAGTCTAATTTCTTAAATTAAGGTTTATGGATAGCCTTCAGGAGTCTCTGAGCCAACTGAAATTGTGTGCAAAATACTGTGTGATTTCTGTTTTTCTTGGGTACAGGCCCATAGCTTTCACCAGACTCACAAAGGGGTCACCAAATAACATTGAAAATCACTACATTAACACAAGCATTTCATAAAGTGCGTCTTTGATGGGCGTGTGAAATGAGCACGCTCTATAGAACACAATTTAGCATGATCAAAATTACAAGGCTTGTATCCTTTGATCCAATTTCACACCTAAGAATTTATTTTGCAAGCATATTCCCACACTTGGGGAAATGACAAATAAACACGATTATTCACTGCAGCTTTGTTTGTAAAAGCAGAAGGATTGGAAACAATGTAAGTGTCCACCAACTGGCAGCCATAAAAAATGATGGGTATAGCCACAGCAAAGGATGAGAAAGCCCTTTATGTAGTGACAAGAAGTCTCCAAGATCTCACAGGTAAGTGGCTAAAGTAAGATAACAGAACAGTATAGATATATAAACACACACACAAATATACATACATTCACACATACATACTCACAAGTACATATGTGTGTGTACACACAATCTCTCTAAAATTAACACAAGAAACAAATAACATTAATTGCCAGACAGTGCTAGTGGTAAAGAAACCATCTGCCAATGCAAAAGACATAAGAGACACGGGTTCAATCCCTGGGTCAGAAAGATCCCCTGGAGGAGGGTATGGCAACCCACTACAGTATTCTTGCTTGCAGAATCCCATGGACAGAGGAGCCTGGTGGGCTACAGACCATAGGGTTTCCAAGAGTCGGACACAACTGAAGTGACTTAGCATGTAGTAGCCTATGGGGAGGAAATCTAACTGGTTGGGGCAAAGAATATACACTGTATATTTTATTTATACATTTAAAGTTTGAATCATGTGAATTAGTCACATGTTTACATTCAAAAATAGTAATGAAACAGAAGTGTTGCTAGAAACAGGGATTTAGTTAATTCATCTTCCAGCACTGCCTCCCCCAAGCGTCAGAGTATTGGCATGAACCTGACTAAAGGTTATTTTGGGTTTTTTACTTTTTATTTTTGAATAATTACAGAAATGCAGGGGAAGTTCAAGAATAGTACAAAGAGTCTCATGTACACTTCCCCCAGCGGTAATAGCATATATGACTATAGGAAAGCCAGAAAGTGGGCACTGGTACCTTATTGTTAACTAGATCAAAGATTTTATTCTTTTTTTTAATTGGGAGTATAGCTGCTTTACGCTGCCGTGTCAGTTTCTGCGGTACAGCATGGTGAATCAGCTATAGACACACATAGAGTGTTCGCCGCTCAGTCGTGTCCGACTCTCTGCAACCCCATGGACTGTAGCCAGCCAGACTCCTCTGTCCACAGACTTCTCCAGGCAAGAATACTGGAGGGAGTAGCCATTCCCTTCTCCAGGGGATCTTCCCAACCCAGGGATCAAACCCAGGTCTCCTGCATTGCAGGCAGATGCCCTACCATCTGAGCCACCACATATATCCCCCTTTTTTGGATTTCCTTCCCATTTAGGTCACCAGAGAGCATTGAGTACAGTTCCCTGTGTTGTACAATGGGTTCTCATCATTGATCTATTTTATGCATAGTAGTGTATACTTTAATTTTTTAATAGTACTTAATTAAGTACTACTTAAAAGTACTTTAATTCTAAAAGTTATTTTAAAAATACAGCCTTCTCACAGCTCACACATTCATTTAAAATGTTTTTTTGGGTGTGCCAGACTAGAGTTGGCTGATGGGATGTGGTAGGGACACTTCAGAGCCCTCCCTGCTCGCATGCGGTATAGACCAGAGAAGGTGACCCCTTACTTAAACAGTAACAGTATTTGGAGGCCTGGGACCCAGCAGTATACAAGGAGTGTTGACCACACTCTAAAAAAGGCACTGTGTCCTTTGCTGTCCTGGTCATGGAGCTTCACAGCTTGCCTGAAAGCCGACTTTTAATCCTTAAAAGAGCATGAGCAATTACTCGAGCTATATTTATCCTTGTTCCTGGAGCCACACAGGGATTTGGCCTCACTCTACCCAAATCTCCAGCTCATCCATCACTCATTCCCATCAGAGACAATCACGTGTCCTCAACATCAAAGTGGTGGGCCAACGGAGGCACACTGGCACACGACTGGGGGAAGCTCTCCCCATAGGCCCTCTGACTCAAAGCCAGGGAAGAAGTTTAAAAATCCCAGGCCAAAAGCACATCTTGGGGCTGAGGGAAGCCAAGCCAGGAGAAGCAGAAGCTTGCCAAGAACTCTGCCAGCTCAGGGACTGGGATGACCTCACTGGGAGTATTGGCCTCCCTGCCTCTTTTATATGTAGGGACTCTGTGAAATGCCCAGTACTTAGGAGGCCCTGGATGAGTAAGTGAACAGATAAGTGACCAAATTGGCAGGAATGGCATCCAGGTGTCAATGCAAGGGACAATGACAGGTGTCATTGACTGAACATCGTGCCAGGCACTCTGTTAGGAACTTTACAGATAAGGTCTAGTCAGTCTTCACCAAGTCCATGTGATGTAGGCTTTCTCACCCCTAGGTCCTAGATGAGGAACCTGGGATATGGAGAGGTCAAGAAGCCTGCCAGTGCCTTACAATTGTAAAACTGATCTTTGCCACTCTAGAATCTCAGGGTGTCAACTTCAGGAGAACAGACTTGGGGAACTTCCTTGGTGGTCTAGTGGCTAAGATCCTGGCATCCTGACTGCATTAGGCCAGTCCTGGAGAGAACTGCCACCAGAAAAATTGTCCTCCACTTTCTCCACTCGGCCTCAAGAGCGTGACCCACCCATTTATTTCAAGGACGTGCTCTGTGCACATACCTTGTGTTTGGACCTCTGCTGGCAGTGAGGTTACGCAGATGAGCAAAACGTGACTCCTGTCCTCCAGGAGCTTACGGGGTAAGATGCAAGAAAGTAAGTAACATCTGTGATTATAAGGTGTGTGAAAGTAGTTTACAAACTGTCTCTCCATGTGCTTACATAAGGCATTAGAGTAAAACTATTCTGTAAAGAAGAATGTGGTCAGTAACCATCGACGCGCTTGACCAAGAGCTACAGATGCTCCAAGAAAGAACAAGTGGGGACATTGAGGAAGGTTTGATTCTAGAGGAGTGGGCATTTGAGGCAGTCATGTGTCCAAACAGGTCAAGGTTTCAAGATGTGGAGAGCGGGTCAGGGAGAGTGTTTCTAGAGGAATAAGTGGTGTGGGTCTAAGTATAGAAGCAGCAAAGTGCTCAGGAATGCAGTGGCAGGGCTTCTGTCATGGAGCTGGCCTGAGTTGGTCAGACTATGAAGGAACCTTGAACCAAAGGCCTGAGTTTGGACTTAACTCCATGTGGACTGGGAGCCCCAGGAGGTTTCTAAGCAGGACTAGTGTGTGGTGAAAGTTAGGCTTTGGGAAGATTGTTGTAAGTGGGACCAGTCAAGAGATGACTGATAAAAGTTCTTTGGAGTAACATGGACTCCAAGGAACTATAGGGAAATTACGTAATCTCTTCAGTGTCAATTTCCTCTTCTTTAAAATGGGTAACACTAGGGATTATCTTCAAAATATCTGTTATGACCCACACGCTGGCCAATTGTAATAGGTATCAATGGCTATATTACTGGAGTCACTGGATCCTAGATATCCCCTACAGCATGAAGCACCAACACTAGATCTCCCTATGATCTGAGCTGCCAGGTCATGGGGAGATCTAGGGAATTCTGGGGTAGATTCCAGGGCAACTGAGGAGGTGGAGGAGAGTCAGGGGTCTCAGAGTAGGAGCTGTTTACCAACTGGCAGGGAGGTACCTCAATATTTTAACAACACATGGCTATAGTGGAGTGGCTGGGGAAAACATCAGCCTAGGTGCTCCTGAAACACTCCATAGAGATGTGACTCTCAGGAGAGAAGAAAATGTCAAGGTTCAATGACCTTGGTTGAGCAACTGGATATACAGTGGAGTCATTTATGGAGATGGGAGAGCCAGCTAGGGTACAGGAGTAATAGACTCGAGAGTCCCATTTTGGACACATTAAGTTGTAAATGACTGTGAAACATCCCAGTGGAGATGACACATGGATAACTGGACACAGGAAGCTCTGCACAGAAGAGGTAACAGCAGTGATAAGGGTGGGAAGAAAAACAAAGACTCGATAAATTTGTGACCTAACTGCATGTGAGGTATGGAAAAAAGAGGTCAGGTGGCTCCAGAGTTTTGATCCCTGGACCAGTAAAGTGAATGTTAATACCATAGGGCAGCCAGGAGCAGGCGCTCACTGGTCAAGAAAGATCAGTTCAGTTTGAGATGCTGGTGGGATGCCTGGATGGAAATACCCAGATGGAGACACCCAAATGGAGATGCCCAGAAGATGGTTAGAAATACAGGATTGCAAGGATTGTTCCTTGAGAGATGTCTAAACTAGTGGCATAGACTTTAGAAATATGGATCTCTAGGACACCCTTAAATCACAAGTGAAGAAGACCGTGAATAAGCTATTGGATATTTGGGGGGGGCATGTCAATAGATGGAATCAGAAGCCAGTTTTCAGGGATCTGGTGAGGTCTGGGATGTGAAGGCAACAAGACTCACTTCATCACGCACGTAGCAACCATGTGCTGTGACAACCAAGTCATTCTTGGCTCATTGAAAATTCATGGTCCACTGAGACTTCCAGATCTTTATCACAAAATAGAGCTCTCTCTACTTGGCCCCCACCACCAACTATCCTGAATAACACTGTAGTCTCAACTTGTTCTTCAAACACAGGATTTCTATGCAGGTGCCATGACACAACAGATTGTTTATCTCACCAGAGGAAGAGACAAACCTTTCTCAGATTGTCCTTTCAGGCTTCACATACGTTTGGGAGTTTGCATTTCTCTTTATGAAGAAAGAAAAAAGATGTGAAGCATAAAAGGATTTTTGAGATTTGTGGGTTGACATTCCACTATGCTAACAAAAGCTTGATTTCACTAATCCTGAGAGGAACTTGATCTCCAGATGCACTGGCTGCTGATTGGATGCCTGTACCATGAGACCACTTCCACAGCCCAGAGTTGGGTGTTTTTCCTTTTTAAAACGACTTTGAAGTTGTGAAGAGCATATACCACTTTTTAAGAGCAAACCCAAAAGAACTCTTGCAAGTAGTTTTGTTCAAATGAAGGCTAACTGAATTAAATAGAACAGTCCCCTTTCATAACAACAAAAGCAGAAGAAAGAAGAAGAGAAGGAAGAGAG
This sequence comes from Muntiacus reevesi, assembly GCF_963930625.1. Classification (NCBI taxonomy): domain Eukaryota; kingdom Metazoa; phylum Chordata; class Mammalia; order Artiodactyla; family Cervidae; genus Muntiacus; species Muntiacus reevesi. The sequence goes on from NC_089257.1 coordinate 50,405,030, forward strand.
AGAGCCTGCATTTGTTCTTCCTCATCTCCCCAGTATGGAATGTTAGACTTCTCTGGGGTTTGGTTCTCAGGCCTAGATTCTTTTCTATCTGCACTTATTCCCAAGAGAATCTTTTTGAGCCCATGATTTTAAATATCATCTATTTAAACTCTCTAAAGACTCTTAAATGTTCATGCCCACCCTGGACCTCTCCCCCCAACTCCAAAGTCATATATCCAACTGCCCACTCAACACCTCCCCTTGGGTGTCTCACAGTCAGCTCCAACTTAACCCAAGGGCCTGCTTTGCCTTCAGCTTTCTCCATCTTGGTAAATGGCAAGTCCATCCTTTGAGCTGCTCAAACACAAAACATGACTCATGATTTCCCTTCCTGCTCCTCACACACCCCACAGAGAATCCATCAGAAGATTCTGTTGACTGTATTTTCAAAATACATCCAGGATCTGACCATTTCTTTCTATGTTTATCAATCTACAGGTCTAGGCCTCCATGATTTCTTGCCAGTCATCAATTCAATTGCCTCCGAATGGCTTTTTTGTCCCTACAAAGCAGGCAGAATATTTTTTTTCATCATGAGTTATATCATGTAAGTTACAAAACTTACTCTGTACCAGGCACTATACACAGTGATTTATATCCATCACTTATTCTCAAAATGTATGCCTCCAAAGTGTTCAGTCTGCATTTTCCAGGTTAAGGCAGTGAAATGAAATTCCTTATCCAGGATCACACAGCTCTTTGAAAGACCTGGAAGTCCCAGGCTCAAGTCCCACCTCAAGTCCCAGACTCTTTCCTTCAATCCAGTTGCTGATGAATACTTTGATTTTCACCCCCAGGAAATCCCTCTCTCAAAGCTGCCTGATGAAGTCAATGCAACCTAAAGTCAAGTTTGTAAAAAGAGATTTAAACAAAATCAGGTAGGTAATAATGAAAGAAAAGTAGGAGGAACATTTCTGTAGGTAAATCATCTTGACAGCAGTTTATCTGCCCGATTTATTCCATTCAGTCAGTAAATCTATCCAACTTATGGTGTGATATATCCGAAAGAGGTTGTTCAACCAGGTATCCTGGGGCCATGTGAAGATAATACCAACTAGGGCCATATTTACTCTCCTTTCCCTCCTTGGGATTCTGGGCCCTGTACTACCATTTCTTTATTTTTCACAACATTCTGGGTGCAGTGTTCCTCAGGCTCAGTACCTCTTTTCTTTCAACAATGACAAAAATTGCACAAACACATATCTGAGCACATCCTCCAAACATGGAGAAATGTCTATGCTTCAGAATTCACAAATGTCCCATCCAATCCATTTGTTTGTGTAACCTTGAACTTTCACATTTAAAATAAACCATGTACTAGACAAAAGAATTCACTTTGGATCTGAGCCTTCCTTTGTGATCATCCCTTCTTCTTCTGGATTAAAAGCAAAAGACATCTTAAAGCATCATGGCTTGTTTTGGATTCTCCAAAAGCTAGTTTTGAGGGGTGCTAGGGACCTCCCTCATCTTTCTTGGATGGGAATGCTACTCCTTGTTTTGATTTGTTTTTGTTTTTCTGAATGTTGAAAACGCTCTGGGAATAAAAAACTGTCAGGCTGGACCCTGAGGGCAGGGCCCCTGGGTGATGGGTTCCCTACGAGCCGTAAGGGCCAAAGGGAGATGTTACCCATTGGAAGTGCATGGCTTTGGGGAGCCACCTTGGCTCTGCATGGAGGCTGTTGCCCTATGACCCACAGGAATCCTCTTGTGCTTCAAATGTAGATATATGGAGTGGGATGAGGATTTTTGGTGGGCTAAAATTGTGATGTGAACCAGAAAGGCTCTAAGAAAAGGTGGTGCCTGCTATTAAATAAGTCACAGCTCAGAACTATGAGAGGTGAAGAAGGGGGAACATGCCAAAGCCTAGAACCAGACTTTATGCCTGCTTATGGTCAAGCTCCAAAACCTCCAAATTGCTCAAAGAAAAACAGGAGAGGATCTCAGGGGCTACTGTCCAAGGGACCTGCCAGGAAGGGAGAGAGTGGGGATCCATAGAGTCAGTGGAGGACAGCAGTAAGGGAAGAGTTTTACTCTTCCAGATGTCTGAAGACATGCCATAGCCCTTAGGGAACACGACATACACTGCAGAGAATGGCCTTTGGCCAAGAGTAGGGATAGAAAGGGGCTTCCCAGGTGGTGCTAGTGGTAAAGAACATGCCTGCCAATGCAGGAGATGTAAGAGACATGGGTTCTATCCCAAGGTTGGGAACACCCCCTGGAGGAGGGCATGGCAACTCACTCCAGCATCCTTGCCTGGAGAATCCCATGGACAGAGGAGCCTGGTGGGCTATAGTCCATGGGGTTACAAAGAGTCAGACACGACTGAAACAACTTAGCATGTGCATGTTCAGGGACTCAAAGTCACAGCTTAAAATCCACAGCTTACTATTCATTTCTTCATTCATTCATTCAATAAACATAAGTTTTTTCTACTTCCTGCTAAGGAGCCTCCTTGCCTTTACTCTTGCCTTTGTCCAATCCAATTCAGTCCCTCCACCTCAGTAGCCAGAAAGACGCTTCTAAAAGGCCATTCTGTTGCTTACACCCACTGGCAGAGGGACACCAGACAACAGTGACTGAAAGGTCTCTACTCCCTGTATTGAGAGCTCCTCTCCCTGAGCCTGGCTAGGTCTTCCCTCCTCCTTTGTGATTAAAAGATCCATTGCTGGACTTCCCTGATGGTCCAGTGGTTAAGAATTTGCCTGCCAATAAGGGGACACGGGTTCAGTCCTTGGTCCAGGAAGATCCCACGTGCCATGGAGAAACTAAGCCCATGTGCCACAACTACTGAACCTGTGTGCCTAGAGCCTGTTCTCCACACAAGAGAAACCACCGCAATGAGAAGCCCCCACACCGCAACTAGAGAGTAGCCCCCGCTCGCTGCAACTAGAGAAAGCTTGCACAGCAGCGAAGACCCAGCACAGCCAAAACTTAAAAAAATAGATCCATTGCTGACCATAGACCCTTCACATACTTTTTCTAGTTGTATTAATATGAAAGCCTGAGTGACATCACCTTCAATTTTGCATTAGAATAATTCTTTGAACTCTCAGAGTTTCATCTTATTTTTTGGAGTTTTTAGAAGGAGAAACAGGAGAATGAGGTAGAACAAACAATGTTGCCTCTTTGTGAATCTTTTACCTCTGTGCTTTGACCTCAGGCCCTCTCATTAAGATCTCCATATAACATCTACATATAACAGAGGGGCTGCTAATGGAGACTTCAAAAAACCCCAAAAAACCTATAATTTTTGCTATCATTAGGAGTGGGAATAACAAACTACATTGGGGTAGACTGTATCTACTATGGGGGGAAAATCAACTGAGTGACCTCCCCTAACTAACATAAGGCAAATAAGCACTTGTACACTGGAAAGAGATGTAACAAACTCCTGTAGTCTGACAAAGACCACCTCTCCCAAACATCTGTGATATGTCCACTGTGGTAAATCTGCATAGGAAGCAAGGGCATTGAGCCCCTAACCCTTTCCTTCTGCAGGAATACTATTTCAATCTCACTGATGTATTGGGAGGGCCCCAGTTGGAATCTGTGAGCAGAAAGTGATACCAAGGGCCCCAGAGGGGCACACACCATGAGGGTCTGGGCTGGGGCCTGTGATAAAAGCCTCAGTAGTTACAGAGGAAGGGGGTCGGGGGTGGTGGAGATTGTACTCAGGCTGTAGGCTCCTCTCAACAAAGTCACCCTGATATAGTGGTGTGCTTTGGGTGTAAAGCCTGAGTCAAATGTATGAACTAAAAGAACTATAACTTTAGGGGACTTCCCTGGTGGTCCAGTGGCTAAGACTCTGCACTCCCAATGCAGAGGGACTACGTTCAATCCCTGGTCAGGGAACTAGATCCCACATGCTGCAACTAAGAGTTTGCATGCCACAGTGAAGTCTGAAGATCCCACGTGCCACAACTAAGACCTGGCACAGCCAAACAAATAAATCTTTTTTAAAAATGCTATAACTTTAGAACCTAAATAAGAGACACTCCTGTGACTCAAGAGGACATATCAGTCAGTTAGAGAAGGTTATGCTATAGTAACAAAAAACTCCAAATTCTCAGCAGCTTACAACAGTAAAGCTTTATGTCTTAGTCATATTACATTCTGTCTGTGGTTTGACTCTGCTCCGCAAACTCTTCACTCCAAGACTCAAACTAAAGGAGCTACCCCACATTGCCAATTTTGTGGTAGAAGAAAAAGACAGAGAGTGATGGCTCTTGAAGTTTCTGATTGGAAGCAGTTTGGCCAAAGCAAGTCATAGGGCCAAGCTGGACAGCACTGAAGTGAAAAATACAACCCTTTCACAAGGTGGGTAAAGACAATCTACCACAGAGAGTTCTAGACCAGTGAAGGCATTGCTATGGCAGTGATCCATAACTACTTGAGACTTTCTTCAACTGTGATGCCATATGATGGCAACAGAAGCAGGAGCAATAAGACTCTAGAGTTCTCTGCTTGGCATTTGGAGGCAAGACTGTACTTTTGGACTGAGTAAGCCTCTGAGGTTATTAGAAAATTCAAGGGAAAAGACATCTTGAGTGGAAGATACTGTACTTCTGTCTAAAAGACAGGACTGTGAGTGCTTGAAAATTTCAAAGAAGATGATTTTGCTTGTACACTATGTCGGGAAGGCAGCTCATAACAATTTTATGCAAAATCAAGAAGGTGAAGGTGGTTTATGGTTATAACAGTTAGCAGTCAATCCACAGTAACACATGCCAGATAAGTCCTGTTAAGCCCTTCATATGAATTACTTTAATCTACACAAGAATTTGGGGCTTCCCTGGTGGCTCAATGGTAAAGAATCTGCCTACAATGCAGGAGATGCAGGTTCAGTCCCTGGTTAGGGAAGACCCCCAGGAGAAGGAAACAGCAACCCACTCCAGCATTCTTGCCTGGAGAATTCCATGAACAGAGGACCCTGATGGGCTATACAGTCCATGAGATAGCAAGAGTTGGATACACCTTAGCAACTAAACCACTACCACTACCCACACAAGGATTTATAAGTAAGTAGCATTCTTACCCTTATTTTACAGAAATAAAGTTTAGAAAGGTGAAGTGTCCTTTCCAAGGATACACAGCTAGCAAGTGGCAGAGCTCTGATTCAAACCCAAACCTCTTTAGCTCCAGAATTTTCTCTCAAAACCACATTTGCTTGCCTCCCTCTGATGCCCTTGCTCTGACATCATCTCTTCAGCCCCTTTTCCTCTACTACTTTGACACCATTTCCTTTTTCACGTCTTTGCCTGTTTTCTCTTGGACACTCCTTCTGCTACTGCAGTGCCAGGAGCCTCTCCAAAGAAAGATCCCCATTCTCTGTCTCCACATCCTGAAAGTCGAAATTTTTAAACCTGTCTGGGACCAGCCCAAAAGGTCAAGGTTGTCTGCAGTGTCCTGGCTTCCTTGCCCTTCCCTCATTTGCCAAGACTGGCCACCTACCTGCCTGTAGTCCATCTCCAAAGGCAAGTCCCCTAGCCCAGCTCTGCTAGGAAAGGGGCAGAGCCCCAAAGTGGACCCTCCGGCAAGTGCACAGTGAGCACAGGCTAATTTGTCCTAATTCACAAGGAGAGATCCCATTTCTAGAAGAAGCAAACCTATTCAGCGAAGAACAACACAGGAATTTTAAAATATTGAAAATACTCCAAGTGCCAGAGTCTTTCTGTGGCAGACTGTTCAAGGCCTCAAGCAGCCCCACACTTGGCATTTGGAGAGTTAGCAATTACCGCTGCATCTGAACAAATGGCATGCTAAAGTTTACCCTTTGAAAGGTGACCGTATGCTTTGAACCAAAACTAGGAAAACACTTTGCTGAGAGAGGTTTCTCTTCTGATTTGTGAGGAAAAGTCCCCTGATGGCCTAAACATTCTATTATATTGGGTTTTTGCATTCAACAAAAACCCTTGTATAAACAAAAATGTTATTCTATAAAATTGAGATTGTGGGCCTTCCCCTAGTTACTCTATCAAGACAGGCTTACATCTGGAAGGCTTCTCCTAAAGTAGTGCTTCTCAACATGTGATTGCCTACTACACATGCTTTAAATTGAATTTCCTGGATTCTATTCCAGATTGAGGGTTGTAGAGCAGGGGGTTCTGTCATTTCTAACAAGCTTTCTAAGAAATTCCCACTGAAATTTGAGAACCACTGCCCTAACTAGTGACAGGCCAAAAAAAGAGACTAATGAGCTCATGTGAAATGGAAGTTTTAGAATCCCCTAAATGCCTATAACTTCTCTCATACAAAAACAAAAACAAAAACAGTCCATGCCATTTCTTGCAAAAGATTGCTGGTTTGTGGCCAAGATGGAATGGGAAGACCCTGAACGCATCTCTTTCCACAGGCATACTTACAGAAGGGAATTCATGCAACTCAACATCCAACAAACAAATAACCCAATTAAAAAATGAACAGAAGACTTGAATAGATATTTTTCCAAAGAAGACATATTAAATTGCTAGCATAGTATGTATATTCAATAAATATTTTCTAAATCTGAGCTGATCCAGAAGATAAAATTAGAAAGGGAATTCTGTGATAGTTAATAGAAGAAAGAAAGAGTTGAGAACTTGGCTCTGTGTCCTCACAAAGCCAGTGCACCCCGAAGGATGAAACTGGAGAGGAAGCTGCGATGTCCTCAGGCTTGGCCACATCCCAATGGCTCACTACTGTCTCTAGCCACATAAATCCTGCCACAATATTCAGAGATAGAACCTTGACCTGGTGAGAAGCAAAACAACAACTGTCCAAACTCAGGTCTCCTTGGTGTTAAGATGCTGACACATTAATGCTGAAAGTGTGCAGTCCAGACTCAAGTACCTATGTTCTTGCTTCCTTCTAAGGGCAAAGCTTTCCTAAATATGACTCTCCTTGGAGGAGCAGGCAGGGAGAGTCAGCCATGACCCTGGGCTCCCATGAATAGTATCAAATGTATTGGGGTGTGCATAAGTGGTATCAGTGATGAAAGGTCGTCTGTTCCACTCTGTACACACCCTGACATCCTTTTGACTTTCAGCTTTCCCACTTCCCTTGGTCTGGCATAAAGAAGGCCCAGCTGTCAGTTCACTTCAAATGTTAAATGGTTACTGTTAGGTAGTTAGAATAGGGAAAAGGAGTCCAGAATGGCGGTGGCTAAAAGACCTGGAAGGAAAAAGCCCGCGAAAATACAACAAAGGAAAGTCCAAGGACCGGAGTGAAAACCTCAGGTAAAACAAACAGCCCTCCTGGCTGGCCCAATTTACATAGGACAGGCCCAGGGAGAGAAAAACATATAAAAAGAGGAGCCAAAGCTAGCGCGCGCTCTTTCTCTCTCTCTCTCTCTCTCTCCAACCCGCTGGGGCGCTCTTCTCTTCGCGTCTTTGAATCGACGGGCCCTCACACCTTGAAGATGGATTTTCCTGCTATCTTCTAAATACAATAGAGCTGTAACACTGAGCTGTGACACTGATTTGTCTAAGAGCTGTAACACGGTCTGTCCAAGACCCGAGAGCTGTGACACGCAGAGAGGGCTTTACTGTCCGTCACTCCAAATCTTTGTTGTGACGAGACAAAAACCGAGGAGCATATACTCGCCTGACATTACCACTGAATTCCACTAAAATCCCATCAGTTATCAGGGCTGCACAAGAGCTCCTAACAAACAATGATAACTTACTCTTATGGTTTTAATTGTATTACCCCAAAATTCACATGTGAAAGTCCCAACCCTCTTAAAATGTGACCATATTGGAAATAGGATCGCTGCAGATGTAATCATTTAAGATGAGGTCCCTAGGGTGGGCCTAATCCAATTACTGGTGTCCTCAGAAAAGAGGAATTTGGACAGATACAAACACACACATACTCTGCACCATGTGAAAAGATACAGGAGAAGATGAACATACACAAGCCAAGGAGAGAGGCCTCAGATAGATCCTTCCTGATCAGCCCTTAGAAGGAACCAACACTGCCGACTCCTGATTAGACATCCGGCCTCCAGAACTGTGAGACAACATATTCCAGTTGTTGAATTACTCAGTGCTTGGTACTGTGTAATGCCATCCCTAACAAATGAATACTCTCACCATTGAGAAATTCTCACTGTAAATCATGATCACTTATTTCAGTTAGCCCTATAATAGCCTGATGAGTCAGGTACTTTTAAAAATCTTTATTTAGTTATTTTATTTGGCTGTGCCAGGTCTTAGCTATGGCATGCAGGATTCTCAGCAGCAAGCAGGGTCTTTAGCTGTGGCACAAGGGATCTTAAATTGCAGCATGAGAACTCTTAGTTGCAGCATGTGGGATCTAGTTGCCTGACCAGAGATCGAACCTGGGCCCCTTGCATTGGGAGCACAGTCTCAGCCACTGGACCACCAGGGAAGTCCCTAGGTACTTTTTTTTAATCCTCATTTTTCCAAACAAGTCCTCTAAGGTTATGAAAAGTTAAGAAACTTGCTCACTGTATTACATCATGGAGCCAAGATTTGACTTCTGCTGCCTGACTTTGAAATCCCTGTTCTTTTCTATACCACCCACCACTGCCTCAAGAGTTATGAACAATGCTGTCGTGGGAACCAGGCTCACGTGAGCTATGCCTGGTAGTTGCGCTCCCCATGTGGATATGCTCAACTTGCTGTTGTCAACTCAATGGATTTCCTGACATGCCACTGGCATGGACCACACTTGGCAGTTTCCAGATGGCCACACAGGATCCAGGGTGGACACCAGGTCAGCAAGGGCTGACAGGTGAGGCCCAGCTAACAGGATCTGGCAAGAAACTGGGGCCAGTATTCATGGACCTGACAGGCTCAGTCATGGTTCTATAAGGTGGGTGGTACTGGGAACCAAGAGAAGCCAATGAGAATTCCATGCAGGCAGGAAATAGATGGGTAGTTATTAGAAATTGAGCCTGGAGAGGAATAAGGGCAAAACAGGGGCAGAAATGCAGGATCTGGGATCCACAGAGACCAGGTAGGCTAAAATTCAAGGCTGGAAGGTAGGGATAGGCCACAGGAGCCCCTCAGGGAAGATGCTGCCCAAAGTCAGAAGTAACTGGTCTCTGAGGCTGATGTTCATGGGCTTGACTTTGGTGGGAACAACAAAGAGAAGAGAAGAGGCTTCTCATCTAACTACTGGAGAAATAACTCCTGATGTGCAAATGAAGCAAATGGGGGAAATCTTGCATAAGGCAGTTGCCCCAGCGGCAGGCTTACAGCCATCCTGGGTTTTGCTTGGGGTTCCTCTGCCCCTACTAGGTCTAGTTCATGTCCAAGGTCATGAAATCTTTAACAACTCCAGACAGAACACACTTCCCTCATTTCTCTTCCGATTATAGGCCCTGACCTCCTACAAGATAGGGTACCAAAATGCCCAGCCACTTCCCGAGCGTTTCTCAGACACTATCAGTGGGCCACCACTGCTTCCTGGAGTGTCTCGGGGCCCAGATATGAGCTTATGGGCTCATCATTTGGGACCAAGTCCAGCCTTCAGGAAGCTGGTGGCAGGGGAATTGCTTCCCTTCTGGGTTCTACTCACCCATGTTCACTCCACTGCAGGACTTCCTCACCAACCTTTTCTGGGACATGGAGAAGCATTTTGAATGTCCTTAGGATGTATATTCTAATCCAATATACATTTTGAAAAAGCAAAATTTTATGAGTGACAGTGTAATTCTTACAGCTCCTTGCGTTAAGTTTAACAAATGTCACAAGAACCACAAATTCTACATTTTTATCCAGTAATAGCACCCTTGCAAAGATATTCTAAGGATATGCTCAAGAGATGAGGAATATATTCATTTATAAATTTAGTAAGCTTGCCAAAGATGTGAGGACCTGTAGAGAGGTGAATGAACCTAGAGCCTGTTATACAGAGTGAGGTAAGTCAGAAAGAGTACATCAAGCATTGTACATTAATGCATATTTATGTGATATAGAAAAGTGGTACTGATGTTCCTACTTACAGGGCAAGAATAGAGACACAGACACAGAGAACAGACTCGTGAACACAGCATGGGAAGGAGAGGGTGGGACGAACTGAGGGAGTAGCATTGACATATATACACTACCATGTGCAAAACAGATAGCTAGCAGGAAGCAGCTGTGTAACACAGGGAGCTCAGCTCAATGCGCTGCGATAATCTAGAGGGGTGGGATGAGGGGTGGTGGGAGCGAGGCTCGGGAGGCTCCAAATCCACCCCCCACCCCACCACCATTATAAACAATAACTCTGCTCTCCATAACTCCTTCCCCAACATTCCTCCACTCAAACCTGCCAAATGCTCCATTCAACATACTCTCATTCCCCACTGCAGAGAAGGCAGTGAAAAGTGGTTATTCTTAGCACAGTTTTTCATTGCTCCCCCTCACATATACTATGGAAATTAAACCGCTATTAGAAAAGAGGGAGGATTAGATCTGTATGTGCTGACATGAACAAAAGATGTCAATGATTTGTCGTCAAATGAAAACAAGCAAACAAACAAACAAATAAGCTCCAGGGTCATAAATACAGTATGATACATGTATATCACACATCTGATATACAGTGAAGCCTAAAGATCCATAAGGTCTGGCAGGCTGCGAGTCCGACTGTTAGCTGTTGTTTCCTATGGGGAGAAAATGGGATTAAGGTTATAAAGGAGAGCATTCTTTTTTTTTTTTTTTACTCCATACTGTTTGAACTTTATTTTACAATGAAAGTGTGTTAAATAAATAAAGGAAAAACAGTCACACACACAAAAAAAGAAAGAAAGAAAAAAAGAAAATGTGTTGACTATGTAAGTCAGAAAGAAAATATGTAGAATTTCAGCATGGGAAAAGTTTCTAAGGATTGTCAAGGCCCTGCCCTCTTGGAGAAGCAAAAAAATTTTTTTTAACATAATTCTTTTTTTTAAAGTATTTATTCATTTATTTATTTGGCTGCATGGATCTTAGTTGCAGCATGTGGGGTCTAGTTCCCTGACTCGGGATTAAACCCAGGCCCCCTGCATTGGAAGCATGGAGTCTTAGCCACTGGACCACCAGGGAAGTCCCTTGGAAAAGCTAATTTTTACCTTCTGCTAGTTTGCTCATTTATCCTCAACTGCCCCAGGAAGCTGAGAGAGGGTGGTCTCTCCTGTTAGAGGCACTGCTTGGGAAGCCAGGCTGGACACTCTTCCATTACTGCTGAGTAACAACCCTTCTCCTTCAGCCTTCCCAGGCCACTCACCCGCATGCAGTGCACCAGGGTAGGATGGGGCCCAGAAGACACCTCCTTGATAGGTTCTCCTTTCTCCAGTGAGAGTCATGCCCAAAAACCTGGGGTTCACCAAGACCATAAGCTCCTCTTTGATGAGGAGAGGTGAGGGGATTCTCAGCTCCTGATATACCTCCTCACCTTTCTATTGATCAGGCTTGGCTAATACCAACCAGTAACCCCGAATGAAAACAGAGAGCCTCAATTAGGAGCTGCGGGATTTGGGGGAACTATTGAACCTCTCTGAGTTTTGGTTTCCTCATCTGTAAAATGGATATAATAATATAACAGAGAGCCTTAGTTCTATCCACCCTGCCTCAACTCATAGGAAACAAAGGTAAGTCAACAGGTTGTCATTTTTGACCATGTTAATGAATCACGGGTAGAAGAAGCTTTGAACACCCTGCCAGGTCCAACGGGAGTTTTCCTTGTGGGGGAAGAAAATTCTTGGCAAGTCAGCCCTGGTTGTTGGCAAGAGGCCTCAATTTCTTGCCGTGTGGATCTCTCTCCATACGGCTGCTTGAGTATCCTCACAACACAGCAGCTGGCTTGCCTCAGACTGATCAGAGAGTAATGCTCAAAATTCTCCAAGTCAGGCTTCAGCAATATGTGAACTGTGAACTTCCACTTGTTCAAGCTGGTTTTAGAAAAGGCAGAGGAACCAGAGATCAAATTGCCAACATCTTCTGGATCATCGAAAAAGCAAGAGAGTTCCAAAAAAACATCTATTTCTGCTTTATTGGCTATGCCAGAGCCTTTGACTATGTGGATCACAATAAATTGTGAAAAGTTCTGAAAAAGATAGGAATACCAGGCACATGACCTGCCTCCTGAGAAATCTGTATGCAGGTCAGGAAACAACAGTTAGAACTGGACATGGAACAACAGACTGCTTCCAAATAGGAAAAGGAGTACTTGAAGGCTGTATATTGTCTTTCTGCTTATTTAACCTATATGCAGAGTACATCATGAGAAATGTGGCCTGGATGAAGTACAAGCTGGAATCAAGATTGCCAGGAGAAATATCAATAACCTTAGATATGCAGATGACTCCACCCTTATGGCAGAAAGTGAAGAACAACTAAAGAGCCTCTTGATGAAAGTGAAACAGGAGAGTGGAAAAGTTGGCTTAAAGCTCAACATTCAGAAAACTAAGATCATGGTATCTGGTCCCATCACTTCATGGAAAATAGATGGGGAAACAGTGGAAACAGTGGCAGACTTTATTTTTGAGGGCTCCAAAATCACTGCAGATGGTGACTACAACCATGAAATTAAAAGATGCTTACTCCTTGGAAGGAAAGTTATGATCAACCTAGAGAGCATATTAAAAAACAGAGACATTACTTTGCCAACAAAGGTCTGTCTTGTCAAGGCTATGGTTTTTCCAATAGTCATGTATGGATATAAGAGTTGGACTATAAAAAAAGTTGAGTGCCAAAGAATTGATGCTTTTGAACTGTGGTGTTGGAGAAGACTCTTGAGAGTCCCTTGGACCGCAAGGAGATCCAACCAGTCCATCCTAAAGGAGATCAGTCCTGGGTGTTCATTGGAAGGACTGATGTTGAAGCTGAAACTCCAATACTTTGGTCACCTGATGCAAAGAGTTGACTCATTGGAAAAGACCCTGATGCTGGGAGGGATTGGGGGCAGGAGGAGAAGGGGACAACAGAGGATGAGATGGCTGGATGGCATCACTGACTCAATGCAGATGAGTTTGGGTAAACTCCGGGAGTTGGTGATAGACAGGGAGGCCTGACATGTTGTGGTACATGGGGTGGCGAAGATTCAGACACGACTGAGTGACTGAACTGAACTGATCAGGGAGTGATCAGGTCACGCATTTTATGACCTAGTCTCAGAAGTCACACATTACTTCTGCCACAGTCTATTCATTATAAGCAAGTCAGTAAGCCTAGCCTGTCATACAGAGTGAAGTAAATCAGAAAGAGAAAAACAAATATCGTGTATTAACACATATATATATGGAATCTAGAAAAATGGTATTGATGAACCCATTTGCAGGGCAGGAATAGAGGCACAGATGTAGAGAATGGCCTTGTGGACACGGTGGGGGGAAGAAGTGGGGGACAAATTGAGAGAATGGCTTTGACATATATATATATATATATATACTATTATGTGTTAGATAGATAGCTAGTGGGAAGGTGACGTATAGCACAAGGAGCTCAGCTTGGTGCTCTGTGATGACCTGAAGGGGTGGAATGGGGATGGGTGAGTGGGAGGAGATACAGGTACACATACGGCTGATTCATAATGTTGCACAGCAGAAACTAACACAACATTGTAAAACAATTATATTTCAAAAAAAAAAACAACAACAGAGGGACTTCCCTGTGGTCCAGCGGTTGAGAATATGCCTTGCAAGGCAGGCAACGTGGGTTTGATCGCTGGCTGGGAAACTAAGATTTCACATGCCATGGAGCAACTAAGGCTATGCGCTGCAAGTACTGAAGCCCCCGTGCTCTAGAGTAGTGGCAGTGCACAGGTTTAGTTGCTCCATGGCAACTAGTGAGCCTGCAGGCCACAACAGAAGATCCTGCATGCCGCAACTAGGACTCAATTCAGCCAAATTAATCAATCAATTAATTTAAAAACAAATGGGACCTAATTAAATTTAAAAGCTTTTACACAGCAAAGGAAAGCGTTGACAACATGAAAACACAACCTACTGAATGGGAGAAAATATTTGCAAATAATATGACCAATAAGGGGTTGCTATTAAAAAAAATGTATATATGTGTGTGTGTGTGTGTGTTGTGTGTGTATATATATATCTAGTTTATGCAACTCAATATTTTAAAAGATTTTTTAAAAAATGGACAGAAGACCTGAATAGACATTTTTCCAAAGAAAATGTGTGCCAACAAGCACATGAAATGATGCTCAACATCACTAATCATCTGAGAAATGAAAATCAAAAACCACTACGAGATATCACCTCACAACTGTCAGAATGGCTATTATCAAAATGTCCACAAATAGCAAATGCTAGCAAGGATGTGGAGAAAAGACCTTGTATACTGCTGGTGAGATGTAAATTGGTACAGCCACTATGTAAAATGGTACAGAGGTTGCTCAAAAAACCAATTCTATCCCAGATATATATCCAGAATAAATGAAAATGCTAATTTGAAAAGATGCATGCACCCCAATGTTCATAGCAGCATTCTTTACAGCAGGAAAGATATGAAGCAATATAAGAGTCCATGAACAGATGAATGGATAAGAAGATGCAGTGTGTGTTGTGTGTGTGTGTGTGTATATACACACACACATACATATAGCTGTTGTTGTTCCATTACTAAGTCATGTCTGACTCTTTGTGACCCCATGACCTGCAGCACTCCAGGCTTCTCTGTCCATCACTGTCTCCCAGAATTTGCTCAAACTCATGTCCATTGAGTCAATGTTGCCATCCAGCCATCTCATCCTCTGTCTCCCCGCTTCTCCTCCTGCCTTCAATCTTTCCCAGCATCAGGGTCTTTTCCAATGAGTCAGCTCTTCACATCAGGTGGTCAAAGTACTGGAGTTTCAGCTTCAACATCAGTCCTTCCAATGAACACCCAGGACTGATCTCCTTTAGGATGGACTGGTTGGATCTCCTTGCAGTCCAAGGGACTCTCAAGAGTCTTCTCCAGCACCACAGTTTGAAAGCATCAATTCTTTGGCACTCAGCCTTCTTTATGGTCCAGCTCTCACCTACATATATGACCACTGGTAAGACCATAGCTTTGACTATACAGATCTTTGTCAACAAAGTGATGTCTCTGCTTTTAAAAACACTGGCTAAGTTTGACATAGCTATTCTTCCAAGGATCAAGCATTTCATGGTAGCAGTCAACTGTCCATATCAATTTTGGAGCCCAAGAAAATGAAATCTGACACTGGTGGAAACATTTTCCCCATCTATTTGCCATGAGTGACAGGACTGGATGCCATGATCTTAGTTTGTTGAATGTTGAGTTTTAAGCCAGTTTTTTCACTCTTCTCTTTTGCCTTCATCAAGAGGCTGTTTAACCTCTTCACCTTCTGCCATTAGAGTGGTATCATCAGCATATCTGAGGTTGTTGATATTTCTCCCGGCAATCTTGATTCCAGCTTGATTCATCTAGCCTGGCATTTCACATGCTGTACTTTGCACAGAAGTTAAGTAAACAGGGGGACAACATACAGCCTTGATGTACTTGAACCAGCCCATTGTTCCATGTCCTGTTCTAACTGTTGCTTCTTGTCCTACATACAGGTTTCTAAGGAGGCAGGTATGGTGATCTGGTAGTCCCATCTCTTTAAGAATATTCCACAGTTTGTTGTGATCCACACAGACAAAGGATTTAGCATAGTCAATGAAACAGAAGTAGATGATTTTTCAGAACTCCCTTGCTTTTTCTATGATCCAGAGTATGTTGGTAATTTGATCTCTGGTTTCTCTGCTTTTTTTAAATCCAGCTTGTACATCTGGAAGTTCTCAGTTCATGTACTGTTGAAGCCTAGCTTGAAGGACTTTGAGCATAATCTTACTTGCATGTGAAATGAGTGCAATTGTATGTAATTTGAGCATTCTTCGGCATTGCTTTTCTTTGGGATTGGAATGAAAACTGACATTTTTCAGTCCTGTGGCCACTGCTAAGTTTTCCAAATTTGCTAGCATAATGAGTGCAACACTTTAACAGCATCATCTTTTAAGATTTGAAGTAGCTCAGCTGGAATTCCATCACCTCGACTAGCCTTGCTTGTAGTAACACTTCTTTAGGCCCACTTGACTTCACGCTGCAGAATGTCTGGCTCTGGGTGAGTAACCACATCATCATAGTCAACTGGGTCATTAAGACCTTTTTTGTATAGTTCTTCTGTGTATTCTTGCCACCTCTTAATCTCTTTTGCTGTTTTTGACCTTTATTGTGCCCATTTTTGTATGAAATGTTCCTTTGGTAACTCCAGCCTTCTTAGAGATTTCTAGTTTTTCCCATTCTATTGTTTTCCTCTATTTCTTTGCATTGGTCACTTAAGAAGAGTTTCTTATCTCTCCTTGCTATTCTGTGGAACTCTGCATTCAGCTGGGTATATCTTTCCCTTTCTTCTTTGCCTTTCACTTCTCTTCTTTTCTCAGCTATTTGTAAGGCCTCCTCAGACAACCACTCTGCCTTCTTGCATTTCTTTTTCTTGGGGATGGTTTTGGTCATCACCTCCTGTACAATGTTATAAACCTCTCCATAGTTCTTCAGGCACTCTGTCTACCAGATCTAGTCCCTTGAGTCTATTTGTCACCTCCACTGTATAATCATAAGGGATTTTATTTATGTCATAACTGAATGGTTTAGTGGTTTTCCCTGCTGTCTTCAATTTGAGCCTGAATTCTGCAATAAGGAGCTGATGATCTAAGCCACAGTCAGCTCCAGGTCTTGTTTTTGCTGACTGTATAGAGCTTCTCCATCTTCAGCTCAAAGAATATAGTCAATCTGATTTTGGTATTGTCCATCTGGTGATGTCCATGTATAGGGTCATCCTTCGTGTTGTTGGAAGAGGGTGTTTGCTATGACCAGTGCATTCTTTTGGCAAAACTCTGTTAGTTTTTGCTCTGCTTCATTTTGTACTCTAAGACCAAACTTGCCTGTTATTCCAGGTATCGCCTGACTTCCTACTTTTGCATTCCAGTCCCCTATGATGAAAAGGACTTCTTTTTTTTGGTGTTTGTTCTAGGAGGTCTTGTAGGTCTTCACAGAATCATTCAACTTCAGCTTCTTCGGCATTAGAGGTTGGGGCATAGACTTGGATTATTGTGATATTGAATAGTTTGCCTTGGAAACGAACCAAGAGCATTCTGTCATTTTTGAGATTGCACCCAAGTACTGCATTTTGGACTCTATTGTCGACTGTGAAGGCTACTTCATTGCTTCTAAGGGATTCTTGCCCGCAGTAGTAGGTATAAGGTCATCTGAATTAAATTCTCCCATTCCTGTCCATTTTAGTTCACTGATTCCTAAAATGTTGATGTTCACTCTTGCCATCTCCTGTTTGACCTCATCCAATTTATCTTGATTCATGGACCTAACATTCCAGGTTCCTGCACAATACTGTTCTTTACAGCATCAGACTTTACTTTCACCACCACGGTCACATCCACAACGGAGTGGTATTTCCACTTTGGCTCAGCCTCTTCATTCTTCCTGTAGTTATTTTTCCACCCTACCTCAGTAGCATATTGTTCACCTACCAACCTGGTAGGTATGAAAAGGCAAAAAGTTACATATATATATATATATATATATATATAATATATTCCTCAGACATAGTAAAGAATGAAATTTTGCCATTTGCAACAACACGGATGGATTTGGAAGGCATTATGCTAAGGGAAATAAGTTACACAGAGACTTATTAGGTCAAATACTGCATTTTACCACTTATCTGCGGAATCTGAAAAAGAAAAAACAAATGAATGAATATAACAAAATAGAAACTGACTCAGAGATACAGAGAACAAACTAGTGATGACCAGTGGGGAGGGGGAGGGGAGGCAAGCTAGGAATCGTGGATAAAGAGATATAAACCAATATGTATAAAATAAATGTTACAATAATATATTGAACAGCACAGGGAATATAGCTAATATTTTATAATAATTTTTTAAAAAATATTTATTTATTTATTTGGCTGTGCCGGGTCTTAGTTGTGGCATGCAGGATCTTCAATCTTTGGCACTCAGAATCTTTAGTTGCAGCATGTGAACTCTTATTTGCAGCATGTGTGGGATCTAGTTCCCTGACTAGGGATTGAACCCAGGCCCCCTGCATTGGGAGCAGGCAGTTTTAGCCACCGGATCACCAAGGAAGTCCTAATAAAAACTTTAAGTGGAGTACAACCTATAAAATTTTTGGATCACTATGTTGTATGTCTGAAACTAATATATAAGGTTGTAAATCATCTATGCACAATTAAAAAAGAAATTGCTGTCATCAAGAAGCCTTCAGCTCAACAAAGGAGACTGACAAGTCCCCCTGGATTGCATAAGTCATGGGAACACAGAGGACGTTTTCTCTTGGGGAGGGAAGGCCATGGGAGGGGAGTCTCCGAAAGGAGGTAGCATCTGATGTGATGTGGGCCTTGGAGTGTGGGTAGGAATGTATTAGATCAGGTGAGCTGATGCTCAACACCCATTCCAACCTCCTTCCAGTGTTTCCAATACTGCAGGAGCTGCTAACATAAAACTATTTTTCCCAGACTTCCTTGCAAGCAGCACTCTGGATAGGATTTAGGTTCTACCCGTAATGTGCACAAAAGCATGACTTGGAGGGCAGGAATCAAGCGTGAGCCAAGCTCCCATCCCTTTGACTATTTCTGCTGTCAAGTCTGCGTGGAGGGATTTGCTTTTTCTGCAGCACAGGTGGTAGCAGCCTCAGCATTCAGACACTGGCTCATGGGTATCCAGAGAAGGCAGAGAGAGGGGCATCTTTTTGCTAGTGAGTCTGTGGCCAGTGTGGTATGGTTCTGGAGTGACAGCTCTGTGATTCCTGAGAGTAGAAAATGTTCAGGTCTTCCAGAACCTCACCTAGAGCTGGAGTAGAAGAACTCACTCAGAGCACAGGGACAGTTTGCCTCAAACTCTCCCTCCTGTATTTACTGACCACCTCGACTTCAACCCTTTCATATCCTTAAATGAGGGAGGGGCCACCCTTTGCAGGCCCTCAGAGGTGATCTGATTTTGCAAAGTGCCAGGATCTTGGAGCCTTGACTACAGCTGGGAGTGAAGCCATTTCTTTTTAACAACCAGTTGCTCCAAGTTAAAAACCATGAAATGTCAACAAAAGCTTAAGTTGGCCCTCTCCAAACTTCTACTGTCTCCCTCACTGAACCCATCCACACAGGCAAAGTTGTCAGCCAAATGAAAGTGTTGCTGGATCCATTTAAGAGATAAATGTGGGATCTTTAGAAAGTCTATCAACTCAGCAGTTGTCAGGAAGCCAGCAACTGATGTTTACCCATGGTTTCTGGGCTGTGTACCTGGGATGTGCTAGTTAGAGCAGAGTTCACCTCCCTCCAGTCCTGGGGGCAGAGATGCTGACTTGCAATGGGTCTTTACAGCTCTTGTTTTCAATCATTAATGTGCCGACATCATGTGCCAGCTTCCGTGGGGTTCTTGTTCTCTAGCAGGCTCCCCCACAACACACATTCACACACATACACACACCACTCCAGATACTCTTCAGAGACTGACATCACACTTTCGTTTGATAAATATTTATAGCTCTGGCTGGAAAGCCCACAACACCACCCATGGATCCCACCCACAGTGGGACTGGACCTAAGCCAGCTTGGCTTGTGAACCTCTCTGAGTGCAAGGCAAGGCGTCCAGGGCAAGAGGCAATAAACGCACACTACTTGGTTGAGCCCCTGACTGACAGAATCTTGAAACCAGAAACGAGTCTACACTTCCTGCATAGCCTGTATGCTTTAGAGCTCCATGGGTGCTCACCCTCGATGGGAGACAAGCAAGAGGACGAAATGGATTTGGCTTTTGAAAGATGGCTCTTTGAATTGCAGTAAAGTGTCTGTGACCAGGTGTCCCTGGAAGACCTCGTTATGCAGCTTCCAAACATTTTCTAGGTCCTGGGCCCCTTCCAGAATGCAATTAAAGTTCTAGGTATTCTCCCCAGAAAAATGCACACAAGCACATATACACGACATTCTGTGCACATAGCAATGTCAGAGACAGGCCTTCAAGAAGCTAAGAGTCCCACAGAGAACGTAAATGAGAGGACAGAAATGCACATAAATATGGATAAGACAGTTATGGGTGCTCTGAAGGATTGTGGAGTTTGAGTATTGTGAGAGCTCCTGGGGGAGAGAGATCAAGCTGTAAGGTAAAGAGTCAAGCACAACATGAAGGAGCCCATCTTAAATGCATTCTGATGTCCTCTAGACATCTGCTGAGGGCCCCTGAACCTTGATGTCCAAGTGTGGTGGCCTGGACTTCTGGATCCCATGGACCGAGGAGTTTCACGCCCTCTGCAGCATTTCTGCTGACTCCCTGTGGGGACCTCAGTCTCTTGGCGCTTCTGCCTCTCAAAATGCTAGCTCTCTCACACACCACTTCTGTCCCCTTATGACACCCCCTCCCCAAACACAAAATTCCGCCACTCATCTGGTTTGCACAAGAAAAACTCAATCACACCAAGAATTTATACGCACAGGTTTCGCAAAATATGGGGAAATGGCTCCTGGGATGGAGTCATGTTAAATAGCACCTGGCCTTCTGCCATCCTTCTGCCCTCTCACCACACTTTTGTCTCTTTCCTCCTGTTTCTCAGAAGCAACTCAAAAAGTTTCTGAACCTTACTGCCAGATGACACCTAGGCCTGGGGTGAGGGTGAGGGTTGGTGGGAGAAGAGAACTACCCTCTCTCCAAGGATTTCTCAAGGCATCCTTCCAAAGCACACACAATCTTTCGCTAAGAGGAAGCCGGCAGTAAAAGTCTCTCCATCCCATTTGTATTGGTGAGTTGAAGAGAACAAAATCCACTCCAGCTAGATTAAGCAAGAAGGGATTTATGACAGGATATTAAGTGTCTTACAGTACTACTAGGAAGAATTTAGAAAAGATTTTAGGTTGAGCTTGCAGTAAAGTCTTCCAAAGAAGATCCTGGCCACCAAGGAAGCCAGTCGCTCCAGAACCAGCACTGCTCCTACTACAAGGCCAGCAGCAAAAGGCATGATCTGGGCCTCCCAGCATCTATGAGACTGTGGCAGGGCCATGTCTGCTCATGCCAGCAGAGAAAGCTCAGTCAGCCCCTCAGCCGCAGGGCCAGCAGAAAGAGCAGGAGCAGCAAAGGGCTGGCCTCTGCCTGGCTCCACCTCCAGATCTCTTTGGCCTCACACCCTGAGGTTTGATCATCCATCCAAGGGAAGACATCTGAGAGTCCATCACAGTCAGGGTCCACTGGGCCTGCCCAGCAGGAAGGGACTCTTTCTTGAGCACTCGTCCTTGTAATGTGGGCCACACACACGTGGTTACCCTACTCCTTGGCCCCAGGCAGAGCCGAGACTGGAATGAGACACGGGCACCAGGGGCCCAGAGCTGAAGGAGGCACTTCTATGGCTCATGCAAGCGCAAGGTCAGCCCCTGGAGTGAGTGTCTCCTTAAATATTTGAGCACTCAGTCCCTTGTTCGCCTCATCGTAGCTCCAGCCAGCTCCCAGGAGAGACTAACCTATACTCCTTCCCCAGCCTTGACAATCTGGAAACAGGTCCTGGCTGGACACCATGGTGAGATTTCCATGTGGAATCACGTGCTGCCACCTGCAGCTTGATTCCTAGGCCAGATATCAGAAGAGGCACCAGGCTCTCTGAAAGTCAACCGTTCTGTGCCAGCTTCCTTAATTTGAGAGTCATCCATAAACAGACGTACTTTGTACTTCTTAATCCCTTACCTCTATCTTGTCCCTCCTGTGGATACAATTAAAAAAAAAAAACTATAATGATATACTGTTGGGGCTTCCCAGGTGCGCAGTGGTAGAGCACCTACCTGCCAATGCAGGAGATGCAAGAGACTCAGTCTGGGTCAGGAAGATCTCCTGGAGGAGGAAATGGCAACCCACTCCAATATTCTTGCCTGGAAAATTCCATGGAAAGAAGAGTGGCGGGCTAGAGTCCATGGAGTCGCAAAGAGTCAGACACGACTGAGCACACACACACACAATGAAGATACACAGGGAATACAGCTAACATTTTACAATAATGCAAATGGAATACACTCTTTGAAAATTGTGAATCACTATGTTGTACACCTAAAACTTACATAATTTTGACCCTGAGACCTTACCCCAGGTCCAGCTGGACTCTGAGGCTGGGTGGCCAGCACCATGCCACACTGCCTTCCTGGCAGAGGCTAACTTGTCAAGGTCCATTTCAGGATACTTCCCAGCACGAATGGAACCCTGGTGTAAAATGTCCTGTATCCTTCCCATTCCCACCACCACCCCGTGAAATGTTAAATGTACAAGGATAACTTTCCTCCCACTTCTTTGCAGCCCCCTCTCCAGGAGACCCACCCAGACCGAATCATACACAGGAGGCAGCCAGGGGTGTGGTGGGTGGCATGCTGCCCTGTAAGGGAGACCGAGAGGTTTCCAGCCAAAGGCCCTGGGTTGGAAGCCCAGCACCACATCTGTGTGGCACTGAGCAGGTGACACTCTCTCTGAGCCCCATTCATTATCTGTAAAACGGGATAAGTGATACCCACCTCGTAGGGTGGTTAAAGGTATTAAACACGTATGTATACAGTCTTGCCTCTGCATCTGTAGGGACTCGGTTCCAGGAGCTTCCTCGGATGCCAAAATCCACGTATCCTCAAGTTTCTGAAATAAAATGGTGTAGGATAATCAATACAGTCAGTCCTGTGTATCCATGGGGTTTTAATCCATGGCTTCATCCAACCAAGGGTTGAGCAGTTGGCTGAATCAGAAGCTGCAAAATCCAGCAGATTCAGAGGGCCAACTGTGTATACAAAATCTACGCTGCCAGCTAGGTTGCCTACCCTTTGAAATTCAAAAACACTGGCTTAAATCTCATCTCAGCCTCTGCCAGGGACCAGATCCATTTAGAGATTTATTTCTGCACAAATCAGAATTGTGTCACTTTCCTTTGAAGGCAAAAAGGCTACAGTTGGTCTTGGGTTAAATATTATTTTCTTCTCTGTTATCCATGAAAATCTCTGAGAACTGTTCCAGGTCCACTGTAATCACTTAGAGGACCAAGAGGCCACGGGGGGATAGAAAAGAACAGTCTCCTTCTTAAAGCAGAGGCTGAATCCCTCCAAGGCCTCCTATAGAGGACCTCAGGGAGGAGCTGATCTGTTCTGAGGTTTTATGATATAAGAAACAGAAAACCCAACCCGGAGGCCTTAAACACCAGGACGACTTATTGGTTCACACAGTCCAAAGACAGGGTGAGCTCTAGCACGGGTTGTTCAGAGGCTCCCAATGTGTGGGGGTCTATACCTCGGTTTGTCCATGAGTCTCTCCCCTCCCCCTCACCCATCTGCTCTTTCCAAAATAGCCTTTTCTTGGGGTAGCAAGATGGCTACTGGCAGTTTCCAGGGTAGCATGCTTCCTCATTCACAGCTAATGGATGGATGTAGTTGCATGCCCAATTCCTATGCCGGGGTTGGGACTGTGTTGATGACTTAGGCCATTTGAAACCTACCCCTGAAACCAAAAGTTGGCTTGACCCTAGACTTAAACCACATCGTTGTTATACATGCTGAGATGGCGAGGCCACCACAGTATCTGCTACAAAACCCCTTGGTCAGTGTGGCTGCAGGTATGCTGTGCTGTGTGTGACATGTTTGACATGCCACTGCGTGTGAAGTATGAGTGTGCTATGTGTATGTGATGTGTCTGTGTGAGCATGTGTGTGAGATGTGTGTATATAAGTATGCTTAGTCATCATTTTGCAATATATACAAGTCAAATCATTATGTTGTGCACCTTAAACTTATACACTGTGTGCATGCGTGCTAAGTCATTTTAGTCGTGTCCAACTCTTTGTGACCCTATAGACTATAGCCTACCAGGGATTCTGTCCATAGGATTCTCCAGGCAAGAATACTGGAATGGGTGGCCTTGCCCTCCTCCAAGAGATCCTCCTGACCCAGGGAACGATCCAGGCAGGTTCTTTATCACTAGAGCTACCTGGGAAGACCCCAACTTATACAGTGCTATATGTCGATCGTAAGATGCTTTCTCCTAGGAAGAAAAGCTATGACAAACCTAGACAGCATATTAAAAAGCAGAGACATCACTTTGCCAACAAAGATCCGTATAGTCAAAGCTATGGTTTTTGCAGTAGTCATGTACTGGATGTGAGAGTTGGACCATTAAGAAAGCCAAGGGTCGAAGAATTGTTGCTTTTGAACTGTGGTGCTGGAGAAGACTCTTGAGAGTCCCTTGGACTGCATGGAGATCAAATCAGTCAATCCTAAAGGAAATCAACCCTGAATATTCATTGGTAGGATTGACTGCTGAAGTTGAACTTCCAATACTTTGGCCACCTGATGGGAAGAGCCGACTCACTGGAAAAGATTCTGGTGCTGGGAAAGATTGAAGGCAGGAGGAGAAGGGTATGACAGAGGATGAGATGGTTGGATGGCATCATTGACTCAATGGACGTGAGTTTGAGTAAAGTCTGGGAAACAGGAAGGACAGGGAAGCCTGGCATGCTGCAGTCCGTGGGGTCACAAAGAGTTGGACACAACTGAGCAACTGAATGACAAATATTTCAATCATATTTCAATAAAACTGGAAAAATTTAAAGTGTATGTATGCTATGCAAATATGTATGCGAAATGTGTGTGCTGAGAAATCCAAGGGTCCAGATTAAGTGAAATTCACTCAGCCCTTCAGTTGCTGTCAGTCCAACTCTTTGCGACTGTGACTCCATGGACTACAGCCCACTGGAGTCCTTGGAATTCTCCAGGCAAGAATACTGAAGTGGGTTGCCATTTCCTTCTCTGGGGGATCTTCCTCACCCAGGGACTGAACCTAAGTCTCCTGCATTGCAAGCAGACTCTACCATCTGAGTCACTAGGCAAGTCCAGATTAAGCGTTGTTTCTATTTGGGGCCCGTCACTCTGATCTGATCTGTGCTGCCACCACCTTGATGACCAGTAAGGAGCCCTATGCTCCCCTCCTTGACCCTCTGGCCAATTGTGTACAAAATCCTTTACCCCTAAGTACAGATGAGAGGTTGGAAATTTTGAAAACTATACTAACAAAAAAGGAAAAGTAGTCAACTCAGAAGCATAAGAAATACTCAAAGTTATTTCCAAAAATGTACACTCAGGAGCCAATAATTACCTCCTGTAATAACCCCAAGGCGCTGTCTGCCTTTGCTCCTTCCCAGCTCGTGGCTGCGACTGAGACACGTCTCATTCCCTGCTCCGCAGAACGGTCTCCAGGAAACCTGTTCCCTTGCAGCCCAGGCCAAAATTTCCATCTGTGCTCACCATTTCACCTCAGGGCCCTTCCTCCTCCTCCCTCCTCTTCCCTCCTCCTCTCCCCTTCCCCCCATCACTGCACCGGGAGACCGCCCTTCCCAGCAGCTACCGGGCAACAGTGAATCAGCTTCATTACACTCTGTGATAAGAAGCAGCACAATCTAAACACAGAAATATGGCCTCACGCTCTTCATCAGCGCACTTTAGGCTCCCATGAAGGACCGGTGACTTTCGTCACCCTTTCCCCAAGCCCCAGTCTGGGGCGGGGTCTGGCTGCCCAGCCACCCCCTCACCCTCCGACCCAGGCCAATCCAGCAGAACCACAGCCCTGTGCGGCCCTCTACTGCCCTCTGCTGGGCCTAATGCTTACACAGCCCTGGAGTTCACTAGCAACTGGGGACCAACTCTCTTAAAAGATGAATGCTCTTTAGTCTGGCCGCCGGGATATGACTAACCAATATTTAACCCACCCATCGCTACTCAAATGCTTAATTAATTTTTTAAAACGTGTATGGGGTTTAAAACTCTCACTCCACAGGGCCAGGATGCAAATCGAAAGGGCTTACTTATTCATTCATTCATGATTCAAAAATTGATCGCAGGCTACTTGCTAAAATCTCCATATTAGTCCTAAGGACACAAAAAGGACTGAGAGAGAAACTACCCTAAAAAGGAATAAATAAGATGCTGGGATAGAATATAATAAGGAGAAGCTACTTGCATGAAGAGGAAACAACACTTCTTTGCTGCAACTTTTGTTCTCCTCCTGCCAATCTCCACATTAACACCGGGAAAACTGGAGCATGTCACTTTCCTACTTCAAATCCATTAAGTGCGCCCCTTAATATTGAGGACAAAACCAAGCTCTCCGACAAAATAAGCCAAGCTGTTTTCTATCTCCCAGCCTTTGGATATGTAGCTCTCTCTACCTTGAATGTTTCTGCCTTCATCTCCATGAAGCTGGTTACTTCTTATTCTTCAAATGTCAGCCTAAATGTCACCCACCAGCAAGACCTTCTCTATTTACCCCATCCAAAGTATGTCCACTTCTAGTTCTGCATGGTATCAAAATATATTTCAAACCTTCAATTCATAAAGCAGTTTGATATGAGAATAAATTAATGAAACCAAAGAAAAATAAGAAATCGACTCTAATGCACAAGGGAATTTACTGTAAAGATGGAAAGTGAGATTTCAAGATGCTGGGGCAAAGAGGCTAGTAAATAAAAATAAGTAGTGATGGCACAACTAGTCTGTACATATTGAGATAAAAACAAAGCTGGGATCTTATTCCTTATACCCAAGTCAATTCTGATATATCAAATATGAACTGTAAAAAATAAATAAATAAATAAATATCCTTAAAAGTGTGTTAACTAAATGCTTATCTAAGACAGAGGCTTTTCTTAAAAGACTATGAAATCTAGAAACTATATGGGGAAGAATTAGTCAAGTTCTCTGGGTAGCAATGTAAATTTGGAATGAAAAAAAAGGAAAATAACGACAGAAACTGAAACTTAAATGAAAGGCTAAGTTTCAAAACAGTGAAAACAAATTCAAAGAACTCTTTTCCTTAACTTAGAAGTGATATAAATGAATATTTTAAAGAACAGTTCAATAGAAAAGTGTGCAAAGGATAGAAAGAGTTCATTAAAAAAAAAAAGCAAATTCAAAAGATGATAAACATGCTGAAAGATGCTCTAATTCATGCATACTTAAAGAAATGCAAATCAAAATGGCAAGAAAACACTTTTTTTTTCCTTATCAAACCAGTACAAGACTTTTCAGATGCTGGGAGGGATATGAAGAAATTAATTAACTCTGGTTTCTCAGGTGGCTCTAGTATCTAGAATCTGCCTGCCAGCGCAGGAGATGCAAGAGATGTGGGTTTGATCCCTGGGTCAGGAAGATCCCCTGGAGTAGGAAATGGCAACCCACTCCAGTATTCTTGCCTGGAAAATCTCATGGACAGAGGACCCTGGTGGGCTCCAGTTCTTGGGGGTCACAGAGTTGGACACAACTAGGAACACGCATACAATACTCTCATGAAAGTAGGTACAAATTGATACAGTTTCTTACTGCAGATAAGTTTGATAAATACCAAAATTTAAAAGGCACATATCCTTTCACATAACAAAAAATTTAGATATGGTTATACCTGTAATAATTTGGCTGCATATGTACAAGAATTTTCCTGGCAGAATTTTTATAAAAGCAAAACCAAAGTATGAATTAAAAGTGAATAAATTATCCATCATCTATGATTCCATACCTATAGAGTCCCAAAGATGCCATGGAAAAACTACTAGAGCCCATCGATAAATTCTGTGAAGTTGCAAGATAAAAAAAATCAACATATAGAAATCTATTGCATTTCTATACACTAACAAGCTATCAGAAAGAGAAATTAAAACAGCCCCATTTATAATCCCATAAAAAAATAGCTAGGATTAAATTTAAACAAGGAGGTAAAAAGACCTGTCTTCAGAAAACCTTAAGACACTCATGAAAGAAATTGAAGATGACACCAACAGATGAAAAGATACATTATGTTCATTGATTGGAAGAATTGTTAAAATAACCGCACTACCCAAAGCAATATTCAATGCAATCAACAAATTCAATGCAATCCATATCAAAATATCAATGGTATTTTTCACAAAACTAAAATAATTTTAAATTTTGTGTGGAAACACAAAAGACACCATATAGACGGCAGTCACCCTGACTTCAGACTATACTATGCAGCTACGGTCATAAAAACAGAATACCATTAGCACAAAAACAGACACAGAGATCAGTGGAATAGAATAGGGAGCCTAGAAATAAAAACACACCTTATGGTCAGTTAATCTACAGCAAAGGAGGCATTTCCATACAATGAGGAAAAAACAGTCTCTTTAATGAGTGGTGCTGGGAAAATAGGACAGCTAAATGTTAAAGAATTAAATAGAATATTTTCTCACATCGTATACAAAAATATGTTTGAAATTGATTAAAGACCAGATAAATGTAAGACTAGATACCATAAACTCCTAGAAGAAAATATAGGCATAGCACTCTTTTAACATAAATAATTTCAAGCAGCTTTTTAAATCTATCTCTTAAGGCAAAGGAAGCAAAAGCAAAAATAAATAGGACCTAACTAAACTTTAAAACTTTTGCACAACAAAGGAAACCATCAACAAAACCAAATTAAACCTACTAAGTGAGAAAATATTTGTGAATAATATGACCAATAAAGAGTTACTATCCAAAGTATATAAAAAACTCGTGTTGCTGTTGTGTCCAGTCATGTCCAACACTCTGTGGCCCCATGGACTGTAGCCCGCCAGGTTCCTCTGTCAATGGCAGACAAAAGTGTATACTGTATGGTTCCACTTGTACACGGAGTCTAACAAAATAAAACAAATAAATATAACAAAGCACAGAGTTACAGAGAACCAACAGGTTGTTGCCAGAGGGGAGGGGTAAGGGGAAGAAAGAGAAATAAGTGAGACACATTAAGAGGTATAGACTTCCAGTTGCCAAATAAGTGAGTCATGCATATGAGATGTAGTGTGGGGAATACAGCCAATAACGATGTAACATCTTTGTATGGTGATATATTATAGCTAGTGGTAACTAGACTTATCCTGGTGATCAATGTGGAATGTATAGAAATATTGAATCTCTAAGTTGTGTAATAGGCACTAACATAGTGTTGTAGGTCAATTATACTTCAAAAACAAACAAATTTTAAAACTCACAGAGAAAGGTGTCAGATCTGTGGTTACCAGAGGCAAGAGTTGGGAGGAGGGAGAATTGGATGAAGGCAGTCAAAAGGTACAAACCTCCAGTTATTAGATAAGTGAGTTCTAGGATGTAATGTATAACATGAAAAATATAATGAACACTGCTGCATGTTATACATGGAAGTTGTTAAGAGAGTGAATCCTGAGTTCTCATCTCCAGAAAAAATGATTTTTTTCTATTTCTTTTATTCTGTATCTACATGAGATGATGGATGTTTCTTAAACTTATTGTGATGATCACTTCGTGATGTATATAAATGAAATCATTATGCTATGTACCTTAAACTTATGTAGTGCTATATGTCACCTGTATTTCAACACAACCGGAAGAAAAATTATCCATCATTCACATGATGCAATATTCTTTTATTATTAATTGAAGAATAAATTGCTTTACAGTATAGCCTTGGTTTCTATCAAACATCAACATGAAACAGCCATGGGTTTACCCACGTCCCCTCACTCCAGTACTCTTGCCTGGAAAATCCCATGGATGGAGGAGCCTGGTAGGCTGCAGTCCATGGGGTCGCTAAGAATCGGACACGACTGAGTGACTTCACTTTCACTTTTCACTTTCATGCATTGGAGAAGGAAATGGCAACCCACTCCAATGTTCTTGCCTGGAGAATCCCAGGGACAGGGGAGCCTGGTGGGCTGCCTTCTATGGGGTTACACAGAGTCGGACACGACTTAAGCGACTTAGCAGCAGCAGCAATCTCCCTCTTGGACATCCCTCCCACCTCCCTCCCCACATGAAGCAATATTGTGCAGAGATTAACAAGAATATGGGTGTTCTGGACATGCCAATGGGGAAAGACTTTTAATACATTAATTTTTAATTAATAATTAATTTTATTTAATAATTAATTCTATTTTGTTCTTGAAAGCATTCTGTAGAGGAAAATGATCTCTTTTGTATAATTTATAGCATTGACACATAAGTGGGTAAGTGCATCTTTTTCTGGAAGGAATCATAGGAAACTATGCTTTTTACCTTTGAAGAGAGAAAATGGGATGGGAAGGGAAGGAACAAGATTCTCCATTTTCGTGTTTTCCGGAGTAAAGCTGAAGGACTTGAAAAGTTTCACCTTGGGTTTATATTATTTTTTAACACTTAAAAAAATTTGACCCTCAACTGCTTGTAACGCCATCATGGCCTCAGTTCTGAATGCCCCGTTCATTTCATGTTCTGTGCTAAACAACAGGATGCCTTTAGGCATTTCTCCTTTAAAGTGGGCAGGATGTGAAAATTTTCTTAATTGAATGCACTGGAGGGATGCTGCAGGAGAGAGTAGGCTTTCCTGTCATTTCCAGGGTTGGAGGGGTGGGTGTGGGGACTAGAGCCTGCCCAGCCATGGCCCAGAGCACTGTCCCTCTTTAGCCCTGCAGCCTCAACCTACGTAGGATAACCTTCCCTTAAAACTCAAAAACTTGAGCCTCCATGCAGCCCACATATTCTAAAGGGCTCCTCCCTAAGCCAGGGCCCCAGACCACCCGACCTGGTGACACATACCCCCTCCTGCGTCCCAGGAGGTGGGCTATTGCTTGTCCAGTGAGGCCAGAACAGCTCTGGCCTGCCTCAATAAGCCAACGTCTCTGCTATCCCATGGCAGAACCGTACTGCTATGCACTGAATTTCCTCCCCACTAAAATTCACAAATATAGTTCTAACCCCCAGTGGGATGGTAGGTGGAAATGGGGCCTGTCCCCAATAACAGCTCCTTCATGAAGCAATGAGTGCCCCTTCCTGAGAGGCTTGACAAAAACCGGATCAGGGATGTTAGAAAAATTATTCCTACGTGAGGAAGAAACTGGGACTGCCGCTGCTGCTGCTAAGTCGCTTCAGTCATGGTCCGACTCTGTGCGACCCCATAGATGGCAGCCCACCAGGCTCCCCTGTCCCTGGGATTCTCCAGGCAAGAACACTGGAGTTGGGGGCCATTTCCCTCTCCAGTACATGAAAGTGAGAAGTGAAAGTGAAGTCGCTCAGTCGTGTCCTCCTCTTCGAGACCCCATGGACTGCAGCCCACCAGGCTCCTCCATCCATGGGATTTTCCAGGCAAGAGTACTGGAGTGGGGTGCCATTGCCTTCTCCGGAAACTGGGACTAGAAGATCTTTAATCTAGACAAGAAAGTGTATTTCTTTCTTTCTTTTTTTTTTTTTTTTTTTGAGCCTTACAATGTTGTGTGAGTTTCTTCTATACCACAATGTGAATCAGCGGTAAGTATAGATACATCCCTTCTCTCTTGAGTCTCCCTCCCACCCCTCCCCTCCAAAAAAGCATATTTTAATAGAAGTAACATTCATCTAGAGACAGAAAAACCTGGGTTCAAATTCTGGCTCCGCCACTTACAAGCTGTGTGATCTTGGATAACCAAATTAACTTTTTGAGCCTCAGTTCCTTGATTTATAAAAGAGCAATCATTGTTCCCGATTTGTAAGGTTGTAATCTGGATTAGATGTTAACAGATGTGAAATGGCTTGCACAGTATCTGACCTAATATCAATATTCAGAGGTCCAACTCTAGGATTCTCTAACCCCAGGGTCTCTCAGCAGCAGTTCTTGTGGTCCCTGGACCAAGAACATCAGGAGCTCATTAGAAATGCAAGCTCTCCATCCCACCCCACACCTACTGAGTCAGAAACCGGGATTGGGCCCCAGAAATCTGAGTTTTAACTAGCTCTCCAGGTGATGCTTATTACACTCAAGACTTTGAACGACTTTGAAAAGCAGTTCTCTAAGCAACAGTTTTGTCTCTGAAACATAAGAATGGGAAATCTCTCCAAAACTTGAAAAGTTCTTGCTTTTTTCCACCATAAAATAAAATTATTTTAAAATAAAAATAGTGCTGAAACGTTGATCCAAATGCCTTTTAAAAGGCAATTGCCTTTGTAAACAGGTTTCACAGGCAGGAGTCATCTGCACTCTGGAGTAAACATGTCAGTATGACCCGGGTTTGGCAAAAATGCCCTCAGCTAAAAAGCACTGATAAATTGACTTACTTTGGTTACACTGTGTAAACCACTAATTTGACCAATCATGAACTACACAGTTGAGCTGATTTTCCACACTCATAGAGGGGGTAAGTCAGCAGAATAGTTGGAAAAGAATTTCTTAAATTGTTATGCTTCTCTAGATGAGAAGTCACCTCGAGGGTAAGTAAAAAGAATTCTCATTGGAGTGCACATTAATTTTTTCTCTGCCTGAACAAGTCCCAGAATTCAGTGATATGTTTATCATATACATAAACCTGGACAAAGAATCAGGTTAAAGTAATTTTTAAACAGTTCTAAACTCATTTTATAAACAGAGGGGATCTTTTAATATACAAAACCTAGGATAATTCCATCAAAATAATCCACTTTTTCTTGAATTTGAAATGTTTCTCATGATTTTTAGGGATGAAGGCGAAGAACAATATTCACTTTTCAAAGTTCTGAGACTATCTTGAAAATTTTGTTTTAACAGTCAGGCAGAAAGCTTCATCTACACAAAGCAATAGTACCCACATTCCTTGGGCACATTTGCTTTTGAAAGGAATATCCTTTACTGTGCTTCCAACTGTGGCTTTTACCAAGCAATTTAAAATCTATTTATGTATTGAGAACTTCTAGGCTCCTTAAGCTGGGAGAGGGGAGTATTCAAAAAGTATTCTGACCTTGAGAAAATGAAGAGTCAGAGGGGAGAAAAGACTGCCTTCAAAATAGGTATATTAGGGACTTCCCTGGGGGTCCAGGGGTTAAGACTGTGCTTCCAATGCAGGGGCCACTGGTTTGCTCCCTGGCTGGGTGATGAAGATCTCACCTGCCACTCAAACAAAATTGGTGTTTTAGCCTCTTTCCACGCCGACACTGCTCTCACAAACACGGTGAATGTTCCTAAAACCCACCAGACTTTCTGTAAGAACTGTGGCAAGCTCCAACCACACAAAGGGACACAGGACAGGAAGGGCAAGGATTCTCCGCCTGCCTGGGGAGAGTGGCATCATGCCAGGGAGCAGAGCGACGATGGTGGCCAGACTAGGCCAATTTTCCGGCAAAAGGCTAAAACTACAAAGAAGATTGTGCTGCAGCTCGAATGCATTAAGCCCAACTACAAGAGAATCTTGGCTAAGAGGTACAAGCATTTTGAGCTGGGAGGAGATAAGAAGAGAAAGAGGCAAATGATCCCGTTCTGAGTTTCATAGTTTGTTTTATTATGAAGACAGTAGAAACTTGAGGTTATTTACCTAAAAAAAAAAAAAAGGTATTTTAAAATATACTGTGATACACTGACATGGAGAACAATCTTGTGGTTGCCAAGGGGGAGAGGATGGAGTGGGAAGTTGGGATCAGCAGATGCAAGCTATTATATATAGGATGGGTAAACACAGGTCCTACTGCATAACACAGGGAACTATATTCAATATCCTGGGATAAACCTTAATGTAAAAGAATATTTAAAAAATAATATATATTTATGTGTACATAACTGAATCACTTTCCTGTACAGCAGAAATTAACACAACATTTTGAATCAACTATACTTCAATCTTTCTAACGTAAAAAAATAAATTAGTATACGGTGATACATACTTTCTTCCAAAAAGAAAGGAGGAGAATGGGGCAACAGAGGATGAGATGGATGGCTGGCATCACCGACTCAATAGACATGAGTTTAAGTGAACTCCGGGAGACAGTGAAGGACAGGGAGGCCGGACATGCTGCAGTCCATGGGGTCACAAAGAGTTGGACAGGACTTAGCGACTGAACAACAAGAAAACTGAATATAGTTCAATGCCAAGCTATTTTAGGAGTCAATAAGACAAACAGAAAGGAGAGAGTTTCTTGAACGATGTTAACAAGGAAGGCTTCTTGGAGGAGATGGGACATGAAATAAAATGTATATTTTAAGGCAGGCAAGAACATTTAAACAGAATTCTGCCTTTCTGTTCCATTTGGGCCTCCCCCCTTCCTCCCTAATGTGCAGTGTGCATCTGCATTTCAAGTTAACCAGAGCTCCTCAAAGATGGAAATTCTTACTTGAACTTAAACATCAGTTTTTTTCTTCTTTCTTCTGATGCTAGCAACATAACTTCCCAAATGATTCACATTCCTTCCCAAGTCTGTAGGCAGTCGTAGGAACTTACTGCTCAATTTGAACATGTTCACCTGGACTATGTATTTTTGGTGAATGTTATATTACATACCAGTATATCATTTTGATGTACAATCCTTAGTCTCAAGAATGTATATGACCTTGCCTTCAACTTCTAACAGGTCTCAGAGCTTCTGAGAGTCTGTCTTCCGGGTTCTAATCCTCAGTTTGACCAAATAAAACCCTCTTTTTTCTTCTTAATGTGACTTTTAATTGAATATTTATCAACAGACACATGATGAATGTCAAAGAACTGGTATGTTTTAATGCTTCCCTTCTAGCTCAGCAATAATGAATCTGCCTGCCAATGCAGGAGACTCAAATTCAATTCCTGGGTCATGAAGATCCCCTGCAGAATGAAACAGCAACACACTCCAGTATTCTTGCCTGGGAAATCCAAGGAACAAAGGAGCCTGACAGGCTACAGTCCATGGGGTCAGACACAACTTAGCAACCAATTAACAACAATGCTGGAATGTACTTACTTGTCACTGGCCTTTAAAGAGTGGTATTCTTTTTTTTTTTTTTATGGATTTTAAAAATTTATTTTTAATTGGAGAATAGTTGCTTTACAATGCTGTGTTAGTTTCTGCCATCTATCAACATGAGTGAGCCATAGGTATAGATATGTCCCCTCCCTCTGGAACATCCCTCCCACTTCCCACCCCATCCCACCCCTCTAGGTTGTCACAAAGTCCTGGATTTGAGCTCCCTGCATCACACAGTAAATTTCCACTGGCTATCTAATTTTATACATGGTAATGCATATGTTTCAACGCCACTCCCTTAGTTCATTCTGCCTCACACAAGTCAGAATGGACATCATCAAAAAAACTAGGAGTGGTATTCTTGCCATTAAGATTTTGCTTGAGATGGTTCCCACATTCTGCCTATTTAAATCCTACCCATTTCAAAGCCACTTCAAAGTCTTTTCTTCTTTCAGCAAGAATCTATAATGTTCTTAAAATAAGAAGGGACCTTGTGCTTCTTACCTTTGGGGACAATAAGAAAGAGAAGAAGTGAAGATGTTGAGAGTCTGTCATCCTATCTGAAGTAGAAAACCCCAAGGGATAGAGCATATGGTTGCAGTTTCCAAAGTAGTCACAAGCACGTTGGCCCATCACTTTTGTTCTGCCCGTAGTCCGAGTCCCCGGTCGGGAAAGAAGACTCCTCGAAACAATGCAACTCGCAATAGGGGAATTTATTACTGACTTGAGTCAAGGCCTCCCGCCCTCACCAGGTTTGTGAGGACAAAAGGCCCCAAGCCCCAGTTCTCTCGGGTATTTATTAGGTCAAAACAAGCAGCAGGTAGTTGGCGTAAGCAGATTGGTTACACAGTTGCAAGGTAATTTTTGTTGGCCCTACCTGGGGCTTTCAGCTTTCCCCTGATAGGTTCCCTTTCTTCTGGCTAGGCATATGTTGATTGGCTGGCTCCAGGAGGCCTGATAATTATGTTACCCCGGGAAACCAGGCCTACTCCTACTTTAGGCTGCCTGCCACGGCGTTAGCCGTGACAGCCTCACAACTTTATACCTCATCTTATCTCCACACTGATCCCAAGAGAGAGACATGACCACCCACCTTGGCCTCCGTACCTTTGACAGATTACTGTACCCATGTCATAAAGCTGTTCTGACGATTAAAGGAGTTTCGGCATTTCAAGTACTAGAACAAGCAAACCATTCAATACCTCTTAGTTACTATTTAATTTCCAGCAGGGGAAGTAAGGGCCAATCAATCAAAAATACTAAGTAACTTGCCCAGTCATGCCAGGGATACCACACACTTAAGGATAATTCCTATGCTAATGTCTTGCCTTGGGAATTCCCAGACCAAGAAGAAAATGCCAGATACTCCATCTACCTGATATATGGACCCTGTGGTTGCAACTTCTTGAGGGAGATTCTCCCACCTCTCTCCCACTACCAACGGCAAATTTTTATACCCTGAGACCAGACTGTTATCTGTATTGGTGGAATATTTTTCCTTACTCTCTTTTACTTAGGGAATAGCCTTTTAAGTCTTCTAGCATAAGCCCAAAACCTCTAATTCTATCTCTCTGTGAGCATTAAAACTCAAAGTAATGGAAAACAATCCTACTTTTACCCACCACTATCTGGGTAGTCTTAGCATGGGCTTTAATTTCTGTTATTCAGATTAGTAGATCTCTCAGCTGTGCATTTACAAGGACATGCCATACTGTAATGCTCTTATGGTTTGTTTTTTTTTTTAATTCAGCATATCTAGGTTATCTAGCAGCATATTCAACATGTCTAGCAGAAGGATTTTCTGGTTATTTCAGTTTGCCAGAACTAAGATTTCTATCATAGTTTTTTACTGACAATGATATTACTAATAGTTTTGTTGATCTTTACATTCCCAGTTCTTATCTAAGGGAGCATTTTATATAGTTTTAAATTCCTGAAAATAGGCTTATGCTTTAGAGATGAAAGTTTATTAAAAAACCTAGAGGTGGGGGAAGAATAAGGGGGAAAAAAAAAAAAGCTAAAGGAAACTGTGACATAGATCATAAAACAAGTGCCCAGAAAAATGTAATGGCAAACTATAAACCTATCCCTAGTGGGATCAGGTGTCCCACTACTTCAGAAACAAGCCTTATTTTTAAAAATGACAAAGAAAAGCACAATTTAAAAATTCACCTGGGAACTTCCTTCATGGTCCAGTGGTTAAGACTTGACCTTCCGATGCAAGGGGCATGGGTTCAGTCTCTGGTCAGGGAACTAAGATCCCACATGACTCTGTGGCCAAAAACACCAAAACATAAAACAGAAACAATATTGTAGCAAATTCAATGAAGACTTTAAAAATTGTCCTCATCAAAAAAAAATATTTAAAAAATAAAAATTCACCTGCAAACACATATTCTATGATAGGCTCTGTTACGGCCTGAATGATGTCTTCCCATAATTCAGATGTTGTAATCCTAACCCCCACTGCCACAGAATTTGACTTTATTTGGAGTAGATCTTGAAAGAGGTAATTAAGTTAAAATGAGGTCATTAGGGTTAGTCTTAATCCAATTATGACTGGCATCCTTAAAAGAAGAAGAAATTAGGACACAGACACACCCAAGGGAAGACCAGGTGGAGACAGAGGGAGGAGACACCATATACAGGCCGAAGAGAAGAATCCTCAGAAGAAACCAACCCTGCAGACACCTTGATCTTGGACTTTCAACCTCCAGAATTATGAGAAAATAAATTTCTGCTGTTTAAATCACCAGGTCTGTGGTACTTTCTTGTGGCAGCTCTAGCAAATGAATGCAATTCCTATTCTTAATAATATATACAAACTACTTAAAATATATCCCTTTGTGTCCTGCTATTTAGGGGGCAGGGTGGAAGGGAGACTCAAGAGGGAAGGAACATATGTATACATACAGCTGATGCACTTTGTAGTACAGCAGAAACGAACACAATGTTGAAAAACAGTCGTACTCCCATAATAAAAAATACAAATAAATAAAAGATATCTAATCTGAGACCTCAAATATTCTTTACCAAAAGATCAAATATTTCAATAAGTACTATATTTGATCAACATGTACAACAGCTCACTCTTCAGAATGGTTAAATATACATATTTACCAACACTACAACCAACCACAGAATCAACATCAGAAAGCTGAAGAATCTTAGCAATCTATTTAGAACACGTACTCAACAAAACCTATGCTGAAAAAAAAACAAAAAACAAACAAACAAAAAAACCTACACTGACCAAATACACTAACTGCTTTACCTTGATCTGGTCCACTCAAGCTCTACGTGGAGCCCGGCATTTGTGAATGGACTTTGCACACTCATGTCAGCTGAAGGAAAATCTCTGTACTCACTACCAAACTAGATCTGCAGCTTAAAAACATCTAATTCCAGGCTTCCCTTGTGGTTCAGTGGTTAAGAATCCACCTGCCAGTACAGGGTAGTGGGGTTCAATCCCTGATCTGGGAAGACCCCCCCCCATGGCACAGAGCAACCAAGCTCATGCACCACAATTACTAAGCCAGTGCTCCAAAGCCCGTGAGCCACAACTACTGAAGCCCACGGGCCCAGAGCCGGGGCTCCACAAGAGGAGCCACCGCAGTGAGAAGCCCTGCACATAGCAGTGAAGACTCACCACAGCCAATATATAAATAAATACATCTTAAAAAAAAAAAGTCTGATTTCACCCATGTCTACTACAGTTCAGTTCAGTTCAGTTCAGTCGCTCAGTTGTGTCCGACTCTTTGTGACCCCATGAATCGCAGCACGCCAGGCCTCCCTGTCCATCACCAACACCCGGAGTTGACTCAAACTCATGCCCATCAAGTAGGTGATGCCATCCAGCCATCTCATCCTCTATCGTCCCCTTCTCCTCCTGCCCCCAATCCCTCCCAGCATCAGGGTCTTTTCCAATGCAAACACAAAAGGCTGCCTGTCACTCTCTGTATCAAGCTACAGTTTAAGTCTCAACTGTTGCCTCATGATTTTCTCTCCTTCTAATCTTCTAATTCCTTACAGAACCGCTTCCCCTACCTGCCTACTGCATATGCTACATTTCCTCATAGCTTGGTCCTGGGGCCTCCCTTATCATGCTACATTCTCACTCGAGTTTATCTCAACCTATCCCATAATTTGAAATTTCATCTATATGCTAGCAGCTTTCAGACTTATTTCTCTAACTCTTAGAAACTATCTTCTAAGCTCCAGACCTGTATATTCAACAGCCTGTCTGATATCTGTCTCAGAGATGTCAGAGACAGGGCAGGAAACCCTACTAGGGATCTGCACTTGCCCAAATGCGCTCCTCCACTAATCATATGTATCTTGGAAAATGACACTTCATTCACCCAGTTGTCCGTGCCAGAAACCTGGAAGTGCTTCCTGACACACTTTTTCAAGGACCCTTGTATCCAGTTTATTAGCAAAAGAAGTGAAAGTGAAAGTCAGTCAGTCATGTCCAACTTTTTGCGACACCATGGACTATACAGTCCATGGAATTCTCCAGGCCAGAACACTGGAGTGGGTAGCCTTTCCTTTCTCCAGGGGATCTTCCCAACCCAGGGATCAAACCCAGGTCTGCTGCATTGCTGGCGGATTCTTTACCAGCTGAGCCGCAAGATTATACACACACACACACACACACACAGACATACGTGGAAGTGGGGAAAAGTGAAGAGATTATATATATCTACCACCACCTGCCTGCTTGCCTGCTAAATGGCTTCAGTCATGTCCAACTCTTTGCAACCCTATGGACGATAGCCCACCAGGCTCCTGTATCCACTGGATTCTCCAGGCAAGAATACTGGAGGGGGTTGCCACGCCCTTCTCCAGGGGATCTTCCCCACCGGCATCTCTTATGTCTTCTGCATTGGCAGGTGGCTTCTTTACTGCTAGTGCTACCTCCATCACCTTAAACCTATTCCTAGCTATTTATCATACATTACTCAGACAGTAGTTTTCTAAGTATTCGGCCCACATCCTCTCAAACACTTTCTAATCCATTCTCCACAATGTAGCCAAGACAATCTTTAAAACCACAATTCTTTCATAGACACCTATTCATTGATACATATACATAACTTCAAACTTTTCAGTTACATTGCACCTAAGATAAAATCCA
Organism: Muntiacus reevesi; assembly: GCF_963930625.1. Classification (NCBI taxonomy): domain Eukaryota; kingdom Metazoa; phylum Chordata; class Mammalia; order Artiodactyla; family Cervidae; genus Muntiacus; species Muntiacus reevesi. Next base: position 50,444,865 of record NC_089257.1, read on the forward strand.
AACTCCTCAATCTACTTTATGTCAAAAGAAGTCTCACGGACACAAGCATTAGAAAAAGAATTTCCTTAGAAAAATACTTGCAAAGTTTACAAGTGAGTTAAGGCTTAAGAAGGACTGGTCCATCAAACATTCTCCCCCCTACCCAAGGTTATAAGGTTTATAGTCAGCAGATTCATGACTGAAGAAGAGCAGTTTTCTCATATGACTTCTGTATTCCCCCAAATTCTTGCATATTTTCAAACTTGCAAAAGTCAGCCCGGCAAATGTCATTGGTTGAGTTGTTTTTGTTAGGGAATCAATAACATGGGAAACACTGAAGGTTTCATTCACTTTGGAGACCTACAGATAGTGTGACACAGATTTTGGTTGGTTGGTTACCTCAGAGTGCAATTGTTTTGCTTCTTCCTAACTGTGTTGTCTACACTTACATTGGAAACAGGGCAAGGCACCAGTCCTGCTTTACATGGATAAACCTGGGCGTGATCTGGCTACTTCTTATGTCTTCAGCCTCAACCCATGCTATTCTCCCCATCAGTTCTTACATTCCAGCAAAATGACTTTCAGGTTCACAAAGCTCTTCCCCAGCATACTGTCCCTTCCACCCCATATACACTCCACTTTAGCATTTACCTAGCCAAATTTTACTCATCTTCCAGTGGCAACCTAAATATCACTTCCTTCAAATTCCACTCTAAATTAAGCTCTCATATTATTCAATGATAGTGTTCTGCACTGTCAGTTAGGATACTGTTGTTGCCAGCAACTGAAACACCGATTCAAATGCATTGCTAGGGTCTTTAAGGCCAGGAGGGTTTCGGCAAGAATAATAACATTCATCACTAAATTTACTTTTGTCTAATGCTCACTTTATAAACCTTAAAATGTATTAAACAGTATTTCCTGGAAATATAATACAGTATCCACTAACCATATGTGCCTACTGAACACTTGAAACATGGCTAATGCAACTAAGGAAATAAACTTTAAATTTTGTTTATTTTTAATTAACTTAAAATTTTAACTTTAAACTGATCATTGATTCAATTATTGGAAAACTTAGAAATATGTTTGGAAAATTCAAGTATGTGGATCATTTTTTTTTTTTTGGCTGTGCTGTGGGGCATGCAGGATCTTAGTTCTCTGACCAGAGATTGAACCAGGGCCCCAGCAAAGAAAACATCGAGTCTTAACCCCTGGGCTGCCAGGGAATTCCCTGGATCTATTTCTTTTTTCAATGCCAAATTTTATGAAATTTAAGTACAAGTCCAATAGTTCCAATTAAAATCAAACAACTGAATTAAGTATGTAAGTGTAAAATACATACTGCATTTGCAAGACTACTATGAAAAAAAATGTGAACTATCTCAATTTTATATTGATTATACATTGAAGCTATATTTTTAATATATTGGGTAAAACAATTATATTAAACTAATTTCATCTACTTCTTTTTATTTAATGTGGTTACTAGAAAAATTTAAATTACCTACATACCTAGTATTATGTCTATATTGGACAACTAATCAAAACATAAATTTAATGAAGTTTCCACTTAAAGGTTTTGAGGGAGGTGGGAGAAAACACAAATATCAAACTGGTATTTTTTTAAAGATAGATGTATAACATGCTGAAGCTGGATTGGAGTTTGGGATCAAGAGTGGATGACATATTGGATAAAACAGGAATTTATTCCAGCAAAGCGAGGCTATTGGTTTGGTCTAGAATGGAGGTTGTGGAGATGAAGCCCATACATATAAGAGGCACTAGGTAAAATGGACAGTGTTTACAAATCTAATCAGTTTCTTCTCTGGTTCACTCAAAACACTGATTACAAGCTAATCTAATCACATTCTATAATTTAATGAAAACACTAATTTAAATGTACTTAATCGAATTCTACAATCAAAAGGTTGATTACAAATTTAATCCAATTTTTCAACAATTTTATTAAAATCACAAATCTAGCAGATTCTCATATGTTTCAAAGACCCCCCCAAAAAAACCCAAAACAAAACCCACACAAAATACATGAACTAGCACAATGATTACAGAATTCACTGCAACGTTTCTATTTAAGCTGGTCACAAAAGTAGCACAGATATGACGAACGAACGAAAAGTAGCTGCTTTTCGAAAAGTAGCTTACTGAGCAGCCAATTTGGGTTACGGAATGAACCGATAGTCTCATTCATGGTAATCTAGATTAGAAAAAGAGACAGGCCAGGCCCACCTGGCAGAGGACAAGTCCGGGGTTCGGGGGCGGAATCAGGCTCAGGAAAGGATGGCTATAATTGGCCAGAATTCCCATGCCAGTCATGGGGTACAAGGGCTTTCCTTATAGCTCTGTCGGGAAAGAGTCTGCCTGCAATGCAGGAGACTTGGGTTCGATCCTGGGTCAGGAAGATCCCCTGGAGAAGGAAATGGCAACCCACTCCGGTATTCTTGCTTGGAGAATCCCATGAACAGAGGAGCCTGGCAGAGTCGGACACTACTGAGCGACTTTTCACTTCACTTCTGACCCATGTCAGTCAGCGGCCAGGCCCCGAATCCGAGCCTCATTCGCCCCTAAGGTGGGCGGGGCGGATACGCCCTCCACCTGTTTATCCCCGCTCCTGGGCGGCTTCAGGTTCAATAGCCTCAGGCCCTCGGAGAGGTAGGACTACGAATCTTCCGAACCCTCCTTTAAAATCGGGGAATCTATGCCACTGGAGGAGCGTTCTCAACGGACAGGCCCTCCCGCGGGGAAAGTTTCCGGGGCAGGGGGCGGGGCTGCCGGAAGTCGCCGGTCGCCGTCTGCTGTTCGTTGTTTGAGCGGCTGACGGGAAGGAGAAGCCGGAGCTCCGGCGGCGCTGCGGGGCTGCAGTCACGACCGGAGCCCGAGCCGCCGCTAGTCTCTGGACGGGCTATAAGCCAGGAGTACCGGCTGTGGAGAGGCGGGGCCCGACGCCCGCTCCCCTTCTCATCTCACCATGTCGCGGGGCTCTATCGAGATTCCCCTTCGGGACACTGACGAGGTAAGTGTCGAGCATGGGGGAGGGTGGGGGCCGTTAACTTGGACGATCTCCCCTTCCCCCTTTCTCTCGACTTTGCTTCCGAAGTAAGAGCATTCTCTCTCCCAGATCGAACCCCCCTACCGAAGCTCCGACCACTTCTTCCCCAGCCCCGGCACCCTCCCAGGCTGGGAACATCAAGTCCCCGAAGCCTTGAGGCCACCCCGAGAAGGAGTTCTTGAAAGTTCCCCTCCTACCTGTTCGTATTTGACAGTCCTCTGCTCTTCGTAATTCAGAGGCGCGGGAGTGTGAGTGAGCGTGATCAAATGTGAGGCACCTCGCAGGTCATAGAGATGGACACTTATGTCACTGTGTTCTCAAACTAAGTATCTCTCCCCGGGAATATGTAGGATGTCGCCCTTCCTCCCTTGGAAACGCGAGTGTCGCTGCACAAGGCTTTCTCAGCCAAATAGAGACCACAAGCCGCTGCTGTGTGCTGTTAGAATTGCCCACTCTCCCTTCCAGTCTCCTCTTTTATGGATGTTCAGTAGCTTGTCTGAGTAAAGTTCTCAGAACTGGTGTTGTTTTATTGGCTATCTCATATTCTTGTTTGTTTGTTTGATTGAGGTACAACATTGAGATGTGTTTCACTTACCATAAAATACAGTGGTTTTTAGTAATATTCACAAAGCAGTGTAACCACCACCACGATCTAATTCTAGGAAATTTTTCTACTGTTATTTTTGTGCCACAGTCAGGAGTGTGTGTGACACAAATGCTGCCTCCATGATGAATGTGTGCAGTGGCAACTCAATATTGCCTTGCTTCTAGGATTGTGCTTCTTGTCAGACCAATGGCATCAGAGTCTCTGGGGTCTTATCTACATTTTACCTGCATTATGCATTAAGCAGAGTTTCCTTTCATTTTTTTCAGAGCTTTTTATAGTTCTAGTGATTTGAAGACAGCTAGCAGGATTTGTTTGCCATGGTTTTACTTTACTATTCCATGTAATGTATTTGGCATATGCTCCTTAAATATTTCTTAACATATACTTGTTTAGCTTTACAGAAAGTAAACACAAATCCTATGTATTAAAAAAAAAAAAAATTCTATACCCAGACTGATGAATCTCTGGGAAAAGAGCAGTCAGAGGAGAAACATGAATTTCAAAAAGAAAAACAGGGACTTCCCTGGCACCTTGTGGTTAAGACTCTGCATTTCCACTGCACATGGCACAAGTTCGGTCCCTGATTGGGATATAAGATCCCACATGCTGTGGTGGCATGGCCAAAAAAAGAAAAATAAGAATTAAAACCTACATTTTGTATTTTAGGTCATTGAACTTGATTTTGATCAGTTACCGGAGGGAGATGAAGTTATCAGTATTCTGAAACAGGAACACACACAACTGCACATATGGATTGCTTTGGCGGTGAGTATTCATGTTAACAAATACTTTTTATATATGTCAACTGGAAAAAAATATGTAGTTTCTGTTTTCAGATACAGTAATAACCAGCTTGGGTGAATGATAGTACCAAGTATGTGGAAGTTAATTATATTATATTCCAGTTTCCTAAGTGGTCTGCTGGCCTCTGGTAAATGAGAATATGTTGGTAAAATTCACTTAAGCCAAATAGTACTCAGTATTGAACATTTGATTATTTAGTGGTTATTCAGTGAGGACTAGCTTATGATTTGTAAATAAACTGAGAAAAAACAAAGTGCCACAATGTAAACAGTCTAACACCCTCTACACTCCTCAGTACTAGCTGCATGATTATGTTTCTTTTTTGTGGGAACATTATTGGAAATGATTATAGTAATGAAATATAGTGAATACTTTAATCATTATTCCTAAGCAAGTTTGCCACAGGTCACTTTTCATGTAAGGATATAAACAAGGCATCTAATGTTATCTTGAATAGTCAGAGAAATAGATCTGGAATTAGGTTTGTGTCCATTGCTCAAGCCTAACTCTTGAGTTTCTTAGGCATGGATTTACAGAGAGGTACTATCAGTGACAAGCAGTGCCTTCCTGACTCAAAGTGCTAAGTTTTCTCAGTCTTTGGAAAACAGGCCATTAATGCTTTTCACTCATTTTTTTTAAAACCAGAAGGGTACTTAAGTTTTTTTTTAGTACGAATGCCTCCTTTCACAGCACTTTTATGAAAATTGGAGTCTTGCAGGGTTAGCATGACACCTGTAGTAAGATAAATTCATGAACCATTGTGGGCTACAGGTTGTTAAAACAAGAAAGAATGTATGCTTTAGGATTAGAAAGGCCTTTGTTCAAACTCCAGCTCAGCTGCTAACTAATTCCGTGACCTTCAACAAATGATCTATCTTCTGAGCCTATTTCCTCATCTAAAATAGAGGGTTGTTAACACTGAATTAAAAGATAGTTGTACAGATTAGAGATAATGTCTGTGAAACTCCTGGCATTGTTTATGGCCCAAAGTAAGGGGCTAATGATGGATATTCCTTATATTATTAACAAATGAAACAGATATCCACAGAAGTTATTCAACAGGCCCAAAGTCATAGATAATTTTTGGTGGATCTAGAACTAGAACCCAAGTTTTTTGTTTGAAATTCTTTATACCTCTCACTATTTCTTTCTCTCTTTGGCTCTGATTTAGTTTGAAATCAATTATTGCTGAGTAAGGCGATGGAAACATTTGTAGTGATTTTAATTTTTTAAGCAACTTGATTAGATATAATTCACTGTAGTAAACTGCAGACGTGACTGAGCTACTGAATACAACACAGACATTTGAAAATTTTTAGCACATATATACACCTGTGAAATGATCACCATATTTAAAATAACACATATATCCATTGCCCCTGAAACTTTCCAGCCAACTCTCCCTTCCCCACCCTCCCATAGTGCCCAGGCACTTATTAATATTATTATGTATGATCAGGTAAATTAAGTCAGATTTCTTTGAATTTATGAAAGAGGAAAAAATTGCCAAATGAAAGCAAAATAGTGCCCATGCAAGCCCTGATCAGCTTTTTGTCACTGAAGATTAGTTTGAGGTTTATCCACATAGTCGCATATATCCAGTAGCTCCTTTTACTGCTGAGCAGTAGCCGTTGTGCAGATAGACCACAGATTGTCCGTTCACCTTTTCATCAACAGTTTGTTTGTTTCCAGTTGGGGCCTATTACATATAAAGCCTCTGTAAACATTTGTGTACAACTTTTTGTATGGACATACAATAATTCTAACTTGATTATTTGCCTTATAGCTGGAATACTACAAGCAAGGGAAAACAGAAGAGTTTGTCAAGTTGTTGGAAGCAGCGCGTATAGATGGCAATTTGGATTATAGAGACCATGAAAAAGACCAGATGACTTGCTTGGATACATTGGCGGCCTATTATGTTCAACAGGCTCGTAAGGAAAAGAATAAGGACAACAAGAAGGATCTTATTACACAGGCAACCCTATTGTATACAATGGCAGATAAAATTATTATGTATGATCAGGTAAATTAAGTCAAATTTCTTTGAATTTATGAAAGAGGGAAAAATTGCCACATGAAAGCAAAATGTGTGTAATAAGCAACAGAGTTTTCTAAAAAAAATTTTTTTTATTATGGTTGATAAGAATAGTCAAAAAGGAGAAGGGTTCCTTATTAAAATAGAAATTTCTTATACTGTTGAATTAATATGGGCAGATTTAGCATAGAAATTTATAAACATGTTGAGTTGGTAATTCTAACATCCTCAGGTGAATTTCAAATGTATTTTAAGGAGTTTGAACTTTTCTTTTTGTCATTTTTCCTGATATAGACAACTTGCATTTTGGGATAATTTCTCAATTTGTAATTAACAATTGCTTACTGATAGTTTAAACACACTATAGTGATAGAGGAATTTGTGTGATGTTCAATTTCTCTCCTGTGTGGTTTTCATTTTCATGTTACACATTTGTCTTAAATCATGGTTAGTCCTGGGTAAAGTCAAGTGTAAAATGGTACATTACTTTTTCAGAACCATTTGTTGGGAAGAGCCTGCTTCTGCCTTCTTGAAGGTGACAAAATGGATCAAGCTGATGCACAGTTTCATTTTGTACTCAACCAGTCTCCAAATAATATTCCAGCACTGCTTGGTAAGTCATTTTCAGCAACCATCTTAGGAATCTTTATTTTTCAGCATGTGCCTAAAATACATCTCTTTGTTGATAGCTCCTTAGTAACTGGACTGGGCAGCAAAATAGAAGAGCTTTACCTTATTAAAAATAAAACCCTCGTGGGATGGGGAGGTGACTTCCCTTGGTGGTCCAGTGGTTAAGAATCCACCTGCCACTGCAGGGAGCATGGGTTCAATCCCTGGTCCGGGAAGATTCCCCATGCCATGGAGCAGCTAAGCCCATGTACCTAAACTACTGAGCCTGAGTGCTTTAGAGCCTGTGCTCCACAACAAGAGAATTCACCACAATGAGAAGCCCGTGCACCGTAAAAAGGAGCTCCCATTCACTGCAACTAGAGAGATCCTACATGCAGTAACAAAGACCCAGTGCAGCTAAAAATAAATAAAATTTTAAAAAGAAAAAAAACTCTCGTATGGAGTTCCCTGGTGGTCCATTGGTTGGGACTTAGTGCTTTCATGGCCAAGGACCTGGGTCACCCAGCATGGCCAAAAAAACAAAAACGGAAAAAACTTATTGCAGTAGATCATCATTTCTGTTGAAATTACAGAAATAGAATATATACTAGTTAAGCATAATTTGTAATCTACTTCTAGAGAATCAGTAAACAATCTATTTGGACAACTCTAAGCTAATTTTTGTTTTATAACATTTCACATAAATATAGGACTGTTCTATTTATAGACATAGGCTAATACATCCTTATGGAAAACAAGTTTAAATATGAAATAGTTATTACTATTTTTGATTGTTTTTCACTGGGAGATATATTTGATCTAGGTGAGTTAGTGGAGAGTATATAACACTTGAGTTCTTTAATAAGTGCATGTTTATTTTTAAAAATCATTACAGGTAAAGCTTGCATTTCTTTCAACAAGAAGGATTACAGAGGCGCTCTAGCTTACTATAAGAAAGCTTTGCGGACTAACCCAGGTTGTCCAGGTAAAAGAAAAACTTCAAGTCTAAGCTGTAAATGATCCAACTTAAAATATTGATATTTGATTCAAAGGCTGAGTAGAAGTAGTTCTTAATACATCTTTTTGCTCTATACTTTTTTCTTTCCAAAATCACATTCATTTAGCAAATTTTGAAATGAAATGTCAAGTGTTTCCAGAAGGAGAGGGGTGTCAGACTGTGTCAAATTCTGTTGTTAGGCCAAGTAAAATAGGGAATGAAAGTTGCTCATCGGATCTGGCAACGTACAAATCATTAGTGACCTTGATAAAAGCAGTTCTATTGGAATGATAGAGGTGAGATATTCCTCAGAGTGGAGTCCAGAGAGAAAAGGGAAGGAAAGGAATTGGAGGCAGCAAGTGTAGAATCTAAGGAGCTTGACTTTCTCGGGAAAGTAGGAATGAAGTGACACTGGAAAGAGAAATGGAATCAAGAGAGGATTTTTTAGGATAGGAAAGTGTGTATGGATGAGAATGATCTAGTTGAGAGGGAAATTTTGATGATGCAGGAAAAAGAGGGGAGGGTTGCTGGTGCAGTGACCTTAGATGAGAAGGGGTAGCATCTAGTGAGCACTGGAGAGGTTGGCCTTTGATAAGAACATGGTTGACTTTTGGCATGCATTTGAAATTGGGAAGCATTTATAAGCTTAGTTCTGCAGATGTGCATGTAGCCAGTCACTTTATTTAAGGCTATAATGAAGCTCTCTGTTTAAAAAATTGCTCTTTAAAAATTAGATCTTGAAGGTACAGTATAGCCAGACATATTGGAAGACTGACCTCTAGTTTTTTGACCTCCAGTGAAGCCAAGATTGTGATACACCCAAAGATTTTATAGTGTGATTATGTTGAGGTTAATTCTGGGATTTTGCAACTTACAAATAGTATTTAAGCATTTTAAAAAATTTGAATCCCAAGAATGCCTTAATTTGACAGGCTAAATAACTTGATTTTATTTTTTTAGCGGAAGTTCGTTTAGGAATGGGCCATTGCTTTGTGAAACTTAACAAATTGGAGAAAGCTCGTCTGGCATTCAGCAGAGCCCTGGAACTCAATTCCAAGTGTGTGGGAGCATTGGTGGGACTGGCTGTTCTAGAACTCAATAATAAAGAGGTGTGTGATTAAAAAAACTGTTTAGTTTCTGACCATTTTGTCACGTGAATAGTATTAAATTATATATTGAATTATATCTCAACAGAGCTGTTAAAAAATGCAATCTTTTGGAGTCTTTTCTATTATTTGCCTTGGGGATTAGCAGTAAATTGTTTAGGACAGTGATATTAAGTATATTTGTTACATTCACCCAATTTCAAAGGGCGGGAAATGCTTTTCAGTGGCAGTGTTTCTGCAGTAAAGTCTGTTAAGAAAGCTAAATTCTAAAAGTTTAACTCACTATTTGAATTTATTTCCATTATTTTTCCTTTAATTTTTATAATTTTTAAAGTTTTTTAATAAATTTTTTTAGTTTTCCATTTGCGTTATTACAAAATCTTGGCTATATTCTTCATGTTGTACACTACATCCTTGAACATAGCTTATGCCACCCACTTCCCAACCTCTCTATTGTCCCTCCCCTCCCTAACTGGTAACCAGTAGTTTGTTCTCTATATCTGTGAGTATGCTTCTTTTTTGTTATATTTACTAGTTTGTTGTATTTTTTAGATTCATACAGCATTTATCTTTCTGTGACTTATTTCACTTAACATGCATTCCAAGTCCATCCATGTTGTTACAAATGGCAACATTTCATTCTTTTTTATGGCTGTGTTGTATTCCATTGTATGTATATGTGTGTGTATCACATCTTTATCCATTCATCTGTTGATGGACACTTAGGTTATATATCTTGGCAATTATAAATAATGGTGCTATGAACTTTGAGGTAGTGTTTCCTATTAATATTTTTGTTTTTTCAGCTGTATACCCAGGAGTGGAATTGTTGGGTCATATGGTAGTTCTATTTTTAGTTTTTTCAGAAACCTTCATGCTGTTTTTATAGTGGCTGTGCCAATTTTTAATCCCACCATCACTGTTTGAAATTTTTTATTGCTGGTGAGAAAGTTAAAGCAAACTACATTTTGGTATCTGAACTTAGATTTGTATAATCTTATTTCTTCAGACTAGAAAGGAAACTTTGAAAAAATGCTATTTAAGTAATGTTTCACTCATCCCTGCCATCACTGTGTTTCTCTTAGGCTGATTCCATCAAAAATGGTGTCCAACTTCTTTCCAGAGCCTATACTATTGATCCTAGCAACCCTATGGTATTAAACCACTTAGCAAATCACTTTTTCTTCAAAAAGGTAGGCGAAATCATTTATTAAAGTTGTTTAATTTTAAATCCTTATCTTTGCTTTTCTGCACTGTGGTTGACACTTTATCTTTTTAACTTCAAAAGAAATTTGAATCAAGAGAGTTTTTTCAAGTTAGAGTTTGTTTTAGTATCTAGGTATGTCTGTCTGTTCATTCAATCATTTAATAATTATTGACCCTGTATACTGTATCCAATGTTGTGATGGAGGTGTGAAATTCAGTAAGACAGTTTTTGCACTCAAGGAGTTCAGTTTCATAGAAAACCCAGACTTGTGAACAAATATAAATGTAAAAATAAAGGTCTCTACCCTGCTGTGGTAGAGAAATGAAAGAGGAAATGATTAAGTGGTTAAGAAAAGTGTTTACCACCAAGAAGGAAAACGCTCTTGAACTACCCGTTTTTAGAAGATGATCACTAGGTAGCTTAAAGAAGAAAGGCACAGCTCTATGAAATAGTCTTAGTAGTTTTTTGCTTGTTTATTTTTGTATGTTGATCATGATGTCATTTTTAAAGTTGTCACTAATTCTGTAGAGCAGTGGCATTCTAGATTTCTCAAATACTAGAAAAGTTTTTATATAATTGGTAAACATGAGTTTAATAAGTCATTTTGCAACTAGGTACTAAATTATACCAAGAACTTTAATTAAATAGCAATTTAAGTAAAAGTTCACAAAACTACTTCCATCCTTATTAGTAATAGATGCTATATTGCTGTTATTGTTGCTGTTGGTATGCATTCTGTCCTTACTAAATGCCAAGTACTGTTAAAAGTGCATGCCATGAATTTATGTAATATTCAAAACAATCCTGTGAGATAGGTAATATTTTCTTAATTTTGTGGATGAGTCATGGAAGCGGAGTTAATACACTGAGGTCACACAGCTGTTAACCATGATGCTTTACTCTCCCTGGCTATAGAAGCATACTCCCCTTTCATAGTGAATTATTAATTAAGCTTTATGCTATAACTGTTACAGTACTAAAAGGCAACTACTTAAGGAGAAGATGGAAATGTTTTAAAAGTAAATGAAGTGTTACTGTTTTAAGATAAAACATTTACACAAGTTAGATTGGTTTTTATTGGGAAAAAACAACAAAAAACTGAAGACTAATGATTCTGAATATTTGAGTGCATGATCTAGTAGTCAGTGCTTACAAATGTTAGAACAGTTTCCTTGAACCAATGAGAATAATGCATTTTTAATTTTCAATGCTAGTCACCCTTCCACTGCTGAAGATAGAGACTTGCTTCTACTGAGCACAATTAGTATATTCAGAACCTTAAAGATTACCTAGGTGAAATATGTAAATCAAGGGAGTCTATTTGAGTGTTACTGAACAGCTGATCTATGATCAGTACTGTGCTGGGTGTCATGAGGTCCTCTTGCACTGAATATATGTCTGTAAGGTTTTCAGAGCATGTTTACATATGTTTTCTCAGTTTGTCATTAAAACAGCTCTAGAAGGTACACAGGCTATTTCCATACCCTCATTCCAGAGAACAAGATATAAATTTAGCTAAAGGCTGTGTCATGTAATTAAAAGTCTGGAGTTTGAATCACTTAGTTCAGATTCTGGCATCACCATTATATATAGTTCCTTGGCTTTGGGTCAATATACTGATTTCCCTAAATCTTAATTGCCTCACTTGTAAAGCAGTAATAATACCTACTTTATAGGATTTGAGGGGTGGTAGTTAGGGTTGTTAAATGTAATATCCGTATTACATACATACCTAATGGGAAACAGTCACTGTTAAAAGCTGCAATCCCATTATTATTTATAATATTAAAAAAATGTCAAAAGCTTTACATCAGACCAGATTTCTGGTCAGATGAATAAAGCACATTCCTATTAAAACTGAAATGTTGTTTCTACCCCTGATGTATGACCTCTGACTTTGAGACACTTGGCAGATTAATCAAAAGGAAAGTCAAATCTAGTAGAAAGGTCATGACCTATGCCTTCAAATAGAGTTATATGCAGGTCCAGGTGCTGGTACTTGTTATCTTTATGTGATAGAACATATCCTTGGAGTGGGGAAGAAAGTAGATTGAGATTCTAGCTTTTCACTTTGGATAACAAACTTAAGTTTCTGTTTTCCCATCAATAAAATGGTAATAATGACATACTTTGCAGGGAAGGTTGATTAAGCTTAGAACTTAAGTATACCTAGCAGAGTACTTTGGATATAGTGAAAGTGTAGTCGCTTAGTTATGTCTGATTTTTTGCAACCCTATAGACTGTATCTCACCAGACTCCTCTGTCCGTGGAATTCTCTAGGCAAGGATACTGGAGTGGATTGCCATTTCCTTCTCCGAGGGATCTTCCCGATCCAGGGATCAAACCTGAGTCTCCCACATTGCAAGCAGATTCTTTACCATTTGAGCCACAAGAGAAGCCCTTGAATATAATAGTTCTTATTAAATCATAACTGCTCCCATTACTTTTAATAAGGGACTTAACTTCTCTTGGGTTTTCTCATCACAAAAATAGGCCTGATGCTTCAAAGGATTATTGTGGGGATTAAATGAAGTAATAGACATACTGAGCAAATGTTAAGTACTATACAAATGTTAGTTCCCATCTTCCCTACATTTATCAGCACGGGTAATAAGGAGAGTGATTTGTAAATATGGGTACAGTGCTGTTATTGTTAATTCAGTTAACAAATTTTAAAGTGAAATTTGAGGAACCCTATGACTGAGACCAGTAGAGTTGTTGGAGCTCACCCATTGATTTTTGGGTCTTCCTTGTTCAGGATTACAGTAAAGTCCAGCACTTGGCTCTCCACGCATTCCATAATACAGAAGTGGAGGCCATGCAAGCAGAAAGTTGCTATCAGTTGGCTAGATCATTCCATGTCCAGGTAAGTTAATTTTATACCCTGGAGTATCTTAATTCTTTAATGGTTTTCCAGATCTTTTAAAAACTTTTGTATATATTGTTGGTCTTGTTTTATTTTCATTTTTTAGGAAGATTATGACCAAGCTTTCCAATACTACTATCAAGCCACACAGTTTGCCTCATCCTCTTTTGTGCTGCCTTTTTTTGGTTTGGGACAAATGTACATTTATCGAGGTGACAAAGAGAATGCATCTCAATGCTTTGAGAAAGTTTTGAAAGCTTATCCTAATAATTATGAAACCATGAAAATTCTTGGCTCTCTTTATGCTGCCTCAGAAGACCAAGAAAAAAGAGATATTGCCAAGGTACGTTTTTAAAAGTCTTAGTTATTTTCTGGTAGCTATCCCTAGATGCTCATTTTTTGTTATTGCTTATAGAAATATATTGAACTCGGTTTTGATAGCTGAGTTTGTTCCAGTTGAAATAACAGCTGACATTAAACAGGGTAGAGTAGCTACCACGTCTTACTTTCATAGCGTAGAGTTGGAATGCCTTAGCTTAATGATCTCTTTTTTATCCCAGGGCCATTTGAAGAAGGTCACAGAACAGTATCCTGATGATGTTGAAGCTTGGATTGAGTTGGCACAGATCTTAGAACAGACTGATATACAGGTATTTGATCACATTTTTCATCTACCTAATGTGTTTTTGGTAAGTCTGGTATAGTGTTTCTCTCCTTTTCACTTACACCTTATTCCGTCCACCATAAAAATACAGGGTGCTCTGTCAGCCTACGGAACAGCAACACGCATCCTTCAGGAGAAAGTGCAGGCCGATGTCCCCCCAGAGATTCTGAATAATGTGGGTGCCCTTCATTTCAGACTTGGAAATCTGGGTGAGGCAAAGGTAGGAACAAAGGACTAGTTCCTTGTTTTCAACTGTTAGGTTCACTGCACACTTTTTTCGATGTATCAACCAAGTCTTCACAATGTAATTTTCTTTTCTTTCTCCTAGAAATACTTTTTGGCATCTTTGGATCGTGCAAAGGCAGAAGCTGAGCATGATGAACATTATTATAACGCCATTTCTGTTACAACGTCATACAATTTAGCCAGGCTGTATGAGGCGATGTGTGAATTCCATGAAGCTGAAAAACTATATAAAAACATCTTACGGGAACATCCTAATTATGTTGACTGTAAGAATTTTAAACTTTATTTTTTGTGTATTAAGTGCTCACAACAGCAGCAAAAATTAGCCTGGAAAAAGTCTTTCTTGGAACTAATAATAAACAGTTTTAGGGAATTTCCTGGTGGTCCAGTGGTTAGGATTTCTTGATTCCACTGAAGATTAATTCCCTGTTCGGGGAACTAATATCCTGTAAGCCACACAGTGCAGCAAAAAAAAAAACCAAAAAAACAACCTATTGAAAAACCAAAACCAAGTCTAAAGGTTATACCTTTTCTTCAAAGCAGATTTGTGGCCTTAAAAAAAAAATACACCTTCACTTAAATTTATACTGGAGACAGAAGGAAACAACTGAAAACCAGTGGGACCATATTTTATAGACTAGTCCCTCTTCAGTGGGTCAGCTACCTTTGCTAGGCTTTTAACAACTCCTTGACATATTTGGTTATGTTTTGATTTATAGTGTTTATAATAGTCATAAAGGACAGTGCCTTTCCTGGAAATAATTATTCCTAAAAATGTTCTACCTTGAGTTTTTGCAACCTGAACAGTGTGAAATTTGAGAAGTTTCTAATTAAAAATAATTTATATGCTGTACTTCCCTTAAAAGAACCTAAAGCTATGATGTTTTGACTCTGGTCAAATCAAGGGCTAGTAACTTGGCCCCTGTCATACCGTTATGAATAAAAAAGTGATTTAAAATAAATGAGATTTTAGTTGAATTCCAGGCTTAATTTGAACTGAGTTGATAGGCAATTGTAAACCATCGTTGGTTTCTTGAGAGTGACATTTTCTGGAAAAAATAATAATTTGATATTTGTGTGGCACTCCTTGGTGGCTCAGACGGTAAAGAATATGCCTGCAATGCAGGAGTCCTGGGTTCAATCCCTGGGTCGGGAAGATCCCCTGAAGAAGGAAGGACAATCCACCGCAGTATTCTTGCCTGGAGAATCCCATGGACAGAGGATCCTGGCCTCCTACAGTCCGTGGGGTTGCAAAGAGTTGCATACGATTGAGCGGCTGACACTTTAACTTTTAAAATCATTTAAGGGAAAGAGACATAGTTAGAGCCCAGGTTTTCTAACTAGTAATCCCTTAGTAGTATGTTTTCACTATTGTGTGATATGCCAAGCACAATGCTGTATATCAGAGAGAAATTGGAAACAAAACAATGCCAAGCTTTTAAAATAACCTAGCCTGAGATAATGACTTGATCCAGAGTGCCAGCTTGGGGAATGGAGTAGAAGAGAGAATCTGAGATTTCAAACAGGAAGGTTTGATGGTGTCGAAGTTGCACTTTAACTTATTAGATATTTAATTAGTTATATCGATGCTTGATATTTTTTCACCTGTGATGTGTTAATGAAAAGCGATTATTTTAAAAGTACAACTTTAAAATTATGATCCTACTTTATAGCTAATATTTTAAACATAAGAACTTGTGTATTTTCAGGCTATCTGCGCCTAGGAGCAATGGCTAGAGATAAAGGAAACTTTTATGAGGCATCAGATTGGTTTAAGGAAGCTCTTCAGATTAATCAGGTTGGTAATAATAACTCTTGGGTTTGAAAAAATAATTACTTCACCATTTTCCTTCAATAAATCAGTTTTTTCTTTTAATGGCTGTCTAGGTTGGCATCCCCTTTTTTTTTTTTTTTTCATTTACTTTTTAAAGATACTAAAGGGCTTCCCTGAGAGCTTAGTTGGTAAAGAATCAGCCTGCAATGCAGGAGATCCTGGTTCAATTCCTGGGTCAGGAAGATCTGCTGGAGAAGGGATAGGCTGCCCACTCCAGTATTCTTGGGTTTCCCTTGTGGCTCAGCTGGTAAAGAATCTGCCTGCAATGAGGGAGACCTGGGTTTGATCCCTGGGATGGGAAGATCCCCTGGAGAAGGGAAAAGTCACCCAATCCAGTATTCTGGCCTGGAGAATTCCACGGGCTCTATCGTCCATGGGGTTGCAGAGTCAGATACAGCTGAGCAACTTTTCACTTCACTTCAAAGGGTCTAGAGTCATCTAGATGTTTGGATTGTGGCCCACAGTGAGAATTAGATTTCATGTCACAGCCTAGTACACACACACATGTGTATACAAACAGCTGAGATCAAAGTTTTACAAATCAGTATGAGTTCTTGCCCTAGGCAGTGCATTGATATTTTTACTGTATTCCATTTTATTGCATTTCTTATGCTAATAACTAAACACTAAATTGATTTTACAAGTCATTAATCCATCTCAGCTCTCAGTTTGAAAAACACTATAGCCTATAAACCTCTCCAGGAATCAGCTGTTGTGGAAAGATGGTTGATCTCCGAATCCAAATTACAGATTTTGCTTCTTCTTATATGGGTGTTTTTAGGACCATCCAGATGCTTGGTCTTTGATTGGTAATCTTCATTTAGCAAAACAAGAATGGGGTCCAGGCCAGAAGAAATTTGAGAGGATATTAAAACAACCAGCTACTCAGAGTGACACTTATTCTATGCTGGCCCTTGGCAACGTCTGGCTTCAAACTTTGCATCAGCCCACCCGAGATAGAGAAAAGGTAATCTCTTTTCATTTCTTTAAAACAAAGTTGATGCTTACTTGATTCTTATTTGAATTTTTAAAATAATCTTTTTATAGGAAAAGCGTCATCAAGATCGTGCTCTGGCTATCTACAAACAAGTACTCAGAAATGATGCAAAGAATCTATACGCTGCTAATGGCATAGGTAATTATAAGATTTGGATATCCATAATTGTGAAATAAATGCTTTTGGAAGGATGTTTGTAGATCAGAATTTCTCTCTAGTTGTTTTTTTGGCTACAAATAGGAAGTTCTAATTCCGTGAACCTTTTATAACTTTAGGAGCTGTTTTGGCCCACAAAGGATATTTCCGTGAAGCTCGTGATGTATTTGCCCAAGTAAGAGAAGCAACAGCAGATATCAGTGATGTGTGGTTGAACCTAGCACACATCTACGTGGAACAAAAGCAATATATCAGTGCTGTTCAGATGGTAATTTTTATTTTTCAAAATATTTTTATTTTGTGGTCATTGTTGAGCAGTTGTTTTCTTAACCATTCTGGCCCCATCTGTTTAGAGGCTTATAATTTTATAAGATTAAGACCAGTCTTTGAAGTCCAGACAAAGATGCGAGTCCTGACTCCACCATTAATTGCGCATCTTGGGCATGCCTCTGTAAGACAGAAATACTTGTACCTTCAGTTCAGTTCAGTCACTCAGTCATGTCCAACTCTTTGCGACCCCATGAACTGCAGTACGCCAGGCCTCCCTGTCCATCATCAACTCCTGGAGTTCACCCAAACCCATGTCCATCGAGTCGGTGATGCCATCCAACCATGTCATCCTCTGTCGTCCTCTTCTCCTCCTGCCCTCAGTCTTTCCCAGCATCAGGGTCTTTTCAAATGAGTCAGCTCTTTGCATCAGGTGGCCAGAGTATCAGAGTTTCAGCCTCGACATCAGTCCTTCCAGTGAACACCCAGGACTGATCTCTTTTAGGATGGACTGACTGGATCTCCTTGCAGTCCAAGGGATTAAGAGTCTTTTCCAACACCATAGTTCAAAAGCGTCAATTCTTTGGCTCTCAGCTTTCTTTATAGTCCAGCTCTCACATCCATACATGACCACTGGAAAAACCATAGCCTTGACTAGATGAACCTTTGTTGACAGAGTAATGTCTCTGCTTTTTAATATGCTGTCTAGGTTGATCATAACTTTCCTCATAGAATTTTATGAGGATCCAGAATGAAAA
Source organism: Muntiacus reevesi (assembly GCF_963930625.1). Classification (NCBI taxonomy): domain Eukaryota; kingdom Metazoa; phylum Chordata; class Mammalia; order Artiodactyla; family Cervidae; genus Muntiacus; species Muntiacus reevesi. The sequence goes on from NC_089257.1 coordinate 50,463,070, forward strand.
ATACTTGGCACTAATTTGCCTAGCATAGTAGTAAGTGCCAGAAGATAGTGGGATTTATTACTCATTTGGGCTTCCCTAGTGGCTTAGCTGGTAAAGAATCCGTCTGCAATACAGGAGACTTGGGTTCGATCCCTGGGCTGGGAAGATCCCCTGGAGAAAGGAACAGGTACCCACTCTAGTATTCTGGCCTGGAGCATTCCATGAACTGTGTAGTACATGGTGTCGCAAAGAGTTGGGCACGATTGAGCAATTATTCATTTGCTCATTTTATCCTCTTCCTTCTCAGATGAGAGAACTGCATTACGGAAAGGTTAAAAGACATTTAAAAAGAAAAATCTCCCTCCATGGGGATAAGTTTTCATAGCTAGAGATTCTTGTTATGCCTTTCATATTTGTTGATTACTTGAAGTAAAAGAGTCATGCCTAGCATCTTTAGCATAGTGAACATCTTTAGCATACCTAGTGAGAAAGGAAAAATGCTCTTATTGAAATTATTATGACCAGAAAAAAAACAAGTTTCTGACCAAAGATAGAAGACATGAACAATCCAGGCTCTGGCAAGTAGTTAACCATTTTTTCTAAAAAGGATGAGTATTATTATTATTATTATTGGAAAGGTAACTAGTCACAAGGATTTACAGAACCCTGATTGCATATGGTAGTCTCAAAGGTTGTATTTTTGGAGATCAGCCTTCTTGGTCTGCAAATCAATTTCTAGGAATAGTCAGGGAAAAACCATCTAACCATCTTCACCGAGAAGAACTTGCCTATGACAGGATATGCGTGGTCACCAAGAAGAACTTGTCTATGACAGGATATGCGTGGTCATAAACTGACATGTTCGTGGCAAAATTAATACCAGTATTGCTATATTAATTTTACTAAGAAATTAACAACCAGAACTGTGAGGCTTCTCATATTGATTGCCAGTAGGTTCCACCAGTCCTAAAGAAAGGTGGTAGAGCACCATAGGAGCCAGGTGTATGACTTCTGATAAATCATCAGTAAGTCTTTTCTAGATTGTATTGCTAAAGATACAAAAAAGACCTTCCGTTTCACCTTTCAGTGTTGGTCCAGATTTCAAATGGAAAGACTATTTCGAGTATGTAATTTTTCTTGTCAGATTTCTATGTTGTGAAAATGTATGCTGGTGAATGTCAAGAATCAGTCTCAATTTAGTCTTTGAAATTAACCATCCAGAAGATAAAATACCTTTTCACATAGCTTTAAAATTGCTTGAAATTTTGTTATAAAATAATAGTATCATGTAATCGTTGTGCTTTAACTAACTTTTTCTCTTGTTGTAGTATGAAAACTGCCTCAGAAAGTTTTATAAGCACCAGAACACAGAAGTTGTGCTGTATTTGGCCCGGGCCCTCTTCAAGTGTGGCAAGTTACAGGAATGCAAACAAACCCTGCTGAAGGTAAAAAAAGAGAACTCAGTTCTGTGCTGGTTTGTATTTTTCACTCTGTTTTACACATGCTTACATGCCTAATACTCTTAACTAAAATTCTTTTCATGTCTTTATAACATATGAAAAATTTGCTTTGTTTTTATTTATAGGCTAGACATGTGGCACCCAGTGATACAGTTCTTATGTTTAATGTGGCCTTGGTCCTACAAAGATTAGCTACCTCTGTTCTAAAAGATGAAAAGAGTAATCTGAAGGAAGTACTTAATGCTGTGAAGGAACTGGAGCTTGCACACAGGTAAGATTTTGTACCTGTTTTCCAAACAGCCTTTGAAATTGTTTGTTTCTTTAAACCCATATGTCTCAAAGGAGAATCATTCTCTAGTAGAATCATTCTGGCAACTTTTAAACCAAAGCAGACAGCTGCCACTAGGTGATGTCAAACCATAGCCAGGATCCTGCTAGAATTGGATACTATAGTCCGACCCCTATAACTGGCTAGCTTTACAGACTTGCCCTAGATTTTTTATTAATCTGAGAGTAATATGACCCAGCATTTTACACACTAGAAACTTTTAGACTCCACTTATGTTGGTTTTACCTGTTATACCACTGTCTTCTTTGAGATATTAGTTTTCCTTGAGCTAAGATTAAGGCCTTTCCTCTTAAATAACTGAATAAGTTTATTTGGCTCAACTCAATTTATGTAACTTTATAGTATTTAGTTGACAACTCAGTGTTTGTTAAAGTTAAAACCTGACATCTCTTCAGGTTTTATCCAACCTTCTTTTGAGTTCTTGTTTTAAGTAGTTCTTGCCTTGCCTAGTAAATTATATGTGCTTTCATGGCTTAAGCCTCCTAACCTCCGTGCTGACATATTTAGTAAATTTGGTGTTTAGTAAGTATTAGTTGCTGGAATGGATTTTTGGTTGTTTGTGAATTTACTGATAATGTTAAATATAACTTTATCTTCATGAACTTGCTAGTATTGCGTGGTATGTTATTTAGAGTTCTTTTTTAAGTGAGTTGTATATGTGTTTTTCCTATTGAGATGACAGCCCTTTGTGAATACATTTAAGTATTAAGTGTTCATTAATTTCAGTCAGTATGTAAGCCTTCTCTCAAACTTTTTTTTTGAAAACAGATTAAAAATCTAAAGGGTCTGTTTCATTAATTTTTTTTTTTATGTATTTTATTTTCTCATTCCATTTAGGTATTTCAGTTACTTGAGTAAAGTGGGAGATAAAATGAGATTTGATTTGGCCCTCGCTGCTACAGAAGCCAGGTAATGTTATTATTTATGGAAGGTGACTTTGGGTGAGGTAGTAATATCTGTATGGACTGGGAGAGTGACACAGTAGTGAGGGATTCTGACCTTCTAGGCATCAGTCTTTCACACTCCTCTCTGGGACGTTCCTCCCTGGGCCAAGGCTTTTTCTTGAGGGTTCTTTCAGGGAATATGCCACAGTTAATTCAGTTCAAGTCTTAAAGTTATATGGGAAAAGATTTTTCTATTTCACTAACATCAGCTGTGTAGTCAGAATCAAGATACGATTCCTGACTATGTGAAGATATTGTTGGGAATCTTTTTAGCTGAGCTTTGGCAAGATAGTTATAATTTGTTAACTTAAAATAGTTGACAGTATTGGCTTATGAGAAATTAAATTAATTTTGCTAATTAAGACTTCCTATAGGTGTCACCTAATGATCCTGCTTCAAACTTTTAAATATGTGTAAATAATGTAATGCTCTGAGTTTTTAAATAAAAAGTATACTAGCTGCATTTATATTTCTCGAAATTGGGAACGTTCTAGGCAATGCTCTGACTTACTGAGCCAGGCGCAATACCACGTGGCCCGGGCACGCAAACAAGACGAAGAAGAAAGGGAGTTGCGGGCCAAACAAGAACAAGAGAAAGAACTGCTAAGGCAGAAACTTCTCAAAGAACAGGTATTTCCTGTGTTTGCGGTGATAACTAGAATTAAACGTGTGCATACATACACTTTGTATGTTAGAAAAAGTTCTTTTCATGATAGCCATGATTTTATGGTCATAAGAACATTTTGACGAGATTTTTCCCTACCCTTTTTCCTTATAGGAAGAGAAACGTCTCAGAGAAAAAGAAGAGCAAAAGAAACTTTTGGAACAGCGGGCCCAGTATGTAGAGAAGACCAAAAATATCCTTATGTTTACTGGAGAGACTGAAGCAACAAAAGAAAAGAAAAGAGGTGGTGGTGGTGGACGGGTAAGATATGACTCCAGCTAGAAATGAAGTTAATTGATTAAATTCACTCAATATTTAGTTGAGCTTTGGCTTTCTCCTTTGCTAATGGATAGTCTTAAACACAGAGTGCTTTAAATGGTATCTAATATTTAGAAATGCACTTCAGTGCTAGTTTTAGTATAGTTTATCTTGTAGCAACCTTGCAGTTGATGATCTTTGCTATGAGAAACATTCATCCCAATTAGCAGTCTTCAAAGTATGGGCCTCACCATGCACCTTTTCCATGTGACTCAGAGGCCTGATGGCATGAGGCCTATTTCATACAGCTGTATTCTACCAGCCAGGAAAGCACTGACTGTGGTCTCGCTTGGATTTCAGCGTTCCAAGAAGGGAGGAGAGTTCGATGAATTTGTCAATGATGACACCGATGAGGACCTTCCTGTCTCCAAAAAGAAGAAGCGAAGGAAGGGCAGTGGTAGTGAGCAAGAAGGCGAGGAAGAGGAGGGCAGCGAGAGAAAGAAGAAGAAGAGGAGAAGGTAGTGTCATGGAATAACCTTTTAAATCACCTCATGAAAGTGGGAAAACACTGTTCACCTTTCTGAATGTTAGGTTTAGAATTTGGGAACACCTGGTAATCTGTTAATCCACCCAGACAGAAACCTTTCATTCTCCTACTTCCTACTTTAATCCTAAAATGAACCCCAATTACCAAACACTACAAATTTCCTTCTGAGAGCTCTGAGCCAGTCATAATTGCCTTTCTTATGTCTATAAAATTGCAATACTTAATTGGAAAACCTATGCAATTTAGAATGAGTAAAGTTAGTGGGTCCATGCCAACTGTCCATCTTAATAACTTACAAAAGCCCCGAACCAGTCAGTTTCTCTCTGTAAAATGGTGAGAGTCATGGCTCACTTCAAGTTTTACAGGATGTGTAAAATGTGAATTTAGCTGAAAGAAGAGAAGAAGGGCTTTTAATCCTCCCATGCCATCCACTGTTAGGATAAGTGATGCCTTGTCCTCTCTTACCTGGAGGGGCCCTTGAACTCTCCCACTCCTCTCATGGTGCTTCCCTGTCCAAGAACCTCCAGGATTACCTAAACCTGTTCTTCCCAACCCGAGGCTAACTCTGCTTGTGGAATTCAGTCAGACACACTGACCTGTGGAATTGAAGCTATGGCTGAGAATTAGCAGACCTAGGATGAGTAGTTGGGAAGGAAGGAAGAGGAGGGGGAAGATGCTGAGTCTGGAGCCTGGATCTTTTCTCACATCCTCTATCACTCACCAAGGGCAAGATCTGAGCTTGTCTTTCATTCATTGAGAGGGCTCAACAGTGACTCACGTAGTCAGCGGACTTTGCATAAATCCATGATTTATTTGTGTGGCAGACTGCTGAGCCTTGTGCAGCAACTGTAAGTTGTGGCCTCTCCCCTTGAGGGGTGCACAGTCTGCTTGCAGTTAGCACCCGTAGAGAAGGGTGTTGAGAATGACTCATACTATTTGGATGGCAAAGAAGTCTTGGGCTTTATAGGCATATGAGTGAATCTTGACATACTTTCTTTTGGTATTCACTATAGACCTCCGAAGGGAGATGAAGGATCTGATGATGATGAAACAGAAAATGGCCCCAAACCGAAGAAGCGCCGTCCACCAAGAGCGGAGAAGAAGAAGGCTGTAAGTGTCCAACACGTTTTTGTGTCCCTGGTAGGCATAAAAGATGTCTGCTAGAATACATCCTTCTCCCGCAGTGTCTTCAAGCACAGACACTTTTTGAAGTTTGTTGGTTGCTGTTTGATTGTATCATTGCAGTGCAAACCCAATTTAACATGACATCCTAACAAGAGTCTTCACTAATCTATTATGTGTGTTCTTTCTTTAGCCCAAGCCAGAACGTCTGCCTCCTTCAATGAAGGGAAAAATAAAATCCAAAGCCATAATATCATCAAGTGATGATTCTTCTGATGAAGATAAACTGAAAATTGCTGATGAAGGGTAGGAATTTTTTGCTTGGTGTGTTCTCCTAATGAAAGATAACAGAGAGTGGTCACTGTGACAGAATGTCATCTCTGTAGTTTCTCAGAATCTTAGAACTGGAAGACACCTATCAGACACCTCATTCTGATCTTGTCATTTTGTCTACCAAATATTTGTCCCTTACAGAAGGAAACCTATTTTGAAACCTCCTTTCTTCATGGATATTAGTTGAAATTTTCTATATGACATCCTCCTACACAAAATGTATCATTTTGCTACACTGCCATTGATTGGCTTAAAGTATTAGGAGTAGCTGGATCTTGATCACAGGAAGAGAGGCACTTTCTTGACCATTTCCTCCCTTGTCAGGCAGGGATGACTCAGCACTGCCTGCCTGTGGAGGGCTTATCCAGCACTCCTTTAGCTTACAGCCCACTTGGTCAAACAATATTCTCTTTTACTTGTCCTGAACTTGCCCCTGAAACTCCACATTTGGATTCCTAGACTAGGACTCTTAATACCATACTATGCCTTGTTCTTCTGACGGCCATCATTTCACTGACAGCCATCATTTCATTCATTCATCCAACAGATATTTGAACATCCATGTTATGAGATGAGTGCTAAGTGCTAAGTGCTCCGAGGAAAAAGACATTGACCCTGCCCAAAGGAATTTGTGCTTTAGAACAATAGAGAATGACAGATAAACCAAAACTACATTATACTGGGGAAAGTGTTATCACTTACATTTTCCATTTATTGCTTGCCAGGGACCGTATGTAATCTGGAGTTGAAGTAGTGAGGGTTATTACTGAGATATATTTTGTAAAAGGTTGTTTAAGTCCTTTAGAAGAATAAAGAGTCCTAATCACCTGTACTGCAATTAAAAAAAAACAGTAATAAAAAAAGCTTTTTAAATAAAAGCAAGAGAGGGAGGCCTGGTTGGTTAGAGGTGAGGTAGCAGTGAGAGGTTAGCATGTTGAAGGGGCTAGGGGTCTGCAGAGGGGCTAGCCTGGTAAGGTAAAGCATCTGTGAAGATGTTCGGTTCCTGTTTTCTCTGAAGATACTGGTTGACACAGATTTGGATTGCTTTTCTATAAACCACTGGCCCTTGCCCACAGTGTTATCCTGGTCCATTGATTAGAGGCGTGATAATTAAACCCTCAGGAAGTGTTTCCTTCTTTAGCCAGATGGAACGGAGTGAATTAGATTCCAGGGGCCCACTGGTACTTGGTGTATATACAGAATGAATATCCAGCATCCTCTTCTCCATCACGCTTCACATCCTTTCAGAGTGACCTGAGTTACATGATGTGTATCTATAGGTTTCTTTCAGATGTAAACACAAAGACCCTCTCTTCAGTCTGTAGGGATGTTTTCATTGCTGGGTAGAGTAATCTATTTCACCTTCATCACTCTTCTTAGACTGACCCTGTAGGATTTAATATTCCTTTTTTGGAATATTTGTCATGGAAACCAAAACCAAGGAATATGCCAGAGGAGAAACATGTCCCTCCTGGTGAGCGCAGTGCAGTAAGGAGTTGGGGTGGGGGGGTGGGTAGCAGCTGTCACGGTGGTTAAGGGAAAGGGAACGTTTGTTCCTGCAGGAAGCCAAGGTTCCCTTGCCACCACCATCCCGAGCATTAGCACAAATCCCTTCCCTTTAACATTTGGTATGTAGAGGAGAAACTTGGGCAAAAGTAAACAAGCAAGCAGCAGAACCCCCTTAGCCCAGCTTCCTATGCAGAGTAAGTCTAGTCATGTTGGAAGGCATAAGAGCAGAAGCAAATACCAGAATAGGAATGGTGACTTGGCTCCTTGGCCGACTCCTACACAGATGGGACAGGGGAACCCCACTCAGCCAACCCTTGGGAGAGGGTTCATGTCCTGAGTCTCTGCAGCCAAGTGAGGTGCTAGGTTTTACCTCTGCTGCTGTGGATTTGCTTATAAAGATAAATGTATTCCTTCCTTACCTGATTTAACATGTGAAATTGAGAAATGCTTCATTCTGATGAAAGGTGCCTGGTATGACCAGTGAGAGTCATCCTTTACTGTTTTTATTCTGTCTTAGAGCTAAAGTGCCTTATTCTTTTCTCCTACTTAATCCCCTTTTTATTATGAACGGCATCTCATTTACCAAAAAAAGTACACCAAAGAAAAATCATAGTACAAACACCAACCAGGTCCAGAATATTCTGCTCTTCTCTTTTAAAAGCGCATCCCCTGCTTGTCAGGTGTTGTCCGCCGGAGCCTGGCGTGTAACGAGCATTTCTCTTTGCCAGGCATCCCCGCAACAGCCACAGCAACAGCGACTCGGATGAGGGCGAGCGGCGGAAGAAGGGTGCCTCCTCGGAGAGCGATTCGGACGAGAACCAGAACAAGTCCGGCAGCGAGGCCGGCAGCCCTCGGCGGCCCCGGAGACCCCGCTCTGATGAGGATTCGGACAGCGACCAACCGGCCAGGAAGCGCAGGCCCTCAGGCTCCGAACAGTCAGACAACGAGTCCCTGCAATCAGGGCGGAGCCGCTCCGCAGGCTCTGAGATGGACTCCCGGCCAGCGTCTCCGAGCGCCGAGTCGGACCACGACTCCGAAAGAGCATCTGACAATGAGGGCTCCGGCCCAGGTTCCGGAAATGAATCCGAACCCGAGGGATCCAACAACGAGGCCTCAGATCGGGGCTCTGAACGTGGTTCAGATGATAGCGACTAGGCATTATTTCATGAATACGCTTCATCTCTGAAGAAAACTTTTTTTTAACATTTGAAAGCTGTGATAAAAACATTTCAGGTGTTTGGTCCGTGGTGAAATTTTTCCTAAGGCAATTTTTTCCCCTATCCATTCGTACATTACTATGACCGCAAGAGATGTTTCCCGTGTTAGAGTCTAATATTTGAGTCTCTTGAGCAAAAGGTGACTATTCTTCATTATGGTACAATTCCACCTATCATATGTGAAAACCCCAGAAAAATAAACCCACATGCTGAAGCATTCCTACAGAGTTTTGACTGCCTACAACAGTGGCGCACATGTCATCTTTGTATCTTAAGCAGTATACTGTTTGGATTTCTATTACAATCTTTACCAAGTGGTGTGAGAAACTTGGTGTGAATGTCTTTTTCCATTTCAAGCTTAGATCAAGAATATTTTTATTTTCTGGAGAAAGAGGTATCTACTGTATAATTGCACCAAAGTACAAATGAAAGGAAGGTTTTCTTCAATAGGGTAATACTGCAGCCATGTAGATAAAACCACAAATATATCGTTTGTTAGGTTGACTAAGATGTGGGAAAATGCTTTTCTGTTAGTAGAATGCAAAGACCTACCTAAGCCACATAATAAAATTCTTCTACCAATTTTTGTGTCAACCTTGTGTCATTTGGTGGGGGCAGGGGAAGGCAGTACATTTGTATATGAAAATTTAGTATCAATAAATTGCAAATATTTAGAAGAACCTGAATTAAACTGAAGGCTGTTTACTCAAAAGTTTTGTAAATCTTTGTAGATTTCTGGAGTGTTTTTAAAGATGCAAGAAGCTATTTATGGGGACTTTCTTGGCAGGCCAGTGGTTAAGTGTCTGGGCTTCTCATGTAGTAGGGGTGGCTTCAGTGTCTAGTTGGGGAACTAAGGTCCCACATGTAGTGTGGCTCAGCCAAAAAATTAAAAACAAAAAGACTACAGTAGCCAAGACATGGAAGCAACCTGAGTGTCCATCAACAGATGAATGAATAAAAAAAATGTAATATGTATAATGCATATACAATGCATTGTAATTGAATACTACTCAGTATTCCAATTGAATTGGAATTCCAATTGGAATACTACTCAGCCATAAAAAAGAATGAAATATTGCCACTTGCTGCAATGTTGACCTAGAGATTATCATACTAAGTGAAATAAATCAGAGAAAGACAAATATATGATATATCACTTATATGTGGAATCTAAAAAGTAGTAAATAGGAATTTGTTTACAAAACAAACAGACTGATAGACATAAAAAACAGTTACCAAAGGGGGAAGGAGAGAAGGGATAAATTAGAAGTATGAGATTTAAGAGACACACTGCTATACAACGAGAATTTGCTGTATAGCATGGGGAACTATAGTCAATATCTTGTAATAACCTATAGTGGAAAAGAATCTAAAAAACTATCTTCATAATATATACACATTCACAATATATATTCATATATATATGAATCATTTTGCTGTACTCCTGAAACTAACACAGTATTGTAAATGAACTATATTTCAAAAGAAAAAGATGTTTTGCTATGTAACATCAGGTGCTAGTATGTATTTTTATTTTTAGTACATTTTGTGATTAACGACAAGGATTATCATTTTATGTAGCACTGAACAGTTTGTAAAAAGATCTGCAATTAGTCAGCAAGTATGAAATGCATTATAGAAGGCATTGAGAACAGAGATCAAATGTCTTTCCTCAAATGGAGTGATATTTGCACAGGTTATGGAGCAAAGGGAGAACAAAGTCAAGGCAAGGTATCCTGAAGGACAGACTTGAAGCAACTCACCCAGTGGAGAGTTAGGGAAGGTGTTCTCTGCATGTGCAACTCTAGGAACTAGAATAACTAAAGGAGGGACAGTAGATATTAACCTCACCCCACCCCACCCACTGTGAAACTTGACAAGCCTGAGATTCAGAATCTGTAATAGCAAAGGTGAGGTTCAGACTATACTCCAGGTCCTCTGTCTACTGTCTCCCTGCTTTTTCCAATATGTCACATGTAACTTGGGGTGACATGTTAAATTATAAATCCAACTACTGGGTAATAGTCATTTCCTAAATGATGCCTCACTTCAAGCAATAGCTCAACTCAAGTCTATTGGTAGAAGTTCCCTTGGAGGGCCATTTATGGAAAGATTTAACCTAATGAGGAGAGTGATTTCCCTTACACTCCACTGCCCCTTCAGGTTTTGACTAGGATGGTGCTTTGGAGTACAGTTCCAAAGCACTTCTGCACTTCTGAGTCAGTTCCACTTCGTACGACTCTTTCTTCCAGGTAAGCCCTCACATCCGCAGAACGGGAATATTCTCCTCCAGTCACTTTGGTCACGTCAGAAGCCACTGTGTGGGTTCTTCAGGCGCAATTCCCTCTGATCTTAGTGAGGAGCCTGGAGACCAAGGAGCAGGGAAGGCCCCTGAGGACGGGGAGACTCTTCTGACGGAGGAAACCTGACTGGCCCGCTGCCTTTGCTCTGCTGCTGCTGCTCTCCGGGACTCAGAGCAGCACCACTGCCTGGAGCCTGTGTGTCTGGGTCTGCCTCTTCCTCTTTTTCTTTTTTTTTGGAGGTGTTATTAACATATAATATGATGTTAGTTTTAGGTGATTTGATATTTGTTTTGCAAAATGATCACCACATTTGATCTAATTAACATCTGTCATCTGACATTGTTACAAAAATGGAAACAATATGGACATTCCTCAAATAATTAAAAATAGAACTTCCATACAGATGCAGAAATTCCACTCCTGCGTATTTATGAGAAGAAAATGAAATAGTAATTCAAAAAGATGTATGTTCTCACTATGTTATATAAGGGTTCCTGCGCCTCACTGGCTTCCCCACCCCATGGCTCAGCGGTAAAGAATCTGCCTGCAATTCAGGAGCACACTTTTGATCCCTGGGTCAGGAAGATCCCCTGGAAAAGGGCATGGCAACCCAATCCAGTGTTCTTGCTGGAGAATACCATAGACAGAGGAGCTTGGCGGGGTTCAGTCCATAGGGTCGCAAAGAATTGGATACAACTGGACCAGCTTAGCACACACACGTTATATATTGTAAGTACGAAGCATTATTAACAATAGCCAAGATATTAAAACAATCTAAGTGTCCATCAGCAGATGAATGAATAAAGAAGATGTGATACACACACACACACACACACAATGGAATGCTGCTCAGCCACATACAAAGTCTTGCCATTTGCAACCACTCAGGTGGACCTTGAGGGCATTATGCTAAATGAAATAAGTCAGAAAAATATCCTATGATCATGTATATGTAGAATCTAAAAAACAAAGCCAAACAAACCTAAGCTCATAGACACAGAGAACAGATTGATAGTTGTCAGAGGCAGGTGTGTGTGTGTGTGGCGGGGGGGGGGGATGTAGGTGAAAGGGTAAAGGAAGTCAAAATGTACAAACTTCCAGTTATAAAATAAATAAGTCATGAGATTCAATGTACAGCATGGAGACTATAATTAATAATACTGTAATGCATATTTGAAAGAGGAGATCTTAAAAGTTCTTATCACAAGAAAAAAAAATGTTTTGTAATGATACACAGTTACAGATGAACTTAATTGTTAATCTTGCCCTAGCTCTTGGATGTCTCTTGGAGCTTGTCCATACAGCCTGCTTTATTTTTAATAGATCCTAGCAGGTGAGGGTCTGCTGACACCTGTCAGTGCCTCAAAAGAGAGGAACAACATCTAGATTAAGGCTGACTGGAAGCCAGACTCTCCGGCAGCAGCTCTGACGATAAACTAATAGGCCTCTTTCACAAAAGGGCTAAATGACTGGACCTGCCCCCTGATGTTGTGTGCTGAGGGTAGAAGGTATTTAAGATACAGGTGAACTAACAAGGCGGAGAGAGAATGCAAAAACGGCGTCAGGCCTTAGCTTCCCCAGAAGGGCCCTTGAAGTGTGCCTGCCCCTCAGGCCACAGCATCTGGTCAAGAAAATAGGCGTCTTTCGACAGAAAGAGGGGGTAAGTTTCAATCTGCTGTCTGTACCGCTGGGGGTGGGGTGGATGTGTGCCAAAGATAACTACTTATCTGATTGTTACAGCCCCCTGGGCCCCGGGAACTAACCCCACCCCTAGAACCAGGCAACGGAGGAGGCGTCCCCTGGGCTACAGCTATAAACACTGGGTCACCAGATGTAAAAACCCGGGCACCAGACGAGGGTGGCAGCTCCCCTCCAGGAGATGCTGGCTCTGGAGGGCAGCGAGTGAGCAAAGATGGTGTCCAGTTGGAGTGAGGCCAGCGGGGAAAGTTCAGGGCTGGCGTTGACAGAAAAAAAAAAAAAGATTAAAAAAAATTTTTTTTTAAGATAAAAAGAAAAAGAGGATTCCTACTGGCTTTAGCAAGGCAGAAGGAGTGCTGAAGGATCCACCAGCTTCCATCCCTTGAGAGTACCCCAGCAGGCCAGGGCCCCTCAGTCCAATGCTTTAAAATCAGCAAATGAACTTTGCTCAGGTAAAGTCTGGGCACTTTTCAGAGTCTGCTCTCTGCGGGACCCTGGGGTGAACCAGTCTGCACGTGAACTCTTCAGGAGACACTTCTCAGGATGCCATGGCCCCACAGGTCTTTGGGGGCATGAGACGTTGGTTTTCAAAGCTAGATGGATTGGGGGCTTGCCTTATGAGCAGGTCTTAAATGTTGGGTTGCACGAAGTGGGATCCAAACCCTCTGCTCAGGGAGAAACTCTGGGTTGGAGTTCCCTTCCCATTGTGGGTTGGGGGTTTAAAATGAAATTGTGTCTCAGCCTTTGCCACCCAATTTAATGTGGTCTTTTTCTCATGTACCCAACACAAAGGAGTTTTTCTGCTAGTTTTTAGGTTTTTTTTTCCAGAGAAAATTGTCCCATAGGTAGCTGTAGATTCAGCATTCCCATGGAAAGAGTTCAAGACCCTTCAAGTCCCCTACTTGAACTGGAATCTTGGTCTTCCATTTCTTGGTGAAATGGTTAAATGGCTTGGGCTTCGCTGGTGGCTCAGATGGTAAAGGATTCACCTGCAATGCAGGAGACCAGGGTTCCATCCCTGTGTTGGGAAGATCCCCTGGAGAAGGAAATGGCCACCCACTCCAGTATTCCTTGGGCAGAGGAGCCTGGCAGGCTACAGTCCATGAGGTTGCAAAGAGTCAGACTTGATTGAGCGACTGTCACACTTTTTTCCTCAGTGAAATTGATACCAGCAGAAGGCCGCAGGGATTAGTTCTGAAGAGCAGAGATCCTGCAGTCCAGGAGCCCTGGAATCTTGCTCTTTGCCACTAACAAGCTGTTGGGCCTGGGGCAGGCTGCTTCCCTGTTAGCCACCTTCTGTTTAACACAAGCCATTTCTTCTACCCTGTATGTTTTGAAAGCCTCAATTGGATCTGGCACAATTAGAGAATGCTATTTGCACTGACTTTGATGTTACTTGGGAACTGAACCAGACTTGCCTTGTGGTCCAGTGGTCAAGACTCTACCCTTCCAATGCAGGGGGTACAGGTTCAATCCCTGGTCAGGGGAGTTCTGCTGTGCGGTATGGCTCCCACCCCAAAAAAAGAAACAAAAATCGGTTAGAACCAGACCAAGTACCACAACCATTATTTGAGCTTTTAAACTTTAAAATAAATTTTGCTTAAATTGAGGTAAGAAAAACCACTGTTAGTCTGAAACTAATTCACTTCCTCCACTGGAGTTACTATGTTTATAACATGAAGTTTCCTAATTGGGCAATTATTCTAATATAGCAGAGGACTATACCTAACTCAAAGGATTGTTGTGAGGATTATAAAGTTAGATTCAGTGATGAACCTATGGTGAATTCCCAGTAATGCCCTCCCTATCACTGAATCAATTCTGAATGTCTGACAGTATTCATCAAACTCACAGATCAGTCCAAGGGGGGACTGGGTCAGTTACTCCTTCGTAGGTCATCCTTTTAAAATTGCATGCTTCTTCCTAGTTCCTGTTGAGAAAAATATTTTTAATCTCCAGGAAATATGACTTTCCTGGAGCTTTTTAAGTATCCCTTGTTTTGATCCCACACATGAATAATTTCTTCCCTGGGAGAGTAGGTAGCCTGGAGTCTGGAAAGACTGTTTAAAGGAGATTAGAGTCAGCTCCTAAAGGAGAATTTGGAGCATGGGCAGAACAACTTTTTCCTAAAAGTAGTTTCTGATGCTCTGGTCGTTTGGGTATGTTAGAGCAAGGCAGGTCAGTTGTGATGCTCGTCATACAATGTCAGGAGCACAGGAAAGTGTATATGCTACAGGCTAATCCAGTTCATCTGGGTGATCAACTGGGTGATCAACCTGGGTGATCTCAGGGTGTCAACTGATTTAGGTGGAGCAAATCAGCCTGTCATCAGAGACTTACTTTGCATCAAGCTCTGGCAATAGGAAGGCTGACCAGGCCTCCAGCCTGACTGTCATCCCCACTGATGTGACAAAATGCTTGACTTTTCAGCTTCAGCTTCCTTACCTATAATATAAAGTCGTCTGAGACCCACCCTTTTTAAAAAAAATTATTATATTTTAATTGAAGGATAATTGCTTTACAGAATTTTGCTGTGTTCTTGAGACCCTTTTAAGTTATACATTCCAGGGTCACTGCAGAGAATTTTAAACAGATAGTCTAGTCTATGTCAACTGCATTAGTAACTTAAGGTTTTTCTGTGTCGAGTAATTGGAAATCATGTCTGCTATTTCAAACCTAACTTTTCCATCAACACAGATTTTTATGTTTTACTTATGAAATACATGTATTTACTCTTTTGCTTTTATTTATTCTGCTTCCTACAGCAAAAGGTGTTTTGTAACATTTTTCATTTTGAAAATACTAAGTTTTGGAAAATATCTTTTTAATGCATTTTTCTTGACATAGTTGATCAATTCTAGATTGCCACTATGGCAACACTGCTGGGGGCAAATCTGTATTTTCTTTTAATGCAGCCCACAGCTAAGCAGTGAAGTGGACACTTATTAGGTAAAAAACATAAGGCTGGATTGTCAAGCCTCTTATGCAAAGGTGACTAAATTTGTGAATTCACTTTCTTGTAAATTCTATCTCCTTAGTATTAATAGAACTAATCCAGTGTGTTCCCTGGTGCACACAGCTTCAGTGGTTGCAGCGTGCAGGCCCTAGATTGCCCAAGCTTCGGTAGTTGCAGCTCTAGGTAGGGCATGGGCTCTGTAGCTGTGTCGCAGAGACTTAGTTGTTCCAAGATATGTGGAATCTTCCCAGACAAGGATTGAACTCGTACCCGCTGCATTGACAGATGGATTCTTATTCACTGTACCACCAGGGAAGTCATCTTAGAAACCTTTATCTGGCTCACCAGATTTTGTTCTCATTTGACAATTGTGAAGGCACGAACACTAGTGAAAACAGCAAAAGGTGACTCTGAGCTTGAGCCTAATCAACAAAATTGTGGACTGGTTTTTAGTCCCAGACTGGGTTCCTCTAAGTGAGGTGAAGTGTCTATGATAGCATCTTCTCCCGAAAGAGCTCAGTGCCAAAACCTTTGTTCTCTCTTGGGTGATTTTGTTCTTTGAAACAATGCTGCTTTGATTTCTCCAATGGGAACTAGTACTCCAATTTCCGTGGCTGGAAAGAAGTGGAGACTTCATTTCCTGCTGCAGCCCACTTCTGGGAGCAGACACACTCCTTGCTTATCTCTCCAGCCCGCAGTGGCGGCGAAGCAATGGGAAAGAGCCAAGGAGGTGGGAGAAGGCAGTACCACCATATTCCTTGGCCGTGAGCAATTTAGGGAAGGACCAGCGCTGGGGCTAGCTTAATGGATGTTCAAACCTTGCTTCAGCACCTGCAACCCTCTTATCGGTCTAGTCTGAGGTTCCTGTCATTGGAGTCGCAAGCATCTTTCTTTTTCATGGTTCACAGAAGTTGCAGAAGTCAGGACTCCACTCTTCTGATTCCGAGGAGACTGATTCGGGGACACTTCCTGCTGGAGTCGCACACTGCAAATAGTTGATCTTGTCCAAAACCCCTACTCAAATCAACTTTGAAGCCCTCACTTGTCATATGAGCTGACAGTGCTCTCCAAGGGACAGTCATGCTGTGACCAGTGACCCCTGTCCCCTGTGGTGGGGACTGCAAGCGCCTTATAGTTATTTGGCCCCGGGGAATGAATTCTAAGAATGGGGAGACAGTTTGGCTTTTGGAAAGAGCTGGGACCTTTGATCCATAGTAAAAGGAAGGGAGTCACATCGGGACAGTTGTTGGCAAGTCGATACTTTCAGTGGTACAGAGATGGAGAGACTAGGATTGCTTCTCAATGAACTGGAAACTGAGTCCCAGGCCACCACAGGTTGGTGGTCAGCAAGGAGGGAGGGGGCTCTATTAGGTTATGTATCAAGGCTTGTCAGACGTCAATTGGGATTCTGATCCAGTAGGTCTGGAGTGTGACTGGGTAAGTCTCCAGGTGATACTAGAACAAAGACTATACTTGGCATAGCAAGGTTGTGTATCATTGCAAATATGCCTTCATCAGGGGAACACCCATGGTGTTTTTTTTCCCACTGGGGCTGAGAAACCGGGCAAGGCAGTTTCACCAGCTAGGGCTGGGGTGTGCAGAGGGGAGGGGAGAGTCAGATATAGCTTAGAGAAGGAGAAGATGTGAGATTATTTTATCACTATTTTGAAGAACAGTGAAGTCAACATGCCAGGGAGCTAGTGACGTCCAATGGTACAAACTTCAAAGGATCTTGGTGTTTGGAAGAAAGGAGGGCAGAAGTGGTTGGAAAGAGCTCATGGGAAGCGAGGAGGATACTGGCCCACCCGAGGCTATTGGCTTGAGAGGAAGGACAGCAGGGGAAGTGATGGCATCAGGGACAGCTGAGTTTCTCTCAGAACAAGTAGCAAGAAAGTTCAGAGAGAGATTGCAGATAACAGGGACGAGGATCCAGAGGTTATGAAGTGAGGGCTTGTGAGAGCTGGAGCAGGGAATTGGGATAGATTAGCAGATGTATGGAGAAGTTCAGAGGCGGGGTCCAGGGTGGATGTCAGCGGGCTTCAGATTTCTGCTGAACTGAGGAGGGAGAGAGGCCCGATGGGAAGATGGGCAACCAGTTCAGGCTGCATGGAGTAGGGCCGTGGATGCCACTGTTTCCTGCAGCTCTGGTAATACACACGTCATTTCCAGGGGAAACATAAGACTTGAAGGAACAGCATTACTCCTGGCACCTGAGTTATAAGTGCCCACCAGCATCACGTGAGGATATTCCACCTTCCCCTTTGTCCAGAAGGTGGGGTATTTTCCAACTGTTTCAAGTACGGATTTTTAAAGAGATTCTTAAAATGGCTTGTTTACCTTTTCCCCTAGCTCTTTAGATTGTGTGATCATGTCCCCAGGAATAGTGGTTAAATCTGTGTTAAATTTCTCTGTGCTTTTTGACACAACTTGATGACATCTGCAAAGACCTGATTTCCAAGTGAGGTCACGCTGGCAGGTACGGAGAGTGAGGACATCCACATATCTTTTGAGGGGTCACAAATGAACCCATTACCAGGGGATTTAGAGGCTGACTGCTCCTCGCCTTGGGTCCTGTGGCCCGACCCTCAGAGGTGCTGCACCAGCTCCGTGCACCCTCAGCGAGGCGGGGCTCACTGCCGCCAGGATGGGTCTTCTATTTTCTCACCCCTTCTCTGTCCCCTCGACATGCAGTCATGCATGTGGTGGTGAGGGTTGGCTCTTTGAGATGCGATGCAGGGTCCAAATCACAACTCTGTGACTTCAAACTTTCAAAAGAGCATTAGGAAGGTGCTCCTAACCATGGGCTAAGTAAAAGAAAGTCCTTGGGGAAGGTGTTTAACTTCTCAGAGCCTCAGTTTCCTCATCAGTGAAATAGAAATGGCACAGTACCTGCCCCAAAGAGGTCAGGAAGATGAAATGGTACCTAGTCCAGCCTGGCGTAGGCTAAATGCCCAAGAAATGTTAGCTAGAATGTGTGTTAGTCGCTCATCATGTCTGGCTCTTTGCGACCCCATGGACTGTAGCCTGCCAGGCTCCTCTGTCCATGGGATTCTCCAGGCAAGAATACTGGAGTGGCTTGCAATTTCCTTCTCCAGGGGATCTTCCCCACCCAGAGATTGAACCCATGTCTCTTATATCTCCTGAATTGTAAGGCAGGTTCTTTACCACTAGCATCACCTGGGAAGCCCCATTAGTTAGAATAATCATATTAATATGCCATAGCATAGCACTGGATAGTATTAATGTTATTAACATCATTGATAAATAACAATATTAATCCTCCAAAAGCAGTCCATTCCACTTAGAAAAAAACCTAAAGCCATAATTATGTCCTACCAGTTCTACGTGTCACCCCTGCCCCTCTCCAGCCTCAGGTCCTTGGTCTATTCAGTCATACTGACCCCTGCATTGACCCTCAGGCACTCCACCAGTGTTCCCATCTCAGGGCCATCGGTGGCTTTCCTCCCCCGCTTCCTGCAGATTTCTGCATAGTTCACCCCCTCGCTTTATTTAGATCTTTGCTCAAAGGTCACTTCCTCCTTATTTCAAGTAGCATGTGTGTCACCCCTTATCTCTTCTCTTTATTTCTTCATGTAAAGCACTCTTCACTACTGATAGTATATATGTGTTTGTTCTCTTTCCTATCACCTAGAGTGTTTGCTTCATAAGAAGACTTTCCCTCATTTGCTGGTATACCTAGCACTGGAATAGTGCCTGGCACATAGCTGAGACTCAATAAATATTTATGGGATGAATGAACTTGGAGAGCAATCCCACACCTGAACAACACCATTTTTCATTACCTGTCTCCTCACAACTGCCCTAGGAGATGGACACACGAAGGATTATTTCACAGTTAAGGCAAATGAAGCCCAGAGAGTAAAGCTATTGACCTAAGCTCATCGAACTAATGAATGGGGAAGCTGGGATGCAGGCTCTGGTCTATGACTCTGCATGTCCCATGGAGACCTGAACAGCCCTCAAGGATTCACTGCTTATCAGTCACATTGTTACATCGTCTAGAGTTGAGGCCAGAATTCTCACTGTCTCTTCTCCCACTGATGAGCATGTTCAATAGGTCTTGGCCTTTTCTTGGGGACAAGGATACAGATCTTTCTGCCAAGGAGGAGTGTCTTCTCCTGGGAGCCCAGCAGAGGGCGCGATAGCGACAGCATCCTGATGGGTGGCCTTGCTCTATCCCATCCTCCTGGACTAACTCCAGGTTTTGTAGGCTGGGAGGACAGCCTGCAGGTCTGGGCAGCCTGTGTGACTTCAGCATCCTGTTTCTGCTCCTCTCTGCTGCGTGCTGAGAAGTCCCCCTGGCGAGAGCCCTGACTTTCCTTGGAGGATGCTTCTTGGAAGGCTCAAGATCGATTGGGATAAATGTGAAAGAGCTTTGTGATTCCTTGTCCTCCTGGCCCCGCTGAACAGCGGCTGTTCTCCAGCAGAAGATGAAAGACATCCCCTCATTTGGAAGTGGACTCTGTCCTGGTGTCAAGTGGAAGGGAGACTGAAGCTCTTTGGAGCCAGGAGACAAGTGCAGTTGGGTTTCCCCACTTGGGCCTTGAAAGCCCTCTGTCAGACGTTTGCTGGGAAAGCCATTCTTCCTGGAAGTCTCAGCGTCTCTGGGATGTTTCCTCCTGTCCCCTCAGGAGGCCCCTTTCTCCCATCTTAGTGTGTGTATCGCCTGCCCCACGGCCACAGCGTCTGCTCCCGTCAGCTCCCCTGCCGGACAGTGGGCTCCTTTGGGGGGAGAGATGGCATCTTACTCATGCTGTGTTCCAGCCCCGAGTGCCCGGCTGGCACAAATGAGGCTTACTTTTGCATGAACAAATGAATAAGTTAATGGGATGTTGGGAACTGGGTGCTTTGTGATTGGATTGGAAGCACTGGGAAATGGTAGGGCCGTGCATGTGTGCTAAGTCGCTTCAGTCATGTCCGACTCTTTGCAACCCCATGGACTGTAGCCCACCGGACCCTCTGTCCTTGGGATTCCCCAGGCAAATACTGGAGTGGGTAGCCATGCCCTCCTTCAGGGGGTCTTCCCAACCCAGGGATTGAACCCACATCTCTTATGAGTCCTGCATTGGCAGGTGGGTTCTTTACCACTAGCACCACCTGGAAGCCCAGTAGGGCCAGGGCAGCCACAAATGAGAAAACGTCAAGTCCTTTCAACAAGGATTTTTGATTAATACCCTGTTTTTAGTTTCTGCCTAGAGGGTACAAATAGGTATGAAATTTATTATAATGTAGTGTATAAACTCTAGTCTGTCACTCAGAGTTACTGAGTTTGGCCCAGAACAAAGCTCACAGTTCAAGACCATTCCTTACATAGGACTCCTATGGACCCTGAACCCAATTTTGTATTCTTTTAGAGCCACAACTTCTCCTCCACCCTTAACTGCATAAAATTTGGGTTCCACAAACCTAGATTCATGTTGCACACCCTACCTGTTTATTGATCCCTAATGTTGCCCGCCACTGTGCTAGGCACTGGGAATAGAGCAATGAATGAGACATTCCCCACCTCCTCTTGGAGTAGAGAGTGGAAAGAAAGGCAGCAAGCAGGTGGTCACAATACAGTGTAGGAAGTGTAGGGGATGTGGGGTAGAGAGGACTGCCCATGGACAGTGACCTTTTATTTCCCAGCTGTTCATCCACATCTCTTCCAGAGTTCCCATCCCCCCTCACACACACAGCATTGCTGGGAGTTGGGGCCTGCTTGACACAAAAGCCAGGTCCTTGGTCCACTAAAGGAAACCAAGGTGGCAAGGGGTGGGCACATGGCCTAAGTCAACTGCAGGCTTCTGCCCAGGCCTCTGACCTGGACCTGGTGTCACTAGGCAGTTCATTCAGATACAGGCAGGGGATGCTCTGAAGTCTGTAGGGCCGGTTTTACAGCACTGCCCTCGTCAGGCTCTTTCTCTGATACAGGACTGCCTACCTCCCCTTAGTCTATTCATTTTTAAAATTTAATTTTTGGCTACCCTGGGTCTTCCATGCTGCATGTGGGCTTTCTCTAGTTGCAGCAGGCGGGGGCTACTCTCTAGCTGCGGTGAGGACTTCTTGTGGTGGCTTCTCTTGTGGAGCACAGGCTCTAGACCCAGGGGCTTTAGTAGCTGGCTCTCGAGTGCAGCCTCGGTAGTTGTGGCCCACGGGCTTAGTTGCCCCACAGCTTGTGGGATTTTCCAGAATCAGGGATCAAACCCATGTCCCCTGCATTGACATGTGGATTTTTATCCACTCTACTACCAGGGAAGTCCCCCATTCATTTTTAAACTTGGTTCTCTGTGCTTCCTGTGGATCCCTTGAGTTCTAATAAATTCCTTTTCTTCTTGTTTGTCCATAGTGTGTTTCTTTTTGCAACCAAGAACCCTGACGGGCACAAGCTCCTAACAGCCTAGGCAGAAAATGTCAAGTTTCCCAAATGTGGGAATTTTATGCTAATACCTGAAGGATGAATAAGATAGATGAAGGGGCACAAAGAGGTGGGTATAGCAGTGACAGCAACATTCCAGGCAGAGGAAACAGCCTGTGCAAAGGCCGAGAAAGAAAATGAAGAGAATGCAAAAGGGGGCCAAAGGATGAGTTGGAGCCTTGATTATTAGAAAATCTGAATTTTATTCTGAAGGGCAGAGGAAGGATCAGACGTTTACCAAAAGGCTGCTCTGAGGACAATGGACTAGAAAGAGAGCAAGATGAAGGGCAGGGAGACCATGTAGAAGCC
Source organism: Muntiacus reevesi (assembly GCF_963930625.1). Lineage (NCBI taxonomy): Eukaryota > Metazoa > Chordata > Mammalia > Artiodactyla > Cervidae > Muntiacus > Muntiacus reevesi. Next base: position 50,485,136 of record NC_089257.1, read on the forward strand.
TCTTGCAGCACTTCACCCATGAGATGATGGTGCTTGGACAAGGGTGGTACAGTGAAGAAACAGAAAGTAAATGACTTCAAGAGCTGTAATGAAAGAGGGGCACATGGTGGGTGATTGGTCAAAATGAGGAAGGGGATAAAAAATGACCCAGGTTTTTGGCTTGAATGGGGTATCACTGAGAGCCAGGAGAGGAGGAATTGTTCATTTGAGGGAAAGTTTAGCGATGGACATGCTGTCTGAAGTGCTTGTGGTACACTCAGATAAAATGTCCAGAAGCTGGTTTGATGTTCTGGAAAGAGGTTTGGACTGAAGATACAGGCGTCGTCAGCACACAGGTGGTAATCGGAGCTACTGGGGTGAGTTGGCAATGTTCAGAGTGGAAAGCAGAACAGCAACACTGATGAACCAGGCTACAGAACAGCGCCTTTAAAGGAGACCAAGGAAAAGCCTGAGAGGAAAGTGATAGGAAAGAGAGCAGTCAACTGTTGAATGTTTTTGATGTCAAATAGGAAGACTGGGAAATGCCCATTGGACTGATCAGGTGATTGCAAGCTCAGGCGGGAAGCAGTTCTCATGTCGTAGAAAAGCTGCTGAGGTCATTGACATGTACACCGAAGGACTGCTGTGTGAGGTCCTCTGCTCGTGACTTCCACATAACCACCTTACTTAGATCTTATGGCAACACTTAAGCATTAGTCTCATTTTCAACAGAAATCAAGATCCAAGTACTTTGCCTAGCCACATTGCTAGTGATAGGAACAACCCTAGATCTAGAACTCCATCCAGGCTGTGTTCTTTCCATTCCTCTCTCCGTCTGTGTCCAGATCCTGCCTATGTAGGATTATCAGTGATTTTGTTCAACAAATACTGAGATGCCTATGTGTGCTAAGGGTTAGTCACTCAGTCCTTCCCGACTCTTTGCGACCCCATGGACTGCAGCCCACCAGGCTCCTCTGTCCACATGATTTTCCAGGCAAGAATGCTGGAGTGTGTTGCCATTTCCTTCTCCAGGTGATCTTCCCAACCCAGGGATCCAACCCGGGACTCCTGCTCTGCAAGATTCTTTACTGACTGAGCTACAAAGGAAGCCCTATGTGCGCTAGGCACTAATAAATTCTGGGGCTCACAGCAGTGAGCCAAACAGTCAAAAATGTCATGCTCTTCACATTCTGGAGATTTAGTCAATTGCAAATAAGCAGCATATCACAAAACAATGGGAGACATGGGAGATACCTACAGAAGGGAAGAAAAGAAGGGCATGCCCAAGATTATACTGAAGATAGACAGTGTGGACCCTGTAAAGTGATATTTGAGCCAAGACCTGACAGAAGAGAGCCATCACCCAGGTATCCACAGGGTAGCAGGAACAGAAAACCTCCGGGGCTTGGCACACCCTGGGAACCTCAAGGAGGCAGGGTAGTGGGAACAGAATGAGCAAGTCAGTGGCAGAAAACTAGACCAGAGAAATACGGTGTGGGTAGAGGCAACAGGTGGGGACACTAAATCAGACCTAGGGCTGTGTAGAACAATTTTAAATACTGATTTGAAATTCTAGGTGGGAAGTCACTTTGGTAGATTTTGTGCTAAGCGGTATTTTTTTTTCTTGAGAAGATTCCTCATCCTCTGGCTACTGCTGAAGAGACTAAAAGTAGAGTGAAAGCAGAGAATCCAGTTAAGGCTGGCGCGGTATCAAGGTGAGAAATGAGAGCCACAGTGGAAGAGGTGTAACTAAATTTCTAATGTTTTGAAAGGAAAATCAACAAGATTTGATAATTGGGCATTGGGTTTGACATCAGGCACTTGTCATTAGAGATTAAGAAAGAACAGACCAACAAGGAAGAGAGATGTTCTCAAGTTTCAAGAAATTGTTAAAGTGCTGCCTATGGGATAATGAATATCTACTAGTTAATAGCTCTGGAGTTACTGGTCATCTCAACAAAGTTCTGGTGTAGGAATGAAGTGCAGCCTGTTACCAACAGGAAGAAAAGCAATCCACAAAATGAAGACAACCTGTCTTGCTGTATATAAAGGAACACCAAAGTTGGGTATGAGGTGGAATCTTAGGACGTTTAACTATTACATAGAACTATTTGTACACTGATACCATTGTCCTTGACACAAGAAACATGCAAATATTGTCATTCCGTAGTATGGCAGGTTGTAAAATGCCTTTTTTTTTTTTGCACAAGATGGGAATATTACTAAGAGATATTTGTTCTGGAAAGCACCATGGTGGGGAGGTATGAAAGTACCCTCTGACAAACTAACGCACACCAGGTTTAACTCTGGGACTTCTTTTGGCTCAATTCCCTAGCTGAATTGGAAGAATTCTGGTTGTAAATGAAGCCAAGACTCCTAAGTTTCCCCCTTGGGGAGGCTTGAGTAGAGGCGCCAGGAATGCCAATTTTATCTATAGCCTAGTAAAGTCAGCTTCTTGATACTCCACTTAATTTTAACTTCATACTTAAAAATTATCTACCAGAAACTATGTTATAAAACTTCAATGAAGTCTGCTAGAATACAGGGAAGAGCTAGCTTCAGTTTGAGTAACGAGCCAGTTTTAATGGTTACTGTGGGGTTTCAAGGAACTTTGGGAAGGACAATCAGTGAGAATGCATTCACCATGCATTTCAGTATGATGATGAAAAGATAGCAAGTTTTTTTTTGTTGCTATGCATTAGTAATGTCCCTCCCAATTCAGACTTCTCAACACTATCCTTGATTACAGTAACTATATATTGGTTACTTCCAGTGACCTGAAATAGAGGAACAACCGTCTTGAATTTCCTAACCAAAATTATGTATGTCTATGTATTTAAAGTTCCTAAGACCTACCTCAAAACAAAAGCTGTCACTTTTCATATACTTGTATGTACTACTTCAAAGTCTAGTCTGGTTTTTCCAGTAGTCATGTATGGATGTGAGCTGGACTATAAAGCTGAGTGCTTGAAGCATCGATGCTTTTGAACTGTGGTGTTGGAGAAAAAGGCTATCAGTCCTGAATATTCATCGGAAGGACTGATGCTAAAGCTGAAACTCCCAATACTTTGGCCACCTGATGCAAAGTGACTCCTTGGAAAAGACACTGATGCTAGGGAAGACTGAAGGCAGGAGAAGGGGATAACAGAAGATGAGATGGCTGGATGGCATCACCAATGGACATGAGTTTGAGCAAGCTTTGGTAGTTGGTGATGGACAGGGACGCCTGGCGTGCTGCAGTCCACAGGGTCAACAGAGTTGGGCATGACTGAGTAACTGAACTGAACTAAAAAGTCACACAACTATATCAAGTATCACAATGTTTATTGATAGATACAAGTATATAAAATCAGGGCATGAACATGACTTGATAAATTAAGTAGACTTAATTTCAATACTATAATAAGAGGGACCAATTCAAATTCTCACCATTTGTTTCACACCCACAAAGACCACTTCAAGGGCATTTACGATCTCTCAAAACTGATCAGTTTTGTGCAAGTAAACCATGTTTCTTTTAAAAAGACTTGTGCACTTGCCCAGGCTCAAGGATATTAAAATCTAGCACATAAAGCCCATTACTAGAGGTAGAAATACAGGCAATATACTATTACGGCAACAACCATCAATTACAGTTAAGAATTTTTCTGTAACAACCAAATGGATAATCAAATATTGCAACAACTCAAGTATTACTGAGCAAAGTGCATTTCTACAGTATTCAGTGTTGCTATTCAGTTTTCTAACTTAAAACAGCCTATGATAACTGGCAGCAAAGAAGGTCCTTGCAATAGACTGCCTCTGCTTGAGAACTTATGATGTAATTATTGCATGCTGCTAATATACTATCTAAACATTAAAGATACTCCTAAAATATTTGATGGTAGACTATGATTAAGACATTACACTACAAAAAAACCTTATGCAGAAGGAAATCCTAACTGACGTGCTTCTGCTTTTAAATATTGTGAAAACATTACAGCGGAATGAATTTTCGCAGTGGTTAGGTCAAATGCAGTTACATCATAGCAACAGTATGTTTTGCACAATTTAAGGCTTTGGCTGGTTCTTTTAGTCAGCTTCTTCCTCTGATTCTTCTTCTTCAGCAGTTTCTAGCCAGGTTAGCCACTGATTCACCTATAATTTGTAATTTAACAAAGTAAGTAGTACTTAGAAAATACAGAATAGTAGTATTCCCAATCAACCAACCAACTGCCCCAAGAACAAAAGTTTCAGACAGTACCACACATCTTATAATTGCAAGCAGTGTTCAGAACCTAACATACAAGCAAGCTGTTTAGGGCTTCCCTGATGGCTCAGGGGTAAAGAATTGCCTGTCAATGTAGAAGTAGATTTGATCCCTGGGTAGAGAAGATCTCCTGGGGGAGAAAATGGCAACCCGCTTCAGTAATCCTGCCTGGAGAATTCCATGGCCAGAGGAGTCTGGTGGGCTACATAATATAGTCCATGGGGTCACAAAGAGTCAGACACAACTGAGCGATAAACAATTAACACAAGCTGTTTATGGCTAGTTAACTTGGTGTCAATTCTTTGACACCACTGCCATCACACTTCAGAACTGTTTTAATATGGGACAGTGGATCATCCCAAACTTGCATGTTAGCAATGTTGCGGAGCGAGAAGGGGGACAAAGATGATTCCAAAAAGAGTAATTTCTAGTCCCACCCAGAACTTTAGGACCATATTCCCCAAGGACAAGACTAAGGACAAACACTGTGGCGGTGATCCTCCTGAAGCTAGCTTAAGAACTTCAGGAGTAAAGACTACTACAGACTAGCATTTCTCAAAGCCTGGCCCCTGGGAAAAGTAGTACAAGAATCTCCTGAGTTGTATACCACACACAGACCTAAGTCAGAATGTCTACAATCAGACCTGAAACTTCCTTTGAAAGTTACTTTCCAGGTGACTGATGTATGCTGTGGAACCCCCTGACATTAAAAATTTTCCTCAGGGTCAGAATTCACTTTGTAAGTTAGAAAATCATGGTATGCAATATTACCAGGGCTATTTTGCTTATATTTCACTTTTAAAAAGTTTCATTAAACTAATACCAAATAAAATGGAAAAAGCACAACAAATTTCTCTATTACCTGGAACAAAGCCTTGCCTTTCCCTGGAAACTCTTGGGTTATATCTTCTTTCCAAGCCAAGAAAGCTTCTTCTTCAATAATTTCCATGTCATAGAAGTGAACAAAAAAGCGGAGTAACATGCCTAGAAGACAAAATGTAACCCCATTATTTAGTGTGTTTAAGAACTGCCCATCCATTTGTCATAATTATGCTGCTAGTCCTCTCTCACCTTTTGGGAAGTTGCTGTTGTAGCAGTGCACCTGAAGAGCATAGAGGGCACTAACTTGTAGATCAACATGATCATGAAGGAATTTCTGCATTACTGGCTTGAAGGAAAGAAGCAGTTGTTTTTCCTGCTCTAACTGTTCTTTGGAAGGAGCAGAGGAAGAATCTGTTTCATCACTGGGTGGGTTTACTTCACTAGAAATGTACTGTAAGAAGCTGCACAGAAAAAAATCTTGTTACAACCTCCAAATGAAAAATTTCTAATTCAAGAAACAGATTAATTCTCAACCCCTTGCCTTGTAGACTTTCTTCCTAGTAAACTAAACACAGGCTGTTTTCGATGTAGAAAAGCACAACTTTTGTGATCTTACCTAGTCATTAAGATGTTCACAAATCCTTTATCTACATGAAGTTTGGGAGAGATGTTATCTTTAATCCATTTATATATGGTTTGAGGGGATGGATCCAACTTTATTTGCTTTAACAGTTCCTTCTCCAATTTGAGAAGTGGGAATAAGAAACTCAGTCCCTTTCCTTCCAAGATCTCCAACATGCGGTCCTTATTTTGATCAATTTCTGAAGAGACAAAGCCATTCCCATCATCAGGTAGTTCATTTACTCAGTTGGTCTATTAAAACTGCTTTACAAACAATTTTCCAAACGCACAAGATTTATATAAAATAAAAGAACTGAGCAAAGGAAACTTTGTATTTGGACCAAATGAAAATAGTTACATCATAATAACTTTTTTATAAAGGTGAAGTCTTATCTGTGGTAATGCTTATTGTTATCCAGACGGGAAAATCACACTGACCTATTATATAAATTCACTCAAAGTACTAAGGACTTTTAGATCTATTAAAAACAAAAATCCCCAGCATTCTCTTACCTGGGAGCATTTTCTGCATATTGACCTTGCTTTGTTGGAAAAGCTCTGTTAACCATTCTCGATCTTGTAATTTAGCTAATTGCTGAAGACAAAGTAAGAAGAGAGGAAAATGGGTGCCACTTTCCAGTGGTTGAGCTAGTTCTGAAATGCTCACCAGCTCCGAAATGATAGCACGAGCTGCAAACTGTGCTAAATATGATTTCACCAAGGGGATGTCAACCTCCAGTTTGGGGCACTGGTCCAATACATTCAGGAAAGCCTGACAGGAATATAGTACATAGTCAGTTCACAGTCAGTACAAGTTTGAAGAGTTCTTACAGAATCAGAAAGTGTTCTACCTGCATGAAGTTGTCACTTGTGGCTATCCCTTCCTGTTTGAGTAAACTGATCAAAGAACTTGCTTTTTCTTTATCTTCATCACTTCTGTCCAGTGACAGGATGATTACTTTGCTTAACATCTCAGGAAGGAAGTGTTTAGGAGCTCTCATCTCTCTTACACCATTGACAGCTTCATTTGCATTTCCACTATTCAGGTATTCAGTTACAACAGTTTCCTGAAAAGAATGAAGTCCAAGTATCTTTAGTTTTCCTGCCTCAAATACACTACCATGAGCTAAACGATGAGATTATTTGAGACTTACGGTTAGTTTAAGCAGTTCTTCCTTTGATGGTGGTGGCTTTTTACTGGTCTTGGCAGGCTTTTCCTGGATAAGTGGTGGATTAGTTTTGAGACCAAGCTGAGGTGTCTAAGAGAACAGCAAAATGACTAAGTATAAATGTTTAATAACTTTTCAGTGGTTAAAAAAAAAAATGCTCTCAACTTCATGAGCAAACATTAAAAAGCAGTCTTCAGACATCTTCAAAAGATACTGGAACAACTGAAAATGTCATACTACATACATCCCGTACCTGTCCCAGAGGTGGCGTTTGAGTGCGTGGTGGTTGTGCACTAGGAGGAATCATAGTTATCTGGGGCTGAAGCTTTGGCACTTGATTTTTATTCATTAGGAAAGACTGAGCAGGCCTCAAGCTAATCTAGAATCAAAAACAAAGCAAAACAGATATCCAAGTTAACAAACTGTTAACTTGCTAACAAACTTGCTAACAAAATGTTAGCAAACTAACATTAATTGCAACACTGCAACATCCTAAAGTTAATTCATCAAATACAAACATGATGGAACCTATGTCAGAAATCTAAGTTAAATAACTAAAAATGTTACTGTTATAATATGTATAGGAAGAAAACTAAAGATCTGATCCAGACAAAAATACAACATGGCTATAAATATTGTATTTATTCCACAACTCTCCAAGGATTAGCATCACTAAAACATGAAAATAAAAACCAAAAAATTTAATTAAGAGCTTAAAAAACGTTTTACTTTATCCTCAGTCATTCTATTTGCAGGGAAGTCACAATCAAAATCTTGACAACCATTTTCCTTTCTCTAACTGAAGACTTGCCCTCATATCTCATAATCTTCGCTCATAGGACGCTGGACATTCAAAGAAAGAAAGAAAAAGTAGTACAGGAGAGAGAGAAAAGAAGGTAAAGATAAAGAATTCCAGCATTAAGTCCTCTTAATAATGCGTCTTTTTTTATAATCATCGGGCAAGAGATTTCTAAATTGACAAACTATGGTATATAAATAACATAGGCAAATGTACCTCATCTGCATTAAGCTGTCCTTTCTTAGAAAACCGAGGTGGCATATCCTTCGACTGTCCTTGCAGCTGGGATAAGAGTCCCTGACTCTGGTTATGGTAGAGCTGGCTTAGCCCCTATTTCAGAAAGAGAAAGAAAGTCTAGATAAAAAGGGGTTCACAAATTATGGTAATCAAGTACCAAAGTGATGAGGCCAAGCCACAAGAAAGCTTAACTGCATTTGCCCAGAGAAAGTAAAAGATGAAACAGAAGAATAAAATTCTAACCTACCTGTCAAATAAACTGATGTGATTCTACTAATACTTTACTAATCTTAAGAATAATTACTTCACCCAGTTTGAAATAACTGTCACAGATATAAATTTGGTTTAGAAAAACACTCTTTTTAGGTCTTCTAAAACTAAAATATTTACACTTAAAAAAAAAAAAAACCCAAAACTAATCATATGTATTCCAAAATTTAATTACTTGTTGCCTAAACATCCTTAAATGTATTCTTACCTGGCTTTTCATAAACTTGCCTCCCATCTCCCCAAACTGCGACTGTGTGGGAGGCATGATGTGTCCCCCATGGCCATTGAAGAGCTGATTTGAACGATGGCGCCCCATGGTGGGTGAAAATCTATCCTGGATAACTCCTGGACCAGTACCAATTCCGCTTCCTTAAAATACAGATACGAAGAACTCTTTAATATTAAAACTGTTATTCATTATTTAATGCAATCAAACCATCTTTTGTTCAAAATCACCTGGCATTTGTCCAAACATATCAGCAAGTCCTCCAAGTGGGTCCCTATCCATTTTCATCCTGGGTGGCATAAACGGTCCCTCCAGAAAGAAGTCACTTCTCATCCCTTGAGCCATAGGAGCAGGAATAAACACTCCTAGATCCTTCAGAAATAAAGTGAATAAACACTTACTTCTAGACAATATTTTAATATAAAGTGAAAATTATTACAGTGGGAAAATCAGAAATACTTCTCTGGATAAGAGTGCCATTGATGTATTCTCTATAAACAACTTGTTCTCAAAAGAGAATACAAGACACCAAAAACATTAAGCTCTACTGGTAAGACAAGACAGTCTAAAAAAAAAGATTTTTTTAAAAAGATGTTTTAATAAGGTTTTTGTGCCATTATAAACATAAAACCCACTTAATGATTAAAAAGCAAAGCAAAACTTACTTTTACTGCATCTTGACGGATTTGATTGATCGTCTTTGGTCCATTGTCAAGAAAAGCTTTGCGAGGAACCCAATGGTGTTCTCGCAACTCTACGGTATCCTTTAATATAAAAAGTTTTTAATAAATATAATTTCAATACTCCTAAACAGAGTCAGCTTACCAACACACCTAAAGAAAAGAGTTTTACCTGCAGCAGGAAACGAATCCTCGCCGGCAATTCCTTACTTAACATCAAGGAGCACATTCGGGCAAAGTACTGATCCATTAAGGACTAAAAGAGAAAAATAAAAATGTATACTGTTTAAGACTTCTAGATATTATCAAAGTTAATGACTAGAGGCAATCATCTATATCACCAAAGTAAGCTGTTTGATTTTAATACAACTATGCCAAACTAGTTACACCATTTCTGTCAGCAACACACATACCTTGGCTCGTTCATGGTCTAACCTAGGTCCCACTGTCCTCATTATCTGACAGAGGCACTCCAAATCCTCTCCCATATCTTTGAGTTGGACTCTCTTCTTTTTTTCCAAAAGCTACCGAAAGAAATAAATGTCATGTTGTTCACAAATTCTTCTTGGTATAGATGTAGCACTTTTCCATAAGTTTCCACTAACTCATGAAGTTCCTAGTGTCTAGCATACTATTCTTATCTGGTTTCTCTTCAAGAAATTTCTCCAAATTGAGCAATTTAAACCTAAGTAGGGAATCAGTTCTATCCCTATCTTGCAAACTACACTGCATACTTCCATATTTACAACATTTAAATAGCAGTTTTGCCAGATGTAAAATATTTAACTAGCACACCAAGTCTCAGATGGGCAAAGTTGTAATTGACTAGCTTCTCCCAAAAATGATGTACATGGTGATTAACGAAAGCTTAAATTCACAATCATTACTTACTGTTTTGATGCACTTATGAAGGATAGATTCATGAATAAGATCAAGCTTTCCAAGTTCTCCAATGAATTTGATGTTCCCCAACATCTTGATCTTGGCAATAGCTCTCTGTTCCTCCTCCTCAGGGAGGAGGGGATTTTCACGCTTATCATAGACTAAAAAAGCAAAGAATAAAATCAACAGTCAGAATTAAGTTGAACATATACAGTACTATGTATTAGTCACTCTGTCATGTCCTACTCTTCGCGACTGCACAGACTATAGCCTGCCAGGCTCCTCTGTCCATGGGATTCTCCAGGCAAGAATACTAGAGTGGGTTGCCATTCCCTTCTCCAGAGATCTTCCCAACCCAGGAATCAGACCCAGGTCTTCTGCATTGCAGCAGATTCTGTACCATCTGAGACACCAGGGAAGCCCTACACAGTACTACTGAGAATTAAATTCTCACCATCAACATTTCTGGTTCGGTTTTCAAATTCATCTTGTAATTTGGAAATTAGGAGGCGTCTGAATGTCTATAAAGAAATAAGACATTTGTCAGGGTTTGCTAATAAAACCTTTCAAAGCAACTTAAAATAAGCAAGCACACACGACCACTTACTGTGCTTTGCTTCTGTCCTGGTTGACCCTCTGCTGCTGGGCCATCAAAGTTTGGTGCATCTTCTGCCAATCGCAGACATAGCTGAGCATACAGCGAGCTATACTTTGGCTCTTCTAGGGCTTTGTCCACAATCTACAGAAAATAGGCCATTAAAAAAATTAAATATGACAACTTTGGAAAAAGCCTTTCTTTAAAACTTAATACTTCCTTGCAGTCTTAAGGATCTTGAATCACACAACAAATTTCTGACAAATTCCCCATACAAATGCCTCACTGGTAACTTGGAAATAAGCAACATCTCTTTTGTTAAGGCTTCTTACGTGAACTTAAGATGGGGCATGTAAAGTGCCCAGCACACAGGCTGGAAAAACGTTAAGTACTTAAATGCTAGCTATTACAGTGTACCAAAAAAGTCTAATTACATAATATCCCAAACTAGTAAAACCCTGTTCCCTTTGAGGAGTTGAAATTACCCTGGAAAAATGGCATCACCATAAAACTAACCTATTTCCAAAACACGGTATTTTTCACAAAATGAAAAACAAAGCAACCCCCAGCTCCCAAAAGCCTGATAACCCAGTTAACCCAAGCACAGTATATACCATTTCAAATTGACCTCTTAAATCTGATACCATCAAAGGTAATTAAAAAAATAAATCACCAGTGTTCAAACATACATACACTTAACTCACACCTCAGTTTTAGAAGCAACAATGAAGTGTACAAAAACAAAAGCAAACAACAAAAAACCACTCAAAACCCAACCTGGGCTAAAAGTATTTTCTACTTCCTTTCAGTTAAGCCAACATTTAACTTACCAGCAGTATGACCCCTTTAAGGATGAGTTTAGACTCTACACCCACATTGAGGAGCTCAAGGCATAGCTTGTCAAACTTCTCAGGAGTAAGCTTATTTAATATGCTACAAAAAAGGATCAGACTAGGTATCAGCAAAATACAAAATTATAGAGTTAAAAAATAGCCTTTAAATTATGCTTTTCCCCTTTCATCACTTTCCCCTTTAACATCAAGACATTTTTCTTACCCATCTAACCAAAGCAATGTTGAAATAAACCTATTTAAGACATACCTATCTAACTGGTGGGGGTTCCCAGCTACTGGACAAGAAAATCTCATTCTGAAAACCCAGATCAAGAGCCTCCCTCCTTAACATCAAGGCTAGATACAGGAGCTGCACTGTTCTTTTTTGGCATCACTGGCTTACACACCAGGTACAGGATATGTCAGCACAATAGGCGTCTGCATTTTAATCTAATGACCGAAAGCAACTAACTGAGCCCCAAACACTGATGTGCTGATTTTCAGCTTAAAACTGTCAACATTGGCATTAACTTAAGAGTATGAACATTGTCTTCAAGTAATATAGCATACACACAAGAAAAGCAGCTAATCCAGTCTCCCCTCCTTTTAAAAGACAAAAACAGACCTAATAAACTTACCCTCTTACTTTCCTGAAGATTGCATCATGTCGTTCTTTTTCATTTGCGGAGTTGTTTGCTGCGGAGTTGTCATCTCGTCTAGTGCTTCGTGCAGGAATCCATTTCTGAGCGTTTTGCCCTGGGGTTTTCCCCAGGAACTCGCTAGTAAAAATTAAGAGTTAAAATAAGACAACTTGAGCACAGCATCCAGTCACATATCAAGGATCATACGATCAAAAATCCTTCTAAATAGAACAACAAGTTTAGGTTTTCTCAGCTCCCTTACAACTAAGCAAGTCTCAACCAGCGCATCAGAATAACCTGAAGAACTTGTTAAAGACACCCAGGCCCACCCCAGTCTCTGCTCTAGTGGCTCAGGGGTAAGGCCTGATTAATTCGCATCTCTAGTAAGCTCACAGGTGATGCCAGTGATGCTGGTCCAGGATCTACATCGTGAAAACCAACATTTTCTAATGTCTCATGACCATGTTACACACTTTATTACTATAATTTCGTAGGAACGTTTGAAGAAATAACATCAGTGAAAATAATCTAAAGAGTAAGAGAATAAAAGGGCAGTTTGAGAGCCTCAACTCTTACTAGATGATTTGGCTAAAGAATAATCAAGAACTGATATTCTATATTTAGAATAGCAGAAATCAAGCCCATTAAGATTAGGATTCCTGATGTCTTCTTAACTATATACTGTAATGTTAAAAAGACGATTAACCTCAATCTGTTATATAAGTCACTCTTTTCACTGTTTACTATACCTGTTGCCAGCAGTCTTGGGATAGTGCTGAGGTGCACCCCTACTTCCTCCTCCGCCCGAAGAAGCACTATTTAAAAGAAAGACATTTTTTTTTTTTAAAAAGTAAACCCCAAGTATGTTTCACTCAAAACAGATATAGGATCTCTTTAATTACTCTGCATTACAGTAAGTACATCACAGATGAAGACTGAACTTAGGCCCAATGGAAAACCAAGTAATTATATTTATTCTTCAGATAGCAAACAGAAAACAGTGGAAATTTAAGGGCTTTGAAGAAATGTACATGCACATTATAAATTAATCCTGCAGCACAATTAAGTCAGAACTATTTGGTGTGGTTAATTCTTTCGGTACTAATAACTGCCAAAACAAAATCTACACATACCTGAAACGAGAAGCACCCCCTTCTGCGATCGCACTCTCCACTTTGGCGGCTTGACAACGAAGAATCTTCAAAAGAATAATATTAATGGATGGGGTGGGGAGGGAAGAGGATGGGAGAAATGAAAAACCTAGAATGAGAAAGAGTACCAAAATTAGTCACCGCTAACATACAAATCTGTAAACCCTCCTTCAGTTACAACGTATTTCAGTCTGACACTGCAGTTGATTGAACTTACACTGCATTGCAGGTCTCGTAAGACTAAAATAGAGCGTAATCAAAACACAAATGAACAGTAAAATTTTGTTGGTCACTTGGCAATTCACTTGTGTTCAAGGACGCAGGGAAGTGCCTACATAGGGATAGAATCAATCTTTGAAAAAGCCACATTCTCCCTCCTTTATAGCTGAGTACGGAGACCAACAGTGGAAAAATCTTGTTAGCAAACGGGCACACCATGTGAAAACGTTGTAATAGATTTTACTGCCTCACCGACAAGCAACACTGAGTAAGGGGTAACTGAGGACGGCTTTTCCCCACTGTCCACCCCTTAACTGGGCGCAGAGGGCCTGAGGGGAGACGTGAGGCGCACAGCGGCTGACCCCAGGCAAGCGGAAGACCAGGGCCACAACATGGCAGCAGGAACCTCCGCCCCATTTTCCCCTTCCTGGGAACAAAAGAGCAGTGGATTCCTCCCACCCAGGCCCGAGTTAGGAAGGGCTTCCGACAGCCTCCTAGCGTAGCCGCCGGGGGCAAGCCTCGGGGAGGAGCGGAGGCCGCCCCCGCGGCCAGGCGCCCGGCTCTTTGTTCTTGGGCAGAAAGGCGGCCTCCTTCTCACCCGCCGCCGCCTCCAGTGGCCCCCTCCCACCCATAAATCCCCGAGGGACTGACAGCCACCTCGCCGCTCCCTGCCCAATCGACAAAAGCTCAGAAACCCTCATTTCCCTCCCTTCTCCCGTCGCAGGCGGGGCTCGCCGGGTAGGCCCTTCGCTCCCCCACCAAGGGCAGCCCCACCGCTCCCCGCCGGCCCCGGCTCCACACACTTCCTCCCCGCCGGAGGCCGGGCTCCGGGACTCCTCCGCCTCGGCTGGTCCCGCGCCAACGGCCGGGCACCCCCGCGCCGGCCCGCGTCCCTCCCCGCCCCGCGCGCCGCTCGGCCACGCTCTCTCCACGTCCGAGCACACCCGCGCCTTGGCCCGGCCCGGCCCGGCCCGGCCCGGCCCGGGCCCCGCGGAGGACGGCCGCCAACAGCCACGAATACAGCCGTAGACCAACCACCAAGGCTGCCGACTTCCTCCTACTCCGCCAACGAAGGGAAGGAAGAACAAAGACGAGGAATTTCCAGGTGCCAGAAGCCCGGAGGAAACGCTAGAAAAGGGTCGCCCCGCCCGGCTCCGCCTGCGGCCGCCATTTTGTACCGCTCAGGAAGAAGCGGCCAGGGACGGCGGCCATTTTAGAGCGTTCCACTCGGCGGCGGCAGCGGCGGCGGTAGCTCCACTCACCTTCACCGAGAACTCAGCAGCTGCCACCGCAGCTGCCTCCTCAGGATCCGGTCGTCGGGGACGGGGAAGGGAGGGGGAAGGGGAACGGAAAACAAAAAAGGGAGAGGGAAGGGGGAGGAAGGAGTCGGAACCGGCTTGAAACAGCTCAGAGGAGTCGCTGCTGCAGCCACCACCCGATACTCGCCGCCACCTCCATAGAGCTCCGACTCGCTGCTGGCGCTGAGGCGTGTCTGAAGCCGAACTTATCACTCTAGGGCAGCCGAACCCACCAGAGCCGCCCCGAATGGCTCCTTCGCCACCCAATCAGCGGCCTGGCTGCTGCCTGCCGCCAATCAGCGCAGGGCGACGGGGAGGAGCCACAGGGCCAAGCTCGGTTGCGGCGCAGCCGCGCCGCAGTGCGCAAAGCCATATTCGCGAAGGCTCTGAGACCAAGCCAGTGGCGTAAGGGGAACTGGGGACCGCCGAGATGCGGCTCGCTTGCGTAAAGTCGTAGAATCCTCTGAGTGCGTTGGTGTGGCTGTCTCGTCTTCCTCCTGTCTCTTTGTTCCCGGGGTCCGTACCCCGTGTTCGCGATATGCAGCCCTCAGCTCCTCCGCCTTGTTTTCTCACCGGGCATGTGGGAAGGAAACTCGCCCTTCCACCCGGCTCGATTCCCTTCCTTGGCGTGTGCGAGCACTGATTTTCCTGGCGCCCCCTTGAAGCCGAGATTGCCCCTCGCAGGCTGAGCCTCCCTGGGACTGGCCTGCAGTGCTAAGGCCTGGCGCCCCCGGGGCGCTGCGCCAGGAATCTTTGGTCTTCAGGTGCTCGGCTTCGCCTTTGGGTCGGGAAGCCCTGAGTGTAGGGTTCAGGAGACTGGATGGTGCACCTCAGTGCGTTAAGAAAGCTTTATTCGGCTCCCTATTTATTCCATCCCCTACTGAGTGAATGAGAAAAGGATGAAAGGAAGGGGTTTATCGTCTTCGTACCTCACTGTGGAGAAAGCTTTTCCCAAAGGAATGTCCGTCCAACAGTCACGGAAGAAGACCCAGAATATACCAGAATTCTTTAGAAGTAGTGTTTGCGGAGCGCGGGCGTCTGGAGGGTTTTAATTGCCAGCTCCTGATTTGTTTTTTAAAGCACATTGAAGACTGTATTTTCCATTTTATGTAAGGTCCACGCTTAACAAATAGGATTAGGCTTTTCAAAGGCGTCAGGCTGAACTATTTATACTTCTCAGCTAATGTTTTAAGGGAGAGGAAGGGTAAAATGTAGTGTTCCACCGTATGCAACAGTTTAGCTATACAAAAATGGAGTCATGTTTCTATATACTTAAACAACAGAAATGCCCCCATTTTCATTTTGAATTTTGTTATTGATACAACGTGTGATCTAACAAAACTATATATATATATATATAAACATGGATAACCTTTAAAGAAAGTCCAATAAAGTCCAGGATTTTCAAGGATTCCAACCTGTTTGATGTGTGAAAACAGCTTTTGGGGTTGAAAGTACCTAGTCCTTAATATGACTTTCAAGAGAGGTTTCTGTTTTTCTTAGGACATTTATACCAGAATATGGAAGAGTGCGGCAGGGCCCTGAACGTTTGTAACATCTTTAGATCTTTGCCATGTATTATTAGGCTGATCATTCCCCCTCATATTTTTCTAAAGTTATTTTGCTATTAAACCAATTTCACTTTAACTTTGACAACTGGATATTCCCACCCTTGGAGTTAGTTACATGTTAAAAGAAAAAAGTAAACTGTATTTTTAGGAAAGGCAAAAATTGTATTTCAAATACGAGAGTTTCCACTTTGTAATTTCAGGACCCTTTAGCTTCAAAATAACACAATATTTCAAAATAATTTCTATAGGGCTTTATAGTTTGCAAAAATGCTTTCATATATTTGACTTTTTTTTTTTTTACATAACTGGGTTACATTTTTCATGACATTAATCTGATAGTGTTTAAAAACACTATACTAGGTTAGACTTCAAAGAGAATATTTACTGAACCCTAAAACCTAGATGGTCTTTTTTTTTTTTTAATATTTATTTATTCATTGGCTGTATTTGGCCTTAGTTACATGTGGAATCTTTTAATTGCAGCATATGGAATCCAGTTCCCTGACTAGGGATGGAACCCGGGCCCCCTGCCATGGGAGTACAGAGTCTTAGCCACTGGACCACCAGGGAAGTCACTGGATAGTCTTTTAATTGAGGAACTTGAAACTCAATAATTAAACATAAAAGAGGTTTTACTTAATCTTGTATTTAATCTTTGCTGATTGTGAACCCTTCTGCTATGGGCTTTGAAGGATGAGTGTATGTAATGTAGAAACTGGGCTAAGAGGAGTAAAGTAGAAATATGGATAAGATGTAATCTTTCAATTACCTTTCAATAGGTGGGAGACATAGATATTCATATTTTGAAATGTTTCCATCACATCATGGATGTATGAAAATTCAAGTCGCCTGGAGTTTGGCTTTCAGTTTATACAAAATTGAATTTTAAATACACCCACTTCAATCTGCTAGTTTTAACACTTATATTTTATGTCAGTTTTCTAAAGATTGAGACGATTTTAGAGTCCTGACTTGTTAACTTAAACAGATAATTGCATTATTTTAATAATATCATGTGTTGTTTATTATTATAACACATTCTAACTTCTAAAGTGTCTGCTCTCCTCTCTGTGCTTCAGGATTCCCCAGTCATACATCTCTAGCTCAGATCTCTTACTAACTTAAATTCTGAGTTTCTAATGCCTGTTTATCAGAGACACAAACTTATAGCCATATTTAGTTTAGTGCACACAGTAATTTTAAACATTTGCATTAGTTGACATTGAAATTTTATGAGATTTTCCATACAAATCTAGATTTCCATCTTTTCATGAAAAAAAAATCTTAAAATATGGCAATACTGGCCTGAAATTCCACCACAGTGAAACTGACTTGATTCACTCATAGGCCAGGTTGCGCAGTGGTAAAGAATCTGCTTGCCAGTGCAGGAGACACAAGAGATTCTGGTTTGATCCTTGGGTTGGGAAGATCCCTTGACATAGAAGACCCTCTGGAGTAGAAAATGGGAACCCACTCCAGTTTTCTTGTCTGGGAAATTGCATGGACAGAGGAGCCTGGCAGGGTACAGTACAACTGAGCATGTATTCATGGCCTCTATAGCCAGTTTTCTTTTTTGTTATTTGTTCAAATTCAACAGACTTGGTATTAACTGATCATCTTCCTATTATAAAGAAAAGGAATAGACCACTTAGTTAAAATATCTTCTCTGCCACTTTGTAACTTTGGGCAAATTTAACTGCTCTCTCAGTTTCTGAATCCATAAAGTGGGAATAACTGTATTTACAGAGTTATAAAGATTAAATAAGATAATGTATGTAAAGCACACAACATAGTCCCTGATGTCGTAATTACATAATGTCAGTTACCAAATTATCGATAATATTGATTATCCAACTATTTCATAACTATTTTAGTTTTGCTACGGATTCTTGTTTTGCTAGTATTCTTCTATACTAGAAACTTGACTCTACATTTTCTCTTTCCCTTTGATCAGGTATGACATTACTAAGTCCTTGTGTTACTTCCCTCTAAATAATCTTCTTCCTACATTCATCTTCTTTCCTACAGTGTTACTGCATGCATGCTAAGGTTCGCCTTAGCAATTGTTCCTCCTGAATGACTGAAAAATTCCAGTTGTTCTCCTAGAATCTTTTTCCTCTTAGCTGTGTACTCATATTGGTCACCCTTAAAACACCCCCCCTCCCCCGCCAGCCCACAACACAATGTATTATTATCATTCGTAGAAGAATTTTAGTGCTTCACTATTTTCTACATCAGTTTGATCTCAACCTTGGCTGCACAGTACAGTCTCCTGAGGGAATATTTTAAAACACAAGTCCAGGCTGCAACCAAGTCTAGGCAAACCAAATCTCTGAGTTGGATCCAGACATCAACAACTTTTAAAGCTCTTTAAGTGACTAGTGTGCAGTCAAGGTTTGAGAAACACTGTAGCAGGTCATAGTATTATAGAAAATGAAAACATGTACAGCTGAAGAAAACCATTGTTGTTGTTCAGTCGCTCAGTTGTGTCCAACTCTTTGCGACCCCACATCAGGCTTCCCTGTCCTTTACCATCTCCCAGGGTTTGCTCAAATTTATGTCCCTTCAGTAGGTGATGCCATCAAACTATCTTGCCCTCTGTCATTCCCTTCTCTTCCCACCTTCAGTCTTTCCCAGCATCAGGGTCTCTTCCAATGAGTCAGCTCTTTGCATCAGGTGGCCAAAGTACTAGAGCTTCGGCTTTAGCATCAGTCCCTCCAATGAATATTCATGGTTGGTGCTTCTCCAGCACCACAGTTCAAACGCATCAATTCTTCGGCACTCAGCCTTCTTTATGGTCCAACTGTCACATCTATACATGACTACTGGAAAGACCATAGCTTTGACTATATGGACCTATGTTGGCAAAGTAATGTCTCTGCTTTTTAATACGCTATCTAGGTTTGTCATAGCTTTTCTTCCAAGGAGCAAGCATCTTTAATTTCATGAGTGCATGAAATTAAAGAAAACCCTAGGAAAAGGAAACTGGGTTCTAGAAATAATAAAGGACTTTGCCCAAGTAGGGAAATAGGCATTAAAACCTAGGGATCCCAGTTCATATGCCTTTTCCTGGCTTTCAAACCCTTCATATGTGGGCCCTGTCCTACCTCTTCTAATGGCCTTTTCACCACTCCCAGACACTCAGTCGTCTCTCATAGAGCTAGTTCGGCTGGTATTGCTGCCTCCAAAAATTCATTCCCACTAAAGCTCCATTGGTTTTAATTTTGAGGCCATTTTTTTTTTTTTGAGGCCATTCTTATTTATCCCCCTTACTATTTCATTTCTGAAATATAGATACAAATATTTAAGAACCCTGCTCAAAAACCGCCGTGGGTTTCCCCTAAGTTAGCATCAGGACCCCCTTGTTTGGCCTAAATTCCTTTTGTAATCTGGTTTCAGACTACTTCCCTGTTCCTGGACATATCCCTCCTCCATTTTTCGCTATTCATAATCTAGTTCTATAGTACTCAAATTTTGCTCCGTTATAACACCCATGTTCTATATTTTATGACCAAATTTGGGTGGTCTTTTTCTACTTGGCGGAAAAAAATAACACTTAATAAATTAATCTACTAATGGCTAGGCAAAGAGCTTGGGCTTAAATCTCTGTTTTCAAAGAGTTCACAATTTAGACAAAGAAAAGATACATACCCCAAATACATATAAGAGCAGGAAAGGATCAAATCAATGCTAAACTGAACAACCAGGATAAAACATGAGATTTTGTAAAGGGAATAATGGGGAATGAAGCTGAGGCCATCCTTTCTTGAATGCTAGAATGTTGTTTTGGGACTGACTACACGGGCAAAGAAAGTTCTTGTGATCACGTTAGTTTTGGTTTAAACTGATCAATTTTAACTGACCAGGGTGCTGTTTTAGGGAAATTAACATTGTGGCTTATGGAAATCGATTGAAAGGCAAACTTGGAGATAGATCAGTTAGAAGGTTATGTACTGTGTATTATTTTTATGGAGCATATTTTCATCTCCCTTCCAAAACTGTAAGGCCCTTGAAATGGGGAACACTTCGCTTGTATTTCCAATAGAGTTCTCTGCACACAGCAGGAGCTGAGAAAATATTTGTGCATATTATCTTTTTCACATTTATTTGTTCCTTTTTCTCTTGGCTTTCATGGCTTTACACTTTCCAGGATTTTCTCCTATCACTGACGCCTCACAAATTCAGCTGTCTCTGTTGGCTTCTCCTCCTCTGCTTGACCTCTAAATATTAAAGTATCAGAGGATTTATTCTGGGTCTTCCCTCTGGTGCCACTTCACTTCAGTTGTGTCTGACACTTTTCGATGTTATGGACTATAGCCTGCCAGGCTCCTCTGTCCATGGGATTCTCCAGGCAAGAATACTGGAGTGGGATTGCTATGCCCTCCTCCAGAGGATCTTCCTAACCCAGGGATCGAACCGGCGTCTCTTCCATCTCCTGCATTGACAGACTAGTGCCAGGGACACCCCTTCCCTCTAAGTACTTTCCCTCTAAGTAATTTATCTGTCCTATGACTGTAAATACCATTTACATGATAATGGCTTCCAAATTCATATCTCCATCTCTGATTCACCCCTCCCCCCATGCAAGCTACAGATATATATCAAATTGGCTACTGAAATTTCCCCATGGATAGGTATATAATAGGCATTTCAAATTTAACATGTTCAGAACAGGTTTTCCTCCATTGATCACATTACTCTTATTTTTTTACATAGTTCTTATTGCTATCTGAAATAATTTTTTGCATTCTTTCTTATATATTATCTGCTTACTGCATTAGGATGTAAGCTCAATGACAGCAGGTAACTTGTCTGTCATGTTCACTGTTACATCCCTTATATACAGTGCTTACAATAGTTCCTGGCATATAATAGCCATCAATAAGTATTTACTGAATACAACAATATACATTCTCTCATTTGAGTCTCAGTACAAGTCATGTGGGGTTAAATAGGGAAGTGTCATTTTCCCAATTTTACAGATAGGGAAATTGAAAGGGGTAACTTTTCCAAAATAATTGTTAGTGTGTGGTAGAATCTCATACTTTTCCAAATAAATCAAGATCCCTCCTATAGCAATATGAGTAATTATAATAGGAATAGGGATATTCCACTTTATTTTTTTAAAAAATATTTATTTATTCACGTATTTGTTTGCATTGGGTCTTATTTGCGGCACATGGGCTTAGTCGCCTCACGGCATGTGGAATCTTCCTGCACCAGGGATTGAACCCATGTCCTTGCATTGCCAAGCAGATTCTTAACCCCTGGGCCACAGGGAAATCCCATATTCCACTTTAAAAATGACTTTTGCATGCAGTGTTTAAGGTGCTTGCATTAGTTACTTGTGTATACCATAAGAAACTGTCCCAAAGTAGGTGGCTTAAAACAACAGGAATTAATTTCCTCACAGTTCTGTAGGTCTGAAGTCCAAAACCAAGGTGTCAGTAGGGCTGTATTAGTCCTATGGAGGCTCTAGAGGAGAGTCCATCTCTTGTCTCTTCCAGCTTCTGGTGGTTGTTGGCCTTCCTTGGTTTGTGGGTACATTTCTCTCTGTTCTGTCTTCACACTGCCTGCTCCTCTGTGTGCATGTCACAAAACTCCCTTTGATTTTCTCTTATGAGGATACAAATGATTGCACTCAGATAATTCAGGATACACTCCTTCTCTTGAGATCCTAAACTTAATTATATCTTTAGCTATATAAGGTAATATTCACAAGTTTCATGGGTTATACATGGGCATATCTTTTAGGGACTGCCATTCAGCCCACTTCAGTGCTCAAAGCATTTAGTGCAGAGCTAAATTCTTGGAATTCTGTTTCACAGGTCATTCTCTACTTAGATCATCAATTTATTCATTTCATATTTAGTGAGCATATAATGTATGCTGTGTATGGTAGCAGAAATTGGGTTGTCATTATCGTTCAGTTGCTAAGGCGTGTCCGACTCCTTGCAATGCCATGAACTGCAGCATACCAGGCTTCCCTGTCCTCCACTATCTCCTGGAGTTTGCTCAAGTTCATGTCCATTGAGTTGGTGATTATATATCAATAAACACTTGTAAGTACTTTATGCTTTGGGTAAGAAAGGGTGTCATTAATGATTATGTTGGGAGACGGGGCATAAATTAGGACTATACCAGGTAAAGATGTGTGATTGTCTTATTTATGATGCATATTGTTAGGCCAACAGAATGAAATAAACCAAGACCCTGTCTGTTAATATTTTTCCCTTTGCCACTTCTTCTCTATGTCAAAAGTCTAAACTAGTGTTTAGTTTATAAAGTTCTTAAAGGGATAGATAGTAGCATGTCAGGTGCTCTCGCTGAACTTCCGTCAAAATAAATACCTCTTATACCTTTGGATATTGGATTTGTAAGTTGGAAGTGGGAAGCCCATTTCAGGATAAAATTTTCTGTATTAGATGGGCCAGAGACACGCCTGATCCCTAAGTAGAGGAGGATGACTAATACTTTCAGTTCACTGTATTTCATAATTTTTTTTTGGGGGGTGTGGGGGCGTGCCAGTGGCTTGAGGGATCTTAGTTCCCTGACCAGGGATGGAATCTGGGCCCCCTGCAGTGGAACTGTGGGGTCCTAACCACCACACCACCAGGGAATTCCCCATAATTTACTTTAGAAAAAATAAATTTTAGAGAATGGATAATGGTAACCTGCAAGAAAACTACTTAAAAGTGATCAAGATTACTAGTAGTTGGGAATTCCCTGGACTCGGCGCTTTCACTGCAGTGGCCCAGGTTCAAGATCATGAAAACTGTGTGGCACGGCCAAAAGAAATTCTTAATAGCCTCTTAGGTGATATAGTCTTCATGTGTGATTCCTAGTATTCCTTTCTTTCCAAAGTAAAAAAGCATATATGAATGCAAGTTACTAAGAATGTTGTTATAGGGGTAATATTGCATCCACTCTAATTTTTTAAATAAGAAAATAATTTGCAAACTTTGGTACTTTATATACTTTTTATTAGTGATGATACTTATTTACAGTACATCTTACTACTAATGACAAAAAGTATGCTAAACAATGCAGTTAAAAGAATCACTGTTCTTGAAAATGCAAATTATCAATTCAAAATAGACACTTCAGGGCAATAAGCCAAGTATTTGATCATATTTTGGAGGGGAGTTAAGTATACATGTCCAGAGCATAGGTTATATATATGATAATTTGTAAAGTGCTAAACTTTTCACTTTAAACAATGTTTCCATTGCAGGAAAAAATGAGGAAGCTGAGATTTGGAGAAGCTAGCTAACTTGTGTATATCTATTTTTTTAAAAATTTTATTCCAATGGTTGTTTTTTATACTTTATCTCTGAATAGAATATAAAGTGTTCAGAATTAAGATAATTAAAACAAATAGTATTTGTTTAATGCCACTAAACCATCTACCTGAGTCTGAATAATATCATCAAAGCAGCTGTGATGATTTTTTTCTTTTTTTTTTTTGCTTTAACTTGCCAAGGCCACACTGCCTGGATGTTTCTGTGAAGGTGCGTTTTGGATGAGATTAACATATAAATTGGTGGACTTTGTAAAGCAGATTACTCTCCATAATGTGGGTAGGCCTCACCCAATCAGTTGAAAGTCTTACTAGAACAAAGACTGATCTCCTTGAAACAAGAAATTCTGCCAGCAGACTGCAACTCTTACCTGAGTCTCAGCCTGCCAGCCTATTCCGTTAGATTTTGGACTCATCAAGACTCACAAATTGCATTAACCAGTTTCTTAAAATAAATCTCTTTCTCTCTCTTCCCTCTTCCTTTCTATAATTAGGAAACTGTTGTGGTCAGGCTGAGTTGTCCCCTTAAGAGAAGTTGAAAGTAATCTCATTCACTTACTACAATTTGGAAAGTTGATGATTAATTTAAAAAGCTGGTCAAATTTTTAAAGTGGAAGTATAGGTATGCAAGACATACTAGAATGTGAGTTTAAAAAGCCAGGGGATGAGTTACTTATGCTGTTGCTCTGAGAAATGGGATATATAACTTAGAACTGGAATGAAATTCTGGTTCTGGGTCATCTACTAGCTTGTTTGAAAACTTAAGCTAGTTATTTATTTTGTATATTCGAATTATTGAATTTTCCTAGAGATATGCTATATGAATACATGCATGTCTTTTTATAAATCTTATTTGAGTTTCTCTGATGAAAGAAGCATCAACAATGTTAAGTACCAAATATGAGAATGATGACAATAGTAATCATACTGATAATAATGTTTCAAAGTTTCGCAGCACTGCTTTTCTGAAGAGTCCAAAGCACTTTCCCGTGTTAGATCATGGTATCTTTGAGCGGGCACGGTAAGTAGTTGGTAGAAGTATCACAGTTCTCCAGATTATGTAACTGAGGTACTCTGAGATCTACACCCAGGGTCTTGCCCCTGAAGTTGCACAGGACAGGATCTAGGAAACAGTTTCCTGACCGTGTACTTTCCTTTCTTTTAAATTTGCTTGCCTTCTATGTTCCCTGGACTGGGAACTGAAATCCAGAAGAGTGTCCACTTTTACCCTCCAGATTAAAAATTTGTTATATTTGATTGCTCTGGCTTATACTGCCTGAAGTGTAGTAGCCATTCTAACAATAATTTTGATAGGATGGTTTTTGTGTTTTTAAAGACTATTGAAATATTCATGACTTACTAAAAATAATATATTCTCATTGGCTGAATAATGATTTGCTTTAAGAGAGAAAAGAGTGAGCTGATTCTAAAAGGGAAAGAAATTTAAAGATGGTGTGACAGACCTACACACAGTGAAATGAATTTTGGTTGCTATTGCACCAAGTACTTACCTTTCCTTGGCTATAAATATACTGTTCTCTGGTTGACAGTTACAATTTATTGTGGCTGATTAGATAAAGGGAAGAGAGAGAGAAAGAACACTTCTGAATCACCAAGGAACTCAAAACAGAAGGCAAAGATATCGTGGTGAACCAGGGCTGATCCAGGGCTGATCCAGAGTTACTCACTGCTATCGCAGACGCTTTAATCTTTGTCCCAGAGCACTGCACATCTCCATTTTCATATTCCTATTGCTGAGCACAGAAACTGTCTATGACTCCTCCTTCCCTCAGAAGACAGAGTATCTATCAGAGCATACCAATCAACAAAATGTCTTGGTTTTGGGTGAAGAGTGATAGAGCAGAACAAAGGATTGTTTTTTATTTTTAATTAATTCATGACTTATTCATTCAGTTGTGTCCAACTCTTTGCAACCCCATGGACTGTAGC
Source organism: Muntiacus reevesi (assembly GCF_963930625.1). Lineage (NCBI taxonomy): Eukaryota > Metazoa > Chordata > Mammalia > Artiodactyla > Cervidae > Muntiacus > Muntiacus reevesi. The sequence continues at coordinate 50,510,628 of NC_089257.1, forward strand.
CCGCCAGGCTCTTCTGTCCATGGGGATTCTCCAGGCAAGAATACTGGAGTGGGCTGCCATGCCCTCCTCCGGGGACCTTCCCGACCCAGGGATTGAACCCAGGTCTCCCACGTATCTTTTTTAATCCACCCTTTTTTTCTCTCAAGCATTATTTATACTAGAACTTCATTATTTTGTTTTTTAAAAGTTCTTGTTATCTTCTGGACAGAACATTTTAAAAAATGTTGTCTCCTTTCTGCATTATTTCACTATGATTGCAAGTCAGAGATAAAATTCAGCTGGATTTGGGAAACAACTGATAAGAAAGACACTTAGGTAAGTATATACTGTGTATGCAATGGTAAATTCACTCATACTTTTCTGATTACAGCTCACCTTCCCACATCTCATTACAGCCAAAGGGCAAATATACATATACTGACAAACTACCACATCGATGCCAGAGGGGGAAATAGGACCAAAGGCATTTCAAGTTCCAAAGTTACAATTTCTGGAAATTTGGAGAACCAAGAATTTGGAAAAGACACAAAGTTTTTGTTTTGTTTTTTAATTATAGGAAAACAGGAAAAGATATATTCTTGACAATCCCTGGCAAATTTGAGGGGGAGAAAAGGAAGATCGTGATTGATGACCACAAATCTGTATTTTCTCAGAAAAAAACAGATGAGTATAGGATAATATTAGAAGTCAAAGAGTAAACATTCTTTCTTGGATTCAAGAGTCAATGGTGACAACAGTGAAGGACCATCTATTCCTTTGCCATTATTACCATCTATAGATCAAAAGCAGCTCATGAAAAACAAAGGCAGCATTAGTTTCTAGTCTGTCTCTATGGTTAGTCCTAGCACAGTGACTGGTACACTGTGATTACTGAAGAAACATTTGCTGAATTGTTAGTTTGGTAGTAGTAAGGGGACCTCCTAAGTAAGGTCATGGGCCAACTCACAGTAATTAGTTAACAAACACTAAGTGCTTACTATGTTGCAAAGTGTGTTCTAAATGTTTTAATTGTGTGTGATGGTTGATACTGTTCTGTCTTTCCCAGACAAGGAAGTTGAAGCACAGAGAGATGAGTAAGTGGCAGATCCGGGATTTAAGACTAGGCTCTGTGGGTTCTAGAGTCTAAAAGCTGTACCATCATTTAATACTGCCTCAGGTCAATGAGGGGCTTTCCTGGTGGCTCAAACAGTAAAGCGTCTGCCTGTAATGCGGGAGACCCGGGTCCGATCCCTGGGTCGGGAAGATCTCTGGAGAAGGAAACAGCAACCCACTCCAGTATCCTTGCCTGGAGAATCCCATGGACGGAGGAGCCTGGTAGGCTACAGTCCACGGGGTCGCAGAGTCGGACACAACTGAGCGACTTCATTTCACTTCACTTCAAGTCAATGAGGAAAGAGCCCCAGTAACTCCATGCTAAATTAAACCATAGCTGGATACCTGCCTGACCTAAGAACCAAGAAGTAGAAGTGTGCCACTAAGTTGGGGAATTACTGTAGATAATAGGAGTTGGCTGATAGTAAGCCTAGGGAATGAGAAAGGGCCTCTGCAAGCTTAGAATGGGACAAACACAGTCACTCATACCAACAGCTAGGTTAGTGCATAGTGGAGCAGTGGAGTTCAAAAGATCTTGACTTCAAAAGATCTTGACCCCTTGTCTGAGCACCTTTATACTGTGCAGAAATTGCAAAACGAGAGAGAGAGAGAGAGAGAGAGAGAGAGAGAGAGAGAGAGAGAGAGAGAGAGAGAGAGAGAGAGAGAGAGATCAAAAGCCAAGGACAAAAACTGGCATGGGGAGGGGCAGATGGATCCAGGAAGCCAAGACTCAGAAGTTGATGAGTACAGTGTTGTGGCAGCATGTGGAATTCAGGGATTTTAAAAGCTTCCCCTTAACTCCACCCCTCAAATTCTGCTCCCCAAAAGTCTTGTTTCTTCCAAACAGAGGAACAACATAAATACTAACAAGTAATAATGAACATGTTAAAAAAAAAAAATCTCTCTCAAATCAATCTTTTATGATAGGAGAAACTAGAAGGGGAGGTGATTTATGAAATTTAGCTTGACTTGGAGTTTTTATTTTTATGCAGCATAACAAAATTTCCAAGGGAGACAATTAGGAAGAAGTGACCCTGGGGAAATAAGCATGATACATGATTTTTGTTCCTCATTGACTGAAGAGGACTGCCACCACCCTTGGTCCAATTGCTACATGCAGATGAACAGATAATCAACTGCTGATAAGCACCAGGTGAAAAGGGCAGTACTTCATCCAAAAAATAAAAAAGCCTATTATCCCATTCATGTGCAATATTCCCTTTGGCTTACATGTCTGAGATCTCAAGGAAGGAAGAATACAAAAGAAGTGCGTGGCACCCAGGAGTCACTCTAGGTGAGTGGCACCTTCAGGCAGGCTGTGGTACAAATCTCATGAGCCTGGGCATCAATTAGTCTGTGTTAGAACAGAAGACTATACTTTCTAAATTTGAATTTTTCTTTTAGTAGTTTCTTTGTTGAACTTCCTTTTGAAATCCAATGTGTTTTATTTTTAATAAAACTCACTTTGAAAACAAAATTCTCATATGCACTAACAAGGGAAATTATCTACTATGTGTCAGACATTGTGCTAGGATTTAGTAATGAAGAAGGCAGAAACTGTCTCTGTCTTCAAGTAGTGGAGAAGAAAGACACTAAAAATTTAAATGTGATATGTTATAAAAGAGGAAATACAAATTGCTATGGGTATTAGTAAAAGGAGCAATTACACATAAGCAGAAGAGAAATTCTCAGAGGAAAGAAATCAAAAGCCCAGATAAAAACCAAGAACACTCAGGAATAGGTGGGAATAGATGGAGGTCCATAAAGCCAAGGAGATTTTATTCGCTTAACTTCAAGTGGGTTAAGTATTTCAATTAAGTAAGGATCCTCTTTTTCTTTCTGGACCTTTGTCCAGAGAGTGGTCTTATTCCGAAAGATTTGTTCTGAATCCAGCATCTTTAATTTTAATAAAGTGGATTAATTAAAACTTTAATGAATTATTAAAACTGGGTTTTTAATGGATTAATAAAAACTAGGAGATGGGGCTATTGTCCTTTAAGAGCTTACAGTCTGGAGAGACAATGTATAAACACAGAAGAAATAAAAGAAGCATATTAAGGCACTATAAATGAATAAAGCCTTATAGAAGGCAGAGGAGGAAGTTGCTATGGGCAGGAATTATAAGTGATGACATGATAAAGATGTCCTAGTTTAGAACTTCTGGGTGAGTTACGACACTCCAAGACAAAGTTTGGTGTGTAAGACTGGGGACTAAAATCAGACCAGGATTTTATCAACCTCAACACCACTGACATCTTGGGTCAGATAATTCTTTGTTGTAGGAGGCTGTCCTGTGCAGTGTAGGATGTTTAGCAGCATCCCTCGCTTCTACCTGCTAGACCCAGCAGCAAAATTCCCCCAGGTTGTGACAACCAAGAATGTCTCGTGGCATTACCAATGTCCCCTGGGAGTCAAAAATCACCCTCCAGTTGAAAACCATTGCATTAGACCTGCCACCATGTTAAGCCTGACTAATGGTAAACGGAGGTCTGGCAATACAAGGAAGATTCAGTATTCAAAAATGAGTCGATCTACAGTTATGATGAGATAAATAGTTGGCATCAAGATGTTATACTCTGGTATCTAGAAAGCGGGGGCAGGAGGGCACTGCTGGACTCCAGAATGCCAGACAAAAAAATTCCCTTTCAGAATGAGACATATGGGGTGAGTTGTCCTTGAGACTAAATGTCCAATGATCAGGACTAGATAGCTATTTGTGGATCATTTGAATGGGGAAGACAATTCCATACTAAGTCTCAATCAAAGTGAAGATAAAAAAAATCTACTCAAAGAAGTATCCATGAGGGATCTAAGATACAGTTATGTCAACACATTGGAGATGAGTGGGTCAAGTTGTGAACAGTGGGATAGGTAGAAAAAGATGTAAAACTTCACTTCTTTTAGCTTTGGGCTTATCCATGGGTATTAGGGAGATGTTCCTTCCAACTCCGAAGTTACATGTAAAAGTTAAGAGAAAACATTTTAATAGCATTGCATACTACTTATGAAGTCTGTACTATATGCTTGGTACTTTACAACATTATCTCACTTAATCCTGGCAACAATACTGTGAGGTAAGTATTACTATTGTCACTGTAGAGTTAAGTCTAAGTGGAGTTACTGAAGTGAATAAACCAAAATTCAAACCCAAAATTATCTGACCTCCAACACCTTAACCTTTCTAATTACTATGCTGTACTCCAAGCTGTGATAAGCCAGGAAATTATGTGAAGGAAGTTTTAGTTTCAGTAGGGGTAAGGGTGGAGGAGGGCGCTTCCCAGGTGGCACAGTGGTAAAGAACCCACCTTCTAATTCAGGAGATGCAAGAGATGCAGGTTTGATCCCTGGGTCAGAAGGAAAGCTATGAAAAACCTAGACAGCCTATTAAAAAGCAGAGATGTCACTTTGCCAACAAAAGTCCGTCTAGTCAAAGCTATAGTTTTTCCAATAGTCATGTATCAATGTGAAAGTTGGACCATAAGAAAGGCTGAGTGCTGAAGAATTGATGCTTTTGAATTGTGGTGCTGGAGAAGACTCTTGAGAGTCCCGTGGACAGCAAGGAGATCCAACCAGTCAATCCTAAAGGAAATCAGTCCTGAATACTCATTGGAAGGATTGATGCTGAAGCTCTAATACTTTGGTCATCTGTTGTGAAGAGACAACTGATTGGAATAGACCCTGGTGCTGGGAAAGATTGAGGGCAAGAAGGGGGTGACAGGGGATGAGATGGTTGGATGGCATCACTGACTCAACGGACATGAATTTGAGCAAACTCTGGAAAACAGTGAAGGACAGGGAAGCCTGATGTGCTGCAGTCCATTGGGTCACAGAGTCGAACAAGACTTATCGACCTAAGGACAACGGTGGAGGAAATACGTAGACTCTGCCTGAAAAAGGGATTGTGTAAGGGCAAGTCTTTACTTGGACATACAGAGGTTCTTAGCAAATATTTCAAAAAGTTTTGTAAGATAGTAGTGTATTTAATTGTGAGATTATGTTTAAGAGAGGCAATGATTAATGTTGGGTACCTAAATATGAATAAAATTTAATGTCTATTTTTAAAGAACTCTCAATCAAATATAGCAGACATAATAATTCTACATATTAATACTGTTTGATGTATACAAAATGCTATGGAAGCTGTAGTTTAATGCTCCTAATTTGAAAAATTAGATCGTAATCACTTCCCCCAAATCACTTCCTAATCTGAAAAAGCTGCATAGCTGATAAGGGGCATTTCCTAGAGTCTTTCAGTTAAGGTTCCTGATATGATGCTGTTTGATGCTATCATGTGAGAAATGAATTCAGAACTGAACCATGTGAGGACACAGGAAAGATACATGGGATCTAATCTGCTTGTGCAGATTTGACAGAGGTGGTATGTGTGATTCTGGAGCTAGCATTTCCTAAAAGAGTAGCAGCAGCATAGGCAGCAGCATAGGTAGTGCAGTTCTGGGTTGAGCATCAGTGGCAAGGGTTTCCCACAGCCATGTTAGCATGAGCATTTCTAATCATGGTAGAAATAAAGTGGTTGTGAGAACTGGAGGTTGTTCCAAGGGGTTGGCTCTAGAGCTTGCCCCTCCAGGCCTTTCAGTGATTGTGTAAGTACTTGATTTCTTGTTTAAATCTCATTTTGCCTGTACTAGACTGGATTCTATATTATGCAACTGAACACTGTTTGATGAGTACTAAGAAAAGTTGTAAACAACTGAATTTCGAGGAAATGGGAATGTGAGAATTATTATCTGAACTTCAGATGTATCAGAAGGCAGTGAGGATCTGGTTACTATTAGTGGACATTGTTAATCCATTACATTTAATGGAGAAATAGTTATTTAAATCATCATCTATAGGGACTTCCCTGGAAGTCCAGTGGTTAAAACTTCACGCTTCCACTGCAGAGGGCATGGATTCAATCTCTGGTCGAGGAATTAAGATCCCACATGCCGCACGGAGTGGCCACAATAAAAAAATTATCATCTATGGATTGCTAAGTTAATAAAATGTTAAGTCAGAGACCATTTCTGCCACAGCTTGGAGAGTTTCTCTGGGAGTAAAGACAACAGAGAAAGGTGGAGCCAGAAGACGGTGAGGGATGGAGTCTTAGTGACAAGACTTGAGTACCTGGATTCAGGTCTATCCAAAGACTTTTCAGTTACGTGAGAAAACATATTACATTTTTGCTTTAAGAAAGTTACCATCTTGGGTCATCTGGAATGAAGTGCCTATTAAAGGCAAGTCTTTGGTGGACAACTGGCTTTTGTACTAGACCACTATGGAAGGTCAAGGAAAAGGCAGGGATAGTGTCAGCTGCTCCTATCTGTGCTAGAAAAGTTAAAGAAAATTATAGGCTCTAGATTTCAATTTTTAGCTCAAGATATGTTTCAAAAACCATGGTTTTTCTATGACTGTCCTAAAAACATTCCTTATCTCTTATAGCCACAGGTCTAACACACCAAATATTACAAGCAGAATATTTTTCAGTAAAATGCTGAATTATAACAGAGGTAGAATTAACAGCTTCATTTGATCTCTGTTAGGGTACTGACTAGAAAAGGGTAGCATTCCAAAAATGGTACCGTATGTTGCCAAACTCCGGAGTGTTTCCCTGCCTGCAGAGGCAGCGCCCTTCTTGCCCTGATGAGGCTGATCTTACCTTTCTTGAAAACACTACAGAGACCTTATGATAACCAGTCTCCTACAATTAATAGGATATTGTAGAATTGATGGTGTGTGACTTCTGAGGCTAGGTCATAAGAGAGTCTACATTTTCCACTTTGTCCCCTCTTAGATCTGAGGAAACCTAGATGCTATCCTGTGAAGACACTCAAGCAGAATTACAGAGACGTCCACATGGTGAGGAACTGAGTTCTTCTGCCAAAAACCAGCATTAACTTGCCAGGTATGCAAGTAAGTCATTATGGAAGCAGATCTTTCAGAATACTGGAGCCTCATCTGACATCTTGACACTAACCTCATGAAACAACTTGAGATAAACTCCCCCAGCTACGCCATTTCCAGATTCCTGACCTACAGAAACTGTGTGAAATGCTTATAATTTTTAGTCGCTAAATTTTAGGAGATTTGTCATACAGTAATAGGTAATGTAGACCTCATCTTGCACAGTGATGTCAATTCTCAATTCCCCTCTTTTCTACTCTGTAACCTCTCACTAACTCCAAACTTATAAACAGAGTCAGACCCTAGTGTGCTCTAGGGGATCAACTACAAAGTAAATCTAGGAAGAGAAGGATTACATACAAGAAGAATGGCAAGATTTTGCTAAACCGCATTAGCAAAAAGGTGGGAAGTATGTGTAGGAAGATTAGGAAGATTCAAAACCAAGGAAAGAAGAATGTATCAATCTGAGAACGGTTACCAGAGATTTTGGAGTCAAAGTACTAGTTTGGGTATCTAGGAGTGGTTCTGGTTATGCTCAGTTGGTTAATTATAAACTAGACAGGTGACTGCAACTAAATAAAGTTGGGTTGCCATAAATTTCTTGATTCAATGTTGAAGACAAGCTTCAAAGTTTTGTGAAGAAGGTGACATTGAAGAGAGCTGTTATTTGTATTAGATCAAAAGAGCTTAGAGCATATACTCTCTTCACCCAAGAATGAAGAAATACTTTGGAGACAATAGCACTAGGATCCCTGAATATAACTGTAATGTCTGTCCTCTGGGAATAAGGGCGGCATGTGTTGTCACTGAAATGCCATTGAAATGGGTTTTCTAGTTTCAGTGAAGGTGAGAGATCCTGAGGTGGCAGAGGTCAGAGAGCAGAACCACCATAAACACGGCAGTCACACTCACCAATACAAAGCAGTAACAGAGGGATAACTGAAAGCATTGGTCTACAGAAATCTTTGGTGGTGGTTAACTGATCATAGAATTTCCAGTACCAAAATAGAGGAGAAGATCCCTAAAGACTAAATGTTTCTGCAATCAAAGAATTCTAGGCTGGGAAGACAGAGGCCTGACTAGAGGGACCATAAGAGTAATAGCCCTCATCCATTTCCTAGTCCTGGGAAATTCAGAGACCTGGAGGCTTTGAATACAGTGTGATAGGCACCTCTGAGAAAGGGCCTTGTTATCAGTATAACATCAAAAGTATGATGTATAAATCTTTCTCTCAGTCTTTCCCCCAAAGGAGTATATAGCTATTTGCTAGCGTAAAACTGCACAAGGGTTGAGAGGAGGAGAGAACCACCTTGACCTTTAAGGGATTATCAAACAATGGTGTTAATCTGTTAATGGTGACCCAGAATACTGTGCACACAGGACTCACTGATTTTACTGTATATCCCCATCATCCAGAAGCAGCAGGCCTTTAGAACTCTTGAAAGGTCTTTGGAAGACTCAGTTCTAGCACCAGCAAGGAACGGGATACTTTGCAAAGTTAGGTTGTTGTCCTATAGCAGGAATTAGCAAATTATATTAAAAGTCTAAGGGTCAAACCTGGCCCACATCCTGTTTTTATACAGCCTTTATGAATGGCTTTTTTTTTTTTTACTTTTTAAGGGTTGTAAGCAAAACCAAAGAATATGACAGATCCCATATGTGGTGTTTAAGGCTAAAGCCTGGATTATTTACTATCTGGCCTTTTACAGGAAAAAATTTGCCAACACTTGTCCCGCAGCATTATGTGTTGTGAACTAGCAACCAAAACACAGTGCAAGTTCTCTTTTGTCAATGATTTGCAAGCTGGGGAGCGAGATGGACAACTCTCACTATTAGTACTTACTGATCCACTCACAAAATGTCTTGTGAATTTCTAGTCCTGTGACTTTGAGCTCTGCCTATTTAAAGGTTCAAGGAAAGAATACTCCCCCTAAAAATTCAATAATGGTTCCAATTAATTGAAAGCTTATATGCCTAGTTAATTATTTTGGACTCTCTTGACACTGGAATAAAAGGAGGGGGGGAGAGTTTACAGCTTTGGTTGGGATGATTTATCTTTTTTATCAAGGGGAAATCTGATTGCTACAACATAACAGAAGCAAGGATAAGAAGGTCTCAAAGCCAGGTCCCTTCCTAGTACTGACATGTTGTTGGTCACTTAAGTCGTGTCTGACTCTTTGCGACCACCATGGACTGTAGCCTGCTAGGCTTCTCTGTCCATAGGATTTCCCAGGCAAGAACACAGGAGTGAGTTGGCATTTCCTTCTCCAGGGGATCTTCCTGACCCAGGATTGAACCTGCGTCTTCTACATCTGAGGTAGATTCTTTACTGCTGTGCCACTGGGGAAGCCCATATACAGTGGTAAAAGTCAATAGGAGACTACAGCAATCCAATTCAAATATTAATAGAACCACCAAGGACTCATTACTCAGGGATGAAGACCACCACATCATAAGAAAATTTCAACCAGCTATGTGTGTGTGTGTGTGCCCAGTCACTCAGTTATGTCCAACTCTTTGTGACCCCATGGGCTGTAGCCTGCCAGGCTCCCCAGTCCATGGGATTTTCCAGGCAAGAATACTGGAGTGGGTTGCCATTTGCTTCTCCAGGGGATTTTTCCAACCAAAGGATTGGAGCCTTGTCTCTTGCATCACCTGCACTGGTGGGCAGATTCTTTACCACTAGCACCACCTGGTCAACCAGCTATGGATGCTGGCAAAATGAGTATGGAATAGATGATAATGGAAGAATGCTGTAAACAGAACCTGGAAATGTTACAGAAATGAGAATGTAGTAGCAACCTTTTCCTTTGTTTTATATATATATTCCTTTCCTTTGTTTTGTGTGTGTGTATATGTGTGTGTGTATATATATATATATATGTATAAAAATATTTAAATCATCAGTGACTTATTTTTCCTCCTAGTTTATTTAAAGTATATTTGTTGTTTAATGGCAATGTACTAATGTTAATTTATAAATTTTTATAATTGTACAATGATTATATAAAATGTTAACATTATGGGAATCTGGGTGAAGGGCATTTGTACCATTTTTGCAACATTTCAGTAAACCTAAATCTGTTTCAAAACAGAAGGCTACATAAAGCATAATTATCATGAAAACATATAGCATATAATTTTGAAATACATGTAATAGGGGTTTCCCTGGTGTCTCAGTTGGCAAAGAATCTACCTGCAATGCGGGAAACCTGGGTTCGATCCCTGGGCTGGGAAGATCCCCTGGAGAAGTAGATGGCAACCCATTCCAGTATTCTTGCCTGGAGAATTCCATGGACAGAGGAGCCTGGTGGGCTACAGTCCATGGGGTCAGACAGGACTGAGAGACTTAACACTGGGAATTAAGATCCCACAAGCTGTGAGATTCAGGGCGGGGCTGGGGTGGCGAAGGACATATAATAAAAAGTGATAAAATTTCAGATGCAACTGGGAAAATAAAAATTAGATGCACTTACATAATGTTTGATTTTTAAAAATAGGAATGGCATTTAACATTTCTCCTAAACTACACTAGTCATACAGGTATTTTTCTCATTTTTTCAGTTATTGTTGCCTTATAATTCTGTTATCTCTTCTTTGGAACTATAAGAGAAATACTGAAATCTCAGTACTCATCTTGCAGGTTTCTTAAATCACTGTTTCCCCATATCTTTGTTCTTTTGGGATGACTCTTCAGCTTATCATTTCAGTTTTGTTCTTCATCAGCGCCAATTTACTGTTTAGATCATCTTTTAATTTTTTTAAATTGTCTTTAACTACTTCTTTTTCATCTCAGTTAGATGCTATTTCTCTCATAGTCCTCTGGGGATATTCAATGTAAGTACTAAATTAAAAAAAAAAATGAGAACAATGCCTGATACCACACCCAGTATGCACTAAGTAAACAGTAATAATTATTGTTTCCAAGATCCTCTTTTGTTTATTCTAATAACTACCTGCTTGAGTGGTTAGTTCTTTTGTTTGTTGACTGGTATCATCCTTCATGGTTATTGGTATTCCTTGGGTATTTGATGGTTCTTGATTTTGTTCTCATCTTGGGATTCCTTGTTCTCGGTGCCTGAGGTTGTTTCTGTTTATCACAGTTTGCTCTGATGATTGTGAGGAAGGGATAAAATGCAATCTTGGAGAGTGCATATCAGTGACTGATATTGTGGGTGTGAAATGAGGTTTCCTTCCCTGGACGTAGCCACCTGAGGTACTGCCTGATTTATCTGCCCCAAGTTTCTGGAGTCACTGTGACAGTCTAGGGGAAAATACCATTTCAAGATAATCTGAGCTTTGAAAGTGAACTGAGAAGCCAAGCCAACCAAAGGTTTCAAATTCTGTTCCCCAGTTATCCTTTATGGTTGCTCTAGGATATTGCTCTAGGATTCCCCCACACCACCCCTCAACTCCTTATATTCTTTGGCTCTGAGACTGAAGTCTGACTCTACCTCTGCCATTCTGACCCCTTCTGACCTCTGACTTTTGGGGAATCCCTCAGATTCCAACTCTGCTTATAATCTTAGGTCATGCTTTTTTTTTAAACAACTCTGCCTGGTTACCTTGCAAACTCAGGCTCATGCTTCAAGACTCAAGACTGTTTTTTCCCCTTCGAATCATACTTCTTTAACTGTATTTCTTTTCTGAACTTACAGAGCCCCTGGTATACACCTTTAATGTCAATTACAAATGTCTGTGTCCTCCCACAACTCTCTGAATAACAACCGAAAGATACTCTCTCCAGAGGTCCACTAGTAATCGTCCACCAGATTATATATCTTAGATGGTCTTGCTGAGAGGTAACTTACACTTGGTAGGTTTTTTAAAAAAATAATGAAAATTTTTATCACTAAAATTTTGAGTTTAAGGTACCATGGGGCAAGAGTGAAAAAAGGTTTAACTTATCCTATTATGACAAAAATGATTAGGATGAACAATCCTAGAAAGAACAATTAGTATGGAGATGACTTTTTCTATCTTAGAGAACAGATTTTTTTTTCTTTTTAGAGAACAAATTTTTAACACTTTAGAAATATTCATTTCTAGACAAGTTTATGCTAACCTTGTATTATTCCTATGTATTCACTGGGAGTAGTAGATGTAGTAGATGGAAACACTATGGGGTTTGTAGTCAGGCAGATGTGATTTGGAATGCAACTTGAACACTGAGCCTGCAGAAGGCAGCCTTATAAAATGGCTTGAGGTGATCTCTGCCTGCTGTTATTCATGCCTTTGTGTAATGCTCTCTCGTTTTGAATGTCGGCTGAATCTAGTAACTTTCTTTTTTAAAATAATCAACAGAAATTTGTATCTCACGATTCTTCTGGAGGCTGGAAAGTACAAGATCAAGGTACTAGCAGATTTGGTAGCTCATGAAAGCCTGTATCCTGGTTCACTAGTGACTTGTTTTAATGAATACAAGAAAAGTGGTGGAATAACACTTCCAAAATTAGGTTATAAAAGTCTGTGACTGCTGTGCTGCTGGCCGTCTCTCACTTGCTCACTTTGATGGTGCCAGCTGGCATGTTCTAAGCAGCCACAGAGAGGACCATGTGCCATGGTGCTGAGGGCAGCCTCCCACTCAGTCCAGCAGCCTGTTGAAAACTGAATCCAACCAACAGGAATGAGCCTTGGAGTGGATCCTTCCCCAGTGGAGCCTTGAAATGACTGTAACCCTGGCCAACTATCTTCTTTGCAGCTGTGGGAGACCCTGAAGCAGTCTGAACCTAAAACTGCATGTGGATTCCTGATCTACAAAAACTGTGAGGAAATAAAAGTTTTTTAAGGTCAATAAGTTACTGTATTGTTCAACAGATAACTAATACTGATGGCATACCTCAGAAGTATAATTAAAAATGAGTAAAAAGCATCTATTTTAATATATGTATGTACGTGTATGTAAGCAACAGTTAGAACTGGACATGGAACAACAGACTGGTTCCAAATAGGAAAAGGAGTACGTCAAGGCTGTATATTGTCACCCTGCTTATTTAACTTACATGTAGAGTACATCATGAGAAACGCTGGGCTGGAAGAAGCACAAGCTGGAATCAAGATTGGCAGGAGAAATATCAATAACCTCAGATATGCAGATGACACCATCCTTATGACAGAAAGTGAAGAGAACTTAAAAGCCTCTTGATTCTTGAAGAAAAGTGAAAGAGGAGAGTGAAAAAGTTGACTTAAAGCTCAACATTCAGAAAACTAAGATCATGGCATCTGGTCCCATCACCTCATGGGAAATAGATGGGGAGACAGTGGAAACCGTGTCAGACTTTATTTTTTGGGCTCCAAAATCACTGCAGATGGTGACTGCAGCCATGAAATTAAAAGACGCTTACTCCTTGGAAGAAAAGTTATGACCAACCTAGATAGCATATTAAAAAGCAGAGACATTACTTTGCCAACAAAGGTCCATCTAGTCAAGGCTATGGTTTTTCCAGTGGTCATGTATGGATGTGAGAGTTGGTCTGTGAAGATAGCTAGTGCTGAAGAATTGATGCTTTTGAACTGTGGTGTTGGAGAAGACTCTTGAGAGTCCCTTGGACTGCAAGGAGATCCAACCAGTCCATCCTAAAGGAGATCAGTCCTGGGCGTTCATTGGAAGGACTGATGCTGAAGCTGAAAACTCCAATACATTGGCCACCTGATGTGAAGAGTTGACTCACTGGAAAAGACCCTGATGCTGGGAGGGATTGGGGGCAGAAGGAGAAGGGGACAACAGAGGATGAGATGGTTGGATGGCACCACCGACTCGATGGACGTGAGTTTGAGTAAACTCTGGGAGTTGGTGATGGACAGGGAGGCCTGGCATGCTGCGAGTCACAAAGAGTCGGACACAACTGAGGGACTGAACTGACTGATGTGTATGTAACTAGGGATCTCTACCAGACAATGTTTTATTATAGCATTGTCGGTATTACAATAATAGTTTTTAAGTAATGCTATACAATTTTACAGTGACTTTACATACATATTTTATTTGACTCTCAGAGCAGAGCTGTAAGTAACAGTGTGATATAATAATATATGTGGTCTTAGTCCTGGGTTTCTGGCATAGAGGAGAGCCTTTTGTCTTTCAGCAGAAGTCTCTTTTGAGCACTAAAGCTTATGCTAATGAAGTGACCCAGGGTGAGGTCCCTAGATAACCTCAGGATGGGGCACTAACCTGTGGGAAGGGGAAAGTAGGGGAGGCTACAGATTAAGCTCTGTAGAAACTCTTGAACAAGAGTTGAGCTTCTGTGTTGGTGACCACAGAGAACTTGGAAACTCCACTCTTTCCCTCCTTTCTACATACTTTACCCTATTTCTGAGTTAGAGCCTTTTATAACAAACCAGTAAATATAAGTAAATGTTTCTCTGAGTTCTGTCAGCCACTCTAGCAAACTGAAGAGAGGGTCATGGGGACAGCCGATTTAACCTGTACTTGCTACTGGTGCCTGAAGAGGGTTGGTGGGGAGTCTTGTTGGACTGAGACTTTAACCTGTTGGATCTGACACTGTCTCCAGGTAAACAGTGTCAAAACTGAATTAAATTGTAGGACACCACAGATAGTATCTGCTGAGAACTGGAAAACTGCTTGGTGGTGTTTGTAAAAAATATACTGGAAAAATGAAGACTAAAATATTATTCCTCTTTTCCAGAAGAAGAAACTGAGGGTCAAGAGAATTTAAGTGACTCGTCCAAGGTTCTACAACTTTAAAAGTGTCAGAGTGGAGATTCAAACCTAGACTTTCCCCATCTCTACCATGTTGACATTTAACACTTATATAAGCACTAGGTGTCAGACATATTTGAGGCTCTGAAAATAGAGGCAGATAAGAAAAACAAGGTCTCTGCCCCCATAGAGCTTACATTCATTTTCATACAATTGGAAATGAAAATATAAAGGTTTCATTTTAATCTTTTTGAGTAGTGTGTTTTTAGTATTTTATGACTTGGAAATGTGTTTACTTTATCATCAACTTCCTTCTGATTTGAGTGTATTTCACTGGCAGTGATGTAATACAAAGCTGAAGCATAGCTGTGTTTCAGTATTTGACTAGATAAAGAGACCATCTCAGATTAACTCAATTAACATTCTCCTTCATTAACCTGTTTTATTTACCTAGTAGCACTTAACAGTCTTTTCCACTAGAATGTAAATACTTTGAGAGTAATGACATTTTTACTCCTTTTTGTTTCTGTGGATTCTGACTAAATTTGGTATTTCTTTCATCATGTCTATGGACTTTTAGGAAGGTAAGAGTCAAATGTAAGCATTTATTTATTTTTAAAAGGGGCATAACTGCATTACAATGTTGTTGTTAGTTTCTGCCGTACAATGAAGTTAGTCAGCTATAGATACAGACAGACAGACAGACAGACACACACACACACACACACACACACACACACACACATCCCTTCCCTCCTGAACCTCCCTCTCCCACCCTCAACTCACCCATCTAGGTCATCACAGAGCAGTGAGCTGAGCTCACTGGACTATACCACAGGTTCCCATTAGCGATGTTTTACAAATGGTAGTATATTCATGTCAAACCTATCTCCCAATTCATCCCACACAATCCCTTCCCCCTGCGTCCACACATCTGGTCTCTATGTTCACATCTCTGTTCCTGCTCTGGGACTAGATTGATCTGTACCATTTTTCTAGATTCCATATATTTGCATTAATATATGACATTTGTTTTTCTCTTTCTGACTTACTTTATTTTGTACAACAGACAAATGTAGGCATTTAGATAACCACCTTAAACCTGAAGTCCCAGCCTGTTTGGGGAAAGGTTTATTTTGCTCAAAAGTATTTGTCAAGAAAACGTTGTGAACTGTCACGTAACAGATTTTGCTTTGTCAACACATAACTTTTCTGAGAAGTTAAAACAATCTTATAGGGAACTTGTTGACAACTTTGAAAGAAAATTATTTCTGGATGATCATTTCCCCTACAAAACATGTGACTTATTAAACCTTAAAAAGTTAAAAAAAAAAAAATCCCATCACATTTATCTTCAGCAAATTAAAGGCAAATTGAAGATGTTTTCAAGTTTAACTTCTAATTTCAATTATATACCAGATTCCTTACTAGGCCAGCCTAAACTAATACATAAAATCCATTTATTACCAAGTTGTCCCATTAAGAGAAACAGCATTTGATAAAATCTCATGTCAATATACAAGCTGATTTAGTTTCTGACCTATAAAATATAACCAGTGGCAGAGTTTTGAGTAATAGCACTATGGTAGATGGCATAATAACCAGATATCAGATTACTTGAGTTGGGATGGAACTAATCATTGCAGCTAAGTTTATCAATAAATTCTAGCTTTATATTGTTTTCCCTTTAGACCACTATATGTTAAGAGGATTCTGTCTATAGTAATGGAAAACCCAATGTAAAGGGTCTTAAACAGTAAAGAGTTTTATTGACCTAGGTAACAAAAAAATTAAAGGCAGCAAAGTGATCAAGTTTGGTTCCATCAGGGTTCTGATTTCTGATTTTTTTGCCTGTGCCCTCTTCTACGTATTGGCTTTATCCTCACGCTGGTAGCTAAAGAGTTGCAGCAATTCCAGGCCTCCCAAGCACACAGGATATTTATCTCTTTCTTAAGAGTGAGGAAGCATCTTTTGTCAAAGCCCCTGTAATACTGCTCTTGCCTTTCACTTGCTTGTATTGGGTCACAAGCTATTCCTGGGCCAATTTCTGTGGCCAGAGTAATAGTATGCTTCAACAAGCTTAGAGAGGCAGGTTCCCTGAACAATTTTTTTTAAGAGCAATGGCATTACATTCACTGATATTTTTCAAATGATGGATTATGACCCTAAGAATGAATCAAGAAATTAATCTTTTGAGTCCTCATCATTGAAAAAGATTAAATATATTTGCAACTACATTGCACATATGAAGAATTAGTACTGCTTTATGACACTTTGGTGCTTACACATACTCACAACTAGATTATAATGTAAAATCTGTTTCTTATTGTGAATTGGGGTGAAAAAAACTATCTTAAAACAAGATCATACCTAAAGCTGAAGTGGGGTCAGCTTTTACTTAAGAAAATGGATTATGTAGGGGAAAAGTAGGTACCTGAAAGAAAATCAAGAGTACAATCTGGGAGAGAAAAAAAAGATGCTGGGGATTAGTCAATAAATTCCACTGTAACCTGCCTGATGCATAAGTTATTCCTTAAACTATATTAGATTCCAACACAGTCATAACCAAACATATTTCAGTTTTTCCAATGTTTTCTAAATTTCCCCTTCCAAAAAAAACATTTCATTCCTTTCACTTAGTAAGCATCCCACAATGGAGCAATTTATAAATTTCATCATTTGGTTGTTGAAAAGCATTATAGTTTAAGATTCATATAATAAGTTTGGTTTATGGGAATTCCCTGCTGGTCCAGTGGTTAGGACTCGATGCTTCCATTGCTGGGGGCACAGGTTTGATACCTGTCAAGGAACTAAGATCCTGCAAGTGGAGTGGTTAGGTCAAAAAGAAAAAACCTGTCTTAAACAATAAGGTCCTACTATCAAGCACAAGGAACTATATGCAATACCCCATGATAAACCATAATGGAAAAGAATGTATATATGTGTGTGGGTGTAACTGAGTCACTTTGCTCTACAGCAGATATTGATACAACACTGTAAATCAACTACACTTCAATTACCAAAAAAAAAAAAAAAAGCTTGGCTTCCAAGGGAAAAACCTGTATTTCAAATAACTGAGCACATCTTTTCATAACTCTAGTCTTTATTTAGGTTAAAATTTTTATCTTGTTTGACAAGAACGGTAGAACTCATTCTAGTTCAACCCCTTTCATTTCCTAAGCGAAGCAACCAAAGCCTAGAGAGGATGAACTTAAGGCAGTTAATTAGTTGCAGAACACAAGTCTCTTGACAGCTGCTTCAGAATTCTTTCCATTGCACTAATTAACGGTGCAATTATACCAACTTTAAAAAATTAAATAACATATGTATGTTCCAAAGTCATCTAGATTTACACAGCTATGGATTCTTTCAGGAGTTATATGTGAGTTTATTTTGGAGAATAAAAAATTGCACTTTTAAGGAAACAGGGGAGCTTATTAAAGAAATGCTGCTCTGGGGAGTCAAAAGATATTTGTACTCCCATGTTCACATGAATATATGAATAGTATTATTCATAGTAGCCAAAGACAGATATAACCCAAATGTCCACTGATGGATGAATGGATAAACAAAATGTACACACACACGCACACGGACTACTACTCAGCCTTAAAAAGAGGAAATTCTGACACATGCTACAACATAGTCAAACCTAGAAGACATCATAAGCAGAATGAAATCAGACAAAGGACAAATACTCTATGATTCCACCATGAGGTCCCAAGATTAGCCAAATTCACAGAGACAGAAAGTAAGAATGATGAATGCTAGGGACTAGGGGAGGGGAATTGTGGGGAATTAGTATTTAATGGGGATAGTTTCAGTATGGGGAGATGAAAAAGTTCTGGAGATGGATGATCGTGATGGTTGCGCAACACTGTCAACGTCCTTAATGTCACTGAACTATATACTTAAAAGTGCTTAAAATGGTTAAATTTTGTGTACTGTATATTTTCCTACAAAAAAAGAAACCTTGTATAGAGTTAAAAAAAAAAAAAAAAGACAAGAAGTTACTACCTGATTTAAGTGAGACAAGGATTTTAAAGTTAATTTTCATAATGTTATAGTATGAATTATATTTCACTGTAATACTTGTACCTTTCAAGTTAGGGAATTCAATTCACTGAGCACTTACAGTATGATTAGAAATTTTCTAAACTCTATGAGTGATCCAAAAGAATTCTAAGCTATAAGAGATTACCATTTGTGTATTTATATAGTATATGTGTGGTACTCAGGTGGCTCAGTGGCAAAGAATCCACCTGCCAATTCAGGAGACAGGGGTTTGAGCCTTGGGTCGGGAAGATCCCTTAGTGAAGGAAATGGCAACTTATTCCAGTATTCTTGCCTGGGAAATCCCATGGACAGAGGAGCTGGTGGGTTACAGTCCATGGAGTTTGCTGCAAAAGAGACCAAACGACTTAACAACTGAACAACAACATGTGGTACTACGGCAAGATTGACACAAGAAATGATCCTCATTAAGAAATCCAGGCAGGTGGAAAGGCAGTACGGAGGGAAGGACTGGGAGTTTGGGATAGCAGATACAATTATTATACTGTTATGTATAGGATGAATAAACAAACAATAAGGTAGAGCACAGGGAACTATATTCAATACCCTGTGATAAATCATACTGGAAAAGAATATGAAAAAGATATAAATAACTGATCACTTTGCTGTATAGCAGAAATCAACACAACACTGTACATCAACTAAACTTTAATAACATTTTTTAAAAAGACAAAAAAAATCAAGGCAATTTCAATTACAGTTGACCTTTGAACATGGGGTCAGGGGTGTCAACCCTTTACAAAGTTGAAAATCTGCATATTATTTAGTCAGCCCTCTCTAGCCACAGATTTAACTCACCATGGATAGTGTAAATACTCTATAATTTACTACTGAAAAAAATCTGGGTATAAGTGGACCCAAGCAATTTAAACCTGTGTTGTTCAAGGGTCAGATGTACTTGAAACATGTGAATTAAAAGTGGGATAATGTACATTTAATATTGTATTTTAACTATACCTCAATACAACAAAACAAAAAAGCCATAGAGATGAAGAGATCTCTGATAATATCTAAACAGATCCAGTCATCCCTGAGGCTACTACAAACACTGACCAGTAAGTAAACTTTCTTAAGCTGATTTGACCTTTCTTGGGCTGGGCAGCGGTGGAGGGTATGGAGGGAGATGGCACAGCCCCATGTGGGATCTAGTTCCCTGGCCAGGGATCAATCCTGTGCCCCCTGCAGTGGAAGCATGGAGTCTTAGTCACTGCACTGCCAGGGAAGTATCTGATAAGTTTGATTTGGTTTCCTATAAATTACAATTGAGAGCCTTGTCTAATACAAAAAACAACTGTTGATATTTTAAGGAAAGTGTGGATCCAGTTAAATTAATTTCAGGAACTGGCAAAAAAAAAAAAAAAAAAAAAACAAAGTGGGAAAGCCCTCTTAGGTTGGGACACATTATGGGAACTTCACTGTTTCGTGCATAGGCAGGGTAGCTGTCATTTGAAGGTGCCATGTTATTTAGGCCCTAAATCTCTCTTGCAATATTAAGGAGAATGCCATCCATTTCTTCCTATGGTTTTCTCTTTTTGTGTGAAGGGGTCAATCTTCTCTCTAGTTCCAAACAGAGTTTCTAACATCCAGAACCTAACAGAAAACTGGCAGAACGGCAAACAAAGGGCATTGGAGGTACAAAAGAAAGGGAATCTCAGGGCCCAAGGCTTAACTTTGTCTACTTTGGTTGTATTTAAGGAAGGCTGATTCTGAAGGAGGTAGAGTTTAAACATAAAGGAAAAGAATCTTTTGGGATTCAGTCATGGAATTTCAGTAGGTTAGAATAGTACAGAAATTGCTGTTTGGAACAAGACTTGCCTATCATTCAACAAGTACAAGACCCACCTTTATGTAGAAAAGTTTATTCTCACTAGCTGTACATAGTACCCATAGATTAGTCCTGATAGGTTATAGAGCAGGTAAGGAGTTGACATCAAGAACCAAGATGGGTAGTGTTGGCATTAAACAGATCTAGTAGCAGTTAGCAGAGTCTCAAGTCAATAGACTTGGGCTTAAATGCAGAAAAGGAGACTCTCAGAGGAAGTGGTTAGGGACAAAGGATTAGAAAGTGAGGCCTTGTATCTCAAGAGGCTGACATCCTGGCCAGGTAACTTAAGCAAAGGCTTGGGTTCAGAAATCACACAGAGAGTCAGGTTCTTTCTTCCACTTGAGGAACCAGCCAGATGGACACATGAAAGCATCGTACATATTTCTTAAAATAGGGTACATTTAATTCTGAGATTAGTACTGCATGTGTGAGTAGTTAGGATGAAATCTTTCTAGAGAATTAATTTTACTTAATAGCAATTTAATCCCTATGCTACATTTTTTATATTAAAATAAGCAGTCATACTTTGATGTAGATGGCTATTTTGGATGAATTTAGAGAAGAAACCACAACAGATTTCAAAGAAAGGTGCACATTTTAGTAGGGAGCTTTTAGCCGTAATCCCAAGTCATTGTCTCATGCTTAGAAATGTTTGAAATGCAATGATGGCTAAAGTACTGCCAGAAAAGACCATTTTAAACTAACCTCTGCTACTTATTGTGTGACTCTAGGCAAATTAAAAAATTACCTAATCCCATAGGATTGTCATAAAGATTACTGATAACATAAAATCACCTAATTGGGTGACTGAAAGATAAATAAGTGCTTAATGATGTGACAAAGGAGAAAAGAACCTGGGCTAAAAATACTCAATCTTGCTGTCTCAGATTAGGTCAGGCCCTATAGCCTGGAGTGCTGTTGCATCTTCACAGAGAATAAACATTTAGACTGGAAGAGTCAGTGTGGAGTGAAGTTTGACTGGGACATGGTTGAATATGGCAAGAACTAATGTAAGACACTTATCTGACTATCTACTGTTAGATTTATATATATACTCATTTCAGGTTACTAATTCTTCAGAGAAGGCGTAATTAAAATTTTACAAATGAGATAATAGGTTCAGGAAGGCTCAGACTGAGCAAAGTTGAAAAGCTAGTTAGGGAATTTCCTGGTAGTCCAGTGGTTAGGACTCTGAGCTCTCACTGCTGCGGGCCTGGGTTCAATCCCTGTTCAGAGAACTAAAATCCTGTATCATGTTCCACCTTGAAAGGGGAGACACTCCTCTTCCTCAAAATGGGAAATAAGTTTGAATAATTAAGATTAAATAAATAATGGCTGTCTGTGGCTATCTAGTAGCCTACTACAGGAATAACACAAAATACTACTACAGGAATAACACAAAAATACTTAACCCTCAGTTGCTGACCTGAAAATGTTTTTCATACTCCCTCCATATCCCCTAGTATTCAGCTTGAACCAAAGCCCTGACATTCTCCAGTAACTTCCGCCTAATGGCCACACTAAATTCTAGGTAACTAAGTAACTGAGCCAAGACCACAGAGAGTAGTATCAATACACAAGAACAAACAAATATAACTACCATATCCTATTCCATTTTTCACTGATTCACTTTCACCAACAAATTTTCCTTTATTTAGCCTCTACTTTAGCAAGGTCTTCTACCAGATAATGGAGACACAGAGCTGGATAAGACCATATAACAGCTCAGTCCAGTAACACTGGGAATTATGAGAACACCAAGAGGATCACAGTTGAGACATACACAAAAAATAGATAAAGAGAATGCAAATACCGAAGATAAATTAAATCAATGGGTTGAAAAGCAAATAGGAGTTTTTCAGGAATCAAGGAGAAGGAATGGTTTTTTGACACTTGAAAGCATGAAACAGTGGTATGTTTAGGCAAGAAGGTCCCTGTGACTGGAGAGCTACAGGGTGGCATGGTTAGAAAGATTGGCACTGATGAGATCCTAAAAAGGAATGTCATGCTAAGGAACTGTAACTTTATCCTGTGAGTCAATATTTTCCACAGCCATCACCATGGAACCCTTTGAAATTACAATGTGAAGAAGAATCACCAACATTAGTACATGTTTAAATCTGTGATTCTTTACCTTTCTTACAATCTAAAGTGTAAAAAATTTGAATAATTTTATTTAAAACCCCAAGATACCATCAGTGAAGTAAATCATCTTTTATTTTCATCTTATATTTGGCTATCCAGAGGCATGCATAACCCTCCAACTTTAATGAGAACAGTGTTTTTGTGTCTTTTTATCACATATTCGCTTAATATTAGGTGTAATGTTGCTAAGTCGGATCCGCATATGAGGTGCAGCATCCAGTCTTTTCCTGTATTTTGTTTTTGTGGCAGCATAATATGAAAAGCCTGTCTCACACAGGTGCATTGTAGCGAAAGGAAGAAGTACTCGAACTGCACGCCGTGCAACACTTGGGTACTCCTGAATTAGGCTACTCCAAAAATCATTTAGTGAAAGTTCACTGAAATTTTGTTTCACTTGAGAATCAGATGTTAAATCAATCAGGCTCTCATAGTCCCGTGCCACTAAAGAGGCTGGTTTAACAGTTACTGTAAATGGATTTCTAACCCAAGCATGACTGTCATTTGTTGCAGGAAAATATTTTAACAGAGTAGAACGCAAACCCCTTAGGTGCTGCACAATGGCACTGCAAATATCTTTATCAACTGTGGAATTAATTTCAGTCAAAAAGTCACTGAGTGTAGGGAAACAATCAAAGTTTTCTTCTTCGACAGATGAGGCCCAAAATTCCAATTTTCTTAACAATGATGACATTTTATCAAATACTGTAAAAACTGTCACATTTTTTCCTTGCATTGACAGATTAACCTCATTTAATTTAGTAAAAATATCTGCAAGATATGCAAGTCTTAGCAGCCAAGATGAATTCGTTAAACAATCAGACAGTCGAAAAGCAGAATCCATAAAAACCAACAGTTCACGACGAAGCTCAAAAAGTCTCACAAGAACTTTACCTCGGGAAAGCCACCTTACCTCTGTATTTAGAAGAAGTGCTGTATGCTGGGCCCCCATTTCTTCACATAAAATTTTTAGTAGTCTGGATTGATGTGGTCGAGCTTTAATGTAATTGATGATTTGTACTGCCTGATCTAGCACATTTTTCAGAGACGTAGGCATTGTTTTAACTGCTAGTGCATGTCTATATAATAGGCAGTGACTACTGGTGCTTTCGGGAGCCACATATTTTATCAAGGTGACAGCCTCAGCAATTTTCCCATCCATTGCCCTAGAAGCATCACTACAAACATCAACACATTTTTCCCATTCAATTTCATGTTTCTGCATAAAACTGTTGATGCAGTTGAAAATTTCTTCACCAGTGGCATTACTTTGCAAAGATTCACATAAGAGTAGGTCTTCCTCAATAGACTTATTAAACCTGTAACGAACAAACACGAGCAGCACGGCAAGTCCTGAAACATCAGCTGATTCATCTAGTTGCAGTGAAAACCCATCACAAATTTTCAGTCTACAAACAAGTTCCTCTTCAATGTCAGCAGCTAGATCCTTAATTCGACGAGCAACGGTACTGTTTGATAGCTGTACTGCGTCTATTTTTTTACTATACTGTTCGTCAAACATTCGCATCACGACATCTTTTGCACAAGGCTTG
Source organism: Muntiacus reevesi (assembly GCF_963930625.1). Classification (NCBI taxonomy): domain Eukaryota; kingdom Metazoa; phylum Chordata; class Mammalia; order Artiodactyla; family Cervidae; genus Muntiacus; species Muntiacus reevesi. Next base: position 50,534,875 of record NC_089257.1, read on the forward strand.
ATAAGCAATTCTCCAATAGTATGAGCCTCTCCACTCAGGGCTATATGGTAACTTACATTGTATGATGCTTCTGTAGCACTTTCATTATCTGTATTGACAATTTTAGGTGTTGGGGGTTTATTATTTTCAGGAGAATCAAGATGTTGTTTGAAAAAACTTATGTCTTTGTCTTTATATGCAGCATGTTTAGTTTCCAAATGTCTTCGAAGCTTACTAGGGGCCAAAGAGCTATTTGATAAAATTTTCTTACATAATACACACTGAGCATGAGGTGCATCTCTATTTCCAAAGTAAGTAAATCCAAAAGACAAATAACTTTCATCATATTTTCTTCTTTTTGGTTTCTTACTAAAAGTAGTTATTTTGTTGGAATTGGACATAAATTTAACCCTGGAAAGCTCACCTTCTGAATTTTTAGAAACTGAAGGCTGCAACTGCTCATCTTCACTTTGTAATATTCCAACCTTTTGATCATGTGATTCAGACACAATTTGATAACAAAAAGATTCTACTTCTTGTTTAAGACTTCCTTGTTTCAGCAACAGATCCATAGGCAATGAATTTGTGGTACAAAACATGGTTAATTTAGCATAAACATTGAGTATTACAAATGTGTTGACATTATAAGACAGGATACATAGAAGATGAGCAATCATCAAAGAGATGATATATAGCAACACATCAGTTAATTTGTAAATGCTGCCTATGCATCAATGCGCAGATGGAACATCACACGTTCGTGTATCAGGTGATCTCTCATTCGACTTCCTGGTGCTCTCGGGTATGGCACACCTTTTCTTAAAGGTAGATTATCACATAAAAATAAAAGCTATAGAAATGAGTTTAGCAGTCTTAAACTTACATTTTAAAATAAATTATAAAGAAAAAACTATTGTTAGCATTTATCTTTTTCTCATAATGCTTATTAACTTAGATAACATTAATACTCTATAAAACATAGTTTGGGAACCATTGGACCAAGAAATAATAAAGAGCTGATAAGTGTATTTTTAAGGAAGGGATCTTGAGGTCCCATCGCAGGGTTGGCCAATTTTTCCCATAAAGTACCATATGATAAATGTTTTTTACCTGATGGGCCATATGGTTTCTATTACAACTACTCAACTCTGTAGTTGGAGAATGGCAGCAGTCATAGACAATACATTAGAAGGGCACAGCTGTGTTCCAATAAATCTCTATTTCCAAAAACAGGCAGCATGGGGCCATAATCACCCACTGTATACCCTTTCAGGGTACACAGTATCTTGGAATCTCTTAGCTTTCTGATGCCTACTGCCATTAGATACACTCATTGTTGACACTGTTACACATCTTAAGGCTTCTTTCAGGGCTCACAACTATTCTGATGAGCTACTTCAAAAACACACAAACAGTTCAAAGTTTTGCAAGATATAGAATTCTGTTATATATAAATATTGTGTGTTAACACTGAAAAATAAAGTGTAATCCAAAAATTAGCTACTATATCTTTGGACTTAAAATTACATAAATATTTATATTATCCCAAATTAGACTCATTCAAAGTAATACATATATTTTACTAAGTACTCAGCATCCCATTATTCTTTAAGTGAAGGCTTAACAAGGACCTAAAGAAAACAGAAACTCTCATTTTAATAGGTTTATTTCTCACACAATACTTTTTAAAAAGCATCATAAAATGGAATGGTAATGCAAATTTTAGGACTTCTAAATACTAGCTTTATAAGGTTAAAGGCATTCAACTTTAGTGTCTATCTAAATGTAGTTACTTTTGATTTAAACTTCATGATTTGGCTACAGAGTAACCTTTGGATTCTTTTATTAGATCCTGAATCAAAAGGGTTTTCCTATTAACAGCTAGAGGGTAAGATACCTGAAATGAGGAGCACTCTCTTCTGCAATCACTCTCCACCTTGGAAGCTTGAAATGCAGACTCTTCAAAAAAATAAAATTAAGGGATAGGGTGGAAGGGGAGTAACCAAAGCCTAGAATGAGAAAAATTAAAATTAGACACTGTAAAAATAGAACTAGCTACAAACCTCTAAGATGACCATTCTTTACAATTTATTTTAGAGCCGGGCAGTGCAAATGATTCCTCACTGAAAGGCAGATCTTAGACCGAAATAGACGTCTAACATAATAAAAGTGTTAATATTTTATCCTATTTAATACTCTCGTAATCTCATTGTTTTGAAATGCTTCCCCATCCACTGACTCATTGAAAGACATAAAACTCTCAGAAACTAAACTTAACTTTTTCAAGTATAGCCACAACTTAATGTCTCTAAAACTAAGCATCTTAAGTAATCTAAAATGGAATTAAACACCGAAACGTTACAAGAACTATGCCTTTTTGTTATAACCACTCTTGTCTCAATAACCAAGATCCCTTAAGGTTGCTAACATTCACTGAATGATCATTGTTTACCATGTGCCAGTAACTTCGAAATCCCTCACAGATGAGCTCATTTAATCCTCAAAACGAACTTGGGAGTTAGGGACTATTATTAATAATCCTTTAAGGATGAACAAATGGGAGCTTAAGTCCCCTGCTAAGTTAACGCATCTGTGAAGAACTAAGAACATACCCAGAAAGTTCGACTGCAGATCCCAAGTGCCTAGTCATTGCTTGTGTGTCCCCAAATATCTTAATTTCACAAGCACTAAAAATCTGGGACCAGGAGTTGGATGGTGCAGAGAGAAATGAATGATCTATACAATGGGTAACTACTGCCAGAAAGTCGAGGGTCTCAAACCGGCAGCAGAATGCCGTACACCTTCATTATTGGCAGCAAAAGAGCAGAGACTGTTCTACCACAGTCCTGAATGGCCCTTAGTTGCAGAGAACTTCGTGGAGTCAATGGGTGACCTAAAAGTTTACAATCCCTCTCCCTTGCTGCTAGGGAAGGACACAACGGAGTGGTGCGCTTTGTTTTCAGGAAGGAGGGCCTAATCTCCACCTTTTCAGAGGTGCTCTCCTGAATCCCTCGAGGACAAAGAGACTGGACTCCCTTAAAGAGTAAAGTTTCTATTTGACTCCCTGAAAAGGACCGGGGGGAACCCTCATCTTTTGTCTCTTCTGGCTAAACTGACCGGTAACACCATCCATCCACCCCCTCCCTCGGGTGGTTCCTGCTCTGAACAATACCCTTGGTGCAGGAGGGCTGGGGTGGAGTGCAGACTGTTCACAAGGCTGAGGTAGGAAGTGGGCACGGACACCCCATCGAGTACCTAAGTGCTTTTTAAAACGGTCACTTCGATGGGCTGCCCAGCCAGCTATATCCCTCGGCTCCTCCTTGTCACAGGTGCGCGCTGCCAGCCACAGCTGGGGCTGGCTTCCTGTGGGAGTCCACCCTCGCCTACGGAACTCCTCTCGCGTCCCCGGGCGGTCGCCGTAGCTAACAACCACAGGAAACCGTCTCAGAACCCGACACTATCTTTCTCTTTCATCTCCATCAGCGATGAAGAGAATGGTCTCTGCTGCGGCTGGGCTGCAGAGCAGCGCCGCGGTCCCCAGCAGAGCCGGCGCCCGCCATTTTACAAAGCTCACGGCAGCGGCCATTTCAGAGCGCACCACTCAGCCGCCACGGCGGCTCTGGTCCTCACCTTCACCGAGGCCTGAACGGGGTCAAGAGCCAGTCGTCGCTGACTGGAGGGGGGAGGGGGGGAGGAAGGGGGAAAATGAAAAACAAAACAGAGGGAAGAAGGATTCGGGGGGCCGGGCGATGCTCTCAGCTCAGGGATATCGCCTATGCCACCTCCATAGACATCCGATTCGCGGCTGGCGCGGTCGCTTGTCTGAAGATAAATTTAGCACGCCAGGGTACCCCCACTTACAGTCTCCGTGAGCGACTTTGCCGCCGCCCAATCAGCGCCAGAATTGCTCCCTGCCACCTATCCGCGCTGAGCAGTGGGGCGGGACCAAAGGAAAGGACCAAGCTCGGTTGAGGAGCGAGCCGGCCGCAGCCGCCAGTAACGCTCCGGATTAGGGCGTTCGCTTGAGGCTGAGTTAATACCCGACGGAAGCGATAGTTTTCAAATGCCCTTGGGTTCGAGCAGCCCTGGCGTTTGTTTACAATGCAGAGTCCTGGGTGCTGCGAGATAGCACTTGTGATCCTGTAGCGCTGGATTGGCTTCGAGAAACCTGCGTGCCCTTATGCAGTAGGGCTCAGCCCCGGTGTTGATTTGAGTGCATTTGCAGAGCCTCGGCTGTTCGCGCTCTTTGTTCCCGGAGCCGCACCCCAAGTCCAGGTTGCGCAACCGCCTCCTCTTTTCCTTGTTTTCCCACTGGAATCCGGGCAGAAAACGCCCTCTCTCTTCCCCGCCCCTCCCAGAAGCTGGCGTGTCGGGGGCCCCTAGTGGGCCGAGCTGGGAGCTGAGCGTGATGTCCCCGGGGCGCTGCTGTCTCCAGAGCTCCCTGGTGACCGTACATGGGGTCGGGAGCCACGTGTAGGAATATGTAGGGATGGCGGCGTCTCAGCAGTGTCAATGGGAAAGAGTCCGCTTGCTGTGTCTTTGCACCCTCCGCTAGTGGCTCCCTCCCCTAGGAACGCCCAGCGCTCTAGAACACTGATAGCTGCTACTTCGGGTGTTTTAAGCTTGGTTCTCCTATCCCCCTCCCCTGGTTTAAAAACAGCACAGCGAAAGGCTTCGAGCCATGTGTTCAATTCCGTTTTGTGTAAGTTCCGTCTCTGTTTTTCCAAATTGGCAACTTGAAATATGCACACTTCTTGGAAGGAATTGCTTGAAGTACGGGTAGAATTAAGCAGTGAGTCCAATTGTTTGCAATATTTTAGATTTTCAAGGCCCCATAGAAATAGCCAAGTCAAGAAAGTTGAGTTTTGTTTTCAGGCGCTGCACCAATGATAGAAAATTCCTAACTTGTGGTCAAAAGCAAGGGCAGCTTTTGTTTTTCCTAAATTTGCTCTTCTTGGACATATGAATAAATTTCTAAGGCATTGAAGGACGTCTAACATCTTACTTAACAGAATCTTTGGGAGGACTGAACTAAATGATTTCCTAAGATTGATAATAGATGTCAACATTTGGTTCTTAATGTTTTACAGTCATTTCAACATCTTCAGAACTTTGCCCCATGGTAGACTATCCATATGTCTTCATTATTATTTTAAAATTATTCCTGTTAAATTGGTTTCATTTGAGCTTTTGAACCACCCAGGGGGAAATCACTTTGCTGAAGGGGCGAAATTTTACTTGAAGAGCGAAGATCATATTGTAACTGAAGGAATTGTCTAGCTCTTAACAGTGTTGGAAAAATATCCCACATTTTTATAAATTTTCTAGTTCAGAAAGGCCTTTTACAAATATGCTCCCAATTTGATCTTCACACATCTGGTTTATGTTTTCATGGAATGAAATAATTCAAAACATTCAGCTGATAACAAATTGAACTGAAGTAAAGTCTCGAATTTACCTTGGTCCTAAAATCTGCAGTCTTTTTTTTTTTTCTTTTTTAATCTGCAGTCTGATCAGTAAGGGGTTTGAAATATAAGAACTTTTTCTGTAGTTGCTTAGTCAATAGATTATTATAGAATGTTGGTTGCTGACACAGATAAAATATACAGGCAATGTGAAACTGACCAATAGTGGTAATGGGTAGCCTTTACTGAATACACTGTATGGGCAGGGGCTGTTCTATCTACACACTTTCTAAAGTATTAGCTCATTTACTATTTACAACCCTATCAGGTGTGGTTTAGTCACCAAATCGTGCCTCTTGGCGACCCCAGGAACTGCAGCATATCAGGTTTCCCTGTCCTTCACTGTCTCATTGAGCTTGCTCAAACTCATGTCCTTTGAGTCAGTGATGCCATCCAGTCATCTCATCCTCTGTCGCCCCCTTCTCCTCCTGCCCTCAGTCTTTCCCAGCATCAGGATCTTTTCCATCCAAGTACTAACCAGGCCCGACCCTGCTTAGCTTCTGAGATCAGACGAGATCGGGCACGTTCAGGGTGGTATGGCCATAGACCAGGATCTTTTCCAATCAGTCAGTTCTTCAGATCAGTTGGTCAAAGGATTGGAGCTTCAGCTTCAGCACCAGTCTTTCCAATGAATATTCAGGGTTGATTTCCTTTAGGATCGAATGGTTTGATCTCCTAGCAGTCCAACGGACTCTCAAGAGTCTTCTTCAGCACCACAATTCGAGAGCATCTTTGGTGCTCAATCTTCTTTATGCTCCAACTCTCACAACTGTACATGACTATGGGAAAAGCTATAGCTTTGACTATACGGACTTTTGTTGAGAAAGTGATGTCTCTGCTTTTTAATATGCTGTCTAGGTTTGTCATAGCTTTTTCTTTCAAGGGGCAAGAGTGTTTTAATTTCATGGCTGCAGCCACTGTCCGCAGTGATTTTGGAGCCCAGGAAAAGAAAATATGTCACTGCACTGTTTCTACTTTTTCCCCTTCTATTTGCCATGAAGTGGTGGGGCCAGATGCCGTGATCTTAGTTTAGTTTTTTGAATGTTGAGTTTTAAGGCAGTTTTTTCACTCTCTTCTTTCACCTTCATCAAGAGGCTCTTTAGTTCCTTTTCCCTTTCTGCCATTAGAGTGGTATCATCTGCATATCTGAGATTGTTGATATTTCTCCCAGCAATCTTGATTGCAGCTTTTGATTTATCCAGCCCTGCATTTCACGTGGTATACTCTGCATATAAGTTAAATAAGTAGGGTGACAATATATGGACTTGACATACTCCTTTCCCAATTTTGAACCAGTCTGTTGTTCCATGTCCAGTTCTAACTGTTGCTTCTTGCTGCATACTGGTTTCTCAGGAGACAGAAAATGTGGTCTGGGATTCCCATCTCTTTTAGAATTTTCTACAGTTAGTTGTGATCCACAGAGTCAAAGGCTTCAGCATAATCAGTGAAGCAGATGTTTTTTTGGAATTCCCTTGCTTTCTCTATGATCTCACGGATCTAAATCCAGCTTGTACATCTGGAAGTTCTCAGTTCATGTACTGCTGATGCCTCGCTTGAAGCATTTTGAACATTACCTTGCGAGTATGTGAAGAGCAATTGTACGGTAGTTTGAGCATTACTCGGCATTGCCCTTTTTTGGGATTGGAATGAAAACTGATCTTTCCCAGTATTGTGGCCATTGCTGAGTTTTCCAAATTTGCTGACCTATTGAGTTTAGTACTTTAAAAACATCATCTTTTAGGATTTTATAGCTCATCTGGAAATCCATCACCTCCACTAGCTTTGTTTGTTGTAATGCTTCCTAATGCCCTTTTGACTTCACACTCCAGGATGTCTGACTCTAGGTGAGTGATCATGCCATTGTGGTTATCCAAGTCATTAAGACCTTTTTTGTACAGTTCTTCTGTGTGTTCTTGCCTCCTCTTCTTAATCTCTTCTGCTTCTTTAGGTTCTTGCTGTTTTTGTCCTTTATTTTGCCTATCAGATGACAAACCCTATTTTACAGATAAGGAAATTGAGCATGGATTGGTAAATAAATTGCCCAAGTTCCCACAGCCAGTTGGCATCTGAGTGGCATATTTCCATGTCTGCCACAATGTGTCACCAAGATTAGGTACAATGAGGTTGTGGAAACTATAAGCTATGTGTATCTAAGTGGGGTGTGCTCATGCATATTAGTATCAAGCATAAAATGATTTCAAATAAGATTACAATCATCCCTGAATATTCATTGTAAGTGCTGATGTTGAAGCTGAAACTCCAATACTTTGGCCACCTGATGCTGGGAAGAATTGAAGGTGGGAGGAGAAGGGGACAACAGAAGATGAGATGGTTGGATGGCATCACTGACTCAACTCATCATGGACATGAATTTGAGTAAACTTTGAGTAAAAGTTGGTGATAGACAGGGAGGCCTGGCGTGCTGCAGTCCATGGGTTCGCAAAGAGTTGGACACGACTGAGGGACTGAACTGAACTGAATATATTGGGTAAGCAGGTACAGCTTCACCATTAAAAAGGAACTCAGTTAGTTACTTGGAGCTCAAGGAAAATCATCTTGGGGAGTAGTAACAGGATTTATGACTGATATACCAGATTTGAAGTCTTAGGTGCTGGAAGAGGTCTGAGATAGCAATTTTGTTCATGTTGGTTGTGTGAGTTACTTTGCACTGCAGTTAGGTTTGCTGAAAGCAGATGATGAGACAGGGAGGTCTGGAGTCAGTATTGTAGGGTGGAGTGTCCCACTCTGCACTTTGTACTTCTTCCTCCCTCAGATAGTATATGGTAGCCATGGGCAGGGCAGGACCCAAAGCTGAGGCAGACCCTGAATGTGCTGACAGCTGAAGGCCATCTGCTTATCATACCTCTGGCCCCTGAGCAGGGAGGCAAGTCCTTTCTTGAAGAAGGATCTGAGTGGCACATCTCCATGCCTGCCACAACATGTCACCTTTGATATACAAGTGGTAAATTAATACAATTTTTCATTATTTCTGTAAAAGTTAATAACTGTGGTGTTGTGTACTTTGTTAACTTTTGAGATCTTTTGGGGGGAGGGTCGGGGTTTAGGGGGTTGGGGGAGGGGAAATTGAATGAAGGCAGTCAAAAGGTACAAATTTCCAGTTATGAGATAGATAGTATGAAGAATGCAACGCACAATAAGTGTAATTAACACTGCTGTATGTTGTACATGAAAGTTAGAGTAAATCCTGAGTTCTCATCACAAGATACACTTTTTCTTTAACTTTGTATATGTATGAGATGATGGATGCTCACTAGTGAAAACCACTTTGTGATGTACATAAATCAAATCCTAATGTTGTATATTTTAAGCCTGTATCGTGTGGTATGTCAATTATATTTCCATAAAACTGGAAGAAAAAATATATGTGGAACTTTTAAGAGAATTTTGTTCCCACAAGTAGGAGATTTATTTATTTATTTAAAATTAAATTTATTTATTTTTATTGTGTTGGGTCTTCATTGATGCCCATGGGTTTTTTTCTAGTTGCAAAGAATGGGGGTTACTCTCAAGTTGTGGTGTGTGGGCTTCTTAATGTGGTGGCTTCTCTTGTTGCAGAGTACACACAGTCTCTAGGTGCATGAGCTTCAGTAGCTGTGACACATGGGCTTAGTCGCTTTGTGGCATGTGGAATCTTCCTGGACCAGGGATCAAACTTGTGTCCCCTGCATCGGTAGGCAGTTTCTTATCCACTGTGCCACCAGGGAAGTCTGAGATTGATTTATTGCTATTAGATTTAAAGAGTTACATAAGTGCTTATAAAATTTCACTGGCTAGATGCTGGATATGTTACATTTGTAATTGTAGTTTAAAATATCCAAGAAAAAGTAATTATTTAAATTATTTAAATTTTAATTGGTTAAATATTCAAGAAGTATTCAGTACGTTAAGCTTGTGAATTAATTAAATCATAGAGTGTAAGTGAAAGTTATTGTCCAAATTTCTGTGCAAAGATTATGAGATCTATAAATAGACTAGCAAGATTTATAAATTTGAACTTTTTAAAGGCTTAAGAAATGTTTATAATTTTAATTTTTGCTTATTAATAAACTAATTAGTTATGTCAATTATCAGGGTTTTTTTTGTGTGTGTAATAAAGTTTTATTAAAGTATAAAGGAGATAGAGAAAGCTTCTGACATAGGCATCAGAAGGGGGCAAAAGAGTACCCCCTTTGCTAGTGTTAGCAATGGAGTTATATATTCTCCAATGAATCCGAAGAATGTCTGGAGGCTGCAAAGACCTCACCAGACCCACTCCCATAATTTACATTTTAAGATAACAGAGTTGGCCAGAAGTTTTAACCCAAAGATTGTCCTCAGGCAGGATACATCCTTGTAAAGACCAGACCTACTCCCGTAATTTATGTTTTAAGAAAACAGAATTAGCCAGAGGGTTTGATCCAAAGACTATCCTCAGGCAAGACACATTATTGTTATATAATCCTAAGGAATGTAGAGGAAAAAAAGTAAAAAGTTTGTCCTTTCTTCCTCCTTGAATACCCCAGACCTCTCCCCTAGACTTCTTATCAACCTGCCTAGGAAATGACTCTCTCATTTCCCCCTTTCCTTTTAGGAGAATTATGTTGCCTAGGGAAAAGGGGCGTCGTTCTCATTCCATAACTGCTTCTGAGCTGACAAGGGGCGTTGTCCCTGAATTGGTGAGGCAACATATTCTCCTAATCCTCATAGTGAGGATGTCTGATCCAGGGGCTCCAAGTAATAGTTGGAGGAGGCTGTGGCATTCATAGGAGCTCGGACAACTATTTGTAAATTAAAAGCTTTTAGACGGTTAGAAAACCCCATTATACAGTTACTGATGTAAGGCAAAATAGTCATTAAACCAAGTTAAAATCAAAATGAAAAGTCACATTATGTCCATAGTTACATCAGTCCATCTTAAGGTAGTTAGATGTCATCAGTTTAAGAAGAGGTATCACATGCGATTGTTGAAGGTATTTGCAGACTTGGAGAAAAGTCCTTTCCTTGAAGTGGAGATGTCCAGTCTACGGCCATACCACCCTGAACGCGCCCGATCTCGTCTGGAGATGTCCACCACGGGAAGGCTTCCACTGATGAAGTGGGGAGTGCTCCACAGACCCAGCAGTTAGACGGATTGTGGAATGCAGCATAGGAGTGAGCCCAGGACAGGAAGGCATTGTTTTGAGGATCAAACGGCAGACTCAGGATTTCTGGAGTCAGTAGAAGTAGGCTCACATAGATTATCAGGCCCATCTTGTCCAGAAGTATTAATTAAATCATAGAGTGTAAGTGAAAGTTATTGTCCAAATTTCTGTGCAAAGATTATGAGATCTGTAAATAGACTAGCAAGATTTATAAATTTGAACTTTTTAAAGGCTTAAGAAATGTTTATAATTTTAATTTTTGCTTATTAATAAACTAATTAGTTATGTCAATTATCAGTTTTTACTGTAGCTTTTATTCATTCCCAGGACTTTGCCCATTCCCTCTATGTTAAATGATTCTCAAAACTGTAACATGAGTCCTGACTTCCCACTTGAACTTCAGTTCTAGATTTTCAATTCTGTATACTTTCTCTTTGAATACATAACAGCTCAGATGCAGTATGTCCAGAACTGTACTAAATCTCTCGTAATGCTTGTGCTTTCTTAAAGACTTCATTTTTGTTAAAGATTTTATTGTAATATCCCAAACTAATAAGCTTTTGGAGTCAGTAGCCACTGTTGACTCATCTTCATATTACACATGTACAGGCATTAGATTATTTTTTTCTTCTAAATATTTCTTAGAATCATCCATATCCCTTCATCAGTATTGCATGTTCTCCAGACAAGGCTCAAGAACTGTTTCTTCTCAATTATCACCATAGTCTTTCTAGCTTCCAATTTTTTCCCAGTTAATTGAGTTTGCAATCTGAACTTTCATATTTTAGAATCTTGGAGTAACTCACTAGAGTTACATAGACTTCTTCTATGTCATGGCTTAGAATCATAAAACTTTAGAGCTGAAGAAAATCTTTAGTAAACAAGACAGTCTTCACTCAGTACCTGAAGGAGATTGGTTCCAGGACTCCTAAGCCTGGATACCAAAAATTTGTGGATGCTCAAGTATTTTTTTCTAAAATGTCATAGTATTTGTATATAACTTACATACATCCCCCTGTACACTTTAAATCATCTCTAGATTATTTGCAACACCTAATACAATGTAAATGCATGTAAAAATTATAAGTACAATGAAAATGTTATGAAAATAATTGCTGATACTTGGCAAATTCAAGTTTGGCATTTTGGAGTTTCTGGAATTTTTTTCCTGAATATTTTTGATCCGAAGTTGGTTGAATCCTCAGGTGTGGAACCTGGAGATACATAAAGCCAAATGTACAATATAATCCCCCCTTTCCTCGACCTTATGGAAGGGAAGACTGAATCCTAGAGTTATTGAGTGTCTTTGATGTCAATACTTGTTACAGAGTTGAAATAGATTTCAAGGTATATGGGGCATGTTTTAGAATTTTTTGAAAGATTAATTAATATGTCTTGCTGTGCTGGGTCTTCTGGGTCTTCATGGCTGCTTGCAGGCTTTGTCTGGTTGTGGTAAGCAGGGGGGCTACTCTTCGTTGTGATGCACATGCTTTAGGGCTCATGGGCTTCAGGAATTACAGCATAGGCTCTAGAGTGCCCCTCTGTAGTTGTGGCACTTGGGCTTGGTTGCTCTGAGGAATGTGGGATCTTCCCAGACCATGGATTGAACCCGTGTCCCTTGCATTGGCAGGCAGATTCTTATCCACTGTACCACTAGGGAAGTCCAGGATTTTTTTTTTTAATCTCCCATTGTACTGGAACATTTAACTGTTCATTTGGCAGCTATGCTGTAAATATTTTTTTGATATATAAATTAAACCATTTTTGACTCTTTGTTAATAAATCCTTTTTCTGTTGCAAATGATAGAAATCCAGTCCATAAGCAAAAAAGTTAATATCTTGACTCACTGAGAAGTTCATCAGTATAGGTATGGATGGGTTCAATAACAAATGATGTCAGGGCTCTGTTTGACTCTCTGTCATGATAGGCCTTCTCTACATGGCAGGATAATGGCTACTGTGCTGTGCGTAGCCGCTCAGTCATGTCTGACTCTTTGCAACCTCATGGACTGTAGCCCACCAGGCTCCTCTGTCCATGCGGATTCTCTAGGCAAGAATAGTGGAGTGGGTTGCCATGCCCTCCTTCAGGGGACGGGGTCTTCCCAACCCGGGGATCTCGCATTGCAGGCGGATTCTTTACCTTCTGAGCCACCAGGGAATAATGGCTTCTGGCATTCCCAAACTCATGGTGGAAGAGAGCATCTTCCCCAGTAACACTGGGGAAGGGTTCCCAGAAAGGCCTTTCATTCACTTTGGGTTATGCCTGTGAACCAAATACACCATCCAAGGAAGGAGTCAACTTGGGACACATTTGTTTGGGGAATACAAGTTTACTCTGATTCACCACCAGAATCTCATGGAAAGGGTGAGGGACCATTCCTAAAAGGAAGGGATTCTGGAAAAGTGGAATATATCCGCCAAATTTACTCTCCTCACTCCCCATATCTGATCAACTACCGTGAAATCCTCTACTATATATCTCTTTGTCCAACTTTTTCTCTCCAATTCCACTGCCATTGATTTAATCCAGGATCCTATTAGTAATCTCCCAATCAATCTCCTGGCTACTGCCAATCTCTCTATCAAATTTATCCTGTGCACAAAGAAGCACTGTACACACTAAAGTCATTCCCTTATTCAAAGCTATCCCCATTGTCAGAGTGATTAACTCCTTGGCTTGGCATTCAAGGTTCTTGCTAAATTAGTTTTGGGTTTTCAATTTTTTTCAACTTGGTGGTAGTGGAGGTGCTAAGGTGGGAAGTGAGACAAGCGAGGACTGATGGTCTGGCTCTCTCTCTCTTCAGCTCGTGGTCCTGTGATGTGTAGGTTAGTTGTTCTGGCTTAAATGCCCAAGTTTGGGGTATTCACGTTGCTGTTGACTGAAATGCCAGGGGATGGAGTTATTTATGGTGCGTGCATGCTAAGTCACTTCAGTCGTGTCTGACTCTTTGCGACCCTATGGACCATAGCCTGCCAGGCTGCTCTGTCTGTGGGATTCTCCAGGCAAGAATACTGGAGTTGCCATTTCCTTCTCCTTGTTTATAGTATTTTTAAAAGTTATTTATTTATTTGGCTGTGTCAGGTATTAGTTGAGCATGCAGGATCCTTAGTTGCGGCATATGGGAGGGACCTAGTTTCTTGACCAGGGATCAAACCTGGGTCCCCTCATTTAGAGTGCAGAGTGTTAGCCACTAGACCACCAGGGAAGTCCCTGGTGTTTTTCATATTAATTTTTATTCTGGTAATACAAGCAAAAGGTTCAAAAATTCAAGTAGCACTAAAAGAATTATAAACATTAACAACAAAAGAAATTCCTTTGCCCCTCCTTCTGTTGCAACCACTTGTAACATTTTGTTCCATTCCTTTTGGTATTTACCTCCATATTTCTCAATGAATATGTGTATAATGCTATTTGCTCACACATGACTCATTTTCATTCTGACTCCAAATCTACTTAACCTCACTTCTATAAAGCCCTTCAGTTCATTGGCCCAGTCCTTCAATGCTCTAGTTCCAAAATCCTGAGAAAGGAACCTAGACCCAAATTATGTTTTCACCCACCACTGACCAACCTTGGGCTGGGCTGTTCTTGAGTCCCTACTTGGAACTATGTCAGGAGTGGAGTGTGGTGTGGTGTGGAATGGAACTATGTCAGGAGTGGAGTGTGGAGCCAGCCAGCTCAGGGCTGGCTCTCATAACTCAGGGTCTGTCTGTAACTGAGGTCACAGATCGATACACTCAGCTTAATTACAACTCTTCGCTAGCAAATCTTGTTGCTTTAGGCTGCAAATCTAGAAACTCTGTTTCCCAGACGTCCTTACAGCTTGGATTAGTGAAACCTCGTTTCTAAAAAATAGATGTAACTTAGCTGGTTAAAAGTGAACATTCTGAGATGAAGGCTGTACTTCTGCCACTTCTGTTATTTCTGCTGGCACATGGTTGCTTTTTCTGGGACAGTTCCTGTGGAGGTACCAGCATTCAGCCCCTGATTTTCGTGGGTGATAAGAGACAGAGAGCAGGGCATCCATTCTGCTGATTCAGATTATGTTCAAGTCAGCAGCTACAGTGATGGCCTCCTTACTCCCCAGCTTCATAAGTGGGGAAGAAGCATGGCGCCCATAATGACGCAGTTCTGTGATACTGCTCTGGGTGTCACGCCTGAAAGTGCTGCCTCAACCCTGTTCTACTAGCCCTTTTAGTGATTTAATGAATCCCCAGTTCCTCCTATTAATAGTAAATCCCTTTCTGTTTAAATTAGCTAGAGTGAAATCTGTCATTTACAATTGAATTCTAATGCACCTTTCAAAAGTGTTCATTAAATATTTGTTCAACAATTATTTGATGGGGACAACAAGAAACAGTTTTCAATCAGTGAAAGTTATAGACAGGTCCTTAAGCAGTGTCAGTAGCTTGAAACAATTTGGCCATATATTTTACCATAAAAATAGTTCTATTATCTTTTCACTTTTCTTTTGTAATTTTTCTGAACCAGGTATGTTCTTTGAAGGCATATCAAAAGGTTTGAAATTTGTATTTTAAAATCGATCACGGGTTTGTGGCCAACAGCACTCACTATCCATGAATTCTGGTTTCAGATTTGACCTGCCTGGTAAATTTCGTCTAATTGTTCCTGTCTAAATACAAGATACAGAAACATATGGTAGATTTAGCTAGAGTTGGGAAGCACTGGGAGGCAGAGTGAATACAGGTCTTGGAGGAAGACTAGTTTCAAACTGCACTGCCACTGTTTGCTTCTTGTGCCGTCTTGTTCAGTTCAGTTCAGTTCATTTGCTCAGTTGTGTTGACTCTTTGTGACCCCATGAACCACAGCACGCCAGGCCTCCCTGTCCATCATTAACTCCCGGAGTCCACCCAAACCCATGCCCATTGAGTCGGTGATGTCATCCAACCATCTCATCCTCTGTTGCCCCCTTTTCTCCTGCCTTCAATCTTTCCCAGTATCAGGGTCTTTTCTAATGAGTCAACTCTTCGCATCAGGTGGCCAAAGTATTGGAGTTTCAGCTTCAACATCAGTCCTTCCAACGAACACCCAGGACTCATCTCCTTTAGGATGGACTGGTTGGATCTCCTTGCAGTCCAAGGGACTCTCAAGAGTCTTCTCCAACACCAGAGTTCAGAAGCATCAATTCTTCTGCGCTCAGCTTTCTTTATAGTCCAACTCTCACATCCCTACATGACCACTGGAAAAACCATAGCCTTGACTAGATGGACCTTTGTTGACAAAGTAATGTCTCTGCTTTTTTTTTTTTTTCATTTATTTTTATTAGTTGGAGGCTAATTACTTCACAACATTGCAGTGGGTTTTGTCTTCCATTGACATGGATCAGCCATGGAGTTACATGTATTCCCCATCCCGATCCCCCCTCCCACCTCCCTCTCCACCCGATTCCTCTGGGTCTTCCCGGTTCACCAGGCCCGAGCACTTGTCTCATGCATCCCACCTGGGCTGGTGATCTGTTTCACCATAGATAATATACATGCTGTTCTCTCAAAACATCCCACCCTCGCCTTCTCCCACAGAGTCCAAAAGTCTGTTCTGTACTTCTGTGTCTCTTTGTCTGTTTTGCATATAGGGTTATCATTACCATCTTTCTGAATTCCATATATATGTGTTAGTATGCTGTAATGTTCTTTATCTTTCTGGCTTACTTCACTCTGTATAATGGGCTCCAGTTTCATCCATCTCATTAGAACTGATTCAAATGAATTCTTTTTAACGGCTGAGTAATATTCTATGGTGTATATGTACCACAGCTTCCTTGTCCATTCATCTGCTGATGGGCATCTAGGTTGCTTCCATAAAAATATGTAACGCTTCACAAATTTGTGTGTCATCCTTGCGCAGGGCCATGCTAATCTTCTCTGTATCATTCTAATTTTAGTATATGTGCTGCCGAAGCGAGCACTCTCTGCTTTTTAATATGCTGTCTAGGTTGGTCATAACTTTCTTTCAAAGGAGTAAGTGTCTTTTAATTTCATGGCTGTAATCACCATCTGCAGTGATTTTGGAGCCCAGAAAAATAAAGTCTGACACTGTTCCCACTGTTTCCCCATCTATTTGCCACGAAGTAATGGGACCAGATGCCGTGATCTTAGTTTTCTGAATGTTGAGCTTTAAGCCAACTTTTTCACTCTCCTCTCTCACTTTCATCAAGAGGCTTTTTAGTTCTTCTTCATTTTCTGCCATAAGGGTGGTGTCATCTGCATATTTGAGGTTATTGATATTTCTCCCAGCAGTCTTGATTCCAGCTTGTGCTTCTTCCAGCCCAGCATTTCTCATGATGTATTCTGCATATAAGTTAAATAAGCAGAGTGACAATATATAGCCTTGACGCACTCCTTTTCCTATTTGGAACCAGTCTGTTGTTCCATGTCCAGTTCTAACTGTTGCTTCCTGACCTGCATACAGATTTCTCAAGAGGCAGGTTAGGTGGTCTGGTATTCCCATCTCTTTCAGAATTTTCCACAGTTTATTGTGATCCACACAGTCAAAGGCTTTGGCATAGTCAATAAAGCAGAAATAGATGTTTTTCTGTAACTCTCTTGCTTTTTCGATGATCCAGCGGATGTTGGCAATTTGATCTCTGGTTCCTCTGCCTTTTCTAAAACCAGCTTGAACATCTGGAAGTTCACAGTTCACGTATTGCTGAAGCCTGGCTTGGAGAATTTTGAGCATTACTTTACTAGTGTGTAAGATGAATGCAATTGTGCAGTAGTTTGAGCATTCTTGGGTACATCTTAATTTCTCTACCTGAAAATAGGTTTAAAAACAGCAACATACAATAATTTCTGGGTTTAAATGCAGTCATACATGTGAAATACTTGGTATAGGGCCTAGTTATGTAATAAACATCCAATAAATATCACAGTAACACTATTGTTTTTAGTTTTGACTTCCCTGTATTGTATTTCAAGCAAGAGCAAATTTATATTCCTCTGCCTGTTTATGAATTTCCCTGTAGAAGCCTTAACTGTTTCTATCGTTACTAATTATTCCAGTGACATTTCAGTGTCCCTTACAGATTAATAATTTTGGTAACTGCCCAACTCTTCACCGTTTAATCCAGCTCTGGCTGTGGTTAAGGAAGTATCACGTTCCTTAAGGAGGAGGCAGTTCAATCAGAAAGAGGAGGAGGAGGCAGTTTAATCAGAAAAGGATCACAGCAGATATTGCTGTGAGAATAGGTCACTTTTTGTCACTTTAAATCATGACGCATTTCACAAATAAATGCTGCACGTTCCTTTTCTAGACACTGCAGTTGAGACCTGTTGGTCTAGAAAAAATAAATGATTGGGCCCCAAAGTGTGGTATATCAGATGTTGTCTTGTATTTGGGAGTGGAGGGGCAGGTAGTATTCTTGTATCAAGAACTCAATTTAAAAAAAACTAAGGTTTTATACATTAAGAGTAATTTATCTATAACTTCATACCTTATAGAGCACCTTCACAATCTCTCTTATTCCAACTGTGAGACAATCCATATAGTTAAGCATGGTGGTGTTCTCATTCATACTTTACAAGTGAGGAGTCTGAGGTTTCCAGAAGTTGATGGAGTCATGCATGGTCACACATATGTTTTTTGGCAGAGGCAGTGCTTGGGTCAATTTTCCTGATTCAAATCAATGTCTTTCATGCTTCTTTTCCTTTAGAGAGTTTTCTGAATTAGGATAACGCACTTGTAGAGTACTCCTGCTAAGTTATTGATTTTTGGCTAAATAATATGATCTGAACTGTCATTTGAAGGAGCATTATGTTCTGGGGTTGTCCTCTTATTGAAGGTGAAAACTAATCTTACTCTCTTACTTTCTTTGGAAGGTCAATGTTAAACTTTTAAAAGATATCCCTTTAAAAAGAATGCCAGAGTGGGCATTTTTTAAAAGCCAAAGTGAAGGTTTGCAAGTAATTTAAACACTCAATTACTTGGGGAGAGTCTAAAATGCCAGGGGTTGGGGTGATTTATGGTGTTGCTGAGAGCCAGTATATATTATTTATTTGTACAAGAGTGGAATCCTGGCTCTGGATCATTTCTTGACTTGTTTGAGAATCTGGGCAAGTCATTTATTATGTCTGTATTTTGAAATTATAGCCTTGCTTCAAAGGTGTGCTCTGTGAATAAATGAACCTTTATTTGTAAATCTTGTTTAACTTTCTCTGATGAAAGGCACATCAGTGTTGATAGTTGTGAAGGGTAAGAACACTGTAATAACAATGAAAATATCAGTTGTCTTGAATTTATGAAATAGCATTGCTCTGAGAAGCTTTGAACGCTTCCCAGGTGTTAAGTATTCTTTCAGTTCAGTTCAGTCGCTCAGTTGTGTTGACTCTTTGTGACCCCGTGAACCACAGTATGCCAGGCCTCCCTGTCCATCACCAACTCCCGGAGTTCACCCAAACTCATGTCCATTGAGTCGGTGATGCCATCCAGCCATCTCATCCTCTGTCGTCCCCTTCTCCTCCTGCCCTCAATCCTTCTCAGTATCAGGGTCTTTTCCAATGAGTCAGCTCTTTGCATCAGGTGACCAAAGTACTGGAGTTTCAGCTTCAACATCAGTCCTTCCAGTGAACATTCAGGACTGATCTCCTTTAGGATGGACTGGTTGGACTCCCTTGCAGCCCAGGGGACTCTCAAGAGTCTTCTCCAACACCACAGTTCAAAAGCATCAATTCTTCAGCGCTCAGCTTTCTTTATAGTTCAACTCTCACATTCATACGTGTGGATGGAATTCATATGGAATCCACATTCCATTCATATGGAAAAACCATAGCCTTGACATATTGATGTCATATTGACATATTGACATAGCCTTGATGTATTCTTTAAAACCTGTAATTACAAACATTTCTTATTATAATTTTTTATAGAATTGAGCAAAAAAGATTTAAATATTCTCTCATTTTATCTCCTCCTTTCCTTTCCATTCCCCCTACTCATCAAAGTTCATAGTTTTTTGTGTTCTACAGATACATATGTTCACATACAAATGTATATAATTGTTTAATGCGGGAGACCTGGGTTTGATCTCTGGGTCAGGAAGATTCCCTGGAGAAGGGGATGGCAACCCACTCTAGTATTCTTGCCTGGAGAATCCCCATGGACAGAGGAGCCTGCTGGGCTGCAGTGCATGGGGCTGCAAAAGAGTTGGATATGACTGAGCGACTAAGCACACATATTACTGATTATTCTGCAACCTGTTTTAGCCTAATAAATATTTCTTGGAGACATTTTCATGTTAGCATATAAAACTCTTTTTAACAGTTGCAAAATACTCTACTTAATTTATTTAATCATTCTCTAATGGAAAGGTTTTTAGATTGTTTCTATTCCTCTAGTGTTAGAAACAAATGCTACAATGAATGTCTTTATCTTTATGCGTCTATGTGTGTACCTCCTAACAAGGAATTATTGGCTTCAACTTTAAACCTTTCAGGGCATATGTTAAATTGTGCCTCCCTAAGGTGCGTACCTATTTCCAAAAATAGCACGTAAGAGTACCTATCTCCCATACCTGTGAGAACATTGTTTTGTATATTATCAATCTCTCTAAAATTTGAAAGTTAATTGATTAAAAAGTCTCATTTTATTTTCCATTTTCTTAGCTATGAGTGAGGTTAAATATCTTTTATAACTTTATCAACCATTCATATTTACTCTTCTGTGAATTGCCCATTCATTGGCTTTCTCATTGTCCCTGTTTCTTATTGTTTGATAAAGTCTTTGAAAATGCTATGATTGTGAATGCTGTCTTAAGCATATTTCTTCTAACTTACTGTGTATCTTTTAATACATTGTTAACTTTTTTCCCCCTGAGGAAAAGTTTTAATATTTATGGAATCAATCTTTTCATTTATGATTTATGGGATTTGTGTCTTGCTTAATAAGGAAATTCTTCCATCACTTCTATCCCAAGACTATAAAAAAAACATTCTTTTATTTTCCTATTGTTTTCAAAAGCACCAAGTCCTCTTATATTCTTGTGGTGTGTATTATTCTGAATAGCTGTGACAAAGGGACCTACATTCATATTTTTCCAAATGTTTAGCCACTTGTTTCAAATCAATCAAAAATTGTTCATTTTAATCCCAATGATATGAGATACCATCTTTCAAAAATACAAAAATTCATAATTCTTGATTCTCTTTCTGGATAGGGCTATTTGCCTATTTCTGCATTAACATCACATTATTTTATTTTTACTATTTATACATCTTTATAGTCTATCTTGATATCTAGTTTGGCAAGTTCCCCTTTCTTAACATCCCCCCCCAAAATTGCAGTGTTCATTTTTTCTTTCATAATAATATTGGAATATGCTTTACAGATTCCCAAATTATAATATATAATTATATAATATATAATTCCCAAATTATAATCTTTGGGTTTTGATTTGAATTGGACTTAATTTATAGATTGAATCTTGGTGAGTTGGCATTTTTATAGTGCTGAGTCTTTTCATTCTGGAATATTGTGTGTTTTTCATTTAGTATTTAGGCTCATTATTTAGGCCTTCTTTAGGATTTACAGTATGTTTATATAGTTTTATTTATCTAAATCTTACCATTTCTTACAATGTTTGCTATTTATAGTTATATTTGCTATTATGAATAGTGTTTTTTCATTCTGTTTACTATTGTGAAAGTGAAAGTGAAAGTGAAGTTGCTCAATTGTGTCTGACTCTTTGCAACCCCATGGACTGTAGCCTACCAGGATCCTCTGTCCATGGGATTTTCCAGGCAAGAGTACTGGAGTGGGTTGCCATTTCCTTCTCCATTACTATTGGTAGGAGAAGAGTTATTAATGTATTTATTTGGTTGACAAGTTTATTAAATCTCTCCTCTCTCAGGGTCTTTTTTATTTTCCTTTCAGTATGGAAGATTTCAAACATAAAAAGTTTATAGAGTAATTATGATCCTCCATGTACCCATCTCCAAGCTTCAACAATTACCAACATTTTGCCACTTCTTCATTTCTTGTTTCTTCTGTAAACCCATCCACTTACTCACTTTCCACTACCCAAATTAATTGCTGTTACTTTTCACAGTTCTTTTTTTTTAAATTAAAAAAATTAAAAGTTTCTCAGGTAATAGTTATAGACTCACATGAAGTTATAAGAAATAATACAGAGAGATCCCATGTACCCCTTATCCATTTTTCCCTGTTGGTAACATCTGGCAAAACTATAGTAAAATACCATCACTAGGAAATTAACAATGATTTAGTCAAGTTAAAGTATTTCCACCCCCACAAGGATCCTCATGTTGCCCTTGTATAGCCATGGTCTTTTCTCTCTACATCCTGCCCCTAGTGAGCCCCTGGCAACCACTTATCTCTTCTTCATTTCTGTAATTTTGTTATTTCAAGAATGTTAAATAAATGAAATCATACAGTATGTAAACTTTTAGGATTAGATTTTTTTCATTTAACATAATTCTTCAGAGATTGCCGAGAATATGTATCTATCTTTTGTTCTTTTTGTTGCTAAACAGTATTCCATGGGAAAAATTGCACTATCATTTGTGTAATCATTCTGAAGGACATCTGGATAATTTCCAGTTTGGGACGATTATGAATAAAACTGGTATAAACATTAATGTACAGACTTTTGTGTGAACATGAGTCTTCATTTCTCTAGGATAAATGTCTAAGAATGCAATCATATGTATAGTATTCAATGTATAGTATTTGTATATCTAGTTTTTTAAGAAGCTGCTAAATTGTTTTCCAGTTTAGCTGTACCATTTTACTTTTCCATTAGCAGTATATGAGTGATCCAGTTTCTCTGCATCCCTGCTAACATTTGGGGTGATTTCCATTTTATATTTTAGTCATTCTGATTGGTGTATAGTGGTACCTCATTGTGGCTTTAATTTGCATTTCCCCAGTGGCTAGTGATGCTGAACATCTTTGCATGTACTTATTTGCTCTCTGTATATTCTCATTGGTGTAATGTGTCTTTGCTTTTTTTTTTTAAACTACTGTTGAGTTTTAGTATTGAGAATTCTTTATATATTCTATATACTAGACCTTTGTTGAATAAGTGGTTTGCAACTATTTTCTCCCAGTCTATAGTTCATCTTTTCATCCATCACACATGGGCTTTCCCAGAGCAAAATTTTTAAAATTTGAAGTCCAATAGAACAAATTTTCCCTTTATGGATCATGTCTTTGTATGGCTTAAGAACTCTACCTAGCCTTAGATCCCCAATGTGTTTTTTTTTTTTCTTTTTTCTTTACCTGTTATCGCTCAGCTCCAAGTTTACCTTCTGTACCCTGGGATGCTAGGGCTGTGAGCTTGTGCTCCGTCACCAAGTCGTGTCCGACTCTGAGACCCCACGGACTGTAGCCTGCCAGGCTCCGCTGTTCATGGGATTTCCCAGGCAATAATACTTGAGTGGGTTGTCATTTCCTTCTCCAGGAGATCTTCCTGACCCAGAGATCTAACCCATGTCTCATCTCCTTGCATTGGGAGGCGGATTCTTTACCACTGAGCCACCAGGAAAGTCGAAGCTAGGGTTATTAGTTCTCTACAAACTGTTTACCAAACCTCTGTGTCAGCTTGCCTCTTGTTGCTCAGTCATGTCTGACTCTTTACAACCCCATGGACTGCAGCACACCAGGTTCCCTGTCCTTGAGCAGCTTGCTCATACTCATGTCCATTGAGTCGGTGATGGTATCCAACCATCTTGTCCTCTGTTGTCCCCTTCTCCTCCTGCTTTAAATCTTTCCCAGCATCAGGGTCTTTCCCAATGAGTGGGCTCTTTGCATCAGGTGGCCAAAGTATTAGAACTTCAGCTTCAGTATCAGTCCTTCCAATGAATATTCAGGGTCTATTTCCTTTAGGATTGACTGGTTTGATCTCTTTGATGTCCAAGGGATTCTCAAGAGTCTTCTCCAGCACCACCATTTGAAGGCATCATTTCTTTGGTGCTCAGCTTTCTTTATGGTCCAACCCTCACATCAATACATGACTACTGGAAAAACCGTAGCTTTGACTATATGGACCTTTGTTGGCAAAGTAATGTCTCTGCTTTTTAATGTGCTGTCTAGGTTTGTCATAGCTTTGTGGGGTGGGATGTTATCTTATGATTGCACTAGAAAACTGACAGAAAATGACAAAACTCAAGGCTTTAAATATGTTCAAGTCACATTCAGACATCAGAGAACTTTTATGGCAACCCTAAAAAAGTCTCATTGCTGGTAGCTTTAAGACTATCTTTATTAAAAATGTGACTGGGTGAGTTGCAGAATCATAACAAGATTGAATTGACAGACTCCTCATATTGTTTATGTGAAGTCAGGGCATTGGGAACAAGTGGGATTCTGAGACTTAGATTAGGCTTGCCTGTGAGTTTAGCTGCTTCAGTCGTACGGACTGTAATCCATCAGGCTCCTCTGTCCATGGGATTCTCCAGGCAAGAATACTGGAGTGGGTTGCCATTTCCTTCTCCAGGGGATCTTCTCGACCCAGGGATGGAACCATCGTCTCTTGCATTGTCTCTTGTATTGTAGGTGGATTCTTTACCACTGAATCAGCAGGGAAGACTTGGATAAACCTAAATGCCCAAGTCTGTCTGAACAAGCAGAAGCAGCGCCTCTTCTTATGACTAAGAAGACGGACCTTTCCTTCTTTTTTTAAAAATTAATTTTGATTAGAGTATAGTTGCTTTACAATGTTATGTTAGCCTCTGCTGTATAGCAAAGTGAAGGAGTCATCCGTACATATATATCCACTGTTTTTTGGATTCCCTTCCCTTTTAGGTCACCGCAGAGCTTTGAGTAGAGTTCCCTGTGCTATACAGTAAGCTCTCACTAGTTATCCATTTTATACGTAGTATCCGTAGTGTTTATATGTCAGTTTCAATCTACCAATTCATCCCACCCCTGACTTTTCCTTCTTGAAGACTCAGGGATCATCCTATTTGAGGCAGCAACCTTCCAAGGGGATGCTATTCTCATTAAGACCCATCTTCATTGTCCATTATTTTCTACTCTGTATGTAAACTAGAGTCAGACCTTAGTATGCTCAAGCAGAACAAATGAAAATTCTCACCTGGGAAGAAATTACTTATACTTCACAATAAATGTAGAAGTTTGATTAGTTTGATTAGTAGAGGCCCAGGAAATATGTTTGAGAATAGATTTGAAGGGTATTACACCAAAAAGAACAGAATATAGTTTTGTATCGGGTTTAGCATATTAATATGTGTACATTTAACATATATTCTGAATTTAATGTTTTAGCTAAAGCTAGAAGTGGCTCAAATAGCTTGCTTGGGTAACTAAATTGTGGACTCCCTGATGACCTATGTTCAATGAAGTTTGATGCCAGAACTTCTCTAGCATAATATATGGAAGGATTCTGAAAGATAAGTAGCTAGGAATGTTGGAATAGATTTTCATTCGTGACCTACTGTGATAGTGTGACTTTAAAAAGATTTATTTGGCTGTGCTGAGTCTTAATTGTGGCACACAGGATCTTCGATTTTCGTTGAGGCATGAGGGATCTTTAGTTGCAACATGTGGGATCTAGTTCTCTTACCAGGGATCACACCTAGTTCCCCTATTTTGGGACCACAGAATGTTAGGCACTAGACCACCATGGAAGTCCTGATATTGTGACTTATAATAAGAAATATTCACAGACAGTTCCTGACTTAAGATGATTAGGCTTATGATTTTTTTTTTTTTTTTACTTTAAGATGATGGGAAAGCGATATGTATTCAGTGAAAATCTGTGTTTATTTCAGGTTTTGAATTTTGACCTTTTCCTGGGCTAGTGATATGTGGTCTGATAATGTCTTGTGATGCTGGGCAGAGGCAGAAGCCACAGCTCCCAGTCTGCCATGTGATCATGAGGATAAACAGCTGGTATGCTTAACTCCATATGACTGCTCTGAATTTCACTTTTAGTGTAGTATTCAGTAACTTACATAAGATATTTGATACTTTACTACAAAGTAGGATTTGTGCCAGATGATTTCAACCAACTGTAGGCTAATATAAGTGGTCTCAGCATGGTTAAGGTAGGCCAGGCTAACCTATGATGATTGGTAGGTTAAGTGTATTAAATACATCTTCAACTTATGATAGATTTATTGGCTCTTCCCTGAAGGCTCAGTGGTAAAGAATCCATCTGCTAATGCAGGAGACTCAGATTCGATCCCTCGGTCAGGAAAATCCCCTGGAGAAGGAAATGGCAACCCACTCCAGTATTCTTGCCTGGGAAATCCCATGTATCAAGGAGCCTGGCGGGCTACAGTCCATAGGGTCGAAAAAGACATGACTCAGAGACTAACACAAAACAACAACCCCACCTTAAGTTGATGAAGATTTGTGTTTGACCTTTGTTCTCATTTCCAGCACAGAGCCCCTCAAATCCATGCAATTTCCTAAGTAATAAAAGCAAGAAAGTTGTCTCGGTATGTATAACAAGCCCCTTTCCACGACTGAGTTTATGTTAATGAGGGGGCTTTTGGAAAGCCCCTAGGAATGGGGACTGGTTGCCAGGGTATCTACCCAAGTGATTAGAGGGGTGAAACTTTCAGTCGCACACCTTCTGACCTCCAGGGAGAGAAGAAAGCCTGGAAATTGAGCTCAATTACTAATGGCCAATGATTTACTCAAGCATGCCTGTATAATGAAACCTCTGTAGAAACCCAGAAGATGGGGGTCAGGGGGCATCCTGGTTGGTGAACACATTCACATACTGGGAGGGTGACGTCCCACGAAGACAGAAGCTCTGTGCCAGGACCCTCTCAGACTTCACCTTATGTGTCTGTTCATCTGTATCCTCTACTGTAACCTTTGTTGCATAAGAAACTAGTAAACTTAAGTGTTTCCTTGAGTTCTGTGAATTGTTCTAGCAAATAATCAAATCCAAGTGAGGGAGGTCATGGAAAACTGTAACTTAGAGCCAAGGCTGACAGAAATTGTGGAAAACCTGGGGATCTTATACTTGCAATTGATATTTGAAGTGGGGTGGGGTCAGTCTTATGGGACTGAGCCCCTAACCCGTGGGATCTGATGCTGTCTCTAGGTAGCTAATGTCAGAATTGGATTCAATGGTAGGATACCCAGGTAGTGTTGCAGAATTGCTTGGCATGGGGAACCCCACACATCTGGGGTTAGAAGTCTTGTGAGTGTGGAAGTAGTAAGAGTGAAGGAGAAACACAGAATAGTTTTTTTTTTTTTTTTTTTTGCTCAATGGGTGTCACTTCCTTCTTACCTCTCCCAAGAGATTCCAGAAGACAGTCCCTTCCCTAAAGGATTAAATACATTAGAGAGGAATGCCCAAGGTTCCGTGACAAGCTCTATACTATGGTGTCTCCTCTGTAGCCCAAGAATGATAGTGGAAGATATGGCATTGAGATGGATACAATACCATATTTTCATCACATTTTATTTATCTCTTTCTGACTCTTTTTTCTCTCATAAACACTCATGTAGTCTTCATTTCCTAGAATACACATGTAATCTTAATTTCCTGGAAATGCTCAAGGAAGGAAGACATATTTGCCTTCTAGATCTGATAATTTTATTGCTGACTGCTATGTAACTCTGGTGAGTCCCTTTAGGTAGGGATGGAATTTCAAAGACTGCTGAGGATAATAGCAACCAGGACCCAGGGCTTTTCAAAACTTCACTTCTAGTTACTAAAAATAAAAATGAGAAATGGGGGTAATTATGTAGGCAACTAAGAGGATGTGTTACCAATTAGGGTTGTTAGTCATTTTCCAGTTCTCCCAGGACTCATAATTCCATCAGTGACATGCCTTTTAAAATTTCAAATTAAACCACAATTGACATAAGAAAAGCAATTAATTTTATCACTCTCCAAAGAAAGTATATTGAATATTTTTGGAAAGTGAAGTCATTTCATTGATAATTTTTGGAAAGTGAAGTCATTTCACTGATAATGATATTTGTGTTTCCAGAATTACTGAAACATTATAAATTGATGAAATGCTTTACCTTATCACTGATTTAGTAATACTTTGTTTTCTAGACTGAGAATAGCAAATCATTTCTTTAAAAAAAGAGAAAATTTGCAATAGTCTGAAGGAGAGTATATCTGGTAATAGATCTGTATATAGCTACTTTTAAAAAAAATCCAATACCAAGTTTTTCTTGGTTGTAAATGCACCAAGCCTTGTTTAATACTATTAGCTCTTGGCCTGACCTTGTAATTCCTAGAGGAAGAAAGTGCTTACCGTAGCATACAAACTTGTAGTATGTTCACCTGAAGGTGGGGAGTCATCAACTGAAATAAGGTGATTTTTTCTTCTTATAGTTTATTTGTTTGGTTGCCTCACTTTTCTCAGACCTGTATGGGACCAGGCCAGAAGCTCTATGTATGAATGGGTTGTATGGAAACCCTTTCATTTACTTTCCCAAACCTTCTCTCAAACTGTCACTTTTCCAGCATCTATTGATATATCTCAGGGTATCTGTGCTCCTGTAGGATTCTAAGCCTCATAAGAGGTATGAGGAAATTTATCCAAATAGCAGATAAAATTAGAGGGCTTCACTGCTTCATTCTCCCTTCCACTCTGGTTGCAACTGGGACACTATCTGTGTTCACTCTTCCCCCGCTCTTTTTTCCTTAGCTCAGAAAGTGGAAACCATCTATGGCAACCATGAGAATGAATACAGCATTGATTCTCCAAAATTTTGGTGTCAAGAGTGCTTTACACTTTCTGTGATGGTTTTCTTTTTCTTTCTTTTGGCTGTGGGTGTTACAGGATCCTAGTTTCCCGAACAAGTGTTAAACTCCAATCCGTGGCAGTGAAAGTGCAGAGTCCTAACCACTGGACAACCAGGAATTCCTAAAATGTATTGTTTTGATTGAAGCAGATAAAGAAAACCCAGCATCACACATATGTGTAATTGGAAAAGGGAGGAGAATTTCAATAACTTTTTTCAGATAAATGTAGATTATATCCTTTGATACTGCACTGAAAATTGACCAGTGCAAATATCTTAAAGATGGTTCAAATGTGGAATCTGAAATTTTAGCTGTGAATGCCTTTTATTCTGTTACATTAAAATCAAAGGATCTATTTTGCACTTTGACATTTTTAATTGCCCATGCATGATTTTATAACATCATTCTTTGGTTATTTGGACAATACTGGTTCCCTGAATTATGAAGATCTTTCAAGTGTTGATACATTTAGTAATACAACATCAAAAAATTATTTTTAAAACCTCTGGTATCATAAAAGAGTCTTAAGTTATATTGGAATGATGTCATGCTTATACTGATGAAAATTTGAGTAAGTTTTTAAAAATTCTGATATTTTCTATTGAAAGTTAAAATGTTATTGTTGGCAACAAATACTGTCAGCTGTTTACTTTGCTGTGACAGGCTCACTTCATTCATTTTTGAGACAGTGTCTGCCAGATATGTAATAGTTTGCCTATTATTCTTTTAAGAAATAATGATGTTCCATGAAAAAAGCAGCTAAGTCAGCTTGCAACTCAAACAATTGTAATACAAGTGCTTTTTCTCGAGACAATCACCATCATATTTCAGTATTCAATAGAAGTGCTTTATATATACTTCCCATTTTGTCAGACAGAATATTAAAAAGATATAAAGGTTGATATATTAATACCATTAATAATTTTTACTGCTTCATTAAGGGTATTATGTGAAACTCACTGTACCCCCATCCCCCACCTCCCTTCTGTGTCTGGTGAAGAATATAATGGATGCAAGTACCAGTTAGGTGCCTAAGGCATCAGGAGTGTCATCCACAATTATTTTTGTTCTACCACTGCAAATGTCAACATAGTAAAAAAGGCAAATAGCCTGTCGGTATTGTTTTGAAAATAGTTTTTATCTCACAGACCTCAAAATGAAAACAGCTAGTCCAAGATATGAGACAGTGACATAATTCTAGAGCTTAAGTCTTTGTGGCATCTGGGATTTGACTTTTCCAACCAGGGATCAAACCCTGGCCCTCTGCAGTGGGAATGCAGGGTCTTCACCCCTGGATTGCCAGGGAATTCCCTGAAGTCTTTTAACATGATTATTTTGAATTCCCCCAGCCTACTCTTCTTTATGTCCTTGTTGTGCTGAACTTGATATTTTTTTTCTACCTTGTTTTTTTTTTTTTTTCATACACTTATATCCCCAACCTCTTCTGCCTGTGGTGGGTGCTCAACTTTGTCATTAACTGCCTTATCAGTTTGATCAGTAAGGCAAATGTTTATAATTTGATAAAATTTTAAATGTATATCAAGTTATACTTATCCTATCTGCTTCATATCTTTCAGGAATCAACATTTCTTTGGTGGTAACATCATTCCTCTTGATTTTTCTAGTACTCCTGTTTTTGTGTGTGTGTATATGTTTGTGTGGCTCAGTTGGTAAAGAATCTGCTTGCAATGTAGGAGACCCAGGTTCTATGCGAAGATCCTCTGCAGAAGGAAGTGCAACCCACTCCAGTATTCTTGCCTGGGAAATCCTGAGGGAGGACAGAGGAGCTTGGCAAGCTACAGTCCATGTGGTGGCAAGAGCTGAACACAACTTAGTGACTAAACCCACCACCACCACCTTTTTCTAGTACTGCTATTTGTTTGCTTGTTTGTTTTTTCTTTTTATATCTTTGTTATTTCAATGGCATTTTTGGAAGGAGAAGTGGAAAAACTTTGATTCCATTTATCAATGTTTTAAATCTAGAGTTATTCCTTCTATTTGGAAATACTGGGAATTTGGATTTTCCACTAATTTAGATGGATCTTTCTCCCAATTCAGTTAAGTCAGTTCAGTTTAGTTGCTCAGTCATGTCTGACTCTTTGTGACCCCATGGACTGCAGCACGCCAGGCCTCCCTGTCTATCACCAACTCCTGGAATTTACTCAAACTCATATCCATTGAGTTGGTGATGCCATCCAACCATCTGATCTTCTGTTGTCCCCTTCTCCTCACACCTTCTATCTTTTCCAGCATCAGGGTCTTCCAAAGAGTCAGTTCTTTGCATCAGGTGGCCAAAGTATAGGAGTTTCAGCTTCAGCATCAGTCCTTCCAATGAATATTCAGGACTGATTTCCTTTAGGATGGAATGGTTGGATCTGGTCCATTGGAGAATGTGGTCCACTGGAGAAGGGAATGGAAAACCACTTCAGTATTCTTGCCTCGAGAACCCCCATGAACAGTATGAAAAGGCAAAATGATAGGATACTGAAAGAGGAACTCCCCAGGTCGGTAGGTGCCCAATATGCTACAGGAGATCAGTGGAGAAATAACTTCAGAAAGAATGAAAGGATGGCGCCAAAGCAAAAACAATACCCAGTTGTGGTTGGGACTGGTGATAGGAACAAGGTCTGATGCTGTAAAGAGCAATACTGCATTGGGATCTAGAATGTCAGGTCCATCAATCAAGGCAAATTGGAAGTGGTCAAACAGGATATGGCAAGAGTGAATATTGACTTTCTAGGAATCAACGAAATAAAATGGACTGGAATGGGTGAATTTAACTCAGGTGACCATTATATCTACGATTGTGGGCAGGAATCCCTTAGAATAAATGGAGTAGCCATCATGGTCAACAAAAGAGTCTGAAATGTAGTACTTGGATGCAATCTCAAAAATGACAGAATGATCTCTATTCGTTTCCAAGGAAACCATTCAATATCACAGTAATCCAAGCCTATGCCCCAACCAGTAACGCTGAAGAAGCTGAAGTTGAACGGTTCTATGAAGACCTACAAGACCTTTAAGAACTAACACCCAAAAAAGATGTCCTTTTCATTATAGGGGACTGGAATGCAAAAGTAGGAAGTCAAGAAACACCTGGAGTAACAGGCAAATTTGGCCTTGGCGTATGGAATGAAGCAGGGCAAAGGCTAATAGAGTTTTGTCAAGAGAATGCACTGGTTATAGCAAACACCCTCTTCCAACAACACAAGAGAAGACTCTACACATGGACATCACCAGATGGTCAACACCGAAATCAGATTGATTATATTCTTTGCAGCCAAAGATGGAGAAGCTCTATATAGTCAGCAAAAACAAGACAGGGAGCTAGCTGACTGTGGCTCAGATCATGAACTCCTGATTGCCAAATTCAGACTTAAATTGGAGAAAGTAGGGAAAACACTAGACCATTCAGGTATGACCTAAGTCAAATCCCTTATGACTATACAGTGGAAGTGAGAAATAGATTTAAGGGACCAGATCTGATAGACAGAGTGCCTGATGAACTATGGACAGAAGTTCGTGACATTGTACAGGAGACAGGGATCAAGATCATCCCCATGGAAAAGAAATGCAAAAAGGCAAAATGGCTGTCTGAGGAGGACTTACAAATAGCTGTGAAAAGAAGAGAAGCGAAAGGCAAAGGAGAAAAGGAAAGAGATTCACATTTGAATGCAGAGTTCCAAAGAATAGCAAGGAGAGATAAGAAAGCCTTCCTCAGTGATAAGTGCAAAGAAATAGAGGAAAACAACAGAATGGTAAAGACTAGAGATCTCTTCAAGAAAATTAGAGATACCAAGGGAACATTGCATGCAAAGATGTGTTCGATAAAGGACAGAAAGGGTATGGAGCTAACAGAAGCAGAAGACATTAAGAGGAGGTGGCAGCAATACACAGAAGAACTATACAAAAAAGATCTTCACGACCCAGATAATCATGATGGTGTGATCACTCACCTAAAGCCAGACATCCTGGAATGTGAAGTCAAGTGGGCCTTAGGAAGCATCACTACAAACAAAGCTAGTGGAGGAGATGGAATTCTAGTTGAGCCATTTCAAATCCTAAAAGATGATACTGTGGAAGTGCTGCACTCTATGTGCCAGCACATTTGGAAAACTCAGCAGCGGCCACAAGACTGGAAAAGGCCAGTTTTCATTCCAATCCCAAAGAAAGGTAATGCCAAAGAATGCTCAAACTACCACACAATTGCACTCATCTCACACGCTAGTAAAGTAATGCTCAAAATTCTCCAAGCCAGGCTTCAGCATTACATGAACCGTGAACTTCCAGGTGTTCAAACTGATTTTAGAAAAGACAGAGGAACCAGTGATCAAATTGCCAACATCCGTTGGATCATCGAAAAAGAAAGAGAGTGCCAGAAAAACATCTATTTCTGCTTTATTGACTATACCAAAGCCTTCAACTGTGTGGATCACAATAAACTGTGGAAAATTCTGAAAGAGATGGGAATACCAGATCACCTGACCTGCCTCTTGAGAAATCTGCTTGAGGAAGCAACAGTTAGAACTGGACATGGAACAACAGACTGGTTCCAAATAGGAAAGGAGTACATGAAGGCTGTATATTGTCACCCTGCTTATTTAACTTATATGCAGAATGCATCATGAGAAATGCTGGGCTGGAAGAAGCACAAGCTGGAATCAAGGTTGCTGGGAGAAATATCAATAACCTCAGATATGCAGATGACACCACCCTTATGGCAAAAAATGAAAAGGAACTAAAAAGTCTCTTGATGAAAGTGAAAGAGGAGAGTGAAAAAGTTGGCTTAAAGCTCAACATTCAGAAAACTAAGATCATGGCATCTGGTCCCATCATTTCATGGGAAATAGATGGGGAGACAGTGGAAACAGTGTCAGACTTTATTTTTTTGGGCTCCAAAATCACTGCAGATGGTGATTGCAGCCATGAAATTAAAAGACGTTTACTTCTTGGAGGGAAAGTTATGACCAACCTAGACAGCATATTAAAAAGCAGAGACATTACTTTGCCAACAAAGGTCTGTCTAGTCAAGGCTATGGTTTTTCCAGTGGTCATGTAGGGATGTGAGAGTTGGACTGTGAAGAAAGCTGAGCACCGAAAAATCGATGCTTTTGACCTGTGGTGTTGGAGAAGACTCTTGAGAGTACCTTGGACTGCAAGGAGATCCAACCAGTCTATTGTAAAGGAGATCAGTCCTGGGTGTTCATTGGAAGGACTGATGCTGAAGTTGAATCTCCAATCCGTTGGCCACCTCATGCAAAGAGTTGACTCATTGGAAAAGACCATGATGCTGGGAGGGGTTGGGGGCAGGAGGAGAAGGGGACGACAGAGGATGAGATGGCTGGATGGCATCACCTACTCTATGGACATGGGTTTTAGTAAACTCCGGGAGTTGGTGATGGACAGGGAGGCCTGGTGTGTTGTAATTCATGGGGTCGCAAAGAGTTGGACACGACAAAGTGACTTAGCAGCAGCAGCAGCTGCAGCAGTAGCAGCAGCAGCAGCAGCAGAGTGATTGAACTGAACTGAACTGAACTGGTTGAATCACCTTGCAGTCCAAGGGACTCTCAAGAGTCTTCTCCAACACCACAGTTCAAAAGCATCAATTCTGAAAAAAAAAAGAAAAAAAAAAAAAAACCAAAAGCATCAATTCTTTGGTGCTCAGCTTTCTTCAAGGTCCAACTCTCACATCCATACATGATTACTGGGAAAACCACAACTTTGACTAGATGGACCTTTGTTGGCAAAGTAATGTCTCTACTTTTTAATATGCTGTCTACGTTGTTCATAACTTTTCTTCTGAGGAGCAATTGTCTCTTAATTTCAAGGCTGCAGTCACCAACTGCAGTGATTTTGGAACCCAAAAAAATAAAGTCTGACACTGTTTCCACTGTTTTCCCATCTATTTGGCATGACGTGATGGAACTAGATGCCATGATCTTAGTTTTCTGAATGTTGAGCTTTAAGCCAACTTTTTCACTCTCTTTCACTTTCATGAAGAGGCTCTTTAGTTCTTCACTTTCTGCCATACAGGTGGTATCATCTGCATATCTGAGGTTATTGATATTTCTCCCAGCAGTCTTGATTCCAGCACAAGCTTCATCCAGCCCAGCATTTCTCATGATGTCCTCTGCATATAAGTTAAATAAGCAGGGTGACAATATACAGCCTTCATGTACTCCTTTCCTATTTGGAACCAGTCTGTTGTTCCATGTCCAATTTTAACTGTTGCTTCCTGACCTGTATACAGATTTCTCAAGAGGCAGGTCAGGTGATCTGGTATTCCCATCTCTTTCAGAATTTTCCACAGTTTATTGTGATCCACACAATCAAAGGCTTTGGCATAGTCAATAAAGCAGAAGTAGATATTTTTCTGAAAGTGTCTTTCTTTTTCGATGATCCAACGGATGTTGGCAATTTGATCTCTGGTTCCTCTGTCTTTTCTAAATCCAGCTTGAACATCTGGAAGTTCACGGTTCATGTACTGTTGAAACCTGGCTTGGAGAATTTTGAGTCTTACTTTACCAGTGTGTGAGATGAGTGCAATTGTGTGGTAGTTTGAACATTCTTTGGCATTGCCTTTCTTTGGGATTGGTATGAAAACTGACCTTTTTTAGTCCTGTGGCCACTGCTGAGTTTTCCAAATGTGCTGGCATATTGAGTGCAGCACTTCCACAGCATCATCTTTCAGGATTTGAAATGGCTCAACTGGAATTCCATCACCTCCACTAGCTTTGTTTGTAGTGATGCTTCCTAAGGCCCACTTGACTTCACGTTCGAGAATATCTGGCTCTAGGTTGGTGATTACACCATCATGATTATCTGGGTCGTGAAGATCTTTTTTGTATAGCTCTTCTGTGTATTCTAGCCACCTCTTCTGAATATCTTCTGCTTCTGTTTGGTCTCTACATTTTCTGTCCTTTACTGTGTCCTTTATTTGCATGAAATGTTCCCTTGGTATCTCTAATTTTCTTGAAGAGATCTCTAGTCTTTCCCATTCTATTGTTTTCTTCTATTTCTTTGCATTGATCACTGAGGAAGGCTTTCTTATCTCTCCTTGCTATTCTTTGGAACTCTGCATTCAAATGGGTATAGCTTTCGTTTTCTCCTTTGCCTTTCGCTTCTCTTCTTTTCACAGCTATTTGTAAGTCCTCCTCAGACAGCCATTTTGCCTTTTTGCATTTCTTTTCCTTGGGGATGGCCTTGATCCCTGCCTCCTGTACAATATCACGAACCTCCATCCATAGTTCTTTAGTACTCTGTCTATCAGATCTAAACCCTTGAATCTATTTCTCACTTCCGCTGTATAATCGTAAGGGTTTTGATTCAGGTCATACCTGAATGGTCTAGTGGGTTTCCTTACTTTCTTCAATTTAAGTCTGAATTTGGCAATAAGGAGTTCATGATCTGAGCCACAGTCAGTTCTCAACTAGGTGGGTTTAAATATTGAAGTTTGGGGGAGATTTGTGACTTGGAGATGGACTTTTCACTTCATTGTCAACTTTGGCCATGCTGTCCCCTTCTAGAGTTTATTTCAAGGTCAGGGAGGTTATATGAGTCAGAGATGTCATGGTGTATCAGCCTTTCTAGTTGGCTCAATCCCAGAGCAATGTTCTATTTGTACCCCAAACAATTCTTCATTGAGTTTGGCAACAGGCACTGGGCCTGGCTCTTAAGGTCCCATTAAAAGAATGTCTATTTTTCATGACTTCGTATTTTCTGGCATGAAATTAAGGTAAAAATATCTTTCTTTTACTAAGTTCTAAATCAAACAAAAGAATGGAAATCTTTGTGGGAGAGATATTTATTGGAAAGGGGATTATAAAAGGAGAGGAGGCATGTATCATCAGTTGTCTGAGTAATGCAGAGTCCAGGATAATGTCATCATTCATAATCAGTTTTTCTCCTTTGTGTGAAGATACTAGCACACACCAAAGTCTTGTAGGCCAGGGAAGGTTAGGCTCCATATTGGATATTTTTTACTTTAGCTGAAATAAAGTTCTCTAAGATTCCATCTGAGGGTCGAAGTTTTCCACCATAAGTCAAAATCAGATGTCAGAGGGATTTTTCTTTTAGGAAGATTTTCAGGAAAGGTCTGTTAATTCAGAGTCTATTAGTGGTGTCAGATTCACTTTTTGTGCTTTGGTACCTCATGCAGACATTTTAAAATGTTCCTACTCCAATACAGTATATCAACGCATATATATGGAATTTAGAAAGATGGTAACGATGACCCTATATGTGAGACAGCAAAAGAGACACAGATGTAAAGAACAGACTTTTGGACTCTGTGGGAGAAGGCGAGGGTGGGATGATTTGAGAGAATAACATTGAAACATGTATATTATCATATGTGAAATAGATTGCCAGTCCAGGTTCGATGCATGAGACATGGCACTCAGGGCTGGTGCACTGGGATGACCCAGAGGGATGGGATGGGGAGGGAGGTGGGAGGGGGGTTCAGGATGGGGACCACATGTAAACCCATGGCTGATTCATGTGAATGTATGGCAAAAACCACTACAATATTATAAAGTAATTAACCTCCAATTAAAGAAAAAAAAGTTCCTACTCAGCACTTGAATAGAGATGGTGTCTAAGCAAAAGTTCTTCTTGAGGGGATGATGTTGCTCAGCTAAGAATAAATTAATAAATCAATACTTGTTGACTAGGTAAAATAGTTTTAAAGAATTTACATTTCTGTATGGCTTTTAATCATTATAAACACAGAAGATTAGTCTCATTCATTTGTAATACAATCAGCATGGTTGATAAGAAGACATTATTGTTCAGCATCCATAGTAGTAATAACAGCATCATTATTCAAAGTTCTTCTCCAAGGGGGCTGGGGAAAGTAGATTATTGTTGGGCAAATATTCATTCCCTCCCCTCCAATCCTTACGATTTGGATGAGTATTCTTCCCTTTCCCATTGATGTTGGACTTGGCTGTGTGATTTGCTTTGGCCAATGGTATATGGGCAGAAGCGATAACATACAATGTGTGAGCCTAGGCCTTAAGAAGAACTGTGTACATCCCTTCATTGTTCTTAACCGCTTTTGTCCTCTGGCACGAGAAGAAAATGCTTGCCTTGTTCCTTCTGCCTGAACATCCCAGCTTCCCTGCAGACCTGCAGCCTAAAGCAGGATGTCCCACTCAATCTGAAGATCTGCGTGCCTGAGAATAAATGCTTATTGATATGTTGATTGTTAATTGCAAGATATGTTAATGACTTGACCAGAGGGATAATAGTGGAGATGGAAAGAAATGTAGACTTTTGAGATATATCTTAGATTTAGAGCGGACTTACTGATGGGCTTATGTAGGGAATGGGAGAGAGGACTCAAGGATACTTTTTTAAATTTTTTGCTTGCATACCTGGATAGCATTTCCTGAGACAAGAAGCAGAGGAATAGAAGGTCTTTTTTGTTTGTTTGGTTGCTTGGACTAAAGACTAAATCAAGAGTTTCTTTGTTTGGCTTTGTTATTTTGAAATGCCTATTCTAGGCAACCTTTTAAGAAGGAAGGGATGGGCAGTTGGGTTAAATGTGTGACACTAAGTAAGATAAGGATCAAGACATGACCACTGGATTGGCATTGTGGGAGTCCTTGATGATTTGGAAAAGAGCAGCCTCTGGGACGGGGAGGGGCAGAAATGTGATTGGAGTGGGTGGATAAGAGATTGTGAGATGAAGAAGTGGAGACAGTGTATATAGATAACTCTACCAAGAAGTTTCTCTGTGGAGGGTTTGAGATTTGGTTGGTAACAATTGATGGAAATTGGGAGTTTTAAGGACGTTTTCCTGTTTAAATAAGATAGAACATAATTAGCTTCCCCAGCCCCTACCAAGTACCACTAGGGCTCCCCCGTGACTGTGACAGTCAAAATGTATTCTCATTCGTTCCCTAAATCTTCCTGGAAGGGAAAATTCTGCCTCCTTGCCCAATTACAACTTGTGTAACTATGTGAATGATTTAGTAGGGAGGGAAAATGCAGAAGGGGAAAAGGATAGCTGTAGAAGTGAAGACTGAATACAAGAGGGGGTGGAATCGAGAGGTTGCCCCTATAACAGTGAGGAAACAGTGAGAGAACGTGTACCAGATAGGTAGGTGGTATGAGGGGAGGTTACATGTTGTATACAGGGGCAGGAGTGATGGGTTAATGGATTTAAAGAGGGAGAAGAGGGAAATAGTTGTTTTGGATGGTAGAAAATGAACATGCTAGGAAAGTGTTATCAGATTGAAAGAATGTTGAGTATCCATTTGAAATTCCCTTGCTGTTGAAATTCCAATGGTCTGTTTCTACCATTCAACTCTGAACTCTGTGAGTGCAGAAACCGTGTCTCTTTTGTTGTGCACAAATGTACCTGTAGCACGTGGTGTAGGACCCAGTGCCTAGTAAATACTCAGTAAATATTCAATGATTTAATGTTGTTTGACTCTGTTGAAATGGCTACCTTATATGACAACTGTATTCTTTACCAGTATTCCGTAATCCTTGCTATTCAGGTATCTTTAACATTCATTCATCCATCCATTCATTCATTCCATCCCTCCATCCCCCAATTTTGAGAGCTCCATGCCTTCTGCTGGTCTTGAGCAGATCTGCTTTTCCAAGTGGCACATCCTGGGCATGACTTCACTTGCTCATCAACTTGTCGTTGGCACTTTTCTAGGGCTTCCATCGTGGATGTAGTTGTCACCTAAATACTTCCCTTGCCATTTCCTCCTTTAAACTCACACATTCTTTGATGAGCTCCTTGATTTTTGCTTTCTTCTCTCCCCCAACTTCCATCAGCATACCTGCTCTCCTCTTTCCAAGTATCAGATTGCTCCCTCCTCAAGGATTCCAATATCTACCTGATACACTAGCATTTTTCAACTTTTCATTTTTTAAATTACATATATATCATAGAAAAAATTAAGAAAACAGCCATAATATCTTAATACTGAAAGTATCTTTCTCAAACACCATCTGGTAGATTGCATTGATTGCAGTTTTTCACTTCCTCCTTTCCTGTAAGAAAATTATATATCCCTTCCTTATTAACTTGCGACTTTGTCATATGGCTGATTTTGGCCAATGAAATGTGAATGATGTGACATGCTATGTCTGAGCAGCAGTTTTAACTTGAATGTTTAATTTGGCTTGGCCATTTGAGTTTCTGCTCTTTGCTCTGAGCATAGCATGTCCAAAAGAAGGCCTGTTCCTTCTGCCTGAGGACTAAAATGAGAAGTAACATGGAGTAGGTCCTATCCAACCCATAGTCTGACCCTCTGTGTAGTGAGAAATAAGTGTTTATGTTTATAAGCTACTGAAAGCATGTTTTTTGTTGTTTGTTACTGAAACAAGAACTCATACACATTTCTTCCACTAAGATTTGACTTCCAAGCCCAGTCTTCTCAGTCACTGCAATAGAGATGTCACACATGGTAACAGACCCTCCCTCCTCTTGTATCACTGATACAAGATCATTGGATCATTGATCCTCAATGATCAGGGAGTTCTTTCCCACTGAACCCAGATATGAGCCCAGATATGACCTCAGAGTGCTTTTGAATACAGTGTTCCAGAGAGCTGCTATGAATCATGCAGAGACAGCTGGTGAGATGAAACCTTTTTGGCATGCTTCTACTACTCTATTCTGCCCTCTGAGCTTATTGATAGCTTTCCTTAGATGAGTCTTTCAAAGCAACAATGCCCTTGGAAATACTGATCAGAGATGCCTGCCTCTCAGAATCATTTTTTCTTTTTAATGCTTATCGTATCATCAGTGTCTTGGAAGCAATAATACTAGATGAGAAGGAAATGCAAACTCATAAAGATGTGACTTGCTCAAGGTCATACACTAAGACTTGAACTTGGACTGTTTGTCTCTGATGCTCATAATCTTTCCATTATACCCACAGGGTCCAGGTGCGGCTGAAGTTTTCCACTGGCTAGAGCCTTTGGATTTCTTCTCTTGCTGGGCCCCAGCTTTTTCATTTTTGAGACTCTAGAGGCACTGAAGCAAATGGCTACTTTAGATCTCTCTTTATCCCAACAAGTTGATATCCAAGTGTCTTCTTTGTGAATAAAGAGAAGTATGGTAGAATTGTATATGAAGGAGTTATTAGTAGGATTAGGAGAGACACACAGCTGTCTCAAAAGGCCTGTCTTCCTTGTGCCAAATCCTCAGTCCTGAACTTCACCCAAAGCAGTAGCTGAGGCATTATGGAGGAAGCCAACAGGAAAGCCAGATATCCTTAGCAAGTCATTGAAAGACAATCTTTTAATTAAAAAAGCATGGTGGAGACTCCACTGAAACATGGGGTTTGTCCTGTGTTCATAGCAACACCATTTACAATAGCCAAGACACGGAAGCAACCTAAATGTCCATTGATAGATGACTGAATAAAGGAGATATATACAACGGAATATTACTCAGTCATAAAAGGAATGAAATAATGCCATCTGCAGCAACATGGATGGACCTAGAGATCATCATACTAAGCAAAGTAAGTCAGAAAGAGAAAGAGAAATACCATATGATATCACTTATATGTAGAATCTAAAATACAACACAAATAAATATATTTATGAAACAGATTCACAGATACAGAAAACAGACTTGCGACTAGCCAAGTGTGGGGGAAGAAGGATTGAGATTAGCTGATGCAAGCTATTATATATATAATGGATAAACAACAAAGTCCTGCTGTATAGCAGAGGGAGCTATATTTAATATTCTGTGATAAACTATAAAGGTAAAGAATGTGAAAAAGAATATATATATATACATATACATATGTATAACTGAAGCACTTTGCTGTGTAGCAGAAGTTAACACAACAATGTAAATCAACTATATGTCAATATAATTTAAAAAACTAAACAAAAATCCACATGGGCTTGGGTGATGAGGTAACTAAAGTCTGTACTAATAGAAAACTATTTGTTTTCTCAGTCATGGTTTTGGGCTGAGATTCACTGGATTAGAGGTCCATGGTTTTGCCTGCAAGGTGACTCATCCATGGCAAAGACAGTCATTATCATGGGGGTTAGCCAAATATAAAAAAAAGTTCTCTGCTAAGATATAAGGACATCAGCTTCAATGTTCTTCTAAAGCACTTACAGTTCTGTGATGAGGTTGCTATCGTCCCATTTTATGTTTATCCTTCAACTGATGTCATTTTTTTCAAAGTGGTTATGATTTTAGCCTTGTCATTTCTGCCACTAGGCGGCTTCCAAATTGTCCATTCTTGGCGATGTTTAATGCCTTGTCCCTTGTCCTACTGTCAGGGGCAGCTCATTTCAGCTGCCAGGAGGGCCTGCTTTATTGCTCAGCCAGTCGAGGCCTAAGCGGCTTTATGACATTTCAAAGTGAATTGATGATAGAAATTTCAATTTGTTTCAGAAGAGAGTTGTCAACAGGCCCAGAGCTCAGAAAATGAGCAGCCAGTTCTTCTGGAGGCATTGAGTGTCCATGGGTTAAAGTCAGTCTTATTGCTATTTTAGCAAAGAATGAAGAAACTTATCCTTCTTTTATGTGGTAAATGCTGTTTCTGAAGAATGCTTGGCAGTCTACCACTTACTGATGATTAAAACTGATTAAAATTCCTTCTTATCTACTTTGCTAAAAACACTGATCAGAAGTTGTTTTTGTCTGTTCTTTGGCAGTTGACCACCTCTTCCACTCTCAGTACCTGTAGTTTAGATGGAGCTGATTTCACACCTTTGATTCAGGGGTAGGCATGTGACCCAGGCCTGTCCAATGAGAAACATGAATTTGGTTTAGGGATGGGTATGTTAGCTGTATCAGTCAGGATCATGGGAACAGATGAAACTCTGAAATAATCTTCCCATAAAAGTAAAGCAGAGTATAGGAAGACCTTAAGAGGCAATGTAGTCCTGGGGTTACTCATAGTGGGTCATTGGTACCACCACCAGCTTGTACAGGCAAGACTGAGAAGGCACTACTGATCTCAAAGAGGAAAAGATGGATGCAGAGAGCAGGGATAGGACCTCTGCCTATTGGCCAAGAGACACAGCTACCCCATGCTGGTCCTTGCAAAGGGACCTGGGGGAAAATGAACATTCTGACCTTACTCTTCTCTCTTCCTCTAGCTTTCTGCTGGGCTTCCCACTGACAATACACTAAGGAAGGAGCCATTGGAACATTCGTACAGGCTAGTCTCCCAGTTACTGAGCAGGAAGAAGGATGGAGAGTGGATTTGAAGATCAAGCTGAAGGTGTTCACTGCGTGAGCCAATTTGGGCCAATGGAGAGTCAGTCCTGGGACTTTTAATGGGATAGTTGGGTAATACATATTCATCCACTGCGATCTGTGTGAAAAACAAGGCTAGATCTACTGGTGGTTGTCTTGTCATCCCTCTGAAGAGAGGAAAGCAGAGCAAAGAGATGGGGATGAATTCCTGGTGACATTTAAGCACTTGGATCCAGTTACACTTGAAGACTACCCTCAGAATTTTCAGCAAAGTGTTAATAAATTCCCTCTGCTTCCACTAGTGAGGTTTCCATCATTTGTACCTGAAAGAGGCCTGAGGCCTGCATGGTGTGCACAGGTCAGCATACCACAGCACTCAGCTCATGGAGCCATCTGGATGATCCCTGCCACCCCAAGCAGTGCCTCCTTAGCCCACTTGTTTCACTAAATATGAGCTTCTTGGTCTGTGCAGGTCCTAGCCCCTCTCTTTCCATAAATTCTATCCAGCTGCAGCTTGCTCCTAGGTAGTCCTAACTATGACAGTCAGAATATCAGTGACCCAGAGGCATCACTCATTGAGCAACATCTGGAATTTCATGAATTCAATGTGTTTGGGAGAGACAGTGTTCTAAAATATGAAGGAAAAATAACATAGCCCC
This sequence comes from Muntiacus reevesi, assembly GCF_963930625.1. Classification (NCBI taxonomy): domain Eukaryota; kingdom Metazoa; phylum Chordata; class Mammalia; order Artiodactyla; family Cervidae; genus Muntiacus; species Muntiacus reevesi. Next base: position 50,578,048 of record NC_089257.1, read on the forward strand.
TCCCCACCTCCAGGTAGGGGAGAAAAAGGCTAGAATGAATATATTCCGAGGTTAGATGACTTAATTCCCTAAAGTCCCTTAATTCAGATGTTAAAATGCAGGCAAAGATGATAAATGTTGGGGTAGATCAAGTACTGAGAGGTACTTAGCCTCAAAGGACATTTGATAAGCCTTTTGTCAGTATCTTTGATAAGTGGTTGATCCTCTATATACAGTGAGCACTCTCCTTGGAGTGTGTGTGTGTGTGTGTGTATGTGTGTGTACAAAACAAAGTCACCTATAATATCATGCTTTTCATCAGCAAGAAAGAAAAGGGAAAGAGTTTGTGGGCAGAAGGCCAAAAGGTTTCAGTCCTTTGCAGAGAAGCCCTGTAGCTCACCCTTCCCCCCAAACCCGCATCTCTAGCTTTCACCTGGCAGAAGGTGAAAATCCCATCTGTAATTTTAGGGCTGGGGGAAGGGCTGGAACACGGTGTGATGGAGCAGACAGAGTGTAAGGTTGGACCCAGTTTCTCCCGTTTGTTAGCTGTGCGACCTTGGATGAATCTGAGTTCCTACTTCTTCCTTTGTAAAATGGGGATAATAATATCTTCCTCAGAGCATGGCTGTGAGGATTAAATGAGATCAAGTGAACAAAGCTTCTAGCATACTGCTTGGTGAATGTTTTCATAAATGGCCAAAACAACATCAATGACAACAAAATCGGACAGGCTGGATCGCAGCCCGTCAAGGATTCAGCTTTAAGTTAGCATTATGCCTAATACTCAACAGCATATGCTAATTCCTTTCTCTTTCTTCCTGCTCCCCTCCCACCTCCATCCTGGGAAACAACAAGAAAACTATTTATGATTTAATGTTAAATCAAAAGATACATACAGAATTACAGTGCCTAGACTTTGACACACTATGGCTTGTATCCATACGAGGGGCACGCTTGGGAGTCTCTGACCTCTAAGTGATTTGTTTGTCCTTGCACACAGGCTGAAACAGTGTTTCGCGTAGTATATCATCTGGGTAGTTGGAATATCGTCGTGGTATTCCAGATGGCCTAGGAAGCATTGGGTTTTTGTTCAGATGGGGAGAATTCGCTAACCTTTTACAACTTGGTTTATTTTTTGACCAGATGTGAATATTTATTACACATAAACCTTACCAAGACCAGTAGAGAGGGCACTACAAAATAAAGACAATTTGATTCTTTGGAGAAACAGGAATGTACATTTCAACTCCTGTTGATGGGCACAAGAAACATTAAGGATAATTTAAATTAGAATTATGGAATGATCCTCCATTCTTGTTTTACTTTGCTTAGGAAAAATGAATTATTAGAACGTCACGTATTTAGAATAAGGCCTGACATAGAGTAATCAATAAATGTGAGCTTGTAGCATCAACACTTATGACACAAATGGCACCATTACTGCATGAATAAACTCATAGAATCCTCCTAACAATGCAGTGAGGGAGGGGCTATTAGCCATATGCCAGTTTCAGAGATGGGGAAACGGGCACTGAGAAGTTAAATCACTTGTCTGGGCTCATGTCACTGTGGCAGAGTGGCAGAGCTGAGTGCTCTGGGTGACCAGTCTTGCTCCTCAACATTCACCCATGTGTGTGCTCATGAAGCAGAGAGATGCTACTTGTAGGACTCATGGAAAGGAAAACTGAGTGGCTGGCAGACCTTTTCGTGGAAGATGGTCTTTGGGTTCCTGGGCTTCCAGAGAACGAGATGATGAAGGCTGGAGAGGAGAAGGAGGGGACAAGGGCTGGTTTTGGCCCTGGTTTCTGCACCTTCTGGGGTGGAGGGAATGGAGAGGTTGGGAGTGGAGGAAACTGGGTGGACTCCTTTGTTCTTTGGTGGAGAGGCTGGAGGGTCAGATATGTCCCTAAAGTCAGGCATGGGATCTGGCAGACAAGGAAAAGGAATGAACCACATGGGGCCACTGTTAACTTCCAGAATCTTACAACCAGAAGGCTAAGATATCTGGAAAAACACACTCCCCCAGCCCCGGTGCACAATTTAGGGGGTAGGAAGCAAGGTCCTGAGATGGCAAAGGGCCTTGCGTTCTACTGCCTCATTAGGCTTCTCCTATGGGTAATGCTCAGTCTGTAAACGGAAGTGTTCCCAGATAGAGGAGACAGAGGCAAGACTCTCCCCAGGCTCTGCACCCCATCTGGGCTCCACTTGAGGCAGTGCTGCCCTCTCCTCTCAGACCCCCACTCGCGCCAAGAACCTCCCCTACTCTGATCTCAGTGAGATTGTGGGTGGGAGTTGGGGTGCCTGGTGTAGCCCCGGCAAGGCCAGGATGTAATCAGATGCTGAGCTCAGGCTAGAGCTATCTCTGGTGAGGGACCTAAGTGGGGGCCAGCAGCCAGAGGCGTGATTGGGGAGGCCCTCCAAGTGCTGGAATTGGAGGGCAAAGAAAGGCTGAGGGCAGGGAAGCAGGCAGGGACCTTAGGAACAAATCCTGACCCTCTGCCTTTCCCAGGAGCCATCCTCGCTGAGGGGGTACCTGGAGGCTGGGGCTGACTCGTGGGTGCTCACCTGAGACCAAGAGCGAAGCCAGTACTGCAGAAGCAAGTTGAGTCAGAAACATGTGAGAAGCTGTGGTCTAAAAAGGGAAATCTGAAGGGTCACCAAAGTGAAGGGGCCAGAGGCAGCTGTGGTAGCTGGGGTAGGGAGCCAGGAATCTGAGAACCAGAGAGGTGAGAACAAAAATAGTATGTCCAGAGTAAACAGGATTGGCCTAGAACAGGTGTTGCTGCTCTACCGTAGTACGGTGGGCCAGCTGGGCACGGTGGGAGCGTGGGCTGCTGAATTTAAAGGGCCAGAACGGACACCAGAGTCCAGGAGATCTTGAACCCGTCTCAGCCTAGGAGCCTCTTATAATATTGATCTCAGCTTGGGTCTGACATGGTCTAGGCAGTTTGCCCTGGCCCAGGAGCTGGCGAACCAGGATAAGGGTCCGGGGCAGAGGAAGGTAACCTGGAGATAAGGAGTGATCTTGATAGGTTGGGCCCTCAGCACCCTGGGGCCTGCATGCTTAGGCCCGCATGAGAATGTAGGGCTGCAAGAGCGTGTGATGAGTCACAAGTCCCAGACGTGGAGCAGATGCTGCGGTGGGCAGCTTGGGGCTGCTTGTCAGCGAATCTGACCATGCCTGGACCAGCTGCCGGGCTTGGGTCACTGGTCCTGTTCCTAGCACAGAGAGCCTAAGAACTTTCTCCCCTGTGAGCGGTCCCTCTTGGAAATATCCTGAAGCCTCACAGAACCACGTTTGGGTGAGCAAGAGTATTCTCAGAGCTAGGCTTTACAAGTTGATTTTATGACGCATCCAGGCAGAAGGCGGAACGCCCCAGTCATTAACTCACTTCCCTTTGTGGGTGAATTCCGCAATGAGTTGCTCATCTGAGCTGCGGAACGGGCTTCTCCAGCACACACAGACCTGTCTGTCAATGTACATTTGGCTGCTCAGATAAATCCTTGGCACCTCACAGGGTGTCCCTGGTTCACCTCTGAGACCATGTGCTCTCTCTTGCAGGCAACTTCCCAGGCCGCTTTCTGGAACAGGCCAGGACACAGGGATGATGTGCTGTGAATAAGGCTACGCTGTGTCAGGCCAGGCCCAGACTCACATCTGGATGCTTAACCCTTAGCATACCATGGCAGCCAGATGGCTTAACCCGTCCTCTGCTTGGGTCTGTCCCTTTGTCATTTTATTGTTATTATTGTTTTTCAGTTCTTTCGTTTTAAAAACTGAAGTATAGTTGATTTCCCAGGTGGTTTAGTGATCAAGAATCTGCCCGCAATGCAGGAGACAAGGGTTACACAGGTTCAATCCTTGGGTCAGGAAGATCCCCTGGAGAAGGAAATGGCAACCCACTCCAGTGTTCTTGTTTGGGAAATCCTATGGACAGAGGAGTCTGGTGGGCTACAGTCCATGGGGTCACAAAAGAGTGGGACATGACTTAGTGACTAACCAGCAACAATGTAGTCAATTTGCAATATTGTGTTAGTTTCGGGTGCACAACAAAATGATTTAGCTTACATATATACAGATATATGTTCAGATTCTTTTACATTATGTTATTACAAGATAATGCATATAGTTTCCTGTGCTATAGAGTAAATCTTTGTTGTCCATCTATATCACATATAGTAGTATGTATCTGTTAGTCTCCTACTCCTATTTTATCCTTCTTCCCCCACCCCTGTTTTCCCTTTGGTAACCATAAGTTTGTATTCTTTGTCTGTGAATGTGTTTCTGTTTTTTAAATAAAAACATTTGTTTACTTTTTAGATTTCACACGTAGGTGATATCATATAATATTTGTCTTTCTCTGTCTGACACTTCACTCAATATTATACCCTCTAGATCCATCTGTGTTGTGCAAATGGCAGTAATTCATGTCCTTTTAAATTGTAGCTGAAAGGCCACAGGTTTTAGGCTACTTCTGTTGTCTTAAAATAGGGCTCTGACCATGTCTCTGAAGGAGGGCCCCTGGAGCAAATGCGGTGGGCCAGCTGCCAAGGCTGGCAGAAGGAGAGGCAGAGCTGGAAATAACGCAGGGTGTTTGCTTGCAGATTCTTCTCCACCACATCATGGGTGAGTCAGATGACTTCTCACCCCAGATTCTGTTTTTACCCACTTTCCTACTCAGAGGCAGGGTGGGAGGATTGGATAAAGCTTAAAATATATCCCCCAGTTATCTCCTTTTGTCTTTTGGGTTTTAATGCAGAATCAGGATTCTTTCATTCTTTGATGCAATCAGGAGTTATGTTTGACTCTCTCACTGGCATTCTGTTTTAATTCACACTTGGTTGCAGAAAGAGCACTACGGAGTGAGTCAAGAGGCTTCAGTCACATGTCTGCTCTGAGCACCCATCACTGGGATTTGGGGCAAGTCAGCCTGCCTCCCTGAGCTTCAGTTCCCTTGTTGGCAATGTGAGGTGTCAGTTCCGCCAGGAAGCTGTGTGCATCCATCAGGCAGGACCAATTCCCCGTCTCTGTAGCCCTGGAGTCTGAACCCCGACTCTTCGCCCTTTACCTCCCAGCTTGTTATGACAGCAAGTTAGATCACTCCTGGAAGTGCTTGGAAAACTAAAATGCTACATTCCTGACAGCAATAATTATTACTTTACACCATGTTAAAAAAAAAAAAAAAGAAAAAAAAAAAGTTTCTCTTCTCTTTAGTCCACAGTATCTCAGGCAAATCACTTTACTTTGGTCTCCCGAGGCTGCACCAGCCTCTTACCCTCCTTTACGATACTTTTGGATCTTTTTTTTTTTTTTTAAGAGTGATCTATGAGTTCTTCTATTTGTGTTGTGGTGAAATAGATGTAACATCAACTTACCATTCTAACCATTTTTAGCTGCAGAGTTCAGTGGCATAAAGTATGTTCATACTGTTGTGTCATCCTCTGCCTCCAGAAAGTCTTTCATCTTCCCAAACTGAAACTCTGTTCTTATTAAGCAATGCCTCCTATCTCCCTTCCCTAGCCCCTGGCAACCACCATTCAACTTTCTGTCTCTATGAGTTTGACTACTCTAGGGACTCACACGGTATTTGTCCTTTTGTGTCTGACTTCCTTCATTTAGCACAATGTCCTCCAGGTTCATCCATGTCTGTTTCTTTATGTATAGAGAGATAAAATTTTAAGCAAGAGAAAAAATTTTTTTTCTCCCAGAAACCATTGTAAATGGACATATGTACTTATTTGTTTGCTTGTTTTGTAGCTGTGAAGTTACTTTCTTAAACAGGGAATAAAATACGTTGTGTATGGGGGCTTCCCAGGTGGCTCAGTGGTAAAGAATCCACCTGCCAATGCAGGAAACTCGGGTTTAGTCCCTGGGGTGGGAAGATTCCCTGGAGTAGGAAATGGAAACCCGCTCTAGTGATCTTGCCTGAGAAATCCCATGGACAGAGGAGCATGGCGGGCTACAGTCCATGGGATGGCAAGAGAGTTGGATACTACTGAGCAACTGAACCTGAATCTGTACTTGAGTCTTAACTGGGGTGGGGCTAAGTGCGGGGGCAACACCTGGTGTGTGTTTCTGGGCAACGCCCTTCCTCCCGAGTGTTAATTTGTATCAGATGATTCATCTGGGAAGGGAGGAACTCCTGAGAAAGAACACTTAACCCATGCTCACTAAAGGGCTTCAGGTATATGGTGTCACAGCTGATCGTTTGTGGGGTTCTGACTGAAGCCATGTTTCAGAAAGGTTTCTCCCCTTCAGGGAGAATTCGCTGAAAGGGAAGAACACAGGCTGGCATGGTGAGCCAGAGCCAACAGTGGGGTCTGAGCATCTGAGAGGAACAGCTTGGGAGACTCTTGAGTACCCTGGGAGGTGAATAGAGATGTGAAAATCAGAAGGCCCATTTAATTAAACTCTGTAATGCTTTGGGACCAAAAGCAAACCTTCTGGGGGGAGTTACAGCAGGATGAAGGGGGCCATTTTCTTCCTTATGGACAACACAGAAGCACTTCATGGGCATCAATGCTTCAGCAATCTGGGCTCAGAGATAGGGTCTCCACCCAGGCTGGCAGAGTCAGCGCAGTGACAGTGGGCTAAATCTGTGACGATGGGATGGGAGCAGGAATCCCAGAGGTCAGGTCTGGTGGAGGGCGCATTAGCAGCTATGTTTTGCATGAACAGAGGCTGCAGCCTGGGGAGGCCAAGCTGATTCATATTCATATGCCAGCCCACTTAGAGACTCTGGAAAGTTCTGGAGAGAATTTTGTGCTGTGCTGTGCTTAAGTCGCTCAGTCCTGTCTGGCTTTTTGCAATACTATGGACTGTAGCCTGCCAGGCTCCTCTCCATGGGATTCTCCAGGCAAGAATACTGGAGTGGGTTGCCATGCCCTTTTCCAGGGGATCTTCCCAACCCAGGGATCGAACCCAGGTCTCCTGCATTGCAGGCAGATTCTTTACGGTCTGAGTAAGACTTTGCAATTCTAGACTGACTGGCTAGGGGTTCAGGCCATTGGGATTCAGATATTAACACAAGTGCAACCTTAGGTGTACCTCCTGGCTGGTGAGACTTTGGGTTACATATGTTTTGATTTGTTAATAGCACAATGATGATGTGGTTTATTCCAACAGATTACCAATTTAACAATCTCATCTTATTTAAAGTTTGTTTTAAATTATAGATGGACAACGCCTCTTAACTTTTGGCTCATTTATGAAACAGGGACTTTGAGAACAGATGAAATCATCATTATTATAGCCTGATTTTTGGAATTAGTCACATTTTTCAGAAAACAAAAAGACACTGAGAAAGTAGGAGGCAAAAGAGTCTTGAAACCTATGGAATATAGTTTTTCTGTGTGGAAGTTTGTCAAGTCATTCTCTACTGATGGCTGTACCATCAGTAGTTTCTGCTTCTTCCAAGGTCCCATTTATCATTTTCTTGGACTGCTGGGATCTGGAGGGTGTTTGCTCAGAAGTGACAAGGTGTTTTTTTTTTTTCCCCAGGAATGTGTTTGGGGATTTCTACATGTCATGTCGGCGGGTTTTTAACAACTCCTGATCGCAGAAGAAATTGAGAAATGGTTTTAGTCAGTTCTACCCAAGCACAGGCACTGGAGGCCAGGATGTTTTAAATCCCCATCCTCCCCTCAGTGGGGTTTATAAGTGTCCTGAGCCACTGAAAATAGGATCTTTCTCATTAAATAGGTCTCTTGGACTAAGAAAATACCAAGGCATGGGTGGGCGTTGTGCCTATTGGGCCATGAAGAGCCACACAGAGGCAACTCCTAGGGGGATGCCCTCTAGGGATGCCCTCTAGGGATGTCCCCTACTCATTGGGGACAATGAGTGCAGTGAAAGGGGCCCATTGGCATAGGCAACAAATGTTGGCTGGCTTCCGGTCATTGGCTGAGCATGTGGCACGTGCCCTCGCCCCTGACAGTGCTCACTTGGGCCCAGGTGATGTGACTCTTGCCCTCAGTGGCCCCTCCAGTCTTGGAGGCTCCGCTGGCTTCCATTCTGGTGCTCCCCCTGTACCCCGACAACAGTTCCGATTCCACCTCTTGGGGCTGGATGGTCTTGGTCTTCGTCTGTTCTCTTTTCAAGATATTTTTTCAACTGTCTGTTCCAGAAATTTTCAAGCATAAAGAAGAAGAACAGAACCATGACACTGCGTATACAATATCTTGATTAAACTTTTGTTAACATTTTGCCATATTTACTTTAAATAGAAGGTTTTATATATGAAGCACTTTAAGTTGTAAACTCTTCACTCCTAAGTACCTCAGTATTCAGTATGCATCTCCTAAGAAGGTTATTCTTTTATATAATGATTCCATTATCATACCTAAGAAAATGAATAATAATTTGCTAATATCATCTAATTTAAATTACATATTCAAATTCTCCCAATATGAATTTTTAAAACGGATACTTTAGAACCAGGATCCAATCACAGTAAATGCATTGCATTATTTTTTGTTATGGTTTTTAATCTTTTTCTAAAACAATCCCCTTTGTTTTTTCTTTTAAATTACATTGGTATTTGATTTGTCATGTAGAATGTCTCATCTTCTGATTTGCCTAATCATTTCCTTGTGGTGTCATTAGACTTTTTTTTAATATAGTTTTTTCCCTATAAGCTGGAAATTAATTTTAAAGGCTTGATTACATTTGGTTAACAATTTTAGTAGAAGGCTCACATTTTTTTCGTTAACAGACAAACACCATGCCTTATTCCCTTAACAGTCTGCCCTTTGAATTTCAACAATTTCTCTTCTCTGTTTCTATCAAATAGCTTAGCTTTGGCAACATTTTTTGTTATTGTTGTCCCTACAGCTATGACTACTGCATGATTTCATCAACCCATTTGGGAGTCTGTCTTTTTGTATTTCAGTACAACAATCTTAATGCTCCCTGCAGCAATGAACAAGTCTCTTGGGGAGAGACGGAGAACAAGGAAATGCAAATGAGAAAAGCATCTTGATTCCAGTTTAAGGATGACTGTGCCATACCCTTAAGGAATCTGTGGCGGATGAAGCTTCTGGAGCAGGTGAGAAGTAAAGAGGAAGCAGAAGTCTTGCCCCCAAAGGTCTGGCCCCACAGAACTGGAGGGGCACTGTGGAGGGTCCCAGACTTCACTCTGGGATCTGTGTCATGTTGAAATATGGGACCTTTTTCAACACCAGGGCCCAAGGATCCTTTAGTAGTCACTCACACTTTTTTCACAGCACCATCATCCTTAGCATTAAAAAAAAATTATTTATTTATTTTGGCTGTGCCGGGTCTTTGTTGCTGCGTGGGCTTTTCTCTAGCTGCAAAGATCAGGGTCTTCTCTCCAGCTGCGGTGCGCAGGCTTCTTGTTGTGGTGACTTCTCTTGTGGAACACTGGCTCTTAGGCACGTGGGCTTCAGTAGTTGTGCCTCCTAGCTTTTAAAGCACAGGCTTAATAATTGTGCAGGGGTTTAGTTTTGGGAATCTTCTCAGACCAGAGATCAAACTCTTCTCCTTGGTTTGGCAGGTAGATTCTTTGCCACTGAGCTTCCAGGGAAGCCCCATCCTTAGCGTTGTTTTTCTGTTGACTTTGATCTCAGAGATTCATAGAAGGATCAATTAACTGTGAAATTCATCTTGATTCTGAATAGAGTCTTATAAATAGTTTCTAGCCTGATGTGACTTTTCCAATAGTTTTGTAAAATCAATAGGGAATAGACCATTTGTTTCCATTACAGAGAAAAAAGAATCAATCTTGAACTTTTTTTTTCCATTACAATAAATGTTTATTGAACCCTTACTATAAACAGGAGTTGTATTATACAAAGTTAGCTTGAGCCTATGTGTTTCTAATAGTGGGGAAGAGGACACAAACAGATACTTTTCCTTTAAATGTCAGAGATAAGTACAAAGTGTCAAGGAGTCAAAATGAAGGGCATATCTCAGCCTTCCTGGAGGAGATGAAGCTGAGCTAAGCCTTGAAGGATGAGCAAAAGCCAGATGCCAAGTGGTGAGAGGAGCCTTCTTGGCTTATTTGCTTTGGTATTTCTAGCACCTAGCACATGGTAGACATTCAATCCAGAGCATTTATAAAAGAAATCTCAGCAGAGGAAATGTTATAAACACATACACACACACACACACACACACACACACAAAGCATGGGAAACTATAAATAAATCAGAATTACCAGAAGATTAATCCTTACCCTTTATGGGGTCACAAACCCCTTTGAAAAACTAATGCAAACCATGGATCTACTCCCTAGTAAAATAAATATACACTTAAAAATTATGAATAATTTTAGAAGATACAGATATTAAGAATCTCGGCTGTAGAAACAAAAAAAGAATCTCTGTGGTAGGGAATTGGGAGCATTAAGATTTTTAACAACATGCATTTGTTTTATTTTGTTGTGAACTAGGAAATGACATAACTGAAGATTTACTTTGGATGCATCATGAGGGGTTGGAGAATTCTATGGGCAAAGGAGACTGGCGGGCTCTAGTCCATGGGGTCGCAAAGAGTCGCACACGACTAAGCGACTATCACTCACTCACTCATTCATCGTGAAGGGTAGGGGAGGGCTTCCCAGACGGCTCGGGGATAAAGACTCCGCCTGCAATGCCGGAGACGAGGGCTATGTGGGTTTGATCCCTTGGTCAGGAAGATCCCCTGAAGAAGGAAATGGCAACCCACTGCAGTATTCTTGCCTGGGAGATCCCATGGACAGAGGAGCCTGGCAGGTTACAGTCCATAGGGTTGTAAAGAGTCGGAGATGACTGAACATGCACCTACCACCACATCATGACAGACTGGGTTAGGGAGCAAGGAATCTGAAAACCAGGGAGGTGAGATTAAAAAAATTATGTCCAGGGTCACTTGGAGCAGTGTTTCTCAAACTTTAACATGCATTTGAAGCACTAGCGTGCAATGGACTGAATCTTAGTGTTCCCTTAAAATTCCTATGTTAAAATCTTAACCCCGAGACGATGATATTAGGTGACCTTCAGAGTTGCTTAGGCCTTGAGTGTGAAGAGTTAACGCCCCATAGAAGAGATTCTACAGAGTTCCCTAACCCCTTCTAGTGTGTCAGGATACAGCAAGAAGACAACTGTCTATGAACCAGTAAGAAGGCTCCACCAGACAACAAATCTGCTAGTACCTTGATTTGGACTTCCCAGCTTCCAAATCTATGAGTGATGAATTTCTGTTGTTGATAAGCCACACAGTCTATGGTACTTTATTATAATAGTCTGAATGGACTATGACACTATCATCTTTCTATCTAAAATTAAAAAAAAATTTTTTTTGAAGTGGATCATTTTTAAAGTCCTTATTGAGTTTGTTACATCACTGCTTCTGTTTTATGTTTTTGTTTTTTGAATGCAAGTTATGTGGGATCCTAGCTCCCTTATCAGGGATCAAACCTGCATTCCTGCATTGGAAGGTAAAGTCTTTGTTAACCATTGGACTTTCAGGGAAGTCCCACTATGTACATTTTTTAAATGCAAATTCTGATTCAGTAGAGCTAGGTTGGAACTTGAGATTCAGCACTTCTAGCAAGTTCCCGATGTCACAAGGTGGCATTGCTGCTGCTGGTCCAGAGGCCACACTTGGAGGAGTAAGGTCCTAGAGAACCCGTAGGAGGAAGTGGTCTGTCCTTGGCTCTGCAAGCCCAGAGTAGTGTAGTCTAAACCTCTCATCTGTAGTTTTGAAATGCAGATGATCTGAAAACCAAAAGTACTTCTGTAATTTCTTTGGAGGCAAACTGGAACTCACGTGAGACTATGTATAATCCTGTTTCCTATTTTGTATGAATATTCATGTTTTCATTCTAAAAATGTGTTTTCATTCTAAAAATGTGTTCGATGTGTTTGATTATGGGAAGCTGCTTTAGACTCTGTTGGGGTTGTGATGTTATATGAGGTACATGACTGTACTAAAATATAAAAGTTCCAAATTTTGGGGAATGTAAATTGGCACAGCCACTATGGAAAACAGGATGGAGGTTCTTTAAAAAATTAAAAATAGACTTGCCATATGATCCAACAATCCCATTCCTGGGTATGTATCTGGAGGGAACTCTAATTTGAAAAGATACATGCACCCCAATGTTCATAGCAGTGCTATTCATAATAGCCAAGACGTGGAAGTAAGTTAAATATCCATTGACAGATGAATGGATAAAGAAGACATGGAATATATTTGCAATGGAATACTACTTAGCCCTAAAAAGATGAAATAATGTCATTTGCAGTAACATGGATGGACCTGGAGAATATCATATTAAATGAAATGTCAGACAGAGAAAGACAAATATTATGTTATCACCTATATGTAGAATCTAAAATGATATGAATGAACTTATTTATGAAATAGAAACAGACTCATAGACATAGAAAACAAACTTATGGTTACTACAGGGGAAGGGTGGGCAGGGGTAAATTAGGAGTTTGAGATTAACAAATGCAAAATACTATATATAAAATAAACAGCAACATCCTACTGTATAGCACAGGGAACTATATTCAACATCCTGTAATAAACCATAATGGAAAAGAATATGAGAAAGAATATATGTATGTATGTATAACTGATTTACTTTGCTATACACTGGAGGCTAACACTATAAATAAACTATACGTCAGTAAAAGCAGACTCCAGAAAGTTCCAAAAAGAAAAAAATATTCCAAATTCTGAAACATCTCTGACTTGGAGTTTGCGGCAATCTGAGGGATGCGTTCCCCATCCATTCCATAATCTTCCTTCTCCTGGGAATGGTTCTCCGTTTCACGGAGCTGGGCCTGACCTGTCCTCCTGCTCCCAGCTCCCCCTACCAGTCACAGAGAATTTGATCAGGGTGGATACCTGACCCAGATTGGGCCAACTGGATTCTGTCTGTGGGCATTTAGAACTGGCACTCACCAAAGCTTGTCTCCTTTGGTTGCTGGCACTGAGGCAGGTAAGAGGTAGCCTTTTTCAGCTGCATGTCTGAGAAGTAGAAAAAACTAACCTGTAGAGAGGAAAAAGTGACATAGGTGTGGGACAGAAATGAGGTCCGTGATGCCTTGCAGCATGAGAAAAAGGGGAATAGCCTTTTCTTCTGGGAATGCAGACGTCTGGGATGCAGACGATGAGCAAGGGCAGCAGATTCGGGCCTCGGTGCTTTCTGGTTTCTGGTTCTAGTCCTAATTGCCCTTTCTGCCCTTGAGTTCTCTGACACCCCATTACCATCTTGTAGTAAATTCCTACTTGTGTTAATGCTACCTAAATTGGATTTCATTGAATTGTATTAACTAAGACACTAACAGAATTATTTTTTAGTGCAGTAAAAAATTGTTTTAAACTCTGAGAACGGACCTGCAAATCAAATTCCCAAGAGAAGGTGGATTTATTAATTTCCATACAGACTGACTGCCAATGGAACCAGAATCCTCTCACTTACAGGTCAGCCTGTTCTCTCCTGGTGGGAAAGTCTACACGGAAAGCCACATTATAATGAGAAGGCAGCTTGATGAGTGCAGACAGAGCCAGTTAATTAGGGGATCTGAGCGGGCTGTCTGCATGCGAGGATGGTTGGAGGCACTTTCCCCCTAGGTCCAGGATGTGCTGAACCTGCCATATAGTGCACATGAGTGCGTGTGCTAGGGCATGCTTGGAAAACAGACCAACTCACAAAAACCAGTTCACCCATAAGTCAGGTCAGCAAACGAGCCATTAACCTAGAGTGAGTATTTGTTAAAAAAACATTTCATGTGTGATGGAATGGTTTCCACAGCTTTCTGAGTGCTTTCCCCCTAAGATGACTGGTAACTCTTTTATGTTGTACAGTTCTGTTCCATCTTTTTTCCTTTCCCTTTCTCTTCCCCTTCCTCCTTCCTTCCCTTCCTTCCTTTCTCCTTTTCTCCCCACCTCCCCCCTCCTTCCTTTTTTTTCTACCCCCATTTCAGAGATACTTTTGCCTAGTGGTTGAAGATTGCCCACCTTCTCACCTCTATCCTCTCCCTCCCACATCAACCCTGTCCCCATCGTCTCCTAGAGCCTGAAACTGGAGATTGGGTCTTCAGGGCTGAGCTAGCTAAGACCAGGAATAGTGTCTAATGGAGAAAATGGGTGGATGATGAGAATGATGGGTGGGATTTTGGAGGAGGAGCTGAAGGTCAAGAATCAGACCCTCCAGGTGACTTGAAACACCAAGATCAAAGCAGCAGGTGCAGGATCCGATAAGAAGTCAAACCAGGAGTTGAGGATGGGACAAGACACCGGCCTGAAGGGAGAACAGGCTGAAAGCCAGTGAGGAGATAATAGCAGTTGTTCTGTATTTCCATTGCCCATGAACTATCTTAGAGTCTTCTATTTCTTTAAAATCATACTATGTATCTTTTGGAAAATTTTGTGCAATGTTGAATTTGCATAAATCTGGAATTGCTCAACTAAGGGAGTGTTTTACTTATGATTCATCATCTTGGTCCCTTTTTAAAAACTTCTCCTTCCTGCTGTTTGTTGTCTGTTTCTCAGACATTTGTGTACTAGATTTCATTATTAAGGAAATTGTCCCACATTCAATGTTTATTGCTCTGTAGTGAGACATTTCTGTGTTGATAGGGAGAATGGAAAGATGAGACAAATTCATCAGAAACGTATTAAGCTCTACTGCAGTTTCTGACATCTAAATGATGAAGTAATGTTACTGGACTACAAATATTACCCCACGCATTATTTTAAAAGCTTTAAGGAAAAAACTGAGTTTTAACCAAGACAATTTGTTTTCACCATAAACATGGTATATATTTGTATCTGTTTCCTGTTGCTGCTGTAAGTAATTACCATCACTTAGTGGCTTAAGATAATGCATGTTTATTATCTTATAGTTCTAGAGGTCAGAAGTCCTAAAATCAAGGTGTAAGAGACTTCCCTGGGGTTCCAGTGGTTAGGACTCCACGCTTCCACTGCATGGAGCATGGGTATAATCCCTGGTTGGGGAACTAAGATCCTGCATGCCATGCAGCATGGCCAAAAAAAGAAGAATACTTGGAAATAAGTTTAACAATGTGCAAAATATAAAAATAAAATAAAATCAAGGTGTTAGTGGGACTGTGTTTCTCCTGGAAGCTTTCAGGCAAAATCAATTTCCTTGCCTTTTCCAGGTTCCAGAGGTGGCCTGCATTCTTTGGCTCATAGTCCCTCCCTCTGTCTCCAATACCAGCAGTGAAAAATCTTCAAATCTCTCTGGCCTCAGCCTCTGCTACTGTTACCATATCTTTCTTTCTCTATTACTCCTGACTTCCTCTTATTAAGACCTATGTGATTATATTGGACCAGATAATCCAAGATAATCTCTCAATCTTGAGATCCTTAATTTAATCACATCTACATTGTCCTTTTTGCTGGGTAAAGTAACATGTTCACTGGCTCTGTGGATAAGGATATGGATATTTTTGGGGAGTCTACAATAATACTCATTTATCCTATTTGGCCTACCATAATAATCACTCATAGGTATTAATAAAATACAGTTCATAAAAATAGAAAGAAAAATATAATTCATGGTTCGACTACTGAAAGGTAGACATAATGAACTTTCATTCCATCTTTTTAAAATGAACAGTTTTACATAATTATGATTATACAATGTATATGTATGTACACAATTTGAAACTGCTTTTTCACAAAATTTTGTATCATAGTACATTTTCCATTTCCATAGTACTTTACCCATTTTCCATGTTAGTGTACAGCCTGACCAAATAGCTTTATTGACTGCATGGTATTCCATTGAATGAATATACCATATTTCACTTAGGCCTTTTCTTATTGTTTTAAATTTGTTTTTAATTTTTTAGTATTATAAATATCTCTGTGACAAGTATTTTTGCCTTAAAGATTTTTTGCTTATATTTTCCCTTAGGGATAGATTCCAGACATGGAGTTACTTTATCAAAGTCTTTTTACAGCAAATGTTTTTCCAAGAGTTTATATAAATTTTCAGAACCATCAAGATATATGTTAGTACCTATTTTACTACATTCTCACCAGCACCAAATAAAACAGCAATCACAAAAATAACTTTGCCAATCAGGTAGGTAGAATAGGTAACTTCTTTTTGTTTTAATTTGCATTCATTTGTTTACAAAGGAAAGTGAACATTTTCTCATGGGATCATTTGCTAGTTATAGTTCTTTGATGAATTACTGATTCATGCCTTTTACATTTGGGAGCCAAAATAGTTTTTAAATTAATTTGTCTAATAGCTATACATTTAAAAAGTTTATTTAATATTTGTGATATTTGCTATATTTTCTCTTGTCTCTCATTTATATCTTTTATGTCTAGAAGTTTTAAATTTGTACATTGTCTAATCTATCCATCTTTTCTCCCCTCTTTTTCTTTGTTACTTTAAAAATCCTCCTCTTCCTGCAGCAACGTGGATGGACCCTAGAAATTACCATACTAAGTGAAGTAAGTCAGAGAAAGACTAATATCATAGGATATCACTTATATGGGGAATTTAAAAAGATACAAATGAACTTATTTACAAAATGGAAAGAGACTCACATACATAGAAAACAAACTTATGGTCATCAAAGGGGAAAAGTAGGGGAGGGATAAATTAGGAGTATGGGAATGCCAGATACATACTACTAAATATAAAATAGATACAAAATAAGGACCTACTGTATAGCACAAAGAACTATACTCGATACTTTGTAACAACCTATAAGGGAAAAGAATCTGAAAAAGAATATTTAAATATGTGTAAATTGAATGTGCTGTATAACTGAAACTGACATGATATTGTAAATCAAATACACTTCAATTAAAAAAAGAAAACTAGGCTAGGTTATTCTAAGAGACTGGCAAGGGCCAGTCAGGTCAACCTCTAATTTTTAAAATTAATTAATTCATTTTTGTCTGTGTCTTTGCTCCTGCGTGGGCTTTTCTCTCGTTGCGGTGAGCGGGGGCTGCTCTTAGTTGCAGTGTGTGGGCTGCTCACTGTGGTGGTTTCCCTTGTTGCAGGGCCCTGGCTCTAGGCCTGCAGGCTTCAGTGATTGTGGCACATGGGCTCCGGAGTTGCAGCTCCCGGCCTCTAGAGCACAGGCTCAATAGCTGTCATACACAGGCTGAATTGCTCTGCGGCATGTGGGATCCTTCTGAATCAGGGACAAAACTTGTGTCTCCTGCATCGACAGGCAGATTCTTTACCACTGAGCCAACAAGGAAGCCCTAGATCAGCCTCTAATTTGAGCCTAAATGCCAATCTATAAATTGGTGGTCTGACTCTATACATGAAGGAAGGAGAGTAAAATGTGTCCTGGGTTGAGCATCTGGAAACAGAGTTAAGCCTTACTTTAAAATTAAATATTGGTGGGTTTTTTTTGATAATTTAAAAAAATATTTCTATTGGAGTATTGTTTCTTTATGACATTGTATTAGTTTCTGATGTACAGCAAAGTGAATCAGTTTCTATCTATGCAAATCCCCTCTTTTTTAGTAAATATTGTTATTTTTATTTCAGTGAATTAAAATATACTTTTATCATTTTTAAAATCCTCCTGTCCCAATGGTTAACTGTGTAGTACATTTAATATTCTTCTTGTTTTTCTTATGATTTTTAAAAGTGTCTCCTTAATCCATCTGGAGTTTATGGTATGAAATCTATGGAGAGGATCTCACTACCTGCTAAATGTTACCTATAAGAGGGACCTGATTTGCACTTTCTGAGCTCTTTGCACTGAGTTATCTACCTTTTCTCTGTTCACTGAAACGAAAGGAGAGTGGTAACAGAATGGTGTGAAATTCTACATTGGTTTTCCTAGTGATAGGGAATAACCTCCCTGTTTTCTGAATGTGTTGATTTTTCTTCAAATATTCTCACCTTCTGATTAGTATTTAAGCTTAAAATTGAGACAAGAAGCTTTAGATGAACTATCTAAAATATATTGAAAGTACTCAAAACTGGGAAAATAGAAAAAAAAGTCAATCTATTAAAAAAGCACTGGAAACCATTCTATCAGACATGAAATATTGTAAATATAAATTCTAGATGAGTTAGTTTAGGTAAGTTAAGCCAGAACTGACACTCCTTCCTCTGGACAATAATTAGACCAGCCCCATCCAGTGGAAATAAAATGTGGGCCACGTGTGGAGTGTAAAGTTTTCCAGCAGCAACATTAGAAAAGTAAAATGTAGCAGGTGAAATTAATCTAAATAATGTATTTTATCCAACCCAATATATCTGAAATGTCATCATTTCAACACATACTCTATGTTAAAATTCTTGAGATGCTTATATTCTGCCCCCCCCCCCTTACTAAGTCTTTGAGTCCAGTGGTTATGTTTCACTTGCAGCACATCTCATGAATGTGGATTAACCTCATTCCAGATACTCAGTAGCTGTGGGACTAGTGGCCGTTTTATTGGATAGAGCGGCTCTGGACACAGTGACACATTTTGGCTGCTGGACTTTTCCCCTACACCCCACGCTGAACAATCTTTAAAGAATGTCTTTTCTCAGGACTGAATATAGCTGATTAGCTTTTGGTATCATTTGATTATCAGCTGCTCTGGTGGCTAAGTGGTAGAGCATCTGCCTGCCAATGCAGGAGACACAGGTTCGATCCCTGAGTTGGGAAGATCCCCTGGAGAAGGAAATGGCAACCCACTCCAGTGTTCTTGCCTGGAAAATCCTATGGACCGAGGACCCTGGTGAGCTATAGTCCATGGGGGTGGAAAAGAGCTGGATATGACTTAGTGACTAAACAACAATCCTTTGATTACACCCACTTTAAACAGAACTCTTTTCACATACAGATGACCAATAGGAACATGAAAAGATATTCATCATTGTTAACTATTAGAGAAATGCAAATCAAAACTACGATGAGGTACCACCTCACACCAATCAGAACAACCATCATGATAAAGTCTACAAATAACAAATGCTGAAGAATGTGTGGAGAAAAGAGAATCCTCCTATACTGTTGGTAGAAATGTAAACTGATGTAGCAACTATGGAAAACAGTACAGAGATGCCTCAAAAATTTAAAAATAGAGTTGCCATATGATCGAGCAATTCCACTCCTGAGCATATATTTGGAAAAAAAAACATAATCCAAAAAGATACGTATAATCCTATGTTCTTGGCAGCACTATTTACGATAGCCAAGACCTGGAAACAACCTAAATATCCATATTGACAAATGAATGTTAAAGAAGAACTGATATATACACACACACACACACACACACACACATATGTATGTATATGTATGTATATGTGTATGTCTATATATGTGTGTATATATATGTGTGTGTGTGTGTATATGTATATTTCACTTCAGATGGTGACTGTGACCATGAAATTAAAAGACACTTGCTCCTTGGAAGAAAATCTGTGACAAACCTAGATAGCATATTAAAAAGCTAGCATACAAAAAAAAAAGCTAGCATACATTACTTTGCCAACAAAGGTCTGTAGAGTCAAAGCTATGGTTTTTCCCGTAGTCATGTATGGTTGTGAGATTTGGACCATAAAGAAGACTGAGTACCTAAGAATTGATGCTTTTGAACTGTGGTGTTGGAGAAGACTCTTGAGACCCCGGACAGCAAGGAGATCAAACCCATCAATCCTAAAGGAAATAAATCCTGAATATTCATTGGAAGGACTGATGCTGAAGCTGAAGCTCCAATACTTTGGCCACCCGAAGCGGAGAGCCGACTCGTTAGAAAAGACCCTGATGCTGGGAAAGATTGAAGGCAGGAGGAGAAGGGGAAAAAAGAGGATGAGATGGCTGGATGGCATTACCGACTCAATGGACATGAGTTTGAGTGAGCGCCAGGAAATGATGAAGCAAAGGGAAGCCTGGTGTGCTGCAGTCCATGGGGTTGCAAAGTGTCAAACACGACTGAGCGACTGAACAACAATATGTATGTGTATATATATTTACACACACACAATAGAATACTACTTAGCCATAAAAAGTATGAAATAATGCCATTTGTAGCAACATGGATGGACCTAGAGATTCTCATACTAAGTGAAGTAAGTCAGAAAGAGAAAGACAAATACCATATGATATCAGGCAATTCAGGCTGATAGAGATTCAATCTTGTGTCTAGAATCACCTCACCTGGTAGAGGCAAACCTAACAAATCATGCTGTGGCTCTTGAAGCTTCCACCTCACCAGATACAAGGCACTCTGTGTCACATTTAATTCCCCAAAGCAAACCACAAGAATACACACAAGTTCCAAGGGGATAGAGAAGTCACAAACCCGTCATATACTGAGCAGGAGAACCCGGCTATCTGTGAGCTTCCCTAATGCCTGGCACATCTTGGAGAAAAAGAACCACAACCAGTACATACTATTATCCTAATGTCACAGATAAAAAACCCCTGAGAGTTAAAGAAATAGCTCATGGTCACTAGCAAGTAAATGGCAGTGCTGAGGTTGTGGTTTAGGTTCTTATGACATAAAACACACGCTCTTTGTACCACATTAGTCTCCTAGGGTCAAGTGCACATTTCCAAAAAGAAGGCCAGGTTTTGGGGCATATATCGCCTCGGAGTCATGCCTGGAGCTGTTTTCATGCTCCTTGCTATCTGAGTTGGCACATCAAACATGTCACTGCTCCTAGTCTTTCATAGGCTTTCCTGCTTCACATCTGACGAACTCTGCTCAGAGTCAGTTCTGTGCGTCCATAGTTCTGCCAAAGTGCCTACTGTGGTGGCCTGTTCCTAGGGCATACACTTTGCCCATCATTTGTATATATAGCAATATCACTGCTTTATGGATGTTTTCTTGCAAATATCCTCTGGTCATATTTCAGTTCAGAAGATATTTGAAGAACATTGTTTTGGACAACTGTGGAGGTCTTGATAATTTACAAATATCTTGTCTGTCTATTTTGTTTCTTGACAATAATGTTCTAGGGGAAGGAAACTAAAATTTCTTGGGAACTCATTGGGTGTCAGGAACTGTCCTAAGCATTTTCATAAACTTTTATTCTCATTTATTCTTCATAACAACATTCTGAGAAAGGGGTTATGATTCAGGAGTATACTCCTGAATCAAAACTAAACTCTAATCAAAGAGGATGATTAACATAAAAAAAAAAAAGACATTTGGTCTCAGATATCTGAATAGGAATAATAACACTTTCTTTATCTTGGCTTCCCTTAATTGCTCTCATGGGGAGTTTTTCACCCTTTGGAGTATATTTGTAATTTCTCAAGGGTGTGTTTGACCATCCCTGTAGAATTGGAAATGAATATTTGGAACTTGATTGAGAATGTATCATTTAGGACTCTCTTGGCTGCAAATAAAAAAACTCAACTTATCCTTGCTTAAGCAATAAAAAGGGAATTTATTGGCTTATGCAATTAAAAAGTACAAGGATAGACAGAGCTTCAGGTATAGTTTGATGCAGAGGCTTAATACTAGATCCAAATCTCACTCTATTTCTTGGTACTGGTTGTCCCTATATTGGCTTCATCTTCAGACTCTAAGCATTGGAAAAGAAGGTTTTGAGCAGCCTTTTGTCCTGCATTTAAGTTCAGTAGAAAAGAGTATGTGTTTCTCTCTCAGAAGTCCCACAAAAGGTTTATTGTATTTCACTAACTGTGTTTAGGTCAAAGTTTATCCCGTAAACAACTACTTACTATGGGCCAGGGACTGTGATGCTATAATTGATCAGGCCTGAGTTCATGCCCATCCCTGGAATTAGGGATTAGTCACCTTGCCCTTTGTACAGGGACTTCTTGAGAGTGAGGGTGGGTTCCAGAGAGGAAAACTGGGGCACAGAAAAGAAAGTTATACGCATGCTGCGTAGTGAAAACAACTGGTACCCAGTACAAACAGCACTTTAAAACCACCCACTCCCGTTTGACCCTTTAGAATAGTCTACAGTATAAAAAGGTTTTGTGTTATATTGAGCCTAACTCACAAGTTTACTTCAAAGATAAAGACAAGTGTCCTTTAGAAGATAAACATTTATCTAATAATCACTATGAAACATGAAAACTGTATTTTCTCTTAGCTATCAGAAAGCTTAAAGCTTAATTAGTATTCAATGACAGAGACTTTCTTTTTCCAAATTCTTACTACAATTATTTATCTTATCTATTTTATTTTTAATCCAACACCTTTCTCTTACACCATGCTAGGATGATTCAGTGCTGAAAGCACATAAAAATCAAGTTCTCGTACATGATGACAACTGGTTCCCTCTACCGAACCGCGGTGAGGAAACGAAGGACCAAGATGGGGGCCGCAAACTGAAGCCTCAGGGACAGAGAGATCTGGACAGAATCGCTGGACAGGTGGCAGCTGCCAACAAGAAGCACTAGAACAAATGATGCTGGGTTAATAAATTGCCTCATTCGTAAAAAAAAAAAAAGAAAATCAAGTTCTCAACACAGAAAATATCTTCTAATTCTTTCAACATTTTGTTTGCTTCCATCAAACTTAGAAAAAGTAGTTTGGGATCCATTCTAAGTCCAGTTAACCCTTTGTTTGATTCTTCACAGTTGAGTAGGACCTATCTTTCTTTGGTACATTTCCATTAGGGGCATTATAGTCCAAAAGGATCAGGCCTGGGCTTGTCCTGAAGATGCCGGATGAGCCCTCAAGATGATACCTTATGGTGAATGATATCAGAGTTGTGATCTCCAAAGATTTAGCTTCGGGACCAGGGACCCGGCTTGATCACTTCAGAGCTTCGGTGTAGCAAGAGTTTTATTAAAGGATAAAAGGGACAGAGAAAACTTCTGACAGAGACATCAGAAGGGGGATGGAGAGTGCCCCTTATCTTATGTTTTTAAAAAATAACTTCTCTCTTTACTTTAAAAATACATTCTTGCAGAAAAATTGAAGAATATAAGAAAAAAATCTGGGTAATAATTTTTCTTTTTTTCCTTGTGTTTATGCAATAAAGTTCTTCCATGTGCAAAATTGGGATAATACCATGTATACTACATAAAAATTTTAATTTAGCAATATATTGTATTTTGTCATATTTTTAGATGTTATTATACATAATTTTTGGAGAAGGAAATGGTGATCCACTTCCATATTCTTGTGTGGAACATCCCATGGATAGAGGAGCTTGGTTGCCTACAGTGCATGGGGTCACAAAGAGTTGGACACAAGTTAGCATACATACATGATTTTTAATGGTTGCTTAGTGTTCCTCCAATAGATGTATCACAATTTACTTACAAATGTGTCCCAACATTTTTTTCCTATTACATAAATATCAGTTCAGTTCAGTTCAGTGGCTCGGTTGTGTCTGACTCTGTGACCCCATGAACTGCAGCGTGCCAGGCTTCCCTGTCTACCACCGACTCCTGGAGCTTGCTCAAACTCATGTCCGTTGAGTTGGTGATGCCATCCAACCATCTCATCCTCTGTCGTCCCCTTCTCCTGCCGTCAATCTTTCCCAGTATCAGGGGCTTTTCCAGTGAGTCAGTTCTTCGCATCAGGTGGCCAAAGTATTAGAGCTTCAGCTTCATCATAAATATAGCAAAGGACATCTGCAGTTGTGTACAGCTGCAGTTAATTCCTTAGGATAAATTTTAGAAGTGGATGTATTCCCCAGAAAAGCTGTACCACCACATACAATTTTCATAGACAGTTTTTTTTCATAGCCAGCAAAAAAGTAAAAGAAATATCAGTATTTTATTGTTACTTTGTACAAGAACCCTATGCTGTGCAGTTGTATACATTTAGTAATTTCCTGGGACAGGTCTCCTGATTGACAGTTGAGTTGTCCTTGAAAAGTCATTTGGCAGTTCTGATTTTCCATCTGCTTTCTCATTCAGTGGGCAAAGGGCATGTTTTCCTTAGATGACTATTCATTCCCTATTTTGGAATCATACGAGGCCATTAATGCTTTATGATCAACATTTAGAGGGAGCAACCTACAAAGACTGGGAAAATTCTCAGGATACAAGTCAGAGCAGGCTTCCTGGAGGCGGCAAGTCTTGAGTGGGGAACTGAATTTTGGTAGAATCATGTAAGCAGAAGAGGAGTATATTGTATCACTTTGTGGGGACAAAGGCCTTTTGGAGCACTTTGCCATAAATCAGCATAATATAAAATCACTGGTACACAAAAGGAATAAAACTCAAAACTTAAGCCATTTTACCATTAGTGAACATAATGCTTTTTTGACCAACAGTTTACCCTCCTAAGAGGCCTCTTTTTACAGTGTGGCCAGTATCAGCAATGTACCTTCTATGAGCCAGAATGACCTACATTCTTTTTATTAAGGAATGAGATGACTATTTTAGGACATCAAGAACTGGGGACTAGAGAAAGGAATATTCTTTGTTTACTTTTATTCCCTATGAAAAGCATTGCCGAGCAACGTTCAGATATGACCTGTGTTGTTTTGCACCTTTTTACCCAGAATGGGGTTGTTCTGGCAGTTTGTGTATTCTAGGACCTCCCTGGCTGGAATGGCCCACCCGGTCTTAGGGAATGAAGACAGAAGTCATCAGCCTGCAGCTCTTGCCCAAGTCCTCTGAACACTATCAGGCTCCTTTGGTTACCACCCCTGGGGAACAAACTGGAGTGTTCCTCTATTTGATATAGGCAGTCCCAGAGGGGAGGCTTTCTCTATCTTTAATGAGAATAGTTAAAGGAGAAGTGAATATAATTTTGGGGCACAGAGAAATTATTGCAGAAATCTTGTACCCATTTCAAGTTTCGTTGGTTACAAGAAGCATAGTCTTCTTAAAGGGTGCCCACTGACTTGGTGTGATGGTTTCCCACGAGAAGGAAGACATTATCATTAACTGCATGAGGAGTGTTAGCAGGTGTTGGGTCCATCAAACAGAACTTGTCCATGACCTTCCAGCCCTCTTATGTCAGGTTAAGCCGGTAACTGAAGAAACACCAACGACTTTCACTTGAATTGGAAGCGCTCCAAACATATTGCTCCTAGTGAGTCATGCAAGGGTGTAGTCAAAGAGCAATTCCAGACAGGTGGGAAGGAGAGGCTTTCAATCACTCCGCGGTTTGAGGTTCCCCTGGGAAAAATAGCTAGCCTGGGATCGACAGCAGTGGCACTTGGCCTTGCCCACAGGACTTTGTGGGATCTGGGTCTCAAGAGTCAACAAGGTCCAGTCCTAAAGTTCCTGGTAAAGATGGCCCTGGAGAGAAAAGTGGACACTTGTGGGCTGCAGACTGAGCAGCCTCCAAAATAAGTCTTGTTTGTCTTTGAGGTCCTCTTGCTAAGGAGAGGACCGCTGTGCTCTTTATTCCTGCCACAGCACCAGGCCCACAGTAGTTATCAACTTCTGCTGGAAGGATGAACAGATGGGTGAATGACGCTAGGCGAGGGGCAGTCCTAGCCATTCTGCCTCTCTGGTCTTCACACATGTGTGTGCAGCGCTTTCCTTCAGCAATGAAGGATGATGTGACAGAGGCTGCTGTAGAGTACAGAGGCTATGAGCGTGGGATTTGGGTCCTCATCCTCTGTCCCTGGTTCGCAATGTGACCTCAGACTAGTTACTTGATTGTTGACTTCCATTTCATCACATAGAAAATGGATATAATAAAATATTCCTCATTTGGGTCAGGAGAGTAAAATAAGATAATGCCCATCAAACAGTCAGCTAAGTCCCTGGTACACAGGAAGGGCTCGGTGGGCCCATCTGGGATTCTCTGCATTTGCAGATACAATGCTTATAGACCTGGAGAGTTAGGCTGGGTGGTGGGGGGGATGGCACACATAATGTTTCTAGAGGGGATGACATGGTGGGTTCTGGACCCTGTGGTGTCAGCCAGTGTAGATCAGGATTATCATCATGTGTGTAGGCCACAAATCATGAGTGAAAGGCTCTGAGGCCATATGTATTGGGGTGAGGCTAGTGTTAGACTTGATGGAGTCACACTGAGCCAGAAGCAGAACTGCTTGATTCCCTGGGTAAGAGTTATAACTAATTTAATAGGAGATGAAGAACAAAAGGGAGCTATAGCTGGATTTAGCTCAGGCCTCAGTTTTGGGCTTCCCTGGTAGCTCAGTTGGTAAGGAATCCATCTGCAGTGCAGGAGATCTTTGTTCTATTCCTGGAAGATCCCCTGGAGAAGGGATAGGCTACCCCACGCCCGCATTCTTGGGCTTCCCTGGTGGCTCAGCTGGTAAAGAAGCCGCCCACAATGTGGGAGACTTGGGTTAGATCCCTGAGTTGGGAAGATCCCCTGGAGAAGGGAAAGGCTACCCACTCCAGTGGAGAATTCCATGGACTGTATAGTCCATGGGGTCACAAAGAGTCGGTCACAACTGAACGACTTTCACTTTCAGCTTTGATGGGGCTTCCTCATGAATCGAGACATGTGTCTGCTCAGCAGGGATGGCCCCTCCCCTTCCAGCATATTTATAGGGCCGTGATGACTGTTAAACTTGATTCTGGCAGGATACACCACTGGGTAAATTTTATTGTGAGATCTCCACACCAGGAACTTCTACAATCTGTCACTTGAGAAAGCCCCAGAACACTGATATAGGAGCCAAGCTCTGCCCTGTCAGGGTGAGGTTGTGTTTGTGAAATTTTAATTGCTCAGGCATGACTGATCGTGCTGTGAGTGATTGCTGAATTACGCCATTGGTAATCAGTCATTCACTCAACAAACACCATTTTCCTTCTTTGCTTTCCTCCTCGGTGAAACTGTAGCAATGAAAGACCACTTATTTGGATCCACAATATGCCAGGAACATGGCATGCTTCTTTTTTTGCGGGGGGGGGGGGGGCATGGCACGCTTCTATGCACACTTCTTCCTCCTGTTTGTGTCCATACACAGAAGTGACTCTTCATATGAATCCCAGGAGGGTTGGTGACTCTTTAATATTCCCAGACCTACCTTTTAAAGCAGTGAGGTTACTCAAAATTCCAGCATAGAGGCTGGATTTAAATGCTAGCAGGAACACTTGAGAGAAGATGTGTATTTTAGCAAGTGTTTAGCATCTTTGTGCATGAACTATTCTCACTATCAGAAAATGGAATAATTAAATACCACCCACTGAGCTTAGTGGAGCTCCACCCACTTAGTTGAGCTCATGCGAATAAACATACTTTGAGATCAAATCCCAGTGTCCCTGTGTATGGGGTACAAGTTTCTTGGAGTTGCTCTTCAAGGAGTCAGAATGACATGGTGAATGCTGAGTTCTGAATTGGAGATTGGGATATTGGGGTTCAAAATTCTGACTCTGTCACTTACCTGCCAAGTGACTCTGTGAGGAGCACTGTTTCCTTGTCTGTAGAACAAGGGGCAGTCCCTAGGGTGACTCTCAGTTCTAACATTCTAGGAAATGGAGTTAGCTTGCAAATTCTTTAAAAAAATATGGAAATAATGTAACAGCTGTCCAAATTAGGGTATCCTATGGGCAGGGAGGCCTGGGTGCTGCAATTCATGGGGTTGCAAAGAGTCAGACACGACTGAGCAACTGAACTGAACTGAACTGAACTGAACTGAACTGGTAACTCTGGGGGTGGTCGTCACAGACATTTGGCACTGGATAGTAAAATATCAGAGCTACAGAACTCAACTCAAGTGCAAAGTCCTAAAACCACTCAGTTGTCAGGAGTTTTTAATGTGAAATTCTTTGATGGACAATTTCATGATATTGGTGGATAATGACTTTGATTAAACTAATGCTGTTTGGAATCTATTTGCAAACTCTAGTCTTCCTGTTATTTTTCATTACTATTAGTAGGAGAAAAGAATAGTATCAACTATGCATTCAGTGCTTACTGAATGCTGGTGATATACTAAGCACTTTGTACACTGTGCTAACCATTACCTCATTAGATCTTTCCAACACCTCTATTATTGCCCCCATTTTACAGGTGAAAAAACTACAGCTCAGAGAGGTTTAGGAGATTTTTCAAGGTCCTATCATTAGTAAATGGATATACTAAGGATTTGAATCTGGCTCATTCTGTCTTCAAATTCACACTATTTTTTTATGGCTAGAAATCTAGAGTTTTGTAACACATATGAACAGCATCATTATAATCAACACGCATTTGCAAACTGTCAGCTGTGGGCTGAAGGCAGGGGAGGAGAAATCAGATTTAGTCCTTGCCTTTATAGTCTTCAAATTTAGAAGATGGAGCATGTCTGTAAATGATACAACAGTATAAAGCAATAAATGGTGTTGATTGTTAAAAGTGGAAGTGCTCAGAGGCAGGAAACATCCCTGAGGATTCTGAAAAAGCTTTATGGACAAATGGGGACTTCATTTGGATCCTAAAGAATGAAAAAAATCTGGAGAAGGCAGGGAGAAGAAGAAAAATACTGGAGGCAGGGGGAAGGGTAAGAGCAAAGCCCTAGAGACGGGAGGGTACTTGGTATATTCTAGAACATTGGGTAGGCATGGTTACCTGACACTAGCGTAAACTTTGGGGAGCAAGAAGGAAGCTGGGTCACCAGGTAGGGACTCAGTCTCCTCTCTGAAGAGCGTTCCCTTAAGCAGGTACAAATGTACTGGGTATGTCTTCTTTGTAAAACAAGAAATGAATAGCTTCTACAGAGATAATTAATTGTTTCTGCTACATAAGAGTGCTGACTCAGATATTTTAAGAAATTTTGCTAATAAACAAGCAGCCACTTTGAGGACATTTGTAAATCTCATCAAAGACTCACATGTGCTTGGCCGTACTAATGAAGAAAATGAACACGCTGGCTTCCACACTGCTCATAAATCTTGCACATTTATTGACAAGAATTGGAAGCAAACAGAATGACTGAAAAAGCTGTGTTAGGGTGGTGGCTTTATGGGTGATTTTCTTTTCCTCTTTAAACTTGACTTTAAGTTTACTGTTAAATGCTAATTGCCTTTTTTTTTTTTTTTAAATGAGCTCAGTCATGATAGGATCCTAAGGAAATTTCTGAATTGCAAATTAAATTTTTTGCAAATTTTAGAGGCCAGAAATATGGATTTAAAAAGTTCATTAAATGGTCTGGAAGGATTAATATTGTTAAAATGGGCATACCTCTGAAAGCAATATACAGATTTAATGCAACCCCTAACAAAATATCCATGACCATTTTCACAGAACGCAAAAAAATAAATAATCCTAAAATTTGTATGGACCCACAGAAGACCCTGAATAGCCAAAACAATCTTGAGAAAAAAGAACAAAGCTGGACATATCACACACTCCCTGACTTCAGATTATGCTAACAAAGCTACAGTCATCAAAACATTATGGTACTGGCACAAAAAAGACACAGAGACCAATGAGACAGAACAGAAAGCCCATAGAGAAATCCATGTGCTTATGGTCAATCAATCTTTGACAAAAGAGGAGAGATTATACAAAGGAGAAAAGACTGTCTCTTAAATAAGTGGTGCTGGACCAGCCCAGGTGGGAGGCATGGGTCAAGTGCTTGGGCCTGGTGGGCTGGGAGGACCCAGAGGGATCGGGTGGAGAGGGAGGTGGGATGGGGGACCGGGATGGGGAATACGTGTAACTCTATGGCTGATTCATATCAATGTATGACAAAACCCACTGAAAAATAAAATAATTTAAAAAAAAAAAAGAAAAAAAAAAGGAAAAAAAAAAGTGGTGCTGGGAAATCTAGACAGCTGTATGTAATAGAGTGAAATGAGAACATTTTCTTACACCATATACAAAAATAAATTCAAAATGAATTAAAGATGTAAACCATAAAATTCCTGTAAGACAATATGGGCAGAACACTCTCTGACATAAATTGAAGCAATAACTTTTTTGGATCTGTTTCCTAAGGCAAAGGAAGCAAAAATAAAAATAAACAAGTGTGACTTGATTAAACTTAAAAGCTTTTGCACAGCAGAGCAAATCATCAACAAAATAAAGACAACCTACTGAATGGGAGAAAACATTTGCAAAGAAAGTAACTGATAAGGAGCTAATTTCCAAAATATAGAAACAGTTTATACAAATCAATATCAAAAGACCAAACAACCCAATTTAAAAATGAGCAGAAGATCTGATTAATATTTTTTGAAAGAAGATATACAGATGGCCAATGGCCACATGAAAAGATGCTCAACATCACTAATCCCCAGAGAAATATAACTGAAAATCATAATTAGATATCACTTCACATTGGTCAGAAGGAGCTATCATGAAAAAGTATACAAATACCAAGTGTTAGCAAGGTCGTAGAGGAAAAGGAGTATTTGTATGCTGTTGGTGGAAATGTAAATTGCTGCAGCCACTACAGAAAACACTATGGAAGTTACTCAAAAACCTAAAAGTAGAACTGTCGTATGATCCAGCAATTCACTGTTGGGTATTTATCTGAAGAAAATAAAATACTAGTTTGAAAAGACACATGCACCCTAATGTTCATAGCAGCATGATATACAGCAGCAAAGATATGGACACAACCTAAGTGTCCATCAACAGATGAATGAATAAAGATGTGGTGTACATATACAATGGAATATTACTCAGCCATAAAAAGAAATTCTGCCTATAGAGTATTATGCTGAAAGACATACTGTATGTTATCACTTACATGTGGAATTTAAAAAACAGAGAATGACTATAACAAAACAGAAACAGACTCATAGAAAATAAACTAGTGGCTATCAATAGGGAGGGGAAGAGGAGAGAGGTAAGTAAGGGTAGGGGATTAAAAGGTGCAAACTACTGTATATATAATAAATAAGCTACCAGGATATATTGTACTAGACAGGGAAAACCACCACTATTTTATAATAACTTTAAATAGAGTATAATTTACAAAAATACTAAACCACTGTGTTGTACACCTGAAACTAATATAATATTGTAAATCAACTATACTTAAATTTTAAAAAAGTGCTTGCTACATTAGAGGTACTTAGTAAATGTTGTTGGAGCTTAAATAGCTTGGGAAAAATTTCATTAGAGAAAAAATTTGCAAGAAATCAAAGGAGATTGGACATACCATTTGTTGGTCTGGATTGCCTTTGTGCTCTTTGGCTGCCAGGGGAGCTCCTATTCACCTTTCAGAAACCCAGCAGGCTTCACCTTCTCTGTGAAGCCTTCACACCCACTCTGTCCACTTACACCCCAACCCCCCTCACCCCTCTGTTTGTCCATAGCATTTTATATCAGTAGGGAGCAGTAATTTGGGGTCAGTTAGGCAGTTTAGAAATCCAAGCTCTACTATTTGTTAACTGTGCAGTTAAGTTATATAACTGAGCCTCAGTTTCCTCATCTGCAAAAGGGAGATAAAACCTTTCGTGCAAATGAGGATTGAAATAAGATAACATAAAATGCTTTTGCCAGTTTACAGCATTTGCTCATTGCTTATAACCTGCTCAATGTTTCCTTTCATAATTATGAATTATTATGAGTTCATTTATCACATTTTATTTGCCGCTTGTTTTTCTCTCTCACCAGCCCATATAGGGCAGGGACAACCGTTCTGTTTATCTCTGGCACCTAGTACCTGGCACACACTGGGCTCTCAGTTAAATGTTTACTCAAGAAGGGAATGGAGTGAGCTGCCTGGAGATCTGGGGTAGGGGCTCCTTGAGTTCTCCTCTTCCCCTGCAGCCCTAGCTTTATGCTTACTGGCTAAGCCCCCTCTGGGCCCCACTATCACCCATAAGCCTGTTTGGAGTCTTCTGACAGCTTCTGCCCTGGAAACAAAGGCTTCTGCAGGCATCTGGTGAGGGCAGAACAGTCCTGAACTCCCTGCAGCTCCCGGCCTTCTGGGATGGCCCAGCCCCTGTGGAGCCAGTTAGGCCCCATAGGCCCTGGGAGGGCCTAAGGCTGTGGCTCAAAGTGCTGGAGTTGACGGCTTTTCTGCACAGCTGGCAGGGTGGCTTCACTCCATATGGAGGCCCCTCGGCTTCTCACTTGGGTGGCCTCCAAGCAGGGACCAGCCCCTTAGGCTCTGCTCCAGGATTTCTGCAATTTGTCTGAAGGCAGCAGAGGGGGCCAGTGGAGGCCTCCGGGCCTACACTGGCAGAATCTGAGGCCCAGCCCGAGTAATAAGATCCCCCCACCACTGCAGGGAGCTGGGGAGACAGAGTTGCGGGGCAGCTTGAGGAGAAGAGTCTCCAGCAGCGTGGGGAGGCAGCCCTCAGGAGGGAGGTGGGGCAGGATTTGAGGGGAGAAGCCTTTAATGAGGACTTGGAGGAGAAAGAAGCCTGAGGGATACAAGTGGGGAGGCTGGCGGGAAGGGCCCAGAGGCCCCCAGGCCTCGAGGCTCTGACGCAGAGAGGAGGGAACCAGGGCAGCCAACTGACCTCCTTCCAGGACTCGGGGAGCGGCCAGGGAGGAAGTGATGCTGGGTTCCAGGAGGGAGAGCGGTGGAGGCAGGGGAGAAGAAGAGGAAGGAAAGAAGTGGGGAGGAGAGAGGAGAGAGAGAAAGGCAGAGAGACAGAGACAGAGGAGAGAGAAACAGAAAGCCAGAAGGGGAAACAGAGAGAGACCAGCAGACACGCACACACATGCACACACGCACACCACACACAAATCAACAGAAGGAGAAAGAGCTAGCCGCAGAGAGGGAGTGAGGTGGGGAAAGGGAAAGAAAGAGGGAGGAAAACCTAGAGGGAAGTGGGAGGAGGATGCAGGGGGAAGGGAGGGGGAAGAATGCTGGGAGGGGAGCAGAAAGGCAGGTGGGGTGAGGAGACTGAGCCAGAGGGCGGGAGGGGAGGCAGCTGAGAGGCAGAGGTTTGGCAGGCAGCCCCGAGGAGGAGGAGACTTTGAGGAGGCCTGTCTGCAGTTGAGACAGAGAGCACCCCCTCTCTGGTATCACCAAAGAAAACGGTTCAACAGTCCAGGAAGTCATGTCCCTTGGTCCGTGGGTCACTTGGTCAACAACAGGGTCGGTTATGCCCTGACTGCTGAGTACTTCCTGGAGGTGGCAATGGGAGTGGGCAGATTCTTTGCCTGGGTGCTGGCTGAGGGTCACAGATAGAAGGAGGCAGAATTCGTTTCTTCTTTTATTTGCTCAATAAACTTTGACCGAGCAACTGCGCTGGGCCTGCCCCAGGCTCTAGGGCTTCAGAGACACAGCCTCAGGCACATCTTGTGAGCAGTCTAGTGGGGGATACAGATAAAGCATAGGTCCCAGCAGTAGAACTAGGGTCCAGTTACTTAACTCCTCTGTGCCTCAGTTTTCTCATCTGGAAAATGGGGTTTATTAGGAGACCTATTCTATAGGGTTGTTTTGAGGATTAAATGAAATCATCTATGTAAAGAACTAACTTGGTGCCTGGCACAAGATTATACTCTGAAATCTGAAAGGGTTTACCTATCAGTATATATATTTTAAAATTTTTTAGTTATTTATTTCATTTTTGGCTGTGCTGAGTCTTCATTGCTGCCCTTGGGCTCCCTCTAGGGGGGCTATTCTTTGGCGGGCTACTCTTTGGGGGTGCTATTCTCTGGTTGCAGTGTGAAGGCTTCACACTGCAGTGGTTCCTTTTGTTACGGAGCTTGGGTTCTAGGCACGCAGGCTGCAGTAGTTGTGGTACACTGACTTAGTTGCCCCACGGCATGTGAAATCTTCCTGGACTAGGGATCAAACTTGTGTCCCCTGCATTGGTAGGCAGATTCTTAATCACTGGACCCTAGGGAAGTCCCCTTAGCAGTGTTTTTGAGCTGTTGGGTCTTGAAAGAGAAGACAGTCAAGTGGGAGCAGAAGGGGAGGAACTTCCCAGGCAGAAGCCACAGAATCCATAAGAAGGAAGGGTGACTAGGATGTGACTCGGATGGCTGTGGGGCTAACAAGAGTGGTGGGAGAGTGAACCACCTGCAGTAGCGTTATCCTGGGGGAGGGGCTCGCTAAATATTCAGTCTTGGGCCCCTCTTGAAGCCTACTGGGTCTGGGTCTTTGGGTAGGGCTTAGAAATCTATGTTTTAACTTGTTCCCCACCTCCCCGCACCCCCGGGCAGTTCAGTTCTGCTGGATCCCTTCCCTCCACACTAGCCCAAGGCCCTGTCCTAGTTCAGGGGTAGTTGTGTGACTTACAATAAACAGCTTTCTAGTGGATCCAGCCCTGCTGGAGTCTCACCTGTAATCTGATCCTCCTTTTAAAAAGGTCTTCTGTGGAAGAGGGTGGGATGATTTGAGAGACTAGCGTTGAAACATGTATACTATCACATGTGAAACAGATCGCCAGTCCAGGTTCTATACATGAGACAGGGTGCTCAGGGCTGGTGCACTGGGATGACCCTGAGGGATGGCATGGGGACGGAGGTGGGAGGGGGGTTCAGGGTGGGGAACACATGTACACCCATGGCTGATTCATGTCAGCGTATGGCAAAAACCACTACAATATTGTAAAGTAATTAGCCTCCAATTAAAAAAAACAAAACAAAACAGATCTTTCTCAGCGAAGCCTTCCCTGACTGCTCAGGGCAGAATTAACGGCTCACTTCTGTTTCCACTGCACCTTGAACAGCCCCATGTTATAACATATGAAACTATCAGAGTTGTTGCTATATGTGTCTATATCTCTCCCTATGCCTGCCTCTTACAAAAAGATGAGGCCTTGAGGACAGAGGGAGGGCCAAATTTATCTTCTGTCCCCTGGCCTGACACACAGTAGAGGATCTCAGGAAGACTCGTTCTCCAGGTGGGTGTCTGGCTCTCTGGAGGGCATCAGTGAGAGAGAATTCCCTTACATCCTCTTCTAGGGGGGTCTCTGAGAGTTTTTCTTCCCTGTTTTCTTTTGTTCATTGGACCTCACTTTGGCAGCAAGATGATTTCCTGTAGAGAAATTTCTGGCAGAGTACATGGCAGATTTTAGGCAGTTAGAAGTCAAGTTGACCTTGACTGAATCTCAAGGATGTCCTGAGGTAATGTGTCCTGGAGAGAATCCTGAGTTTGTTTCCGCATTTCTGAGTATGTTGTGTTTTAGATGAAGGCAGTTGTAGGTAAACTCCTCTTTCGGCTTGTAGTTGAGGAATCTGGGGCCTGCTGCAACTGGCAGGACCGGGGACCAGGGACACACTGCTTGATAGTGATGCTAAGAAGTGGGGACAGGGGACCTGACCCTGAATCCCATTTGTCTGTCCCAGGGTCCTAGTCTCTGAAATCTCAGCTGCCTCATTTTATGTTTTTCCAGCTATGAAACATGCTTAGACTTGCAGCTTCAGGGATCCCATCCAAGAGAGGTCCTCAGCGGGCATCGGTTGTGATGGTTCCCATGGGGATGCATTTAAAAATAATGATGCTGATAGCAGGGGTATGGCCTGGTCCTATGTTAAGGGTCTCCTCACATATTATTATTTCATTCTCATAACAGCCCTATTCAGTAGGTCATAGTCTTCCCTCTCCCCATGTCACACATGAGGAACCTGAGATACAGAAAAGTTAAGAAACATGCCCAAGATCACACAGCTAAGTAAGTAGCAGAGCTGGGTTTTGAAACTCTGCCCGTGTCATTCCCGAAATGGGGCGCTTACCCACATGCCTGCTGAATGGTTGAAAGCCTTTTCATTCCATTTCATTGCACTAACATGTTACTGACTGTCACCGAAGAGAACAATTGCAAAAACCTCGAATGAGCATGGAAAATACTGATGATCAGAGATCCATGGAAAAGAAAGGGATGCTTCATGGAGAGGGTATTGTGGTTGTAACTGTCAGAAAATATTTAAGAGCAGGAGCAAATAAAAAGAATCCCATTAGCATGATTGTGGGTGAACTTTAGTTTTTTGTTTTTTTTTTTAACTTTCACAACATATCCTCAGGTCATTGTT
The DNA here is from genome assembly GCF_963930625.1 of Muntiacus reevesi. Lineage (NCBI taxonomy): Eukaryota > Metazoa > Chordata > Mammalia > Artiodactyla > Cervidae > Muntiacus > Muntiacus reevesi. The sequence goes on from NC_089257.1 coordinate 50,613,734, forward strand.
TCATAGTCTTTACCAAAAGATCGCATAAAGAATAGAAGCCCTGGGAATTCCCTGGTAGTCCAGTGGATAGGTCTTCACGGTCTTACTGCAGAGGACCCAGGTTCAATCCCTGGTGGAGGAATTAAGATCTCAAAGGCCCTGTGGCCCCACCAAAAAAGAAAAAACAGAAGCCCCTGACTTGGTGTGTCATACCAAGTATGGCCACATGGTGTCCCTCCAGCTCAGTCTAAACCTTTCAGAGTTTTCACCTGGCTGAGAAGCTAGGGCTAGTTGGAGCTGAGAGGACTCTAACCCATTAAGCCAGCTTCTAGCTGCTGGAGCAGGAAAGACACTATGGCCTGAAGGGCAGAGGTGACAGAAGGCCAGAGGATGGCAGTTTGTTTGCTTCTGAGTATCTCAATGTACAGTTCTGATATTGAAAGTTTATTAGCATCGTCTGAAGAAAGGGAACAGGAAGGTTTTAGATTTGCATGATGGAAGGGCTGTTTCCCGGGTCTTGTAATTGGAGGGAGGGCAGGAGGGGGTTGGAACGGCGCCTGAGAAACAGGAGGGTCCAGGGTTTTTGTAGGAAGGTGAAGAGGTGGCAGTGTGATTGGAAGGAAGGGTTGAATTTGTTTTGAAGCCATGTTAGAACAGTCAGCACACTGTCACACATTAGTAGGAAAAAAATGTCTAAAGAGACCCCTTACCCCAATATTTTATTTTTGTTTACTTGCCAGTAGGTTCCAAACTCTGGCTTTTCACCCATCAAAACCGGGCAATTGTTATTTTAATATGGTGGCAGACATTCAAACTTTTAAGTAGCTTTCGGATTTTTTGTAGGGCAGTGGGTCTCAGACTGGTGTGTATTACTGTCACCTGGAGGGCTTGTTGAAACAGATTACTGGGTCCCCCACCCCAGAATCTCCAGTTTCCTAGATCTGGTGTGGGGCCTGAGAACTCACGTTTCTAAATAGTTCTCAGATGACGCTGATGTTGCTGGTCGGAGACCACCCTTGGAGATCCACCACCAAAAGTAAAACCACCATCAAAGTAAAAGAATGACTTTCCTCACATGGTCTGTCACTGTACTCTCTCATTTTAAAAGTCAAAGGCCGAAGAGCTGAAATTCTTCCATTGAAAGCCCACCTTTAGATTCGGTGGGATGTGACCTTTGTTCAGCCAATGGGGCTGATTTTTCTCAGTGAGTCCCAGAGCAAATGTTGCAAGGCTAAGTTGAATTGGTGGGAGGTTGTTAGGAGCAACAGCAGCCTCCTACTGATTGGGCCATCAGTATCAGGTATGTTGCCTAGGTTTTGGTGGCTTGGTTACCTTAGGTCCTAGCAAGTCTAATCCAAGCCAGGTGTTCCAACATCCCCTGATTCTGATCCTGCAATTGGAGCAGTAAATTCCCTTCTGCTTAATTCAGCCAGAGTCCTTTCTGTTGCTTGCAGCCAAGATCTCTGACTCAACCTCTCCTCTGTACTGTCACTCACTATAGCAGCATGGAGGGAGCTGAATGAACCAGGTCACACTCAAGGTAGCTGCAGAGCTGAGAACTGGAGTCCCAAATTTCTCTTTCCCGTGCGAGGGCTCTTCCCTCCACATCTACAGCCTCACCTCTGATTTACAAAACAGCCCTGCTTAGAAAGGCAGTTGCAATATGAATATGTTAAACCTTTCTGAAACATGGTAGGGCCTCCAAATATAATATATAAATAAAACCAAGCAGTAGGCACTCAAAGTTTGCAGCCTTAAAATGCTACAATTCCATGACTAATGTTTCTTTTAAATAAAAAAGATCCACCCCTTTTGGTAATTGCAGGCCGTTTATAAAATGGTAGCACTCATACTCAACTTTTAGCTGTGTCAGTTTTTCAACTGTTTTAGGATTTCAGAATTTGTTGCTATGGATAGTCATTTACTATAAAGACATTGGGACTTCCCTGGTGGCTCAGCAGTGAAGAATCTGGCTGCAGTGCAGGAGCCGCAGGAGCCGCAGGTGTGATCCCTGGGTTGGGAAGATTCCCCGGAGGAGGGCATGGCAACCCACTCCAGTACTCTTGCCTGGAAAATCCCATGGACAGAGGAGCCTGGAGGGCTACAGTCCATGGGGTCGCAAAGAGTCAGACATGACTGAAGCAACTTAGCATGCACACATACACATAAAGATGTTGGAGGCTGGGGAGCAGAGGCCACCTTGGAAAATGCTCTAATGTTCAAGCCACTTCCCTGGATAGCACCTTGCAATCCCTAGGAAGAGGGCTGTGGAGGAAGGGAGACAGCTCAACAGCAGCACTGATCAAGACAAATGCATGGGGAACCTGGGGAAAGATTCCAGCCCCTGTGGAAAGCTGGGATGGGCTGATGGCAAAGATAAAGGTTTTAGTTAGACGTCTTCATTTAAGAAGAAGAGGCTGTTAATCTCTCCTTGCCTCTCTGCTCTCTGGTCCCAGTAGTAACCTAGCAAAGTTGTCCAGGGGGAAGCCAGTTGAGTGGTTCTGAGTTTATCTGGACAGTCATGAGGGTTTGCCTTATACCAACAGATGTTCTTTCCTCAGACCACAGTGAGGCCAGGCCATGCCTCTGAGTTGTCTGAGTTCTGTAAGGGGGATGCACACCCTTCAGCATTTTCTGTTTTCAATGAGTGAAGTGGGTGGTGGAGGGGGTGTGAGCAATCTTCCCTGAGACATGCCCTGCCCCCAGCCTTCCAGGGAGAGGAGGGGCAGCCATCAGTCACCTGGGGCAGCAGCCAGACTGTTTTTTAAAAAATATATTATTATTTTAAAGGCTAAATAATATTCCATTTTTATATACATATATATTTATGTACACATATATACATACATATATATTTTTATGCATATACATATATATTCCATGTTTATATACATCACATTTTAAAATAAATAATTAATTAATTTTAATTGGAGGCTAATTACTTTACAATATTGTAATGGTTTTTGCCATACATTGACATGAACCAGCCACGGGTGTACATGTGTCCCCATTCTGAACCCCCCTCCCACCTCCTCCCCATCCCATCCCTCAGGGTCATCCCAGGGCTCTGGCTCTGAACACCCTGTCTCACGCATCAAACCTGGACTGGTGATCTATTTCATATATTGTAATATACATATACATCACATTTTTATAAAACCTTTTGTTTTGTATTGGGGTTTAGCCAATTAGCAAACAATGCGATACTTTCAGGTGATCCGCAAAGGAACTTGGCCATGCATATACGTGTGTCCACTTTCCACTAAACTCCTCTCCAATCCAGGCTGCCACATAACATTGAGCAGAGTTCCATGTGCTTTAAAGTAGATCCTTGTTGGTTATTCATTTTAAACATAGCAGTGTGTACATGTCCGTCACAAACTCCCTAACCATCGCGTCCCCTCATTCTTCTCCCTGGCAACCTTAATAAGTTTGTTTTCTGTGGGTCTCTATTTTGTAAGTAAATTCATTTGTATTATTCAGCAGCCAGACTGTTAATTAGTTGGGGACAAGTCACGTGAGGCAGTAAGATAGCACCTTTTCCAGAGCTACTAGTATGAGGATGAGCAGGCTCCTTTGACCTGGAAAAAGAGGCCTTTTGTTTGCTGTTTCATTTCCAGACATAAAGCAGTGGCTTTGGGGGCTCCAAGTGCCATTGGTGCATGGAATCTGCCAGGTTGAGACTGACTGGCTCTGGGTTCTGTCCTGCAGACAATGCTCCCTTCACTCTTGTTTTTCTATAAGAGCTATGGAATATGTATCTATTAGGGCTTATTGTATGTCAGGTACTATGTCCACCCTTGTGTTACTTATAAGCATTATCTCACTTAGTCATCCCAGTGGGGTTCTGGGGAGCAGGTACTATTACTTTCCCATTTTACAGACGAAGATGTAGCGACTTAGTCTGGTTAAATAATTTGCTCAGTATTATTTGCCCAGTAAAGGCTGAGCCCAGATCTCGTTCTTTGATGACACTGTCTTTTTGCCAACAGATGGGGCATGGGGAAGATGGGTGGGGCAGAGTGGAGCGGGGGACCTGTTCGCACTGTGTCCTATGCACAGAGTGTAGTCTGTCTCTGCCCTCCAGCCCTGCCGGGTCTGGCCTGCTTGACCCAGGGCAAAGAATGGCAGTGGGCGGGGTCTGCAGTTGCTACTCAGGAGCCTGATGGGACCTGCCAGGGGGAACCCTGAGTCTCCAGGGCCCCCCAAGTCAAAGACCATCTCGCCCATAACATGGCTTGTTCCTGGTCTCTGAATTCCCACTTCTCTCACTTCCTGTCTGTCCTCCCGACTCTCTCACTCAATGTCTTCCCCATCAGATCATTTGCAGGGTGTGGGCTTCCAGGTTGGGCCAGGAGTCCTGCCCTGGCATGAATGAGCCATGTGGTTGGGTCCCGATTCTTTGCCTAGTCCTCTCGGGGATGGGGGCGCATTATTCCTTGGAGAGTTTGGACTCATCCTCACTCCCCAGGTCCCAGCAGGACCCTGCTGAACTGGCTCATGGCTGACTGCTCGATTTGCTGTGGCCTGTGGCTGTGGTTCTTAGATGGCCCTGCTGACCCTCAAGGGCCCCTAGCTGTGTGTTGTTCCCGCCTATGTCCTGCTGGGCTATAGCTTCTTTCCCTTCCTTCTGTAGGGGAAGCTGTTTAGCTTCTATGCAGTTGCCAGACTGAAGCCAAGAGGACACTGGTTGCTGAGTGATTCCACCTCTTCTGTAATTCAGACACTCTGCTGCATTTGGCTCTCACCCGGCACGATTTCTCACGCATATGTGTGTTAGTGGTGTCTGCGTGGGTGTCCAGATAGATATTCCGTGTGAATACAAAGCATGGGCTCTTGGGAGGAGCAGAGCAGGAGCTTCGTTATGATCTCAATTCAGAATCTGCATACTGAGATACACGCTGTCCCCAGGGAGGTGCTTCAGGCACTCTAGCGAGCCTTCCTGCAGGTCTCAAGCGACACTCGCTGAATGGCCGTGTATTAATTGGGGATTTGGATGTGGAGTTGATGTGGGCCAGATGTGCCCCCTTTATAGTCACCCTCAGACACTAGAAGTCTCTTTAGGCTTTACAGATGAGGAAATCTGGGCCCTGAGGGGAGGGGGCATATGTAACCAGGGCCTGACTGCAGCTTCCATAGGACTCCCTGGGTTGCGAAGCTGTCAGTCAGGGTGAGCACAGGATGATTTAACAGAGAAATTCCCAATCCCACAGCCACCAGTGAGTCAGCATGTTATTATGTATTCTAGAGGACCAGAAGACAGGGTCTCCCCTGGCCTTGCCTTCCAGATTCACTGAGGGTGGCTAGCTTGGGAATGACATGCTTATCTTTTCTGGGAAAGATGTGCTGTTGCTCCTCAGTTATTGCCACAAGTCCTGGAGGAGGAAGGAATAACGGGGCAGTTACGGGTAGGACTGTGTCATCCTAAATGGTATGTTGAAGTCCATAGTGCTCTGGTACTTGGGAATCTGACCTTATTTGGAGATAGAATCTTTGCAGATGTAATCAAGTTCAGATGAGATCATTAGGGTGGGCTCTCATCCAACATGACTGGTGTCCTTATGAGAAAAGGAGACTCCTGCATGGAGCCAGAGTCCCAGGGAGAACACCACATGTTGCCCGAGGCAGAGACTTCAGTGATGTGCTTGCAAGCCAAGTCATGCCAACGATTGCTGAGCACCACCAGAAGCTGGAAGAGGCGAGGAAGGACTCTGTCCAGAGTCTCAGAGGAAGTGTAAGCCCTACAGACACCTTCCTTTTGGACTTCGAGCCTCCAGAGCTGTGACAGAATTTTCTGTTGTTTTAAGCCACCCTGTTTGTGATCCTTTGTTACAACCTCTCTCGGGAACCAGCACAGGGTCCAACATGGTGAATCCCTGCTCTGCATGTACCTGACACTGAGGCTTAGGGCCCTCGTCAGTGGGGGCAGTCCGCTGTGGCTTTGATGCCATTAGAGAGGGAGGCTGTGTGTGGAGGCTGGGAGAAGAGGTGGTGAGGATGAAATGTGTGAATGTCCTCCTTCCTCCTCTCCTTCCTCCATCTCCCTCCCAATCTCAGTTCTAACCCTTGGAGCCTGAGCTCTTAGGATGGAAATGATGAAACTCAAGGTGGCTGAATAGATTCACTATTTGCCTCCCAGGGCAAAAGTTTGTTGACCCAGTTGCATCTCCATGTAGTGGGCTGTTTGGGTCTTGAGTTGGGTGGGTGGGAGTGACAGTGAGGACTTCCAGTTTCTCTGCAGCCTCAGGGGGTTGAGCCCTGGCTATTAACATGAGCTCTTCTAGAACCAGCTCTTGGCCTTCTGGCCACCCTTTGCTTAGACCTTCTGTCATGAATGCTGCATTATCCCCCAACCTCCACAACCTCCCTCACTCCATGTGTGAACTTTGTGGTTTATGAAATATCACAAGCAGCATTTCAACTTTTATTTTACTCTTTCTTCATTGTTAGGCTCCAGGACTCCTTCCTCAAGGAAGACTTCCTCATGCAGGGTCTAACTCCCTGTCACTTACTCGTATGTCTGTGGTTTACATGCGTGGTATTATATTAAGATAATCTGTTTCTGTATCTCCCCCTCACTGAGGGCCTCTGGAGGCAGGTATTCGGACTGATTTATTTCTGCATCCTCAGTCCCTCATTTAAAATAGGTGCTCAGTAAATAGTTGATAACTGAGATATTATAGACCATAACTCTATGATTCTGTTTAATATCTTTGGCAAATTTGTAGAGATTTCTCAATATTTTAGAACCTAGGAAGAAAGGCCCGCATTTTTCTGGAACTCTCAGCCTTCAAAGGGTTTAGGAACTAAAGGGGCTGGTTTAGGAGGATTGAATCTGACTTTCCAATATTTAGAGATCAAGATTATTTTAAACATGTATGGAGGAGGATAACAAGTCTCGGTTTTCATAATAACTGGGATGGATTTTGGATGATGTTTCATCTTATGCATTAGCTCAAAGATGTTGGTTCTTTAGTATAACAAGGAAAATTAGAAATTGGTCCAGCCTTCCAAGGGCTGAACAGCTGTGCCCTTCTGTCTCCACTTAAGTTCTGTCACAGTCATTACTTAGTGATGGTTTCCTGCCCCTGCCTGGCCCAGGCTCAGGGGGCACTCTGAGTGTGTGCCCCTTCACTCAGGTCTGAGCTGAGCTCCTGTGCAATGGCCTGACTATCTCACACTGATTATGGAGAAACTGGGGACATACCATCCAGGTATGAGCAGGGGCTGCAAACCGCGGCTGGGGTAGATGGGCTGCAGACTGAGGCTGGGGTAGATGGCTTTCCTTAGGGCTGAAGTTATTTCATGAGGCTCTCTTCCTGCTCTTAGAGGTCTCTGGCTCTGAGACGCTGTGGCCCCAGAGATGCTCGCTGGGGCCCGTCTCCCCACCCTACTGCTTCAGCAAGTTGACGGGACTGCTGATGATCTGCAGGGAGATAATCACAACATTCTTTCTTCTCTGGCCCCTTTTTCTGTTCTCTGAGTCTATTCCTGCATTCCTAAGAAGTCTAGTAGTGATTCTATTCTGGAAGTCAGGCCAGTATGGCACCATGTCAGCCTGGCTTCTTCTACCTGGGCTCCAGATCAGCCCAATGGCACCTACCCCTTGCCTGCTGCAGTTCAGAAATGCTCTCCCTGGGCTAGTCTGTTCAGTAAGCCCCCCTTTCAACAGCCCCCTTGTCTGCTTCACGAATAGGCTTCAACTGCTGACAGCAGTCACCAATCTCGGGTCTCAGCTGTGGGACTTGATTCATCCTCTCCAAACACATGCTTTTCAAGGGGGCAGACTCTATTGTAGTTGTTGAAGAGCCATGTCGCATATGCTGACAAAATGTCCTCTAATTCCACATAGGAAATGGGCTCCATAAAACCTTTGTTCATGAAATGTGCTAGGGACCACAACCAAAGGACTTAGAATTAACCAGAATCGGTTAGAATTGGACAATCCAATTCTTTGATTAAAAAATGCAGGGAAGGTACTTCCTGGCAGTCCCGTGGTTAAGACTCTGTGCTTCCAATGTAGGGGGCTTGGTTTTGATCCCTGACTGGGGAGCTAAGAGCTGGTTGTCTGGGCAGTCAGGGTGGCTCTAAAATGGGCAATGTTGTAATTCGAATAAACTGCTTGACAGGAAATGAACGCTGTCTGTGCAGAGGGAAGCCATAATGAGGGGACATTACGAGCCAGTCTATGCTCTCCTTGGCCCGTCATTTTGGGAACCTATTGCAAATGAGGAGGACGCCCAGGGGTGGCTGTTGGACGGTTCCTACAACTTTTAAGTTTTAATTTTGCAAGACCCTCTGGTTATTTCCTCCAGGAATTCATATGACATAAGGGCACGTGCTACCAGGTGAATTCAGTGCCTGAATTATGGTTACTGAATTAGATTCTTCTTAGATGTTTTAACTGAGAGAGAACATTTGAGACTTGATTCCATATGGTGGAACCCCATTTTTTTTGCATGCTAGAATAACAACGGGAGTTAAAAAAATTCCTATGACCATGCTATACCCAGACCAGTTAAATCAGCATCTCTCAGGGTGAAACCTCTCTGGTATTAGTAATTTTAAAAGCTTCCCAAGTGACCGAGAGGCACTGGTCTAGTCACTTACTCTTCTCCCATCAAAATCCTATATTAAAATAATTGAATTGTTACTCAACATACATGAAATGATAATTCAGAAATAAATATAATTATGTTAAGTACAACATAGAGACTATCATGCTAGGTTTCAATTGCTATCGATGATTGCTCTCTGTAATTCTGGTTTTCTTTATTCTTCTTTAAGGAAGAACCTTGATCTTTCTTTCCCTCTTGGTGTTAAAATGTCCTAGGCCATTTATGAAAAATAGGTCAAGTGCTGAAAGCTGAGAGGCAAGTTCTGCCTTTGTAGCAGAGGTCGAATTTGAAAAGCACTCTCGGGATTTAAAGAAAATAGGAGTTGAAAGAAATGGAAAAGCTGATAACAGGTGTGGAAACGTGACGACTAAGAAGCAGATCAGAGACTGTTATGAAAATTACATGAAAGATGATTGACTAATTTTAAAAATGCTGAATCTAAAGATTAACTATCTTTGGATCATGCAGTTCTTGGATGAAGTGAAGTGAAGTGAAACTTGCTCAGTCATGTCTGACTCTTTGTGACCCCATGGACTATACAGTCCATGAAATTCTTTAGGCCAGAATACTGGAGTGGGTAGCCTTTCCCTTTTCCAGGGGATCTTCTCAACCCCAGCTGAGCCACAAGGGAAGCCCAATTCTTGGATAGTTTCACAGAATTGAAGTAAATAAAACTAACAGTAAAACTGCTGAACACCTAAGTGCTGGCATTCAAACTAGACAGAGATTGGTCTGGACATTAAAAGCCTTTCATGAATGACTAGAGCTGCTCTCATATATGTGAAGGGAGCCACATCCTGGGTTTAGATGCCTATTACTTTAAAAAAATTTTAATTTTAATTTTTAAAAAGCAATATGACTATATAGTTTAAAAAGGCAAAGAATACTATACAGATTTTAAAGAAAAGCAACCACTTTATGCCTGCTCCCAGAAACCCAGGCCTGATTTCTGCTTCCCAGAAACACATTTAACTCTAGCTATTTCTACAGGCACTTATATCCTTATTTTTAAATAACAGGCTTATTCTGTCATGTCTTTGTCACGCTTTCAGTTTTAGACATTCCCTATTAACTTCCCACAATGGGAGATGAAGTCATCTTCCAGTTCTCATACTCCTTTTCTCCCTCCCACTCAAACTTCTGTCCAACATTCTCCCCAAAGAGTTACCACACCATAATTCTTAGTTAGATCAACATTCAGTACTTACCTGCTTATGACCACATAATTATACCACAGATAGCCAATAGGTAACCTATGAATACATTTACTTTCAAGGCATTTAGTTTTCCTTGGAGTTAATAATTTGTCTTATTTTTTTCAGTTTCCAGGGATTTTTTTTTGGTGAACATATTCCCTATTTGCCCCATCTCTTCCACAGAGCTGTAAAACTCTTCAGAGTAAGAGCAAGCAAGCACATTAGGGAATCTAGCAGTTTCCTTTCTTTCCCTTGGTACATCTTCTGTCCTCTTGACGTGGTTTGAACTAGTTGTTGTCTAGCTTTAAGACCAGCTGAATCTTTACTGAATCCCTCTTTCTCATTACCATGTTGGGTCTTTATTTCTAGAACTCACTATTTTCCTCTATCTTGTTTTACTCTTGTTTTGCTGGAGTATATCTCCCAGTTTCTTTTTCAGAAAGGGTGCAGATAGTTAAATTCTTTGAGATCTTGTGCATCTGAAAAGGTCTGAAGAAGAGCAAGGGTGGCAAGGCGGAAGCTGAGCAGGGCCAGGGCAGCAGGCACCAGGCAAGTGGAGGCCCAGAACCGTCCCAAGGAGGCAGAGAGGCAGTGAGGGACGGAACTGTGCTGAGGATCCAAGTCCGCCACTCAGTATGCCATCGGAAATCACTTACAAAACACAAGCTGAAAGATCAAATTATTAAGCATTTCAAGGTCAGAGCATTAAATCAGACACATAAGACCCTAAGTGTGAGGCCCCATATGACTGCACAAGTAAAAAACACATCTATGACATCAGCCCTGGTGGGAAGAAAAAGATTGGCTTGTGTATGATATCATGTTCTCCAACTGATCCTATCCATCCAGAAGAAAATGGAAGAGAACTCTACATATTAAAATAAATTTCAGGTAGATCAAGCATTTAAATGTAAAATATGGACAAAATAATACAAGAGCAAAATTTAAGAGAATGCATTTATGACTTGGTGGTTTGGGAGATCTTTAAACTGGGACAATAAATGTGGATAGTATAATGGAAAGATAGTCATATCTACTTGACAAATGATAGACTAGGAAAAAGTTGCAACCTATAAAACAGATAAAGGATTAATGTTCAAAATGTTTAAACACCTCTGCAAACTGATAAAGAAAAACATCCCAGTTGGAAAATAAACAAAGGATATGAATAGACAATTCATCCAAGAGGAAACCCAGATACAATGTGAAAGATGTTAGGGAAATGCAAATCAGCAGCACAATGAGATAAGACCTCTCACACACCTTGCTGGGAAAAATTAAACAGGGATAATAATTCATAGAGATTTTTGCTGGGGAAAGGACATTCTTGTATTACTCATAGAAATAATTGTTAAAGGCACTTAGTGAAGGGGGGTGGGAAACATGCTCATGATGCAACAATTTCATTTCTGGGTGTTCATTCTGCAGAAATTAAGAGACCAAGAAATAAGGTTTTGTCTGCAATTGTATTTATTGCAACAAAAGTGAAGAGGTGGTAAAGAGGTGAGTCTGAACTCTGAATGGAATGTAGATGATTGTACAGTGGAGAAGCCTTCAGTGAAAGCTTACGCATCTGATCTGGGCTTTGGCTATTGCTCTGATTTCTGGCACTTGGTTTCCAGGGTCACTAGAGTCATAGTATAATTCAATTTCAAAGGTGTAGGAGTCCCAGAAGCAAACAAGCTGAAAAACTAAGGATAATTTTAGAGTATTCTAACTGATATTAGATTTCTTCTCTGAAACAATAAATCTGAGAAGTCAATTGTACGAATGCCTGTAGAAATAGAGAACTCTGACCTAATGTTATAAATTGAATGTTTGTGCATCCCCCACCCCCAATTCATATACTGAGACCTAATGCCCAATGTGGTGGTATTATTTGGAGGTGGGGCCTTTGGATGGTACTTAGGTCATGAGAATGAAGCTCTCAGGAATGAGATTAGTGCCCTTAAATCCCTGGTGGCTCAGATGATAAAGAATCTTCCTGCAATGCAGGAGACCCGGGTTTGATCCCTGGGTTGGGAAGATCCCCTGGAGAAGTAAATGGTAACCCAGTCCAGTATTCTTGCCTGGGAAATCCCATGGACAGAGGAGCTTGGTGATTTACAGTCCATGGGTCGCAAAGAGTTGGATACAACTTAGCAAATAACAATTTCAAGGAGACTCCAGAAAGTTCCCTCCTGCCGTTCACCATGGGAGATTATATGAACAAAGAAGTAAGCCCTCACCAGACATGGAATCTTGGACTCCCAGCCTCTACAACTGTGAGAAAATTTCTGCTGTTTATAAGTCACCTAGTCTGTGGTATTTTGTTGTAGCAGCCTGAATGAACCAAGACACCTAGCCATGCTGTCATCAATCCATGACAACATTCTCTGATCTCCAAAGGCTAAGAAAAGGTATCACCCGAGTATTCTTTCTATAAAATGACTCAATTTCTCCCCCAGATTACGTGAAAATGAATCAAAGCAAAAATGTAAGATGGGCAATTTAGGATTGGAAAGAAGGAGCAGAAAGCACAAAACCCAGTTAAAGAAACATAAAGCTAATAAAAGCTTCTAACCACTAATGAGAGAGGCTTTGATACAGGTACGTGTAAATAATTGCTACCATGGTGTCACAGTGGAATGTAAAAACCTACAGCTTTAAATATTTATTTATGTTTTTATTTGTAACAGCATTTTCAGGTGGTAAAAGAAAGTAAGCTCATTGTAATTAATTTTAAAATGCAGAAAAAATTATAAAGAATATTTATATCCCATCATCCAGAGGGAATGTGGTTAATGTTTTTGTGAGTTTTTCTTTCTCTGTGTGTCTCCCTGTGTTTAAAAAATGGAATTTTATTACTTATGCAGTGTAATATTCTATTGAAGTTATTTTATATTATACTATGAATATTTGCTCAGTTCATTAAGTATTCTTTGAAAAGTTGATTTTAAGGGATTTTATGATATTTTATTGTAAGGAGTACTGTAAGCTGTTTAACCATTTCTCATTGGACAACATTTAGTTTGTTTCTGGTTTTCAGGAATAGTTAAGTAAAATTCTGCTACAAACTGCTTTATTAATTATTCTTAACTGCAAAGCTAATAATTTTTTTACATAGTTTCTGAGAAGCGGATTAACTAGGGCAAGAGATATAGACTATTTTTAAGCCTCTCGAGGCCTGTTGCCAAATAATTTTTCAGAAAGTTAATTCTAATTCCTACTTCCACTACCAGTGACTGATAGTGCTAATCTCTGTGCACCCTTTAGTGTTGGAGTAAGAAATGAAAGCTTTGCCAATTCGATAGGTAAAAGGTACCATTTCTTTAAAAGTTCTGTATAATCTTTCTTTTAAAATCAATATTGTAGATAATTTGGAAAACACTGAAAAATGTGGGGAAGAAAATAAGAAGAATTACATGTATATTACTTTTGAAAATAGAGCTTTTTAATACATTTTTGATTGAGTCCTCCAGACGACTTCATGACATATAGCCTTTAGTGTTGCCCCACTTCACAGTTATTCCTGATGCAGATCAAAAAGGTTACATAGTTGCCTACATCACACAGCTGGTGAGAGGTGGCGCCAGGCACTAAATCAGGTCTTTTGACAGTTAATCTCATGCTTTCCTCAGGGGAAGTGCACCTAACATATTCCTGGTCACTCAGAACATTGCCAGTCCCAGGAGACTTAATGCAGAGTCCAGAAGTGCTAGAAAGAAAGACTGTGACTAGGCTTCCCAGATAGCACAGTGGTAAAGAATCTATCTGCCAATGCAGGAGACGCAAAGGACCTGAGTTTGATCCCTGAGTCAGGAAGTTCCCCTGGAGTAGCAACCCACTCCAGTATTTCTTGCCTGGAAAATTCTGTGGACAGAGGAGCCAGGCGAGCTAGATTCCATGAGGTTGCAAAGAAATGGACACGAGTGAGTGACTAAGCGCACACGCAGGAATCAGGAGTCTTGGGTCCCAGTCTCAGCTTGCCCATGGATTTAATGTGTGGCAAGGAAATCACGGCTCCTTTCTTTCTTTTTTAAAAATTAACTTCTGACTCTCTTTCATAGGAGACAGAGGAAGGCTTTCCTTATCTTCTTTTGAAAAAATTAATTTATTTTGTATTTTTTGGCCACGCTGTGTGGCATGGCAGAATCTTAATTCTCCAACCAGGGACTGAACTTGCACCCCATGCATTGGAAGGAAGGTGGAGTTTTTACCACTGGACCACCAGGGAAGTCCCAAGGCTCCTTTCTAAATCTCAGTTTCACAATTTTATAAATAAGGATTTTCACTGGATGGTCTCACAGGTTGTGCCTCTAAGGGTCAAAGCCTAGGTTCTAAAGAGGTTGGCCAGAGAGATGGGCATAGATGCTTAAGGAGCAGTTGGCTGCTGGGTCTTTGATATTTGGTTTAGCTTGATCCATGTCTGCTTTGGAAATCTGGTGGCAGGGTCTTCATTCTGCCTTCAGCAGGGAGAGGCTGCTTCCTGGACCACCCACATACAAGGGAACCAGGCACTGGGAGTGACAGAGAAAACTCCTATTAGTGACTCTTTGCAGAGGTCAGGAGGGACAGGGACCCTGGCAGTGCTGCTAACTGATGTTTCATTCTGGGATCCTCTCAACTTTGCTTCCGAAATGTGAAAACTTGGAAGGACATGAGCTGGATCACAAGAGATTGGCCTCGGTGGGAACATATGCTTCCTCTGGATTCATAAAACTCTTCTGATTTATTGATGTAAGAGAAGACCCAGAATGGGGAGATGAAGCCTGGGCCTTCCAAAGGTGCCTGTTTGGGAAGATCTTAAAATCTGCAGGAGGTAGCCTCTCACACTTTCCAGATCACTTTGGCAATGAACCTGTTGTTACCCTCACTTCTGGCTTTTCCCTCTGCTTCCTACAAATTACATAGGTTAGATTCTCTGGCCTCCTTTAAATGTCTGGTTTCTTGACCCCAGGTGCTGGCTGGCTCTGGCTCCAGTCCTGCATCCTCTTCACACCCTGACAAGCTCTCCCTGCTTGGTTTGGACTTTCTTCTCTCTCCTACTAAACTCTCTGCTTCAGGACAGATCCATTGGGTTAGAGATAGAAACAAGCTGAGAATGGTACACTGGTAACACCCTCCTTCCACTCTGGGTCTTGAGAATTGGGATTTCATTTTATTAGTTTTCCCCTTGTGTTCTTACCTTTAGTTTTAGCAAAGAGTTTGTGACTTAGGCTTTCCTGGTGGCTTAGACGGTAAAGGATCTGCCTGTAATGCAGGGCACTCTGGTTTGGGAAGATCCCCTGGAGAAGGGAATGGCAACCCACTCTGGTATTCTTGCCTGGAGAATCCCATGGACAGAAGAGCCTGGTGGGCTACAGCCCACGGAATCATCAAGAGTCAGACACAACTGAGCGACCAACACCTTCACTCTCATTTGTGATCTATGTTCACATAGGACAGTCTTGGCAATGGAATGAACACTTAGGATGGTCTTAGATGTTACATTTGGGGTTTTGGTTAGATCTGGTCGTATACAAAGACAAGGTATAGCAGCTGTTAGTGGTTGGTATGTTATAAAGATGTATAAATTTAGGGATCCAGGAATTCCCATATCCTAACCCTTGAAATTCCTAAGGGAACCCATATGCATAAGGCAGTAGTCTACAAACATCCATTTATCCAACAAATATTTATTGATCACCTATTACATGTCAAGCACTATGTTGGCATACAGTAGTGAGCAAAATATTCACAAAAATTCTAGCTTTTATGGACCTTATGTCACAGAGGGAGTCGGGATAGGACACAAGGGGTAGGGGACAGCCATGGGACTAGGCAGGAAGGTGAGCGGCCAACCCAAGAGGTAGACTGTCTGCATTTCACAATCACATGGGTATCCAGGCTGGCTGGCTCTGCTGCAGTATCATTTGGAAGACTGGCTGTTATTTCTTCATTTTAGATTATTCATAATCATAGCAGCCAACAGTGAATATGTACTATATGCCAGGCCCTGTGCATTATCACTCCCATTTTACAGATGAAGAAACTGAGGTGCATCAAGGTTAAATAATATTCCTAATGTCACATAGCTAGAGTGTCCATCTGACTCTAAAGATGTGCTTAAAACACAACCATGACTGCCCATCTCTGAAAAGGCAAGCTCAGCCCTGGGAGGAGGGATGTTAAGCCTACACAGGAAAGTGGAGGCAAAACCAAGTAAAGGGGATAGCATGGAACTGGCTTACATATCATTCCTAGTCTTAATTTAACTTACTCATTTCTGTACCAAGGCTACCAATAATGACTGCTTATAAAGCAGTTAGAAGAACTCTCTTACAGAAGCTGCTGGGGTCAGCAGCCGGTTGCTAGGTGTTGCTAGGGCAGTTTAGCTGGGAATCTGGTAGTGAAGTAATTAAGCAGGGTATTTAAATTACCTCAGCTGATTTTCCACGGAATAGGCAGTTGCCTGCATGAAGGGAGGTGCCTAGGTTCCATCCTTCCTCCTGAAGACAAAACAGGAAATCTTTTATAAAGATGTGGAGAAACACACTGTTGTCCAGGTGGTGAGCTCCTCTTCCTCCCCCGCAGACTAGCTGGTCTGGCCTGGGTGAGACAGGGGTGTTCAAAGGTGCGTATGGGCGGATCCCAACAACAGCAGAAGATGACAGGAGCCTAGGAATGGGCTGGGAGTTAATGATGGAGCCATGACTTGAGCTGATAGAAACCACAGAAGAATGAGTAAAATAGCAGGGGAAATTCCCCCAAACCAACCACCCACATTGGGTATGAGGAATCACCAGCATTTGTGAGATGGAATGAAGTTACAGCAGAAGGCTAGGAATGGATTCTAAGCTGTGATGTCAACCCTTTCACTCCTCATCTCAACAACAATATTTACTAAGCAAAGTGTCAGGCCGTTTGCTAAGAGGTTATATAGATTTAATATAATCTTAGTGAAGATAGGTAGTATTATGCTCTCATTTTACAGAGGAACCCAAGGATTACTTATCTTGTCCAAAATCAATCAGGTAGTCAAGAGTGGATTCTGGAATCAAACCCATTTCTGTCTAGCTCTGAAACAAAGACTATTAACCTCTCGGCTAGTTTGTAGTTGTTTTACTTGTGGGGATTTCTACATCCAGGTTGCTTTGACAGCACTGAAGGATCTCTGACACTGCCTGTCCTGGTTGGGCTTGGCTCAGGACTTGCCATGGACCGGGGTCTGCAGGTGTGAGCACAAATGTGGCCAGCCACAGGTTTCTGGGGGAAGACCAGGAGTTAGTTAGGGGCCAAAGTTAGAAGACCAGGAGTTAGTTAGGGGCCAAAGTTAGAAGACCAGGAGTTAGTTAGGGGCCAAAGCACACACACCACTGATGAAAAAGGCTGAAGAACACAATGAATTCTGTGAGAGATGAGGCAATGCTTGGAGGATTCACAGAGGAAGGAGGGAGTGAATGATTAGCAGCCCATGGCATGCCCTTGACATTTCCCCTTGTCCTCTTTTTTTCATTCTCCAGCAATCTCTGTAGTTTCCAGTGATTGGGCTTGACTAGCTTATAGAAGATCTGACTAAGCTTCTGATCCCCTCATGTTCACTTTGCAATGTCTTTAGAGTCTTGATGTGAAGGTTGTAGTCATTCTGGTCTTTGAATATTTGGGAGAAATTTTTTCCGTAAATGGTGATAACAGTCAAGAGAAATCACAGTGTGTATTAGTTTGCTATTGTTACATGGAAGATCACTCCCAAGTTTAGCATCTTAAAGCAACAAGCATTTAATATATCACATGGTTTCTATAAGTCAGGAATTCAGGAGCAGCTTAGCTGTGTGGTTCTGGCTCAGGGTCTCTCATGAGGTTATAGTCATGATGCAACTAGGGCTGTGGTCTCACCTGAAGACTTTTCTGGGGCTGGAGATCCACTTCCAGATGTTTTGCTCCCGTGAGTATTGGCAGGAGGCCTTGGTTTCTCTCTGTAGGATGGTATGCGTCTCGTATAGGACTAACTCTCATAATGGCAACTGGTTTTCCCCAGATTGAGGGTTTGGAGAGAAGAAGAGGGCAATGTGCTTTTTGATCTAGTCTTGGAAGTTCCATACCATCGCTTCTGCCCCATTCTATTCGTTTGGAAGCTAACCATTAAGTTCAAGGGGAGGAGAATTAATCTGAGTGGAAGAGTAGCAAAAAATCTAGGAAACATAGTTTTGGAAACTACCACACAGTGTAAAAAAAGACCTGGGTGAAAAAAATTACTTGGCCAACTGCAGAAACAGGGAGTGGGCACAGATTCTGTGGGGATGGCCGCTGGTGCTAGGCAACGTACTCTCCTTCTGCACACATGGGAGAGAGGGCTTGTGTGGTAGTCTCTGACGACTGCTACCATCCAGATGACAATGATCCATTCCATTTCCTCTTTGTCTGAAGAGAAATCTCATTCTATGCAAGCCAAGCTGTTGCGGATCTTTCTATCTATTCACCCATTCATATGGGACCCAGGGCATGATAACAGCTATTCAGACTGTGGAATGTTAATTAGATGGAAAAAAGTACGCATCAGCTATCTCCATTTCAACTGAGAAATCTGGCCAAGGTACATAATTTGCTTCAATGTCATCTGTGTCAGGGTTTTGAAAGAGTGGCAATATATCACTGTGTTAGACAAAAGGCAGGGGATAAAAGGAGAAGGAACTATTCATGGCAACATGGGTTTCAGGATATTAATAAGTGCAAATATTTGCTTCTCTATGGAAGCATTAAGCTCCCTTCTTATTCTTGGTTCTCACGCCTTAAGTTATTTGCTTTCTGCTACTGACATTGAAGTAGAATATTAGCTCATCTTTTGGCTCTGAAATGTAGCTTTTACAACAGGCAAATGCAACAAATAATCTCAGTGTTGACTAGTCCCCTCTCTGTCTTGGCTGTGATTTGGGGAGTCTGTAATGAAAGGAGTGAGTGATAGCCAAGTGTGATATTAAACAGATTGTAGAGGGATACTGCCTAAGCACCTTCACTTTGAACATACCTCTCTCCCTCTTTTCCTCTCTTCCTCCATTGTAGAGTAGCTACACTGATGAGTAGGCAAGTGCCTGTTGGCTCTTCCTTGCATGAGGAGTCATTGGTTTCACCTTTGAGCACCTTGATCCTAAGACAGTCTCAGGCACAAAAAGCTCAGACATTTCTTCTGTGGATGAGGACACTACCAAGAAAGTAAAAATGGCTTCCCAAGTAGAGGAGGCAATGCGGTCTTCCAGTGAGTGGACAGGCTGTTGAGAGTTTCTGGTCACTTACAGTGGGCAAAACATGCTCAAGGAGGACACGTTTCATAGGACCAAACACTATGCTTTGTAGATTCCTCTCTACTTATCAGGGAATGTGTTGCACTTCAACAGCATCCCTTTTCTAGTTCACAAATAGTCCACAAATAGGAGAACAGACATCTATTTCCCCATCCCACACTGTTCTCTCATGCATCCCATTAATACAGCAAATATGAGTTTATGTTGTGAGCAAGCATTAGTTTGGAAGGAAACTGAGCCTTGGGTGGTGAGATGTCCTATTTTAGACACACTAGAGGAGCTTTCACTGCAGCTCAGAGGGGCTGCTTCTGCTTCTTCTACCCCCTGGCATCACTGGACCAGAACCCACCCTCTCCCTCCCAGGGGAGTTGGTGGCCTCTGTTTAAACTTGGTGAAAGAGGGAGTCATGAGCCCACGCTATTTCCACCTAATTTCTAAAGCCAGATCATCAGAGGTAATGGATGTGAAATAGCTTTTGCACAGTGGGACCTTGGTCAATATTTGTTGAATAAATGAACAAATAAACTTTAAGGTGATGCAAAAGTACAACAGTCTGATTATAGCTATTTATTTCATTGTCAAAGCATGAAAGGGCTTGGGTTCTTTCAGAGATCACCCTCCTGTTCTCTTCAGTTGCTATTCCAAATCCAGGGAAAACTTTATTTTTAAGTTTTAATTTTTGTTAGGATTATACCTGCACACAGTTTAAAGATTCAACGACTGCTATAGGGTTTCTTAAGGCAAAGAACAGCCCCCAGTCACCTCCTCCATTTTCCCCTCCACAGTGGCAACCATATTCATCTTTTCTAGATGTCTGTTGGTCATTATCACCTTGTATCCAACAATCTATGTGTATTGCTGTTTCGTGATTTGGGAGAGGGTTTGTTTTTGTTGTTGTTCAGTTGTTAGGCTGTGTTCAACTCTTTGCAACCCCATACAGTGCAGTGCCCCAGGCTTCCTTGTCTTTCACTATCACCCATAGTTTGCTCAAAGTCATGTCCCTTGAGTCAATGATGCCATCCAACCATCTTATTCTCTGTCACCCCCCTCTCCTTCTGCCATCAGTCTTTCCCAGCATCAGGGTCTTTCCCAACAAGTTGGCTCTTCTCATCAGGTGGACAAAATATTGGAGCTCCAGTTACAGCATCAGTCCTTCCAATGAATATTCGGGTTTGATTTTCTTTAGGATTGACTGGTTTGATCTCCTTGCTGTCCAAGGGACTCTCCAGCACCACAGTTTGAAAGCATCTATTGATTTCTCACTCTAAAAAAAAAAAAAAAATGCAGACTTAGCTCCCTTTCTTTCTCTTGTCCCTCCAAACACATGCGCCTTTCCATCTTCCCATGCTCCTAGACTCTTCAAAAGTTGTCCACATTCCTCTTCATTCACATCAGATATTCCATCAATTCATCTTCTTGAAGGATTTCCATGGCCTCGGAACTGCTGGTGCAGGTTGCCCCGCCTGGCGGCACACAGCTGTCATCCAGAGACCTCTCAGCAGCATCCATAGGGATTCCTTTGGCTTCTCGCTTGGGTCAGATCTCCTGTTTCTGATATTATATTCTTTCACTTTTTGGGTTTATACTCAAACTTGGGTGGAGACATTGTCAGCAGAGTCCTGAGAAATGGGGTATGGGATATAAATTTTTTGAGACCTTGAAAGTGAAAATGAAGTCGCTCAGTCGTGTCCGACTCTTTGTGACCCCATGGATAGTAGCCTACCAGGCTCCGAGGTCCATGGGATTTTCCAGGCAAGAATACTGGAGTGTGCTGCCATTTCCTTCTCCAGGGGATCTTCTCAACCCTGGGATCGAACCTGGGTCTCTTGCATTGCAGACAGACGCTTACTGTCTGAGCCACTCGGGAAGTGAGACCTTACCCAGTTTATTATTTTCCCTGAGCATTTTGAAGGCATTATTCTACTGCCTTCTAGCTGCTGGGATTATTTTGAGAAGTCTGAAATCTCTAACTCCTAATTCTACATATGCAAACTGGTTCTTTATTCCATGCCTCCCCACCAATCCCCCTGAAAGTTGTAGCCTCTTCCCTTTGTTCCTTGCATTTTGAAATTTCACATTGATGAGACTTTGTTTTGGGCATTTGTATCTATTTATTTCTGGGCACTCAGTGTCCATTTTGATCTGGAGACCCAGCCCACAGATTTGGATCTCTTGGTCTCTGTCCTTCATGCTGGGAAACTTCCGGAACTTCCTGGTAAGCCCCTGATATCCACCCATGCTTAGGAGGAGGGGAACTAAAGTCCCTGTAGGTGGTGCTTGTTAACTGGGAACTTTCTGTAGGGTAATCCAGCTGTGCCATTTGTTGGGGGGAAAACCTCAGTGTCTATTTTAAAAGTCCTTCCTCTTGAACCACCCAGATTCCTCTTATAGACTCTTCCATTCTCTAGCCTGGAGGGCAAAGGCCTGTTTGCTGAATTCTGGGAGCCCAGGGCAGGGAGCGAGATGGAAGCCTGAACAGTCTGTGTGTCCACTTCAGTCAGTACACTGTCTTGGCCTTCAGATGATTCTGTTGTCCCTTACCCAGATACCCTTTGTTTTGTCCTCTGCAGAGAATAAGGCTCCAGTTTTCTCCAGACTGGGACAGGGTAGCCACCTGGGGGCGTAGAGTTGCTGAAGGGATCAAGGTTTCTATTTCTTTTTTTTTCCCAACTGATTAAAAAAATAATTAACTTATTTTTGGCTGTGCTGGGGTCATTGCTGCATGCAGGCTTTCTCTAGTTGTGGCAAGTGAGGGCTACTCTCTAGTTGCAATTCTCTAGTTGTGCTGCGTGGCTTCTCATTGTGGTGGCTTCTCTTGCACAGGCTCTAGGGTGCATGGGCTTCAGTAGTTGCAGCTCAAGGGCTCTAGACACAGGCTCAGTAGTTGTGGTGTATGGGCTTAGTTTCCCTGTGGCATGTGGGATCCTCCCAGGCCAGGGATTGAATGTCCCCACATTGGCAGGCAGATTCTTAACCACTGGACCACCAGGGAAGTCCTCTAACTGCTTCCAAAGTAATCTCAACCAATCCAACTTGTTTTACTTCCTCCCTCCATATCCCAGATGCATCAGTGTCTGTGCCTCTTATTATTGTGCTAACTCTCAGTTTTATCCACTGTCAATTTAGGATTTAGCTCCCTCAGATCTGCTAAGTCAGTGACCACTTACCATTTCTCCACAGCTTGTTGTTGTGGTCTCTTGTCTATTTTTCTCATTTCCATGGTTCTTGTTTTTCACAAGGCTTCTGCTCCTGGGCTGCAGACCATGCTCACCCATGACTGCCTTCCCTGTTTTCACTGACCCTGTTCTCCAGGGTCGCAACAGTGAGGTCTGGGTCAGGCCAGAACACTGGAACTCCTCGGCACAGAAAATTGCTCTCAATCACATTGGGAGTGATCAAGAGTGAGTTTGAGTGCAAAAGTCAGGGGAAAAAAAAGCACACAACCCAGAGACAACAGAGGAAGAAAGATGACTTCTGCTAGGGGATTGAGAGAGGCCATCTCAGAGGAGGTGGCATTTGAACCAGGTGTTGAGCAGATCATTCACACTTTAGGTCAACTGAATTCAAATTCAGATGTTCTGTGAATTCACATGAGCAGGTGCTGGGTTAGGGTAGGAAGTTACTGCAGTCTAGGGGTTTAAATAGAGTGTTCTAGACAACATCTGGATTTGATTCCAGACAACATCCTGGATCCTCAGGTACTGACTATAATTTGCATGGATTTTATAATTCTCACCTTTCCAGTGTATATAATGGATTTAATAGTAGTACCTTCTTCCGGAGTTGTTGGGAATATTAATTAAGTACAAGTATGCATATAGAAAGTAATCAAGGCATCACAGCTTAGTCTGTATAGACAATGGCTTGGAGCACAGATGGTGCCAGAAACCCTGGATTTGAGTCCTGGCTGTGCTACTAGAACCTGTGTGGATGTGAGTAATTTACTTAAGTTTTCTGTGCTTCAGTCTAATCCTCTGTCCACTGGTGGTAATGTCTTGTGGGGACTAAAAGACGTATGTGTATAAAGAACTTCACGTAGCGTCTGGGACACAGATACCAGTCATAGTTGTTAAGAGGAATATAGAACATTAGAAGCACAACTCCTGAACCAGACGTCTAGGGGTGAATCCCAAGTCTGCCATTCACAGTTCGGTGTCCTTGGTTAAGTCCCTTAACCTTCTTTTACCACGGATTCCTCAACTACAAGGTAGACAGAGTAATAGCACTCGCTATGTAGGGTTGTTGTAGAAATGAGTTAATACATGTAAAACAGTTAACACCTATAAATGTTGGCTTATTACTAAGGTACTCATTCAACTGTTTTTCATCCATTTGCTTCTTCCTCGGGACATTCCACCAATGGAGGGTTCTGTCCCCGCTATGGCTCACATATAGCGAGGATGTCCTGGAGACATAGATTGAATCCGGGCCTGCCTGGCTTCAAAGTCTGAGCGCCTTAGCTTGCCACAGGCCACTCCATCCACTTGTGGGAAAGTGAGGAGAAGAGTGACTTCCCAGGCCGTGATGGAGGGGGTGGCAGGTCAGCAGGTGTGGTTGCTCATCATCTACTCTTGCGTGTATGTCAGGGGGAGACCTTGGAGGCACCTGTTTTCCCAGAAGCAGGGGCTGCTGGACCTTCCCGAGGTGATGGGGCAAGAAGCTGCCTTCCGTGGCTGTCACTTGGCAGGCCTCGGCTGTGACAAGTGTGGAGCTCGGAGTCCAGACTGACAGCAACGTGGACAGGTGGCTGCAGTCACTGGGTATTTCTATAATGACAAATTATAGCTGCTTCTATTGTCGTCAGTGTCAAACATTTCTAAAGCAGTGATTTTCCAGGAGGGGTTGCGGTTGTTGTCCAGCTAAGGCTATAGAAATGCCCAGTGTTGGCGATGGGAAGCCTGGCTGGAGTGGGGTGGAGTTTCTGCCCTGCTGGCCTCTGGGTAGTCATCCCTGGTGTTGTATGCAGAGAGACTGTCCTCCTGTTGTAACATGATCATTGTTATTTCTGCAGAAGTGTCATGTTGAGATGGCCTTGGAGACTTGCACTTTATTATTTGGCTCCAACCTCTACTATTCTTTAATTTGACCAAGGGACCTTATAAGACATAAACATCAGTGGAAAGTCCAGTCTTTCTTAGTTTGTGAAATGTTTTGCATTCAAAGTGAAGAATAATTTTGGAAATTCATTTTCTGGCCTCTTACCTGAGCCCTAAGTTTCAGATTGGGGCAAGAAAACCCCAAAAGGTCTACATTGACCTCCAGGATGTCAAATCTCTGGTGTTCCTCCAAATCTAATTCCCACTGAAAGAAATGCTGGAAAATAGGTTGAAGTCTTCCTTGTCCTAAGGCTTCTAGGGGCTGCAAAGAAGGAAAATAAAGTCACAGGTAGAGAGAGTATCATATGTCATTGATCCTTTCTGAGCTGAGCGTCCATGTCCCCATTTGCAATATGAAGTAATTGTGAGGATTTATGAATTAATGTGGACTTCCCAGGAGGCGCTAGTGGTAAAGAACCCGTCTGCCAATGCAGGAGACATAAGAGATGTAGGTTCGATCCCTGGGTTGGGAATATCTCCAGGAGGAGGGAATAGCAACAGACTCCAGTACTCTTGCCTGGAGAATCCCATGGACAGAGGAGACTGGTGGGCTGTGGTTCATAGGGTCTCAAAGAGTCGGACGTGACTGAAGCGACTTTGCCTGCATGCATGAATTAATGCACGCATAGTACCTAGAACAGTGCTTGGCATATGACATGGGCTACCTGTGTTAGCTATGAAGAGTATGTATTTCAGACCTCTCAGAGTTGGAGCCCTTGCCAGTCTAAGAGATGCCATGAAGATCAAGATGCAAACCTCCCCAAAGGACCAAATCTTTCTCTCTGTATTTTATCTTTCCTGGGAAGATCTCCCTTCAGTCTGTATCCTGGCCTCTCCCTTCCCCAGTCTAGTTCAGCTGCTTCCAGGGAGGACTTTCTGCCACCAGGGTCATACCTATCTGGTCATGGAGCTGGTTCTGACTCAGCTTGGCCATTCATCTTACACAGTACGAGGCACTAGTGCCAGGTGCTGGCAACAGAGAGGGAAAAGGAATGGGGCCCTTACCTTCAGGAGCTCACAGTATGCTGGGGGACTAGGCCTGGATGCAGATCACAGTGATACATTTTGACAGCTCTGAGGTGGATGGAGGGGCAGGGTGCCAGGGGAGAGCCTAGCAGCGACCCTGAGGTGGCAAGGGCCAGCTGTCCCCTGGGTGGCAGGGGGACATGTTCCACTCTGGAGTGACCTGGTGACTAGTCCTCATGAGGAAATGAGTGGAGTGAGGTGCACTACTTGTGACCAGGGATTTTAAGAAGCAAATATGCCTATTCCCGCTCCTTTCACCCCTCCAATCTGTTGAATGCAGAAGACTCTGAGAGCCTAGGGGTTATGGAGCCAGAAGATTCACCCCTAAATTTCTGTGTGAGGAGAAGTTGCTTGTTAGCCAGGGGCACCTACACTAAACTAACTTGGGACTGAGAAATAAACTTTGATTAGGTTAAGTCACTTACATTTAGAAATTTATGTTATCTATCTATTCTAATGTACACAGATGTTAAATCCAACTGCTGACCTCAGGGGAGGATTCCAGGAAGAAGTGCCCCTGGGGTCCTCAGTGCTAGCTGGGTGCGGTTGTGGCGACGGTGGCCGTGTTGAGATGAAGGGTTGGTGGAGGGAGGTGGGGGAAGCCTCGAGGATACTTCAGGCAGAGAGAATAAAACAAAAGGAGCACGGGGGTGGGGGGTGTGTGGGACGTGGATGACAACAGGTCACTAAATGTTGCTGGGCTATAAACAGTGAGGATGAGGGCAGTAAATGAAGTTGCAGGATTTTGTTGAGGACCACGTAGGGCCTTGTGTTCCAAAGAGTTAGTGACTCCTAGAGACGATAGGAGCGATAGGACCAGACTTGTGATTTATAATATCACTTTGCTGCAAGTGTGATGAGTGAGTTGGGGAACGTGAGACCAGAGACAAGGCGACCCTAGAGCAGTTAGGAGGGGAGATGCTGCAACAGTCCAGAGGGGATGGTGGTGGTGTGCCTGGTCGGGTGGTGGAAGGGGTGGGAAGACTTGGTAATTTCTTGGGCTGATAGTGGGGTAAAAGGAAGTCCTAGAGACGAAGCCTGGGTTTGTAAAGCCATCCATGATTTTTACTCATACTTACTCATTCTAGGAAGGGGAAATTGGGATTATATTTTCTGTGATATGCAAGTTCCCCCCGACTTTTTTTCTTTTAAAGTTAACTCTATAGCACTTACTGGGGGCCAGGCACTTTTCTAAGCCCTTTACACATATTAACTCATTAATCTTAATAAGAACTCCATGGCAGGTTCAATGATTAGACCCATTTTATAGATGAGGAAACAGGCACCAAAGGTTAAGAGACTTTCTTAAGCATAGGATTTGGACCCAGGAATTCTGGCTCTCAGTTCATGCTCTTAGCTACTGTGCTGTTTCTTGTCTTGTATGTAGTACAAGGTTCTAGTTAGAGTGCTTCTCTGAGACCAAGGGCCCATGTAGGACTTTGTGGATGCTGAGGCCAGCTTGGACTGGATCTGACTGTTCAGTGACCCCAGTCTGGACGCTAAGGTCTGGTTTCCTGGGTCTCCCATGCAGGGCTTTGCTCTGTAGACCCCAGACTTTGCACCTGAGTCCAGACTTGTTCTTCCTTAGCATCCTTTGTCCTTCTGTTACTGAGACTCAGCGAGAACTGCAGCTAGATCCTTATTGGTTATGACACCCTTGGGAGCCCTGTAGCCCAAAACACCAGGACAACTGCCCAGGTCACAGAGCCAGCAACTAGTTAAATTTGGATTCAAACTCAAGTCTGTCTGGTTCAAAAACCACACCCCTTTACCACTCTGTGAATTCCTCTGTTATCTCTAGAAGTCCACACTTCATCCTCGGGACTCTATCAAGCCTAGAGCAGTTCCCCTGTTCCTCTTGGGCACTGCAGAGCACCCTCCCTGAGGCTGCACTCCTGACCAGGCCCCATCTGCAGCCCCCCGCCCCGGCCCCACTCTCCTGGTGCCGGGTAGAAAGGAAGAGAGCCCGGATTGCCGGTCTAGGTGAGCCTTGCTGGCTGAGTTGCAGCTCATAGACTTTGACTAATTTGTTATTAATTCCTTAAGAGCACAGGACAATCCTAACAAGATGCAAAAATCAATGGCTGAGAAAAAGACAAAGCAACCTTCTGAGCAGAATGTGAGTGAGGTGAGTGGCTTTTAAAAGGCCTTGACAAACTATTTGGTGTGCAGCCTAGAAAGTGGAGGATAAATGACTTTCTTACATTGATCATATATATTTTTTTCCAAGTTGGAAAGAGGAGAGAAGTAATAGGCTAGGGTGAGGGACCTGGTTGGTGTTGCAATGTCAAGATAATGACTGTTCAGTTAGAAGTCTGTGATTTTTTACTTTCAAGAGGCACTCAGAACAATGGGGGCTGAAATGGGTTTCCAAGTGATGGAGGGTGTAATAAAGGTCAATTAGCAGTGATGACATCGGCTGGCAAAAGCATCAGCAACCCAGAACATGGCCAGTGCCTTCCTTCCTACCTCCTCTGTGCCCAACAATGGGGAGATAGGCTGAGTGAGAGGGAGGGTGAGCCCCACTACGGGATGGAACCAGGCAGGAGAAGGCCTGGGTACACGGCCTGTCTGTGTGAAAGCCACATTGCAAGCCCGGGCCTAAGCTGCCAAGTTCAGTGCCAAGACACGTGGCAGCCATTCCTGAGACAGCATCATGACCTGCATCTGGCAAAACAGGCTGGGCTGGCATCCCAGCCCTGATGTTCCTTCCCATCAGGGGCCCAACTAAGTCAAGAGAGGCTGCTGGGGCTGGGAGCCTTGGGGCCTCAAAGCAAATTTGCAGAACAGAGAGAACTTACGGTTTCTCAGACCCTCTGTGACTGCCTGGCCACCCCGCCCTGTCTCTGCTGTGACTTTCTTTCTCACTGCAAGTCACACGCCGGCTCCTTGCTCTTTCCCTAATGCAGTGGGCAACCTCTCTGCTTGGAGCCTTTGCTCCCTTTCCTTTGTCCTGATTGCTCCTCATCCAGATATTTCTATGGCTTGAAATAGCTTACCTCCTTCAAGTCTTCAGCCCTCAAATACACATCCTCAAGGCAGCCTACGCTAATCTTTGTTTTTGGGGGGATACATACCTAGGGGTAGAATTGCTAGGTCATATGATAACTTTATGTTTAATTTTTTAAAGAATTGTAACTGTTTTTCACAGTGACTGCACTGTTTCACAATACTACCCGCAGTGCATGACAATTTTAACCTCTTCACATCCTCCCCAACACTTGCTATGTTCTGTTGTAATGGTAGGAGTCATCCTGATGGTCATAAAATGGTGTCTCTTTGTGATTCCTGATGACCAATGATGTTGAACATCTTACTGGGCTTATTGGCCACAGGTATGTCTGTTTTGGAGAAATGTCTATTTAGACTGCAGCCTCCTAGTCCTCTGGGTGCAGGGAATAGAGCGAGTGTCCTGTTGTCTGTATTCACTCTGCCCAGGGCAGCCAGGCCTGCAGAGGCACTGGCCAAGGGGCTGTGATTTGAGTTGATGTCTTCAGGGCTGCAGCTGAAGGGGACTACTAGGTGCCTTGAGGTCTTCAGGATGAGCTAAGTCATGGTTCACACGGGAGAAGTAAGGCTCTGATGCTACAGTCCTTGTACAAAGAGCAGTATCTCTAGGGCTGGAATTGGGATGGGGGTGGTGAAGCGGTTGAGGTCTGAGTGGAGGCAGGTTGATGGTGAGTAAGGGCAGTGGTGTCCACACAGCAACTATGGGCAGGTGGGGAGTGGTGTGTGCCTGGGTGTGCATCCATCCGCATCACTGGGAGATGGAGAAGAGTCTTGCTCACTCTGCAGCAGGCCAGGATCCAGGCTGTACAGTCTCTGCACCCTGCCTCTGCATTTCCTGGGAAACTGAGCCAATCCATAGCTCTGTTCTCACATTTTCACCCCACAATCCACTTCAGGTGCTGATGCCTAGCAGTGGGCAGGCTTGTGTGTGCATGCAAGTGTGGGTGATGCTCCCATCACCCACAGGAGTGGAAGGAATTGGGAGGCATGTGGATATGAGACAGGAAATGGGATTATTCATCTCTTTGTTCCACTTTCACCTGATAGAGATGTGGTGTTAGTTTCTGATCCCAAGCTCTGAGTTCTGCTTCTTCATGGCCCAGCAGAAAGAACACTTGACTAGGCGTCAAGACAGGAGATCTTGTCTTGGGTTTGCCTCTCACAGAGTGAGGAGGGAAATTAAAAGGTGAGGAGAGGCTCGTGTACCTGAGCAGGAAGAGGCTGGCTCTCCGTCTTCTGAGGGGGAGATCCAGGGGACCCCCTTCATGAGTCTAACCCTGTTAAGAGTCACTGTGCACAGCTCACCTGTGCCCTCAAGGGTATCAACAAGCCCCCTTTATTTAGGAGTTTGTAAAGACCACAAACTGCTCAGCTAAGAAATGAGCCCCCTGCCTTTGGATGACTCGGTCAACCTGCTCATGAGTGCACTGACATCAGTCACACACTATATACGGCTCCATTTCAGAGGGGCCGTGTACTAACTGCATGCCCGGCTCCCTAGGGCCACATTGGCCTCTTTAGACACTGGCGACTTAAGCACCAGCCAGGTCCCCCCGCCACCTGCCTTGTCCCGATTCTGAGTGTCCCTCCAGCCCACTTCTGCTTCGTACTCCAGTTCATGACCTGCGAAGCTCTACACGCGTCATTTTCTCTTTTCAGAGCAGATGCCTTCTCACTCAGAGCTGTCAGGCACTCCTGCTTTGAGGGATCAAAATTTAGCCTTCAAATGACTGAGTTTTCATGACTGTGTTTCTGGGTTTCTAGACAGTCCTGGTCCCATGTGCTACTGCAGAGATGGCTGTAACAGGGACAGACTGGAGGTTTGTTCCTCTCCCATGTGAAGGCATATTGGCTGCTGCCAAGTGTCAGCCCAGTGCTCACTTGGGCCCCCAGGGCCAAGCCCAGCAGAGCAGGTGCCAGCTTGCACTATGCTCGACACAGACCCCACTTCATCTTCTTGTTTTGTCAGGGTTATTCCATTGCCCCAGGGCCTTGGCAGGCCAAGTCAACTGGGTAGGGCAGGACAGACACTCCAGCTTATCTCCCTGCTCTTAGATACAAAGACCACCCAAACTCACAGGCCCACCAAGAGTGGGTGTTGGGCAGAGGGCCCTCTGACGTTAATCTAGTTTGGTCATCTTATTATTTCATTTCATCTTTTTGTTTTATGTCATTTATTTGATTTTATGACCCTGGTTGTTTTCGCAACCAATCTTCTGCCTGGCTCTCTGCAGTCATTCTTGATCACAGTTGCAGTCCCAGGGTGGTCCCCTCTCTAGGGGACAGGCAGAAATGGGAGCCATATGTCAGGGGGCTGGGAAGCTGGCAGAAACCTTCTTTGTCTGCCTAATATCTTATTAGAATGCATGTTGCAATGTATATAAAGCAAGTCCCATGGTGAGAAAATGCAGAATAAATCAGTGCTTGCAATTTCCTGTTTGGCATTGATTTTGTAGATTGGAGACTCGAAGTTGGAGTCTGGTATTAGTATGCCAATATTACTGCTGAAGACCCCACCAACTGCTCATGAATCCTACAGTGTCAGAGCCACACACAGATTTGAGACTACCAGTTGAGCCCCACATCATAGGGAAGAGCCTCAGAGACTCGGAAAGGCCTGAACCTGCCTGGTGAAGAAGACACAGTCAGGGCAGTGATATTAGTTCAGCTTCAGCATCCTGAGGCCCAGATTTCAGCATGCATGCAAGACTGTTTTAAGGTAGCCACAGTTATTACTTATGGAGCGTTTCTGTCAGAGCAGATGGTCTGCATTCTCTCTGCATGTTGTGCCTGAGTGTGTGTTTCTGGCTCAGGTTTGAGGTTCTTTGGGGTCTTTGATTCCTTTGGAAGTTGAAGGCAGCTTTGAACTATCTTAGGAGCAGAAAGTGCCCAGGACCTGGACAAGTCAATCACCCACTGGGACCCTCAATTCTGTCCTCTGCAACACAGGACTGGTTATCCCTGACCTGTTTCTGTCAATGATGACAGATGGATGCAAAGGAGCCGTGAAAGTGGAAAGGGCTCGTTGGCAGCAACAAGCCTGGGCCTGAGAGGGTTTAGTGTGGACAGGAAAGGCTCCCATCTAAGATGGCCAGCTCCCCTCTTGAAACCGTCTCCCCAAGTCTCACCATCCGCAGCACCTCACCTCCTGATCCCCAATGCCAATGCCCACCAGCAGAGAGAATTTGCCCTTTATCAGGCTGCCCGACGCTATGTGTTGTCCTGTGTCTACACACTTTCTCTTTACTCTTGTGGTGATAACACTGGGTTCTCTTTTTTATACCCTGTAGGGTTGTGTTTGTCATCTATGGGTAACAAATCACTCCAAACTTTAGTGGCTTAGAACAACAGGAACCGTTCTTTTCTCGCTCCTGCTTCGTCTGGGGCAGAACTTCTGGAGTAGCATAGCTGGAAGGTTCTGGCTCAGGGACTGTCATGAGGTTGTGGGCAGATGTCAGCTGGGACTGCCCCATCTCATGGCCTGACTGGCCCTGGAGGACCTGCTCTCAAGTGGGTTCACTTGCATGGCTGGTGCATTGCTGCTGGTTTTGGCAGGGCCTCAGTTCTCTTCCTAGGGCAGTGTGAGTGTCCTCACATCATGGTAGAAGCTTTGCTCAGAGTAGATCTGAGCCCAAGTGAGACGCTGTCAGGGCCTTTATGACCTAGCCTCATCTCTGCGCTGTATACATAGGCCAGCCTGATGCAGTGTGAGAGGGGATTCCAGGAGGGCAAGAATACCAGGAGGCTCCTTGGAGGTTGGCTACTCAGTCTACCTTCTGGCTCCTGCGACCCAGACATGTCTCACATGAAAATACATTCACTTCTTTCCAAGATCTCCCAAAGTCTCATTCCACTGAAGCATCCACTTGAAGTCCTGGGCCTTGTCACCTAATCTGGCCTGGGTTCAGATGAGGCTCATTGGGTGGCTTTCTCAAATACAGTTCCTCCTGTACAGCTCTTCTTGTTCTCTAGGCCTGTGAATTAAAGAAACACTATGCCTTCATATCACCTAATATACAATGGTGGAACAGGCACGTGCTCAGTTGCACAGTCATGTCAGACTCTTTGTGGCCCCATGGACTGCAGCCCGCCAGACTCCTCTGTCCATGGGATTTTCCAGGCAAGAATACTCTAGTGGTTGCCGCTTCCTCCTCCAGGGGATCTTCCCAACCCAGGGATCGAAACTGTGTCTCATAAAAAACAAAACAGAAAAAGGAAAATGGGAGCTACATGGGGATCCTTAGCAATTCTGAGATTCTACTGGGTACATGGGTGAAAGTGAAAGTGAAAATCACTCAGTCTGTCCGACTCTTTGCGACCCGTGGACTGTAGCCCACCAGGCCCCTCCGTCCGTGAAATTCTCTAGGCCAGAATACTGGAGTGGGTAGCCTTTCCCTTCTCCAGGGGATCTTCCCAATGGGTCTCCCACATTGCAGGCAGATTCTTTACCAGCTGAGACACAAGGGAAAGCCAAGAATACCGGAGCAGATAACCTGTCCTTTCTTCAGGGGATCTTCCTGACCCAGGGATCAAACCGGGGTCTCTTGCATTGCAGGCAGATTCTTCACCAACTGAGCTACCAGGGAAGCCTGGGCACATGGATAGTTTTCAGATTAGAACTCAGCCCTGCTGCTTGGGAATGGTTTTCCATAGCTCTTGGCTCCACCCTCTGTGCTCAGAGGCATCAGCTCTTGGAGTCATCCTTTCTTTTCGTAAGAAGTGGTTATTGTTTGCTGCTAAATCATTTTCTCAGCCCTCTTTCATAGTTTGGAGGGTCAAAGAACAATTTTTGTACCACACTGTCTCTGTACCTTTTGTCAAAACAGGCAAAGAAATCACCTTAATACTGTCAGCTCTCTGTGAATTTTATTGCTGTTCCCTTTCATTAGATAAAATGCACTACCACAAATATCAATGAGATAAGCCTTTTTCTATCTTGAGTTCCCTGTAAGGCTGCTAGGGAACACCACACTTAAGATTATCAGTACCCCTGGGCGGGGGGGGGGGGGGTGTGGGGAAGAAAAGGATTGAAGTTTGGGATTAGCAGATGCAAACTCTTACATATAGGATGGATAAACAGCAAGGTCCTTCAGGATGGATAAACAACAAGGTCCTTCTGTATAGCACAGGGAACTATATATAACATCCTCTGATAAACCATATTGGGAAAGAACATGAAAAAGAATATATATATATACACATAAATATACATATATATACATGTGTACCTGAATAATTTTGCTGTACATAAGGAATTAACACAACGTTATAAACCAACTATATCTCAAGAAAATTAAAGAAATTACATCAGAAGCCCTGCTATGTATTGGTGAGGCTCTATGAGGAAACTCTTTTCCTGTTTGAATCACCACCTTACGTATTTCCAAGGTCTTCATAAAGAGTTTTATGTTCACTCCTTTAGGGGCATTTCAGAGTGTATCATCCTGACAGTACCCTAGATTTGATCTTTGCCTAGAGGTCATTTAAAAATTTTACCATCGTTTCCTGTCTGGAGAATCTAAGAATCAGACATTTCAATTTTCAAACCCAGCAAGTCCTGACTCCTTTGTGCTCAATAGTTCTTTCTTTAACATGTTTTCTCCCTTTTCACATTTGATTATAAGCAGCCAGAAGAAGCCAGGTGACATCTTTGATATTCTGCCTGGAAACTGCCTTTGCTAGATTACCCAATTCATTTGGTACATTTTCTGTTTTCCTTTTTTACCTTAGAAGACAGTGTTGTTAAAGTTTCCCTGACTGTGTGTTATGGGCTGAATGCTTATGTCCCTCCAGATTCGTATGTTGAAGCCCTACCCCACCCACAATGTGACCGGGCGTGGAGATGAGCCTTGTGTGGAGGTGGTAAAGGTAAAATGAGGTCATGGGGTGGGGCCCCCATTCTGTAGGGCTGGTGCCCTTACGAGAGGGGGAAGAGACACCAGCGCTCTCTTTCTCTGCCAGGGGAGGACACAGGACTTGCACACATATAAATGGGTGTGGTCATTTTGGGGAAAAGTAATCAGACGTAAGCACCCAGCACATAGTGGGTCTTCAGTGATTGTTGCTCTTTAGTTGGTTTACTGACCTCGTGATATAATCATCATCATAATGGTAAAGGTAATTATGATAATAACAATTATAATAACCATTTATTTTTTGCGACCATTTATTTATTGCGACCCCGTGGACTGTAGCCCACCAGGCTCCTCCATCCATGGGATTCTCCAGGCAAGAATACCTGGAGTAGGTTGCCATTTCCTTCTCCAGGGCATCTTCCTGACCTAGGGATCAAACCCAGGTCTCCCGCACTGCAGGCAGTTGCTTTAACCTCTGAGCCACCAGGGAAGCTCCAAAAGTAATGATGATAATAACAATTATAATAACCATTTATTAGGTGGCTTAGTGGTAAAGAATCCACCTGCCAATGCAGGAGACATGGATTTGATCCCTGGGTCAGGTCAGGAAGATCTCCTGGTGGAGGAAAAGGCTACCCACTCCAGTACTCTTGCCTGGGAAATCCCATGAACAGAGAATCCTGGCAGGCTACAGTCCATGGGGTTGCAAAGATTTGAGCATGACTTAGTGATTGAGCACACACACACTCTGTGAAGGACCTCTTTTAATATTTCCTTTTTGATTGAAATGTAACCTTTAGACAACAAAGATCACAAAGCTTAAGTGTACTGCGCAGTGTATTTTTATATATGTTTACAAACCTGTACCCAACCTAGAGCTAGAACTAGAAATTTTCTAAGACACCATAAAATCTCCTGCATATCCTTCATGGTCAGTGCCTTTCCTTCTCCTAGGCAAATACTTCTGAATCCTATCACCATAGATTAGTTTAGCCTCTTCTTAATCTTCATATACATGCAGGTCTACTTTTGTTTAGCTTCTGAACTGCAAAACACTTTATATGCATTATCTCACTTAATTCTCACAACAATCCTGTGAGACAATCAAGAATGTACATGCTGATTATATGCTGGCCAGGTGTGTTTTGTTTAGCTTGCACAATGTTTTTAGAAAATATTTTGTGTTTGCCTACTTCTAGCATTAGAAGTTGAATGCATTCCCTTGCTGCTTTATACCCAGGAGAAGTCATTTATCTTCCCCGTCTTGGCACCTGTAGACATTGAGTTTGCATACTCTAATGGGAAGCACTATCATTGCCTCCTGGCGCTGAGAAAACAGAGGTTCACCAAGGCATTAAAAAACAAGTGTTTAAAATCTCACATTAAGTTGATGGCAGCAGTGGCATTTGAACTCAGGCCTGTCTTCCTCCAGCACTCTCATATAAGGATCAGACAAGACAAGTTTGGCCTCCAAGTCTATCATTTCTGACTCTGAAGGCCCTTGTCTGCAGCACTACTTCTGCCTTAGCCTGTGGGCTGTGCTGGCCATTGTGACCAGTCCCATTCTGACCCCAGCCATGAAACTCATCAAAAGGCTCCCCAAGCTCCCACTCAGTCCTGCCAGTCTCAAACACATTCGGTGTGTCTTTTTTTTCACATCTTTGCTCACTCTGGTTCTTCCTGCCTGCAATGCCCCCTCCCCACTGAGTCATCCATCCTTGAACCTCAGCCAGAGATGCTATTTCCCCCTCGTTGCTTGCACCTCCCCTGGCCAGTCAAATACTCCTCTTTCTTCTGAGCACATCGAGACTCAGTCTTTAAAATTTTTAATGCGATTACCAAAAGATGGGTCAGATTAACCTAAAGTGAGTTTAAGGAATGAGACCAGGCTATCAGTCCCACAAAGGGTTAAAAAAGAAACCCAATTTCATTTATCTGATCTCTGCTAAATGCATCACTAACTTTTTATTGATTCTTAAGAAAGTGCGATGAGAGGAATCTGTGCCACCCCCACTGGGTGCCAAATGAACAAGCAGTCAGAAGTTTATTACTTCCAGATATCCCACTTGCTTTCCAGATACTTCAGTGGGTTTCAATTCCATCTTAGTAACACTTGCTGAGCAGCCCTGGGCTCGAGCATATAGGCGGGTGTCTAGGAGAAAAAGAGAGGCTGCAGGCCTGGGTTGGGACGCACCAGGGGCCTGATTGAGGGGACACATGGACACAGTGAGAGGGTGGAGGGGCAGCTGGGTGAGGGGGACCGGGAACATTTCTAGAGTTCAGGGTTCTTGATCCCCACCCTCTCACTCCTCTTGTGAGCTCTGGGGCTAGTTGTTAACTTACTGGGGCTTCATTTTTCTTACCTGAAGAATGCATATTCCAGGTAATTTTAAGAGTTTTGGGACCTGGGGCAAATGTATTTCTACTCGATGGAATTTTGCTTTTCCCCTATGTTTTGAAAATTGGCTCGGAAGTTTGAGATGCAAACTTTGATATTATCTTAGAGCAATGTTTAGAGCATCACGAAAGATAACCTTTTATTGGAGGTTTACTGTGTGCCAGCCTTATGCTAGGCAGGGCTGTCACATGTGTTCCTGCCTTCATTTTTACTACAACACTGCCATCTCCCCTGGATAGATGAGGACAGCAAAACTTAAGAGAGGCAAAGTCACTTGCTGGATGGCACATGGTTGGTGTGTTACGGAAATGTGCCTGAGCAAATAATTGGTAAAATCTGTGTGTCTGTTAGTCAGTCAGTTGGGTCTGACTCTTTGCAACCCTATGGGCCGTAGCCCACCAGGCTCCTCTGTCTATGGGATTTTCCAGGCAAGAACACTGGAGCCGCTTGGTCTGTCATGACACAGTACCAAAGACAGGGTGGCCTGAACAACAGAAATTGGTTTTCTCACAGTTCTGGAGACTGGAAAGTCCACGATCCAGGTGCCAACATGGTCAGGTTCTGGCGCAGGCTCTCTCCTCAGCTTGCAGAAGCCACCTTCTCACTGTGTCTTCACCAGGCAAGAGACGGAACTCTGGTGTCTCTTCTTCCCGTTAGTGTACCAGCCCTATTAGATTAGGGCCCCACTTTTTAACCTTAATTGCCTCCTCACAGGCCCTATCTCAAAATACAGTCTTGTTGAGCATTAGGGCTTCAACATATGAATCTTGGGGATGCACACATTTCCAGTCCCTAACAGGAATTAATTGAGGGCGGGAGAAGGGGATGACAGAGGATGAGATGGTTGGATGGCATCACCGACTCAATGGACTTGAGTTTGGGTAAACTCTGGGAACTGGTGACGGACAGGGAGGCCTGGCGTGCTGCAGTTCATGGGGTCGCAAACAGTCGGACATGACTGAGCGACTGAACTGAACTGAACAGGAATTAAAGACTGCTTACTTCTGGTAGCCTGGAAGCTGTTGGCAGAAAGCCCCAAGTCCTGTTTTCTACAGGGATTGCCTCAGCTGAAGAGAGCTGCCTTGTGGTTTGTCAATGCCTTGCTTCCTTCACTCAACTCAGGACCACCGATAATCATGCAGGGATAAAGGCGTGGCGCCTCTCCTCAGCACTGAATGATCTTGGCAGCTTCAGGCTCTCCCCAGGTGACCTGGGGCAGGTATGGAAGGTTCACACCTGAGGCTCTCCCTCCACCAGTCCTGCTTCCTTCTGTTCCACAGCTCTCCTGAAAAAACTTCCTCCATGCTGACATCCATCTACAAGTCAGCTTCCTGGGGAACCCAGCTCACCATGGCTCCTATGGCTCCTGCAGCTGCTTACTTCTTTAATTCTGTAAGTTACACTAGCAGTGTGTCCTTATTTTTTGCTTAAAACTTTATGAAATCATAGCTTTAAATGAGTTATAAAAATTAACAAAGCCCCTCAACCAGTGATCTCAGGAGCCTGGAGCCCCGGTGTGGGTGATTCATAGGGGAGCGTATGGAAGCCTTGGCAGAACCTCCCGCCTGTGAGACCATGGGGAGAGACCACGGCTTCTGTTTCTCCACCACCATCCAAATCTTGCAACAGCGTCTCTCGCTGGTGGAATTAAAACTAGAACCTTGCCTGCAGGGAAATCTGGGAAATATACTCCTTGATTTCCAGCAGCTGGTGATACAGGAAGAGTTCAGAGGGGCTGGGATGGTGCTGAGGACTGTGAGTCAGCAACTAGCATGAAATGCATTTGAAATTTACACACACACAAAAAAGAACTGTACAAATCAAAGAGCTCTGTGAAGGAGAACACATCTGTCAATTTCCTTTGACAAGTGAAATGTACCATGCAAATATAAAGTGTTATATAGCTGGAGAGGGTTCAGAATTGTGGGCAGGACATGTCAAGGAAACAATTCAGTTTTTACTTAAAAAAATTCAAGTAATTGAGACTGAATTGATTTTTGCTTTAAAATTCTGAATGATTATTTCCAAACTCAGTGAATGTATTTATGTGCATTTATCAGAGAGTTCCTATTTGCTGTGTGATGGGTTTACGTGTGCAATTTTGTTTTCTCTGTGGATGAATGAATCCATGAGTGATGAAGGCTCTGTGTGCATGTTGCATGTTGGAGTGTCTCTGTGTATGTGTGTGTACATATACAGTGTATACGCATGTATTTGGGAATCTCTGTTTATGTTTGAACTCACTCCAAATTTTAGTGAGGATGCGAGAACTGGCCTTTCTCAGGACACGGATAAGCACTATAATTGAGCTTCTTTTCTCTCCTTTCTGTTGGCCATGCTATCTGCTTTCTTGCCCTGGGAGCGGCTCTTTGGCACCAGGGAGCAAACGGTCATGATTTGTCATTACAGAGAGAAAGTGAAGAAGTTGGGACTACAGAACAGAGAAGGTCGTCTTCAGTTGAGCTTTGTGAGTTTTCCAAAGGGGAGGCTTCTATAGCACAGGCATGTCAATAAAAAAGGTGGAGCTGTGTGCATGTGCGCATGAGTGTGTCTATGTGTGTGTGTATGTGTGCACGTGCAGACCTGGGCTCAGGCTGGGGACCATGCTAATAATTTATCAGAACATCTGTCTGAACTATTCCTGCAGCACCTTCAGATTTTAGACTAGACCCCTTCTTTCCCTTCCTGATTCCTCTCACCCTCTCTCCTGCATTCAGGTCTGTATCTCCAATGACTCTCTATTTACAATAATCTCCCCATCCCCATTGCCTTGCCCTTGTGCACTTCTCTCCTTGACCATGGCAACAGCCTCTGCAACATCTCCTCCCTTCTAATCTTCAAACCTCCTTTTTTTACTTGAGAAAAGTCATGTTTTCTATGTATAAACTGAACTCCCATTTTATTCCTCCGTTCCTCATTGGGTATAGAAATGAGTCCATTATTGTATTACTGCAGTGAGCTGAAACTTGCAATTCATATCCTTTAATTAGATAAGCTGCTAGTTGAGAAGGGGCGTGCCAACTTGATTTAAGTCTTGACACAGTGATTAGGGTCATAATTACAAGGAGAAGAGGCACAAAATTCCTCATCCGGTCTCACTCCTGTTCACACTTCTGGCTGCACTGCCATGGGGAAGTCACAGAGCATTCTGGACTAGAAGATGGCTCTTCAGTGGCTGGGGCTGAACCGTCCCCATGGGAGGACAGGTCTCTTCATGAGAGATGTTTTTCTGCTTGGAACTGGTCTTGGCTTTTTCACATATAAGACTGGAAAAGACAGGATTTCATCCTCCCAGAGCTGTAGAAAGTTTCAATCTGCTTTAGAAGCAACTTCTGAAACGTTCTAAATCATTCAGAAAAGCAGTTGCCTCCCATCATTTTGCAAGGGCCTTGCCTCTCCCTTCGCTCTATCCCTCCCTTTGTACCTGGCCCTTAGTTATGAATTAGCTCGTGAGGTTGCGTTGTCTGATGTGATCTTCACTGAGAGCCTCTGTGCAGGATTAATATTAAGTATTTTGTCCTCGTATCAGTGTGCCAGGTACTCACTGATACTACCATTTACCTCAAATAAATAGACTGCCGGATATTTCTCCAGCAAAGACGAATTTGTTTGAGATCAGCAGAGAACTGTACTTTGGGGTCTGCAACCATGGAGACCCACTTACAAGTCCCCACGCAGGAAGGGAAGGAGAGTGCTTTTTTTTTTTTTTTAGATTTTTGTTTGTTTTATTTATTTTGATCGTGCTGAGTCTCTGTTGCTGCTCAGGCTTTTCTGTAGTTGCGGCAAGCGGGGGCTACTCTTGGTTGCAGTACGCGGGCTTCTCATTACAGTGGCTTCTCTTGTTGAGGAGCACGGGCTTCAGTAGTCGTGGAGTGTGGGGTCAGTAGTCGTGGAGTGTGGGGTCAGTAGTTGTGCTCCCGGGCTCTAGAGCACAGGTTCAGTATTTATGGTACACAGGTTTAAGTTGCTCTGCAGCATGTGGAATATTCCTGGACCAGGGATCAAACTCATGTCTCCTACATTGGTAGGTGGATTCTCAACCACTGGACCACCAGGGAAGTCCAGGAGAAGGCTTTTATAGAGAAAAGGAAGTTGGGAGGGCTACAGTAAACAAAGAGTCCATGGCTTTTCATCGGCTGAGCTGTTGCTAGGAAAGAAGAGTCTTTCTTCTTCTTTTTGGGCTCTGACATCATGGCAGGGTATGAGAGCTCCCCTTTCTGGTCTCAGATGTAGATCCTGTATTATAGGAGGATGGAGACATGGCATTTTATTTTAATTGTTGGTTTAATTTATTTTAAACCAACAATAAATTAAATTGTTTAATTTATTTTAATTGTTGGTTAACAATTAAAATACAGCAAGTTCAGGGCAATGTGAGAGGTGAGCACAATGAGATAAAGAAGTCTAGAAGAGTGGAATTGGACTCTCCTGCAGTCAGCAAATATTTCCTGGACAAGGAGATGTGTCTTAAAGGTTGTAGTAATTTTCTAGGTGGAAAAATGAGGGAAAGGCATTCCAGGTAAAGAGGACAGCTTGGGCAAAGTTGTGAAGGAAGCATGAAGAACCTGGTTGTGTTCAGGGAACTGTAAAATGTTTGGAGTGACTGGAACATAGTGGGTGAGGAGGCAAGCGATGGAATATAAAACTGGAGGGTCTGATCCTAGGGGCAGGGCCTCCATGTGTGATTGCAGGCTGTTCGCTTTGTGAAGACACCTGCCAAGGCGGGAAGGGGATGAAATATAGCTCTGGCTCCACTTGGCAAGCAGGTGCTTATAGCTACATCCTTCCAGATGCAGCCCTACTTCTAATTTACAAAAAGGCTCC
Organism: Muntiacus reevesi; assembly: GCF_963930625.1. Lineage (NCBI taxonomy): Eukaryota > Metazoa > Chordata > Mammalia > Artiodactyla > Cervidae > Muntiacus > Muntiacus reevesi. The sequence continues at coordinate 50,654,995 of NC_089257.1, forward strand.
TATGGACCAGCAGTGTCTCATTGGAAGGCCTTGCACATCTTGCTAAAGATGCACCTTTCTCTGGTGCAGTGGTTTCAAACTCTGTGCACCAGAGTCACCTGGAGGACTTGCTAAAACAGATTGCAAGGCCACACCGTTAGAGGTCTACTAAATCACCCCAAGATTTAGTATGTCTGGGGTGAAGCCTGTGAATTTGCATTTCTTACATGTTTCAAGTGATGCCAATGCTGCTGGTCCAGAAACAACTCTCCAGGAATTCCTGATTTGTGTAATAAGAAGCAATTGGAAAGGGTTAGACAGGAGAAGCAGAGCCAGGGCTCCAGGTAAGAAGGACCTGTTTTCTGAGGTTAGGGGTCTGATGTCCTTTGAGAACCAGTTGGGCTTCCCAGGTGGCTCTGAGGTAAAGACTCTGCCAAGCAATCAGGAGACATTGGTTATGTGGGTTCGATCCTTGGGTTGGGAAGATCCCCTGGAGAAGGTAACAGCAACCCATTCCAGTATTCTTGCCTGGGAAATTCCATGGACAGAGGAGCCTAGCAGGCTACAGTCTATGGGGTCGCAAAGAGTCAGCCATGACTTAGCAAGTAAAGAGCAACAGAGAAGCAGTCAGGGCAACTGAATATGTCAAGGACAGTGGATGTACAGTATTCCCCATTTGGTCCTGCCAGGTGAAGTTTAGTGGCTCTGTTCATTCAAGCAGGACTTCTATTCAAGGGGCTCTGTGTTTAAGAAGTTTTTACCCACAGTTGATTTAAGGAATGGCCATATTATTACAAGACACCTACCCCTAGAGCTTTTACATAGTGAGCTCCCACATGATTTAAATATTTGTTTACACTTTATTAATTACTCCCTAGAGAAACTGGGTGCCAGAGACCAGAGAAGTCTTCTCTGCCAATGCCAGAGAAGCTGGATACCTAAAGCTACCAACTAGAAGATGTCATACTTGGTGATAAAACTTCCTTGAAAACTCTTATTAGTTCAATAAATACTCAATTTTAAAATTATAATGTGCATGTGTGTGTGTGTGTGTTTGAAAAGGGTGTGGGAAAGGAAAGATTGTGGAACCACAGATTGTCAGGACCTCATACACATTAGCAAATAAATGTTCACTGAATGAAGATGTGACAAGCGGATGAAGCCTGGTGATGGAGACTCCTGGGAGGGGCTGAGTGAGGGAATCTGAGCTGCCAGGAAGCTGCCAGGTGGTGTCTGGTTCTGGGCTAGGGTCTGGAACTTGGTTTGGGAAGCCAGACCTTCCCCAAGCATCCTAATAGGATGTCCTTGCACATGGAGAGAGAATGATGGCACACTTCCTCCCTCTGGGGACTCAGACTCAGCCTGCCCTCACGTTGGGGACTGGAGCTGAGAGGTGGTGGGGATACAAGGAATTCATCTTTATTCTCTGGTTGGAATATCATCTCCAGGATCAACTCGCTTTGGATAGGGGTAGGTAGAGGATGCTGGAAAGAACATACAACATGATTATCTTCAGCCTGTTTCTGAGCTCAGCCCCAGGCTTTCCTAAGAGCTAGGTCAACACAGGTACAGCGAGATCTCTATTAACCACTGATTTAGGTTGCCCATCAGGGAGCCTCATGCTGGCTGAAGGGCTGCCAGCCCCAACTAGCTCAACTGTTTTCAAACCGAGCCTGTCAGCAGTGTTACTGGGAGAAGGAAAGCCTTTTCAAAGGCTGCCGGATTCTGCCTCTAGATGTCAAGGAGAAAAGGAGAGGAGGGGTTGGGGAGGAGAGTCCTTTCAGAGGCTGCAATCAAGATCAGGTTGTTCTTAATTAAGACAGCTCCAGGCAGCACATTTCCATAATTCCCCATTAAAAGGTCCTAAGTATGAGTCACTGCAGGAGTGTGGTTCCGAGTCAGCACTGTTCTGTTTCTGAGGCACCTCAATTCAAAAAGCCAATCCATCTCAATCACCCAGGCTTTCTGAGCCCCTGTGATGTCAACTGGCCCTGTGCCAGACACCCTGCCCGGCCTAGAGAGGGACACAGCCATGCACATGGCTTTAGTCCCTGCTTCCACAGGGTGAAAAAACCCCAGCTAGACCCTGACCTCGGAGGAGGACAGAGATTGAGAAGCACTTGAGTGTGAGGTGACCCCAGATGGGCTTGGTCCTTCCTGTGATGACTGGGAAGGAGCATGGGACAAAAGGAAGCCTACTGGATTTGGAGACAGGAGGTCTGAGTTTCATCCAGTTAGCAAAACTTTGTTGTCTCATAGCAACCTTACAAAACAGAGAGTAATCTGCAAGACAGAGAGGAGGATGGCTTCCCACAAGCCTGCCTAGCTTGGCCATGTTCTTGGGAGGATGCCAGGGTGCTGTGCAAAGATATAGGTCAGACACGGAGAAGCCTTGCCTGTGTAGCCCAAGTGGAGATGCTCAAGGTCATTGTGCTGCCATGGTAGAGCTGCCCCTTTACAAAATGCTTTTGAAAACTTTTGAAATAAATACTAAGAAACATGTATCACTCTAAAAGTGACAGCAGGAACCAGAAAACTTGACTAGACCTATAACTATGAAATGAACTAGAAAAGTAATAATATAATTCAAAAGCTACCAGGCATAGAGGTTTTTACAGAAGGGTTCCAATCTTCAAAAATTGGATAATCCCATATAAACTAATTCAGATAATGCAAAAAGAGAGAAAACTACCATTTGAGAGTTATTTAACTGAAAAATGGACAAGGATAAAAAAAAAACAAATATGGAGTAATCTCTCTTATTAATATAGATGCAAAAATTTTAGGTAAACCAGTTGTATTAAGAAAAATAACACAGTCAGATAGGGTTTATCTTTGGAATTCGAATGTTCAATAAGAGAGAATATGTTGGTGTAATAAATTTCATTAGCAAATTAAAATTCATATGATTTTCTTAATGCAGAAAATAGTTCTATACATTTATACAAATTTATTCTTTTATATAACAGTACATACCATTTATAATATATACTACTAACATATTGTTGTCATTTATTATTAACATTATTAGACAGTTAGAAGAAAATTGCCATGATCTGATATAGAGTATCAAAACCCAAAATGCACATGGAAAAGTAAGTCTAAGATCACTTTGAAGAAGAAGTAGGTTTGGGCAGGAGGTGATAGAGCACTTCTCTACCAGATAATTCAGACTTTTTGATTAAAAATTGTATTATTGGGAGAGGGATAGAAAAATAGACCAATAGGAGAGCCTAGGAACAGTCTCATACGTGGAGTCTTGAAGCATGGCAGATGTAACATTATAAACCAGTGAAGGTAGGAGAGACTATCAATAAACACATTAGTTATTTATATGGAAAGATAAATCTATATTCTCACCTTTTACCAGATGCAACAAAATATATTCCAGATAGGCTAAAGATAAAAATGGAAAAGCAAAACTGAAAAGCTTTTGGAAGAAAATATTAAAAAATATCTTTAAGGCTTTCTGGTTAAGAAGGACTAAAGCAAATGGTAGAAAGCAAAACCAGAAAAAGACCGATGGTGTTGACCAATCTAAAATTGAAAGCCATAGCCTGAATCAAACGAAATGATAAGACCTTGGTTGGGAGAAGATTTTCTTCAGTCCAAGTTGAATTAACATTCCGGACATCAGAAAGACTTGTTTGAATTGGTGAGAAAATAAAAAAGCCAGAAAATCGGGAAAAGAATGCGAGCAGGCAACTTATAGATGAAGAAGCTTACAGACCAATAAACGTGTAGAAAGATGCTCCTGCTCATCCTCAGTGGCAAGAGTTACAAAGCAAATCACATCAAGTTCTAGAAAGAATGTGGGCCAGTAGGAACTCGTACCCAGATCTGTGAGGGTGCAGATGAAAGCAACTACTTCCAGGAGCTATTTACAGTGAAACTGAAGATGCATGTTGTATCAGCCGGTATTCTGGCTGGAAGCAGGTTTCACAGTTCAATGTGATAATTTGAGGAGAGTTCAATAAAAATGGGGCTATTTAGAAAGTTAGGGACAGGGCGCAGGAAAAGGACAAGGAAAAGTGGAGTCCCCAGGAACTAGTGTTGATGGGAACTGAACCACCCTCAGGCTGGAAGGGGAAAGCTGAGGGAGCTGTTACTGGAATCCAGAGACAGAGACGGCTGTGAGCAGGAGGCAGCCTGTGACCTCTAACGGGAGAACCCAGCCAGCTGGCTGTAATCCCCAAGGGGGGCTCTGGGGAAATAAATATCCCGACCTCCCTTTCCTCCTTGCTCCAGTTTCCCGTCGGCCCTTTCCATTGGCCAAACACAGCAAGAGGCAGAAAGCCAGGGGAGCCTGTTGATTTAGCCCACAGAATTCAGCTTCCTGGGCCCCAGAGAAGGAATGGAAAGGGTGGACGGTGGTATCTGGAAAGGTGAACCAAAGATCATCAGTCACACTTCTGCCCTTGGATCAGCCGTTCCACTCTGAGGAACATACCTGAGACAAGAAGTTCATACACTCGTGCACAAGGAGGCATATGCAAAGTTGACTATGACAGCACGGTTAAGAATAGAGAAAAAGCGGAAACGACCATATTGTTCCCTATTAAGCTGTTACATAGCTGTGTTGAATAAACTGTGGTTTATTTGTAGGATGAAATGGCACATTGACATTAAAGTAGATGAGCTAGAGATACACGTATCAGTTCTGTAAATCTCAAAAAGATAATACTGAGTGAGATGTGGGGCAATATGGATGAACCTGGAGGACAGCATGCTAAATGAAGTAAGACGAGACATAGAAGGACAAAGTGGCTGCCTGATACCACCTCTATGAGACATCTAAAATAGTCAGACTCATGGACTCGGAGAGCAAAATGATGGTTTCCAGGGTCTGAAGGCTGAGGAGAACAGGGAGGTATTAATCAAAGGGCACACAGTTTTTGTCTGGCAAGATGGATGGAGAACTAGAGAACTACTGAATAGCCTGAGCCTGTAGCCAACAACTTCTGTGCCTGCGTGTGTGCTAAGTCACCCAGTTGTGTCCAACTCTGTGCGACCCCATGGACTGTAGCCTGCCAGACTCCTCTGTCCATGGGATTTCCCAGGCAAGAGTACTGGAGTGGGTAGCCATGCCCTCCTCCAGGGGATCTTCCCAACCCAGGATTGAATCTACCTCTCTTGTATCTCCTGCATTGGCAGGCAGGTTCTTTACAGCTAGTGCCTGGGAAGCCCATGTTATATTCTTACCACACACTAATTAATGATAATAATAATAATGGACGTGGGAGGAAACTTTTGGAAATGACAGATATATTTATTCATAGATTGTGGTGATAGTTTCACAGATATATATTTATTTCCAAACTCATCAAATTGTATTCACTAAATATTTACAGTTTTTGTATATTAATGATGATAATTTAAAAGAAAAACCAGACCAGTATCATGTATTTTGCTTTGCAATCTGAGAGTAGAAAGGGTTCTGCAGGCCTTTCCAGGTCTCTCCTGGCAGCTGTAGGGGCTCAGGTCACACAGAAGGTTCCTTTCAGTCTGAGGCAAGGGCTGGGAACACTCATGCAGTTGGATCTGAAACAAGAGGGGCTTTTCAGGCATCTCTCTTTCCCTGTGCTCTTTGCACGTGGTGGCCTCAGGGTAGTTGAACCTCTTACTGGTGGAAAGCTCCGAAGCGTCCAGAGACACAGACAAAGCTGCACAATCTTTTCTCACATGGTCTCTGAAGTCCTGGAGGGTCGCTCCTGCCACATTCAGCTCAGTTCCCTGTGGCAGTCACAAAGGCTATGAAAATGAACATAGTTAATGTGTAAAGCTCTTCAAGTTAGGGGCCTGGCGTAGAATATATCTTAGGTGGGTTTTTAAAAAAAGTATACAAGGGATTCCTGAAATTTCTAGCTGGGGATTTTAGTGCTTACAGATAGATACATGATCATCTAACTGGTCCACTGATGGGAACCTTCCTGTCTTCAGAGACTCCATCTGGTCTTTACGTGCATGTCTTTCTCTTCACTGCCCTTTCCTTCTTCACTTGCATACAGATATGCCAATAATCTGTGTCTCATAGCTACATATTATCAAAGATTTGGACCTTCAGCCTTCCTTCAAACTCTTTCTTTCAGTCATTTGGTGATCACTGCTGAAGTGCCTGGGCTTCCCAGGTGACATTAGTGGTATAGAATCCATCTGCTAATTCAGGAAACGTAAGAGACATTGGTTCGGTCCCTGGGTCAGGAAGATCCCCTGGAGGAGGAAATGGCTATGTATTCCAGTATTCTTGCCTGGAGAATTCCATGGACAAAGGAGCCTGGTGGGCTACAGTCCACAGGGTCGCAAAGAGTCAGACATGACTAAAGCAACTTGGGATGAATGCATGCTGAAGTGCCTACTATGAGCAGGTTAGAGGAGCTGAAGACAGAGAGCGAAGAAGAAAAAGCAACAGAAGGATAAGGAAGAAAAGGAGAAGGAGATGACAGAACCCTGGTCTTCTCTTAGCATCTGAGGAAGTGGGGGCCGGCTTGTTAGCTTGCAGGCAGCTCAGTTTGACACCATTCAGTGGGATGCATGTTGTTCTATAAGAAGCCACAGGTTGAACATGTGCATGCGTACGTGTGTGTGTGTGTATGGTGAGCAGTGGGACTCAGAAGAAAGACAGTGGACGTGGCCTGAGGATGCACATGTATGTTTAGCAATGAGGCCAGCAGAGGAGGTACCATGGGAGAAACGATATTTGAGCTGGGTCTCTAAACAGTAAATAGAAGCTTTCCAGACAGACTTTGTATGGAAGGGCATTTTCAGCAGAGGAATAGAATGTGCAAAAGCCCAGAGGAATGTTTGGATTAGAGCAGATAAAGAGGCAGCTCCAGGAGTCCTGCCCAGAATTCCCATGTTACCCCCACCCAGGTGGCCTTGGTGACCTCATAGGGTGCCATGGAGTTTTGAAGTCAGATGGAACTGAGTTTGAGTCAGCCTTTACGCTGCGGTCCTCGGTGACATGGGATAAAACCATTTAATTTCTCTGAGCTGTAATTTTCTCCTCTGTAAAATGGGATAATAATATCTTTCTCACAGAGGTAGATAGAGATGAAATGAAATGATATATGAAAAAGCATTTGGCATTGTTCCTGGCCGATGTGGGTATGCACCGTGGGTACGTGAAACTAGTACTCACTACCCCCCTGTGGAACTGCTCTGAGCTGTGTGTGCACACATGAATGCAGGAGGATGAAGGGTGCCTCACAGGAAGGTGCATGTGACTTTCCCTTTCCCCCTTATTGTCTAACATCCCCCTCTTGACACTGAAGTGGCTTATGTCACAGTGGGTAATGGGAGGCAAATTAATGTGGAGTAAAGACAAACTAGGGTCCCAACTATAGCTCTGCCACTTATCATTCTGGCAAATTACATCCCTTCTCTAAACCTCCATTTTATTATCTGTAAAATGGGAAGTATTAAGACCTAACTCATTGGGTTGGTATGAGGGTTAAAAGGATATAATACATCTAAAGTGCCTGGCATAGTTTTTAGGAGCTCAGACTATTATGGTGATGTGAAATTGCTTTGTACAGCATAAAGCACTGTAGAATGCAAGAGGTTATTATTTTATTAAGGCGAAATTCATGGATCCAAAGGTTAATAGCAATTTCAAGCCAAGGTTTGGTTTTTCTGCTGACTCTGTTGTTGGGAATGAAGTCATGGAAGGACTCTGCCTTCATTTCCGGTGCTATCTGGGGACTGACTGACATTGTTCCTCACACCCTGCAGCCATCAGGCAAGCCACCAAGCAGCCCAACCAATGTCAAAACAAAATGCAAGGTGTGTCTTGACGTCCCAGGGGAAAGAACATGTTTGTAATTGTGCGAAATGTGACGGAACAAGAAATGTGGACAGTATGGTAAACAAGTTAAATTGACTGTGAAACCTACATCATGATTCTAAGACAGCTTAAAATGTGAGATTTGAACATTTTCTATAAAAAACCATAAGTTAAGAAAATTGTGAGCGCCATCTTGTGGAGAGATCTCTATTATAACATCATATTGGAAAACACTTCCTCTGCATGGCATCTCTCAAAAGGCAGATAGCATTCATCCATCCACTTTTCCATATATCTATCCAGTCATCCATCTAAGAATCCATTCAATAAGTTTTTCATTTGTTTGCATTCTTTCTATGCTTTGGTCTGGGGATGCCAAAACCCTACTTGAAAGGAGCTTATAGAGGGTGATGGTAGGTATGGACAAACCAATAGTTCTGGGGAACCTTGATGGGAGGTACTTAATTCAGTTCTTGTTGTTACTGAAGTTCAGGCGACAAGCAGGGCAGGCTTCCTGATGGAAGTGGCACCTATGGTGACATCTGAAGGATGAGGTTCTAGGTGAGGGGAGCTCTAGCAACCCTAAATGGGGCCACTTTTTCTGTGCTAACATGTGTCTTCCAGTACCCACCCTAGTAGTGATGACAAATTGGAGCATGTCCAGCAGACAGTGGTCAGTGTGGTAAGAAGACACTTAAGGAAGGAAGCAAGGGAAGAGTTGTGAAATGAACTGCCTGCTAAGTGGACAGATTCTATTACATAAGATGAATACCACCTATTAATATTAGAAGGTATTAATAGCTGCCATTATGTTGAGTTCTTCATTTAATAGAATTCATTATCCTCACATCAGCAGAGCTGTGTTAGTGTGGGCCATTGGCCAAGATGTGGAAATGGCCTCATTACATGTGGCTGGACACATCATAATGTTCTGCATCGGGAATCTACCTCTATTACCTGTTACAGATTGTTAATTGATAAACAGAACACATCTGATCCTCAACTCTATAATTGATAAATTGTATTACAGAAAAAAAAGGCTCAGCATGAAACTGGATAAATTGGCCAGTGTTTGGCCCACTTTTGGAGGATGGATGGCCTGTTAACCATCACCCTCCACTCCTTTGCAGACTACTAGAATTGATGCTGAGCAGATCTATTTGCCGAAGCAAAGCAAACAGTAGATTCAGCTGACATGATCAGGGCCTGCTGTGGTCAGAGTGAGTGCTCTTCAGCTCAGCACAGTTCCCACCGTTTTCAAGCGTCTCTTGACTCTATGGAAACTGTGTATCCATTACCTTTTGGATCACCTTGACACTATTGTTCTCCTTATGATAGAGAAGTATTTCCCTATACCTATGTCTTCAGTGACATTAATGAAATATAGGCCCCCCAAATTTTGCATATCTTAAGCAACACAGTGGGAAAGTGTATTTCTTCATGGGATTAAAAAACATTCATATGTGTTTTATATATAAACCAAGTGGATCTGTGTCTTCTTGGCCATCTCTTCATTCATAGTATTTTCTTGGATTTTGTAAGTATTTGTTTCAAGATAAGCAGGAGCAACCCTGAGCTGTGTCTCGGAGCAGACAACGTGGGCCTTGACTGTCGCCCCTCTCTGGTGGCACCTCCTTCCCGGCTCCCTGCACTGTCCAAGAGCAGGCTGCCCACACTGAAAGGGCCATGCACGGGACTTAAGGGCAAAATCTCTACATTTCAGCAATTTCTTGTTGTGGATCCTTACTTCCCTTCTTTAGTTCAACTCAGGTCAGAAGCAATGTGACGGTTCATTGGGATGGCCTTGGTGTTTCACTGTCCACAGTCAACTATGCCTAAAATAATTTGCTTTCTTTGAAGTCAGCCATTGATTTATCAGTTCACTAATCCGGCTCCTGCCTCCTAGCCATCACCCCTCCACAGCTGAGGGAAATGAAGTCTCAGCTTCAGGCTCTGTCCTCTCAGCCTCCTTCCTTCAGGCTCGGGGGCTAGTCCTGTCTTCAGTGGGAAGGAAAGATACTGTGGAGGAAAGATACTGGTGGGAGGAAAGATCTTGTGGGGTTGAGCATGAAGGCTGTCCTGCCACCTCTCTGGATCCACTTCTTACCCCATCTGCTGTGAGGCTTCTGCTTTGTCCTTCTCACCAAATGCTAACCCTCGAGGACCTGCCTTGAGGACCTTCCAAAACTTTCTGTTCCTATTTAGAACAAAGTGCTCAGATGAACTGTTTCTTCATGCAAGCTGCTGGTGCATTCAGCATTCTTCAGGGGAAACGATTGTAAACAAGGCGGGGCCATAAGAAAGTAAAGTTAGTCTGACCAGTCAAAAATATTTGCCACACCCACAGGCCAATAGAGGGAAAACTGTACTGTATTAGTGAAATTGATGATGTAATGTTCAGAAAATAATAGTGCTCCAAGCTTAAATGGGGCTTCCTAGGTGGTGCTACCAGTAAAAGAAGCCCACTCCAGCATTCTTGCCTGGAGAATCCCATGGACAGAAGAGCCTGGTGGGCTACAGGTCCATGGAGTCACAAAGAGTCATAGACAACTGAAGTGACTTAGCATGCATGCAAGCTTACATGATTCATAGACCCCTTTTTAAAGAAAAAGGCTGACCAGTTATTTTCTTACCATAATTAACTTAAATATGTTCAGACATTAACCTACGGGTAATCTCCTTAAAGACCAAAACAAATATGTACATTTAAGTATAAATGACACTGCAAACATTACTGTTCAGATAAACCTTCTTCAGATTTATAAAGTGTCAACAAACGAACAAAGCTAACAACATTCCTCTATTCTAAATAGCCTCCCTTATACTGAGTTGACCAAAAAGTTCATTCAGGTTCAAGCTTTTCGGCCAACCCAATAAGTATTGTGATACCTTTGTTTCTACAGTATGTAGTGAGGGTGTTTGTTCTTCAACTAACAGTGATCGCATTGTCTGTGTGGAGGTTTGTCTTGCTTACTGTCCATTAGCCTGAGACACCTAAAGCAGTACTGTCTATCCCCTGTGCTGTCATAAACACAAACCTACATGTGGATATGGAAATTCTGTGGTTGAGCTTGTCAGCCAGTTGATCCAAAGGATTCTTAGATTGATCATTTTTAGATTTTCATCAAAATAAAAACAGAAAATTTTTTAAAAAAGTTAAGACCTCGTGAACCCAGAGAAAACATCCCTAGGCTGTAGTTTGAGAAATACGAATGTGCAAAGCCTGACGGGATGACTGTCTCACTGTTACGGGAAATGGAGGGGAATACCAGGAACTTAAACTGTCAGAGGGTGCCCAGATTAGTTTCTATCTACTTTAATCTTTATCTCCTCAAAGCTGGCCTGCTCTCAGATTTACCGGGGGAACGGAAGCAGCTCATCTATTCCCATGTGTTCTGATCCTCGGCTCTCATTCTGCGTCTGACTGTGTGTTGCCAGACCTCCCCTGGTGAGGGCTTGTCATCCCGCCTACTGCTGGGCATAGAATTGGGTGATTTATGTAGTGGAATCTGACCACTCATTGTCCAGAAACACAGGTCGGAAACCCTAGTCTGAATAACTTTTCAGCCATTTCTATGTTTGATTGTATATGTTTATCATCAGGAGAATTTTAGCTAATCGCCATTGGGAGGGCCCAAGAAAACTGCCTTCTGGAATAGGTTCTGGTTATAAAGGATGTTTCAGAGTAAGGAAGGAACTCTGACCAAGGAAATGTTCAAGCAGCTCCCAGGGGCCCATGAGCTTGGTTGCCTTTTACAAGCTGGGCAGATGAAAAGAATTTGAACTGCCCTCTGACCGGCGGTAGTAACCCCCAAACCCAGCAAAACATTCTGAGTTGTTATTGAAACACAGCTTTTCAGCCTCCAAACACTGACTTGCCTGGGCTGAGGCAGTATAACACCTGATCCACGGAGCCTTCCCCAGGGTCCGATTAACAGGCTTCTTTCACCTGCAGCTCACCTTCTATGGCCTATTAGTTGTCAGTACCCCGCTCCAGTACTCTTGCCTGGAAAATCCCATGGACGGAGGAGCCTGGTGGGCTGCAGTCAATGGGGTCGCAGGAGTCGGACACGACTGAAGTGACTTAGCAGCAGCAGCAGCAGTGGTCAGTATAACCATGGCCAAGATGGGTTTTCTCTTACCTCCCGGAGCTGATCGCCCACAGCTCTGCCTGCCCCAAGAATCCAAGTACCAAACCTCCAAGAGTACTTCAAACTCCTCCTTCAGTGCTGCTGCCAACTTCATTTTAACTCCTGATGCTCTTATTAACTTGACTTTTCTACCCTTATTTTCCCTAAAACTCAATAGTCTCAGTTTAGTGGTACTGGCTATATTTCTGCAAAATAATTTTACATGTATTTTAAAATGAATTGGTGTGTGAATGATTGAATGATCAGTATACACATACAAGAGAGTATGCGTGGAAGCTAGTTCTGGATTCACATAGCCTGAATTTTAACTTTGTCTTAATACTCAGGAGCTGTATGACCTTAGACAAATTGCTTGATTTTCCTAGGTCTTAGTTTTCTTACCTGTAAAATAGGGATCATGGTGGTGGTGGTTTAGTCGCTAAGTCGTGTCTGACTCTTTCGACCCCGTGGGCTATAACCTGCAGGCTCCTCTGTCCATGGGATTCTCCAGGCAAGAAGACTGGGATGGGTTGCCATTCCCTTCTCCAGGGAAGAGAAGGAAATTCCCTGCGACCTAGGAATTGAACCTGTGTCTCCTTCATGGCAGGCGGATTCTTTACTGACTGAGCTACAAGGGAAGCCTCAAAATAGGAATCATAAGAGTACCTATTTCATACTGTTGTTGAGAGAACTAAATGAGGCAACACAGTATCAGCACATAGTAGGCACTAAGCTGTAATTTATTATTATTGTTTTTCTGTATTTGGCTGCCCCACATAGCTTGTTTCAGAATCTCAGTTCCTCAATCGGGGATTGAACTTGTACCCCCTGAATTGGAAATATGGAGTTTTAACCAATGGACCACCAGGGAAGTCCCTGTTACTCTTGTTGTTAATTGAGCATTAATATGTGCAGGCTTTTGGGCTGGGCATCAGGGATTTCAAATTCTCCACCCTCAAGTAACTCATAACAGATCTGAGGTCTTCTCAGGAGCCACTCAGGTTAGGGTTAACGGTCAGACTAATCTGATGAGCAATCCACTGATTTTGGGGCCAGGGCAAATAAAATTCTCCCCCATCACCCAACCCTGATTAGGGTGGGATTAACATAGAGCCTATGTTCTAGAATTAGACTGCTTGTTGAGGCCTAGAGTGTCCAGATGGGGGGATGGGAGGACAGCAAGTTCCGTTTCTACAGTCTCATAGCTCCGGCTTCACTTAATTTGGAGAGCCTAAGAACAGTAGCAGATGAGCAATGCTCCCCCCGCCCCTCACCACTGAAAGATGACACCGAAGCCACAGCCAAAGACCCGTGTCCCATCAGTGGCTGCCGCACAACAAAGTCAGAAGGAACCTTGGGCCATCTTTCCTTCCTAATGGTTGGAACCATATGTCTGAAGCAGAATATATAAAGAGATTGCTTTATTCGTTGTCTCCTCATTTCTGAGTCAGTAAACAAATAACTTGTTTTCTGGAGCTTCAGGGAAGCCCAGATTGACATGTTAGCCAGAAAGTAATGTGCCTTGTTTCTGGGATGGCTGTCCATATGCATTCCGATCCAGATAAAAAATATGTTGGAATTTGTTCAAAATCTATCAGTTGGGCCATTTTCTCAATGACAAACAGATGGCTTCTTTGAGTTATACAGAGACAGGGCATTTTTCCTTTTGTTCATCTCAGTTTTTATGGTTTAAAAGAATTAGTGTTTAATCCCAATTCCAAAATTGTTAATTAGCTTGTATTTGCTTCACTAAATCTGTTAAATAGATTTTTATCACTTCAGCTATATCTCCCTGGCAGCATCTGGTGTCAAGTTTGCAGAAATAATGTTGGTTTTACAGCCAAAAATCAGAGGTTAAACCTCAGGACCACAGATGTGACAGCATTAAAGGGAAATTCATCACCCCCAAGACTTTCATTCCCATATATTTTAGAATCAGTCCAAACATGAACCAACGTTCTTTTCCCCCTTTCATTCTCAAGGAGCAGAGTGGCTCAGTTCCTTTTTGATTTACGTGTGTGATTGTTATTGATGAGAGCTCCTGGGGAGACCTCAGTCCATCCCAGCCATAGCCTTGGAAAATTAGCAGAGGATCTTCTTTCTCAACCCCTTTTCTGTTGCTTTCAGGGGCTTCCATCCCAGGCTAGTGCTATACAAGATAAAGGCAGTTTATTCAGTTGATAAAGGGTTGGGGTAAAAAGAGCTGAGCAGACAAAAGCTCTGTTACTTCATTACAGGTAGGGGGCGTAATAGAGCAATAAAGTCTAGGTAGACTCGAAAACAGGAATTTTGAACTTGAATCCATGTACTCAGAGAAACATCCAGATGTCTGGATCTAATATCCAACATTTCATTCAGAATAACTATGCTCGAATTCCTTTAAGAAAGTATTCCATCAGTTGAAAAATATTTTTTGACACTCTTAATTTTGATTTAATTTTAAATGTTCAGAAAATTGCAATAATACCAAGGACCCATTTGCATGATCACTGTTCTCTTTTTCTAAATGCAAACATATCTGAACCATTTGAGGGTAAATCGGCATTAATTATGGGTTTCCCTGGTGGCTCAGTGGTAAAGAAATCGCTGGCAATGCAGAAGACCCAGGTTCAATCCCTGAGTTGGGAAGATTCCCTGTAGGAGGGCATGGCAACCCACACCAGTACTCTTGCCTGGAGAATCCCCATGGACAGAGGAACCTGGTGGGCTACAGTCCATAGGGTCACAAAACTGGACATGACTGAGGCGACTAAGCAGCAGCAGAGGGCATTAATTATATCCCTTTACCCCTAAGTATGTTGGTATATATATATTTTTAAGAATGAGGATATATTTTGTAATTTCTCATTTATACTACAGTACAATTATCAAAATTGGGAAATTTAACATGGACAAAATGCTGTCACCCAGATCACAGTCCAAATTCAAATTTTGCCAATTGTCTTTATAGCTATTATTTTTCCTGGTCTGGGATCTGATCCAGGTTCACACATTGCATTTAGTTGTCATGTCTCTCAGTCTTCCTTAATTTGGAATATTTCCTCAGCTTTTGTCTTTTTTGGCCCTGACGTTTCTGAAGAGTACAGGTCAGCTATTTTCTAAATTACCCCTCAATTTGGGTTTGGATAGTGTTTCCTCATGATGGTACTCAGATCATGCATTTTTAGCTTGAATATCATAGAAGTGATACTGTGTCCTTTTCTGAACATTGCATTGTAAGGGACATGGTGTTGTTTCTTCCCATTACTGGTGATGGTAGCCTTTATCTCTTGATTAAGGTGGTGTCTTCCAGGCTCCTCCACTGTAAGTTCTCATTTTCCTTTGTAATTAAGTGGTTGTGATACTGAAGCTGAAGCTCCAATACTTTGGCCACCTGATGCAAAGAGCTGACTCTTTGGAAAAGACCCTGATGCTGGGAAAGATTGAGGGCAGGAGGAGAAGGGACAACAGAGGATGAGATGGTTGGATGGCGTCACCGACTCAATGGACTTGAGTGCACCAAATGGACATGAGTCTGACCACACTCCAGAAGCTAGTGAAGGACAGGGAAGCCTGGCATGCTGCAGTCCATGGGGTCAAAAAGAGTTGGACACAACTTAGTGACTAAACAACAACAATTTGTGGAAGGATACTTTAAAACTATGTAAATACTTTTATCATATAATAGTCTCTTTATCATATATCACCATTGATAATTCTAGCGTCCATTGCCAATTCCTACTTGAATATATTATTACTATAATGATTGTAAAATGGTGATTTTTCTAACTCATACTGACCCAGATTTAGCTAGCTAGAGGGGGCCCCTGCAAGTTGGTTCCTATATTTTTTGATATGTTTCTATAATTTTCTGAGCGCTTCTTTACTTTCTGTGACAAGATGCTCTAAGTTCTTATCTCATCCTTGGAATCAACCATTTCTCCAAGGAACCCTGGTTCCTTATACTATTATAAGATATAATTTTTATAAGATTTGGGCAGTAGATGTGTTCATTGCTACTGGCACATTATTGCTTCCAGCACTTTCAGCTTAAAGATCTAGAAAACATACACACACACAGAGCTATCTCTCTCTCTATTCCATACCACTAATTCCCATCCTACACAACAGGGTTCATCTTAAACTTCTCCCACTCCATGTTTGTAATAGCTGTCTCTTACAGTGAGAAGCCTGATACCCATCATTTCAATCTATTTATTCATTTGCTCAATCATGTTTTTCACAGAAAATGGTTTCAGAATTGCTAACCCCTACCACTGTAAGAACCAAGCCTATAGGGGAATTATTTATTTACAGGTTTCCCTCCCCTTCATTTTGAAGGTACACAGTCAAAGCACTGTGCTTAAAACGTACTTGGAGGGGTGGGCTGGGCTGGTGGGAGGGAGGCTCAAGAGAGAGGGGATATACATGTACTTATGACTGATTTATGTTGTTGTTCAGCAGAAACCAACATAACATTGTAAGCAATTATCCTCCAATTTAAAATAAAAACAAATTTACTTGAATTTGTTATCATCTTGTGTTTTTTTTTCTTCTTCACTATGATTATGTGACTTTTAAATTATGGTTAGGTTCATTTTTTTTTTCTGTTTGTATTCCACTTTAGAGTTTTCAAACTGACATCCACATTGATTTGACTTATTTTTTTAAATGTTTAAAACATTAACATGATTCCAAACTCCAAACTATGTGAAAAATTACTCTCACTGAAGTATTACTCCCTTATCCACTTGGTTCCCATCCACCCCTCTAGGTAACAACTCTCATTAGTTTCTGGTTTGTCTTTTTTCCTTTCTCAAGTAAGCAATCACAAGAAAATTTCTTATTTCCTCTTCTCACACAAAATTAAGAATACTGTATATAGCTTTTGCTGTGTGTGTTTTTACTTACAAAATATGTTCTGGAACTCACTTCATATCACTTCATAGAGAGCAGGTCCATTGTCTTTTACCACTGCACACACAGTACTCCATTGTATGGATACAATTTAGTTTATTCAACACATCTTCTATGTATGAACACTTAAGTTGTTTCCAACATTTTGCAATTACAAATAATACTGCAGTGAATAAACTTGTGCATATATCAGTTTGTATTGTTGCAGGTGTGTTTTTAAAGTAAATTCCTAGAAGTGGATTTCTGGAACAAAAGGTAAATGCGTATATAGTTTTGTTAAATACTGCCAAATTCCCCTCCATAAGGCTGCACAATTTTGCACTGCTATCAGCAGTGGATGAAAGGGTTTATTTCTCTCAGCTTTGCCAACACAATGTGGTGCCAAGTTTTAAATTTTTGCTATTTCGATAGAAGATAAATGGTTTTTCAGTGTAGTTTTAAATTGTGTTTCTCTTTTTATGAGTTGGATGACTTCTTATAAACTTCATAACCATTTAATATTTTTGGGGGGCAAATTATCTGTTCATGAATGCTGCCCATTTGTCTATCAGGTGTTTGGGCCCTGTGTCCTCAATTTTTAAGAGTTCTTTGTATATTATGGATATTAGACCTTTAACTATGACGTGCATTGCATATTCTTTTGGAAACAAGTTTAATATCACTATTAAAGATTGTTAGTAACTGGCTATAAATACGTATACTTGTGTTGATTCTTGACAAACTCTATGCTGTTTACTCCTCTGTGTGTGTGTGTGTGTGTGTGTGTGTGCGCTCGCGCATGTGGAGTGGGGGGAATAATTATAAACCTCAAACACCCTTGATTTAGCCCAGATTAGAATGAAAGCTAAACAGCCTTTTCAACAAATAGTAGTGGAGCAGTTGGCCATTGATAGGCAAAAAAAAAAAAAAAGAAAGAAAAGAACCTCAATCAAAGTCTCATACTTTGTAGAAAAATTAAAGTGGGAAAATGCAGGAGATAAAGCTTTTAGAAAGAAACATATGAGACAATCTTGAGGATCTAGGGGCAGGCAAAGGGTTCCCAAACTTGATGTCAATAGCATAAAATGGATAAATTAGCTATGAATGGAGTATAACCTTTAAACATTGTGAATCACTATATTTTACACCTGTAACATATTGCATGTCAAGTAAACTTCAATAAAATAAAATAATAATAAAATAAATTTAAAAAGAAGGAAAAAAGAAGATAGATAAATTAGACACTATCACAATTATAAACTTTTTCTCTGTGAAAGCCTATGTGAACAGGATAATAGAAAACTATAGATTGGGGAAAAATATTTGCATACCACGTGTTTGAGAAAGGACTAGCATCTAGAGTATACAAAGAACACTTAAAACTCAACAGTAGAAAGTCAAACAGTCCAATTAGAAAATGGGTTGAATATATAATGCCAAAATAATGGTGCAGCCACTCCAGGAAGCAGTTTGACAGTTCCTTAAAAGTTAAAACTAGTGTACAACCCAACAATTATGTTCTTGGACATTTATCCCAGAGAAATGAAGACAATGTTCACACAAAAGTGCGCACACGTTTATAGGAGCTTTATTTGTAAAAGCCAGAAACTGAAATCAACCCAGATATCCTTCAACAGGTGAATGGTTAGCAAACTGTGGTTCATACATATGATGGAATACTGCTCAGTGGTGAAAGAAATAGACCATTGACATGCAACAACTTGGATAAATCTGCAAAGGAATTCTGATGAGCAAAAATCCAGCCAATACCAAAATGTTACATACTGTATGATTCTATTTATAAAACATGCCCGAAATGAAAACATTATAGAAATGAGAGGACAGATGTGTGGTTTTCAGAGGATAGGGCTGGGGGAAGAGAGATGTGGGAAGGAGGTGGGTGTGATTATAAAAGGGTAAAGGATTCTTGCCATGTTGGAACTGTTCATTGTTTTGACTCAGGTGGTGGATTCATGATCCTACACGAATGTGTGCATGCTCAGTAGCTCAGTTGTGCCCAACTCTTTGTGATCCCATGGATTGTACCCCACCAGACTCCTCTATCCATGGAATTTTCCAGTCAAGAATACTGGAGTGGGCTGCCATTTCCTGCTCCAGGGCATCTCCCTGACCCAGGAATTGAACCCATGTCTCTTGTGTTTCCTGCATTGGCAGGTGGGTTTTGTTTTTTTTTTACACCACTGTGCCACCTGGGAAGCCTGAATGATCCTACACAGGTGACAAAATTGTATGGAACTTACACACACACACACCCACACACAAATGAGAACAAGGAAAACTGAGAAAGTTAGAATAAGATGGGTAAATTATATAAATGTCAATGTGCTAGCTTTGATATTATGCTATAGTTTTGAAAAACAAAATAAAATGTTTTGTTACCCTTGGGGGAAACTGGAAAAGTGTACAAAATATTTCTCTGTATTATTTCTACAAATGCATGTGATTCTACAGTTATCTATAAAATTCAACTAAAAATTAAAGTCAAAGCCTGCAGGCTTTTAGCAAAAACCTTGAGAGAATCTTTAAGAGCCATCTATCCTTCTACTTTAAGAACAGCAGGGCCCCTGCTGATAGGATCCATTCACTAGCTCACTCACCGCACATTTACCAATGTGCATGTGCTCTGACAGGCTCTGCCCATGTGCAGCTCATGCCCTAAAGATCTCAGAGCCTGGTAGGGAAGACAGGCGTGCTCATATACTCTCTGATACCAGGTGCAAAGAACTGAGAGCTATGGTGAAAGTGCAGGTGGATACAGTTCACTTCTGGGGGGTCAGGGATGGCTTTAGGAAGGTCAGGCATTTGAGGCTAGTTTTGAAGGATAAACAGGATTTTGAGAAGCAAGATAGGGAAAGGGATTCTAAGGAGAAATGTCAGGGTAAACCCAGGCATAGAGTTCTGACAGCCTCCAGCTGGCTGGGGTGCAGAAGTGAGCAGTTTTCAGCAATACAACAAAGGGGGGGATGGGTGTGTGATGCAAATGAAGCTGGAAAAGTTAGTGACAACTTTCTTTTGAAACTGACTAAGGGGCTCTGAAAGGTTAATGAACAAATTCCTTAAGGACTATTTCCTTAGTCAGTTTGCATATTTGGAGAGTTCAATTTTACAGTCGTTTTGGTATGTGGTATCTCCCTATTTGTTTTCTCACATATTGGTGCCTAGGTTGAAACTAAGGCAAAAGTCTCATTCTAAAATCTTATTGCACCTCCATTTCAAAGGGGTTGTGATCCTCATGGGGAGAAGGGAGGGAGACATATAAAGAAATACACTATATACACAGAAATAGAGAAAGATCAAAACAGAGAGAGATACAGAGAGTGAGAAGGAGTCAGAGTCAGACAGGGAAGAGTCTGAGGATGGACATGGGGAATGGAGGTGTTTTAGCTGGTCTAAGAGACCACCAGAGGTCAGTCTTGGGTCCTTCAATAGGAAACCAAGAGGCATTTGCTCAGCACTGGGTCTCACCTGAGGACCATTCAGAGGAATTTATTCCACTTTAATATACCATGGAGTTAGCAGCTTTGAAATTCTTGACCACCAAGGGACTCTTAAAAGCAATGAAGCGGGAGTCTCAGGAATGACCCATATGTCGGGCCTGGTTGTTTATAACCCTCAGGGCCACAATAAAAGGCAAGTTTAATCGCTTGGTGATTCTGCACTTGTGGGACCCAGATGTACAAACCCACCCCTCTGGCCCAGGAGTCCGTCTGAGCTTGGGAAGGAGGGAGTTTGGTGCTGGGCCTGATTGAGAAGCCTCGCTCAGGCTTGGGCTAGGTCCAGGGCTGGTCTGGTTTAGGACTGGGCCTAGAGCTGGTCCAGGTCATCCTGGGTTTCAACTCTGGTCCCCAGGTTACTGACTTTCCTGTTGTTGGAAATCAGCTTCATGGGCTCAGTCAGGAAATTGCGCTGCCACTACAGCTGTCTCTACAGGAGGCTCCCCAAGACCCCGAACCTTCAAGCTCAGTAAGATTGGTTTTCAGCTATCCCGTTCTGGGGCCCTGTGGCTTCTCAGCCAGGAGCAGACTTTGGGACTTGGGGGGGGGCGGGTATCCCAGGTCTATGTCTTGGCCAACGTCATTACTCATAGGCAACAGGGGTCTCAAGGCTCACCTCTCATTTCTTTTGAGTTATATCTTCTGATACAGGGGAGCTTGACCAGCAGGTCAAGGGCAATATCATTTTAGATGCCCTCATTTGTACTTGCTGTGGCTGCTGGTCCCTGGGATACACGGATCCTGGTGAGGCCTGGGGCCCTGCTCTGGCCTTCCATCAGGGAAGGGGGCAGATGAGGGTGGGCAGTTGCCAGAGAATCTGTGGGAGCCAGGCTGTTCAAGTGAAAGAGATAGAGAAGGGCAATCCCTTTCGTTCCAATTTATCCCCTTCCATTAGTGAGCCTTTGCCAATGATTGGCTATACAGATCATCATCATCAACACCATCATCATCCTCATTGAAACTATAGCTCTGGTACTGTTCCAACAGGGATCTGAAATAATCTTTACACCACCCTATGAGGTAGGTCCTCTTATTGTACCATTTACAGGAAGGAAATTAAGGCCCACAGAGGAAGGCTAATAACTGGTACAAAGCCACAGGGCTAGTAGATGGCAGAGTCCCGTAGCCAGCACACTGAGTCACTGCGTGGATGAAGATGACTATCCTGGCCCTTACACTGAAGATCTTACACTTCAGTGGAACACAAGCCACTGACAAGGACCAGGGTCACCAAGGAAGGCCCAGGAAGTGAGTGGGGAAGGTTGGGGTGGATTTGGCAAAGCAGACAGGAGGCTGTTGGAGGGAAACACTTATTCCCCATCTTTGATGTTCCCTTCCACTTGGAGGACAAGTTTATACAACCCTCTTGGCTTCTTCCTTGATGGGCGTGTTTGGGGCAAGGAAGCAGACATGTACAGCTTGGCCCCTTTCTTCCTAGGACTGAGTGACCAGGCAGGGTGACCAGGGCGGGCATTAGGGTGAGGAGCCGTGGTTGTCCATGGCTTCTGTGACTGGGGTGTCCATTCGCTTCTGGGTTCATTATAAGGAAGTCCTTTGTGGTATATCGCAGCCTTATCCTCCTGTATCAGCCTTTTCAGTAACAAAGTTCCAGCTTCAGGGACTTCTCTGGTGGTCCAGTGGTTAAGAATCTGCCTTCCGATGCAGGAGATGCGGGTTTGATCTCTGATCAGGGAGTGAAGATCCCACATGCCACAGGGTGACTAAGCCGGCACGTGGCAGCAAGAGAACCTGTGTGCTGCAACTGCTGAGGCTGCGTGCTCTAGAGCCCGCACACCACAACAAGGGAGCCTGTGCACTGCAACCAGAGAAAAGCCTGTGTACCGCAACAAAGACCCAGCGCAGTGAAAAAAAAAAAATTCCAGCTTTTGGCTGGCCACTCGATAAATTGAGATCTCAGTCCGGGAAAAGAGCATTGCCATTTACGGGCCTCCCTTGAGCTATTTGAGGTACAAGGTAAATTAGCAAGAGCAAGAAGCAGTGCCCAGAAAGCCATCTAGGCCTGTCCTCAAATGACCTCAATGCGCAGTACTTAAGGCTCGGGGAAAAGCCATCAGGACTTTTCATTTCTTCCCTTCCTATTCAAAGTTCAGTTGGTTAGCAATGCCAGAAGCTTGACAGCTCTTCACTTTTTGTCACTGCCATCTCGATGGGCCTTTTCCAGGGGAAGAAAGGCCTTCCCAGAGACAGCTCACCTTTGGCTGAAACACTGGTGGGGCAGGAAGCGAGGAGTAGCTGCACATCCAGGAGCTTCCCTGCTGGGCTGGTGCAGACGGGAAAGCGGTGGAGGACGCTCCCCACCCCTGCTGGGTCACTCGGAGGGGCTGGCAGTGTGGGCTGTGCCGAAGGAAGGAGAGCTCTCTTGGGTCTTGCCTGTAAAACAGTTTCAGGTGTTCATGCAAACTCGGGACCTAACAGTAGCATTCTGAATCAAAGTCCCTGGCTCTCTTGGGCTGGGGGACATGGGTACCAACTCCCATTTGTGCCGTGCAGGACCTCTACCTACAGATAACCTCTGCCAGAGGATTGTCTGGAGACACAAAGCCTCCATGTCCTTGACTGTCTCAAAAGCAGCTTATTTTACTACTGATAGTGAAGGCTAGGCTCAGCTGGTAATTAAAAATAAAAGCAACAAGAGCACCATCACCAACTAACTGAAAGTGAAGTCACTCAGTCATGTCTGACACTTTGCAACCCCAGGCTCCTCTGTCCATGGGATTTTCCAGGCAAGAATACTGAAGTGGTTTCCTTTTCCAGGGGATCTTCCCAACCCAGGCATCAAACTCGCTAAGTACTAGCATTATAACCATTTTACAAAGAGGAAACTGAGGCTTAGAGAACTTAAGTACACTTGCCTCAGGTCATGCAACTGGTAAATGGCAGAGCCAGGGTATCAACCTAGGCACTCTGGCTCTGCAGCCAGGCTTATAGCCCATAGTACTGTATTATGTCACAGTCTGAAATGCCTTTGGAGAGCCTGTATATTAGTTCTCTTACTGTAGTAGATGAGGAAACTGAGGCCCAGAGAGTATAAACAGCTTGTCTAAGGTCATACAGTCAGTTAGTACTAGAGTCTGAACCCAGACCTGGGTCTTCTGTTTCCCAGCTTAGAGCTCTTATCACACCGCCATGTAGCCATGCTTTATTTTAATTTGTCTTATCTTACGTCATTTCATTTTTTGCTGCATCACCAAGCCACATGTGGGATCTCAGTTCACTGATCAGGAATTGAACCTGAGCCCCTTGCATTGGGAGCACAGAGCCTTAACCACTGGATCGACAGGGAAGTCCCATGTAGCCATGCTTTATACCAAATCAAGTTTCAAGTCACTTTAGCCAAAACTCAAGCTTTGTGTTGACTAATTGGAAAGGACTAGAATTATTCTTGGTTTCCCAGGTGGTGCATTGGTAAAGAATCTGCCTGCCAGTGCAGGAGATGCAAGAGATGAGAGTTCGATCCCTGGTGGGGAAGAGTCTCTGGAGTAGGAAATGGCAACCTGCTCTGGTATTTTTGCCTGGAAAATCCCTTGGACAGAAGAGCCAGGCAGTTCCACAGGGTTGCAAAGAGTCAGACATTACTGAGCACACACACACACACACACACACACACACACACACACACACACACACAGAATTATACTATGATCTCCTGTCCTTAAAGAATTAAAATTTTCAGAACTCAACCCAGGCACTATCAGCTTGCCAGAGGGTATCAGTTCAGTTCAGTTCAGTCGCTCAGTCAGAGGGTATAGGTACCATTAAATAGCATCTCAAACTATGAAGAATCTTTCACTGGGGCAGGGTCCTGGCCTGGGTCAGCTTACGCCCTTGGTACTTGCACATCCATTTCCAGGCCGGGAGAACACCCCTTGGGCAAGTGAGAAAACATGGCATTATTCACTGAGTGGAAAAAAAAAAAAAAAAAAAAAAAATATATATATATATATATATATATATATATATATATATATATATATATGCAGTTTCTTCCTTCAGGCAAGCAGGCTCCTCTCAGATCACAAATGGTGACAGGTTTTCCATGGGAGGCACAGGCTCTGAAGGGAACAGAGAGCTCTGATGTAAACAACCTCAGAGAACGAGTAAATCATCTCTTGAAATGTTCTTGGCAGCTGTTCACTCACTAACAAAAACACCCTGACTGGTGTAGTGATGGTCAACTCAGAAACCACTCCAGAGGCTTGTGGTTTGCAAGGTGTGGCTCTGTTCTTGAGGAAGGCCGGGCAGTGGACAGAGTGCAGGGTGTCCCAGGCACCCTGAGGGGCGATGTGGGGTGGGGGCAGGGAGCTCCTTGAGGGGCTCTGAGCCGACCTGAGCCTGGAAAACAAAAAGAGTGTTCAGTTCAGTTCAGCTCAGTTCAGTCACTTAGTTGTGTCCGACTCCTTGCGACCCCATGGACTGCAGCATGCCAGTCTTCCCTGTCCATCGCCAACTCCCAGAGCTCACTCAAACTCATGTCCATTGAGTTGGTGATGCCGTCCAATCATCTCATCCTCTGTTGTCCCCTTCTCCTCCTGCCTTCAATCTTTTCCAGCATCAGGGTCTTTTCCAAGGAGTCAGTTCTTCGCATCAGGTGGCCAAAGTATTGGAGTTTCAGCTTCAGTATCAGTCCTACCAATGAACATTCAGGACTGATTTCCTTTAGGATGGACTGATTGGATCTCCTTGCAGTCCAAGGAACTCTCAAGAGTCTTCCCCAGCACTACGGTTCAAAAGCATCAATTTTTTGGTTCTCAGCTTTCTTTATAGTTCAACTCTCACATGCATACATGACTACTGGAAAAACCATAGCTTTGACTAGACAGACCTTTGTTGGCAAAGCAATGTCTCTTTGTGGAGATCATTAATGTCTTGTTAATCAAAACAGTGTGGAGATGAATAATGTCTTGTTAACTGAGCTCCCCAGCAACTGGCTGTTGTGCCTAGCTCAGTGGGTGTGTGTCAAATGGAATTGAAATCAGTAGTGAGAAAATTCTGAACTGAGGTTCAAAACAACATTCAAGTGTAGGAAAAGGAGAGATGGCTTAGCAGAGGCCGGGGTCCAAAGCTCTGGGAGCTTTAGCTGAGTGTGCACCCATCACGGGCTGGCTCTGTGTTGCAGTTGTCAGCAGGGCTCATGAATCCATCCTAAACCGTGCTCCGGTCAGCTCTGATTCCTCATCAAAGCGAGAGATAAATCCCTGCAGGTTTTGCTTTGGTCAACTCATCAGTCTGGATCTGAAAACTGGTGTCCACCTCTGGGCCTCATATGTTAAAAGGGATTTGGGCAAATTGGAACATATTCAGGGAAGGAAGATGCAGAGATTTGAAACCATGTTGTGCTGAGTGATGAAGGGACTGGGGCTGGTGGGGTGACAGAGCATGAGTCTGGGAGTGGGGAAGAGGTGGGGAGTCCAAGGTTGTTTTAGAAATTGTGAAGGGCACTTGTGGGAAGAGAGAAGTAGGCATTGGACCCAAGGCAGCAGAGAGTTGGATAAAGAGCTTTAGTATCAGACAGACTTGGGTTCACACCCTGGTTCCTTCCCATTTGGTTGGGTGGCAACAGGCAAATCACGTGACCCCCTCAAGCTTCAGGACTTAACCAGTAAAATGGGGACAGAAATGCCTTTTTCTCAGCATTGTCAGGATTATATACCATTCAAAAGACAGACGCTGTGCAGAGTAGAATTACAGGAGGAGGGGTGTGAACCCAGGTCAAGAAAAAACTTTCTAACAAGCACAGCTGGCTTTGAAAACTGACTTGCTTTTTCTATTGCTTTGCTTATGTTCATGTTTTCCTGCTGGAATAATGCCTTTACTTTAATTTCCTTTCATTTTGGCCTGCCTTATCATATTTCCTAATATAAATTATTCATATGATTTTCATCTTTTACTCTTTGAAAGTGAGAAACAAAGCATGCGTACAAGTCATCTGGCTGTCACAATTACTTGTTGTTAGCCAGGGACCTGGATGTCTCTCTGGTTAGCCCTGAAGAGGCCCTTTAAGTCTTAAAGTGAACTTCACCTTCTGGGGCTGGATGACCTGTCTGATCTTAATGCCCCTAAGTTGAGATGCTACCCCAGCCCTGGAGACAGTGTCCCGAGTCCTGCCAAGGGTAAGAGGCCAATGTCGCTGCCCAGGACCACACCCCCACTCCGCCCCAGGAAAGCTAACCAGATTGGGAGAAAACTCATAGGAGCTGTCAGAACTCTGTCTAGCCCTCTGTAAAAGTCAGCCCATTCCTGACTTCTGATGGGCCTGAACTTATTATCAATCCCAATGGGCAGAGTGAGATTTCATCTGTTAGACTTCTTGGAAGGAGGCTCTCTTAGAGACCTATGACCAATACCCATTAGCAAAAGCAGACCGCTCTCACTCAGACAATCTGAGAGCCCCTGATAATGGTTGGGCAGGAAACAGCGGGTGCAGTTAGGTTAGCACGTGTACTATCTGGTGGTGCTGATGGGCCCAGTGAGCTGAGGAATGAAATGTGGAGTTTGGAGAGTGAGTGTAGGGGACAGTGGAGTGCTATTTAAGACAGTATGGATGGAGGGAGAACCTGGATGAGGGGTGGGGTGGGGAGCCCAGGACTTAGTGGGCATGTAGTGTAGAACAGGGGTCCCCAACCTCCAGGATCTAATGCCTGAAGATCTGAGGTGGAGCTTGTTGCTGTTCAGTCCCTCAATTATGTCCAACTCTGTGACCCCCTGGACTGTAGCATGCCAGGCCTCCTTGTTCTTCACTATCTCTTGGAGTTTGCTCAAACTCATGTCTATTGACTCTATGACACCATCCAACCATCTCATCCTCTGTCGCCCCTTCCTCTCCTGCCCTCTATCTTTCCCAGTATCAAGATCTTTTCTAGTGAGTTGGCTCTTCGCATCAGGTGGCCAGAGTATTAGAGCTTCAGCTTCAGCACCAGTCCGTCTGATGAATATTCAGGGTTGATTTCCTTTAGGATTGACTGGTTTGATCTCTTTGCGGTCCAAGGGACTCTCAAAAGTCTTCTCTAAAACAATAGTTCGAAAGCATCAATTCTTCAGCGCTCAGCCTGGAGCCAATGTAATAATAATAGAAACAAAGTGTACAACAAATATAATGCATTTGAATCATCCTGAAACCATTCCCTGCCCCCTCAGGTCCGATAAAAAATTGTCTTCCATGAAATTGGTCCCTGGTGCCAAAGATGTTGGGGACCCCTGGTATAGAGCATCACCTCTGGAGGGATGGATGAAATAAAAAACAGGACAGTGGACAGTGTGGTCTATAAGCAGGGCAGTGAAGAACAGGATGGAATAAAAGCCAAAGAGCAGACACAGAATTCAGCACTGATGTCATGAACAGTGGGAGGGGTTGGTGGCTGTGGTGGGGAAAGGAATGATGGGTTAAAGGGTCAGGGTATGTGAATACTTACCATGGCCCGCTTAGGACGTCCTTCCAATAGGCTTCATTAGTCCCCTAGGATGGAGAAGTTTGATTTCAGTCAGAGCAGGGACCATGGTCAAAACAGAGACCTGTTTTTGACATGTATGTCAAACCTAACCGGGATCCAAATAAGGTCCATACATCACAGTTTTGTCTCTTAAGAAACTTTTCGTCTATACGGTCCTTTACTCTTTCTTTCTTTAAACTTTCTTTTCAAAAGTTTACTTGTTGAAGAAGCTGAGCCTTTTGTCTTGTAGAATTTCCCCCAATCTGAATTTTGCTGCTTGTCTTCCTGTAGTAATATCTAGTTCTCCTCCTTTGTGATGCTACAACTGTAGATAATCATTAAGTAGACTCATTAATTTATCAGGGTTTGCAAAATGGTGACATTCTACTTTGATCATTTCTTAAAATATTTATTAAATTAGAATATATTTCTATGGAGAGAAACTTCCTCTCAGGAACTGTCTCATTGTTATCATGTACAATCATGTAAAAAAGGCAGCAAAACACTAGATTCTTTCCCTTTATCAATTTGCAATTTGTAAACATGTTTGCTGTATTTCAACCCATTGCAGTGCTAAGCATCTCCTTATCAGTGTTCATGTCATCCCTTCATTGCCTGACTAGCAGAAACTTACTCAGGTGGCCTCCCAAGACCCTTTGACGCAGCCTAATGCCGTTCATATGTTCGTGTGTCAGGCACAACTTAGCGACTAAACCACCACTGCCACCATGGGCTTTGATGACTTCCTTCCCTGATAGCTAAGTGGGTAAAGAATCTGCCTGCAATGCAGGAGACCCCGGTTTGATTCCTGGGTTGGGAAGACCCCCTGGAGAAGGATAGGCTACCCACTCCAGTATTCTTGGGCTTCCCCTGTGGCTCAGATGGTAAAGAATCTGCCTGCAATGTGGGAGACCTGGGTTTGATCCCTGGGCTGGGAAGATCCCCCTGGAGAAGGGAAAGGCTACACACTCCAGGATTCTGGCCTGGAGAATTCCATGGGCTATATAGCCCATTGGGTTGCAAAGGGTCTGAAACGGCCGAGTGACTTTCACTTTCACTTTCTTTCTGGTATGGCAAAATGCTCCGTATTCATCTTATTTCTTTCTTGCCCTAATCTGGAATCAGCCATTTCTCCATGGAGACTTTTTTTAAAAGATGGGAAATGGTTTTAATTGGCCATAATATGGGTGCTATGATTTTTCACTAATACTATTTCTAATAATTTTAATCACTGTTTCTAGTTCTTAAAAATAACAGGGCAAGAAAATATACATTTATTTTAACACTAAATATACTATGAAGTTTTTCTTTTTTATCGTTTTCTTTATTTTTTTTTTTAACTGATACTCCTAACTCAAATGAATTATGGGTTAAAAACAATCTCATCAATCTTATATCTGTATCTTATTGGTGTTGCAAATATAGACTCTCAGTGATATCAATATAATTCTCATTGAATTTTCCTATATACACATACAACAAATTTGGCCTTGGAGTACAAAATGAAGCACGGCAAAGGCTAACAGAGTTTTGCCAAGAGAACACACTGGTCATAGCAAACACCCTCTTCCAACAACACAAGAGAAGACTCCACACATGGACATCATCAGATGGTCAATACCGTAATCAAATTGATTATATTCTTTGCAACCAAAGATGGAGAAGCTCTGTATAGTCAGCAAAAACAAGACCAGGAGCTGACTGTGGCTCAGATCATGAACTCCTTATTGCCAAATTCAGACTTCAGTTGAGGAAAGTAGGGAAAACCACTAGACCATTCAGCTATGACATAAATCAAATCCCTTATCATTATACAGTGGAGGTGACAAATAGATTCAAGGGAATAGATCTGATAGAATGGCGAAGAGCTGTGAACGGAGGTTTGTGATGTTGTACAGGAGGCTGTGATCAAGACCATCCCCAAGAAAAAGAAATGCAAAAAGACAAGATGGTTATCTGAGGAGGCCTTACAAATAGCTGAGAAAAGTAGAGAAGCTAAAGGCAAAGGAGAAAAGGAAAGATATACCCATCTGAATGCAGAGTTCCAAACAATAGCAAGGAGAGATAAAAAAGCCTTCCTCACTGATCAATGCAAAGAAATAGAGGAAAACAACAGAATGGGAAAGACTAGAGATCTCTTCAAGAGAATTAGAGATACCAAGGGAACATTTCATGCAAAGATGGGCACAATAAAAAACAGAAACGGTATGGACCTAACAGAAGCAGAAGATATTATAAGAGGTGGCAAGAATACACAGAAGAACTGTACAAAAAAGATCTTCATGACCCAGATATTCACAATGGTGTGATCACTCACCTAGAGCCAGATATCTTGGAATGTGAAGTCAAGTGGGCCTTAGGAAGCATCACTACAAACAAAGCTAATGGAGGTGATGGAATTCCAGTTGAGCTATTTCAAATCCTGAAAGATGATGCTGTGGAAGTGCTGCACTCAATATGCCAGCATATTTGGAAAACTCAGCAGTGGCCACAGGACTAAAAAAGGTCAGTTTTTCATTCCAATCCCGAAGAAGGGTAATGCCAAAGAATGTTCCAACTACTGCACAATTGTACTTATCTCACACACTAGTAAAGTAATGCTCAAAATTCTCCAAGCCAGGCTTCAACAGTACATGAACCAAGAACTTCCAAATGTTTGAGCTGGATTTTGAAAAGGCAGAGGAACCAGAGATCAAATTGCCAACATCCGTTGTATCATAGAAAAAGCAAGACCAGAAAAACATCTATTTCTGCTTTACTGATTATGCCAAAGACTTTGACTGTGTGGATCATAAGAAACTGTGGAAAATTCTGAAAGGGATGGAACTACCAGACCACTTTACCTGCCTCCTGAGAAATCTGTACACAGGTCAGGAAGCAACAGTTAGAACTGGGCATGGAACAACAGACTGGTTCCAAATCAGTAAAGGAGTATGTCAAGGCTGTATATTGTCACCCTGCTTATTTAACTTCTTTGCAGAGTACATCATGAGAAACCCTGAGCTGGATGAAGCACAAGCTGGAATCAAGATTACTGGGAGAAATATCAACAACCTCAGATATGCAGATGATACCAGCCTTATGACAGAAAGTGAAGAGGAACTGAAGAGCCTCTTGATGAAACTGAAAGAGGGGTGTGAAAAAGTTGGCCTAAAATTCAACATTCAGAGAACAAGATCCCGGTCCCATCACTTAATGCCAAATAGATTGGGAAACAGTTGAAACAGTGAGAGACTTTATTTTGGGGGGTTCCAAAATCACTGCAGATGGTGACTGCAGCCATGAAATTAAAAGACACTTACTCCTTGGAAGAAAAGCTATGACCAACCTAGACAGCATATTAAAATCAGAGACATTATTTTTCTGACAAAGGTCCATCTAGTCAGAGCTATGGTTTTTCCAGTAGTCATGTATGGATGTGAGAGTTGGACTATAAAGAAAGCTGGGCACCAAAGAATTGATGCTTTTGAACTGTGGCTTTGGAGAAGACTCTTGGGGGTCCCTTAGACTGCAAGGAGATCAAACCAGTCAATCCTAAAGTCAGTCCTGAATATTTATTGGAAGGACAGATGCTGAAGGTGAAACTCCAATCCTTTGGCCACCTGATGGGAAGAACTGACTCATTGGAGAAGATCCTGATGCTGGCAAAGATTGAAGGCAGGAAGAGAAGGGGGCAAAAGAGGATGAGATGGTTGAATGACATCACTGACTCTGGACATGAGTTTGAGCAAGTTCCAAGATTTAGTGCTGGACAGGGAAGCCTGGTGTGCTACAGTCCATGGGGTCTCAAAGAGTCGTACATGACTGAGTGACTGAACTGAACTGACATATATAGGAGTCTTAGAATAATAGCAATAGTAACCCAACCACCATCAATATAACTATTGAAAACAGATTAAAATTATTTTCACATTCTATCTGTTTTTAGGGTTGGGTTGCACTAGGGTTATGGAGTTAAATTATGTATTTTAAAGTCACTTGGAGTAGTTTTCTGTGCGATTATGCCACATTATAACACATTTAGGTTTTTATTTCATTTTATTTTCAATTTTAGGGATGACTTTTTGAAGTTGAACTTGTTCTATAATTATGTAAAAACTTAAATGTATCAAAAATCCAAAACATAAGATATATTTGTAAAATCTAGTTTCTATTCCTATTCTCTCTACTTTATTCTCCTGTTCCTATAAGTAATTATCAACATTTTAAATAGTTATTGTAGAATATTATTTGCCTTAGTTTGGTTTTTTCCACACAGCAGCCTTTGAGAAAAAGACTGTATGCAGGTGATTAATTTTTGGAGGTGAACCCAGGAGACAATAATGGGAGATAAAGGAAGAGAGAAACAGAAGTAAGAAGATGAGCCTAATTATTGAGCTGATAACTACAAAGGACAATTGAGGTTTAAGCCACCAAGGACCTTCTGAGGGTCTGTATAATGTGCCTCAGAACTGTGTGCTCAAGACGTGGAGGCTGTGAGTATTGACCCATGGAGCCTGTGCTCTTGTCCCCGGTCGGTCGGTCAAGGATTGCCGTGGGAGTGTTCACTCCCCTGGAACTCCCAAGCATGCTTTATGAGCCAGAGCGGCTGTCAGCGGTGGGCAGCACATCTCAGAGAAAGAGGCAGCTTGGGCTAGAGCTGTGCTAGCCCACAGTTGTGCACAGATAGCTGAAGCAATGGCTGCATGCAACTAATGCACGGATCGTGAAAATGTAAGATGGGGCATGAAGAGTCCAACCTAGCGCTGCATGTATATATATTCTTTAAAAAACCATAGGCATATTGTTTCTCTTTCAGATAAATGGTAAAATAACACTTCATGTACTTTATTCCCACTTGCTTTTCTTGCTTAACCCGGTATCTTAGGGATCACTCCACAACAGAAGGTAGAGATCATCGTTCCTTTTCCTAGGTGCCTAGTTCTCCTTTGAACAGATGTACTGTAGTTTATTCAATCAGTCTCCTCAGTGTTGGAGTGGTGTCGAATCTTTTGCTTTTATAGATACTGCTGCAATGAATAGTCTCATTCATTTACTTTCCCTTTATATTTTGCTAGTGTTCCTTTAGAATAGACTCCTAGATGTGGGTTATGGCTTAAAAGGTGACTAAATGTGTAATTTTGCTGAATATTACCAAATGTAACCTTATGCATTCCCACCAGCGATCTATAAGAAGAATGTTATTTCCCCATAGACTCACCAACAGAATTTACTGCCAAATTTTTTGTTTTGTCAATTGGATGATGAGAAATGATATTTTAGTATAATTTTCATGTTCCTTTCTCTTATAATAAGTGAGTCTGCACACTTTTTTCAGGTTAAGTGTATCAGTACTTTTTAAAAAAATGGAAACTACTGTTCACCCTTCTAGCCCAGAAGTTTAAAACTTTAGTGTGCATCAGAATCACCTGGAGAGCTTCTTAAAACAGATGCTGGGGGCGCTGGGAACTTTAAGATCAAGGTGTGTTTCAGTCCACCGCCTTCTCAGCGATTATACAGCAACAATAACACACAGCAAGGCAACAGCAACAATAACAACAACAGATGCTACGAACATATGTCGAACTTACCTCGTACCAGGAACTATTCAGATGCTTCAATTATACTAACTAATTTTATCCTTTTAAGAATCTATTATTGTTACTTCTGTTTTTGAGATAATTGGGCACACAGGAAAAGCAACTAGCTCAAGCTACTAAGTGAGCTAAGAATTTGAACTTGGGTAGTCTAGGCTTTTAACCATCACTGTTTTTGACCAAATGGCAAATTCATAGCAAAGAGTCATTCAGATGGGCATTTAAAAAATCTTTAGTGGGGTTGAGGAGGGACAGATTGGGATTTGGGTATAAACAGATGCAAACTATTATACATAGAATGGATAAACAACAAAGTCCTACTGTAAAATACAGGCAACTATATTCAATATCCTGTAATAAACCCTAATGGAAAAGAATAGGAAAAAGTATCTATATCTATATCTATCTATCTATATATATATCTGAATCACTTTGCTATATAGTAGAAATTTACACGACATATAAATCAACTATGTTTTGATCGTTTAGTCGCTAAGTTGTGTCTGACTCTTTGCAACTGCATGGACTGTAGCCTGCTAGTCTCCTCCATCCATGGGATTTCCCAGCCGAGAATATTGGAGTGGGTTGCCATTTTCTTCTCAGGGGATCTTCTTGACCCAGGGATCAAACCTTCATATCCTGCTTGGCAGGCAGATTCTTTTCCACTGAGCCACCTGGAAAGCCCTATACTTCAATAAAATAAATTTTAAAAATCTTAACTTTACGATTGGGTGTTTCTAGGTTCTATGGATGAGCTGTCCTCAATCTCTACATGAGTAGTAGAGCTGTGGTCAGTCAGTCAGGAAGCAATAGGTAGAATTTCTAACATGGAGTTTCACAGAGAGAGTAAGTTCTGGTCTCCCAGCTTGGGGAGCCTGGGCCAAGAAAAGAGTGGTGAAAGAATGGAAGATCCTGCAATATCTTCTGATTGAACAACTAGGTTCAGTTGTTCAGTTGTTCAGTTGTTCAGTTCAGTTGCTCAGTTGTGTCCAACTCTTTGTGACCCTATGGACTGCAGCACACCAGGCTTCCCTGTCCATCAGCAACTCCCAGAGTTTACCCAGACTCATGTCCATTGAGCCAGTGATGCCATCCAATCATCTCATCCTCTGTCGTCCCTTTCTCCTCCCGCCTTCAATCTTTCCCAGCACCAGGGTCTTTTCAAATGAGTCAGTTCTTCGCATCAAAGGGCAAAAGTTACCTAGGAACAACAAAGGTACAAAGGAACAATTAGATACCCTGCACAAATTTCCCCCAAGAATCAGCGTTGGTACTGATAGAATTCAGAGGCAAGAACCCAACCGTGCCTCCTCCCCTAAATTCTTCTACCTGCTTATTTCTCCTAAAATCTTGTAATGAAAGGGCTCTCTCCTTTCCCTCCACACATTTACACTTTTAATGTGTAAAAAATTGATAGAGACCTTATTCAAAGAAAGTCAAGAGACCAGAAGGGGGAGCTCTGTGATGCTAGCGAAGCCCAACAGGAAGAAGCAAGAGTCCTCTTCTTTCTCAGCAAGGGCTCAGTCAATGAAAATCATTGGACCCTTGTTTTATTGCAGCCCTCCCAACTTCCTTTTCTCCTCTATAAGAGTATTCTCCTTCCCTTGCCACATGGAGACTTGCCTGAGTCTTGCCACGGTCGCAGACTCTGGAATGCAGTTCTCGGCTGATCCCATATAAATTCATTTTTGCTGGAGAAATTACTGGCAGCCTATTTGTTTCAGGTCAACAAATGCATGGTTGTCTGGGGGGGAACACATTGTTGTGGTTGAGTTTTGGTCTCTGCATCTGACCTGATTCACTCCTGCCTTCCTTAGGTAGATTGTCTATCAGCATTTCATTTAGTTCTTCTTCTGGGATTTTATCTTGTTCCTTCATCTGAAACACATTCCTTTGCTACCTCAGACTGTCTAAGCTGCTGTGTATTTCTGTGTATGTGGTAAGTTGATTAGATTTCTTGACCTTGCAGAACTGGTGCTCTGTAGGAGATGGCCTATACATTGCAGCAGTGTACATCCCTCTCATCCCCCAAGCTATATGTTCTAGGGTTCCCCCTAAGAGAGCTGCATGGGTCTTTCTATTGTGGTGGGCTGACTATGCAGGTGGTCTGGTGGGCTTGCTAAGCCCTGAATCTGGTTGGTTGCCAGGCCTGGCCTTGCGCAGATGCTACTGGCTGCTGTTTAGCAGGGCCTGGTCCAGAGGGGGATGGTTGTGGAACCCCTAGAGATTCCCAGGGCTGGTTCTGGCTCACTGGTGGGCAGAGTCAGGGTCCCATGACTCTAGGGCTGCTGCCCACCTACTAGCAGGTGAAGCCAGGGCCTGGGGATTAGTGCAGGACTACTGGCAGGCAGAACTGGTTCCTGGAGTCTGGCTGCAGGGCCAGGGCTCCCAGGTGCCATTTCAGATGGTTGGTGAGAGGTGGGGGTTGGTTCCTGACACAGTTGGGTGTGGGGCCTGGGGCCCTGAAGCTTGTGTGGGCCTGCTAGTGGGCAGGGCCAGGGCCCAGCTCGTCCCTGGGTAGGGTGTGGCTTGCAGATGGCAGGTTTTGTCCCTAGACTGCTTCTGACGTCTGCCCACTGGTGGATGGGCCTTCTGGTGGGCAGGAACGTGTCTAGAGGCCGCTATGGGCTCTTTGGGCTTCCCAGGTAGCACTAGTAGTAAAGAACCCATTTGCCAATGCAGGAGGTATAAGAGGCACAGGTTTGATCCCTCAGTGGGGAAGATCCCCTGGAAGGGGGCATGGCAACCCACTCCAGCATTCTTGTCTGGAGAAACCCATGGACGGAGGGGGCTGGCGGGCTATAGTCCATAGGATTGCAGAGTCGGACATGACTGAAGTGACTTAGCATGCATGCATGCATGCATGGGTTCTTTAGGCAGTCTTTAGGTGGTCTGTGTCCCTGCCCATTTAGTTGTTTGGCCTGAGGCATCCCAACACTGGTGCCTGCAAGCTGTTGGTCTTGCTAAAAGTGAGAGGGAGGAGCTCACACAGTGGTGCCGGCCACACTGCCTTCCCCATAGAGTCAGCTACCGGGGTGGCCACTGCCAGTGTCTATGTCCCCGGGGGGAGCTGCAGGAGACTTTCCGAGACCTGCAGGTAGGTCTGGCCCAGGCTCCTATCCAATTACTTCTTCCACCCCTGGTCCCAGCCCACGATGTTTTATGTGTGCCCTGAAAGAGTGGCATCTCTATGTCTCCCGGTCCTGAAGTGCTCCTGCAATTAAGCCCCACTGACCTTCAAATGCTCTCAGAGCTCATCTTCTGGTGCCAGACCCCCAGGCCAGGGAGCCTGATGTGGGGACTCAGAACTCTCGCTCCTGTGGGATAACCTCTGTACTCTAATTATTCTCCAGTTTGTGGGTCACCTATGGGGGAAGGTGGGGGAAATGAAGTTTGATTATATTGAGAGTCCTCCCCTCCTACTTACCAAATGCAAGTTTTGTGTGTCTGATACACAGTGAAGCCAAACAAACTGAAATATCAGTTTGGAGCAGAGAAAGGTTTATTGCAGGGTCAAGCAAGGAGAACGAGTGGCTCCTGCTCAGAACTCCCAAAGTCCCTGACGGTTTTCAGGGAGAAGTTTTTACAGGCAAAATTTTGGAGTGAGGGCTGCAGCATATGCGACTGTCTTCTGATTGGCTGATGGTGAAGTGACAGGGCGGTGCTCCAGGACTCTTGGGCTCAGCTAGAAATTGCCATCCTGCACCTGGGTGAAGTTCCTGGGTCTTAGTTCCTGCAGAAGAAGTCAAAGATATTGTTATGTATATTCCTTCAGGAGGAACCAGAACCCTGTTTTAATGGCTGCACTATAGTTTCTTGACTGCTTCTCCTTTGGTTCTGCATTCCCTCAACTTGCCTGATTAGCAACTGGCTACCCATTTCATTGTGGTTCCTTCTTTATGTCTTTAGCTGTAGACAATCTTTTCTAGTAGGTTCCAGTTTTTTTCCATCGATTGTTGTTCTGCAGACAAGTGTGATTTTGGTGTGCTCTTGGAGAAAGTGAGCCCAGGGTCTGTCTACTCCACTGTCTTGGCTGCTCTCCCCTGATCCTCTCATGCCTTGAAGTGTGTGTGAGGATGGTTATAGAGCAGGGGGACCTGGGCTTGACTGGGGAAGAAGGGGGGCAGTCCAAAAGGGAAGGGATGCAGGAAACAATGTATAGGTAGCACTTCATGGCTAACAAAGTACTTTATTTCATTTGATCTTCACAGAAACCTAAAAAATGGGTCTCATCCCCATTCTATGAGAAGAATCTGAAGCCAGAGAGAGGGGCAGTAGGTGGAAGCAGGACTTGACACCAAGCATCTGACATCAAAGCCTGCATCATCTTGGTCACACAGCATGAGGGGGACAGGGAACAGAAAAGAGGGCCCACATTGACACGAACTTTCAACACTTTTCCCTTCATGCATGGACAGAGGGCAAAGGAAGCCAATGTTCCACAGGGGAAAGTCACAGCCTGGAACTTCTGAAATGGCATCACCCAACCCTCCCCAGGTTTTGGCTGGTCTGAAGAGGGGTGATTGAGGCGTTTCAGAGCACACCACCCTCTGTCTTTATTTCTGCAGCTGAAATGAACTCCCATTTCTTGGCTTTCATGTTGAATCTCCATTACACCTCGGCTTTTGCTCTGCAGGGTAAGTTGTGACCTCTGTGGCCAGTGGATTGATGGGGAGCATTTAAGGACACACATCAAGTCTGTGCCCTCAACTTCGCCTCTCTGAGGCCTAGAGGCTGGAGAGCCTCCATCTGCCTGGGGACCAGTGAAAAACAATAATAAAAACAGACTTGACCCTTATTTGTAAAAAATTTCAGATGAATTGCGCTGTTCTGTCTTTTTAATGAAGGGGGTTCTTTTAACCTGTTTTACAAATGTGGAAACTGAGGTTCAGAGAGACCGAGTGACTCACCCAAGGTTGTACAGCTGGAAGGTGGCAGAATCTGGCCTCTCCCTTGGGTCTATTTGACTCCAAAGCCCTGGCCCTCCTCCTGCCCAGAGAGCACTGGCGTTTGATGCAGCCTGTGCCATTCAGACTGCCAAGTGGAAACTCTGCAAGATGGATAACGAGGAAGTCATTTTTCAGGAAATCAATGTGGATGAAAGATTAATTGATGAAACCCTGCCAAAAAGAGGCTGCTGCAGAGTCTGGATTTTGTGCCAGGAAGCTCAGAGCACCAGAGGAAGGTGAGCACTCTTCCGGAGGAGAAAGCTTGTGGGAGAGAAATGGAGGTTATTCCTCTGGGCACCCAGGGGTCCCTGTCATCTGGCCTTGGGTACTACTGTTGGGTGGCAGCACTTGCTGGGTACCCGTGTTCAGACTCTGGCCACCTGCTGGCCTTTTGTTCAGGAGTTATCTCAGAGACCTGGTGTCTCTCTGTCTCCTGCCTCCCACTCAGGCAGCGCTTTCTGCAGGAAGCCTGCCTGTGCCATGCCTCTCAGGTCCTTGCTCATCTCAGCCCCACCAGTGCTGCCGCCTAGAGCCGGCTCTGCTCCTGTTTCCGCTGCCTTCCTCTTGGATGTATTTCTGAGGGAGGTTGGGTCACGCTGTGGAAAGGGAGCCAAGCAGCGTGGCATCCGGACTCCATCACTTATGTTTTCACCTAGGTCACTTACCCTCTCCGAACCTCCTTCCCCTCAGTTGTAAGATAAGGATGACGTACACTCTAGGAAGAGTTGTGCCGAGGAGGAGAGTCAGGTCTGGAAACCTCCCATCCCAGTGCCAGGCCCTGGGAAACTGCTCAGGAAGAGGGGGCCATTCAAACCTTGACTCTCAAGGCAGGTCCGTTCGGATCTAGGTAGGACTCTCATTTCTTCTGACCTACCCACCTCTGCTGGGGAGAGGAGTTGGGTCAGGGGGAGGTGGGAGGGCAGCTTCCTGCACAAGCCCTCCCTGGGCTCACTAACCTCCTGCCCACTCTCCTTTCTGCTAATACCTTCCCACGCTGCTCCCAGCTCATGGGAGATGGATGGAGCTTGTGGGAAGTGATGGAGGCAGATGGTCCTCCTGGAAGCACACTGTTCCAGTGCCAGAGCCCCTGGGCCATCCAGGCTGGTGCTCCTGGGCCCCTGTCTGAGTCCCAGCCCTGCAGACCTAGATTTCTTCATCCCCTCAGCCTTTAGTAGAGCTGAGGATGATTAAACCTTTCTACCTGCTTGACTAGGAGAAGCTCAGGCCCTGGAATCTGGTGGGATGGGTTGTGGGGGTGCAGTCCTAGAGCCCAAAGTCTACGCTTCTCCCAGAGGGGCCAGTGCGAGTTGCTAAAATGCCTTAAAGGGAAGGCTCCCCCCTGCCTGCCCTTCTCCTGGAATACCTGGCTGACCTGAGTGACAGCTTGATGGGAAGACTAGGAAGGCACCAGGACCAGGCCTGTGGATAAGAGAGGTGCCAGGGCTGCTCAGGCCTGGAGCTTGGCAGGGCTGTTGGGTCAGTCTCTATGGTGGCTGCCAGGTATCCTCATGAAAGGTCCATGGGGTGTAGATCATTAAGCCTGGCATGACTGATATCGCCATCTGGAGACCTAGAGGGGTAGTAGGCATCTCATGGGGTTGGTGAGACTCGGAGAGGATCATACAGCATCTAGTGTCGGGTGGGTGGTAAGGACAGAGGGTACAGAGGGAGGACCCTGGGCCTCAGAGGAAATGGTGGTGAGTGTGAAGTCAGGAGCCATACCGTAACCACGGGGCTGGGGCACAGGCAGTGTGCCCTGAGATGGACATGCTGGGAGGGAAGTGGGGGCAGAAGCCCAAACTTATGGCGTGGGTCAACTCATGATTGGAGTTTGGGGTAGTCAATAAGTCTATGCGAACATGGAGGTCCACGTCTCTCTTGACGCTTCTCCACCTCAATCCTGCTAATGGATCTGAGACTCCCAAACTTCTCCCCATCCTGGTTCAGGGAAACCTTAATGACTGGCCAGTCTGAACGTACAGAGGTTTGCCTTGAGTGTACAGATGAGTTGAGCTGCAGAAGGCAGGGTGTTCACTTTTCCACTGCCTCTGACTCCTTGCCTCTGTCCTCTCCCCTTCTCCCCCTTCCTGCATCCCTCTGGCTGGAATGTGGCAACCTCGGGCACTTCTGGCTAATAGCCAAACACAGAGCATCTTCCAATGGTGATGGTGCTCTCGGGCTTGAAAAGTTATTATTAATTCTCAGGTAAGAGAATTAATAATAAATGAAGAAGGGCTGAGGTACAGGGTATGGGGTGCTCATGAAGTCCCTAGAAGGAGAGCAAAGCGTGTGGGCTCCATCCTCCAGGAGAGAACTAAGTGTGAAACCTTTAGACATGCAGATGGGCTGGGGATGGAAATGAGAGTCAGAATTGGGGACATGATTGTGCAAAGCTCCAGGGCAATATGTGAGGAGATGAGGAAATGAGAAAATGTGTATGCAGAGCACAGTGACACCCTGCAGAAGGCCAGATTCAATCTTCCAGCTGATTGGTCTCCCTGCCATTACCAGGTACCTACTCTGAGACAGGCCTGGGTGCTAGCAGCACAGAAATCAGTGAGACAGTATTCTTGCCCTCTGGGAACCCCCAACCTAATTAGAAAATCAGACCAACAAATGGATAATTTTCAAGCAGTTGAGAAGTCATGTTATAGAAATAGAAAGGAAGGGTCCTTTGGAATATCCTGGGCTGCAGAGTGATGGAGGTTGATTACGAAAAGGCCTTGTGGAAGATCAGATGGCTGAGCTGCTGCTGCAAGGTTGAAAAAGCAGATGGAGAAGATGAGGAGATAGAGCAGTCCAGGAAGAGGGGATGGCATGAGTAGGGGCTTGGAGGGGAACTGGGGACAGCCACAAGACACTTGGGGAATACAGCAGGAGTCAGGGAGTAGCATGGTGAGATCAGGGGACTGGGGGACCCATGGGCAGGCTATTTGGCCTTGGAGGGCCCCCAAAGACCAGAAGTCCTGGAGGAAGCTGGGAGAATGAGCCAGGCACAGAGGGGAAGGGCTCTTTGATGGATACAAGTCGGGATCAAGTGAGAATCCAGCCTGCCAGTTTAAGGGGGTCATGAGCTGACATCGGGGCTGGAATGACTATGGCCCCTGGCCCGTCGCCAGTTTTCCTGCACAAAGATTTATTGGAACACAGTCATGTTCATTTGCAAGCTGTCTCTGGCTGCTTTCATGCTACAACCTCAGAGTACTGGCAAACACAGAGACTGTATATCTCACGAAATAGAAAATATTTCCCATCAGGCCCTTTATGGAAAAAATTTGCTGACTTCCAATTTAAAGTAAAGGCCAGCTGGACAGCAAGAAAAGGATGCTGGACAAGCAGGTCAGCACACGTGTCTGGCAGGTGTGTTTGCAGGGTGGTCTCTGCTCAGGCCAGTGTGGTTCGGACTGGGCTGGGGCTTAGCTGAGCTGTTGATGCTGAGTGGGGCTTCCAAGAGCTTTGCCCTACCAGTGCTTGGTGATAGAGGCCTTGTACTCGGGACACTGTGTTCCCTCCAGGTAGCTGTGTCCTTGTGGGAGAGTGCCCTGGGCTCTCCACGGGTGAGGTTTCCTCCTCCTTCAGGAGTTTTCAGCACAATATCTGAGTCTCAAGAAAGCAGGGATCTGACCCCAGGAGTTCTCTGGGATTGGACACTCGGTGTTGTCATGGTCCCTGGGCGAAGACCCCCACCTGCAGCATGGATCCTGACTTCCTACCAGGTCTGATCTCTACCCAGCCCAGCTTTGTGGCAATCAGAATTAGTGTTGCAAGTTCCCAGAGA
Organism: Muntiacus reevesi; assembly: GCF_963930625.1. Lineage (NCBI taxonomy): Eukaryota > Metazoa > Chordata > Mammalia > Artiodactyla > Cervidae > Muntiacus > Muntiacus reevesi. Next base: position 50,697,028 of record NC_089257.1, read on the forward strand.
GTTATCTATTCTGGTCCAACCCTTCTACTGAAAATCTTTAAATTATTTAAGAGTATAGACAATGTCACAATGTTCCTTTCAAAGGACCATCAGCCATAAAATCTGCACAGACTTCGAGATCTTGCTGTGGCCCAGGCAGTCCATTTCACCATTGAGAAGCTCCAGGAAAAAAAAGGGGGGGGGGGGGCTTGTCATTAATTTCTCTTATACTATCCCAGCTGTGTCACTCAGGGAGCAACACACAGTCATTTTGCCTTCTCCATGACGGCCTCAGATTTCTGAAGGCAGCAACTATGGCCCCAGTCTCCTCCTCTCCAGGTTAGGTAATTACATTTCTTTCAGCTTTCTCTGTTCACCCTTTCCACCCTTTCTGGACACACAGCTGCCTGCCAATCTTGCACTCAAGCTATTGCTTCCGAAACTTTCCACAGCAATCCAGGGGTGTTCTGATTCAGGTCCAGGTGTCATGAAAAGGTCAGTAGACTTTCTCTGAGGAGCAGCTTCCAGCATCCATGACCTGTAGAGACAGACTTCTTCAGCCCCCAGGTTAAGATGTTAGGCTCACTTTTGCTGAAATATACTCGCAAGATGCTTGGCTGGGAAAAGTGTTAGGTGCTTCAGGGACTCTGGTGATGGGAGAGTGTTGAACTACAGGGGCGGAAAGAGATCAAGACTATATCTGTCTATAAACAGATTGCCTCCACAAATTTATGTTTTGGGGGAGTGGTTTTGCTATGCTTGTAGCTTTTGCTCAGTTCAGTTCAGTCAGTTCAGTCGCTCAGTCATGTCTGACTCTTTGCGACCCCATGAATCGCAGCACGCCAGGCCTCCCTGTCTATCACCAACTCCTGTAGTTTACTCACTCATGCCCATCGAGTTGGTGATGCCATCCAGCCATCTCATCCTCTGTTGTCTCCTTCTCCTCCTGCCCCCGATCCCTCCCAGCATCAGGGTCTTTTCCAATGAGTCAACTCTTTGCATGAGGTGGCCAAAGTACTTTAGTTTCAGCTTTAGCATCAGTCCTTCCAATGAACACCCAGGACTGATCTCCTTTAGGATGGACTGGTTGGATCTCCTTGCAGTGCAAGGGACTCTCAAGAGTCTTCTCCAACACCACAGTTCAAAAGCATCAATTTTTTGGCACTCAGCTTTCTTCACAGTCCAACTCTCACATCCATACATGACCACTGGAAAAACCATAGCCTTGACTAGACAGACCTTTGTTGGCAAAGTAATGTCTCTGCCTTTTAATATGCTGTCTAGGTTGGTCATATCTTTCCTTCCAAGGGGCAAGTGTCTTTTAATTTCATGGCTGCAGTCACCATCTGCAGTGATTTTGGAGCCCCCCAAAATAAAGTCTGACACTTTTTCCACTGTTTCCCCATCTATTTCCCATGAAGTGATGGGACCAGATGCCATGATCTTAGTTTTCTGAATGTTGAGCCTCAAGCAAACTTTTTCACTCTCCTCTTTCACTTTCATCAAGAGATTTTTAGTCCCTCTTCACTTTCTGCCATAAGGGTGGTGTCATCTGCATATCTGAGGTTATTGATATTTCTCCCAGTAATCTTGATTCCAGCTTGTGCTTCATCCAGCCCAGTGTTTCTCATGATGTGCTCTGCACAGAATTTAAATAAGCAGGGTGACAGTAAACAGCCTTCACATACTCCTTTACCGATTTGGAACCAGTCCGTCATTCCATGCCCAGTTCTAACTGTTGCTTCCTGAGCTGTATACAGATTTCTCAGGAGGCAGGTAAGGTGGTCTGGTATTCCCATCCCTTTCAGAATTCTCCACAGTTTCTTATGATCCACACAGTCAAAGGCTTTGGCATAGTCAATAAAGAAGAAATAGATGTTTTTCTGGAACTCTCTTGCTTTTTCTATGATCCAGCGGATGTTGGTAATTTGATCTCTGGTTCCTCTGCCTTTTCGAAATCCAGCTCAAACATCTGGAAGTTCATGGTTCACATTTTGCTGAAGCCTGGCTTGGAGAATTTTGAGCATTACTTTACTAGTGTGTGAGATGAGTGCAATTGTGCGGTAGTTTGAGCTTTCTTTGGCATTCCCTTTCTTCGGGATTGGAATGAAAACTGACCTTTTTTAGTCCTGTGGCCACTGCTGAGTTTTCCAAATTTGCTGGCATATTGAGTGCAGCACTTTCACAGCATCATCTTTTAGGATTTGAAATAGCTCAACTGGAATTCCATCACCTCCATTAGCTTTGTTTGTAGTGATGCTTTCTAAGGCCCACTTGACTTCAAATTCCAGGATATCTGGCTGTAGGTGATTGATCACACCATTGTGATTATCTAGGTTGTGAAGATCTTTTTTATACAGTTCTTCTGTGTATTCTTGCCACCTTTTCTTAATATCTTCTACTTCTGTTAGGTCCATAACATTTTTGGCCTTTATTGAGCCCATCTTTGCATGAAATGTTCCCTTGGTATCTCTAATTTTCTTGAAGAAATCTCTAGTCTTTCCCATTCTATTGTTTTTCCTCTATTTCTTTGCATTGATCTCTGAGGAAGGCTTTCTTATCTCTCCTTGCTATTGTTTGGAACTCTGCATTCAGATGGGTATATCTTTCCTTTTCTCCTTTGCTTTTTGCTTCTCTTCTTATCACAGCTATTTTTAAGGCCTCCTCAGACAACCATTTTGCTTTTTTGCCTTCCATTTCCAGATGGTAACAAAACAGATAAGCCAGAGGTGCTCTACCACTCTGCACATCCTACAAAGACTGACCCAAAGAACAAAGGCCTCACTTTACATTTGGCTGTGGGGACAAGGCCAAGTGACCAGGAGGTGTATTGTCTTATACCATCAAGAACCTAGTGACCTTCTGGTCGGCACTGGACAATGATCAGGATGGGGAATCTGCTGATCCAAGCTACCATGCTAGGCTTGCTTGCTTCCTTCCCTGAATTCTGTCCTTTTAAGAGTCAGTCTTTTCTGATAGGCCTGGAGCCAGCAGGCTGCCTTTGACCTCACTGTCAGCAGAAAGGAAAAGCTGACAGGGTAGGCCTGGTTCTGGTTCCCAGGAGTCTGGCTTTGAGCTTGGTGTAAAAGACCAAGTGGTGACTAAATAAAGGCTACTGGAAATGGGGAAGGTACTTTTTTAATTTAAAATTTCATTGAGAGATAATTATAGATTCATCTGCAGAGAAGTAATACAGAGATCCACTGTTCCCTTTCTGCATTTCCCCCACCAGGAACATCTTGCAAAATTGTAGCACAATAAGAAAAACAGGATATAATATCGATATCACAGAGATATAGAACATTTCACCCATCACCACAGCCATCCCTCATGTTGCCTTTTTACAGTTAGACTTCCTTCCTTCCTTCCCCTCCCCTCTTTAACCACGTCAAACACTCATCTGTTTTCCATTTCTGTAGTTTTGTCATTTTCAGTTCAGTTCAGTTTAGTTGCTCAGTCGTGTCTGACTCTTTGTGACCCCATGGACTGCAGCAAGCCAGGTCTCCCTGTCCATCACCAACTCCTGGAGTTTACTCAAACTCACATCCGTTGAGCCAGTGATGCCGTCTAACCATCTCATCTTCTGTTGTCCCCTTCTTCTCATGCCTATAATCTTTCTCGGCATCAGGGTCCTTTCCAAGGAGTCAGTCCTTCGCATCAGGTGGCCAAAGTATTGGAGTTTCGGTTTCAACATCAGTCCTTCCAATGAACATTCAGGACTAACTTCCTTTAGGATGGACTGGTTGGATCTCCTTGCAGTCCAAGAGCTTCTCCAGAATCTTCTCCAACACCACAGTTCAAAACCATCAATTTTTTGGCACTCACCTTTCTTTATAGTTCAAATCTCACATCCATACATGACTACTGGAAAAACCACAGCATTGACCAGAGGGACCTTTGTCGGCAAAGTAATGTCTCTGGTTTTGATATGCTGTCTAGGTTGATCATAGCTTTTCTTCCAAGGAGCAAGCTTCTTTTAATTTCATGGCTGCTGTCACCACCTGTAGTGATTTTGGAGACCCCCAAAATAAAGTCTGACACTGTTTCCACTGTCTCCCCATCTATTTGCCATGAAGTAATGGGACCAGATGCCATGATCTTAGTTTTCTGAATGTTGAGCCTCAAGCAAATCTTTTCACTCTCCTCTTTCACTTTCTTCAAGAGGGTCTTTAGTTCTTCTTTACTTTCTGCCATAAGGGTGGTGTCAATTGTATATCTGAGATTATTGATGTTTCTCCCGGCAATCTTGATTCCAGCTTGTGCTTCATCCCGCCCAGCATTTCTCATGATGTACTCTGCATATAAGTTAAATAAGCAGGGTGACAATACACAGCCTTGATGTACTCCTTTTCCTATTTGCAACCAGTCTGTCATTCCATGTCCAGTTCTAACTGTTGCTTCCTGACCTGCATACAGATTTCTTAAGAAGCAGGTCAGGTGGTCTTGTACTCCCATCTCTGTCAGAATTTTCCACAGTTTATTGTGATCCACACAGTCTATGGTTTTGGCATAGTCAATAAAGCAGAGATAGATGTTTTTCTGGAATTCTCTTGCTTTTTTGATGAGCCAATGAATGTTGGCAATTCTATCGCTGGTTCCTCTGCCTTTTCTAAAACCAGCTTGAACATTTGTCATTTTAGGGATGCTATATAAATGTAATCATACAGTATGTAACCTTTGGGGATTGATTTTCTTCCTGCTCAGCATAATTCTATGGCGATCCTTCTGAGTCATGTGCATCAATAGTTGATTCCTTTTTATCGCTGAGTGATGCCATGATACAGATGTACCACAAATTGTTTTATCATTCACACATTGAAGGATGCCCAAGTCAGTCCCACTTTTTGGTTGTTGTAAATAAAACTGCTATAAACATTCACCTGCGGGTTTTTTTTATAAGGATTTCTCTGGGATAAGTGCAGAGGAGTGCAGCTGCTGGATTACACTGCTGGATTGTAGTTGAATATTGGCTTTTTTTGTTGTTAATATTTATTTGTCTGTGCCAGATGTTGCCATATGTGGGATCTAGTTCCCTGACCAGGGAATGAACCTGGGCCCTCTGCATTGGGAGTTTGGACTCTTAGCCAGTGAACCACCAGGAAAGTCCCTGAATGTCAGCTTTTTAAAGAAACTACCCAACTGTTTTCCAGAGTGGCTGTGCCATTTTATTTTATTACATTTTATTTTTTACATTACATATAATATATTCCCACTAGTAACGTATGAGCCATGCAGGTCCTCTGCATCCTCTCTAGCATTTGGTATTGTCACCGTTTCTTTTAACCACTCTAATAGATGTGCAGTGATATCTTATTGTGGTTTTAATTTGCCTTTTCCCTAGTGAGCAATGATGGTGATTGAACACATTTTCCTGTGCTTAGTTGCCATCTGTATATTTTCTTTGGTGACATAATTTTTCTTTTTCTCTGCCCATTTTCTAATAGGGTTTTCTTTCCCCCTGAGGGAGATTGTTTTTATGCTGTTGAGTTCTGAGTGTTCTTTTGTTGTTATTTAGTGTCTAGTGAAGTAAGTGAAAGCTGCTCAGTCATGTCTGACTCTTTGCAACCCCTTGGACTATACAGTCCATGGGATTCTCCAGGCCAGAATACTGGAGTGGGTAGCCATTCCCTTCTCCTAGGGATCTTCCCAACCCAGGGATTGAACCCAGGTCTCCTGCATCGCAGGCAGATTCTTTACCAGCTGAGCCACCAAGGAAGCCCTTAGTGGCTAAGTTGTGTCCACCTCTTTGGCAACCCCATGGGCTACAGTCCATGGCTCTATCCATGGGATTTCCCAGGCAAGAACACTGGAGTGGGTTTCCACTTCCTCCTCCAGAAGATCTTCCCGACCCAGGGACTGAATCTGCATCTCCTGCTTGGCAGGTGGATTCTTTGCCACTGAGCCACCTGGGAAGCCGTTTATACATTCTGAATATAGTCCTTTGTTCAATAAGTGGTCAGTAAATATTTTCTTCCTATCTGTAGGGTGTTTTTTTAATCAGAGCTTATTATGAAACAAAAAATTTTAATTTTGATGAAGTTCAATTCATCAAGTTTTCTTTTTGTGGACTGTGATTTTGGGTGTCAAATTTAAGAACTCCTTGTCTAGTCCTAGATATCCAAGATTTCCCCCAATTCTTTCCCCCCCAACAAAGTTTTGTAGTTTTATTTTTTACATTCATGTCCATGATCCATCTTGAGTTAATTTTTGTATAATATGTGAGTCTTCAGACAAGCTTCACTATTTTGGTCTACGGATTTCTCACTGCTCCAGCCCCATTTGTTGAGAAGACAATCTTTCATTTATTGGATTGTTTGGCATCTTTGTGAAAAATCCTTTGGGCATATATATGTGTGGGTCTATTTCTGGGTTCTCTCTTCTCATCCGTTCTTGTCACTGAGCCTAATGCCAGGGAGTCTTCATTAGTATAATCTTGAAATTGTATACACTGATTTCTTTTACAAAACTCTTTTTAGCTATTCTTGTTCTTCTACCTTTCCATATATATTTTAGAATAATCTTATCTATATCCACACAAAAAAACCTCTGGAATTTTAGTAAAAATTGCATTCAGTTCAGTTCAGTCGCTCAGTCGTGTCTGACTCTTTGCAACCCCATGGACTGCAGCTTGCCAGGCCTCCCTGTCCATCACCAGCTCCTGGAGTTTATTCAAACTCATGTCCATTGAATCGGTGAAGCCATCCAACTGTCTCATCCTCTGTGATCCCCTTCTCCTCCTGCCTTCAATCTTTCCTAGCATCAAGGTCTTTTCCAAGGTCTTTTCCAGTTCTTCACATCAGGTGGCCAAAGTATTGGAGTTTCAGCTTCAGGATCAGTCCTTCCAATGAATATTCAGGACTGACTTCCTTTAGGATAAACTGGTTGGATCTCCTTGCAGTCCAAGGGACTCTCCAGAGTCTTCAGCACCACAGTTCGAAAGCATCAATTCTTCTGCACTCAGTTTCCTTTATAGTCCAACTCTCACATCCATACATGACTACTGGAAAAACCACAGCTTTGACTAGAGGGACCTTTGTCGGCAAAGTAATGTCTCTGATTTTGGTATGCTGTATAGGTTGATCGTAGCTTTTCTTCTAAGGAGCAAGCTTCTTTTAATTTCATGGCTGTTGTCACCATCTGTAGTGATTTTGGAGCCCCCCCAAATTAAGTTTGTCACTGTTTCTGCTGTCTCCCCATCTATTTGCCATGAAGTAATGGGACCAGATGCCGTGATCTTTGTTTTCTGAATGTTGAGCCTCAAGCAAACTTTTTCACTCTCCTCTTTCACTTTCATCAAGAGGCTCTTTAGTTCTTCTTTAATTTCTGCCATAAAGGTGGTGTCACCTGTATATCTGAGATTATTGATATTTCTCCCGGCAATCTTGATTCCAGCTTGTGCTTCATCCAGCCCAGCATTTCTCATGATGTACTCTGCATATAAGTTAAATAAGCACGGTAACAATACACAGCCTTGATGTACTCCTTTTCCTATTTGCAACCAGTCTGTCATTCCATGTCCAGTTCTAACTGTTGCTTCCTGACCTGCATAAAGATTTCTCAAGAGGTAGGTCAGGTGGTCTGGTACTCCCATATCTTTAAGAATTTCCCAGAACTTGTGGTGGTCCACACAGTCAAAGGCTTTGGCATAGTCAATAATGCAGAAGTAGATATTTTTCTGGAATTCTCTTGCTTTTTTGATGATCCAATGGATGTTGGCAGTTTAATCGCTGGTTCCTCTGCCTTTTCTAAATCTAGCTTGAACATCTGGAAGTTCATGGTTCACATACTCTTGAAGCCTGGCTTGTTTGGAGCGTTACTTTACTAGTGTGTGAGATGAGTGCAATTGTGCGGTAGCCTGAGCATTCTCTGTCATTGCCTTTTTTCAGGATTGGAATGAAAGCTGACCTTTTCCAGTCCCTTGGCCACTGCTGGACTGAAACCCACAACCACAGAAAACTAACCAATCTGATCACATGGACCACAGCCTTGCCTAACTCAATGGAACTATGAACCATGCCGTGTAGTGCCACCCAAGACAGACGGGTGATCGTAGATAGTTCTGACAAACATGGTCAACTGGAGAAGGAAATGGCAAATCTCTTCAGTATTCTTGCCTTGAGAACCCCATGAACAGTATGAAAAGGCAAAAGGATAGAACTCTGAAAGATGAACTCCCCAGGTCTGAAGGTGCCCAATATGCTACTGGAGATCAGTGGAGAAATAACTCCAGAAAGAATGAAGAGATGGAACCAAAGCAAAAACAACACCCAGTTGTGACTGTGACTGGTGATGGAAGTAAAGTCCAATGCTATAAAGAGCAATATTGCATAAGAACCTGGAATGTTAGGTCCAGGAATCATGGCAAATTGGAAATGGTCAAACAGGAGATGGGAAGAGTGAACACTGACATTTTAGGAATCAGCGAACTAAAATGAACTGGAATGGCTGAGTTTAACTCAGATGACCATTATATCTACTATTGTGGGCAAGAATCCCTTAGAAGAAATGGATTAGTTATCACAGTCAACAAGAGAGTCTGAAATGCAGTACTTGGATGCAATCTCAAAAACAACAGAACAATCTGTTTGTTTCCAAGGCAAACCATTTAATATCACAGTAATCCAAGTCCATGTCCTGACCAGTAATGCTGAAGAAGCTGAAGTTGAATGGTTCTATGAAGACCTACATGACCTTCCAGAACTAACATCCCAAAAAGAAGTCCTTTTCATTGTAGGGGACTGGAATGCAAAAGTAGGGAGTCAAGAAATACCTGGAGTAACAGACAAATTTGGTCTTGGAGTATGGAATGAAGCAGGGCAAAGGCTAACAGAGTTTTGCCAAGAGAACACACTGATCATAGCAAACACCCTCTTCCAACAACACAAGAGAAGACTCTACACATGGACATCACCAGATGGTCAACACTGAGATCAGATTGATTATATTCTTTGCAGCCAATGATGGAGAAGCTCTATACAGTCAGCAAAAACAAGACTGGGAGCTGACTGTGGCACAGACCATGAACTCCTTTTTGCCAAATTCAGACTTAAATGGAAGAAAGTAGGGAAAACCACTAGACCATTCACGTATGACCTAAATCAAATCCCTTATGATTATACAGTGGAAGTGACAAGTAGATTCAAAGGATTAGATCTGATAGACAGAGTGCCTGAAGAGCTATGGACAGAGGTTCATGACATTATACAGGAGGCAGGGATCAAGACCATCCCAAGGAAAAGAAATGCAAAAAGGAAAAATGGTTATCTGATGAGGCCTTACAAATAACTGTGAATAGCAAAATTGCATCAGATCTGTATTATCAATTTGAAGAGAATTGACATTTGCCATATTGAGTCTTCCATTTCATAAATGTGAAATGTTTCTCCATTTATTTAATTCCTCTTTGGTTTCTTTGCTCAGAATTGTATAGTTTCAGCATATAAGGCTTGTGGCAGTTTTGTTAGATTTACACCTAAATATTTCATTTCTGTAGTAACTTAAAATAGTATTTAAAATTTCTGTGTTCATTGCTAGTCCAGAGAAGTACAAAGATTTTTGTGTGTTCATCTTATATCTTGTGACCTTGCTAAATTCATTTATCAGTTCTAGTAATTATTTTGTAGATGCCTTGGGGTTTTCTATGTAGACAATCATGTCATTTGCAAATAGAGGCAGTTTTCTTTCTTTCTGATCTGTATTCCTTATCTTTTCTTTCCTTGGCTTAGTATATTGGTCAGAACTTCCGGCAGTGCCTTTCACATTCTTATGTTCAATAAGAGTAGAGGGAAATGAACATTCTTGACTTGTTCTTGATCTTAGGAGAAGGCAGTGTTTTTTTTTTTTTTTTTTAACCATTAAACATAGTGTTAGCAGTAGGTTTTTTGTAGATGCTCTTTATAGAGTTGAGAAAGTTCCCCTGTTTCTATTTTCCTGAGTTGTTTTTGTTTTTCCTGTAAATTATGGGTGCTGAATTTTGTCTAATGTTTGCCTGCATTGATCGATACGATCACTGTGGAGCTCTATACTGAGGTCAAGGTCACAGGTATAGAGCCTTACACCAAGGTCACAGGCGTGGAGCCCTGTACCAAGGTCACAGAAGAAAAGTTTCTGGAACATATTGAGCCCCATAACAACTGTTGCCATGAGCCTCTGGATCTAAACTGGCCAGTTTCCTAACCCCATATTAGGTAAAATACCTATGCTATTACCCACCCTATAGCATCCTAACCAATTACCTAATGCCACCGTAGGAATTTTCTCTGTCTTAAGGCTATAAAAGTTGGCTGCATACATGCATGCGTGTTGTGTGCTCACTTGTGTCCTATTCTTTGCGACCGCATGGACTGTAGTCCACCGGTCTCCTCTGTCTATGGCATTCTCCAGGCAAGAATACTGGGGTGGGTTGTCCATTTTCTTCTCAGTCTAGTTCCCTGACCCGAGGGGATCAAACCCAAGCTCCTTGCACTGGGTGCAGAGTTTTAACCACTGGACCACCAGGGAAGTCCGCTCGTTTAGTTTCTTGAACCTGTAGGTTTATCTATTTTGCCAAATTTAAGAACTTTTCAGCTCTGAATTCTTTTCCATGACTGCCCTTTTTCTTCTCCCTCTAGGACTCCAGTGACATGAATATTAGATATTTTGTCATGGTCTCAGAGACCCCTGAGGCTTTGTTTCTTTTTTTTCAGTCTATTTTCTCCCTATTGTTCATACTGAATAATTTCTATTGTTCCACCTTCCAGTTCACTGGTTTTTTTTTTTTTTTTTACTCCTTTCCCTTCATTTTGCTGTTGAGCCCATCCACAGAGCCTTTTGTTTTGGTTTTTGTATTTTTACTTTGGTTCTATTTTATATTTTCTATGTCTTTGCTGCAACTTTCTATTTCTTTGCTGAGGCTTTCCAATTTTTTCATTGCTTTCAAGCATGTTTGTCATTGTTCATGAAAGTATTTTTTTAAAGCTACTTTAAGATCTTTGTCAATAAATTCTAACATTTCTTTCATCTTGGGGTTGGCAACTTTTGATTGAATTTTTCATCCAGTGTGAGATTTTTTCTGGTTTTTGGAATGATAAGAAATATTTGTTTGAAACCTGGACATTTTCATATTATGTTATGAGACCCTGGGTCATATTCAAGCCTCTTGTTTTGATCAGCTTTCTCTGACACAGCTCTGACAAGAGGAGGAGGGTGGCTGCTTCATTACTGCCAGGCAGAAGCAGCAGGGCAGATTCCTCACTCAGCCTCTGCTGACACCATTGGGGTGGCCCCATTACTGCTGGGAAAGTCCTGACTGTCCACTCAGCCTCTGTGACGCCACTGCAGTGAGGAGTGGAAAGATGCCTCATTACTGCCGGGTGGGGATGAAGGTTCAGCATCCGCATGTGGTCCCTCTAATACTGCAAGAGGGCCATGGTTGCCTTCATTACTGCTGCAGGGATGCAAGTCTCAGCTTCCAACTTGTCCTTCATGACGGCACCTGACGGGGTTGTTAGAGTGGCTCATCATAGCCTCACAAGTGTGGAAGTCTGGGCTCTTCTCTCAACCTTTGCTGGCATAGATGGGGATGAGGTCATAGATGTTTTATGTAGTGTTTGCAGAAGTAGAGTAATTACTGGGTAAAACCTTTCTGTCTTACTAGGCTTCTCCTTTTCTGATTCTTTTCTTGAGAGAGGAGACGTCTGTTGGGACTTTTTGGCCTGCAGCTCATGGAATTTTCAGACTGCTGGTTTCTTTAGCTCCACTTCTATAATAGGATATAGGAGGCAAAAATAAAACCCAGGCAAGCCCTTACCAACTCATTCCTTGGTTCCATGATCTCTAGCTGATCTGCCTCCATTTCTCCATCTTCTAGATTTTTCTTAGGTTTGTTTTTGAAGGTAGTATCAAGGGCTTTTAGTTGTACTTAACAAGAGGGATAGGGCAAAGTATGTTTAGTCCATCTTCTATAAGTGGAAATTCCCCTGTCTGAAGAGAGACTCTGACTCAGAAGACTCCAGTGGGAGGTCCCAGCTCAAGTGAATAGGAAGGTGGTGACTTCTGCTATGAAGCGATCACTGAAGACTGTCCCCTGACTCCTGGTCCTGGGACATTCCAATCACCCCATGAATCTGTAGTTCAGACACTGGCCCTGAGGTTTTGGAGTTTGGCATCATATGCTCTCTTATTCATGGAAAGAAATATCCAGCTGCAAGCAGAGAGAAGCTTTCCAATGATCAACTCTTCTCTCACAGGAGACCCTGCCGTGGAGAATGTGGACTCCTCATCCTTGGAAACATTCCCTCAAATGCTGAAAGTCCTGGGCTGGGAAGGAGGAGTCACTAGACAGCTTCTGAGGCCTTTCTAATGCTAAGATTGTGAAACTGTGAGTTCCCCCTCCTCTTTTTTGGATGAGTGCCAGGGAATAGGGGCCTTGTGTAAATTTCTATTGATTCAATGCTGGATCTCACTCTGGGTTTTGCACACAGAACATTGTTTGTGTCACTGACAGAGTGGTGGCTAAGTGGCTGAATGACTGAATAGTACAGGGGACAGCTGGCGTCCACTCAGACCAGCTACCCTCAGACACATGGTGGGTGAGCAGAGCTGGCGAATACCCAAACTGTGGAGGAGAACCTTGATGTCAGACTTCTCGCTTCCCCACCAGCCCTGTATTTTACATAATACCATGGTTCAGTCAGAGCCAGCAAAGATGGGCTGACTCAAAACTCACAGGACAGCAAACATCCTTAGAGAATGTGTAAGCATTTACCCTGCCTTGCCACTCCATCCTTGGCTCAGGACAGTTTTGTCTCTCCCAGATCTGATTATAGCATAAGGGCTAGATACCCAAAGCTCAGATTCAACAATTTAGAAGTCCATTAGGTAGGGAAGAGAACCAGGGTGTAGAAAGTGCTGGCTCAGTGCTTTTCTTCTTCTGAGTCATGAACAGACATCAGCTAATGAAATAAGCCCATTAGGAAAGAATGATGGAGAATTCCTTTCAGGAGAAGCACTGAGGCTCTCTGGAGGAAAGAAGGCTCTATGACTGGGAGAACAGTTCAGAGATTCCTAGGAGAAAGTGTCTTTTCAAAATCAAGAAGCTACTATGCTCCGGGCATTTTCCTATGGGTTATCTCAGTTAAGTCGTGTGGCACATGGGTAAGTTAGTCATTAATATCTCAGTTTTCAGATAAAGAAACAGGCTTGAAGAGCTAAGAAGTTTTTCTGAGGTCACAAAGCTGTCAAGTGGCAGAGCATGATTTGTACCCTGATCTGACTCCAAAGCTCATGCTTTCATCAAGCCATCATTCTGACTTTTCTAGGTGGGGAGGACCAAAAGGAAATGTTCTTAAGATATTTGCTGTTGAAGTACCAAGCTGAAAAAGAAGAAGAAAATGAATATGTTTCAGATTAACCCATAGTTACCACTTTCTTGGGTTATCATTATTGCATCTCAGACCTTCTACCTGTGATCACTCTTCTTTTGAATTAAGCATGCCCTTTAGTGAGGATATTAATCTGGTGTCCAATCAGGAGAGAGAAACCACATAGTAATTTGAGCAAGGAAAGTTTAATATAAGCAATGAACTATAATGGGGACTGGAGTAAGAAGGAATTGGATAATAAGTAACAATACTAATATAGGCTGTTTCCTGTGTCTGCTGGTCCTATGTTTTTAACTTACTACTCTCATACTTATGATTACACATACATGAGAGGTTTAAGAACTGGAACCAGGAAGACAAACTCCTTTGCAGTATCTCTCCAGTGCTCTCTGTTGAAAAAACTTAACATGATATCAGCCAGCAAAACAAAAATATTTAAAAGCCCAGCTCCACTTCTGCAGAATAGGAGGGTGAGTTTCAAGCTGAGAAACATGAAATTGATAACTGGCACAGTGAAGGTCTTCTGATTACACCTGTCTCAATTTTCATTTCAAAGCTTCACCTCCATTCTTGATAAAAATTTTGCTGGGTGTACGATTGATATTTTTCTCAATACCTGAAGAAAGCATTGCACTGTTGTTTGGCTTTCATTAAGAAGCCATCTGGAGGGGAAAAAAGTCATCTGTCAATTTTTTCTTTCTTTGTCTTTTTCTTACTGGTTATTTTAAAGACTTTTTCTTTGCTTTTGACATTCTGCAGATTCACTATGTCTAGTTCAGTTCAGTTCAGTTCACTCACTCAGTTGTGTCCGACTCTTTGTGACCCCATGGACTGCAGCAAGCCAGGTCTCCCTGTCCATCAACAACTCCCAGGATTTACCCAAACTCATGTCCATTGAGTTGGTGATGCCATCCAACCATCTCATCCCCTGTCATCCCCTTCTCCTCCTGCCTTCAATCTTTCCCAGTATCAGGGTCTTTTCAAATGAGCCAGCTCTTCTCATCAAGTGGCCAAAGTATTGGAGTTTCAGCTTTAACATCAGTCTTTCCAATGAATATTCAGGACTGATTTCCTTTAGGATGGACTGGTTAGATCTCCTTGCAGTCCAAGGGACTCTCAAGAGTCTTCTCCAACACCACAGTTCAAAAGCACCAATTCTTCGGTGCTCAGCTTTCTTTATAGTCCAACTCTCACATCCATACGTGACTATTGGAAAAACCATAGCCTTAACTACATGGACCTTTGTTAAAGTAATGTATCTGCTTTTTAATATGCTGTCTAGGTTGGTCATAACATTTCTTTCAAGGAGCAAGCACCTTTTAATTTCATGGCTGCAGTCACCATCTGCAGTGATTTTGGAGCCCCCAAAAATAAAGTCTGACACTGTTTCCACTGTTTCCCCATCTATTTGCCATGAAGTGATAGGACCAGATGCCATGATCTTAGTTTTCTGAATGTTGAGCTTTAAGCCAACTTTTTCACTCTCCTCTTTCACTTTCATCAAGAGGCTCTTTAGTTCTTCTTTACTTTCTGCCATAAGGGTGGTGTCATCTGCATATTTGAGGTTATTGATATTTTTCCCAGCAATCTTGATTCCAGCTTGTGCTTCCTCCAGCCCAGCATTTCTCATGATGTACTCTGCATATAAGTTAAATAAGCAGGATGACAATATACAGCCTTGACGTACTCCTTTTCCTATTTGCAAACAGTCTGTCATTCCATGTCCAGTTCTAACTGTTGCTTCCTGAGCTGCATACAGGTTTCTCAAGAGGCTGGTCAGGTGGTCTGTATTCCCATCTCTTTCAGAATTTTCTACAGTTTATGGTGATCTACACAGTCAAAGGCTTTGACATAGTCAATAAAGCAGAAGTAGATGTTTCTCTGGAACTCTCATGCTTTTTTGATGACGCAGCAGGTGTTGGCAATTTGATCTCTGTTTCCTCTGCCTTTTCTAAAACCAGCTTAAACATCTGGAAGTTCACAGTTCACATATTGTTGAAGCCTTCATTGGAGAATTTTGAGAATTACTTTACTAACGTGTGAGATGAGTGCAATTGTGCAGTAGTTTGAGCATTCTTTGGGATTGCCTTTCTTTGGGATTGGAATGAAAACTGACCTTTCCCAGTTCTGTGACCATTGCTGATATTTCCAAATTTACTGGCATATTGAGTGCAGCACTTTAACAGCATCATCTTTTAGGATTTGAAATAGCTCAGCTGGAATTCCATCACCTCCACTAGCTTTGTTTGTAGTGATGCTTCCTAAGGCCCCCTTGACTTCGCATTCTGGGATGTCTGTCTCTAAGTGAGTGATCACACCATTGTGAATATCTGGGTCGTGAAGATCTTTTTTGTACAGTTCTTCTGTGTATTCTTGCCACCTCTTAATATCTTCTGCTTCTTTTAGGTCCATACCATTTCTGTTTTTTATTGTGCCCATCTTTGCATGAAATGTTCCCTTGGTATCTCTAATTTTCTTGAAGAGATCTCTAGTCTTTCCCATTCTATTGTTTTCCTCTATTTCTTTGCATTGATCACCGAGGAAGTCTTTCTTATCTCTGAGTTTCAAATCCCAGTTCTAACCTGGATTTGTAGCTGCAGTCAGTGCTCAGAAATTTTTGTCTTCACCTAGGATTCAACAGCTGAGGTAGTCAAATTTTTTTTTTTTATTGTCCCCTCTGATGAGGAGGTGGGGTGTTACTTCTACTTTGCCCTTTGAGGACACAGTCCTTTGAATTTCTAGCTTTCCTCAGGGGACAGTGGTTCTCTTATTAGACTATCCACTTTAGATGGGCTATAATCTTTGTCTCCTGTTTCTTGTATACTCCTGCGTCATCTGGGTTTGCAAAATGCCCTCCAGGGAACATTGGTTTCAAGTGTTCTCATAGGCGTCCTCCTTTACCTTATTTTTGACCCCTGAGAATTTGTTGCCTTCTTCCAAATTCATTTATTTCCAGATTTTATTTAGCCTAGTGGAAGGCTTGTCAGAATATCTGGTTTGCTATAGTAAGAAATAGTAGTTTGAACTTAGCTAGATGCAGAGCTACATTTAGTTCTCACAATAATCTTGGGATGTTTTTGACCCAAAAAGTTGAGATTCAAGGAGTATACATAGAGAGCAAGTAGCGGAGCAGGACTGGGACTTAAATCTACATCTTTTGGCTCTACTTCATTCCAAGTTCTCCCCACCACAGTCCTCTGGCTCCTTGGTGTTCTCTCTTCATTTAAGGCAGATTCTAGAACTCTTTGGAATTTGGGCTATTCCTTAATCCCATAAGAGCACTGAGAATTCTAGAAAAGTTTTATTTAATTCTTCTCTCACTTGACTGAACACAGCTCAGCTTCTCTTGAGGGTACCTACTTTATCATGGTGGAAGAAGACCCAGTAAGGACTGTTAATACTGTTAAATTAGGGGCATCCCGGCTGCAGCCCACACTTTCCCTAGAGGTCTGCGGGGAGTGACGCGGTGCGGTCTCCTTTGCAGGGTATTTTCCTGCTCCACATAGTTTAAAGAATGTACTCCGGATTCTAGTTCGCTTTGGGAATAGTGTGCTCTGACCAAGCCCCTCCTCTTCTCCCTTCCTCCTTTCCTCTTTGTCTGCCTTTCACCAAGTTCTCCCTCTCCTACCAGGGAATTCAGTATAAACTCCAGGGATTGAGTCCTTATGTCAAACGGCCTTCAACGTTGGAAACGTCAGAAGCATACATTCTGTATTTCATCCAGAGTTGGAAAGAACTGACGCCAATTAAAAGTGAACTTTTAAGAGAAATGAACATCTTGTGTGCCAGGTTTCAGCTGAATGTCACTGCAATTGCCTGAATTATAACTATCAGAAAAAAATACATTCTAATTATGGAAATGCCATTAGGAGGGGTTCCTTCTGCCTGAAAGCTTAAAAAATGACTACCACCTCTACTTCTACGCCATCTCTCAACACAGTTTCTGTAGTCAGAGGGAAAGAAGGCAACACACTTTAGTGAAAGAGAATTTATACCATTCAGAATCTGGGTTTGGAATCTAACTCCATCAATTATTGACGGTGTGATCTTGAGCAGAACAAACCAACCTCTGATCCTTTATAGATGCTTCCACATCTATAAAATGAGGATAATAATACCTATTCCATGAAGGTGTTTTCAAGATGAAATAAGATGGCATACATGGTGTATGTAGCATCTAGCCTGGCGCATAATGGACTGCAAAATTGAGTGGGTGGGGATGGAGGGACAATGATACTTATCATAAGACTGAGGAGAGAGCTTTGATGCAAATAATAACTGACGCAGTTACTAATTTAAGCAGTTTTTCACTCTAGTGATCTCTACACCTTCATTTAGACGTGGAGAGTCACACACTCATTTAGATATTACTCTTTGGTGCCTGCAGGCATGGGTGGCAGACTACACACAGGAGATAATGATGACTTAGAATTCTTGTCTTCCCAGAGAATCTTGACTCTGGGAAGATCTCCATTTCCTGATCTTGCTGACATCTGGTTTGATCTTATGCAAGAACTCCTCTGCCATGGTGGAGTATTTCCCATCCCACACCCACCCCCCACCCCAACACTCCACCTCCCATTCAAGCTCCAACATAATCAGGATCAATCTTATTCAACAAGTGGAACTTGGACCCTGGTGGCTGGGAAAATGTAGATTTATTGCAGAGTTCCACAAATCTATACACTCGACAAGAATTGCTTATAGACAGCTATCTATGTCTTCAACTTATATATCGACATATATTGCAAATCTGTAGATGCTCTTGTGAAAAAAAAATACTTAAAGATGATAGTAGATGCAGAGAAGTTTTTTGAATTGTGTTTTCTCAGTCAATGAACACCAAAAGCACAGCCTTGTTAGTCTGAGAGTATTTTGTATTTCATTTGAAAGGGTTGGAAATTACCAGAGATCTGATGAAAGACTCATGTCTTGGTGGGCCGACCTGCCCCGCCCTCTTACATCTCCTCAGTCTGCGAGGTCAGTGTTGAGGAAAGCGCTGGTATCATCCTCACCTGCCAGGGCGGGCATCTCTCTGAAGGACAACTGACCCACCTGTGCTTCCAGCTGGATTTCTCAGTGCCCCCGGAGGGCTCATTAGCTGGGCACTGGGTGCTGGGACCTGGGCACCTCAGTTCCAGCTACCCTCAGTTATCTTCGTGCTGGTCCTGTGCTGTGAGGCTGGCTTTGGTGGAAGCGGAAGATCAGCAAACACTATCTATGTATTTATCTTTGTTTTATGTCCACTCCTTGTGGCATGTGGGATCTTAGTTCCCTGACCAAGGACTGAACCTGTGCCCCCTCCTTTGGAAGTGCAGAGTCTTAACCAATGGACCATCAGGGAAGTCCTTCAGCAAATACCATGTTAATGCCAGGCAAGTGGGTCCAGGAAAGGAAACGGACAAGATGGCTGGAGCACAAAGAAGTGAGACAGGGAAAGGATGGATGTGGCCAGAGAACAAAACAACATGGAGGTTGACCAGGTATTCCACTCAGCAACTATTGGGAGAAGAGCTCAAGAGAAATTGAGCTGTGGGGATGACCCAGCCTCCATATTTTATCTTTTATCCTCTTTCTCCTTCTCTCCTACTCTCTCCCATTCCTAAAGAGGCATGCTCTGCCTAAGACTTATCCATCACCATGGCTTTGTGCCCCTTCTCCTCTCATATACACCAGGGCCCTACTCTTTCCGTTACCACTTGTTTCTTCCATATCCTCTCTGCCTCTTGGCTTTCCCTCCTTAAGCAGATGACCACTGTGTTTGAAGCCATCCCTTCACCCTAACTCTCTCTTTTCCTCCTCAGCCAAAAACTGGAAAAAGTGCTCTACTATTTTCTCATGCCCCATCCACTCATTCCTGTTTGCTCCTCAGCTTAGGGTAGCGTGGCTTCTGTCCCCACTACCCCATCCAATCTGCTCTGGGTGACCTACCAATGTCCTTGCCATCAAACCGAGTGCACAGTTTTGAAACCTTATCTACTTGGATATCTCTGGCTTGTTTGACTGTTGATCACATCCTCAGTTTCCTTAGGGTCTCCTCTTCATGAGATCCACTGATACCTAAGTGTTGGTGGTCTTTAGGGGTCTGAGTTTGCCTTTTCTTTCCTCTTGACCCCACACCATTTCCAGAAAATCTGTGATTTTAACTACTATCTGTAATGAACTACTGTCTCCAGCTCTGACCTGAACCTTGAGCTCTGGACTCTTATGTACAATCACCAATAGGATGGTTCCTTTCAGCTCTTTGGACTTTGCCTGCGCTGGAACTTGTCATTCCCAACTGACTGACCATCTGTCCCCTTCCTCCACCTATGCCTTATATCTGTGTTGTGACATCCCATCCATTTGTTATTCAAACAGAACACAGTCAATACTGACTCTGCTATGGACTGAATTGTGTTCCCCTACAAATTCAGATGTTGAAAGCTAACCCCCAGTATGTCTGGGTCTGGAAGTGGGATCTTTAGGATGTAATTAAGGTTAAATAAGGGCATAAGAGTGTGGCCCTAATCAGGTAGGACCATGGCCTTATAAGAAGAGGACATGTGAAGACACAGTGAGAAGCTGGCCATCTGCAAGCCAGGAAGAGAGCCTTCCCCAGGAACTGACCCTCAGGGATCTTGATTTGAAGCTTTCAGTCTCCAGAGCTGCCAACACTAAGTTCCTGTTGGTTAAAACACCCAGTCTATAGTATTTTTTATGGCAGTGCAAGCTGACTAAAACTCTCTGCTTCCTTTTTCCTCCTTGCAATTAGGGAACTCTGTCAATCTTGGTGTCTAACTAGTTTTCTTGTTTAAAGTTTTAATTTTTATTAACATTCAAAATGACCATAGTTTAAAGATTCAGGTAATTATACAAGTCCTTTAAAAAGTACTGTTGTCCCCACCCCAGGTCACTCCACTCTGTCCAGTCACCTCTCCTTTTGTGGTTATTTTGGTATTTACCTCCAGCTCTGAAGTAGCTCAATTGGTAAAGAATCTGCCTGTAATTCAGGAGACCCAGATTTGATTCCTGGGTCGTGAAGATCCCCTGGAGAAGGAAATGGCAACACACTCCAGTATTCTTCCCTGGAGAATCCCTTGGACAGAGGAGTCTGGTGGGCTATAATCAATGGGGTCGCAAGAGTCGGACATGACTTAGTGACTAAACCACGTGAATTTCTATTCATGCTGCTACTCCTTGGTAGTTCAGTTTAATTTCATCTGTTGCTTCCTCTATGAGAAGAAATTAGCTTTTTTCCCCCCACCCTTATCTCCTCATGTACACACCACATACTTCTGCAACTCCCCCATCCTCCCTTTATATTCACATGATAATTTCAGTTTAATCAAGATTATGACTAGGTAATTTTTATTTGCAGCTTAGTTATTACTTGTCCTTTCTTGTACAACTTTTTTGATCTCTGTGGAATTTATAATTATCTTCCATTAAATTTTTTTCCATACTTTTCTTGTACTCATCACTAACTCAACCCCTAAGCACTCTCCCAGAGGTCTACATCTCCTCTCAGTATATTCAGATATATAAGGTGGTATATAAGGTGGTTCTGTTACTGGGCACTTTCCAGATTCTTGAACAACAATACCATAGAAATGAGTATCACTCCACAAGTTGCTTAGGCAAGCAGAGCTTCTTATTAAAAGAGATTGCTTGTGCATAAAGGAGAAGGTAGGGCTTTCCTGGTGGTTCAGCGGTAAAGAATCTGCCTGCAATGCAGAAGACCTGGGTTCGATCCCTGGGTTGGGAAGATCCCCTGGAGGAGGGCATGGCAACCCATTCTAGTAATCTTGCCTAGAGAATCGCATGGACAGAAGAGCCTGGCAGGCTGCAGCCCATAGGATCACACAGAGTCAGACAAGACTGAAGCAACTTAGCAGCAGCAGCAGCGAGGGAGACGGTGAAAAAAAAAGCGCCAGCTCGCTGAGTAGAAGATGAGTTGCAAAACAAAAGGGAGGGTTTGTCTCATGGTCGCTGAGAGTTTCCAGAAGTCATTGAACTTCTTTGATCAGCAGCAGGAGGCTCCATGGCAGCTATCAGGAATTGGGAGCACTTCTATGGGGGGCAAGAAATGCACGAGAATTTTTTGCAAGAAAGCACAGAAACAGATAAAGTTAAAATTTACAGTTGAGCTGAACTAGGTTTACTAGTGTAACAGAGGTAAGGTGAATCTTTTATTCCTGTGAGCCTGGCTTTTCATCTCTGGGACTCAGGCCACAGGGCCTTTGTTCTTAGGCTCTCAAGGCCTGTTTTGCCCAAGGCTATTCCCTGGTCCTTTTCCAAAATGACTGTACTCTTGTCTTCTTGTCTATTCCATCAATGTCTTCTGGAAGAAGTTGCTTATGAAGTTTCTGACCAACTCCAAGCTGGCATGCTGACCTCTCTGCCTGCTGCACAGAGATCACACTCAATCACTCTTCACTGTGTCCTAAGAGTCCCTGGGCCTCTCACTTGTACCAGGTCCCCTGTTGGATCTCACGTCATCTTCTTTCTTCGTTTACTTCCTCATTTTGGTAGAGTGTATCCTCTAGTAACTTTCTGAGAAAGAGTTCATGAGAGGCAATTGCATTTTAAACTTGGTAAGTCTTTAAGTATGTTTATTCTGCTTTTACACCTATTTGATATTTTGAATATGTATCGAATTCTGAGTTGAAAATTATTTTCCCTCCGTATTTTAATGGCATTACTTAGTTTTCTTCTAGATTTCTGACTTACCTGTGGGAAATTTCATGTCAATCATATTTTGATGCATTATTGTAATCTTTTTTTAAAACCCTTCTCTGAAAACTTTTGGAGTATTTTGTTTGGCCCCAGGGTTCTGAAATTTCCCTTCTATGCCTTGGAGTGACTATTTTTATCAGTTGTGCTGGGTACTCGATGGGCCTGTTTATTGTGAAATTTACTTCCTTCAGCTTCAGGATATTTTCTTGAAAAAAGCTTTTAAAAATGTTTCCTCCTATCACTTTCTCCTCTTTATGTCTAGAATTCTACTTTTCAGCTACTGGAGCTTCTGAATGAATCCTCTAAGTTTCGAATCAACTCTTTCTCATTTTTCATCCCCTACCTTTATGCTGTAATCTCTGAGAGATTTACTCAGTTTTCTCTTCTAGCTCTTGTGTTGAAGCGATCACTTCTCCTCACGGGTGTCCACTAATTTCCAAGAGCTCTTTTCTGTTGTTTGTTTTCTCAAACTTACTTTTCAACAGCGTCAGATGGCTCAGCAGGTAAAGAATCTGCCGGCAATGCAGGGGGTGCAGGAGACTTGGGTTTGATCCCTGGATTGGGAAGATCCCCTGGAGGAGGAAATGGCAACCCACTGCAGTATTCTTGCCTGAGAAATCCCAGGGATAGAGGAGCCTGGCGGGCTACAGTCCAAAGGGTTGTAGAGTCGGACACGACTGAGCAACTGAGCATTTCCTTTACTTACTGCTTTAATTTAGTGGTTTCAAAATCTTCACATGCTTCTCTAGGGTTGTTATCATTAGATATCTAGATGTTTTCTTTTTCCAACACTCTTTCCTAAAGCTGCTTTCTCCCATGTACTTCAGTCTGTCTCAGGGTAGAGGCACTCCTCATGTATTTGGGGGTCCTTGTTTGTCTGCATGTGTTTATCTGTTCATGAGTGGGACTTACCAACCCTGGGTCACAATGTAGGGCAGTTTTGCTCGACTGTTTAATTGGATTCCTTGATATCACAGGTTTTGGATATTCCTGCTGGACTGGTCAGATTTCCTGCAGGAGAATCTTCCCGTCTCCTGCCTGACTTAATAGCAACAATTGGAGTCCATTTGGAGAAGAAGGTTGTAAGTCTCAACATCTAGTGTACTGACAAACAGTCTTTTAATTCCTTTGTTTGTAGTATGGTGGTCCTGGTATTAATTGGACTTGGTGTCCTTGGTCCAGAGAGCCTAGACGTGTTCTGTCCACTCCAGTAGCCTCCAGCCACATGGTGCTATTAGTGCTTGAGATGTGACTCATGTAACTGAGGGATTACATTTTCTAATTTAAATTAATTTATTGATAACTCACATACTTTATTTGGTACTGGGAAACTTTTACACCTTTTGGAACAATTTGGGTATGTGGCTGTACTTTTTAAACTGTAGATTTATGAAATCTAAACACAGGTCAAGTATTCCAATGAAAACTTAACATTCAAATTGATGTGCATTTGAGTGTAAAATACACATTGTATGCCAAGAAGAATGTCAAAGATTTCATCAATGATTTTTTCTAATGATAATATTTTAGAAATGCATGAGGTTAAATAGATAACATTATTAAAGTTAATGTGACTTTTTAAAAAAATGAGGACGCTAGAAAATTTTAAATTTTACACATGGCTTACACTACTTCTATGGATAATGCTGTCCTAGAGACTGGAGGTGATGTTCCAGTGGGGAGAGACGGTCATCTGGTTTGGGGTTGGGTGCCTAACTGCTTCATAAACAGACATGCACTCAGGCTTTCCATCTGAGTCTTGCTCTTCCTCATTTGCAGAAATCCCAGTGCTGCCAATGCCTGGGCCTATGGAGTCTTCTCTGATTCAGATTGAGTGGTTCTTGGTTTTGCTCACCGTCAGGCTAAAATCCAGTTCCCTTGGGTTTGTTTGTTGATTACCAACTAGTTGTCTGCTTTCAGGTTTCCAGAAGTTTATTGCTATTGACTCTTTATCTATCCTCTTTACCTTTGGGGTTTATACGTTAAAAAATATTATATACTGGTGTTTCAGTGGAATTTCAGGTAGGAACAGAGACAAAGATGTGTGTATCCAGTCCACCATCTTAAACTGGAAATCCCCAAACCTTTTGATTCCTTCTCTTGATCCATCCTACCGTAGTTTGTGTCATCCTTTTTTAGGAGGAAGATCCCACCAGATTTCTCTTATCTGATCCTACTTCCAGGCTTTTCCCATATAAAGCCCTATTCTGGATTACAAATCTGATTACGTTGTTCTTCTGTTTATAACCGTTCCACAGCTTTCAATACACAAACATAGTCATTCAAGCTCCATGTAGATTCCTAGGAGCTGACCCCTTTGTCCCCCTCTGTCTTATCTACTACTCCCCACTCCAAATCTCATTACCCACCATCTCTGTAATGGAGATCTTTTATTTTTTAATTTTTAGTTTCTTTGTTTGTGCTGGGTCTTCGCTGTGGCGCGTGGGTTCCTCCTTGTGGTCTGTGGGCTTTCTGTAGTTGTGATGGATGGGCTTAGTTGACCCACAGCATGTGGAATCTTATTTTCCTGACCAGGGATAGAAACCATGGGTCCCCTGCATGGGGAGGCAGATTCACAACATTGAACCACCAAGAAGTCCCGTGATAGAGATCCTTTAACGCCCCTGCTTCTCCCATGCTATTCCCTCTTCTTCCACCTTCTCCACTTGGTCAACTGCCCAATCCTTGACAACACAGCTCACCAAGACTTCCCCAAACCTTGCCCTTGGTGGAGATGGGCTAGAGGATGGGAACTAGACTGGGTGTCCCCTCTACAATAGCGGCCAGCCCATCCTGTGTGCAGCAGACACTGTTCTGGGCCCTTTGCATACTTCAGATCATTATTACTCTCCTCATTTTCGGTGTCAGAAAAGTGAGGCCCAGCGGGGTTTGGTGACCTTCCCAGCTGACTTACAGAGCTAGAAACTGAGCTCTGGAATTGTTGTCTGTGAGTGTCAAAGGCGCCAGTGCCTTCACCATGCTGTAGTTGCTGGTGTCAGGCTGTGACTCCGGTAGACTAGGAACTGCCTAAGGCCAGGGGCCAGGTCTTCGTTATCTCTATATTGTATTAATAAGTGCTTGGCACAGGGCCTGGCATCTAGTAGGTGCTCAAAGTGTATTTGTTGAACAGACCTGCTATCCTCTAATCATTTTATTATGGCACCTACACATTTCCCATGAAAAGGACCCATTAAAAGACATCTTGAGCAGCTTCCCAGGCATTTGCTTAGACTTGTTTTGTGTGTTTTTAGAATGCTAGTCTTATTATTATCATATTTATTTTTTTTTAATAAACACACTTTTAAATCACCACAGAGGTTTAAATGATGTGGAAAATTCTAAAGATGCTTCTTTGATGAAAAGATTTTTTTCTCCACACTTAGCATAATCTTCCTTTGAATTATGCCAGGAAATCTTAAAGCTGTAGTTTTATTTTTTTCTCATTGCAATCCTCCTTATTTTGGATGCTTTGCCAGTGAACAATGGGAATGAAGGAGCTTTCTGCATGCAAAACACTCCTCTGGTGGGAGGGGTCAGGGGACCTTGAAGCTTGGGCTCACCCAGAACTGGAGCAGCAGTGGGAAACAGGCCAAGACCCTCAAGCCAAGCACCCCATTCTCTGTCCTGCAGAGTCTGATTGTTGAGTGATGCCCACTTGCCCTTCTAGATGAGGGTGGCCTCCAGGTACAGGCATCGGGGGCAGTGAGCAGGCAGAGCAGGGCCAGCACTTCTCAGAGAGGCAGTCAGGTGTGAGGCCTGTAACCCCTGTAAAGAGGTAGATTTCTGGAGAAGGACAGCTGGTCAGCCTCCAGAACCCCCACATAGGGGCTGAAGGGGCAAAGTGGCAGGGCCATATGCAGGGGGAGGGAGGAGGACCAGGCCCGTGCTGAGTCTGCTCCTCCATCCGGCCTTTCTCCCAACACTCCCCTATCCCATCCTCCCTTCCCTCCTCCCTCCTCCTTCCCCCACCCTGCCCGGGCCCTGACTCCCCCCTCATGCAACCACGTGCTGGAACTTGGCTGTCTCCAGGGACACGAAGCCTAGACAGGCCCACTCATGCTGGGCCACATGGCACTCAGAGCTCTCTCTGCAAATGAATACACCAACAACTGGTCTAGATACCAGTCTCCTGTGAGTGTGGCTCTGAGTCGGTATTCCTGAGTCCTGGTCCTCTGGGGACCAACAGATTCTGCTGGCCTGCGAGGCTGAGGACCAGTCCTTGGATTGGGAGGTTTGCTGAAGAAGTACATGCTGTCCTAGGAGATGGTTGGGAAACAACCAGCATCCTTATTCCAGTGAGGTCCACCCTCACTGCAGGCCATTCTCTCAGATGGTTGTATTGTATGTGTGTGTGTGTGAGTGTGTGTGTGTGTGTGCACGTACACATGGGCATCTTCAAGAGCTCCATGGAAGGTCCATGGAAGCTGACACATGGAGACGATGCCATTCCCTTTCCCCACGTGCCTCTCCCCAGTCCCCAGAGAATCACTGTTTGTTAAAATCCATATACTAGGTCTTTGACTGGGAGTTAAAAACCCAGAAGTGAAGAAGAGCTGTAATTCCCACCTTTCTTACAACATCCTGGGAGATAGCCTGGCCAATGAAGTCAAGTAGACCTGGCTTATAAATTCAGTGCTCCATGAATTAACCAAGTACACTGGGCTGGCCTCTGAGACATGGGAGCCTCAGTGTCCAGGTTGGGGGGTGTGCCGCCCTCACACGGCTGACAGGAGGATTAAATGGGCTGATGTATATGCAGCCATCTGGTATAGAGCAACAACCAAGCACACAGGAAGAGCAGGGTAATGGTAGCCTATATTGTTTGCCAAATTCTGAATGGGGTCCCTGCATAGGGTGTGGAAGAAACAAGTGTAGCTGGGGGCTAGGTTTTGCAGATTTTATTGCTTATTTTCTCACCAACAGTTCAGGCTGGTAACCATGAAAGGCTGCATGGAGGAGGACACAGACCGCTTGATTCTAAGATGGTGCCATTTGCAAGGTGCACTGTACATTTAAGAATATCTGCGTGCGTGTACGCCTGCACACACGTATGTGTGTGTGTGCGCATATGTGCACCCATGCCTGAGTATATTGGGAGAAAAATAATACATTTAGTGTGAATAAGACATGTTTTGATTTCAGCAACATTAAAATATATAAAACTGTGCATCTTAAGAAAGTGCAGTACTATTCTTAATAGCTTATAGTGATTGAATCCTTGCTTTGAGTTGGGCATTGTGCTAATTCTTTGCATAAATTATCTCACTAAATCTTAACAAAGTCTCTATGAGAGTGATGCTGTTAGACCTTCACTTGACCAGTAAGGAAATAAGAAGATCAGAAAGGTTAAGTAAGTTTTCCAAAGCCACACAGCTATTAAGTGCTAGAGCCAAAGCTGATGACCCCTTTCTGATGCCAGTGTGTTTCTTCTTACTCCCTATGTGTTATTCCCTCTCCAATTTAGGATGCCAAGTTCAGCGTTGACTGGAGCACTCATAATCATTATCTATTTCTAAGCCCATTTCTCCTATTAGGGGCACATACAATTCCATCAACATATTCATCACTTTTTATCAGCTCTCCTCTGGTTTTAATAGAGTATACATTCTGGAAAGAATCTATTAACCATTCCCACTATAATGTGAATTCAAGTCATAGAATCATGTACTCTTACAATGGCAAGGGACTTAAATTGCATCTAACTTCACTTCCTGCCAAATGCAGAATTCTCTGAACAGTGGCTCTAACATAGCTACCCAGATTGTCCCTTCATACCTCCTATGGCGGAGAGTTCATGGGCTGCCACCTCTTTATACCCAGAGAGCTCTAATTGCTAGATGATGTTGAACTAAAATCTGCTTCTTTGCAGCTTTTTACCAGTGATACTCACTCTTCTCTCTAGAGTGATTACAAAATAAATCTGCTTCCTCCTTCCCATGACAACTTTTCAGACACACATGAGCTCTCATATCCCTTCTCTTTTCCTGGCAGAATGCTCCATTTTCTTGATATATCCTCTGTAACACTACTTTTAGTCTCTCACCAGCCTGGACACTGGGGCATGTGTGCATGCTCCAATTAAAAAAATCTACCACTGAACATATCTCACCAGTCAGGGTCCTTCTTCTGGGGTGTTTAAAATGCAAAGTAGACTTCTTAATTGTCAGAGCAGAGGCCTTAGTTCCCTGGGAAGAAACTTCAGACAGCTATGAGGGTCATTATGAACCAGGTGACACTTATACATAGCTACCCTATGACATATTTAATTTGACTTTTTTTTTAACCTGATGTGGACAACTGGCATGCCACTCAGGTCTTCCCAGTTAGGCTGTAAGTTTATCCAGGGTGGGCATCACATCTAATCATTTCTGGGGGCCTCTTAAACACCTGCTGCAGTGGTCTGCCTCCTTTTGGCTGTCAATAAACGTGTTTGATTGATGGACTCACTGGAGCCGAAGAAGTTATTTGCCGCTCTGTTACATCTCAGAATCCAGCTGTGTCCAACTGGAGTCAGCCCTCTCGTTTTTACTGTGACCGTGGACCTAGATCTCATGGCTTGTTCATGTAGCACGGTAGGATGAATTTCACTTTAGAACTCCACTCCCTGCTACCCCAAGCTGGGGAGGGGGGCAGAACCCTGAGTGGACTGGCGCATCCAAAATTGGAAACAGCCATGGACACCAGTCCCTCTTGCTCTCCCCTCCACCACCTCCTTCTTGTTTTATATATCTGCCAAAGTTTGGATAATAAAAATTTCCCAGATGTAGGCATATTCCAGGGCTGCAGTTTGTAGAGAAAGTGGGGAGTGATGTATCAAACAGATGTTTCCAATTGTATCTTCACTGAGCCTCTTGTCTCTGCTGTACCTCCTGGCCTTTCCCTCCCCCTCCCTCCCCCTCCTCTTTCCCCATCCTCCCTGATGTCGCCTATAAATCAAGTGCCTCTTCTTAAAATTGTAATCACCAAAAGAAGGCGGTGATTTATAAGGAATTCTGAAATACCAAATAATCAGCCAAACACTTCAATTTAACGGCAGCGATAAGTCAAGTGTCTCCAAACTCAGCTCCGGAGGAAGAAACACGTCTTGCTCTTGGTTGTTTAGAAATGACAAATGCTCTTTTGTGAGTTGTAACAAATCAATTATCCACATGATGAAAACGGAGCAAATCCTTTTTAAGATATACTTTTATGGATACATTTTAAAAGATGTCCCAGGAAGGGGAGGGGGTGGAGACCAGAGAGCTCTCTAGTTATTTTTCTGGCAACAGAAATTTGGGGAAAGAATAGCTCTGAGGAGAAAACTATCCAAAATGACATCAATCGGAGATGCAGGTGCCCTGTGCCCATGGAAGGTGTGCACAGAACACTCAAGATCTGTTTTTCACCCAGTCTGAGCAGGTAACAAGGAATCGGTTCCACCTGCAGTGGTATTTTCACTAGAACTTTCTGGTTCCCCGAAGAGCTCTGAGGGGGCATTCAATCCTGCAGCTCTCTTTGGGCACATTTGTCTGCCTTGTATTTTTCATTTCAAGGAGAATTTCTTCTTTTTCCATTAAGGAAGCAGTCATGCCTTAGCAGCTGGCCCCGAGATTGGAACCTGTGTTATCTCATTATGTACGCCCATCTGTTAGGGCCGCCCAGAAGGGTTCGTGCCCTTTTCTTGGTTCTATTTTCCTCTACTCCCACACTGCATTCATTTGTCACACAATGAAATACAGGAGCATCTGCTGGAACCTCTCCTGTCAAAGCAGGCGGGGATCAAAGTCCTCCCTGGCTTCCAGCCAGCTGGCAGCTTGGTTGGTTTCAAAAGTCTTTGAGGTCACACCATCACAATTCCCAATGTCACGGTTGTCCCACTGCACTGAGCTTCAGATGCCTCTGGTGCGATGGGTGCTGTTTCAGACAACACCTTGCAAAGTGGATCTTGACAAATTGGAAACTGTTGTGGATGTGGGTGACTAGAGGGTGGAGAGGGTGGATGATTTGGCCATTGTCCCATGAAGAATGGTTCATGGGATGCTTTCAACAGAGAAGAAAAGACACACCATGTAGGGGCCGATGCATAACTGATGCTGAGAGTGAGCATCCCATCCAGTGCTGAAGGTGTCTAGGCAGGGGAGGACTGTGTGGTAGGCAGCAGGTGACCCAGGCGGGCCCCTCAGGCTTTGCATCTCGGGCAGGCATGGCGCTGTCCCCCTGAATAGTGCTGAAACCTTTGCTGGTGTCTGCGGCACAGATGTTGTTTTGCTATCAGACTTTCTTAGTCAAAGCTGCTGCCCACTGTTCTGCCTGGTTTACTCTTAGCCCCTTTCCCCCATAACTCAGTCCCTCAGCTTGGTTTCTCTCAGCAGGCTTTCCTTCTACCTTCTTTTCTTCTTCTTAAATCCTTGTTGCCTTACAATAACAATTTTCCTTTGTATTCCACTCCTACCATTTTTTCAGTCTGCCTGGTTTGGATGCTCTGAGGATGGACTGGTTTATGATCCATCCATTGGTTCATTCACTCAACAGTTATTGTAATGCTTTGTATGTGTTATGTAAGTATGCATATGTGATAAGTAATTTTTTTTCAATTTGTTTCAATTGTTTTTTAACTGACCAGATTACAAAAATAATCCTGGTAGATACCTTAGTTCATCCTTCTAATAAGCCTGTTGATCTGGTCTTCCTTGTTGCCGGCATCTCCACCTTCTACAAAATGGGTGGTCTTTTTCTTCATTCCACCTTGTGGAGAAGACAATTTAAAGGGCCACAGGAAGTTGTTTGCTTTTTTGAAACATTTTCCAACAGTATAGATCTCATGAATCAATACTTCATGCAGATGATTCTGTATTTCCCAAGAGATCGAGCAATCAATGCATTATCTTTCAGGGCAATTCACTTTTTGTTGATTTGCCATAACCACACTTGTAGATCAGTTCATTTACAGACTTCAGATTTGGGTACCCCCATGCAATGTATGGCTCCACAATTCTCAGCATGTTAATTGATGCCTTGTTGAGCTTCACAAAGGTGCCATTGAAGATCTGCCAGAGGAGAAGGAGCTGCAGCACCTTTTGAACCTTTTAAATCTTTGGGCTCACACTGTTGATACCTGATGACAAACGCCAATTTGGGTTCTGCGGGTACATAGAAGTTGCCGGCTTTTCGTGCCATCCTAGCCATTTGAATTTCAGTTCTGTACATCTGTTTGTGTTCCTTGTGGTAATACTTAGCTTTCTCATAGATAAGATTCCTCCTTGTCTTTAGAAGCATCTTTTGGGCAAACTTCTTTCTCAGGCGCTTGATCTTAAGCTCTGTGAAATTCTTTCGCTTTTTCTTAAGGGTTTCTGGCACAGCAGGAACCTTCTTTTTCTTCTCTTCTGCACCCTACATGGTTCCAGCTGGGAAAGAGCTGTGATAAGTAATTTTATGGGCCAACTTGACTGGGCTAAATGTTGCCCAAACAGCTGGTAAATCATTATTTCTGGGTGTGACTGTGAGAGTGTCTCTGGAAGAGATTAGCATCTCAGTCAGCAGACTGAATAAAGAAGATCACCCTCCGATGAAGGTAGGCGTCACCCAAGTCTCTGAGGGCCTGAATACAACATAAAGGCAGAGCAGGGGCAGATTTTCTCCCTCTGCTTGAGCTGGAACCTATCCTCTCTTCTCCTAGGATATCAACTCTGGTTTTCTGGCCTCCAGTCTAGGGTTGGGGCTTACACCATTGGCCTCTCACCCCAGCTCTCAGGCTTTGGACTCAGATTGAATTATACCACTTCATTTTCTGGTTCTGCAGCTTGCAGACAGCAGAACATGGGTCTTCTCAACCCCCATGATCATTTGAGCCAATTCCTGTGATAAATCTGTACAAATATAAATACACAGATATAGACATAGATAGATAGTAATAGCTATAGATACAGCTCTCTCTCTCTCTCTCTCTCAGCTCTTGATTCTGTTTCTCTGGAGAAGTTTGACTAATACAACATGCAAACAGTTGTACTTTGTAAAGGTAGAAGTAGATGTTATCAGAGAAAGTTGCAAGGAGGTGGTGCCTTAGATTGGATAGTCAGGAAAGATTTCTCTGAAGAATGAGTGTTTGGATTGGGGCCTGAAAAATGAGGAGTCATTCAGGTGAGTGTAGAAGCAAGAGTGAATAGCAAGAGTGAAGGGAATAGAGTGGGCAAAAGCATAAAAGAGCTTGGAGTGCTCCAGAAACTGAAGGGAAACACATTCAGTATACCTTATTATTTGTTTGTTTTGTCACAGCATGAATGCTGGCCTTGGGGAAGGTTCTCTCTGTCCAGAAGCTCTTGTTCAAGTGGACACATGCCTAGTATGTCCTCCCCAGTGTTCCTATCTCTGCTGAGTTGCTACCTCCTCCAGGAAGCTTTCTCTGATCAGCTGTTCACACTCACTATCTCCTACCCAACCTTGTATATTCTGTGGCATCTATCACTAAATGAAATGACGTTATTTATTTCATCACTTCTTGATTGACGATCATCTCCCATTCGAATGAAAATTCCAAAAATTCAAACCCTATTCTAATAAGCTGTCATATTTCCAGCACCTGGCAAACAATAGGCCCTTAATACATGTTTTGTGAATTAATGGATGATGAATGACATGCTGGAGAAACAGAACATTTGTAAGGAAATGTAATTCCATTATAATCAAGCAGCCGCAGGACAAATGCCTAAAGGGAAGAGGGAGGATGTGTTGGAGATCCATGCCAGGACATTATTACACAAGGAGGAAGATGTGTAATGAGCATATTTATTATGGGAACGTAAAGGCCAATACTTAAGCTCCTTGCTCTTAAGTAGACTAACATTTCTGCTGTTTGTATTATGAATTTGCTTAGCAACTCCTGTCGCCTTTATGATAAATAAATGCAGACACATTTCTGTAACAGGCATTCTTAATAATTAAGCTGCTGCCAAGCCCCCAGTGAGTACCCGGCTTGTCACTGGTCACAACAAACGCTCTGACCTACAGGCTTTCCACGGCTCGGCCTTCCAAGGGATCATGTCGGGTTGTTTAATGTTTGCACAGTTGTGAGGGGATGAAAAGGCAAGCTGACCTGCACTTGGATTATTCACAGTTCTTTGCTGAGCCTTTAAGTATTATTAGCAGTCACTCATGAATTCCCTTCTGCTTTTTCTACCATGCTTTTCTAGTTGCTGTTTATAAAGCAGATATAGTCCCATTGTCAAACCCCAACACAAAACAGAGCAAAACAAAGATCCTAGTGCTGGAGAACAAAACAGGCTGGGAAGCGGATGACTTGCTGGGTGGCTGCTCAGATGTAGAGAGTGATAAGAGACAGGAATTGGGATAACACTTGATTTATGGCTTAGGTGACTGGTGGGTGTATTGTTATCAGCTAGAGTTCAGTCAGAGAAGCAGAACCATTAGGAGCTCTGTCTCTCTATATTTATGTGATCTATCTATAGATATGCATACAGTTGTAGACATAGATACAGATATAGATTTATTATAGAGGACTGAGAGTGTGCAATGTGAGAGCTGGTCTACAGTTAATGTAGGGCTGTTTCATTTGAGTCTGGATGGCAGAAGTCAGGAAAGAACAGGCAAGAAAAGATGCAATGTGGGAATGCAAGACTAGAGGTGATCTACAAAGATGAGTCAGAACCTATGAAACTGTCCTAGAAACTGAATTGATCTCACATCACCTTTAGGTTTTCGATAGAGGAGAAGCTGGTTTCCCTGATCGCAGAGCTAATACGCATCATTAATTTGCTTGGCAACTCCTGTTTTCAGCAGAGAGAGGTGCTGATGGGAGAGATCTGGCAGAAGCTGGAGGAGCCGCCTGCTTGGCTGCTGCCTCACACGGGCGAGAAGACCAGTGGATAAGCAGCATCAACTGCCCGGCAGTGGCTTTCTGAGAGTAAAACAAAACTTACACATTCTTAATCTTCTGTAAAATGTCTCTTATGGCCACGCTAACCCAGACCTGTGCAGGGAAGAAGATGGTGGGAAAGATGATGGTCCAGCCCAGCAAAATCAACACATCCCATTACAACGAGGATTGACAAATCCCCAGTGAACCTAAGAGAAGTCAAGGCTGTGGATGAGATGACTCAGGGATTGTGAGGAGCCAGAAAATACCATTATTGAAGTGGTGGGCTGAGGGTAGGAACCTACTGTGGAGAAGGGGAAGGAGAAATCCCTGGGGCTGGGGACAAATCGGGGCAGGCACAGTTCCTGGGTATGAATGTTTGTGAGAATGTGTGAGTCCATAAACAATGACGATGACAATGAGGATGATAATAACTAGGCATGGCAACAAATTTAATGGCTGGTATCCACGGCACTGGCCAATCAGAATGGATGCAGGATGGTGGACCCTGGAAGCTCCTAGGTTACTGAGGGAAGGCATCACAGCACCATGTGATGGTGGGCACTGAGTGAGCAGGGGCATTGGGGAAGCAGCTGTTTAACATCCAGGACAGGCATTTCCTGACATTTTGACGACTTTTATGCTGTCTTGGTGTGTGTTTGCTTTGTATCAGCCCTGCTGGTAGCTAACATTAATTTTGTGCCTACTGTGTGCCCAGCTAAGCACTGTGAGTCAGTGGGTGGTGCTTCTGGGATAAGCATCCCACCTGATGGGATAAGCATCCCACCTGATGGGCTGGGGCCTGAGTGTGAGGGAGGCAGGGATCAGAATCTTAGATCCCGGCAGGGCAAATTGTCAGGCCCATCTTCGGCAAACATCTGTTTCCAAGCATGTACCGCTTCCACAGGAGGATGTATTTTGGGGAGGTTTTATAGGCCCTGCTCCACATGGGGGAGAACGTTTAAATCGGCAGCCGCTGTTAATGAGTGCCATGCTGCTAATGAGGACAGCCTGGAGAGGAGCAGCTGTGGTGGTTCGGATGACAAAGGCTGTGACATCTACCTGGTGGAGTCCTGAGGGGCTGTCTCTGTGGGGCACATTCTGAACTACTAGGACCCATGGAGACTCGGGGTGGGGGGTGGGTGGCATTCAACTTGGAAGTTCTGTCTTGAATGATCTGATGTGACTATTCACCCAGATCCAACATCAGATTTTCAAGGTGCCATTTTGATTGGTAGTTTATGGCTACTGCTTTGGGTAGCATGCCAGAAAGACCTGTGTACTCAGAAGTAACCCGGAGGTCACTCAACTTGCATTTGTCCTCTTCTCTGCAGCATCCGGGGTCCTGTTTGACACTTGACCTCTGTCTCTGGTCTTGCCAACTTTCCATTTCTCCGAGAGGAATTTTAAAGAGGTAGCAGGATATTATCTTAAATGACCTTGGCATTTGTCTTAATAATACTACCAGATTGACCAAAGGATGGTCCTAGCTCCCAATTTGTTGGCAGTTGACTTGGCATTTGGTGAAGTCAAGGTACTCAGTCACTTAGTCATGTCCAGTTCTTTGCGGCCCTGTGGACTATTGACCACCGGGCTCCTCTGTCTATGGAATCTTCCAGGCAAGAATACTGGAGTGGGTTTACACTTTGCTACCCAGGGATCAAACTCGTGTCTCTGCCTCTTGCATTGGCAGGCAGATTCTTTACCATTGGTGCCACCCGGCAAGCCCACAGGGCAAAGTGGACAGGTTCAATTTCATATGTGAGCCAGGCAGCCTCCATCTGACTGCAGATGTGTCTGTACTGTGGGTCACTTGCAGCGTGTGCTTTTGATCTTCGCAGGACTGGAGATCATGAAAATAGTGCATTGGCCCTCTCACTTCAGCCACTAGGGGACAGTACATAACACTCGCTTTATTACAAGTGGGTCAGTGAGAGCCTCTGATTTATGTGGCATGTCATTTGACCGTGTGTTCATTCTCAACCTGTTCCTTCCTTGGATACTGTTCCCTGCATGAAGAAGGAAATCAGCAAGTGGTAGCAAATTGGATTGAGCAGCATCTTTTGGCGACTTCTCTGGTGGTCCCGAGGTTAAGACTGCTTGCACTGCAGGGGTGGTGGGTTCCATCACTGGTTGGGGAATTAATATCCCACATGCTGTGCAGCCAAAAAAACCAAAGACTCTCCCCCCCAAAAAAACAAAATTAGCATCTTTCAAGAAGCTTTTTCTTTACTCCAAAGACATGAATTCACAATGAAGATTCCTTAGCAATATATAGCAGTGTCCTCCTTCCTAATAATTTGGTATGGAATACTCTGCATCTGGAAATAAAAAGGGAATTCCAGATAGGGACAAGGACAAGTAGAGGTATAGAAGTCGGCGTAGTCTGGTTCGGGGAAGATTGACTGTGACAGCCATTGATGGGGTTAACCGGTGGGAGTGAAGTGTAAGCGAAACTCCCATTTTTATTTTATTAATAACAGCTTCAAAAGAAACACTGACAGCTACTGTTTCAAACTCCCAAAGTTGTAAACTGGGCTTTATATTTTTGGCAACAATGGGGTTTAGGCAAAGAAAGGAAGAAGAAAAGAATTCAACTATTTTATGTTTAATTATATCTGAAGTTACCACTAATAATTACAAATTTCAAACCATTACAATTTCCGGTTTTGTTTATCTCCCTATGATTATCGAAAACCTCTCACACTTCTTCATGTTCACCTACAAACATTAAAGGTTTGCATTTCAGATGGGCCAAAATAGGGGTGTCACAGCAATTTGACAGAAAGCCAGTCCTTATCTCTTTCTGTAGAATGGCAGCTAAGAAATTTGCCGCTTGAGTGGAGCATAATCTAGTATAGTTTCTGTTGGAGACCTACCTCAGTGTGATTTGTAAGCAAATAGATTCTTTAACCACCTGGGTTGTAAATAATCTTTATCCTCCAGCTTCTTTTATCAGCCAAGAAAAGCCATTTCCAGCATGATGCCTGGATAAACAAAAGTATTTTTAGGTCCCAGTGATTTTCTTCAGTTTTCCTTTAATTAAAACTGATTCTCTTCATAAAAGGTGGTTCATATCTCATCTCAAATTTTTCTTTCTTGAAGAGGGACTTAAAGGATTCTGTTTTTACCGAGATTAGTATGCTTCCCTGATATCCAAAAGTGAAATGGCCTTCTGTAGTTCCTAGGGCAGAGTCAGAATCCAATAGCAAAGCCTGCTTTGGTTTTGCTCTTGCTGCCGTCCCAGCCACATTCTGGGCCCCTTTCACTCCAGCCCCATTGAATTCACTATTCTTCCAAGCGCTGTGCTCCTCTCCTCTGGTGATACAGGGGATGGCCTCTTCCTGGAACATACTTCTGTGCTCCCTTCATTCACCAAGTACTGCCAGGCAATTTCTGTCTCAGATGAAATGTCCCTTCCTTAGAAAATTTGTTCTGACCACCCCCTCTTCCCCCACACCGTTCAGTAGCCCCCATGCTTCTGTATTGTAATGTTTTGTTTCCTTGTAATTTTTTAAATTATTGATACTAATTTATTTAGCATCTATCTTCTCTGTGTACTGTAAGTTCCTTGGGGACAAGGACTGTTCACTACTGTACCCACCTCATTGTGTAGTC
Source organism: Muntiacus reevesi (assembly GCF_963930625.1). Lineage (NCBI taxonomy): Eukaryota > Metazoa > Chordata > Mammalia > Artiodactyla > Cervidae > Muntiacus > Muntiacus reevesi. Next base: position 50,734,552 of record NC_089257.1, read on the forward strand.
TCAGGGATTGAATGCACTCAGTTAATATTTGCTAGCTGATTAGCAAAAATCTAACTCTTCATTAAAGCAACTAAATGCATTAAAGTAAAAACATTTTACATTAAAAATACTAATACTATATACTTTAAAATTACTTACAAAGTAAGATTTAATTCAGTCAACTGAAGATACATTTCAGTATCTTTTTCGTTGATTCTCAATAGCAGCTCATCATGAAAATAATTTATCCTGGAATCATTATCCTGAAGTCAGAAGCATCCTCAGGACAACATTTTCACTGCAATTTCAGCTCATGGATTTCAAGCGAGTTTGACAACAGATGTCCTACCATCTTGGAGCTGTTGGTGGCATTTTCTGCCTCAGTCATAAGGATTTTATTGCCTGCTTATGGATTATATGCCTGCTTATAAACCAGACAGAGTGGCCTTAGCTGGCTTTCTCACCTCTAGTTAGGAAAACCTCCACCATGGAATGAATGATATGTGCAAAACAGCCTTCCTCTAATCACAAGGAAGAAATTTTTCCTTGGGCACTCACATATGAAAATCAAAGTGAGATGATTTCTCCTTTATTTTGCCTTAGTTAGATGATCCTTGTATGCAATAATGCTCTATTAACCTCGGACTTCTAGGCTGTGGTATCCAGATCCTGCCTTTAAAGAACTATACCATCTGGTTAGGCACAAATAGGTAAAAAGCAAGTCAAGGGCACACGAATATCTCAGGCCATGATTCCTGGAGTTTAGGGGTGGGAGTGGTTTCTGAACAGCTATGTGATCTCTGAAGAAGACTTTGATGCCCTTACCCCAGTTTTCATAGGATTAACTCTCATGTCACTCACGTATCAGATCCAACATCTACTCCCTACTGAGGCTTTCCTAACCACCCCATCTAACACACACACACACACACACACACACACACTCTGACAGTCTTCCTACCTTCACCCAGGCTTTAACTGACCACTTCCTCATAGAACATAAGCTCCCAGAACAGAGAAACTTTGTCCTGATCATCACTGGATCCCCAGCACCTAGAAGGCTGTCAGCACACAGTGGATACTCATTATAATGTTTGTTGAATGAATGGATGGACAGGGAGGGGGAGGGGGTGAATACATATGTAGGGAAAAATGGAAAACCAGATGGATGAAATGGTGTGGGTGCAGGAATGGGGGCTGGCTTAAAGTGGGCCAGTGGATAGAAGGAAGAGGCTCATTTAAGTGAGCGATGGGAGAGTGGGCCATTGGTTTATGAGGTAGGATGGGGCTTGATCATAGAAGGCTTTGAACAGGAACTGTTGAGCTGCTCTAACTGAGGCATATGTAGATTGGACCCTTGCCTAGGACAGGGCATTAAGAGTGAAAATGTGGGGAGATGTTATATAGAAACTATTAGTAGGATTTGGGAAGTGACTGATGTATAGATGAGGAAATCCAAAATGGTTGTTCTGCTGTTGAGCCTCCAAGAATGTTGGTGCTTCTGACAATTCAGGCATGCCTTATTTTTTTGCACTTCACTTTATTACTTTTTTTTTTTTTTTTTTTTTTACAAATTGAAGGTTTGTGGCAACCTTGAGTATGGCAAGACTATTGGCACCAGTTTTGCAACAGCATCTGCTTACTTTGTGTTTCTATATTACTTCTTGGTGATTCTTGCAGTATTTTAAAAATTTCATTGTTATTATGATGTTTGTTTTGGTGATCTGTGATCTATGATTGCGAAAAGAAGAGCTTAGCTGGTGGTTAGCATTTCTTAGCAAAGAAGCATTTTTTAAATGAAGGTATATGCATTATTTTTTAGACATAATGTACTGTTTATAATAGACTACAGTATAGTGTAAGTATAACTTTAGTAGGTACTGGGAAATCAAAAAATTTGCATGACTCACTTTATTGAGATACTTGCTTTATTGTGATGGCCAGGAACTGAACCCACAATATCTTGGAGGTATTCATGTATTACTGAAGTCAGAATAGAAACTGGTTTTGGAGCTTGGCAGGTAGACTCAGTTTGAATCAGGTGAAGGGTAAGGGAATGGCAGGGCATTCAGCAGAGATGAACTGCAGACATGAGTGCTGCCAGATGGATGCTCCCAGGAGACGTTAAGGTTTCAGCCTGTTCCTAGAGCTGGCTCATGGAATCACCGTGTGCGTGTGCGTGTGCGTGTGTGTGTGTGTGTGTGCGCGTGCGCATGCACTAAATTGCTTCAGTCATGTCTGACTCTTTGCAAGCCTATGGACAGCAGCCCACCAGGCTCCTCTGTCTGTGGGACCCTCCAGGCAAGAACACTGGAGTGTGGGGCCATGCCCTCCTCCACGGGATCTTCCCAGCCCAGGGATCGAACCCATGGCTCCTGCATTGACAGGTGATTCTTTGCTACTAGTGCCACATGGGAAGCCCTGATTCCCACTTTATTCTTTCAACAATCCTCACAGTTGTAGCATCCACTGTTCCATCTAGTTTGGATACTACTGTTGGAGGCAGGAACTTCCCTACTAGCCCCCAAAGAAGCTACCTAACTCATCATCTCATAAGGCTAGTCCTGGATCTCCACTCTTATTAGGCACATTTTGGTCCATTATCTTCCCATTTTCTAAGTACTTTGAACTTTCCCCCTCCCCCTCCACTTCTCCATCTAGTTCACAAATGTGCTAACTTGTGTGCAAGTATACACACACACACATGTACTAACCCCATCAATCACGTAGTCCAAGGCTTCTATAATTCAATGAGACCAATGACTGGCACATAATAGATGCCTAATAAGTGTCATTTCTCCTCCTCTGACACCTTTCTATCTTCCAGCTACTCCATTTGAATATAAAACTCTCCAGAAAAATGGGAGGGATTTGGGCCGGCTGCTGGGTTTCCATGCCTGCATACCAATGAAGCTACTTCTGGAGCAGAGTCTTTTGTGCCCATAAACCATGACCTTCGTTATCTATGGAGGCGGCCAGCAGTAGCAGTCCCTGTAGAAATCCTTCCCATCTCAATTGCAAGGATGGCAGAGGCAACAAGACTATGCCATGTGTCTCGGCAGTGCTAACAAATGCTTTCTATAGTGCTATGCAAAGTACACTCCTCTCCTATTCTTTCTGTCTGAGATGGGCTTTTTTTCCAATTAAAAATTAAAATAACTGCTGAATTTACATTCATTTCTTGGGTCTGCAATTCACGCTCCATTTCTCCTGAGCAGCCTGCATTATTGTGGGGCTCATCTGCTTATATTGCCTCTTGGAAACAGCCACTTAAATCTCTGCCTGGTTAAAAATGGTTCCCTCGTGCCAGGGTACCAGAGGGCAGTGGCACATGGAATCGAGTCCACTGAGAGTGATCAGAGGTCTGCATCCCAATCCCCTGCTAAGGAAGGAATTCCCCACAGTGCCAACTCCAGGAGTCATACCTCCTCTTCTTCAGCAGCTTCAAGGATGGGAGTCACAAGGGATAAATCTTCAACTCTTATAAAGTTCTCTGTAAGTGGCTACAATTTTCCTAGTTCTACCCTTTAGACTGTATGGATCAAATCCTCTACAAGAGAGTTCTTCCAATTATAAAGACAGTTCTCCTGCCTTCTATTATGGGGTGAGTTATGTCATCAAAACACACATGTTGAAGTGCTAACCCCCAGTACCTTAGAAAAGTGAAAGTGAAAATCGCTTAGTTGTGTCTAACTCTTTGCCACCCCATGGAATTCTCCAGGCCAGAATACTGGAGTGGGCAGCCTTTCCCTCCTCAAGGGGCTCTTCCCAACCCAGGGATTGAACCCAGGTCTCCTGCATTGCTGGTGGATTCTTTACCAGCTAGGCCACAAGGGAAGCCCCGTACCTCAGAATGTAGTACCCCAGAATGTGGTCCTTATTTGGAAATAGGCTTGTTGTAGATAGAATTAGTTAAAATGAGTTCATACTGGAGTAGGGTGAATCACATACCACTGGTGTCCTTATAAGGCACACACACAAAGGGAGAAGAGCAAGTGAAGATGGAGGCAGAGACTGGAATGATGCTGCCACAAGCCAAGGGATGCTTGGGGGCCACCAGCTGCTGGAAGAGGCAAGGAAGAATCCTTCCTTAGAGAATTCAGAGGGAGCATGGCCCTGTGAACACCTTGATCTTTGGACTCTGGCCTCCCAAACTATGTCAGAATAAATTCCTATTGTTTTAAGTCACCCAGTGTGTGGTATTTTGTTATGGCAGGCCCAGGAAACTAATATAGCCTCTGAGACTTCCCTGGGCTGAACATGCCAAGTCCCTTCAATTGTTTCTCCTATGGTATGATCTCTGTCCTTTCCTTGCTTTCCTTCCTTGAGTGTATTTCATGTACCAAGCGAATTGCTCTAGAGGTGGGCTGAGCAGCACATCTTACACTGGGGACCTTCACCTCCTGCGTCTCTGGACTCTAACTCAGCACAGTTGCTCTCCTGGCAGCTTTTTCGCACCTCAAATTCTGACTGAGTTTATTGTAAACTGAGACCCATGGTTCTTTCCCAAGTGCACCACTGCTAAATCATGTCCCTCAACTGTTATGGTAGTTCTGTCACAATCGTAAAATCGATTATTGCTCTGTCTTCTTCAGATATTTTGAATCTTGAATCAATTCAGCAATGTATTCAAAGTTCTTCTCAACTCCATTCTTATTTTATCAATTGCCGCCCCCCCCTCAGAAATCCCTTTATGTTTTCATTGAATTATTAATCATGGTGGGCTGAGGAGAGAACTGTGGCATACTATCAGAGACTTCATTGCAATCTTGCTGTGAATTCATACATTTGTTCACTCAATAGACATTTACTGAGCCCCTGGTACATGTCAGACGTTATTTTAGGCACTTGAAGATTTGGTGATGAATAAGAGAAACCTCTGGTGCTAGTGGTAAAGAACCTGACTGCCAATGCAGGAGATATGAGACACAGGTTCAATATCTGGTTCGGGAAGATCCCCTGGGGGAGGGCATGGCAACTCACTCCAGTATTGTTGTCTGGAGATTCCCATGGACAGAGGAGTCTGGCGGGCTATAATCCACAGGGTTGCAAAGGGTCAGACATGGCTGAAGCGACTTAGCAGGCATGCACACACACACAAAAGAAATCTCAGTCCTTATGGAACTTAAATTATCACATTAGTCAACCTTGGGGATCTACCTGACTATTAGTGAAATATGTGGATATCTGGATTCTGGCAGATCCTTTATCTTTTCACAAATGCCAGTTCTAAACCTTTGGAGACAGGAGTATGGAAAATACTATTCCTGAATGGAGAATTGAGTGTAGGATAGTAGGATTGTTCTTTACAGCAAGCAAGAAATTTCTCTTTGTTCTTGCCTTCTCTGTGACCAGGTGTAGCTCCCTAAGACTTTCTGTTTCATTTTGCCAGTTTTCTTTCCTTTGACCTGCTTACAGGGAGAGCATTTTAGGGTTTGGGTGGAAAGAGTATGAAAGAAGCTGAATTGCAAACAGGCAGTCAGGGGTGGGAAATAAAACACCCTGACTCTGGATCCTGGGAGCAGGAAGCAAGATCAGTCAGGAGTTTGTAGAATGGAGAAAATGAGTGGAGAGAGAGGACAGAATTATGGTCAATCAAGAAGAGTAAAAGGATGGGGTGAAAAGGGGGAAGTTTGGAGGAGATAAGACTTGCATTCAAATGTTTATGCAGATGTTCCCCTAACATCTGACCAGTTACAAAGCCAGCTAATAGAATTTTGTTGGCTGTAAGGAATCTAGATGTATTTAGATGAGTTTATGCTCCAGACGCCGGAGATTCTAAGGCTTTAATAACCCTGTTGTCGAGTACCTGGCTCTCTAGTGGTAGCATGTTGTTGTTGTCTCTGACGTTGCTCTCTTTCCCATAGCATATGGGCATTTCTTCTCATGTCATTCTCTTTTCTCTTCCTGTTCCCAACTGATTAATTATCTTTTCATTTTCCTATTCAAATTCTGGAGCGGAACCACCAGTCCTACTGGACAGAATTTTGCATACTTTTTTGGTGACTGGCCAGCCTGTGGTGAGCTGCTCTTGGCCCAGGCATGAAGTTATTTGCCTGTCCTTGTTCAAGGGCCCGCACAGAGCCTCTTCTCTCAGCAGGGACCCGAGGGAGGGGTAGTTTCCCTTCTAATGGAGGGATGGGCGTGGCAGTCACCATGATTGTCACGTGGCTTGCCATGTCTGGCGGAATCTGTTTTCTAAACCTTTTCCCCTTCCATTCTGTTTCCTGGTTTCACCTCTGTTTCACCTTTATTTGAACTGGACTGTCAGGGATGTCTTCCAGTCTTCATCTTGTTTTATTCCTCATATTGCCGTCACCATGATCTTTCTAAAACCACATATGTGATATCTCTCTTCTAGCTTGCCATCATCTCTTAAGGAAAAAGTCAGACTTCCTTGGCTTACCAATTCCATCTTCCATTACAAATTTATCCCCCTGTCCAGCATTTGCTCTTCATACTCCATTAAGGCCCACCATGCTATTTTATTTTTCCAAGTCTTTGTAATGTTTTCTCCCTCCTTAAGTGCCAGAAAAACTCTTGTTAATCTTCAAAACACTTTGTAGACATCACCGTCTCTGGGAAGTCTACTCTGGAAACCACCTCTGCCTCTGCCACAGTCTCCTCTGTGCATTGTACATGATTCTTTTGTTGTACTTATCATGCTGCATTAGAATTTCCTTTTAAACATTTCTTTCACTCCTACTAATTTGCATGCATTCTCAGAAGGGAGCTATTTGTTATGCATATTTGCAGCGCCAGCATTCACCACCAGTACCTCAATGAATGCTTGCTGAATAAGTGAACAAACGAGGAAATGATGGAGAAGATAAACTGACCTCCTCTATGCCCCTGTGTTAAGTGCTTTACATGCACTATCTCATTTAATTCTCACAGCAGGGAGATAAGGAAAGGGAGGACTCAGGAGATGGAGTGCCTTTCCCAAGGTCAGCAGTTAATAAGGGGAAGAACTGGGGACTTGTGCCCAGGTTCGTCTGACTCCAAAGTTGTCGTTGTTTTCACTGCACTAGCAAAGGAAGAAAGTTCTATAGAGACAAATTCTAGCAAATTAAAAGAAAAGGTTTTTTGGGGGGGACTGTTGTTTTTGTTTTAAAGATTGGAGCTATGCGCATTGGAAATGGGCCATCTCGAGTTTCCATGTGAACAGAATGGAAACAGTTGACTCACAAGAGATAGGACCCAGGATGTTGATAAAGTATGATTTTCCAAGGGTTAAAAAACATTACTCTCATATCAATATAAAATGAACATGGGCTTCTCTCATAGCTCAGTTGGTAAAGAATCTGCCTGCAATGCAGGAGACCCCGGTTCAATTCCTGGGTCAGGAAGATCCCCTGGAGGATAGGCTACCCACTCCAGCATTCTTGGGCTTTCCTTGTGGCTCAACCTGCAATGCGGGAGACCTGGGTTTGACCCCTAGGTTGGGAAGATCCCCTGGAGATGGGAAAGGCTGCTCACTCCAGTATTCTGGACTGGAGAATTCCATGGACTGTATAGTCCATGGGGTTGTCAAGAGTTGGACCCGACTGAGCGACTTTCACTTTCACTCACAAAGATTTTATTCTAACTCGTTAATGAATGAGGGAACCAGTAAGATGTTAAAATTGGCTCAAAGAGCATTTAAGAAGCTGGGTATTCATAGGAAATGTTAAGATTGCTGGGTTAGCTTCAAAATTGATTAATGTCTATTAGAACCATAAATGTAATCTTTGAAGCTTCTTTTTCACTAGATAGAAATTATTTGCATCTCTAGTGGTCAAAAGCAATAAGTTAACTTTACTAAACCTGGGGCTCTAAATCAGCTGTAGATAGTTGAATAAAATGCAATTCCCTAGATAGTCCTTGGGTACCATTCACCCCTCTATGGCACTGGAAGGGTGTGCTACCATCCTTTTGCCTTATTTCTAAGTTTTGGATACTTTTTCTGACAGCTGTACTGCTTATTTCAGCCCTAGGGTGTCACCCAGAACAGGTTGCTTCAGGGCCTGGCTGGGGGAAGGTGTGGGGCAGGGCCACTGTGTGCAGGGAATTTGGGTCCTTTCTCATCACGAGGTGGGAATCTCTTCTCCCATCCCCATGGGGAGCCAAAGGGAAGGAGAGAAAGGCTCTATGTGCTGCAGGCTGAAATTCCAGCAAGCAGTTCTAGTTAGTGGCAAGAAATCAATTCTCATCAATATTTTTAAAGTTTTTATTATGAAAATGTTCCAAGAGAAATTTGGAACACACAGAACACACACAGAATTTGATCTGGTCCTCCCTTTTTTCTTAGGTTGCATGTGTGCTCAGTCACGTCTAACTCTTTGAGACACTATGTACTTTAGCCCGCCAGGCTCCTCTGTCTATGGTGATTCTCCAGGCAAGAATATTGGAATGGGCTGCCATGCCCTCCTTCAGGGGATCTTCCCAACCCAGGGATCAAACCCGAGTCTCCTGCAGCTCCTGCATTGGTAGGTTAATTTTTCATCAGTGAGCTACCTGGGAAGCCCCTTTCTTAGGGAATTGTTGTTCAGTTGCTCAGTCATGACTAATTCTTTTCGACTCCATGGACTGCAGAACTCCAGGCTTGCCTGTCCTTCACCATCTCTTGGAGTTTGCTCAAACTCATGTCCATTGAGTTGGTGATGCCACTCAACCATCTTGTCCTCTATCATCCCCTTCTCTTCCTGCCTTCAATCTTCCCCAGCATCAGGGCCTTTTCCAAAGAGTCAGCTCTTTCCTTCAGGTGGCCAAGTATTGATGTTTCAGCTTCAGCATCTGTCCTTCCAATAAAAAGTCAGGGTTGATTTCCTTTAGGATTGACTGGTTTGATCTCTTTGCTGACCAAGGGACTCTCAAGAGTCTTCTCCAGCACCACGGTTTGAAGGCATCAATTCTTAAGTGCGCAGCCTTTTTTATTGTCCAGCTCTAGCACATATTAAAGAAAATCTCAGACATATCATGTCATCTCACTCCTACATTTCTGTAATTTCTACTTCCCCTACTAAAAAGAAAGCAAAAGAAGAATTATTTTCTTATGCAACAATGCCATTATTACACTTAACAAATTAACAATAATTTCTTAGTGTCATCTAATTCATATCAATACTGAAATTTCTGATTATCCAAAAAGTATGTTTTTATAGCCCTGACCACTAATATTTAGTGCACATCTAATATGGACCAAGCTTTGTGCTGGTGTTGGTCACATAGTGAAGAATGTTATAGGCAGGATCCCTACCCTCATGGAACTTATTACCTTTTTGTGGCCTAGAGGGTGGGGAGGCCGGTCTTCCCTGCAGACTGAGGGCCAAAGCCATTGTGGAGCTGGGCCTTGTTCTGGGAACATTCTTAGGTCTTAGTGACTTCCATGGTGTTGAGTACCCCAAGTTTTACTAGAATAATCAGACCTAGTTTGTTGGTTCAGCTTGGATGTTATAAATTGGGGCTCTGGCCTGCAGGAGGTGGAGCAGGCGATTGCAAAAGCCCCAGGCTGAGGACAGCAGCATCCTTCGAGGAAGGGCAAGGGCTTAGGGGTCCTGGGACAGCACCTTCTCCCCTCAGGAAGGCCAGACAAGGAGGAGGACCTACCAGAAAAGAATCAGAACCTGAGGGCTCACCTTGATCCAAGTTTGGCATACATAGGACCAACTATGGTCTAACTATTTTTGACCTCTGGTGCACCCTTATGGGCTTCCTGAGTGGTTCAGTAGTAAAGAATTCACCTGCCATTGCAGGAGACAGGGGAGACACAGGTTCGATCCCTGGGTTGGGAAGATCCCTTGGAGGAGGAAATGACAACCCACTCCAGTATTCTTGCCTGGAAAGTTCCATGGACAGAGGAGCCTGGAGGGCTATAGCCCATGGGGTCGCAAAGAGTTGGACACACCTGAGTGATGGAGCACACATGCATGCACCCTAACAATTTTCTCTAATAAGTCTCATCTTGACATGTTGGGTTTTGCGGTTCAGCCTGCAAAAATCACTCTGAATTTTGATCCTGCCAGCCCCCTTCCCAGTTTCCTGACAACTGTCTGTGTGATAACTATGCCTTCTGTGCCCTCATTTAAGTTTGTGATGAAAATGGTGAATAGGACAGGATAGAGGATAGAGCTTTGTGTGATTGCTTGGAGAAATTCCTCTAGTAAACTGACAGTAAACTTTTAATTCAGACGTTACAAATGGGTGTCCAAGGGTCGAATTGAACTGCAGACATGCTTGGTTGGTCATGCACACAGTGTGTTTTTTAATTTGAATGTGCTTGCTGCATGCGCGGCAAGTCCAGATTTCTACCTTCTTTGCAAAGCCAGGGGCTATGGGGTCCATTTGCCGGAGTTTTCCCGTGGCCTCGATGGGCTACTGCTGGGTGATTATATGGGGGGCCGCTCTCTTAGGTTAATTATATCCCTTTCTGTTTGCCCAAGTCCTCACCACTCCCTCTACTCATTCGTATGCATCACAGTCCCCCTCCCACAACTCTCATTGCTCCATAAAATGATGCCTTTTGTTTATGGTTGGTCTACCAACCATGAACCTGTCTCACTCACTCATTTTCCACCTATATCTCACCAGCTGCTCTGCAGGACCCTGAGAGACACCTTGTCAGAATCTTCTGGAAGCTCAGATACATCCTCTCTACTTGATTTCCCTGGTCTACAGATCTAATAACTCACAAAAAAAGGAGAGGGTATGAATTGACATTACCTGTTCTTGATAAACCCACACTGGCCTCTGGCAGTCATTGCTTCATTGTTATGTGTTTTAAGAATTGATCAGATATTATTCTGAAGTAGGAACAGGGGTGAGCTACAGCTTAGAGTTTTGGGGTTGCAGCAAACTACCCTCCTCAAAGAGGACCATGCCATGGAGAAAAAGGCAAGGGTGTTAGATTTAAAAGTAAAACCAATGTTTGAGTTTGGTTTAGCAATTCTGAGATGAATTTCTCTGGGCAGGTCCTTCGTCTCTCTAGGCTTCAGTCTCATCCACAAAATGGGCTGATTGGTTAAATGTGGCCTCAAGCTACCATAGGGCTGGAGAGGGGAAGAGACCCCAAAATCTCTGAGCTGGATTATCTGGTTTGTGGGCGTCCCTATTTCCCTGCACTAGATGATGACAATGCCTCCACAGAATCTCAGAACCAGGAGTTAACTCATTTCTAAATCCCAAAGTGTACACTGGTGGCAGAATGGAGATTTTAACTCAGGACATCCAACTTCCAGGTGAAGATTCTATCCACTCAACCAGTATATTTCAACTGTGGCCCGCCGGGCTCCTCTGTCCATGGGATTCTCCAGGCAGGAGTGCTGGAGTGGGTTGCCATGCCCTCCTCCATGGTATCTTCCCGGCCCAAGGGTCAAACCCACGTCTCCTATGTCTCCTGCCTTGGCAGGTGTGTTCTTTGCCACTAGCACAACCTGGGAAGCCCAGCACATGTATACATATGTATAACTGAATCACTTTATGGTACATCTAAAGCATTGTAAATCAACTATACTTCAAATTTATAAATTAAATAAAATAGGAAAAAATTAAAAAAAAAAAAAAAAAAAAAAAACCAGTATATTTCAAATCTTTCTAATCTTGATTCAGATTGAAAAATGCATTTATAATCACTATCTTTAACAGTCATATATATATGATGTGTTTGGATAAAGCATGTTTATAACACAAAACTATGCCTTTCTCATGCAATAAACTCTGTACGCTCTACTCTGATCTATCCCATTCCATCCCATCCCATCCCATCCCATCCCAATCTAGGTAATTTTTAAAAGGAAAGTTTTACTAGGTATTTGAATTTTTCACTTTGGTCATTGTAAAACAGGGGGGTTTTTTGTAAATAAAATTTTATTGGTATACAGCCACGCCTGTCACGTATGGATTGTCTATGGCTGCTTTTGCACTACAGTAGCAGAGGTGAGTAGTTCCAACAGAGACGGCATTTCCCACCAAGTTTGGAATACTTATCATTTACAGAAAGAGTTTCTGAATCCCCTCACCTGACTTTGTGCCTGGCTGAATATTTTAAGACCTTTTTTCATGACTAAAGTGGGATGATGGGTGAAAAGGAGGAAAGACAAGGAGAGAAAGTCCTCTGGACCATGAGTCAGGATGTTCGTTCAGAGATTTTGGCCACAGGAGAAGGAGATGGAGCCTGGGTTTCTGGTCATCCTGTGCTTGCTTGTTTGAACTCTGGAGGCTTTATATGTACTCCTGGTTTCTGCATCCCCAGTTTTGTATTCATAGATCCTTGTGTAAGGGCCACAGAAAGCACTTCTGAATTAGTGTTCTGGGGCAGGTGGAACGTGGAAGGGATGGACTGCACATGGATTACAGCCTGAGATCTTGCAGTTGGGGACCAAGGAGATGCCTATTTGTGAGTTACTGACTGGCAGGTCTTGGACTCTCCTGCCCCTACCACTCTTAGTGGAAATGCTATGGTTTTCAGCTCCATTGGTGCATGTTTTGACAGGTGCTGGGTTGCTACCAAGTCTTTGAGCAGCCAATTCCCCTGCCTGGCTGTCTTGTTCAGCCAGTCCCCCTGCCTTGGTGCCTTGTTGATTCATGATGAGTGGGAGCTGCCACACATTCCAAATGTGTGCAATGTGGAAACCCAGAGTCTGTCTTTGGCACCGTGGTGAAGTGATGATGCCTTGCTCAAATGAAACATGGTAAGTAACACCTCAGGAACTGGGGTTAGGTTCAGTTACTAAAAAGAAGTGAAGTGGATTTTTGCTGTTGTTAACTAGGAACAAATGTTCATACACTCATTGTTTAGCTCATGGAGACAGTGGTAATGAAATTGGTTTTGCAAGGTGACGCAGATGGTTTTCTTTTTTTGGGTTGCGGGTCTCTGTGCAGGACCACTTATGGAAATACATTCAGCTCAGTTTCTGTCCTGCCTATACTACAAAAAAAGGTGGTCCAGTTTAATGCATGTATGTTTAGTGGGTACATCCATGAAAGTACATGTATTCATCTATACGTGTGGCATACAAGTGGTCATATAGATCGTATAGATCACTAGATCACAGCAAGGAAATACTTTCATTAGGTTGGTGCAATGTAATTGCAGTTTTGGACTGTGAATTCTAAATTATAACTAGGCTCAACCATATCTTTATTAATCAAATAGGAGACATTACAATCAACATATTTTTGCCAATAAGAAATGTTTGTTTACTCCTGTAGCATAAAAATCTGTGCTTCAGGATTCAATGAACTCTTGGAAAGTATTTTCTGTCTCCTGCTGGTTGTAGAAGCATTTTCCCTGCAAAAGGTTGTTGAAATGCTTGAAGAAGTGGTAGTCAGTTGGCAAGAAGTCAGGTGAATATGGCAGATGATGCAAAACTTCGTAGCCCAATTCATTCAGCTTTTGAAGTGTTCATTGTGTGACCTGTGGTCATGCATTGTCATGGAGAAGAATTGGGCCCTTTCTGTTGACCAATGCTGGCACAGGCATTGCAGTTTTTGGTGCATTTCATTGATTTGCTGAGTATACTTTTCAGATTTAATGGTTTTGCTGGGATTCAGAAAGCTGTAGTAGATGAGATGGGCAACAGACCACCAGTGACTATAACTCTTTTTTTGGTCAAGTTTGGCCTTGGGAAGTGCTTTGGAGCTTCTTCTCAGTGCAGCCACTGAGCTGGTCTTCACTGGTTGTCATGTAAAATCTACTTTTCTTTGTATGTCACAATCCAAGAGAGAAATGGTCCATTGTTGTGTAGAGTAAGAGAAGATGACACTTCAAAAAGACCATTTTTTTGATTTTCAGTCAATCCATGAGGCACCTACTTCTCAGACTTTTTCACCTTTCCAATTGATTTCAAATGCCATATGATTGTAGACTGAACAACAATTTTTTTCAGTATTAAGATATAGCTTAGTATATATCCAGAGAAAAACATGGTCTGAAAGGATCCATGCACCCTAGTGTTCATTGCAGTGCTGTTTACAATAGCCAGGACATGGAAGCACCTTAAATGTTCATCAACAGAGGAATGGATAAAGATATTGTGGTACATATATACAATGGAATATTACTCAGCCATTAAAAAGAATGAAGTGATGTCATCTGAAGCCTCATGGATGGACTTAGAGATTGTCATACTTAGTGAAGTAAGTCAGACAGAGAAGGAGAAATACCACATGACACCCCTTATATGTGGAATCTAAAAAGAAATGATACCAATGAACTGACAAAATAGAAAGAGACAGACTTAGAGAACAAGCTTACGGTTGCCAGAGGGAAGGGATAATTAGGGGGTTTGGGATGGACATGTACACATTGCTATATTTAAGATGGATAACCAACAAGGACCTATGCATAGCTTATGGAACTCTGCTCAATGCTGTGTGGCCATCTGGATGGGAGGGGTTTTGGGAGAATGGATACATGTGTATGTGCGTCTGAGTACTGTGCTGTTCATCTGAAACTATCACAACACTGTTAATTGGCTATACCCCGATCCAAAAAATATTTTAAATACAGCTTATTATTAGGTGACATGATGCTGGTAACATATTATTATTTTTTTATTATTTCTTATTTTATTGCTAACATTATGAAGTCTCCCAAAGAGCACTTTTGAAATTACAATGGATCATAAAATCCAAGTGCCTAGAATCATTGACCTACTACAGCTGCTCTGTTCTCCCCAGGAAATCTAAACCAGCAGAAAGAACTCCACACCAATCAGCCAGCACCATGTCCAAGGGAAGCCCCAACAGGTCTCATCATTTGTGCCTTGCTCTTAAGCCTTGAACCTCGCTGTGTGTCCTGTTGACTTGTCATGGAGACATTATCTAAATAATGCCAAGCTTTAATTCACAACTTGGGAAATGCATGGCTGGTGAGCATGCCAGGATATCAGCCATAGACAGTAGGGACTGACTAGCCAGTAGGTAGGCTTGGGGACTGGCACCTGGCCTGGCTGTGAATCTGGCACCAGTAGTGGGGAGTAGTGGGTATTCTATTGTCCAAAGGCCAAGAGGTTTGCCATTCCTGGACACATACAATAGACATCCAAGCCAGGGGCCAGTTGGTGGGCGAAGTAGGAGTCACACTCAAGTGGCAGATAATACCTGAGGTCATACAGATGGAGGGGCAGTGGTACTCTCAGTGGACATTCCAACTGTCAGAGGCTCCCAGGAAGAAGCAAGTCAGCTGTTTGTAGAACACAGCCCCTGGGGAGGGAGTGGCAAGAGAGAGGTCAGGGTCGCACAAGATGTGGTGGGGTTGAGGACAGGGTTCAAGTCCAGCATAGGAATCAAGTGCTGGACAAAGAAACTGGACAGGAACCCGGATGAAAGACCTGACCCCACCTGTGGTGAGGGAGAGGGTCGGAAGCAGGAGCAGGCTCTGACCAGTGGGCCCTGGCCAAGAGGCTGAGATCACGAATGTCTTCCTACTATGGTTGGCTTGGCTGCAGACCGGGGCTGGGCAGAATCTTCAGGAAGCGACCTCAGTATCTGGAACTTTGAGGAGATCAGAAGATCAGGGCTTCTGTTGTAGAAAGCGGTTCCCATGGCGCATTCCCTGCAACACCAGTGAGCAAAGGAATTGGATCAACTGTGTACAGTCGGTCCTGCTCCTGGAGTCTCACAGAAAGCATGGCTGTATTCAAGGCCCTGAGAAATCCTGTGGGAAAGAGCTAACTGCTTAATCCAGCACTGCCCAAATGATCAGTGCCTAAGACCGTGTGTCAGCCCCGAGCCTATTAACCTTCCCTGACCTGAGGGCTGACAGAACGCCCTGTGGGAAATGCTGCTCCAGAAAATGGACCTGAAGGCAAACAAACCCCTCGAGCTTTGAGGTTGGTGAGCCTGTGTGCTCATGTGTGTGTGTGCATGCACACATACATGTCAGAGAGAGAGTGATTAATCCTCAAATGAACCATGGAAATCGTGCGTTAACACCACCACCTGCTGCCTGAATGGGTCACCATAATGGGCTCTGACCAGAACACCGAGTCTTTGCCTCAGGTCCTTTTATTTCAATGCCAGGGAGGCTCTGATTGGCTCACTTTCAAAGGGGAAATATGAAAAATTCAACAAGACAGATTTCCCACAATAGTGTCACAACTTCTCTCATTCCCTCCCAGTGTTACACGGGCAGTTATATTTCAATTTGTTGTTTTTCACAGTATTTATTACCATCAAGTGTTCTAGGATGTGTCAGAGGCAGCCTGGCGAGCCCTCAGCTCAGCTTGGTGACAGCCCTCATCTGTGCACAGAGGGTGAGCTGTGCCCAGGGGGTCTCTACTTGTTAGAAAAAAACCCCAAAGTTGGACTCTGCTCTCAAGGAAGAGTCTTTACCTTCTAGAGGTTGCCTGAGCAACCACATGTGACCTGCTTTCCTTTGTTACCAAACCAAACTTGGGTCTACTCACCTGAGTGCAGGAGAACTATCTACTGACCCTGGATCATGGTAAAGTAAAGTATAGTGTATATTGCAAGGCATCCAACATGGTGCCCAGCAAGGAGAATAGGCAGCTCATGCTCAAAAGACCTGGACTCCCAGACTGTTTTCAGGAAAGAGGTTTTAAAAATCGTGTGATGGAGAGGGTTGTGGGGCATATGATCGACTTGTGCTAAATTCTCGGATTTGTTGTTGGTTAGGTAGTAGGTTGATGTTTTTGGAATATTAATCATCAACCTTCTGGTCCCAACTGCCTGAAGTCCCCATGCTGGTGGTCAGCATGCAAACTTCTTCCCTTGGTGGGGGTTTTAGTATTGACAAAGCAACTCAGAATATTATCTACAACCCTCAAGGAGGAACTAAATGTCCTTGATTTTATTTTATGGCTAAACTTTTACTATGTTGTCTTCCTTGACTATTTTCCTTTGTTTCTCACTTCTCTGATTAAATCTGCTGAAGACCTAAGAGGCTAAAGCTTTTCTGTAAACAGGGGGTAGGAGGTGGTGGGGAAGAGGGTCTGTCCTCGGGAAGGCCCTGCGGGGTCCTGCTCTGTTTCACTTTGAGCCTCACCTCCCTGGAGGAGGCAGCATTGCCCAGTGGCCTGTATGGGCTGTATGAGTGGCCTGTATGAGTCTGTATGGACTGGAATTTGACTGCATGCACTTGAATTTTGGCTCCACCATTAACCGGCTCTTTGACCTTGCTTGAGTTATTTAACCACTCTCAGCCCTAGTTTCCTAATCTTAATAGCATCTATCTCGTGGGTTGTAGTAAGATTAAATATATGTAAAACTCTTAAATCACAGAAAAGGATGCAATAAATTCTAGCTATTATCACAGTTATCAGGAGGGTTCCTTACTCGAATTTAATTACCAATACCTTCCTTTTAGTTTTGGATTCAGAGGTGGGGTTGGGGGATGCTATTTCCCTTTTAATGTTTGGCTCAAAAGTAGATATAAACTCTGTCTTTGATTTTAAAGAGTCTACTGAGGAAGGACAACAGGGAAATAAATGTTAAGACTGTTAGCATCATCATCCCAATCCAAAGCACACAACATTTATCTTCCTCCTTGGACTTAAGGTGAGAATTAAATTGGATGGTGTATGCACAGTACTTAGCACAGGGAATTTGCATAGTAAAGTTCCATTAAATTTGCCCTATTAATATGCACCCACTGTCACGGTGGTGTTAGAGTCAGGGTAGGGGTTTGCAAGGTATTCCATGTGTTTTCTAATTTAATTCCTTTGTATTTAGGCATTTTGATGGAGGATCAGGGGCTCAGGTCAACACCCATCTGTGACTTTGATTGCCCTGTTTCACCTTATCCCTGCTTCTTCTTCCTCCAATCAGAAATGCTGTTTGCATCCTTCCAGTCTATATATAGTCTATGCATCCTTCACTATCCTCTGTGATATGTTCCTGGGATGACCCTAGGTACTTCTAACAGCTCTGAACATCTAGCTGTGCAGTCTCTACTGTTGGCAGGATTGATATCATACAGTCACTGAGAGTGGAGGGGTGTAACTCATTGCTATAGGCTAAATTGTATCCTTCCAAATTCATACATCAAAGCCTTAAACCCCCGTATGGACTGTACTGGAGATACGGCTGTTAAGGAAGCAATTGATGCTAAAGGAGGTCATAAAGGTGAGGCCCTGGTCTGATAGAATTAGTGTCCTTATAAAAGAGATATCAGAACATTGGGTGCATGTGTCTTTTGAGTAATGGTTTTCTCCAGACATACGTCCAGGAACGGAATTCCTGGGTTGTATGGTGGTTCTATTTTAAGTTTTTTGAGGAACCTCCATACTGTTTTCCATAGTGACTGTATCAATTTATATTCCCACAAACAGTGGAGGAAGGTTCCCTTTTCTTCACACCCTCTCCAGCATTTATTGTTTGGAGATTTTTTGATAATAGCCATTCTGACTACTATGAGGCGGTACCTCATCCTAGTTTTGATTTGCATTTCAGTAATAATTAGTAACATTGAGCATCTTTTCATATGTTTGTTGGCCATCTGTCTGTGAGAAATGTCAATTTAGATCTTCCCCTAATGTTCACTGCAGCAGTATGTACAATAGTTAGGACACGGAAGCAACATAAATGTCCATCAATGAGGAATGGATATGGAAGATGTAGTAAATATACATAGTGGAATATTATTGAGTCATAAAAAAGAATGAAATAGTGCCATTTGCAGATACATGGATAGATCTAGAGAATATCATACAGAGTAAAATATCAGAAAGAGAGAAACATCATATAATATCACTTATATGTGAAATCTAGAAAAATGGTACAGATGTACTTATTTGCAAAGCAGGATTAAAAACACAAATGTAGAGGACACATTTATGGATACCAAGCAGGGAAGTGGAGTGGGGTAAATTGGGATACTGGGATTGACATATATACACTGCTAGGTATAAAATAGATAACTAACGAGAACCTACTATAGCACAGGGAACTCTCCTCCATGTTCTGTGGTAACTTAAATGGGAAGAAAATCTAAAAAAGAGAGGATATATGTATACATGTAACTGACTCACTGTGTTGTATAGCAGAAATGAACACAGCATTGTAAAGCAACTAAACATTAATAAAAATTAGTTTTAAAAAGCTGAATAAAACCTTCAAATCACCAAAAAAGACAAAAGCTAGAAGTAAAAAAAAAAAAAAGAAAAAGAAAAGAAGCAAGGAAAAAACAAGGAAATACTTGAGATTTAGCTCCTTCAATAAAAGAATAAAAATGTAAAAAACAAAAAGAGATAACAGAGATCTCTATCATATAAGGACACAGTAAAAAGGCAGCCATCTGCAGAGAACTCTGCAGAAATGAAAGCCTACTAGAACCTTGATCTTGACTTTGCAACCTATGAAAATAAACTGTTATTTAAGCCTATAGGTTTAACTGTTATTTAAGTCTACAGGAGTTTGGTCTGGCAGCCCGAGCTGACTAGTATCCTCATGTTCACTGCATGGGACTAACACGCTCTGGTCTGCTCTGGTCTGCATAGGGGGTTTATACAAATAAGAAAAACCTAGTTTGTGACTTCAAATATCTTACTGCCTTTACTAAGAGGGGAAGATAGAGACAAACATATGATCAGAGGCTACAGAGCCCGTGGTAAAGGTTTTGGTAAAAGTAGGCATAGTATGCCATGGGGGATAGTGTTTTATAACATTATAGTTAGGACTTGGAGTCACCCAGACCTTAGTTTGAAATCTGCATTTGCAATGTGATCTCTTTCAAGTTACCTATCCTCTCTGAAACTCAGTTTCATCACTGTGAAATAAGGATAACAATAATAATAATTTTATTATTATGAATTATTATGAGAATTAAATGAAGTTAAGCAGTAAAGTGCTTATTAGACACATAGGGAAATATTCAGTTATTTACAATGCTACTGTTAATAGCACATGGAAAGGGCATCATATTGCTGGAAGAATGGTCAAAAATCTTCCAGACGAGACAAAATTACAGCTGAGTTTTTATAGGATGAGTAGCTGATAATCAGAAGAAGATAGGTGTGAAGGACATTTGGGGTAGAAGGAACAGAAGTTGTAATCATTGGAGGCCGGAAATTGCGTGCCACATTTAAGGAACTTCCGGTAGACCAGCATGACCTGATAAAGTCTCGGTGAGTGAAGGGCTGTGGTGGGAGGGCACAGGGATCAGCAGTGAGTAAGGAACAAGAAAGGCAGTTAGGAGCGATGCAGTGGAGTTGGGACTTTATTCTGAAGATGTTGGGGACTCCTCTAAGAATGTTAAACAGTAGGTCTTGGAGCCATCACAGGATTTACATTTTTGAAAAGCGTTCTGACATTAATGTGGAAGATGGATTGACTGAGAAGGGATTGGTAGGAGACAGAGAGACTTATATGGATATTTTAATGATTAAAGGAGAGAAGACAAGGGTCTGAATTAAGACAATAGCAATGGGGACTGAGGGCTTTCCTTGTGGCTCAGCTAGTAAAGAATCTGCCTGCAGTGCAGGAGAACTGGGTTTTGATTCCTGGGTTGGGAAGATCCTCTGGAGAAGGGGCAGGCTACCCATTCCAGTATTCTGGCCTGGAGAATTCCATGGACTGTATAGTCCATGGGGTCACAAAGAGTTGGACATGACTGAGTGAGTTTCACAAACAATGAGTACTGTAGTTGACAGATCTAAGAGATTGGGAGATTAGATGGGGAGAAGGATGAGGAAGGAGCAATAATTAAGACCTTGGTCTTTAAAAATGGTCAGAGAACAGGACAAAATGGTAAGATTACAGAAGGAAAAGAAAAGCAAGCTTCTAGATGTGTTAATATTTATGATGGCTAAAGTAAATGAACAGGAAACTTTTGTATTAAAAAGAACCAGGGTCCTGGGTCTTCTACATCTGTGATTCTCAAATTATAATATGCATGTGGGTCACTAAATTTTAATTTTGTTAAAATACAGAATCTGTTTCAGAAAGTCTAGGGTGGGATTCTACATTTCAGTAAGCATCTTCAGTAGTGCTGGCTCTCCTGGTCCACAGATCACACTTGAAGATGCAAGGTCTAAATGGACATTGAAATGATCCAGGATGAAGGTAGGCCTGGGGAGGGGGGGGAGGTGGTGGTTGGAGAGAAAATCCATGCCTGTGGCCTCTCTGATCAAGGGTGCTCCTGACTGCAGTCACAGGAGGGAGATGGAGTAGGACAGATGAAAAGTGTGAGGGAAGCCTGCTCTGCCTGGCGTGTCCCATAGCAATTTCCCCACAATAAGAGAGAAGGCTGCTAATTGGCTACTGACACTTGGCATTAATTAACTCAATAGAATCGGTCCCCTGAAGCCTGTTTTGCATAATTAATGAGTGCTCAGCTATAAGCTGCTGAAAACACTGAAGCCAAAGTGTGACAATTTTCCGATCAGCTAAGCAGAAACACCACAATCCCCTATTGTTTGTGGACACAGAGCAAAGCTTTGCTTTTAGTTGCTAAGTTGAATCTGACTCTTTGAGATCCCATGGATTGCAGCTCGTCAGGCTTTCCTGTCCTTCACTATCTCCCGGTGTTTGCTCAAACTCATGTCCATTGATTTGGTTATGCTATCTGACCATCTTATCCTCTGTCGTCCCCTTCTCCTCCCGCCTTCAATCTTCCCCATCATCAAGGTCTTTTCCAATGAGTCAGCTCTTTGCATCAGGTGGCCAAAGTATTGGAGCTTCAGCTTCAGCAATAGTCCTTCCATTGAACATTCAGGGTTGATTTCATTTAGGATTGACTGGTTTGATCTCCATGCTGTCCAAGGGGCTCTCAAGAGTCTTCTCCAACACCACACTTCAAAAGCATCAATTCTTCAGTGCTCAGCTTTCTTTATAGTCCACCTCTTGTATCTGTACATGACTACTAGAAAGACCATAGCTTTAACCATATGGACCTTTGCTAATGACTGATTGGATACAGAGCCCGTGGCTCTGCCATGTCTTCATGGGGGGGAGGTAGTCTGGACTAAGACACGGGGGCACCCCAGGCAGACTGGTAATTTGATGCCTCTCCAACAAAAGATTGTTTAAACATTTGTTCAACGTTTAATTAGAGAGGAAGTTGAGTGCAGCCTTGAGAAAGAGCAAAGCAGGAAAGTGCTGGGTCAGGTACAGTTTTTTTCTCTGTTGTTTCAAGCAGTTCAGCTCTGGCCCCAACTTTCTTAACATACTTAGCCAAACAAGACGCTCCAGTCACAGGCCCACCCTACTTAGAAACCGGGTTTGCTTCCACCTCTATGTATTTCTGGAGATACCCGTGGGAGGTTCTGCCTTTGGTCCCAGGATGCTCTCTGAGGTGCTCTTTCTAAGAGTTCTTTTAATAAATAGAATTTTTTTAAAAAACAGCTTGCTATCTTTCTAGAGAATTTTAGCCTCACTTTTTCAATGATTCTATGGACAACCACTCAGAGGGCGGTGTCTTTGGCTCTGGGAGATGGTCTTGAGATAGGTCAGTCTCCTTAGCACTCAACCAGAGATGCAGTTAATGGGGAGAGCTGGTTCTTTGGTGCTTACTTATGCCATTGGTAGGATGATTTGAAGACAAGTCCTTGTTACTTAGAAACCTAAATTCTGAGCCAAACTGTCTAGGTTTAAATTTTATTTCTGCTCTGTATGAATAGCTACCTGGCTATGGGTAGGGTTTGTAACTTTTCTGAGCCTCTGGTCTCCCATTTGTAGTATAGGGATAATGATAAAGGGCTCTTCTAATGTTCTTCTGAGAATTAAGTGAATTAATAATGTGTGTGTGTGCGTGTGTGTGTGTGTGTGCATGCATGCTCAGTCACTCAGCTGTGTCCGACTCTTTGTGGCCCCATGGGCTGTAGCTCACCAGGCTCCTCTGTCCATGGAATTTTCCAGGCAAGGGTATTGGAGTCGGCTGCCATTTCCTTCTCCAAGGGATCTTCCCCACCCAGGGATCTCATGCATCTCTTGCATTGGCAGGCACATTCTTTACCACTGCGCCACCTAGGAAGTGAGTTAATAATGAGGAGTACTTAAACAGTTCTTGACATGTAATAAGCATTAAATAAATATTAATTATTATAGCTATTATTATTCTGCAGCTGTTAGCTTCTATGCTGCATGACAGTTGTCACAAAATTAGTGATTTTAAACATGTTTTAGCATTTGAACATCAATAAATATACTATATCAATAGAACAAAGGACAAAGCCACATGATCAATTCAATAGATGCAGGAAAGCATTTGACAAAATCCAACAGTCCATAATAAAAGCTCTCAACAAATTAGGAGTAGAAAGGAACTTCTTTAGCTTCATTAAGTACAGCTATGAACCTCTATAGCTAACATCTTACTCAAGGGTGAAAATCTGCAAGATCAGAAATGAGACAAAGCTATTCCCATTTACAACTTCTATTCAATGTTGTTTTGGAGGGTCTAGCCAAGGTAATTAGGTAAGAGAAAGAAGTAATTCAGATTGGAAAGGAAGAAGTGAGACTATATGTATTCACAAGTGACATGATCATGTATATGGTCCTAAGGCATCAACTAAGAATGGCTAGAACTAATAAACAAGTTCAGCAAGATTTCAGGATACAAGATTGATAAACAAAAATTCATTGTATATCTACACACTTACAATGGCCAGTCCAGAAAAGGATATTAGGAAAAACAATTCCAGTTACAATAACATAAAAAGTTTAGAAATAAATTTTTAAAAGAAGTGAAAAATTTATACTCTGAGAACTATAAAATATTGTTAAAACTAAAGAAGATCTAAATAAATGGAAAGACATGCCATATTTGTGGATAAGAAGACATATTATTGTTAAGATAGCAATATTCCAAAACTGGTTTGTAGATTCAACACAATTCTTATAACCTCAGCTGTTTTCCTTGAAGAAACTGACAAGCTGATCCTAAAATTATTTGGAAACTCAAGGGGTCATGATAGACAAAAATCTTGAAAAATAACAAAGTTAGAGGACTTATGGGCTTCCCAGGTAGTTCAGTGGGTAAAGAATCCATCTGAAATACAAGAGACACAGGAGACTCAGGTTCAGTCCCTGGTTTGGGAAGATTCCCTTGGAGGAGAGCATGACCATCCACTCCAGTATGCTTGCCTAGAGGATCCCATGCACAGTGGAGCCTGGTGGGCTACAGCACATGGAGTTGCAAAGAGTCAGACTTGGCTGAAGCGACTTAGCACACACGCACACAGGACTTACACTTCTCGATTTAATAACTTACCATAAAGCTACAGTGTGGTACTGGGATAAAGATAATTACAGGGCTCAATGGAATAGAACCGAGAGTCCAGAAATATACTGTGACATCTATGGTGAATAGATGGGGGAAAGACTGGTTTTTTCATCAAATGGTGTGTGTGTGTGTGTTTGTACATGTTTTAAGCACTAGGAGTGTGTTTGTTAGGATTTCTACAGGAAGGGGTACAAGTAGAAATATTAGGCATTCTGGTTGCAATGTTGGCTTTTAAGTCATCTGTCATGCACCTAACATGTGCCAGGCATTTTCTTAGGTGCTGGTGGTACAAGGCAAGCTATACAGATATAGTTGGTCCATTAACCCCTCTCTGATCATTGATAACCTGGGCCTACTTTGCTTAATACATTTAGTGGCTTTGTTAACTGATGCATACTTGTGAGCTCAGTCACTCAGTCATGGCCAACTCTTTGCGACCCCATGGACTATAGCCTGCCAGGTTCCTCTGTCCATGGAATTTTTCAGGCAAGAATACTGGAGTGGGTTGCTGTTTCCTACACCAGAAGATCTTCCTGATCCATAGACTGAACCCACATCTCTTGCATTGGCAGGAGGGTTCTTGACCACTGCACTACCTGGGCAGGCTATTTGATGCATACATATATAGAATTCTAGTAGCTTCCTATTTGATAGGCTCTTTTATTGTTATGAAATCTGTTTCTCTCTAGTAAACAGAGATTTGATTTTTTTTTTTTAAATCCAAGATCTATTAAAAGTGTTTAATGAGATAGAGACCCATTAAGAGTGCCAGAAACTGGTGACAGCAAACTGGTTTTTGAAACAAACAATCAAGATTCCAATGGAATGTGAGAAAAAACCCCCTGAGATCAAATAAGTAAGAGAAGGAAGTCAATAAAATGACAAGTGGAGTTTTTAGTTGATATAAAGTCTTTTTGCAAAACATTTGGAATGCTTTTTTTGTCTTAATGTCTATTTAGGTATAGCTATCCCAGAGTTTGACTAGTGTTTTCATGGTATATCTTCTTTCATCCTTTTACTTTCATCCATTCTCTAGTTTTCTATTTAGGGTACCAACCAAAACCTTCTGGGATATACCAGGATCCTTCCCTCTTTGGAAGAAAGTGTAAACCAGAAATAGATGAGGCCTCATAAGGTGAAGTTCAACTCTGAATAATCTAATATCTAGTTGTAATTAAGGTGACCTTCCAGCAGCAAAAGTAAATCCTCTCTGGAGTAAAATACAAGAGCCACAAACGATCTCTGCAATTTATTATACACGTTGTATAGCACCCAGTAAAAAATAATCAGGCATGCAAGAAGATAAGATTTGTGAAAAAATAGACAAAGACAAAAAAAAGACAAAAAGACTTATTACCTAAAAATCCTGACATTAGATTTATCCCACAACAGGTTTTAAAATAATTATATTAAAATCTTTAAGAGTAAATATCAAGATAGGAAGAAATTGACAGAACTAGATACTATCATAAAGGATTAAATGGAAATTGCAGAACTAAAACACCTTCTTTCTTGGAAGATCACAAACTCCATTTTTTGTCACTCTACCTCTTGTGTTTTCTGAAAACTTTTCTCTGTTTCTCAGTCTCTCAATCCCTGCTTTTGCTTTGGGATTTGTCCTTTGTTTCTGCTGTTTTGTTGTGTTCAGTTGCTCAGTCATGTCTGACTCTTTGCAGCCCTATGAACTGTAGCCCACCAGGCTCCTCTGCCCAGGGAATTTTCCAGTGGAGTGCCATTTCCTACTCTAGGGGATCTTCCTGACCCAAGGATCAAACCTGAGTTTCTTGCATCTCCTGCATTGGCAGGCAGATTCTTTACCACTAGAGCCATCTGGAAAAAGCCCAAATACTAGGCTAAATTTTTTTGTTTTTCTGTTTTATTCATACCATATTCTAAATTTTTAAAAATAATCTTAATCGTTTTCTGCATGTCCTAACAGATTTTTGAGATATTTTGTTTTGATTGTTTAATTGTTTTTAGAGAGAGACTTGGACCAAAATAACTTATGCTGCCTTTGCCAGAAGCAGAACCACCAGAGTTTTCCCAACATTTTCATGTGGGCTTAATTGATTGTGCAAAGTTAGACCATAGTTTTGGAATTTAAACTGAGACTTTTCTGTTTCCTGCAGAAGAAAGGAGGGAAGTGCTTACCAATGAGAAGCTGAATGACCACCATGTCCCATGTATATATATACACCCAGATATAATCTAAGATTGTCTGTAAGAATTACCCTACGGTCAGCAAGGTGGCAGCAGTGGTAAAGAACCTACCCACCAGGAGACATAAGAGACACACCGTGGGTCTGATCTCTGGGTCAGGAGGATCACTTGGAGAAGGGAATGGCTACCACTCCAGTATTCTTGCCTGGAGAATCCCATGGACAGAGGAGACTGGTGGGCTACAGTCCACAGTGGTATAAAAAGTTGGACTTGACTGAAGCAACTTAACACACATGCATCTATGCACACACAGAAAGGGAGGAGCTGGTGTTTTGGTATTTCAGTGGGAAAGATCTCATGATACTCAGGAGAAGTGCAGAAAAGCAAGAAGCCCTACTCCTACCTTAGGGCATTTCAAAAAGTATTTGTAAGAGTTGCTGATAGCATGCATTTTAGAAAAGCGTATTTTTGTCCTGAGGGTTTAAGTTTATTTGAGTAACACTTTACATGTTCAGTATTTCTGTCTGTTATAGGGCACAGGACTGACTTCTTTATCACTTGGTTCTGGTTAGTACTGTTTCAGTTGAGGAAAGAGACTGGGATAAGAGTATGCTTTCCGATATTTTATTGGAAGGAGGAATTTACCACTTTGCTCTGGTCATCTTTCAAAAAGGACTGGAGAACTTCTGGAAAAGAGCTGATTTCATTTCTGGAAAGTTCCCCAATCCAAACAACCACCTTAGCTGAAATTTATGCTTTCCTTTGGACTCATTGATAATTCCCTAAGTTGTGTGCTAATGTGTGGAGAACTTCTAAAGTGGCTGTCACCTTGAGTGGCATAATTATAAGTTGTCTACAATGCTTGATCATGGCATCTGGTCCCATCATTTCATGGGAAATAGATGGGGAAACAGTGGAAACAGTGTCAGACTTTATTTTGGGGGGCTCCAAAATCACTGCAGATGGTGACTGCAGCCATGAAATTAAAAGATGCTTACTCCTTGGAAGGAAAGTTATGACCAACCTAGATAGCATATTAAAAAGCAGAGACATTACTTTGCCAACAAAGATCTGTCTAGTCAAGGATATGGTTTTTCCAGTGGTCATGTATGGATGTGAAGAGTTGGACTGTGAAGAAAGCTGAGCGCTGAAGAATTGACGCTTTTGAACTGTGGTGTTGAAGACTCTGGAGAGTCCCTTGGACTGCAGGGAGATCCAACCAGTCCATCCTAAAGGAGATCAGTCCTGGGTGTTCATTGGAAGGAATGATGCTGAAGCTGAAACTCCAATACTTTGGCCACCTCATGCAAAGGATTGAGTCACTGAAAAAGACTCTGATGCTGGGAGGGATTGGGGGCAGGAGAAGAAGGGGACAACAGAGGATGAGATGGCTGGATGGCATCACTGACTCGATGGACATGAGTTTGAGTAAACTCCGGGAGTTG